>NW_026575155.1:12606666-13910000 GCF_905146905.1 Nyctereutes procyonoides
ATTTATTCATGAGAGACACAAGGAGAGAGAGGCAGAGCCACAGACGGAGGGAGAAGCAGGTGGAGAAGCAGGCTCCATGCAGGGAGCCCAACTTGGGACTTGATCCTAGGTCTCCAGGATCACACCCTGGGCTGAAAGCGGCGCTAAACCGCTGAGCCACCCAGGCTGCCCCAATTCTTTTCTTTCTAATTCTGTACCTAGTCCCCATAAATTGCTTCAAATGTCAATAATTGGATTTTTATTGCTATTTATGTATTTATGTTATAAATGTTACAAAAATGAAGGCAAAAATCCATCTCAAAGTACAATACAATGTTTGCATGACAATTTGATCTCATTGAAAAAAAAATATCAACTATAACATTCCCTGCTAAAGGCCATACTGTCCACACCCCTCCCTCCCTTACATAGACTCCTGGGTGACTTAAATCGAATCTAGCATTGAGGGACATGATGGACCGAGGGCAGATAAGCAGTCACTCTGGCATCAAAGGGCAAAATAATGCTTTTGCCAATGCTTTCTGTAAAAAATTATTAATCCAAGGGGGGAAATGATGAGAGAACTGTCTAAAGGCCTGATATACAAGGAATGCCATTTTAGATTTCTTTTCCAGTCAACACGACTGTATGTAAACTTTGTTCAAACCAAACCCCAAACTTGACTTATCTGCCCACCACCCATGCATCCTACATCTGCTTTGTGCATAAGTAGCTTAAAGGAAACCATCTTGTCCTTAAGATATTGACCAATGCTTCTGCTCCCTGCATTCCTCTGTGATAAAACTCATGATTCCGGCCTATATGCTAATCTATAATCTTTTGAGCTTGTATAAGATGTAAAAAATGTACATAACCCTGTAAAGATTGATCAGAGAAAGCTTTCTTTTTCCCCCGTCAAGAGCATGTTTCCCAAGCAACTGTTCTCATTTGGGCTGGAAGAATGCTTTCTTACTTTCAGAGATTCTAAACGGTTTCCTCATTTTGCAGAGACGGTAGAACCACAGCTCCTTGATTCATTTGATTAGAATTCGTTCTCAAAATCCAGCCTTTGCAGAGGGGCAGCTAAACATCTTTTATTTTTATGGATTTGTTTTTTGAGAGAGAAGGAGCCCACCCAGCACAAGCGGGGTGGGGGGGAGGGGGGTGCAGAAGAAGAGGGGGAGAGAATCCTGAGCATGCTCCAGGTCAGTGCAGAGCCCATCTCAGCACCTTGAGACCATGACCTCAGCTAAAATCAAGAGCAGGAGGCTTAACCAGTGAGCCACCCAAGTGCCCCCAGCCAAACAGACCTTTTGCATTTTCTACTATATGCAAACATGAATTGGGATTATTTTGCCATAAAACCTCATTTCACCTAAACTTAGGTAATTACAGGCTGATTGTGAACAGCACCTTCTGATTAATACCTTTTTTTTTTTTTTTAGGTATGCAGCTTAGTAAATTGTTTAGATTTCAATGCTTTGTTTTGAAATGTAAACCTACATTTTGCGTATAATCACAAAACGTTTCTTTTTTGCGCTCACTCGCTACCGCAATTACAGTAGTTTATCATCTATGGGAAGGCTTATTTCTGCATCTATAAAATTCATAAAATAAATTTCTCTAGGAATAAAAGTCAGGCAGTTTTTTTTTTTTTTTTAAAGGTGCACATTATATAAAAATAACAAGTGGTTCGCAGCTCCTCCAGCCAAACCAACCACCACCAGGGCTTGGAAACCCGGGCGCAGGGCGACGGGGTGGGGGCAGGGTGGGGGCAGGGTGCGGGCAGGCTACGGAAGCCGGAAGGGCCAAAGGACTCCGCTGGAGCGCGTCCGCCCCGGCCTCCCCGCCCACTGTGGCGCAGTGCGCAGGCGCGGCGCTGCCTCCGCGGCCGCGCGGGCCCCACTGCGCAGGCGCCCGCCCGGCGTGGACGCCGGCGTGGTCCCCATGGAGTTACCTTAGCGGAGCCCGCAGCTCCGGGAGCAGCGGGGATGAGCGGCGCGGAGGCCGACCGCTGGGCGTGGCTGCTGGTGCTCAGCTTCGTGTTCGGGTGCAACGTCCTCAGGATCCTCCTCCCTTCCTTCTCCTCCTTCGTAAGTGTCTGCCTTGCCTTCCCCGGGGCCGGTGGGTCGCCGCCTCGGTCCCCGGCGAGCTCGGGCGTGCACACGGGGTTCCCGGACCGGCCGCGGAGGCGTCTCGGTCGGGCGGTTCTGCATTCGAGATTATTATTATTATTATTTTTTAGTTGCTAGCGTCTACAAGTTGCAAAGCTTACCCCCCCGCCCCCCCCCGAATCCGGATTTCTGGATTCTCGGGGAGGAGAAAGAATGACCTGGCAACACTTGGCCGCGTCTCCAGGTGGCAGCCGCCCGCGGACCGGGAGGTTCTCGGTGCACCCCTGCCCCCCCCCAGCCCCCGCCCGCCGCGCTCAGTGCTCTATCCCCGGGTTCCCCGAGGCGTGCAGCAGCAGCCCTCGCTGCTCGGGCCCCGAGCCCCGGCCCACGGAGGCCCCGGCCTCCTGCATGCAGCGCCAGGCTGCAGATGGAAGGATCTCAGGGTGCAGCCGCCCCCCGCCCTTGCAGCCCGAGGCCGCGCGCTTTGCGTGGGCGTCAGTACCTTAGCTCGTGTCCAGTTGTCACCGCTGCTGTAAGATGCAGATGTCATCCGGTCTCCCTTCACCTCCCAGCGGAGGCCTCTGACTCAGAGGGTCAGGTCGTTTGCACGGGGTCATCCAGCTGGTGACTGCTGGGTTGCACGCTGATCCTTGGTTTGTGATTCTCCCAGTGTGTTATTTTTTTTTTCCCCTCCGCCCGTTGGGGGCACTGGTATAGGTTTGGGGGCAAATGTGATGAGGTGTGTGTGTGGGAAACAGGGAGCTGTTCCCTGGGGAAGGGCGCCCCCTTTATGCCCACAGCGGGAGTCTGACAGCCTGAAAGACCTCGAAGACTGGGTGCACGCCTTGTAGCTTTGCCTTGTAGCTTTGGGGGAAACGCAGTTCTGTGATCTCCTGATGTAAATTGGCGGCATGTGTATGGGCGGGGAGGGGGTGGTATTTAAGCCAAGACACAATTTCTTTATTCTGCTAGCATTCATGGAGCACCTGTTTTGTGTAAAACTCTACTCTAGGGTTGTACTACCTAGGCTTGGGGGATTCTTTCTTTCTTTTTTTAATTTTTATTTATTTATTCATGAGAGACATAGAGAGGCAGAGACAGGCAGAAGGAGAAGCAGGCTCCATGCAGGGAGCCCAACGTGGGACTCGATCCCTGGTCTCCAGGATCACGCCCTGGGCTGAAGACAGCACTAAACCACTGAGCCACCCAGGCTGCCCAAGGGGGATTCTTTCTTAACTCCCCACACCCCTTTGATACTACCCGGGTCTTTATTTTTTTTTTTATTTTATTTTTTTAAAATTTATTTATTTATTTATGATAGTCACAGAGAGAGAGCGAGAGGCAGAGACACAGGCAGAGGGAGAAGCAGGCTCCATGCACCGGGAGCCCGACGTGGGACTCGATCCCGGGTCTCCAGGATCGCGCCCTGGGCCAAAGGCAGGCGCCAAACCGCTGCGCCACCCAGGGATCCCTACCCGGGTCTTTAAATGATGTCCCAGGTACTTAGCATTGCATAGGAAGATTCTTGAAGAGCTGGCCTCTGCCCTTTTTTTTTTTTCTCTTTTTTTTTAAATAAAAATCTTCATTAAATACACATAAAAGTTCCCATCTTAACCGTTTTTAAGTGTATATAGTTCAGTGGAATTAAATAATCTACATTGTGTTACCATCAACCACCATCCATCTCTAGAGCTTCTCCATCTTCTGTCCATTAAACAGTAAGTCCTTATCCCTCTGTTGCCTCACCCTTGGCAACTACAGTGCTTTCTGTCTTTATGAATTTTTCAAGACACAGGCAGAGGGAGAAGCAGGCTCCCTGTGGGGAGCCTGATTCAGGACTTGATCCCAGGACCCTCGGTCATGCCCTGGGCTGAAGGCAGGTGGCTCAACCGCTGAGCCACCCAGGTGTCCCTGTCTTAAGAATTTGATGACTCAAAAAAAAAAAAAAAAAAAAAAAAAAGAATTTGACGACTCTGGTTATGTCATATAGATGAAATCATGCAGTATTTTTTTTTGTTTTATGCCTAGCTTCTTTCATTCAGTATAATGTCTTCACAGTCTATCCCTGTTGTATCATGTGTTAGGATTTCCTTCCTTTTTTCTTTTTTTGGATTTCCTTCCTTTTTAAGGTTGAATAATATTTCATTGTGTGTATATACCACATTTTGTTCATCCTTTCATCTTTTGATGGACATCTGGGTTTCCACCTTTTGGCTATTGTAAATATGCTGCTGGAACAGTGGTATGTAAATACCTGTTTGAGTCTCTGCTTTCAGTACTTTTGAGTAAATATCTGGATGTGGGATACTGGATCATATGGCAATTCTATTTTCAATTTATTGAGAAACTGCCAAACTGTTTTCCATAGCAGCTGCACCATTTTGCATCCTCACCAGTGATGTACAAGGTTCTAATTTTTCCTCAATTTACAGCTCTTGTTATTTTCTTTTTGTTTTTGTAGTAGTCATCCTCAATGGATGTGAGGTGGCTTCCTGTTATGGTTTTGATTTGCATTTTCCTAGCGATTAGTGTTGCTGAACCATTTTATGTGCTTATTGGCCATCTGTATAGCTTTGGAGAAATGTCTATTCAAGTCCTTTGCCTCTTTTTATTTTTTTATTTTTTATTTATTTTTTATTTTATTTATTTTTTAAAGATTTTTACTTATTTATTCATGAGAGACACACAGAGAAGCAGAGATACAGGCAGGGGAGAGTAGGCTCCATGCAGGGAGCCCGATGCGGGACTTGATCCTGGGTCTCCAGGATCACACCCTGGGCCGAAGGCAGGCGCTAAACCGCTAAGCCACCCAGGGACCCCCTCTTTGCCTCCTTTTTAATGGGGCACCAGGAACTATCCCTAGGGGAAAGGCATCCTCTGTGGCCCCACAGCGGGGAGTGAGTGGGCATTTGGTTTGTTGTTGTTGGGTGAGGAGTTGTTTATATGTTGTAGATTAAATACTTACCAGATGTATGATTTGTAAATATTTTCTTCTGTGGGTTGCTTGCCTATCTTTCTGGCTGTATCCCCTTGATTCTTCTTGCGTACCCTACTCCATTTCACCTCTTACGGAGCTATACGAAACTAAATTGCTCAGAGAGACTGTTTTGGTTTTGTATTCCTCTATGAATTGTTCATGATTTCCCGTTAGCGGAAGGGGAGAAAGAGATGTGTGCTTGGGGTACGGCAGTGGCTACAGGTAAGACCTGTCATCATCAGGCTCCTTAACCAAGCTTCCAGCAAGCTGGTGCTCAGCAGCTGGCACACACTCTCACCAGAGGTTACTGCTGCAGTCTGGATGTGCACGAGGCTCGTGTCCGTGATGTCCCTCATTCAGACCACAGAGCCCTGGGTTTGTCTTTGGACCTGGGTCCACATTCTGCGCTGTTTCCCACAGCCTGTATAACCTGTGCGACCTCAAACCAGTTAGCTTCTTAAATGGTTCTCCGTGGTCGTCACGCTGTTTGTCAGGGTTGTCAGCCAGGCTCAACGGGTAATAACATGCTTATCCTAGCAGAGCACAGCCCCTACTTTGGCGTTCAGAACAGGGAAAAGTACTGAAGACCTCCGTACCGCCTGGTCACTGAGAGTAAAGGTGTCAGGAGTGCTCCGGGCCTGGGTACGGTGACTGCTTCCACGAGCATTACAGGCGGCCCAATGCAGGAGCCGTTGGAGGATGTGAGTGGGACACACACAAGCCTGCCTGGGAATGGGCCATGTCCTCGAACTCGGAATCCTGGCCTCAGCCTGTCTTCCCGCCAGTGTTTCATCCCGTTGTAGTCAGATGGGCTGGCTGAGGCCCTTGCATAAGTCTCTTAAATACTGCAAGGCCTCTGCCGAGCTAAGGCTTGCAGGGCGCTGGCGTGGAGGTGGGTGCCTGGGTCAGGCCCCCCGCGGTCCCTGGTGTGCTGACTTGGTTGGAATTTTACCGAGTTGTCTCTTCTCTTCAAGCTGGTCCAGGGCATACGGATGAGAGCGCCTCGTGCACGTAATAGGTGTCCTCGGACCTTTCTTCAGCCAAGGGCAGAGGAAGAGGGAGACACAGGCCCCGGCGGCGAGCACCGCTTTGCATGGGAGTGGAGAGGCGCACTGCGCAGGCGCCCCAGGCCTGGCGGGGGCGGAGCGCGATGCTGCCTCCCAGCGGGCTGTGTGCACTGCGCATGCGTCCCGGTGGGCTGCGTGCAGTGCGCATGCGGCCTGGGCACGCCGGTGGAGGAGGGGCGATGGAGGCGCACTGCGCAGGCGCCGCGCCAGGGGCCCCCGGTGCAGACTAGACCGGGCCCCCCGGTGCAGACTAGACCGTGGGCTTGGGCGGGGCGGAGGATGCCCTCCAGGTCCGGTGTGTGGGGCTCGCCGCCATTTCCATGTTTGATGACTTTGAAGTCACCTTCATTTTCTGCTCTAGAAAGTGGGGCCGCCTGCCTCTCCGCCTAGGGGCCCAGGCCACTGGGGCGAGGCACGGACACTGTGGGCCCTGCGGCCGGAGGGGCCTCCCCGGGACCCTCCCCCTCTCCAGGGAGCACGGTCGCCTCCTGAGTCCCCGCTGGGGGCCCCCAGGCGTCAGGATGCCCGTCCCCCCGGTCGTAGTAGTGGGGTCACTGAGGGGGCGACGGGGTTGAGCGCGCATGTGCAGGTGGGGCTCGAGCACTGGCTATCGGGGTGCAGGGTGGTACTGGGAGGGCTCCCGACGGGGGAGCCTGGGGAGCCGCGGCCTTGGTCCTGCAGCCCTTGTCCTGGCGGGGCGGGCGTGGGGCCCGACGTGGGGCTTGGCGTGGGGGTGGATGTGGAGGCCGACGTGGGGGTGGGCGTGGGGGCAGGCGTGGGGCCCGATGTGGGGCTTGGCGTGGGGGCGGGCGTGGGGGCCAACGTGGGGGTGGGCGTGGAGGCAGGCGTGGGGCCCGACGTGGGGGTGGGCGTGGGGGCGGGCGTGGGGCCCGACGTGGGGGTGGGCGTGGGGGCAGGCGTGGGGGCGGGCGTGGGGCCCGACGTGGGGCTTGGCGTGGGGGCGGGCGTGGGGGCCAACGTGGGGGTGGGCGTGGAGGCAGGCGTGGGGCCCGACGTGGGGCTTGGCGTGGGGGCGGGCGTGGGGGCCAACGTGGGGGTGGGCGTGGAGGCAGGCGTGGGGCCCGACGTGGGGGTGGGCGTGGGGGCAGGCGTGGGGCCCGATGTGGGGCTTGGCGTGGGGGCGGGCGTGGGGGCCGACGTGGGGCCTGACCTGGGGGGCCGATGTGGGGCCGCCTCGGCCCTCGTCGCGACCCAGAGCGCGGCGCCTTAGCCGACCGCCCAGCATGCGGCTTCCCCGGTGCCCCCCGCGTGCCCGAGGGCGCCGTCCGGGTCGTCGTGCGCTGATGTTCAGGGTCGGACCCAGGGGCCAGCCTCCGAGCGGTGCAGCGCGGCTCGACTCGACCCCGCGTGGCCCCAAGCTCACGCCCGGACGTCCTGCCTGTTGGGCAGGGCTGTGACCCTGGACCGACCTGGGGGGGTCTGCAGGGCTGCGGCCGGCGTCTGGGCGGGGGGTGACGGAGGGATCGCCTCTCCTGGTTTCCTCCCTAGATTCCTCCACTGCCTGCCGTCTACTAAGAGTCTTGGAAAATTCGTTTCCTTCTTGAGAATTCGTTGTGGACCATCTCCAGGGCTTTGAAAGCTGTGCCCGCACAGCCGCTCTGTTTGTCAAGTGGGAGGTTTGATGGCCTAGAAGGTGCTTTTGAGTACGCAAGGGGGCTTGTTCTTGTTTGGAAAATCAGTACTCAGAACTCGTAAAAATTCAAATCTCATTGGATTTTACGATTCGATTCGTAATTCTAGCCCATTTTAACTGTCCCTTATAAGGCGGTCTTGGTTTAATATCAGTACCTATTTATAAATTTAGGCACTTCCAAATATTTTTGTGTACTTGTAGATGTGATTTACTCATCCACCCTCCACCCCCAGCACGACAGTTGTCTAATTTAACCACAAGACTTTCCGAGCTCGTTTTCACGCCCTTGTTCAGCGTCTACTCCTGAGTGAGCATCTTTTGGTCTTTTCAGTTTTCAAATTTTTTTGTGTATTCTCTGTGCTCTTAAATAATACACTTGTGGTTCTGTTCTTTTGAAGATCGAGTCTTTTTTAATTTTTTTAAAAGATTTTATTTATTTATTCATGAGAGAGAGAGAGAGAGAGGCAGAGACACATACACAGGCAGAGGGAGAAGCAGGCTCCATGCCCGACGCAGGACTCGATCCCGGGTCTCCAGGATCACATCCTGGGCCAAGGGTGGCGCTAAACTGCTGAGTCACCTGGGCTGCCCTGAAGATCCAGTTTTAAAAGTCAGGTTTATTGATGTATAATTTGCATTCAGGGAAATTCACTGTTTCTAGGTAGGGGGGCAGTTTGAGGAGTTTTGGTGCACTTATGTGTAGGGTAACCACCATCACCATCAAAATAAAGAATGTCATCACCACCAAACATGTCTTTCTTCATCCTGTGCCTGTTTCTGGGCTTAAACCTTAAGCAACGCGTGTAGACTCTTGCTCCGAAAGATGATTCTGTGGTCTTCTAAAGAAAATTTGGGTCGTTCCTATTTTCGTCTCCAGGGTGGATCAGGCTGGAGTATATTCATCCTGTAGTTGCAGTGTTGGGTGGAGGGGATGAAGACAGCTGGGTGTGAAGGCCCCTACTCTGGGCGAGGCCTGCAGGACGATGTGCAGCAGCCAGCACTGTGCTTGTCCACAAGCCCTTGGGAGACCTCTCCTGGACCACGAAAAGGGCTTCATTTCGCAGGCCCCAGAGGCCGCCGCATCCGAGGGTGTCCTGGAACCCACTCCTGGGCACGCAGCCCGCGGGACCCGTGATGGGGCGTGGCTGCCCCCCCCCCCCCCCGCCCTGTCTGAAGAGTTGCCCTATTGTGCAGAGAGGACCCCAAGCTGGAGGGACAAACTGTTCCTGTGCACTCGCTGTGTGCCAGTACACTTACATACACTATCCTCTTTCAGCTTTTTTGTTTTTTAAATCTGTTTTTAAACTTTTGAAACAAACATGCAGAAATTACGCATACAATACAAAGAACATTTTGTTTCCTTAACCATTTGAAAAAAGTCAACCTGCACCCCTGCATTCCTCGACACATGACTGCAAACAGGGGCCTTGTCCACAACACAGCCTTCAGGAGGAACCTTCCTACCGGACGCTCCTGTGTTCACTCGGCCCAGGCGAGCTCCTTTGTAGCAAAAGGATCCCAGTCAGTGCTCTGCGTTGCACACATTTGCCACATCTTTTAAGCCTGTTAAGATTTCCGGGGCTTCCTTGACTTGCATGGCTGACGCTTCTGAATATGGCAGGGGCAGGGAGTGTGCGCAATGGCCTTAGGACGTCTTTGACCCATGTCCCAGAAGGGATGCTGTGTTCTCCTGGCATCTCTGGTGCCATGGGATGTTCACGCTTCACTTGGGGGCAGGACTGGGGGAATTTCTCTCCCCCCACATGGGATGACCCCAGATGTCCCCCCCATTTCGCCGGCCGGCTGCCTGGTGCCACCTGGTGGCCACTGCTGTGTCTGGTTCCTGGGCTCCCTGTAGCGAGTCAGTACCCCCCTGTGTGTTGGGGGGGGACATCTGGGGTAATCCTATGTGGGGTCCGGCTGTGGGGGGGGTTGGAGGGGACATCTGGGGTCGTCCCGTGTGGGGTCCAGCTTTCGGGGGTGGGGGCACCTGGGATGGTCCAGTGTGGGGTCCAGTTGTGGGGAGGGCATTGGGGGTCATCCCATGTGGGGGTGTGGGGGGACATCTGGGGTCTGGCTGTGGGGGGGCACCTGGTATCGTCCCGTGTGGGGTCCCGCTGTTAGAGGTGCCTCTTGACAAGCACATTTGTCTGTATTTCTCTACCCATGAAAAACCCCCAAGTTCACACCCACGTCTGCAATCCTAATTCAACACTGAAGAATTCGTTCAGGTTCTTCCCCCATCCATATTTCTAATCCCCTTTTCTGATAGTGAAAAAACTGGCTCCTATTATTTCCAATATGTTTCCTGTATTTGATCATTGCTTTGTAATTAACCTCCCACCCCCATGCCTGCCTGGCCCATTTGGGCTCTGACTGGGGCTTGGCTGGGTGCTTTACTCTCCATCCTGTGTGCATCCTGCTCTGACTTCTATGCCAGGCTGCCCTTTCTGGAGATGCTCGTATCACCATGCTTGGCTCTCTGTCCCCCTTGTCGGGGTGCTCCTCTGTGGGAGTGCCCCCTCACTGTGCTTGGGATTGAGTCCTCCTGCTGGGCCACCACCTCCTCACTGGCACCCACCTCTCTTCTCTGCCTGCCTATTTAGGACTGGATATTTCAGGAAGGGAAGAGGATGTGTGGTCCCTGTCACCTGAATAATGGCTGTAATTGGTTTTCTTTTTCATTTTATTTAAAGATTTTATTTATTCATGAGAGAGACAGAGAGAGAGGCAGAGACACAGGTAGAGGGAGAAGCAGGCTCCATGCAGAGAGCTGGACACGGAACTCTATCCCAGGACCCCAGGATCATAATCTGAGCCAAAGGCAGATGCTCAACCCTTGAGCCTGGTTTTCGTTTCATAATCACAATTTTATAGTTATAGTGAAAGATATATACATTTGTACTGGAGCGACTCGGGCATGACTGCAAAAGGAAACGTATACTTGGAATGGTGATTCACATCAGAGGGAGTTTTTGTCTTTGTGGTGGGTGTAGAGGGCCGCAGCAGGCCTAGGCAGCCGAGGCTGGCTGTGTAGGTAAAGGGAAGCCAGCCCAGGTGGAAGCGGCTGCAGGGGGGATGCGGGAGGAGGTGGGGGGACGGTGTGCCCGTGTGTGAAGGGACTGACCCCAGCTGTCCGCTCCACCAGATGTCCAGGCTGCTGCAGAAGGATGCAGAGCAGGAGGCACAGATGAGAGCAGAGATCCAGGACATGAAGCAGGAGCTTTCCACTGTCAACATGATGGATGAATTCGCCAGATACGCCAGGCTAGAGAGGAAGATCAACAAGATGACGGATAAGCTTAAAACTCACGGTACTGGTTTCAGTTGTAGCGTGGAAAGCGTCATGAGAGCTGACGACTAGAGAAGGCTTCATGTAAAGATTGGTAGAACGTATGCTTTGGTTCTTAGACGTTCTACGTGTGTTAAAAGGAACTTGTAAGTTGTCCAGAAGAAGCCCAGTAGTCACGATCGCTCTCTCCTTACTTGCCGGTGAATCTTTGCTTCGTAAACAGAAACAACTAACATCCTCATAGCTTTTCTTCTGTTTTTGTAGGTAGACGTTTTCGAATCCAACATTTTTTGATATAAGTCTAGAGACAGTGTCATAGTGGACGCCCGAGGGCTTTTGTGAACACTCCACAACACGCCCAGAGCGTCCTTATCTGAGACTAGACCGACAGTCGAGATCAGGTCTTCATCACTCTGCTTGCCTCCGCCCCCAACAGTCTCCTGTGAGGAAGTCGTCACGTCACCGTGTGCTGGGAACGTGCACAGGGAGAGCTGCCTCCCCGTCTAGTATGACAGACGGAGGGGTCCACCCAGGACAGGCTAGGCTCCCACGTTCGCACTGGCGTACTGTGTAGACGGGGAGACCTGGGGAGCGAATGTAGTCCTGTTGCTATGTGGCCTGTCAAAAGGATCTTTGATGTAGACACATAGTTTTAAGGGTTTTCAAAATTAAAGCTTCAAATCTTATAATTTGTGTGTGATTCTATTTTAATTAACAGCATCAGGTGTGGCTTTTAAGAAATTCTGTTTTCTATTTCCTAAACATACTGAATAAATGTTACACAACATGATTAGAAAATATTTTATATGAGGAAAGTATCATTTCTGTTTATTTGAATATTTTCCTTTTTTTCCAGGATTGATGATAATGATTTCATTCCGTTTTTTTTCTTTCAGTGAAAGCTCGGACAGCACAATTGGCCAAGATAAAATGGGTTATAAGTGTTGCCTTCTATATATTGCAAGTAAGTGTCTTGTTGTGTCACCTGGGGTCCTTAAAGTTGTTAAGGGACTGTCTTCCAGAACTCTGCGGCCCCCAGAATCCAGTTCTGAGATTTCAGGTTTTTCCACTTTCTGCTGCTCTGTGTTGTGATCCTTCCAGGATGGAACTGAAAACTCTGTGAATTTATAAGTTAGACTAAAAGAAAGCCTTTCTCTTTTTTAAATTGAAGTACTGTTAATACATAGTGTCAGATGAGTTTCAGGTGTACAACGTAATGACTCAACAATTCTCATTACTCAGTGCTCACCATGATGTGCAGTCACCATACAACTTTATTACGATGCCATTGACTACATTCCCTGTGCTGTACTTTTCATCTCCATGACTTACTTATTTTGGAACTGAAAGTTTGTATCCCTTTATCTGTCTCACCCATCTCTGCTCCTCTTCCCTCTGGCAACCATCAGTTTGTTCTCTGTATTTATAAATCTGCTTTTCGTTTGTTTTGTTTTTTAGATTCCACATACGAGTGAAATGATACGGTGTCTGTCTTTCCCTGACTTATTTCACATAACACTGTACCTTCCAGATCTATCCACGTTGTTACAAACAGCAAGCTCTCATCCTTTTTAATGCCGGAGTGGTATTCTGTTGTGTATATATACACGTGTCTATACCCCACCTCCTCTTTAGCCATTCATCTATCGAGGGACCTTGGGCTGCTTCCATAACTCGGCTATTGTAAATAATGCAGCCATAAACATAGGGGTACATGTATCTTTTCAAATGAGTGGTTTTTTTTTTTTTTTTCTGTGAGTAAGTACCCAGTAGTGGAATGACTGGGTCATATGGTGATTTGAGGAACCTCCGTACTGTTTCCACAGTGGCTGCACCAGCTTGCGTTCCCACCAGCAGTGCACGAGGATTCCAAGAAAGTCTCTGTTGAGTTGTGAAACGGGGTTTCTCTACCACATGAATGCTGAAGTAGCTTCTCTGGGGCTCTTTCGTATTGCCTTCATTCCAGTGCAGTTTGGGGAGCCTGTGGGGAAGTGAGAGAAGCTTATCGAGACATTGTATTTTCTACATGGTCGGTTTGGGTCCTTGCTTGTTACGGGGCATGTGGACGTGGGAAACGCTGCCCACTCTCTGGGGGGAATCCCACTGAGATAGAAAGTTCCCGGAGAACTATCCCTGCTTCTTTCCTCTGAGGTCGCGGATGTGCTGTTGATGCGCTGGCGGCTCCCATCTGACCTCTGGGACCTTATATGTGGTCCTCACTGTGCTAAAGGACCTGAGCCAGCCCCAAGCCCAGGATGCCTGGGTACATTTGAGTATAGTCATCCTGAAGCCCTGTCCCTGTGACGCCAGGTTAGGTTTCCCAGGGGTGGGAACGAAGCCAGATTCCCTCTCTTTTTCTTCTTTTTTTTTTTAATTTTTATTTATTTATGATAGTCACAGAGAGAGAGAGGCAGAGACACAGGCAGAGGGAGAAGCAGGCTCCATGCACCGGAAGCCCGATGTGGGATTCGATCCCGGGTCTTCAGGATCACGCCCTGGGCCAAAGGCAGGCGCCAAACCGCTGCGCCACCCAGGGATCCCCAGATTCCCTCTCAAGTCTGCTTGTTTGAGTGGCTTATCCAAGGCCACGGGTTGGGTGAAGACTGCGGAAGGGATGCTGCTGCTTCGCTGCCCGCCATTTAGACCCACAGGGCTTCCTCCACATGCAGGTGCCAGTACTATATGCAGGGGGGAGGACAAACTACTGTTTCGAGGATCTTAGAGTCATGAAATCACTTTTGTCACCAATAAGGTGTATCATAGTTTGGCTGCTTAAAGGAGATGCTCAGTGAGAACACCTTTGTTATGGGAGACCTTGGTTAATTTATCAGCTAATTTAATAGTGTATGTTTATTATTCAGGTTAAAACAGTGACATGGGCGTTCACTAAGACGGCTACCCCACTTGGCGGCAGAGTGTTCTAGATGTCCAGTGAGCTAGTCTTTAATTAGACTCTGTTTCAAGGTGCTAACAGTGGAAATCAGTGACTGTGTGTCTGTGTCCATGTCTGTGAGGACTGGGTTGATGGGGCCTGAGGTCATCAGTTTGGAGAGTTTCTTTAGTGTGTTTCCACGTTTCTCATCGTTCTTTGGTTACGGGGTGTGTGACCAGTGGGTCCGCTCATCAGTACTGTCTTTGCAGGCTGCCCTCATGGTGTCGCTCATCTGGAAGTATTATTCTGTCCCTGTGGCTGTGGTGCCAAGCAAATGGATAACTCCACTAGACCGCCTGGTAGCATTTCCTACTAGGGTAGCAGGTAAGAGTTTTCTGGAAACCAGAGCAGAAGAATAGATAAGTTGCTGCTGCCTCTCTCTCTCTCTCTTTTTTTTTTAAAGATTTTATTTATTTATTTGGGGCGGGGGGAAGCCCAAGCAGGAGGTTATGCAAAGGCAGAGGGGGAAGCAGACTCCCCAATGAGCAGGGAGCCTGGTATGGGACTCAGTCCCAGGACCCCAGGATCACAACCTGAGCTGAGGGCAGATGCTCCACCACTGAGCTACCCAGGCGCCCCATGGATAGGCTTCTGTAGACTCGTGGGGTACAAGGTGAAGAAACCCAAGCTCACCTGTTCACTTGTGAGCAGTACCTTGTGTGCTGGCCTCACAAGGCTCATGGTGAAGAAACAGGTCTAGAGAAGTTGCTTACCTTGTCCAGTGTCACTGAAATGTTAAGGGGCAGAGCTGGAGTCCACCTCAGGTTGCTTACAGGTTGTTGTCAGCCCGTACCTTGAGTCTGAAATCTTGTTCTTTGAAACACCGACCCCCGGATATATGCTTGGCATCTCTCCAGCGTTTACCGCCAGTCACGTTCTTTTATTTTTGAAAGATAATAATATCCTTTGGATGTTAAAAAGTAGTATATATCATTGTAGAACGATTAAGAATAGAAGAACGACTTAAAAACATTTCATAAGCTATAGATAACATCTCAACCTCGTGGTATATTTTTCCAGTCTTCTGTTTACACAACTAATGTCATCTGGCACATGTAATTTTAGGTCCCCTTTTACTTATATTGTAAACTCTTTCCCATATCAGTAAACTTTTTTTTTAAAAAGATTTATTTATTCATGAGAGACACGGAGACAGAGAGGCAGAGACACAGGCAGAGGGAGAAGCAGGCTCCATGCAGGAAGCCCGATGTGGGACTCGATCCCAGATCTCCAGGATCACACTCTGGGCTGAAGGCGGCGCTAAACCGCTAAGCCACAGGGGCTGCCCCATATCAGTAAACTTTTTAAAGGAATATTGAGTAGCTACTCTTCATTTGGATGTATCATCATTTACTAATTTCCCTGATAAAAGATATGTTATTTAGGTCCTAATTTCTTACTCTCAGACCTAACGCTGCCTGCGGCACACGTCCCCATCATTCAGCCTTTGGTTGTGATCTGTGATGACGCTGGGGGCAAATGAGTGAGTGAAAAGGAGTGACTGTTTCAGAGGTTCCGGTTTTGCCACGCCTTCTCCCTGCCCCCCTGTGCCCCCACCCCTACCCAACCTGTGTGCTGCGGGTTGGGTGTCAGTGCTGGTTAACAGGAGAGCGTGAAGCCACTCTTCCAGGCGTCTCGGCGGGCCACGGGCCACTCCTGCAGCCTGTCTTCCTGCCTCTCCATCATCAGCTGGGCGGCACTGGCATGGGTAGACATGGCTTTGTTTATAATGCTTTTTTGAGAAGGAAAAACGCATAGTCTTCCAAGGTGGCTTTCCAGTTTGTTAATACTGTCATCCACAATGCACATCTCTCTGCCTGTTGTTCTGGGTAGTTCTTGTTGAGTAAAGAAGGCAGCCTTGTGAATCACGGGAAGGTCTGAGTTTGAATCCAGGAAACCCACACCTAGTTTTTCTTAGCCTGGCACTGCTTGCTGCAAAAGGGTTGAACTCCTGTAAATTAAAGGGAGCAGAGACAAGAAATGTGGGCGGAACCCTGGGCCTGCTCTCTCATACTGGGTTTCTTTGTTTCCAGGTGGTGTGGGAATTACCTGTTGGATTTTAGTCTGTAACAAGGTCGTGGCGATTGTGCTTCACCCTTTCAGCTGAAAGAAGACGATTGTGGCTACGGCATTTTAAAGAATGGATTTTCACTTAGTAGGTTAAAAATCCAATTTATACTTTTTTTTTTCTTTTTTAAGGAAACAAAAGCACATGTTAGTTTTTTTTGTTGAATGCTTTTGTTTTTGGATTTTATGTGAGATATGAGAGTAATGATTCTGTGACTTGTCACTGCACCGGAAAGCTGGTCTCACATGTGTGTCCTGGCAAGGCCCAGATTTGTTACCAGAAGTGGCCTGTGCGGCCACGTTCCTTGAGGTGTGTGCACTGTGGGCATATTTTAAAGGTCACATTGCCAACTGGAAGGTCAAAATTTTCTAATGTAATTACTTTAAAGACTTTGCACTATTTTTGATCCAGATTAGAAAACAATTTATTTCCCCCCCCTAGAAAACAATTTAATTTTACTATCACTACTAGAATTTGAAATCTCCTGTAGTACTACTAAAAGAGTAACACTAATTGACATTATTTGTGTGTTTTTCTCTGTTTAAAATGTCATTCGTTGGGCAAGCCTTCCTATAGTATTATTTACTTATTTGGAGTTATCTTTTTGTAACTGTGTTTTGTAAATGTGTTCATGAGATCATAATGCATTGTTTTATGCTCACATTGTGTGTTTTATATTTAAAACATTTCAGATGAAGTGTGTTTTATAAGCATTTAATATTTGTGTTCTGTAGAATGGAACAAATTTAAAAACAAACCAGGAATTCTGATTAAATTGAGTGGATACATCTTTTAAAACACTTCTTTTTTTTTTTTTTTTTACCATTCTGTTGCTCTTCTTTTTGAATTATAATTGATGTAAAACATTATATTAGTTTCAAGAGTACAACATAGTGATTTGATTTGATATTTGTATTCACTGTGAAACGGTCACCATAGTAAGTCTAGTTTCTCCACGTAAAACACTTTTTTATATTAAAATTTTTGCAAGGGCTTGTGTGACTTTTCCTTCCTTAGAGCCACTTACTTGCTGTGACAAGTTTGTAACTGTGACAAGTGACTGAGGACATTAACCTGTTAACTCGGGGGCCATAGACCTGTGAAGCTAAACTCCTATCACTGGTTTTTAAGAAGTCTTATTCGTATTGTTGAGTTCCCTGATGATCTAATAAGGAGCTCATTGTTACTTCCATGAATTGTACCAGGAAAACACAGAGTGCCGGGGTGGCTTAGTTAATCATTTCCGGGGGGGTTCGTCATTCAGATGTCTCCAGCCCCAGGTTGACTTAAGCTTTAAGAAAGGACATGGAGCAGGGATCACGGGAGCATTTATAGCAGAAGCATCAGAGGGCGTCCTTCGGCCACAGAGGATGGGAAGCCCCCCTTATGAGGCCAAGAGAGCAGCGCAAGGGGCCTGGGCGCTCGACACCATGTGTCTCGTCTCCCCTGCCCCCCACAGAGCGAGCTGCCCCCCTAAAGGGCAGGTTGTGTGGTGAGCAGTCAGTGGCTACGCACAGCATGCCCGGGGACACCCTTGGATCGCTAATCCATGTACAGTCTCCCTGACGAGACCCTCCTCTGTCTCCTAAAGATATGTTCTTTCAGTTCCTATTTGAGAATTCTGATGAATCTCACTAAGGCTAGAGGAAAAAATGTACAGCTGTACGTGAGCAGTAGCAGTTTTTGAAGATTACGTAAGGGACACGTAAGCATCCTTCTTGTTTTACATCATTGTGGTTTTTCGGAAACAGTAGTTGTTTTTAAATAATAAACATGGTACTGGATTTAAAAGCTACAGAAAAGGATTCAATGGAAACTAGATATTTTAGCCCCCAAATATCCTATCACCCCTGTCTTCTATTACCAGTTTCTTATAATTCTTCCAACGATATTCCATATGTATGTGAATATTGTGTGCATTTTTATTTTTTATTTTTTTAAAATTTTTATTTATGATCGTTACACAGAGAGAGAGAGAGAGAGAGAGAGAGGGGCAGAGAGAGAAGCAGGCTCCATGCACCAGGAGCCCGATGTGGGACTCGATCCTGGGTCTCCAGGATCGCGCCCTGGGCCAAAGGCAGGCGCCAAACCGCTGCGCCACCCAGGGATCCCTTGTGTGCATTTTTAAAATAAATTTTTTTTTTTAAATTATGAAATAAATACCCCAAAAATTAGTAACTGCTGCTTTTTTTTTTTTTTTTTTAAACCTCCTACTAGGAAGCAAGGAAGCAAAGTCTCCTGTGATCCACAGAACTGGGATTGCTGGTGTTAACATTTGCTCTTTAACTTTTTTCTATTTGTGTTTGGACAGCTATGGGTTTTGTGTTTCTATTACAAAATACTGGATATAGTTTATGGCTTTACATGAAGAGAAACACCTGTTTGATACAGAATACATCTAAAGCTCTCTTTATGCCAGTTTCATTCACTTTACATGTTTGGTAAATCAGACAGGGAGGTCTTTATACACCAGCCCGCAGACATTGTTGTGTGGGGTTAATACACTTCTGTTGCCGGCACAAGGAAGAGGAACGCTAGTCAGCGAGGTCACTCTCCCTTGAGTTGGCTGGGCTCTCTGGCCTCCCATGGTTTTTCTTACATATACACAGCTCTCAGTGAGGGTAGTTTGTGTGTGTGTGTGTGAGTGTGTGTGTGAGAGAGAGAGAGAGAGAGAGAGAGGGTTTTCAGTGATGCTACAAGTGTCTTTAGGGCCAGAGACTTTTTTCTTAGGCTTTTATTATTCCCCTCCTTGCATGTCTCAGTTCAGTACTCAGGAATATCTAACTTAAAAAGAAAATCACATAATGGTTTTCCACTAGGGCCATGTAAGTCTTTCCCAGGGAGTATATTTTCTTCACAGTTGAGGCGTTACCAAGGAACAGTTATTAGAATTTTCTAGGATGCTGTTCTCTTACAAGTCCTTCAGGACGGTGGTGGTGTCGGGAGATTGAAAGCTGTGTGTGTTGCTGGTCTGCACACCACGTGGATGCCATCCTTTCTCAGGGCTCCCTTCTTGTATGTGTGGGTTAGCTTTTCTGCTTGCATATTTGAAACGTAAAGTATGTGCATCCCTCTTTCAACTCTCAGTACTGACTCTTGCCCGAGAGTTTATTCTTAAAGTTGAATAAATATTGTGTAGCTTTTGCCAAAATTTTTGTTGTTGCTTGTGCTTTTGGTGTCATACCTAAGAATCCATTGCCAAATCCAAGGTCACAGAGATTTAGGTCTGTGTTTTCTTCTAAGAGTTTTATAGTTTTAACTTGTACATTTAAGTCTTTTATCCACTTTGAATTAATTTTTGTATAGAGAATGAGGTTAAGGGTTCAACTTTATTCTTCTGTATGTGGATATCCACTTGTCCAAGCACCATTTGTTGAGAACATTTATTCCCCATTGATTGGTCTTGGCAACCTTGTTCAAAATCAGTCGACTGTAAATATGTGGGTTTATTTCTGGACTCTCAGTTCTGTTCCGTCCACCTACACGTCTTTTTTTTTTTTTTAACATGAAATGTTTTTATTTTTTAATTTATTTTATTTATTTATTCATGAGAGACACAGAGAGAGAGAGAGAGGCAGAGACGCAGGCAGAGGGAGAAGCAGGCTCTATGCAGGGAGCCTGACGTGGGACTCGATCCCGGGTCTCCAGGATCACACCCTTGGCTGAAGGTGGTGCTAAACTGCTGAGCCACCCGGGCTGCCCTACATGTCTGTTTTTTTGTTTTTTTGTTTTTTGCTTTTTTAATTATTTATTTATGATAGTCATACAGAGAGAGAGAGGCAGAGACATAGGCAGAGGGAGAAGCAGGCTCCATGCACCGGGAGCCCGACGTGGGATTCGATCCCAGGTCTCCAGGATCGCGCCCTGGGCCAAAGGCAGGCGCCAAACCGCTGCGCCACCCAGGGATCCCCACATGTCTGTTTTTACTTAGACCAATGCCACAATGTTTTGATGACAGTTGCTTTGTAGTAAGTTTTGAAATTGGGGAAGTGTGCATCCTCCAATTTTGCATTTCTTTAAGATTGTTTTGACTATTTTATGTCCCCTGCAATTTCATATGTATTTTAGAATTAGCTTCTCGGTTTTTTTATTTATTTGAGGGTTTTATTTATTTGAGTGGGAGAGCGACAGAGAGCACAAGTGGGAGGGAGGAGCAGGCTCCCCAGTTAGCAGGGAGCCTGATGCAGGGCTCGATTCCATGACCCTGGTCATGACCTGAGCTGAAGGTAGTTGCTTAACTGACTGAGTCATCCAGGCGCCCCAGCTTCTCAATTTTTACAGAGAAGTTAGCTGCAATTCTGATGGGGATTATGTTGAATTTGTCAGCTTGGAGAGTATTGCCTTCTTAACAGTGTTAGATCTTCCGATCCATGAACATGGGCTGTCTTTCAAGTTATTTAGATCTTTAATTTCAACAATGTTCTGTGGTATTCAGATATCTTGTATTTCTTTTGCTAAGTTTATTCATAAGTATTTTATTTTTGATGCTATCATAAATGAAATTGTTTAAATTTCGTTTCCAGTTGTTACTTGCATATAGAGGTTGATTTTTTTCTACATTGATCCTATGTCCTGCAACTTCATTTATGAGTCCAGTAGTTTAGTGGATACGTTAGGATTTTTCTGTTTTCTGTTTCTCATATCATCTGTGAGTAGAGATAGTTTTACTTCTTCTTTTCCAACCATGCCTTTTATTTCATTTTTGCCTAATTGCTCTGGCCAGAACCTCCAGTACAGTGTGGAATAGAAGTGTTGAGTGTGGACATTGTTGTCTTTATCCTCATCTGTTTTTTTTTTTTTTTTTTAATTTTTATTTATTTATGATAGTCACACAGAGAGAGAGAGAGGCAGAGACACAGGCAGAGGGAGAAGCAGGCTCCATGCACTGGGAGCCTGACGTGGGATTCGATCCCGGGTCTCCAGGATCGTGCCCCGGGCCAAAGGCAGGCGCTAAACTGCTGCGCCACCCAAGGATCCCTGGTTTTGTTATCAAGGTTATGCCAGCCTTATGAGAATGAGAATGTTCCCTTTTCTATATTCTGGACCAGATTGTTTAAGGTCTGAGTTATATGTTCTTTGAATATATGATGAACTTGCTGGTAAAAATCTCCGTTTTCTCATTTCTGTTGAAAGATTACTGATTTCAGTTTCTTTAGTGATTATGAGGTTATTCAGTTTTATATTTTTTTCTTGAATCATATTAGGCAAATTAGTGTAGGATTTATCCATTTCTTCTCAACTTTATATTAGGATAAAATTTTTGTGAATGCTCCATTTGTGATGAAAAATACAAGTTTGAAGTTGCTTTCTATGTGTATCCATTAGGTTAGAGTTGCCAGCTGTCTTATTCACATGTTTGTCTTTACTGGTGCTTTTTTGTTTGCTGGGCTACCTACCTTTACCAAGAAGGGTATGTGAAAATCTCCCGCAGTGATGTGAACTTGTGGTCGTCAGTTTTTGCTTTTGTTTTCAAATTATTGTTAAAGGCAAACGTGTTTAGAACTCACTTCTTCTAGTGGATTTATTTACCCTTCTAGTACCCTGTGTTATCTCCAGTAGTAATTTTTGCCTTCTGGTCTGGTTTTTTACAGATGTTTATAGAGCAACATCAACTTTCAGTTGGATAGTATTTACCTGGGGTATCTTTTCTCACCCTTTAACTTCCTGTATCTCCGTGGCTTGGATATGTGTATAAATAGCCCATGGCTGTATTTTACACATCCAGTGTGTTTTCTTCTAACAGTAATGTTTAGTCTATTTACAGGGGACTATGAACTTGCTTTTTCCCCACAACAAGCTAGTCTTTGTGACACCAGTTGCATGTCCAGTGACTCAAGTACAGCCTAACACTGTCTGCCTGGAGACCACATCGGATCCCATAGGTTAAAGGCTCAGCCCCCTACGACAAGTCCCACCCATTGCAGTTGCCGATCTCAGGTCCAGGCTGTGCTTCTGAACGACCAACTGGCTCTAAGTCAAAGGTTCCCATGACACCCTCCTTGGGTTTGGTTAATTTCCTAGAGCAGCTCATGGAACTCTTCACTTCCTGTTTAAGTTTATTGCAGACACTTCTTTTTAGGGGGAGAGAGCACGTGCGAGCGAGTGTGAGAGCAGTGGTGGGGGAGGGGCAGACTCCACTCCACACACAGTGTGGAGCCTGATGTGGGGCTCGATCTCACAATCCTGAGATCGTGACCTGAGCCAAAACCAAGAGTCAGATACTTAATAGACGGGCGCCCCTGTTTGCAACTTTATTATAAAGAATATGATAAAGGATGCAGATGACCAGCAGATGGAAGGGATGATCAGGGCGAGGTGTGTGGGACGGGGCTTCCATGCCCTCACCAGAGCCCCTCTACGTGTTTGCCAACCCAGAGGCTCTCCACACCCCGTGCTGCTGGGATTCTGTGGAGGCTTCCTCAGGTAGGCATGGTGGGTCGGCAACTCCCATTTTCAGCCTCTCTCCCTTCTCAAGAGTATGGGGGTGAGGCTGAAAATCCCAAGCTTCTGGTGACCAGGCCCCATCCAGGACCCACCCAGAGTCTACTCGTTAGAATAGAAGACACTGCCATCACCCAGGAAACTATCAGGGTTTCAGGAACCCCGTGTCAGGAGCAGGTCAAAGACCAAATACCGGAACAAAAGATGCTCCAGGTGATCTTACCATGCAGGGAAGTACCAGGGTTTCAGGAGCTCTGTGCCAGTAGCTGCGGGCAGAGGCCGGTATGTACTTTCTATTACCTCACGATTGACTTCTTTATATTTTCACATCCCTCCTCCTCTTAAATTTTGAGGTTACTGGATACTTGTTTTAACATTGGAACATTTGTCAATGCTTAACGTTGATGCTTTACAGTCCTCTGCAGCGGGGTGAGAGTCAAACACCTGAATATCACTCCTTCCTCCGACGCACGCGGTGCTGTCATCATACGGATGATGTCGTGGCCGTGTGTCACCGCTCCGTGAGTCACCGCTCCGTGACCCTACAAGAGATGGTGGTGTAGAACAGCGATGCTCAGGGTTACACATTGTTCACTCTGTCACTCGCACAGGAGACCTTCTGTCTCAAACCAGTCCTGCCTGAAGTCTGTCTGTTAGAATGGGAGTTAGGCGGCGGCTGGACTCGGCGTGTGGGCTGCACTTTGCTCACTGTACTGGAACGTGGCCAGGCCCATCTATGTATCATCTCTGGCTGTTTTCGCATTCCAGTGGCGTCACATAGGTGTGACCGAGGGTATGTGGCCCGTACCCGGGCTTTACGGAAGAGGTCTGCCGATCCCTGCATTCGTGAGGCTCTGGCGGGGTGTCCTGTGTCTTCTTTCTGGACAGAGAGAGTTGCAGGGTCTGTGGTTGTAGCAGCAGCTGTCCTGTCAGCCCTGCGCTGTTTACTGTCTTCGCTGTTGCAACCCACAAGCGCTCACAGTATGCTGCCTCCTTCTCTGTGGTTGATCTTAAGACTTTCTCGTTGTCTTTGGTGCTCTGCGGTTTGTCTCCAGCTAGCCAGGTGTGAGTTTCATTTCTTTTTTTACTTTTTTTTTTTAATTTAAATTTGGTTTGTCAACATACAGTGTAACACCCAGTGCTCATCCCTCGTTTCGTTTCTATTTCTGTTTATTCTGCTTGGAATTTTTTTTTTAAGATTTATTTATTCATTTATTTATGATAGACATAGAGAGAAAGGCAGAGACACAGGAGGAGGGAGAAGCAGGCTCCCTGCTGGGAGCCTGACGTGGGACTCGATCCCGGGACTCCAGGATCGTACCCTGGGCCAAAGGCAGGCGCCAAACCGCGAGCCACCCAGGGATCCCCTTCTGCTTGGAATTTATTGGATTTTCCCACTCAGTGGATTGGTACCATCTATCAGATCAGGAAGTTTTTTACCCTTTATCTCTTTAGGTCTTTAGCCCTGCTGTGCTCTCTTCTCTTGTCTTCAGAGGCTCTGATTACGTATTTGTGCAGCCTTTGTAATCTGTGCCCACCTCTTAACCTCCCCTCGTTTTGTCTCTCTCACTTCTTCAGATCTGTTTGCTCTCTGATCGGTTTCATCTGCTGCTAAGCCCATTTATAGAGTTAATTTAAATTAAATGATTTTATATATGTCTTTTATGTTCTTTGTCACATATGCTGAGTTTTTATTCTCCTTATTTTTGTCAGAAACTTATTTATGGGGAACCTGGGTGGCTCAGTGGCTGAGCATCTGTCTTCAGCTCAGGGCGTGACCCCAGGGTCCTGGGATTGAGTCTCATGTCGGGCTCCCCGCAGGGAGCCTGCTTCTCCCTCTGCCTGTGTCTCTGCCTTTCTCTGTGTCTCTCATGAATAAATAAGTAAATAAGTAATCTTAAAAAAAAGCAAGTAGACCTTGTAACACTGGAATATTATTCCATATACCATTTCTAATTCTTATAGTAAATTTCTCCAGAATTTACGGCTCGGCATTCATATCATTTGATGTGCATTTGCCTGTCTCCCCTTAGAAGCCTATGGGACATCCTACTCCCCTCCCTCCCTCCCCTTCTCCCCTTCTCTGTTACTCTCAGTGGTTTTCATAAGGATCAAAGCTTATGGCAGTGTTTACCTCTTCTTTGGTTTTGAATACAACTGTTTTCCTACCATGGCTTTCACTGTCTTTAGTAAGTTTTATTTCACTCTTAGTTTTTTAAAGTGATAATATTGCACACCAGTCCATAAAGCTCTTTGGAAATAATGTGGTCCATATTATCAATAAGTTGCCCTTAAAAGTAGATGAAGGTAAGTAAACCGATTAACGTGGGGCCTACAGCCCGTCTCGTCGTAATATGTAATGAAGCTCTCAGGATGGAGCGGCTTGCTTGAGGGGACACTATTCCATATACTCTTTTACAGCAAGATTAACAGAAAAAGACACGGGACAGGTATGTAACAAATAGAGATAAAAAGTGGATCTCAGGTGTACACGAGGAGAGTGTCATCACAAAGGTGGTTTAGCTGAATCGAACACTCAAAAATAATTTTGATAAAACCACACTGTGGGTTTTTTTTTTTTTTAATAGTCTTCTGATCATATTGTTCCCTTTCAAAGCTGCTTCCGTGTTTTTTGGTTAAAACACAATTTGATTGCTGTAAACATTCCTCCGTATATGAGATGTGTCCATCTTGGCTGACTGACTTGGAATTACGAACCGTGCGTGGGGTCCCACAGGATATTAAAGCCATGGAAAAAAGGAGTCTTCCCAAAGATCATGGACATGTTTTCATTGTAGGAAAAAAAAAAAAAGATAGAATTTTGTATTTGAAATGTCATCATTAGCTAAAACGCAACGGATTTTTGGAATTAGATTATAATAAAACCTTAATTATCCAAAGTCCATTGAAATACTGAAACACACACACACACCCCCTAGCGTGATCAGATTTAAAGGCCCGCAAGAACGAGAATACCCAATCAGAATGTAGTAGGATGCTGACTATTTAAATAATGATCTTTCTTTTTCCTTCCGTAGGTGAAGATGACTTAATAGAATTTACCACAGTTACTTTAGAATCTCTGAAAGCGTTGCTGGCGGAGGCCTGGCCGGGGGGTAGATGGGGCATCTTACTTTCCGGCGTCTCCTCGAGCTGTGGAGGGGCAGCCGTGCAGGCCTGGTCGTGTTTGAAGACGTAGCCCGACCCAAAGAGTTCCTCCATTAGACTGCTTTTCTTATCTCTGAACGTGTCTTTGGCCTTTGTTCGGGAAGACTTGCCAAAGGAGGGCTCGTACCCGCTCACCGCGTGCTCTGGCCCGAGGCCTGCGCTCCCGTGCGGCTTGCCTACGCTGAGACTGCCTCGCGTCCCGCCTGTGCCCGCCGGCCCGCCCAAGGCCGGGAGCCCGAGATGCAGGTTCTCGGTGGCTTCCGTGAAGGAGTAGTGCTTTCTCGGTCGCGAGGGCACTTTGATACTGGCCGCAGCAGTTTTATCAGGCGTCTCATCCGTGTCATTTATCTGGAGGCTGCCTGTGAACTTCCCTTGGGCTGCGTCGTCTTCCCGCTTGCCCTCCTTCTCGGGAGGAGTTACTTCAGTCCTTGGTGGTGGCAGTTCCCGTTCTTTCACCAAAGCGGGTCTCTTCTCTTGATCTTTCTTCTCTCTTGGTCTTCCAGTATTCTCCAGAGGTGGTTCTACTTCCAAACGTTCCTCTTCCTTCGATAAATCTGTATGCGGAAAATAGTCTATTTAGTGATCTTTAACATGAGCGGGCTCCTGTATCAAGCGGGCCTGTTGAGCACACTTACTGGCATCCGACAGGCACAGGGACGTGACAGAAAGACGTCCGGCAGATGCACATGACACTAGAATACAGGGAAGGGCGCTGTGAACCAGCTCGAGACGTTCTGCTTCCCCAGAACATACCAAATCGGTAAGGATTACGAAACCAAAACTAAAATGATACTCGTGAAAGCACTAACATGTGCTGAGTAGTGAGGATGTTCGTCACTCCTGGGGGCTGGAGTGCCACGTAAAGCAATGAGAACCGTTTTCACCCATCCGAGCAGCAAATAATTTCCAGATTCAGTGAGAATATGGGGACAGTGGAATTTCTGTTCCCCATTGGGTGTGTCCATTGGTACAGCTGTTCTTGGATGGTAATTTGACTATCAAAAAACATTTAACTTTTAAAAAACACTTATTAGTGAGAGCACGAGTAGGAGGAGGGGCAGAGCGGGAGGGAGGAGCAGGCTCCCCACTGAGCAAGGAGCCCAAGGTGGGGCTCGATCCCAGGACCCCAGGATCATGACCTGAGCCAAAGGCAGATGCTTCATCGATGGAGCCACCCTGGCTCCCCTGTTTTTTGGAGATTGTGCACATGTGACTGCATGAGGGGGGGTTGTCGGGGTGGGGGGCAGAGGGAGAGCGAGGACCCCAGGCAGACTCCCTGCTGAGTGAGGAGCTTGACGTGGGGCTCGATCTCTCAATCTCAACCCTGAGATCACAACCTGAGCCGAAACTAAGAGTCAGATGCTCAGCTGACTGCACCACCCCGGCGCCCCGCATCTATCAATTTTAAGCGAACCTACATACTCTCCTACCCAACAGCTTCACTTCTACGAACTGTGCACCTCTCTGCCGTCTGGTCATGTGCACCCACCCCGTCCTATGATAGCTGCCCAGGATCCCGTAGGCCGCACATGCCATTTCTTTACCCGTGGCCCCTCGACAGACGTTCGGGATGTGTCCCTGTTGCTAGACCGAGCCGCAGTACACATCCTTATGCGGCTCTTTGTGTGTTTTCACTAAGTTTGGTCCTAGAGGTGCCCCCCGCCAGCGTCCTGGCCCTCGGCCACCCTGCATAACTTACGTGTTTCCCTTCCCATGCTAGAACGTAAGCACACGAGGGCGGGACGTTTAGTCGTCACTGCTGCATCCCCAGTGCCCAGGACAGTGCCTGACACACACAGTATATGCTCAGTGAATATTTGCCAAAGGAATGAATGAACTTTCCCGTACGATACACCACAGCGGACGAACAGATCCGGGAAAAACCTGAGCACACCACGGACCCCGGAAGGAACGGAAAGTGGGGTTGGCAGCTCCTGCCATCCCGCACCAGACGCAGCAGCCTCCAGGCCAGTTCGGCCCCTCCAGAGCCTCTCCTAGGCCACCCCGCTTAGCCCGAGCTGGGGGGGGGGGGCAGAATGTGTGCCCCTGGGGCCCCAGGTGACAGCGGTCGTGCAGCACAGCGTGTGCACTCCAGCACATTTCCCTCCAGCAGTAATTCAACGTGGACAGGACGGGGCAGTGTCTTTACGATCTGAAGAGAGGGGCGTCTGGGTGGCGTAGTCAGTGTCTGACTCTTGATTTCTGCTCAGGTCCTGACCTCAGGGCCGTGAGATCGGGCCCCGTGTTGGGCTCTGCGCTCAGCGGATAGTGAGATTCTCTCCCTCTATCCCCAGCCCCAGGCCTGTGCTTGTGCTCTCTAAATAAATAAAATCCTAAAAAGAAAAAATTCTGAAGGTGGGTGATCTCCAACCCAGAATTTCTTTCTAGCCAATTAAAGTATGAGGGTAGCAAAGTGCCCTTTCCAGATGACGGGCATACACGTTTACCTTCACACGCCCGTTCTCCAGAAACTAGGAGGGGATGTGCCCTTAGGGCATGATGGCATCTACCGAGGGGGGGACGGGGTTTAGGAACCAGGGGGCTTGGTGGAGGAGGGGGTGGCAGGAGCCCGCAGGGGGAGGGAGGTCCTGGCACCAGAGCTCTGCACCCGAGGTAGTGGGCCACCCCTCCCCAGGCCCAGAGGCTTCAGTGCCAAGCCCCCTGCTCCACGGACCTCCCCGTCGGGTACCGCGGCCTGGTGTGGCCAGCACTTGCACTTGGCCCCCAGGAGCGTTCTGTTCGGACCTACTGGGGGGGGTGAGTCTGCTGACCCCAGGGCAGGTGGCCTGTTCGCTCCGACCCGCTCTGTCCCGGGGCAGGTGCCAGGGCTCTGGGTTCTCTGTCCCTGGGGAGGGGCCCCACACACCCGGGGCGCTGGAGCCAGAGTCTGCATCTGGGAGTCCTCGTTTCCAGTCTTCGTTAGGGGGGATGTTGCCCTTCACTCAGCCAGCTTTGGGTTTGCTCCTTGGGGTCAAAAGCGAACATACTGATTAAGGATACCTGGAAGGCTAGGACGCTGTGAGGAGCAGTCGGGGGACGGCGGGCACAGAGTGGAAGACGGAGGTTGCTGCTGGGGGGTGCGGGGGGCGCGGGGCTGTGCTTAGGGCCCGCGGATGCTCCTGCGAACGTGGGCCGAGCGCCTGAGGTACGGCTACACAGGTGCTCCTTTCCTAACGATTCTTTACATTGTGCATCTGTGTCTTGTGTAGACTTTCACATGCACAGAATACTTCACAACTTAAGAATAAAGGAGACTTTTAAAAGTGGTTAAAATTACCTTCATATTTTCTCTTGGAATCCTCTTGTTTTGGAAGTTTGCTGATAGAGCGAGGAATCGCATGGGTTATTTCAGTCAGTTTTTCTTTATGACCAATGTTTCTGGTTGTCTTCTTCCCCTATAATTTAGAAAAGCAGCAAAAACACATTTTGGGGGGGCACAGATCATTTTAAGTTGTATTTTATTCAACAGGTACAAATAGTTGCAGGATAAGAGACTGTTTATACCCTATTTTCATAAGGATACGTTCAGACACTGAATTCAGATCTGTTGTACCTTAGCCGTCAAAGATGGAGCATCTTCTGATTTTTGGGTTTCCTGGTGTTTCATACTTGTCAATGGAAAACCTCTGTCTGCTTGTACAGATTTTGTTGAAGAAACTGCAGGACAGGTACATTATATGTGAGAAACATATTTTACATGTGGAAGAATATTGATTTTAGATATAAATTAACATTGAAGTTTCCGGTGTAAACCAAAGTGTATTAGGCATTTAAAACTTTTTTTTTTCAATATATGTATAACGTTTGCCAGTTTCCCTCTTCCCTCTACCATTTTGCCTGTTTTGTCTTGTTTTGGGCAACAGAGGTCATGGGTTTCACAGTGTTAGGCTCCAAAGCATGGAGGCCTGAGGCTAGGTCTGCGTTGCTGATGGAGGACACGTGGTTGTGAGGCAGGGAGCCGCGGCCGAGCCACGGAGACCTCCTGTGCCCACACGCTTGGTTACCAGCAGCTAGATGGATTGCCCATGCTGGAGCCTGCCACTAAGTCTACGCTTTCCTCAAAGCGATAACCCATTTAAGTGACCCCATGGTTGGGACGATCATCTCTGCAGGCTGTTATTCTGGATTACAAAGCAGAAGCAAACAAAGGCAGGCAAAGAAAGATGAGGTTGTTGCTGCTTAGTGGCTTTTTTTTTTTTTTTAAACCAAAACAGGGAGGGTGTTTCTGTTGTACCTCTTGTGAGCAAAGCCTTGTGCTGGCAGATCTTGGGGGCGGGGTGGGGGTCGAGGGAATAAGTACATCTTGTCTTGAAGGAAAAATACTACTGGGCAACGAAAAGGTACAAACCAGTGATGGGCTGCAGCTGCGTGGGCGTATCTCAAAAGCATTAGGCTGAACAAAAGCAGCCAGACACGGGCAGCCCCCTTGGCTCAGCGGTTTAGCGCCGCCTGCAGCCCGGGGCGTGATCCTGGAGTACCAGGATCGAGTCCCATGTCAGGCTCCCTGCATGGAGCATGCTTCTGCCTGGGTCTCTGCCTCTCTCTCTGTGTCTCTATAAATAAAATTAAAAAAAAAAAAAAGCCGCCAGACAACAGAGCACCTGCTGTAGGACTCCACCGCCAGGAAATTCTAGAACAGGCAAAGGAAGCTGCTCTGACCAGGGAAATCAGTGGTTGCATGGGGGGTGCTGGTCCCATGCTTTTCAGCATTTGTCAAAACCTGCTGAAATACGCACTTAAAATGGGTGCATTTTATTGAGGTGGATTGTGCCTAAGTTATGATGATTTTAAAAACCCACACACTGGGGCCCCTGGGGGGCTCAGCGGTTGAACTGTCTGCCTTTGGCTCAGGGCGTGACCCGGGTTCCTGGGATCGAGTCCTGCATCGGGCTCTCTGCAGGGAGCCTGCTTCTCCCTCTGCCTGCGTCTCTCATGAATAATAATAAAAAGAAGCTCACACACTGACTAACATGTACTTGGAAAGTGCAACATCTGGCAGGCATTTTGCTCCCCGCTGGAAAGTGGGGCTCTCACTCCACCTGCGGTAAGGACACGCGGGACAGAGCAGGGGCTGCGAGGACCGGAGACCATCTCTATTCCCTCCTACTGTTTCCTCCATATCACACAGCTCATTATTCTTCTAGATTCACAAAGTATTTTAAAGCCTAGTAAAACGATTTTTAAAAATACCCATCATTTGCATGACATAAAGTGGACGAATAGGACTACAGACTTAAAAATAGATTTTGAGCAAAAAGTAATTAAAGCATACCTTTTGGATAATCTTTGTCATGTAAATTTTTAAGTATCCGACTAGTATAGATATTTCTAATTTCGAGCTCTCGGTCCTTTTCCTAAAGAGAACAATACCGTTTTTTAAAATGAATGTTTGCTCTTATCAGCCTCAATTTCTTCTATAAAAACAATTTAAGTGGGCTCAGTGTTCTTCAAAAAAAATCTGTAGATGTTCACAGAAACAAACAGGCCATATCCTTGGATATTGTTTCCGACACCAAAAAGTACTTTTTAACAGAGCAACAGACTTTTGCGTCAGGCACAATATTGCCGAGGGCTTTGCAAGCCAGTGTCTTTCACTGTAGCTTTTCTGTCCCCTGGGTCTGTGCCTTGAAGTTTGCTGGCTTTTTTTTTTTTTTCCTCATGGTCCAGTATAGCCACCAGCCACGTTGTGATCTAATTAAGATGAAGTGAACAATTCTGTCCTCCGTCACATTACCCGTATTTCCAGGGCTCAGCAGCGGCCGTGACTGGTGACCACACTGTTGGGTGGTGCGGGTGGAACATTTCCACCATCACAGAAGTTCTGCTAGACAGGCCCGCATTTAGACGGTAGGTGCAGGTGGGTAAGGCCTGGAACAAGGGCATCGTTCAGCTTTAAATCTCAGAATTGGCTTTTTATTTTATTTATTACTATTTTTTAAAGATTTATTTATTTGAGGGCAGCCCCGGTGGCTCAGCGGTTTAGTGCCGACTTACAGCCCAGGGCGTGATCCTGGAGACCCTGGATCGAGTCCCATGTCGGGCTCCCTGCATGGAGCTGCTTCTCCCTCTGCCTGTGTCTCTGCCTCTCTCTCTCTCTCTCTCTCTCTCTCTCTCTCTGTGTGTATTCTCATGAATAAATAAAATCTAAAAAAAAAAAAGATTTATTTATTTGAGAGAGATTGAGGATGCGAGCATGAGTGGGAGCAGGGGGCAGAGGGAGAGGGAGAAGCAGACTCCAACCTGAGCAGGGAGCGTGACACGGCTCCATCCCAGGACCCCGGGATCATGACCTGAGCTGAAGGCAGACGCTTCACTGACTGAGCCCCCCAGGTGCCCTGGTTTTGTACTTACTTTAACCATAAAATTAATTTGCTGTCAAAGCCAAATGGATAAAGTATGAGAATATTAACCTTTTCTAGAAATTAAGCTTCTAGGAGCAAAAATGTTACAGTATGTTTCTCTTTTTCTTTCTCACTATGATAACGCTGCATTTAGTAAGAAAGAACAGTAATGGAGGCAGTTTGTTACCATGAAAAATTGGTCAAGTTTATTCTGGATATTACGTTTAAGAAGAATATAGAAAGATCTTAGAAATATAGAAGAATATAGAAGATCTTATAAGAAGATGTTACATTTTTTTTTTTTTTTACCCTTACTGGTTAAGACAAGAAAGATTTTGATACTTAGAGGGGCAAAGCATTGATGGTCTGGAAAATTCAGTTTTCTTTTTGTTTTTTTGGTCCACTTCAGCAGTGGAGAGGAAGAAGGCAGATAAGAAGGGCTGACTGACCGGTGTCTGATGCAGGGCTGGCTGGGGGCAAAAGGAAGCCACCTGCAGGGCAGTCCTCCCTCAGGCTCGGAACGAAGGTTCAGGTGTGGGTGCCCTCCACAGAGCTGGACTCAAAATCAGAGACGACAGGTTCAGAACATGATCCAGGATATTTGTATAGCTGAGATCAATAAGTTAATCAAGAGAAAGAGTAGGAAGGGAAATTCACATCTAGGAATGTTCATGAATGCTTGGGGAATATTCATAGGATGGACTACTCATGAGCTCAAAGGCTATCAGGTCAGTGTTCAAGGGAAGTTGGGTCATGGTGGGGAGCCAAATTAGGATCCGGATGGATGGCTTCCAAAAGACAGGAAACGAGGTCTTAATAGACAAGGCCGTTCTGGTGGAGGTGAGCTTGTAGCCTGGATGTGGGGTGGAGCGGCAGGACGTCAGCTGGGAGCTGTGGAAGACTGACATTCTCTCCCCTTTAGCCCACACTCTGGGCATGGAGCAGAGTCCAGAATTGGTGTTGGGATGACTTTGTAAAGAGTTTCAAAGTACAGAGACACAAATTTTGATCTTTGGGACCATGCCCTCCCAAACTCGGGTATTAATGATCTATGTTAATATGGCAGACTGCGTTTTCCTAAAATCGCTTCAGCAATATTTCTGGTCCTGTATGCTCTTCCAGAACCTTGTGACTCCCCATTAAGAATCGATTGCTCCTCCTCTTGTACTGCCTGGACAAAGGGATGAGGTGGAAGAGATGCTATGTGACGGGTACTCTGTCTGTCTCTGCTCTTCTCCTTGGAACCTAGCCACCATGTTGTGAGGAAGCCCACACCACACATGGGTGGTTCTGGCCGACACCCCAGTTATGATCTCAGCTGTCAGTTGGCACCAACTGCAGACATACGTGTGAGACTTCAGAGAATTCTGGTCCCTGGCCTCTGAACCGCCTTAGCTGATGTCAAGAGCAGCAGAGATGAGCTATTGCCAGCAAGCCTTGCCCAAATTGTGGATTCATGAACAAAATTCATATTGTCATTTCTTAAGCTGCTAAGGTGTGGAGTGATTTGTAGCCATAGTGACTGGAGCAGTCAGGACCCTTGGCTGCTTCTCCTTGGGTCAGTACTGGGGATGACCATGAAGCATAAAAGGCAATCTCATTTTTCCAGATGAATCATAATCATGACTAAGGAGGTAGGAGTATATCCTGAATGTAGGAAGAAATCACAGGTGATAGGCCATGGGTGTATTGACTGAGTTATGGGAAATGGCCCAGTGGATTGTTTTAGATGATTTTGTATAACCTACTCCCTGTGCGTCTTCTTTTCCTTCATGTGTTTTTCATCTGTCTTCTGGCTCGCTTTTTGTTTTTGGGAGATTTCCTCAATGTCCATGAATTTTCCTTATCTTCTAGGTCTTCCACTGAGTTTCGTCTGCTGGAATCAGCTTTTCTCACTTACTGTTTTCTGATGTTATGAACAACTTTCTTATTTTATGGGCACAGTATCTTCTATCCTGGATATTAGACTAAACCTGTAGGGTCAGCTGTTCTGCTTGCTATTTGTGCTTTCTTCATGATGCTGGTTTTCTTCATAGACTTGGTTGCTTGAGCATATTTCAGAATAAGGGGGCTGGATTATTTTATTTACCTATTTATTTTTTTAAAAGATATTATTTATTTATTCATGAGAGACACAGAGAGAGGCAGGGACATAGGCAGAGGGAGAAGCAGGCTCCCTGCAGGGAGCCCGATGCGGGACTCAATCCCAGGACCCCGGGATCATGACCCGAGCTGAAGGCATCTGCCTCAACCACTGAGCCCCCCAGGTGCCCCTACCTACCTATTTATTTTGTGTGGAAATTTATTTCATTAGTCAGTTTCTTTCCTGAATGGGAAGGCTCTGGGTACATCAGTGGGACTTGCTGACTGTCAGGTTTCACTTGGAGGCGAGTCATTTGACTAAGTGCCTCCCACATTCCAGAATGTAGTCTTTGAAGGGATTTTCCTGGGATGCCGGCATTTCACCCTAGGTACCTCGTTTCTTCTCAAGTGATGCATTCACAAACTTTCTGCCTGATGGAAAATGCTGGACTCAGGTGCTGTGAGCACTGTTGACAGGACGGGCAGGTGAGCTTGATGCCTCAGTCCCATGTGCTCAAGCGCTTCTCACTCCTGTCTTCCGCTGGACAAATGCTTCTCCAGCACCTTGTGCTGTGGCTGCTTCTGCTCCGCCATCCACATAAATGCTTCTGCCCGCTGTCTGTCTTCAGTAAATGTGCCCAGGTCTCTACCATTTGCCCATGACTTGCCCCCAGCTCTTTGCCTTTGTGTGCCTACCTTCTTTGACTCCTTCACTGATTCCTCCTACGGGGGTTCTCCAGACAGAGAAGTCACATGTGGTCTATCACCCCAACAGCTGAGGCCAGAGTGAACAATGCCTTTCTCAGCTCAAACCAGAATCCCTGATTATCTGCTAGTGAATGTAGTGCAAGGTACCCACCTCTAGTGACTGCAGTTGATCTTCCGGTGCCTGGTGCCACCCCCTGAGATTCTGATTTCATAGGTATCAGTGTGGCCGGGGCAATGGAGTTTTCAAGGCTCCCCAGGTGATTACCGTGCAGCCAAGTTTGAGGACCACAGCTTCAACCAGATGTGAAGAGAGCTTGTCCTAAGGCTCTGCTCCTGCTGGTCACTTGTGTTGATTCCGATCCTGTTACATCACCAGCAGGTTTTCTGCACCATGATTTAGGTTGTGATCATCTGTGTCTGGTTTCTCCATCAATCCAAAACATTGCTTTTGGTCTTTTTATCTTCCAGAAATTCTTTGGCAGTCCTGGTACAATTGTGGTATCCTTTCTGGGGTTATGGGTTATTGTTTTAAAAGTATATTTTCTGTCATTTCCATAGGTTGTGGCAGGAAGGGATGAAAAACATGTATTTAACCCATCTTCTTGATCTATTTCAACTTTTGTTATGCATAAGAAAGTAATTTTTCTTATTTTTCCCTTTGAAAGAATTTTATTATAAAAATATAAAAAATATGGGATGCCTGGGTGGCTCAGCAGTTTAGCGCCTGCCTTTGGCCCAGGGCATGATCGTGGGGTCCTGGGACTCAGTCCCACATTGGGCTCCCTGCATGGAGCCTGCTTCTCCCTCTGCCTATGTCTCCTGCCTCTTTCTCTGTGTCTCTCATGAATAAATAAATAAAATCTTAAAAAATGTATACATAAAAATATACAAAAGTAGAGAAAATATATAGTGAACCTCCATGAACCAGTGAGCCAGTGAGTTCATTCACTAATGAACAGCTCATGCCCTGTTTCTGTCTACACACCACCCCCTCTGATCCCATCCCTTGTCTGGGGCTTATTTTTAGGCAAGTCCTAGGCATCATATAATTTAATCTGTAAGTCTTTCACTATGTATCTATAGCAGACAAGGGCATCGTTTCAAAACCAAACCACAATGTCAACATTGCACCTACCCAAAAAAAAAAAAATCAGTAATAATCCCACAATATCAAATATCTAGTTTGTTTCACATTTTTCCAACTGTCTCAATTTTTTTTTAAGTTTGCTTGAATCAGATTCCAAAAAAAAGTCCAAAACATTTAAGATTAGTATGTCTCTTAGTCTTGGTGCCTGGGTGGCTCAGTCGGTTAAGTGTCTGACTCTTGATTTCTGTTTAGGTCATGATCTCAGGGTCGTGAGATTGAGCTCTGCGCTGAGCGTGGAGCCTGCTTGGATTCTCTCCCTTTCTGTCTCTGCCCAATTTCCCCCTTAAAAAATGTCTGTTAGTCTTTAAAAAAACTTGTTTATATACAGCTTTATTGATGTAATTCAAATACCACATAATTTGCCCTTTTAAAGTATACAATCTGGTGGGTTTTCTTTTTTTTTATTATGGTGAAATGCACATTAAGAGTCACTATTTTAATCATTTTAAGTGTACAGGTCAGTGGCATTAAATAGCATTCACGTTGTGCAACCACCATCGAAGTCCATTCCCAGAGCTCTTCTCATTTTGTAAAACTGAAACTCTGTTTTCATTCAAGGCTAACTTCCCACTCTGCCTTTTTCCCAGCTCCTGGCAACCACCACTCTACTGGGTCTTGGTGATTTTGACTAAGTACCTCATATAAGTAGAATAATATCATATTTGTCTTTTGTGACTGGCTGATTTCAGTTGGTGGAGTGTTCTGAAGGTTCATCCATGTTGTAGTGTGAGTCAGAATTTCCCTCCTTTTTTTTTTTTAAATTTTTATTTATTTATGATAGTCACAGAGAGAGAGAGAGAGAGAGAGAGAGAGAGAGAAAGAGGCAGAGACACAGGCAGAGGGAGAAGCAGGCTCCATGCACCGGGAGCCCGATGTGGGATTCAATCCCTGGTCTCCAGGATTGTGCCCTGGGCCAAAGGCAGGCGCCAAACCACTGCGCCACCCAGGGATCCCCCTCCTTTTTTTTTTTTTTAATTTTTTTTAATTTCCCTCTTTCTTAAGGCTGAATACTACTTCATCGTGTGTGTGTGTATCACATTATTCATGACACCTACTTTTTTTTATTTTTTTATTTTTTTTATTTATTTATGATAGTCACAGAGAGAGAGAGAGAGAGAGAGGCAGAGACACAGGCAGAGGGAGAAGCAGGCTCCATGTACCGGGAGCCTGACGTGGGATCCGATCCCGGGTCTCCAGGATTGAGCCCTGGGCCAAAGGCAGGCGCTAAACTGCTGCGCCACCCAGGGATCCCCATGACACCTACTGATGGACACCTGGGTTGCTTCCACATTTTAGCTATTGTGAATAGAGCTGCCAGAAACATGAGGGTACACATATCTCTTCAAGACTCTGCTTTCGGGGCACCTGGGTGGCTCAGTGGTTGAGCCCGATGTGGGACCTTTGGCTCAGGTCCCACATCGGGCTCCCTGTGGGGAGCCTGCTTCTCCTTCTGCCTGTGTCTCTGCCTCTTTGTGTCTCTCATGAATAAATAAGTAAAATCTCTCAATTCTTTTGGGTTTAGACACAGAGGTGGAATTGCTGGATCATATGCATTTTTAATTTTTTGAGGAACTGCCATACAGTTTCTATAGTGGCTGTGCCATTTACATTTCCCCCTAATGGTGCCTGAGGGTTCCACTTTCTCCACATTTACTGATACTTCTTTTTTCTCTTCTTTTATTCCTTCCTTCCTATTTATTTATTTAAATATTTTATTTATTTATTTGAGAAAGAACGAGCAAGAGAGAACATGAGCAGGGGGAGGGACAGAGGAACAGAGAATAGCAGATTCCCCACCAAGCAGGGAGCCCAACGTGGGGCTGGATCCCAGGACCTTGGGATCATGACCTTAGCTGAAGGCAGATGCTTAACCTACTGAGCCACCCAGGCACCCTTGCTATTTAGTTCTTATAGAAACTGGGTTGTTTGTGCTGTAGGGCTTCCCATAGCCTGATGATGCTGATTGCCCCCTGAAGTGCTGCCACATTCCCCTGCCCCTATACTTTTAGATCCCAATGTTTGACCACAGGGGCTCCTGGCTGGCTCAGCTGGTAGAGTATGTGACTCTTGATCTTGGGGTTGTGAGTTTGAGCCCCACACTGGGTGTAGAAATTACTTTAAAAAATAAAATATTAGGGAATCCCTGGGTGGCTCAGTGGTTTAGTACCCAGGGTGTGATCCTGGGGTCCCAGGATCGAGTCCCACGTCAGGCTCCCTGCATGGAGCCTCCTTCTCCTTCTGCCTGTGTATCTGCCTCTCTCTCTCTCTCTCTCTCTCTCTCTGTGTCTTTCATGAATAAATAAATAAAAATATTTTTAAAAAATAAAATATTAAAAAAATAAATGTTTGATCACATCTGGGTATGATTTTTTTGGGGGAAGAGTCTGCCCTAGGTAATGGTGTGCATATCAGTGGGCAAGTATATAATGTCTGGTGGTGTCTCTTTGGTGGTGCTGCAAAGTCATTGACAATCATTGCTTTGCTCCATTAACTCACTAGGAGTTCCAAAATAGTGATACTCTTCTATTTTGTCGTTCCTTTTTTTTTTTTAAGTTTTATTTATTTATGATAGAGAGAGAGAGAGAGAGGCAGAGACATAGGCAGAGAGAGAAGCAGGCTCCATGCACCGGGAGCCCGATGTGGGATTCGATCCCGGGTCTCCAGGATCGCGCCCTGGGCCAAAGGCAGGCGCCAAACCGCTGCGCCACCCAGGGATCCCTGTCATTCCTTTTTTATCATTATTTGGAATGCTTTTATAAGGAAGACCTTCCCTCCTCACAAACTATTTGGTTGCTCTGAATATAGGAAAGGTAAAAATTATTGTTTTTCTTTATTTACCAGTTTCTGAAATAGTATGCTGGTTCCTCTAAAGGCGACTAACCACTGAGGTGCTTTGTTTTGCCTTTTATTTATTTATTTATTTATTTATTTATTTATTTATTTATTTATTTATGATAGTCACACAGAGAGAGAGAGAGGCAGAGACACAGGCAGAGGCTCCATGCACCGGGAGCCCGACGTGGGATTCGATCCCGGGTCTCCAGGATCGCGCCCTGGGCCAAAGGCAGGCGCCAAACCGCTGCGCCACCCAGGGATCCCGACTACAAGGTTTTTATTGACCTATTCTTACTTCTGTTATTTTCTTTCTTCTATCCCCTAAATACCAGTTCTCAGTGACACCAACATAAGTCATGACGTGTTTCATTCATTAGGATATACACAACAGTCTCAAAAGAACCATGCCAACACTACAACCATGAATATATCTGAGTAGGCATGTGCAGTGAAATTAACATGTTTGAAGTGTCCTGGAATAGCGGCTCTCTGTGACATTACACCATCACTGTAACACACACACAGTGGGTGATCTTTTCTTCATTGGATTTCTGACTTTTAAGGAATGCTTTTCAATTTTTTTTGAATTTCATTCTGCTTCATAATTGTGCAAAGTATTTGGTGATTCCAAAATTTTATGTGGTTCCAAAATCAAATCTACATTCAAGGAAATGTAGGTTCTTTTTTTTTTTTTTTAAAGATTTTATTTATTTATTCATGAGAGACACAGAGAGCGAGGCAGAGACACAGGCAGAGGGAGAAGCAGGCAGAGAGAGACGAGATCCCAGATCCCAGATCTCCAGGATCAGGCCCTGGGCTGAAGGCGGGGCTAAACCGCTGAGCCACCCGGGCTGCCTGGAAACGTAGGTTCTATAATCAATCACCCCTTCAGATCTACTGTTTCCCCACTTCCATTGTCATCCCACTATTGCTTTTCTTTTAAAGATAGAAGCAACTACATGGATATATTTGTATTTCTCCTGTTTTTAAATGGTGGCATACTATACACTTTCCTCTGTGTTCCTTTTTTCACTTACTCATGTATCCTAGAGATTACCATTTTACTACATAAAGAGCCCTCATTTCTTTATACAGAAACACAGAAATGTGTAGAGGTATATTTCCTTTTTTCTTTTTTTTTTTTTTTTTTTTGGTAAATCTGGATCTTACTGCACATAGAATTGTGCATCTTCCTTTTCATTAAGCATCTCATTAAATATTAAGCATTTACCCTACAAAAATTGTTTTTTAATGACTGCATAGTATTTATATGCATATCGTTGCATACAAAAGCACAAAATTCATTTAAAAAATTCTTTGAAATGTTTTGCTTCAACCAGTGGATCTTGAAGCCTTTTCTGTAAGATTTATAAGCTAGTTGCTATGGCCACATCTATTTTCTGGCATATTCTTCTCTCTGAAATTTCCTGAGACTCCAGAGAAGAAAGAAACAGAGCTCTCTCCCTGCTTTACAAAGGAGAAATTTACACCCAATTTTCTCTCCTAGTATCCTTCCCCTGCCTCTGAGTGGTCTCAAGCCTCCTGGGAAATCTGAATTCTCTACTTGTCATAAAAAAAAAAGTTAAAGATCTTGTCTTAAAGAATCAAGCTAAAAAAAAAAAGAATCAAGCTAAAGATTTGCTAGTGGAGGCTTAAAAGAACTATATTGTTAAGTGCCTTCTCTAGCTTTTTCAACTCATTGGACATTTTAGGAATTGTGAAGGCATAAGGATAGCGAAAGTAAAAAAAAATATTTATAATTATTAAAGCACAGTTTATTTTTTCATTTTAAAATATTTACTAAAATTTATTTATTTATTTATTTATTTATTTATTTATTTATTTATTTATTTATTTATTTAGAGTGCAAGTGGTGGGAGGGGCAGAGAAAGAGGGAGAGAGAATCTCGAGCAGACTCTGTGCTGGGCTCGATGAGGCTCGATCAATGAGGCTCCATCTCATTACATTGTAATCATGACCTGAGCCAAAACTGTCAGCCAGTTGAGCCAACCAGGTGCCCCTAAAGCACATTTTAAAAGACAGTTTTGCAAGCATTTCCAGGAGAGATTTGATTTTTTTTAAATTTTTATTTATTCATGAGAGACAGAGAGAGAAAGAGAGAGAGAGAAGGAGGCAGAAACATAGGCAGAGGGAGAAGCAGGCTCCATGCAGGGAGCCCGACATGGGACTTGACCCCGGATCTCCAGGATCAGGCCCTGGCTGAAGGCGGCGCTAAACCGCTGAGCCACCCGGGCTGCCCTCCAGGAGAGATTTTAAAATAAATTTTTGGGCCACTAAAATTACTCAAAATATTTTAATGATATAAGGTAATTTTAAAATTTAAAAACTTAGTTTGGGATCCATTAAAGTGATAACAAAACACAATAATATTAATTCATGTGATGAAATGAGAATGGTAACAGGAAGTTTTGTTAATGAATAGTGTAGAGATTTTTCTAGTTACAGCACATACTCATCAGGCTGTGAACTCATCCCAGTAATTTCAGATCCTCTATCTATTCATATGGTTGTAGCGAAAAGTTAATTTGAGAAACATTCCTAAAGTTAAATAATATAAAGAATAGCTCTGATATTTTGGGAAGCAGAATTTCACAGATTTTGTTACATTTTTGCTTTAAAAGAAGTACCTTAAGTTTTTGTTGAAGGTGTTTTATTTCCATTTGCAGAGTCTTTGTAGCTGCTTGAGCTGCTAACATCTTCCCATTCTCATTGGCCAGCTGTCGATTAAAGGCTCTATTGTTCAACCTCAATTGTTTCTCCAAGCTCTGAAAACAGGATATATTTCAAGTATTCTGTAACCAATGTAGTATTGTTAAAAGACTTCAATTATAATGGAACTAATTGCATTTATGAGAAGTGTGAATTTTTGATATAATTTTAGTGCAAGGCTGCTACAGGGGACATATATTAGAACTAAGTAGAACCACACATACAGACACAAAAGCCAAAGACCCCCAGATCCCAGCTCTAGAGAATCAATATGTTTTGAACCAAATGTTTTTTACACTCTGAAATTTGATTTCACAAACAACCTTTGAACAGTTTATTATTAAAATGTTATTTTTAATGTCATAATTATTAATTATGAAAAATAACACCATGTTTTAAAACTCAACCCAAGTGGCTGTGCCTACACGAGGATCTGCTAATGTGGCAGGTGCACTCAGAGGGCTGCCCAGCAGCTGGGGGCTGTCCAGCAGCAGGGCAGCCATGCAGGCGTGAGTATCAGCTGATTGACCCTGGAAGCTCCTGCAAGGATTTACCCCACTCCCCGAAGGAGGAAGAGGAAGGAATTCTAAGACCAGGAGACTTCTGTTAGCACCGTGGCCCTCTGCACCCAGGGCTCACTGGCGTGAGGGAACCTCCTCTCCATCCTCTCCAACAGGGGAGTATTTTTTTAAATATTTTATTTATTCATGAGACACAGAGAGAGACAGAGAGACATAGGCAGAGGGAGAAGCAGGCTCTCTGAGGGGAGACCAATGTGGGACTCGATCCCAGGACCCCGGCGTCCTGAGCCGAAGGCAGATGCTCCACCATGGAGCCACCCAGGTGTCCCCAGCATGAGGATTTTACTGCAGAACTCTCTGGTCTGGACTTTGACAGAGGCTTGGCCGAAAGCTCCCCGCCTCTCATTATAGTATTAATACTTTCTCATTAAAGAAAAGTAGGCAATATGGCAAGGTAGAAGGATGAAATAATCACTAAAAATCCCTCCCCAAACAGCATTAAAAAAAAAAAACAAACCTATATGTTTTGGCTCATAAACATTTTCTCCCTCCACCAAATGCCCTTCAACCAAACAAAACTTCCCATACAACCAAGTGCATCTGATAAGAAAATAGTTCTTGAATTCTTGTTGGTTTTGGTTACAGGTATAAAATATGAACTAACTTAACATGTATATGTAAAAAATATGTAGATGAGATAAAAATACATTTACTTTTCCCTGACAAAAGTGCTAAGGTGGGCCTAATATTACCTAGGAGGCCAAATGATAGAATTTCAGTATATGAATTATATGATGGCATATGGAGCTGCTCATCATTTTCTGGAGCTCACACATCGATTTTATGTGAGAAAATTCTCTTTGAAAATGGAGGATTTTACCAAAGAGGAAATAATAAGGACTTTCACTTCTGTGAAAAAAAAAAAAGTGAATGAGATGAACGTGATATTTTATTATTTCAAGTTCATAAAAAATTGCCTTTTACCATCATATAATGAGGCATTAAGCAGTAAATTTAAATTTATGTTTGTCCATAGAGAGTAAGAACTAACATAAAATCGGCAGAATTCTCAGTATAATCAGGGTGCTCTCCCAAACCATCCCTCATAGTGCAGTCCCCAAACCTTGACAACCATGTGCCTGCCATTCAGGAAGATCGACAAATTTGTTTCAATGATTTTAGTTCCTTTCTGCTCTTCTGTTTCCAGGAGCATCATCCGGGAAACCCTTCTGTTTCTAACATACCAACAATGTCTGTGTGGTGGTGACTAGACAACTGACCAGAGGAAAAGGGTGGGAGAGATGCAGGGGGCAGGCTTTTAGGGAAGTAGGCTTTTAATAAACAGTTTGAAGTAGGACATTAGCTTCTAAAAGGTTTCATTCAACCCAACCCAACCCAACCCAACCCAACCCCACCCCACCCAACACAACCAGCACAATCTTTCCAGCACACAAACAGGCTTAGAGAATGGTCATTTCTAGACAAATGTGCCCAGCTACAGAATGAGCTCACTTGACCATAGAAGGAACATCTCCCCTCCCGCCTTTCCCCTTTAGACAGCATCACTGGCGTGTCCTGTAAGCAAAGCAGCTGGTGATGCTTCACTGCACAGGGGCAAGTGTGATGCATGTATACCCTCTCTGTGACCAGTTTGGAACATTACAATTTCTAGGCCTCTGAAGTACGGACCTGTATTTTTTTGTCATTTGCCTCCATTTTTGTTGTAAGAACCGACAATCTTTGAGTAAGTTCCTCCCTCTCTGCAAGATTTTTGTCTTCGGAAAGCTTCTGCAGTGCCTGTAAGGCATCTTTAGTCTTCAGCAGCTCACTATCAGCTTCTCGAAGTTTCCTAGATGCACTTCTTTCCTTTTCCTGGGACTTCCTAAGTAGCTGCCTCAAATTTTTGACTTCGCTCTGATGTTTTGCCATAATTTGAGGTAGATTATTTTGTGAATTCTCATACTTCCCTATAGCTTTCAAGTGCCTAAGCTGAAGGTGTTTCAAAAATTGGTTTTCTATGACCGTGGCTTCCAATTTACGATGTGTATCACCTAGTTCGTTTTTTAGCTCCTTAATCTTATGAAGCCTTGCTGAGAGTATGCGATGAGTCATAGCATCTCTTCTTTGGGTAATCGTATTGTTTTGCGAACTTAAAAGTGGTGCATTCCAGTTGTGCTTTTTTTCAATTGAGATTTCCTTCTTGCCTGTGTAAGCAGATAATCCAGTTCATTACTAATAATATGCATATGGATATGCAGATGTGCACGTATGTGTTACCCCTAGCCCCAGCCCACACCCATGCACACGTACACAGGCAAACTAGAAGGAGAAAGAACATGTAATAAATAGCCATGTTCCAGGGTAGGGACTTCATATGCAAAATACCTCATTTCAGATCAGCAGTAGTTTATTTAACATCTGAAGATTGTAAGCCATTTGTCCAAGGTTCTATAACCACAAAGTAACACAGACTGGATTGAAAACAAGATTTTCTTTAGGCTGGAAAACCTGTACTTATTTCTATTATTAAAGCTTTACTAAACACCATAATAATCTATGACATTTACTAAGGACTTATGTGTTAAGCATTGAACTAAATGCTTTATGTAGATTATCTGATATAATCCTTCCAAAAATATGCTATGAGGCAATTCAAGGGTCACCTTAGCATCTAGTGATGTATATGAAGATCTCATATATTCAAAAAGACCTTTAGAAGGCTTAGAGGAAATAGACTGGTGTTCCATCTCTCAGTAAAGCCAACATAGACAATTTTTCCTGTTACTTTGGGCTTTAGAGGAAGTAGTTAGTTGGCTTGTATTCCTAAATCTGTTTTAAACAAAATGTATCTAAATATTATCCCCAGCTTACAAGCATCAAGCTTATATAACTAAATTCAGTATGTCAGATGTATATTTAGCACCACTGCATTGTTATCCCTTTTTAAAAATGAGCACACTGATACTTAGTGAAGTCACTTACTGATGGGCACACAGCTAGTAAGTGGTGAGACAGAAACCAGGTCCCATATGTATGACCATTTGCACGACATTTTTGTACATATATGTGCACACTGCATATGTGTGTGTACATATTATTATATCTATATTCTGAGAGAGTTTGAAACTAGATTCTAGAGTCTAACAACAAACAAACAAACCAAAGTCTTCATCCTGGAGAGAGAAAATACTTAGTGAACAATGTCCCTGGAGTCCTAACTTTAAGCTATTGGCCCTAGTGTGGACACATCATCTGAGACTTGGCTTAACATGTTTGGTATAGGTGGTGGAAAAGGTGATGGAAATGAGCCAATGGAAATTGAGGATGCTTTTGGGGATAAAGCATTTCAAGCATGACTATGACGGACCACATAGGAGTGACGATCATGGTGTCTGTGTCACAACAATAATTGAAGGGCTGTCTTTACAACCTCCAAAGGTCTTTTCCCATTGGGAATGATTTAGTAAGGGCTCTGGTTAGATATTTGAGTATTTTGGAATAGGTTTTTGAGCACATTGGAAATAGGAAAGCAGAGGTCTCTAGGACACTAGAAGGCCAGGCACTTTAATACCTTGGGCGCTGGCTAGGGGAGTCCCAGACCCAGGCAGTGTGGATCAGGCTGGATTAAAACAGGGGAGGGGATCCTTGGGTGACTCAGCGATTTAGTGCCTGCCTTCGGCCCAGGGCATGATCCTGGAGTCCCAGGATTGAGTCCCACATCAGGTTCCCTGCACGGAGCTTGCTTCTCCCTCTGCATGTGTCTCTGCCTCTCTCCGTGTGTCTCTCATGAGTAAATAAATAAAATCTTAAAAAAATAAAACAGGGGTGGATGGGGACTGTCATGTCCTATACCATATCCAGCATGACTGCAACTTGACTCCCAACTTATAAGGTTCTACAGCTCTTGGGTGGTGTGACCCGGAGGAGAGAGGGGTTTCCCTGGGACTAGAAGATGAAGGGTGGTGGGTTCTGTGGGCGGTGGAGGCTTGTTCCTGACTTCTACTGTGCTCAAGTGATGGGAAGGCAGAGTCAGCATGAGTAGGTGCCTGGGACTAATCCTTGTGGCCATGGGAGCACTGGCCAAGGCCCCAGGATGAAGTGTGTGTACAGGGCGTAGGTACTTTGAAAAACAAACAGGAGGTGTCAGCCTTTTCGTGATCACATGTGCTTGGACAAGGAACATATAACTGGTAAGAATGAAGGACCAGAAGCCCTTCCCCAAGTGTTCTTGTCTGTGTAAGGCCATCCACACCCCCTCTGTTCCCCAAACATGCCTGAGATTGAATTTTTTGCCTACCTTAGTGGGTGCTTGGGAGGTGGATGAGCCAGACTTGTTTGCTTCAGAAGATAAATATACCACTTGTATTTGAGTGATATAGAATAAATTCATACTGTACACATTATGCATACTTGTATACTAATCAAGGTTATGGAAAGTTGAAACAGGGTTTAGTCCTTAATGATTTTGTATCTCATTATACTAACCTACACATACAGAGGATGATAAAATTTTTTCTTCCTCTTTCTTTCTTTCTTTCTTTCTTTCTTTCTTTCTTTCTTTCTTTCTTTCTTTCTTCTTTCTTCTTTCTTTCTCTCTCTCTCTTTTTCCTTTCCTTTCCTTTCCTTTCCTTTCCTTTCCTTTCCTTTCCTTTCCTTTCCTTTCCTTTCCTTTCCTTTCCTTTCCTTTCCTTTCCTTTCCTTTCCTTTCCTTTCCTTTCCGTGTATTATTAATTTCAGGGGTAGAATTTAGTGATTCATCAGTTGCATAGAACACCCAGTACTCATTATGTGCCCTCCTTAGTGCCCATCACCCAGTTACCCCATCCCTCACCCATGTCCCCTTCAGCAACCCTCAGTTTGTTTCCTAGAGTTAAGTGTCTCTTACAATTTCTCATTTTATATTATAAGGCAGATTTAGCCTAATGATTAATCTACTCTTAATGATGTGACTAAATTAATTTTGGTTGCACCAAAATTAATTGGTCCAAATTTATGACCAGGTAGTATGACCAAATTATGACCACAATAAATATTTGTGGAATAAATGAGGAATCAGTTTTTAAAAGTTAAATTATCAGGTACTTAGAACTCAAAGTGCAGTTCCTACAGAAACAGTTGTATAAATGCTAACTGCCTTTCATACAGGCCCACAAAAGTGTAGAATTAATATAAGATGTATAGAGACATGATCCCTCTCATAAAACACTGGGGCCAGACTGTTTCTGAATGATTATTATTATTTTGGGGCATATACAGTATTTTCCATAGTACTCCCAGTAGGGTTGGGGACAGCCCACTTTAACCAAAGAATATTTTTGTGAAATATAGGACTATTCCTACTAAGTGAAGTAAATAAAAATCAGCCTCATGTTAGTTAAAGTCAGGTTTTTGTTGCCCAATCAGTTTAGGTGCCAAAGACAAAGAAAATTTTTGGTTTTCAGTGTTTTGTAAATTACAGATGTGGATAAGGGACTGTAACCACGAAGCCTAACCATGATGTGGGTTCTGTCGTGATGATCTTTCAAATGCCACTACTAACAGATTTCTTTTGACAGAATCCCGGGTGAGAGAAGGAACTGGACTTTTCATCTCCTACCCTGGGCCTTGCCCATGAGTGTCAGGCTCTCACCTCTCTAGGAAAGGGGCTTTTAGCCTTTTGACAATTTGTTGGAAGCTCATGGGTCTTTCTCCTTAGAAAAGTTCACAAATGCAAATAGATAAAAGCAAAGATTTTCATGGGGTCCACAGACATGGGTCTTAGATTAAGAATCCCTACCCTACAACTAGGAAGAAGGGGACTTGAAGATTCTAGATGATCCAAAAGTAGCATAGGGAGTCCTAGGTACACCTGGTCACTCAAGGCTGGGGGTGGGGGTAGGAGATATGGGGTAAACATGACAGTAAGGCAGGTTCCACATATACTGTTACGTAGTTAAGTATTTTCCAACTGTTGACTGATGGTGGTTCTGGTGGTCACAGTGGAAGAAAGTTTCAGCTATTTCTAGATTAGGGATACTTATAAGTTTAGGATTGCCTAAAATGGGAGCAAGTCATCATGGTCCGGGCAGGAAGGCAGGGAATGAGATCAAGGGTGTCACAAGGCTCCTTCCAGTTTGGACAGTTACGGAGCGATGGTGTTGGTACTCTCACAGTCCATGAGGGAATGATATTATTAACAGCCTCTTGAACCACCCCTGTTTCAAAGGATGATCTTTGCCTCACCGGACTTGGAGCCCCTCTTCTTGGGGTGTTGAAACCGGTTTTTACATTTCATTGGCAGTTCAAACCTTGATTCTTCAGCTGAGATGAAAGGCAAGTAGCCAGTGAGATCCAAGTATCGTGGTACTCTGTAATGAGGCCACCTGTTAACTAAAAACGGAACCAACCTCACTAGTAGGCTCCCAGGAGGATAGGTTGTGCAAGAAGGCTAGGCTCTACATTTTCAGCCTAACTTCCTGCCAGCTTGTCACTATTCTTAATTTCTCTATTACCTCATTTCTTCTATAAAAGTTCACTTATATATATATACACACATTTAAAATATGGGAGGACAATAAAACTAAATGTGGACTACTTCAAATACGAGTGCATTAAATAATAATGTCATTAGAAACAGAAATTTGGTCTTCCTTGGGAAATATTGTTTCTTACCTTTAGATTGGGAGATTTTAGAAACATACTGTTTCTTCTTGTCCGTTTCTTTTATCGCAGGCTTCTCTAAATAATTTCTATTAAGAGCAGTTTCCGAACATTCAGAGAGAAAGTCTTCTGAGTAATCACAGCAGGAACTTAAACTTCTACAGGAACACTGAGATCTGCTATAGTCAACACTCCTGTCGGAGGCACACCTGGAACTGCCCCTGGGACAGTCACCTGCACCCAGGCTGCTCTCACTCTCTGCGGCCATCCTACTGGGTCCTAATGCCACACTGGGGAGGTGCCCGGCTATGTCTGTTTCTGCTGGACCAGCCAGAGACATAGTTAACAACCTGACAGAAGAAAAGTATTTTTAGATGTATAGCTACTGACATTAAAATGAACGTATGCTTTAGTATATTTAACTATAAATGAAGGATTAGGAAAAGGAAGCAACACATTCTATTGAAGTTATTTTCCAGAAAAATCTCAATTTGGTTTTTATGTTTTTTTTTTTTTTTTCCACATAAGATATGGGACTCCTGAGACCAAACTTTGGTGAGATGAAACTCACAGATAATGTAAGATAAAGTTCACATCTGAGAACAACGACAACCATTTATGAATTAGTGAATTATATCCTCATTCTCTAAGAATGTTGACATTTTTTTGCCTCGAAGAAAATGACTGTATTTGCTAAGTTTGGATGGCTGGTGTGAAGTGCAACACTTAGGAAAGTCAGTGTAGATTAATAGTTTTCTAGTTTTCTAGAGCTAATATATAACTAGTTTTCTAGAGCTAATATTCATTCTAAAATTAAGAGTAATAGTGGGTCCCAGGGATGTAAACTTGATCCATGATCATAAGAGTTTTTATATTTAAATTTAAAAGATTTGTATTCCTTTCTGTGCTTCCTTTGGATTATTATAACATGAATATGACCGCCCTAATTATATGCTACATGATGACAGAAGCAATTCAGAAAAACATGCTGATTTGCATGGGAAAATCATCCAAGTGTTGGAACCTTTTTGAAGACAATCCATCCAGCAAGAAGTTTACATTTCTTTTATAAAGAACTGGTTGTATTTGCAGCTACACAAAGGCCAAACTTTTATAATGGATTTGGAAAAATCAAAACTAAGTTTGTCTAATTATTATAAATTTAAATATTCAATGTGAAAAGGCAAAATCTTACTTGGGAATTAAACAGCAATAAAGTAAAGCAGACTTCAAAGAAATGTGTTTAAAAACTAAAACTGAAAATGAAATTTGATGATGTGATCCTAATGTCTCATCAGGGACAAAAGATACCACATAGTCCAAAGTCCTTGTAACCAAAGTCCATGCCCGAAAAGCTTAATTTAATTAAGGTCTAGACAGAGTCACTTTTATTTCAGGTAGATCTGATTCAAATTCAGTACAATATAAGGTGATTTAAACATAGTAGTTCTTCAGGAATGTTTAGATTAGGAATGTTGTAGTTTACTGAATTACTCCCCAAAGCAACTTTCACACACTGTTTCAGGGTTCCACGTAGCTAAAACAACTCCTTGGCACTGTATTTTACTTCCACTTTATTTTCAAAATTCTTGGTATAGAGCAGAGGCAGTAGTATTGAACTTGACTGAGCAGAATAATCTGTGTTACAAACAAGGCTGGATGACAATGTCTCTCACGCAAACTCTCCTACATACACTCCACAAGGTCTGCAATACGCCGTTCTTCTTGTTTGACCTAAGGGCCCTGGGAGAGATGACGGCCCACAGTTAACTGCACACTCCCCAAGAAGACAAAAATTTCATAGGAAAGTTAGCTCTCTGAGGTACAATGAGTCCAGCTCCAAGAGAGCTCAGGACAGCTACTACACTGCTTCTCACATAGATAGCCCTGATCCACGGTAATTTAGAAAGAGTGATTCCAATGTATGCAAACTTTTTTTATTTTTTATTTTTTATTTTTTTGCAAACTCTTTTTAAAGTAATCTCTATGCCCAATATGGGGCTCGGATTCACAACTCTTGAGATCAAGAGTCACATGCTCCACTGACTGAGTGGGCTGGGTGCCCCTTACACAAACTTTTGATACTGTTGATAAGCCTTTGTCTTAAGTGAGAATTTAAAATGGAGAGAAAATGAAAATACAAGAAGGACCCCAAATGTGGGCCCTCAATAACACTAACTTTAGTTACACACCAGATGGCTCTGTGTTCCTCTATAAGGCCCCTGCATTAAGGCAAGTAACACCACGAGATCTGTTAGATCAGCATAGTCGACAGCAGTTCATAACAAAGGAACTCATCTCCTGGGGTATTTACAAGGATTATTTTTGTTTTCATTTAATACCCCCAATTCTTCTGTTTTATCAAGGAAGAAAAAGAGCAATTAGCTGTCATCAGACCCTTCCCAACAGGAATTTAATGTCCTCTCTACTGAGAGTTTTTGTTTTTCATACCTCAGCCTCTGCCTCTTTCTGCATTGGCTTGACTCTCAAGCTTTCTTCTCTTTTCATGGAACATAGGAGGTGGTTTACCATCTCCCTACTACAGAAGTCTTAGTCCAAATTAATCCTACTATTAATATTAGTATTGTACTTAATCTTTATTTTTTATTTATTAAACATTTTTTGTATATTTTTTATTGTAGTTCAACTGGCCAACACATAACACCCAGTGGCTCATCCTGTCAAGTGCCCCCCTCGGTGCCCATTACCCAGTCACCCCAACCTCCTGCCCACCTCCCCTTCCACTATCCACGTTTCCCAGGGTTAGGAGTCTCTCATGTTCCATCACCCTCTTTGATATTTCCCACTCATTTTCTCTCCTTTCCCCTTTAATCCCTTTCAGTATTTCTTATATTCCCCATATGAGTGAAACCATATAATGATTGTCCTTCTCTGATTGACTTACTTCACTCAGCATAATACCCTCCAGTTCCATCTACGTCGAAGCAAATGGTGGGTATTTGTCGTTTCTAATGGCTGAGGAATATTCCACTGTATACTAATGGCTCAGGAATATTCCACTGTATACATAGATCACATCTTCTTTATCCATTCATCTGTCGATGGACACCGAGGCTCCTTCCACAGTTTGGCTATTGTGGACATTGCTGCTATAAACATTGGGGTGCTGGTGTACTTAATCTTTAATGAGTGCTTTTACTTCCCACAAGCTGCGTTGACATCACCTACTCCCAAACTCGTGAAGGGATCAGGCTCAGGTGAAGCAATTGTTCATGTTTTCCTGCTTCAGAGTCAGGACTTTTTTCATTAAGCATCACAACTGCAAACATCACAGATCCTAAGGCTAAGAATGGATCTTTCCAGACCCATTCTGCCATTTAACATTGGGTAGATGCACAGATGAAGATCCTTACTTTTGAATCTTTGCAAATGGATTAAGAGGAGACCAAGATGTTAGTGTGTAAGATCCCAAAAGATCAAAAATGTTCCTCTGTGGCCCTCATAATCTTGCCTGTCCTTGTCCCTGGGAGGGGCTCCTCCTTACCCCTTCTTGCTCATGACTTTATCTCCTAACTTCTTCCCCATCCATCTTGATAAACCCAGACTGCTGTGAGAAAATAATGGTTGCTAATCTGTGAAAAGAATTTTTGACCAGTTGTTCTTGGCGGACCATTCCTGCTAAAGCCCTATAAAATTTCCCTCCTTCTTCCTCAGACCACTCCTTTGAGAAAGCCATCCCAGCATTGTAGGATACAGGCTTAATTCAAGAGTGTTGTTCATTTATAGTCACAGATTGTTCAACAGCCACAGGAGTGGGAGTGAGACAGCGGAAGGTGATAATTTGAAGGCAGACTGACGTGGGTTTGAACCCGAGTCTGTCAATTAAGTGATCTTGGCCATCTATAAAATTGAATAATAACACTGATTCCATGGAGTTATTATAGGGAGAAATGAGAAATTGTAAATACCTATTATGGTACTTGTCACATGGTACGCAATAAACAAATACTAGTTCCTTCTTGGAAGAGTAATTCTAAGACAAACACCAGGACTCTCCAGGGCATTGCTGGTGTCTTTATGTGAGAGATGCAACCAAGAGTCAGTTTATTTCCCCATCAACTATTGTACTGGGAACAAGTGCTTGACTATTGCCATTTGACAACTCCCTGAAGATAGAGACTATATTTGATCCTGTTGTAACTTCAGGCCTAGCAGAGTGCTGCCACCCAACTAGTATTTGTAAATGCTTGAATGATGATCATCGCCACCACCATATACTGTATGCCAAACATAGAGGTAGGAGATTACATATAGTAGCTTACTTAATCATGAGGACAGTCCTGTGTAACAGGTATTAGTGACCTCATTTTAGAGAAGAGCACAAACCCATCCAAGGTCACAGAGCTAGTGGGAGGGAGAACTGAGTTTTGAATCCAAGTCTGTTGGCCTTTAAAGTGCTCTGCATCACTTGCCATCAGGGAAATACATATCAAAACCACAATGAGATACCACCTCACACCAGTGAGAATGGGGAAAATTAACAAGGCAGGAAACCACAAATGTTGGAGAGGATGCGGAGAAAGGGGAACCCTCCTGCACTGTTGGTGGGAATGTGAACTGGTGCAGCCACTCTGGAAAACTGTGTGGAGGTTCCTCAAAGAGTTAAAAATAGACCTGCCCTACGACCCAGCAATTGCACTGTTGGGGATTTACCCCAAAGATACAGATGCAGTGAAACGCCGGGACACCTGCACCCCGATGTTTCTAGCAGCCATGTCCACAATAGCCAAACTGTGGAAGGAGCCTTGGTGCCCATTGAAAGATGAATGGATAAAGAAGATGTGGTCTATGTATACAATGGAATATTCCTCAGCCATTAGAAATGACAAATACCCACCATTTGCTTTGACGTGGATGGAAATGGAGGGTAGTGTGCTGAGTGAAATAAGTCAATCAGAGAAGGACAAACATATGGTCTCATTCATTTGGGGAATATAAAAAATAGTGAAAGGGAATAAAGGGGAAAGAAGAAAAAATGAGTGGGAAATATCAGAAAGGGAGACAGAACATGAGAGACTCCTAACTCTGGGAAACGAACTAGGGGTGGTGGAAGGGGAGGTGGGTAGGGTGATGGGGGTGACTGGGTGACGGGCACTGAGGTGAACACTTGATGGGATGAGCACTGGGTGTTATTCTGTATGTTGGCAAATTGAACGCCAATAAAAAATAAATTTATAAAAAAAATAAAGTTCTTTTTACTTAAACCATACTACTTGACCCAAAATGGACATAATTTGACCCAACTTATTTATCACTTCAATCTTAAAATGTTAAATTATGTCAAACCCTGTGATAAACCTATGAGAATCACTCTCTGTTCAGCTTTTCATGTTTTACCTATAGTCCAGAGTCCCAAATCTGTGGTTATATTGAAAATAATCGCTTATCCTTTAATCTTTCAGATTAATCACTACAACTCACTCAGAATCTGACATGACAGGAACAGGGAGATGATGGAATATAAGGAGGTTAGGGCAGAGGAGTGTTCTTTTCCACTGTTAGATTAGAATATTGAGGTTTTATGAGATGCTTATACTCCACTCCATGTACAGTTTTTTTTTTTAAATTCCCTTTGAATCATATGCTCACATAGGTCTAAAATGAGCTTTGATTGCCCCCACGTCTGATATAGCAGCGAGCTAGTCATCCTGGTCTCTTTGTTTAATAAATATTGATATTTTGGGGGGTGTAATTCTAATGGAAATCCATTGGTGCCAAGTAAGCCTTAATATCTATAAACAACCTCACTCTTAAAGCAATTCTATCAGATTAAAATGTACCCTAATGGAAGGTTTTATAGGTTTAGCTGTAAAAAAGAAGGGGCATTTGAAGGCATTATTGCTCTCCTCATTTGGATTTGCAAGAACCATAAGCCTCTATTGATGGCTGAACTGTCCTACTGCATACGGTCTCCTGTGGGTCTCTATAGCTAGGAGGCAGTAACTGCTGCTCCTTCAAAAATGCTTGAAAAAAATCACATACAATTAAAGACGTCCAGTGAGAAGATGCCATATTAGCAAAATTATCCATAATCTTTCCTGCTAATAATTCATCTAATGCAATTAGGTATAGTTTCCATAGGATGGGCCAAGATGTAGTCTTACCATAAAAATTTCTGTGTATGGATGAGTGGGTAGAAAATTCTTTTTTTTGTGACCAATTATCTAGTACGTGTACTGTCTGCTTGTTTTCAGTGCATTTCTGTAGTACGTGGTATGAGGCATAGTTATTCTACTGTTGGTCACTATTATAACCTAAATCTATTTCACTGAAAAAAATGTAAGTAACTTCAGATTAATTACTGGGTTCATTCATTTATCACTGTCTCATAATTAAATAGGCACAAATACCTTATGTAGTAAAAAAACAACAACAACAACAAAACACCTTATGTAGTAAAAGGGACTTTGCAGTGATCAGGTTAAGGGCCCTGAGTTGGAGACATTACCCATATGGGCCTGATGTAAACACAAAATATAATTTCCATTTATATCCTTAAGACATTAATTGTTTTGGAATTTATTAAGCTTAAAAGTCGCCATAAATGCTTCACATAGTGCTACCTTCTTTTGAAACAATATGTTTACAACCCAGTAAGGTCAGGATCTGACCTGGCTGGCCCAGGGATTTACTAGAACTGATTAATGTCAGTGTTATTAATATTGGCATTTAGGTAAACTCGATGTGCTTCTTTCTGCTTAATAGACAATTGTTCTTAGTATTAATAGCAGTCTTGGACAAAAACAGGTCACAAGAAAAATGAAGACTAGTTTCACATTAAGCAGTTCAGAAATAATAGTACCAATACTTGAATGCATTTATTAGGTGATTCACCAACATTTAAATGATCATTTTTAACAAATCCAATAGGTCAACTTATTTGGCTTACTGAAAGTATACATTTTATAAGAAAACTAATTTCTAAGCCATTGGGATACAATTCTTTTTTTTAAAGCACCTCTTTTATTGAGTATATAGCAAAACAGTATGCAAATGACATATAACTGTGCATATTAAAAGTGTACAATTTGATAATTATAGACATAAGTATATAATAATGAGATGAGCACCATCATCCAGAGTCAACACATCCAATGCATCCAGAGGTTTCCTTGGACCCCCATGTCATTCCTTTCCCATGATGCTCCCTGCTCCCCATCCTCACCCCAGATAACCACTGACTGTATTTTGTTACCCTAGGTTTGCATTTTCTACAGTTTTATATAAATGGAATCATACCGTCTGCACCTTTATTTGGTTTGGCTTCTTTAACTCAGCATAATTATTTTGAGATTCATCCAAGTTACTCTGTGTATCAAGAGTTCATTTTTTTTTAATTGCCAAGTAGTATCCAATTGTGTGACTTACATCACAATTTGTTTACTCATTCATCTGCTGATGGATGTTTCTGCTTTCTTCGTAGTTTGCCTATTACAAATAAAATTGCTGTGAACATTGATACACATGTCTTATGTATGGACGTATGGTTTCTTTCCTTTGGGGTGAATGCTCTGGAGTAGCTTGGCTGGAGTATATGGTAAGTATATGTTTAACTTCTTAGGAAACTGCCATACTGTTTTCCAAAGTGGTGTACCATTTTGCATTCCCACCAGCAGTGTATGAGTTCCTGCTGCCCCATACCCCTGCTGACGCTTGATATGGTCACTCTTTTTAAAAACTTTATTGGTCTGTTTAGTGATATCTCATGTGGCTTTAATTTGCATTTCCCAAATGACTAATAATATTGAACATCTTTTCATCTGCTTATTTTCCATCCTTATATCTTCTTTTTTTTTTTTCAGGGGTAGGTGAAGTATCTGTTCAAATCTTTTGTCTGTTTTTAAATTGGGTTGTTTGTTTTCTTATGGTTGACTTTTCAGAGCTCTTTTATACTCTGGACATAAGTCCTTTATTAGATGTATGTTTGCAAATATTTTCTTCCAGTCTGTGGCTTGTGTTTTCATTCCCTTAAAAGTGTCTGCAGATGTTTTTAATTTTGATGAAGCCCAATTGCCAATCTGTTCTTTTAAGAATGATCCTTCTGGTGTTGTATCTAAGAAATTTTTATATAACTTGAGGCCACAAAGATTTTCTCCCAGAAATTTTATAGTTTTATGTTTTACTTTGACCTATCTTGAGTTAATTATTATGGATTAGAAATTGATCAAAGTTTTACTTTTTTGGTATAAGGTTATCAATTGTTCCAGCACCATTTCTTGAAAAGACCAACCCTTTTCCACTGAACTGCCTTTGCACATTTATAACTGAGATGCCCATATGCAGGTCTATTTCTTTGCTCTCTCTTCTGCTCTGCTAGTTCTTACCTTTACATCAATACCACACTGTTCTGGTTACTACAGCTTTAAAATTAATCTTGAAATGTGATAATATTAGTCCTCCAACTCTGTTCTTTGTTTTTTAAAGTTGTTTGGCTCTTTTATTCAGGTCTTCTGAGTTTCCATGGGAATATTAGAATCAGCCTGTCAGTTCCTTCAAAAAACTGAGATTGTGATTGGGATTATGTTGAGTCTATGGATAAATTCACAGAGAATTGACACCTTGACAAAACTGAGCCTTCTATCCATGGGTACGGCACAGTTTTGATTAGGCCATCTTTAATTCCTCTCAGCAATGTTTCATAGTTTTTGGTGCACAGGTCTCTCACATCTTTTTTCAGATTTATCCCTAAGTATTTCTTAATTTAAAAAAATATTTTTATTTATTCATGAGAGACAGAGAGAGAGAGAGGCAGAGACAGGCAGAGGGAGAAGCAGACTCCATGCAGGGAGCCTGATGTGGGACTCGATCCCGGGACCCCAGGATCATGCCCTGGGCCAAAGGCAGGCGCTAAACTGCTGAGCCACCCAGGCGTATTTCATATTTCATATTTTTGATGATAACTGCTATTATACTGGTTTTAGTAAGTGGTATCATCTTTTAATTTCAATTTCCAATTGTTTGCTGCTAGTATACAGAAATACAATTGATATTTCATATTGATGTTGTATCCTGTAGCTTTGCTTATTGGTTCTAGTAGCTTTTTTGTAGATTCTATCACAGATGATGATGTCAACTGTAAATAAAGAGAGTTAAATTCTCCTTTCCTAATATGGACCCTTTCATTTCTTTTCCTTGCCTGATTGGTTGGCCAGAATCTTTAGTACCATGTTGAATACAATTGTTGGTAAGAGTTGATGTCCTTGTCTTGTTTTGGATCTGAGAAGGTGAGCATCCAGTCTTTCACCATTAAGCCTGATGTTACTGTAGGTTTTTCCTTTATCAGACTAAGGAAGTTTCCTTCTATTCATTATCTAGGGAAGTGAGGTAAATCTTGAAGGAAAAGTGGGAAGAGAGAGGTTATCAAGAGAGAGAGGGAAAAAGATAAAGGCAAGAAGCAAAGAGAGTCAGGAAATCAGAGTCCATGGGAGGCTCCTGCCAAAAGCCTCTGGAATATCCACCTGGAAAACCCTTTCTCCGCCCAGGCTCAGGCAGTGGACAGTATAAGCAGGAACTATACACTAGAACAAAGGGACTATGCTTTAATTTCCCAAACCAGTTCTTTTTTTTTTAATTTTTTTAAAAATTTATTTATGATAGTCACAGAGAGTGAGAGAGAGAGGCAGAGACACAGGCAGAGGGAGAAGCAGGCTCCATGCACCGGGAGCCCGACGTGGGATTCGATCCCGGGTCTCCAGGATCGCGCCCTGGGCCAAAGGCAGGTGCCAAACCGCTGCACCACCCAGGGATCCCCTCCCAAACCAGTTCTATTCATGAATCCTTTTCTAAGAACCACTTCAGGGTACCTTAGATTCAGTCTGTACTGTATTGGTTTCAGGAAAGGGTGGTCAGGCACTATCTGGAAGACTAAAAGGCCTCTTCACTGGTTACCAAGGGGCAGAGGCAGCACCCTTACTGTTATCTATGGATGATAATGTCACCAACTGCAGACATTCAACGGGGGAAACCATCAGGTGATTCCTCCACATTGTCACTTTCTGTACCTTAGAGAGTACTAGAGCACTCCAGTAAAGAAGGGGTCATTATATACCTTTCAGAGGCTGTCTTTGGAATATACTTAGTGTGGATGGTGGCTTCTAAGATGGCTCCCACTGATTCCCATTTCCTTGTATTCATGTCCTTGTGTAATCCCCTCCTGGAGTGTGACTCAGAAATCACTTCCTTTCTTTTAAAAAATTTTTACCATTTTTTTAAAATTTTTATTTTATTTATGATAGTCACACACAGAGAGAGAGAGAGGCAGAGACACAGGCAGAGGGAGAAGCGGGCTCCATGTACCGGGAGCCCGATGTGGGATTCGATCCTGGGTCTCCAGGATCGCGCCCCGGGCCAAAGGCAGGCGCCAAACCGCTGTGCCACCCAGGGATCCCTCTTTTAAAAAATTTTTAAAAAAGATTTTATTTATTTATTGAGTGAGGGGAGAACATGAGCAGGGGGAGGGGCAGAGACAGAGGGAGAAGTAGACTGAGCATGGAGTCTGACATATGGCTCTGTCCCAAGGACCCTGAGATCATGACCTGACCCGAAAGGCAAACACTCAATCAACTGAGCCACTCAGGAGGCCCTAGATGTTATTTTCAAGATGAGGTAACTAAAAGGTTCTGACTTCTGTCTTAATCACCCTCTTTTTTTCTCTCACTTGTTCAGATTGATGGAAGCCAGCTGTTGTAAGCAAACCCATGGAAAAGCACACGTGGCAAGAAACTGAGGCCTCCAGCCAAAGGCCAGTGAGGAACTGAGGCCCTCAGTAGAATAGGCAGTGAAAAATAGAATCCCACTGCCAACCACTTGAGTAAGTTTGGAAGCTTGGGATTTTTCCCCAGATGAGTGTGGGGATTACTCCAGCCCAAACTGACAGGTTGACTGCAGCCTTGAGAGACATCCTGAGCCAAAGAACTCAGCTGTGCCCAGTCCTGACCCATAGGATAATAAATATTTGTTGTTTTTCCAGCCAGTTAGTGTTGATTTAAAAACTAGAGAGAGAGACTTATAGAACAGAAAACTTCTGCATGAATCTACCATAGGAGGTTACAAAATCAACAGTCATCTTGTAGAACATGCAAAAATAGGATTTTATGCTAAACAACTTAGTTTATTTAGGTTAATAGATGCTTTCTGGAATGTTTAATTTTGAAAAAAATATAATGCCATATTTTCTCTCTCTCTAATCCATTAATTTTAATTAAATCATGATATTATCAAAATAGTTTTTGGAGTGGTGGCTAACCACACTATTGTTTTAAGCTGTTAAGTTTTTGGCTTGTTTGTTACACAGGCATAGATAATTAACATACTCAAGATATATTTTCTCAGGAGGGTTCAGTGGCCAAAAGAATTAGCTGACCTTAGCATAAATTATACCCACTAAAGAGTCAGAACGGATTTAGAATTTTAGAAGTTTCAAGATCCCAGAACTCTCCTAAAATTTCTACCTATAGGACCCAAATACAGGTCTGTTTTGGTTCACCTGTGATAATTCCATTCCTTTTCATGACACTGATGTCTGAGAGACATCATGAACAATGTAAAATGAAGTACAATTTTTAGTTATTACTAGTCAGCAATGAGATGTGAATGCATGTATCAAGCAGCTCTCTGGAATATTCAGTCTGTTAAACACCAGTTTTCTCACTGATCTGTTAAAATGGATTGATGACTAATATCAGGTCTATAAATACATTTTTAAGTTGATGAAACTATTTTTGAGTGTCTTTGTATTAATATAAGTAGGCTATTCATCATTGTTATCAATTAAAAATGTATGCAGCCTCCACAGAGGTTTTTCTGATTATGTGGAGCATTATTGAAAAATCTAGGTCTCAGGGCAACCATCTAATGTTCTAGTTAATTAACTAATTAATCAAAATGCTAAGTCAAAGTAACATTTATTTAGGATCTATTAGACACTAGGGTTATGAAGAAGGCAAACTTCTGCTTTCAAGGATTTAAAACTAAGTAGTTAGTAATTATGTTATTAATGCTTACTATAGAGTGGGTGACTAGTTTTTAATATACCAGTTTATGGTGGTGTGTAGTTCAGATTTTGGCAACATTTATATTTTGAATACTGACTAGTGTTTACAGTAGACAAGTGCCTGTTTTATTGCCCTCAAAGCATAATTTCACTGTTTCTATCATGACAAGATTTACAGTGGTTTCTTTGCTGTTATAACTCAGGAATACAATCCACAGTTAAGAACACTGTTTCAATGGGAAAAAATGCAATCCAGCTGATGACATGCTTTTCTGGAATGCACCATGAAAAGGGATGCCTGCCTAGAAGAACAGAAAATTTGTATATAATGTTTGTTTAATTATAGAATTAGAAAGGAGAATATTCAAGATCAAGATATAGACTTGAATCATTCTGAAACTATACTTTTGTGTAGTTGTCTTCAATTCTGCTTTTGTTAAAAAAAAAGCAGACCTCAAAAATATGCTAAAATCGTTTTAAAATGAATTAATGCATACCTGCTGTCCTTAAGGAAACGTTCCTAAGATATATGAAAATCTGCTATATGTTCTGAGTGGAGAGTTCTTCAAACTGTAGTATTTATGATGTTTCCAGGGCAGGATTTTTTGACATGTTTTGGTCTCTTTTTAAGAAAGAATATATTTCAAAAAACCTAGAATATTACAAAAGGAAAATGTCACAAATAAGCATTTATACAGAAGAATAGTTTAAAATCTTGAATCAGTATTAATTCATATATACTCATTTCACACACTAAGACTTTATCTCTATCAGAGTGCATCAGCTCTTCACCATTGGTCAGGAAATAAGATTTGAAGGAGCCACAACAGAGTGGTGTTTCTGAAAATTTTGGGGGCAGAACGAAAGATTGCGTGGCTCGTCTATCTGTTCTTTCTTTCCAGTGCAAAGTTGAACATGAATAATAAAAGTTTTTGGATTACATGTTACTTACTTGTAAAAAATAAAAAATAAGAAAAGGAAGACCCTCCTGGTACTATTGGTGGGAACTGGATCTTATTTTAGAAGCACTGATATTAGACACATGGTATTATACACTGAAATTTGTCCTTCTGGCTCAACATTCTCACAAATTGTGATTCTTGGCTATTATAGCCACTAGGAAATCCTAGTGGCATAATAGGATTTATTCCTAGTGGAATAATAATTTATTCTTAAAGTAAATATTCTACAGTGAAGCTGTAATTAATTCATAGGAATGCTTTGGTTTTCAATTGCTATGTTTTCCACCCCAAATTACTGTGTGGGTAGGCAATTGTAGTTGTAACCAGTCCTGCTTCATGGGAAACAACTGCTTGACATTCAAGTTTCCCCTCTTGTCTCATCTACTCTCAACACTGCAGTTTCCTTTCCCACTTTATTTTTCCCTACAGCACATATCATTATCTGACATAATATGTATTATTTCCCTTATCTATTGCCTGACTTTCCCACTGAATCGTGCTTCACGATTGCAGTATTTTGACTGTTTTGTCTACTGCTGTATCCTCAGTGCCCAGAAGAGTTCTCAGGATATACTAAGTGTTCAATAAATATTAATTAAATAAATTAATGGTCAGGGTGCTTCTATGCTTCCTTAATTCCTGTCTCCATACCCATTACTCAAGACAAAGTTTTCAGTACTCCTGATCCAACTTAAAATGCCCTATATACCCTAAATGAATGCTTTCCAAACATGATAAATACACGTCTCAAACTTAAAAGCTAGCTTCATGCTTAATAGTGAAACATTAATTTACATTGCTGCAAGGATTAAGATAAGGATGGCCACCATCACTTCTGTTAATGAATAATGTTTTGGAGGCACTAGCCAATGAAATTAGAGGTAAGAAAGAAATAAGAGGTATACAAAGAGGTAAAGGATTTGTATTCTGAAAGCCACAGAACACACTCATGAAAGAAATTGAGGAAGACAAAAAGAAATGGAAAAACATTCCATGCTCATGGATTAGAAGAACAAGTATTGTGAAAATGTCTATGCTACCCAAAGCAATATACATATTCAATGCAATCCCTATTAAAATACCATCAAAATTTTTCACAGAGCTGGAACAAATAATCCTAAAATTCATATGGAACCAGAAAAGACCCCGAATAGCTAAAGGAATGTTGAAAAAGAAAACCAAAGCTGGGGAAATCACAATGCTGGACTTCAAGCTCTAGTACAAAGCCTTACGTAATCAATCATCAAGACAGTATGATAAAGGCAAAAAACCAGACACACAGATCAAGGGAACAGAACAGAGAACCCAGAAGTGGACCCTCAACTCTAAGGTCAACTAATCATTGAGAAAGCAGGAAAGAATATCCAGTGGAAAAACCGGTCTCTTCAACAAATGGTGTTGGGAAAATTGGACAGCCATATGCAGAAGAATGATACTGGACCATTTTCTTACAACATACACAAAAATAAATTCAAAATATGAAAGACCTAAATGTGAGAAAGGAATTCATCAAAATCCTAGAGGAGAACACAGGGAGCAACCTCTTTGACCTTGGCCATAGCAACTTCTTGTTAGATATGTCTTCAAAGGCAAGGAAAACAAAAGGAAAAATGAACTATTGGGACTTCATCAAGATAAAAAGCTCCTGCACAGCACAGGAAACAGTTGACAAAATCAAAAGATAACATACAGAATAGGAGAAAATATTTGCAAATGTCTCATCAGATAAAGGACTAGTATCCAAAATCTATAAAAAACTTATAAAACTATAAAGAACTTATAAAAAACTTATAAAACCCAAAAGACAGATACACCAATCAAGAAGTGGGTGGAAGACACAAACAGGCATTTCTCCAAAAAAGACATACAAATGGACAATAGACACATGAAAAAATGCTACATATCACTTCAAATCAGGGAGATACAAATCAAAACCACAATAAGATACCACCCTGCACCAGTCAGAATGGCTAAAATTCACAAATTGGGAAACAGCAAATGTTGGTGAGGATGCAAAGAAAGGGGAACCTTCTAACACTGCTGGTGGGAATGCAAGCTGGGGCAGTCCCTCTGGAAAACAGTATGGAAATTCCTCAAAAAGTCGAAAATAGAGCTACTCTATGACCCAGCAATTGCACTACTGTGTATTTACCCCAAAGATACAGAGGTAGTAATCTGAAAGGGCACCTGTGCTCTAATGTTTATAGCAGCAATGTGCACAAAAGCCAAACTATGGAAAGAGCCCAGATGTCTATAGACAGATGAATGGATAAAGAAGATGTGGTGTATGTGTGTGTGTATCTACACACACACACACACACACACACACACACACACACACACACACACATATATATATTACCCAGCCATCAAAAAGGAAACCCTACCATTTGCACTGATGTGGATGGAACTAGAGGGTATTATGCTAAGTGAATTAAGTCAATCAGAGAAAGACAATTTTATGATTTCACTCATGTGGAATTTAAGAAACAAGGATCACAGGGCAAGGGAGTGAAAAAGAAAGTAAGATAAAATCAGAGAGGGAGACAAACCATGAGATACTCTAAGTATAGGAAACAAACTGAAGGTTGCTGGAGGTGTGGTGGGAGGATGGGGTAACTGCATGATGGACATTACAAAGGGACATGTAATGAGCACTTGGTATTTTATGCAACTGTTGAATCACTGAACTCTACCTCTGAAACTAAAATACAAATAAAGAAATAAGTATAAACATTTGGAAAGAAAAAGCAAATTATTATCATGTGCAGATAATATGCTTGTATCCTTAGAAAACCCTATAAAACACTATAACATAATGAGCATTCAATAAAACTAAAGTTACTAAATGGATATAAAAATCCATATTTTCCAAGATGGAATACTTCCAAACTCGTTCTACGAGGCCAGCATCACCGTAATTCCAAAACCAGACAAAGACCCCACCAAAAAGGAGAAGTAGAGACCAATATCCCTGATGAGCACAGATGCAAAAATTCTCAACAAGACACTAGCCAATAGGATCCAACAGTACATTAAGAAGATTATTCATCATGACCAAGTGGGATTTATCCCTGGGATGCAAGGCTGATTCAACACTCGTAAAGCAATCAATGTGATTGATCATATCAACAAGAGAAAAAATAAGAACGATATGATCCTCTCAACAGATGCAGAGAAAGCATTTGACAAAACACAGCATCCATTCCTGATAAAAACTCTTCAGAGTGTAGGGATAGAGCAAACATTCCTCGGCATCTTAAAAGCCATCTACGAAAAGCCCACAGCAAATATCATTCTCAATGGGGAAACCTGGGAGCCTTTCCCCTAAGATGAGGAACACGACAGGGATGTCCACTCTCACCACTGCTATTCAACATAGTACTCGAAGTGCTCGCTTCAGCAATCAGGCAACAAAAAGAAATAAAAGGCATTCAAATTGGCAAAGAAGTCAAACTCTCCCTCTTCACAGATAACATGATACTGTACATAGAAAACCCAAAGACTCCACCCCAAAATTGCTAGAACTCACATTTGGTAGTGTGGCAGGATACAAAATCAATGCCCAGAAATCAGTGGCATTTCTATACACTAAGAATGAGACTGAAGAAAGAGAAATGAAGGAGTCAATACCATTTACAATTACACCCAAAAGCATAAGATACCTAGGAATAAACCAAACCAAAGACGTAAAGGATCTGTACCTTAAAAACTACAGAACACTTCTGAAAGAAATTGAGGAAGACACAAAGAGATGGAAAAATATTCCATGCTCATGGATTGGAAGAATTAACATTGTGAAAACGTCAACGCTACGCAGGGCAATTTACACATTTAATGCAATCCCTATCAAAATACCATGGATTTTCTTCGGAGAGTTGGAACAAATCATCTTAAGATTTGTGTGGAATCAGAAAAGACCCCGAATAGCCAGGGGAATATTAAAAAAGAAAAACAGAGCCGGCGGCATCACAATGCCGGATTTCAGGTTGTACTACAAAGCTGTGGTCATCAAGACAGTGTGGTACTGGCACAAAAAACAGACACTTAGATCAATGGAACAGAATAGAGAACCCAGAAATGGGTCCTCAACTTTATGGTCAACTAATATTCAACAAAGCAGAAAAGTCTATCCACTGGAAAAAAGACAGTCTCTTCAATAAATGGTGCTGGGAAAATTGGACATTCCTCAAAAAGTCGAAAGAATGCAGAAGAATGAAACTAGACCACTCTCTTACACCAGACACAAAGATAAACTCAAAATGGATGAAAGATATAAATGTGAGACAAGAATCCATCAAAATCCTAGAGGAGAACATAGGCAACACCCCTTTTGAACTTGGCCACAGCAACTTCTTGCAAATACATCCATGAAGGCAAGGGAAACAAAAGCAAAAATGAATTATTGGGACTTCATCAAGATAAAAAGCTTCTGCACAGCAAAAGAAACAGTCAACAAAACTAAAAGACAACCTACAGAATGGGAGAAGATATTTGCAAATGATGTATCAGATAAAGGGCTAGCATCCAAGATCTATAAAGAACTTATTCAACTCAACACCAAAGAAACAAACAATCCCATCATGAAATGGGCAAAAGACATGAAGAGAAATCTCACAGAGGAAGACATAGACATGGCCAACATGCACATGAGAAAATGCTCTGCATCACTTGCCATCAGGGAAATACAAATTAAAACCACAGTGAGATACCACCTCACACCAGTGAGAATGGGGAAAATTAACAAGGCAGGAAACCACAAATGTTGGAGAGGATCGGAGAGAAGGGAACCCTTTTGCAATGCTGGTGGGAATGTGAACTGGTGCAGCCACTCTGGAAAACTGTGTGGAGGGATCCCTGGGTGGCGCAGCAGTTTGGCGCCTGCCTTTGGCCCAGGGCGCGATCCTGGAGACCCGGGATCGAATCCCACGTTGGGCTCTCGGTGCATGGAGCCTGCTTCTCCCTCTGCTTATGTCTCTCTCTCTCTCTCTCTGTGACTATCATAAAAAAAAACAAAACAAAACAAAACAAAAAAACTGTGTGGAGGTTCCTCAAAGAGTTAAAAATAGATCTGCCCTATGACCCAGCAATTGCATTGCTGGGGATTTACCCCAAAGATACAGATGCAGTGAAATGCTGGGACACCTGCACCCCAACGTTTATAGCAGCAATGTCCACAATAGCCAAACTGTGGAAGGAGCCTCAGTGTCCATTGAAAGATGAATGGATAAAGATGTGGTCTATGTATACAGTGGAATATTCCTCAGCCATTAGAAGTGTCAAATATCCACCATTTGCTTCGACATGGATGGAACTGGAGGGTATTATGCTGAGTGAAATAAGTCAATCAGAGAAGGACAAACATTATATGGTCTCATTCATTCGGGGAATATAAAAATTAGTGAAAGGGAATAAAGGGGAAAGGAGAGAAAATGAGTGAAAATATCAGTGAGGGTGACAAAACATGACAGACACCTAACTCTGGGAAATGAACAAGGGGTAGTGGAAGGGGAAGTGGGTGGGGGGTTGGGGTGACTGGGTGACAGGCACTGAGGGGGCACTTAACGGGATGAGCACTGGGTGATATGCTATATGTTGGAAAATTGAACTCCAATAAAAATTTTTTTTTTAAAAATCCATTGTTCCATATGTAAATGAAAATGACTTAGAAAATGATGAAAATATCCCACTTACAGTATCAGCTAAGAATTTAAAAACATCTGATACAGGTTGAATACAAATAATACAGAGAAAGCTTTAAAACTATTGAAATATAAATAAGATTTATGTAAGTGGAGAGACATATTGTGTTCTTATATAAGGACCCAGATGAGAAAGCTATAAATTCTCCCTATTTTTATCTAATCAAAATATTCCTAATAAAATCCAAGAGCAATTTTTTTTTGAAATTTGACAAAATGACACTAAATTCATATGGAAAAACAAATATAGGAGAACCCAAAGGATTTTGAACAGGAATGACGGGGAGATAGAAAGTTACAGGCACTAAAAGAGCTTGACTCCAGCGTTTGAATGGACAGAGCAACATTCCAGAATAAAGTTCAGAGACAGTGGGATGACTGGGTGGCTCAGTGGGATGACTGGGTAGAGCATCTGCCTTCGGCTCCTGGGATCTGGGATTGAGTCGTGCATCTGGCTCCCCGCGGGGACCCTGCTTCTCCCTCTGCCTGTGTCTCTGCCTCTCTCTGTGTCTCTCATGAATAAATAAATAAATCTTAAAAAAAAAAAGTTCAGAGACAGAAGCACATATGTAGTGAATCTAGTATAAGATAAAGGTGGAGAAAAGTGGACATTTAATAAACGATGGGAGGGGAGATAGGCTATACATCCAGAAACCAAAACAAGCAAATCCTTACTGTATTGCTTACACTAAATATTAATTCCTTAATTTCTCTTAATCTTCTCATTGTTAGTGTATAGAAATAAATGAAATTGATTTCTGTGCACAGGTTTTTATCCTACCATGTTGCTGAATTCCTGTATGAGTTCTAGCAATTTTGGGAGTGGAGGAGAAGGTAACTGGGTGATGGGCATTAAGGAGGGCATGTGATGTGATGAGCACTGGATGTCATATGCAACTGATGAACCACTGAACTCTACTTCTGAAACTATTGTTATACTATATGTTGGCTAATTGAATTTAAATTAAAAAAGTAAATATCAGATGAAGTAAAAATGCACATGTTGAAAATAAGTAAACCACCAGGGACACAATAAAAGTAGCTGCATAAAAATTTAAAATTTCTGTACAGGGGCACGTAGGTGGCTCAGTGGTTGAGCATCTGCCTTTGGCTCAGGTTGTGATCCTGGGGTCCTGGGATCAAGTCCTGCATCAGGCTCTCCACAGGGAGCCGGCTTCTTCCTCTGCCTATGTCTTTACCTCTCTCTGTGTCTCTCCTGAATAAATAAAAGAAAAACAAAAAACTTCTGTACAACAAAAAAAATCATAAAGTTGAAAGGCACATTAGAAAATGGGAAAACTATTTTCAGTACATATGACGACGAGCTAACTTCCGTAATAATAATGCACTAGTAAAATGGGCGAAGTATATCAACACATACAGAACCACAGACAACCAAGAAATATATAAAAAGATGTTCAGACTTGCTCTCAATTAGTGAAATGCAAATGAAAACAATTCCAGTTTAATCCATCAGAATGGCAAAAATTAAAGGACTGGATAAAAAAACATTGGATAAAGTATCAATTGTAATTATGATTAATAATAATACACTAATACACTAATAATAATATACTTACACATAGTGGAAAACATAAAAGGATGAAATATCTCTGCATGTATGGATATGTAAAAAACTCAGATGCTCTTTTGCTTTTAAAGATTTTGTTTTAGAGAGAGAGAGAGAGAGGGAGAGAGTGTGTGGGGGAGGGGATGGAGAAGAGAATCTCAAGCAGACTCCATGCTAAGCATAGAGCACAATGTGGAACTGGATCCCAGGACCCTGAGATCATGACCTGAGCCAAAACCAAGAGGCACATGCTTAACTGACTGTGCCACCCAGGTGTTCCGAGATGTTCATTTTCTAATCACTATCTATATCTATGATATTTAGTGTAAGCAATACAGTAAGGATTTGCTTTTGTTTTGGTTTCAGGATATATAGCCTATCTCCCCTCCCATCATTTATATATAGATATAGGCTGGCTTATCTATATGGGCTTATGGCCCATCACATGCCATAAAGAAAGGAATTAAAATCCCACTGTTAAGATATAAGATTTCCATTTGATACTGTGTGGGCTGAATAAGGCACCCAGGCCACCCGAAGAATGTCCTAATCTCCAGAATTTGTGAATCCCTAGACCCTGTGGCAGGGAGATTAGCTATCCTGGCCTGATATAAGAACAAGGGCCTATGGAGGGGGCCCCAGGAGCTGGTCAGAAGATGGCAGTGTGATGCAGGAAGCAGATTCAGAAAAACCCACTTTGCCGCTGGCTTTGAAGATGGAGGAAGAGGTCAAAGGCCAAATACAGGCTTTTCTAGAAGCTGGAAAAGGCCAGGGAATGGATTCACCCCTCGAGCTTCCAGAAGGAACCAGCCCTGCTGATCCCTTAATTTTAGCCCCTAAGACTCATTCCAGACTTCTGATCACCAGAACTGTAAGAGAATATATTTGAGTTGTTTTAAGCGCCTGAGTTTTGTGTTTGTTACAGCACAGGACACTAATACAGATTATGTGGAAAATCTAAGAGCGTGCTATTAGAATATAAATGAAATGCACTATTACAGATTTCAAAAAGTCAAAGAAGAGAGTGAGTTCAAATCCTTTGGAGGAAGTAACTTAATGCTTCCGGAAACCATCTTGCCTAAACTCGCTTAGGCTTCATTTAGGAAAAATATGACCAACCCTGTGGAGTTGGTGGGATTATTTGCTTTGGAAGAACTAACTGGAGAAGACAGCAGACTGTCTCACTAGCATTCAGGAAGCAAGAGGGGCCTAGAAACAATGATACGCTGGTAACAGTGACCACAGTGAGTGCCAACCTCTACTAAAATACCATTCTCCATTAAGAAGAATCAGGTTCCTTGGAGGAATGGGTGACTCGAGGCCCAGAGCAAGGAAAGTACAGGATAAGGCTGATATGTGTCAAAGGACACAGAAGCCATCTTAACGAAGTTCTCACTGGTCAAATCTAGGACAATTTCAGCATCAAAATAAATGAAGCTATAAGATAACAACCTACTAAAATAAAGTAGGAATCTGTGAGTCCATCCTGATATAATGAATAACTAAATGGATGAGGAAAGAAAACTCTTCCTTAGGGTAGGATGACAACTAATAAATGAACAAGGAGTGGTAGGAACAAATAATGAAGATTTGACAACTATCACAGAGGTAGCTGAGACAGGCAGGTGTTGTCAATGGATGCTAAAGGCTGGTAAATGTAGGACTGACAAGGAATAGAATTTGGTGCACTACCAATCAAATAGAAAGGAAAAGATGGTGACCTTGTAGAGGAACCTGGCAGACACCCACATCCCCTGTGATGGGACATGTAGACAGCCTGTGCCTCCCTGTGCCTGTGGCGTGCACAGAGTCATTTCAACCGTCTTCCTGCCAGGAGCATGGGCTCAGTCAGGTCATGAGGAATCGGCAGCTGGATCCAGCTTGAGAGTCTTCCTACAGAACAAAGGAAGGCCTGAGCTCTTTAACAAAACTCTTTAACACAGACTCTTTGACACAAAATTAAGCAGAATGTTAAATGAATGGACAAACTCTTTTCTTATTGCTTCAGAAATGTGGTTGTTCTAATATTGAAGAAGGGACATTTAAGAATGAACACTGGTTAAGAAGGAAGGGAGTATGTTATAAAAGGAAAAAAAAAAAAGGTACGTGTGGCCAGATATGTGAGTTACAGTGTGAGCTCTGTCAACAGAGCTAGTTGTTTGACCTCAACCATTCAATGTCTGAGGTTAGCTAATTGTGCTCAATAACTTTTAAAGTCCAGTCCAGCATGAAAATCCACGAATTAAATATACTATATTTGTATATCAGAAAGTTCAAGCTTTATCTGAGAATATGAAAATGTGCCATGTTCAGTATTTGGATGGGAATAGACAAGTGAGTAGGTTTGATTATTTAACAACTTGATATGTTTTATTTACTTTTGACAAAAGCCTTGAATTCATTACCAGGCTGAGTATTCCAAAGAAGTGTCTTCAGGATGAGAAAGGAGAAGCTGTGCCTCTCTACTTCCGCCAAGTGGTGCCAAGTGCGACAGACCGCATGACTCTAACAAATACTGGAGCTAAATTTCTAGAAGTGTAAATTTTCAGCTCCCCCTCCTGGCCACTGCCACATTTCTTTTTAATTCTCAGTGTTGACCTATTTTTTACTAGAATTTTATTCCGTTTTAATAAATTGTACTAAAGTACCCTACTCTTGATATATCTTACACATTAAAATGTTAATTTTATGCATTCTTTCAACACATATTTGAGAGCTTTCTATGTGCCAGGAACTGTCTGAGGCATGGGGGATGTAATGAACACAAACGTTTCTTTTTTCATGTTGCTTATATGCTGGTAATAAAATAATCACAATAGTGACTGTTCTAAGTGTTTTAGAGGAAAGAGATACAACTCTGTGGAGATATATGTCAAAGAAACCTGATCCAGACAGTGACCTTGGAAGTTCTATGGAAGGGCCATCTAAGCAGAGATATGACAGGTCAGTGGGAAGTAATCATGCAAAAAGGAATGGAGTGTAGGAAGGAAGTACATTGCGGATGGAGAGAAAAGAAAGTTCCAAGGCCTGGTGGATAGATAAGGCCCATGTGGCTGGGTCCCCGTGGTTCCCAATGAGTCTCCAGAGGTAAGTGAGGGTGAGCAGCTGCAGTCACAGGAGGGCAGGTTTAATTCAAGAGCAACAGGAAGCTAGCAGTGAGTAAAGGGAAGAGATAACATAATTTGTTCTGCTTCTTGAAGGTTACTCTGGCTGCAGTGTGGAGAAGAGAATACAGGGGAGGATTTCAGAAGGCTGGTGAAAGAAGGTGGCAGTTTGGACTAAGTGCCAGTGGCAATTAAAAGTAGTGAAACATGTACAGGAGGTGATGTCACCAGGGCTCGGTGAGCCACTGGGCAAAGGGGCGACGGTAAAGGTCAAGGAGGAATCCTAGCTGCCAATGGAAGAGGTCCCAGCTGGGAGGAGTGGTGGGAGATTGGTCTTCTGCACATGGAGTTGGTCTCTGAGAGGAATTAAGAGGCAAGGTCAATAAGCCAGCTGGACATACAGGTCAGCTCAGAAAAGAGGGCCAAGCTGGAGAGATTAAGTTGGGAGTCCACAGCCTAGAGACGGTGGGCATGGGTTTGTGCCTAATGTCAGAATATGGGGGCATGGGGAAAGAACGCGATGAAAACAGACTGAGCTTTGAGGAACTGCAGTATTAAGGAGCCCAGGAGAGTGAGCCAGCATGGCTATAGGAAAAGCAGAAAGAGGTGGGAGTGGAGGGGGGCACAGAGGCCAAAGGAAGACAGTGTTTCAAGAGATGGGAGCAGAGTGTCAAATTTAAATGCTGCCAAGAGATTGAGCAAGAAGAGGCCCAGAAGTGTCTGATCAGTGGTTTTGTTTTGTATAAAGATAAGGGTGGAAGGCAGACTAGAGTGGCCTAAGGGATGAGAGACACAAGGAATGGACGCATGGAAGTTGGCAATTCTTTTTTTTTTTTTTTTAATTTATTTATTTATGATAGTCACAGAGAGAGAGAGAGAGAGAGAGAGAGAGAGAGAGAGGGAGAAACACAGGCAGAGGGAGAAGCAGGCTCCATGCACCGGGAGCCCGATATGGGATTCGATCCCAGGTCTCCAGGATCGCGCCCTGAGCCAAAGGCAGGCGCCAAACCGCTGCACCACCCAGGGATCCCGGAAGTTGGCAATTCTTAAAAAAGTTTGCCTGTTGAAGGGAATGAGAGTTTGAGCAATAGCTGGAAAATGAAGGGGCACATGGGGTCAAGGGAGATTTTTTTCTCTTTTGTGATGGGACACTGGAGCATGTTTAAAAGCCAAGGGAAAGAGCCAGCTGAGATGGAACAGGTGACAGCTGATAATAAAAGCGGAAGGATTCTGGCAAGTGGGTGGGGATGAGATCCAAAGCACAGGGAAGGGTGGCCTTGGCTAGGAGGGGTAGGTAAGGCTTGCAGTTGTGGTAGCTGGAGGAGATTCCTGTCAGGTAGCTTCATGTTCCTCTAGCAAGTGACAGCAGTGTGAGATCAAATTTGAGTGGGGGGTTTATGATCTGCAGTATCTTATGATATCCTATTAGACCCTCCACAGGCTGCAGCAATCCTGCCATGCTGCTTTGGTCAACTGGGGTTTCACTTGATGGAAGAAGAAAAAAAAAATGGGAGTTGGGGGTCTGTGATTGGGAGGTACAGGTGCGTGGGGGCCATTAGCTCCCTGAGGGCAAGGACCTGTCCTATCAATCCCTGTGTCACTCTGTGACCCACTGACTGGAGAACCAGCACCCAGGCACTCACTGTCAAAATGACCAGCACTGGGATGATCACTTGTCTCCATTTCAATTTGCCTCTTTTGGTGCTTTATTTTATTTTATTTATTTATTATTTTTAAAGATTTTATTTATTTATTCATGAGAGACACACAGAGAGAGAGAGAGAGGCAGAGACACAGGCAGAGGGAGAAGCAGGCTGGATGCAGGGAGCCCGACGTGGGACTCGATCCCGGGACACCAGGATCACCCCCTGGGCCGAAGGCAGCGCTCAAACCGCTGAGCCACCAGGGCTGCCCCTTTTGGTGCTTTCTAAAAAAAAAAAAAAAAAACAAAAAAAACCAAAAAAAACCCAAAAACGAAAATGTAGGGAATAAATAGAACCTAAATTCCTACATGTCTTCTTTTTCTCAGTTGGCAGGAGGCTCTGTATTGTTTTACTCTTCTGTACAATTTTAAAGTTCTTGTCAAAGTTCTTTCTTTTTTTAATATTTTATTTATTCATGACAGACAGAGAGAGAGAGAGGCAGAGACATAGGCAGAGGCACAGTCATATGCCCAAGAAAGCTAAGGGGCATCTTTCCATGCTTAGCCTGTTAACAGCGCAGTGTTTATGTAGCTTTGGCTACCTGTTTACAAAAAACCTTCGAAACACATACTAAGTTACTTTTTTATCTATGGAAATTATGAAATTCATATCCTTAAAAGAAAACCGTAATCAGCTGAAATGACAGGGAACACAGGGTAAGGATGTCCACATTCCAGGAGAGGGAGACCAATCAGCAGGCTGCGGAAGCAATCCAGGCAGGAGATGCCCGTGGCCTGTACGGGGCTGGGGGAGGTGGGGGTTGGCAGAAAAGGTGGGGCTGTGCATCCGTTCAGGGGATGCTATGAAGGATGTGTTGACAGACTGCATGTGGGGAGGGGAAAACAGGAGTCAAGGAGGGCCTCAAGGCCTGGACAGCGGGTTCCAGTAACGGGGTGGGTAAAAGTGCAGGGGGAACAGGTGTGAGGGAACGTCAGGACTTGCCTTAGAGATCCAAGCGTAGATGTGGGCAGGCCTCTGAGTACTTGGGTCTGAGGTCCCGGGGAGGGTCAGGGCTGGAGACACACTTTAGGGGCTCGTTGGTCTTTATGAGACTGGATGAATTCATCGAGGGAGCGAGTGTAGGCAGAGAACAGGTTCACGGTCAGTCGGGGAAAACCCGTCTTAACAAAGTCACCTGTTGGCACAAGGGTGGTAACGAAATGATACAGCGCGACGGGGAAATTGTGCACAAAGGGCTCCAAGGCTGAGCGAGCCAGGAACACGCACAGGGCAGACATTTCAAAGAATCCACATCTCCTCGGGCTGGGGATAAGCAGACGGCAGCGCTAGGGTGAGGGGTGGGGGGAGCAAAACAAAGCTAAAGCGGGTGGGAGCCGGGAGCCTGCAGGCACCGGATTCAGGGAAGGATGAAAGTGCCCGCCGGGGCCCGCAGGTGGGGTGGGGGTGCAGGTGGGGGTGGGGCTGACAGCGGCGCCTGGCCGTCTCGGGGTCTCCGGCCAGAGCCCGCAGGTGGGGGTGCGGGTGCAGGTGGGGGCGGGACTGACGCCTCGGGTCTGGGGCTGGAGCCCGCAGGTTGGGGCGGGGCTAACAGCGGCGCCCGGCCGCCTCGGGGTCTCCGGCCAGAGCCCGCAGGTGGGGGTGCGGGTGCAGGTGGGGGCGGGACTGACGCCTCGAGGTCTCCGCCTGAGGCCGCAGGTGCTGATGCGGGTGCAGGTGGGGGCTGGGCTGACAGCGGCGCCCGGCCGCCACCGGGTCCCCGGCCGGAGCCCGCAGGTGGGGGGGTGCAGGGGGGGGTGGGGGCGGGGCTGACAGCGGCGCCCGGCCGCCTGGGGTCTCCGGCAGAGCCCGCAGGTGGGGGTGCGGGTGCAGGTGGGGGCGGGACTGACGCCTCGGGGTTCTCCGCCGGAGCCCGCAGGTGGGGGTGGAGGTGGGGATGCGGGTGCAGGTGGGGGCGGGGCTGACAGCGGAGCCCGCAGGTGGGGGTGGAGGTGGGGATGCGGGTGCAGGTGGGGGCGGGGCTGACAGCGGCGCTCGGCCGCCTCGGGGTCTCGGGTTCGAGCCCGCAGGTGGAGGTGCGGGTGGGGGCGGGGCTGACGCCTCGGGGTCTCCGGCCGGAGCCTGTCCCTGGCCGTCCCCGGGCCCGTCGGGGCCGCCCCCGCCCGAAGGCCCGGCGGCCGGCCGCGAGCGGAGGGGCTCCGGGGGCGCGGGGGGACGGGCGAGGGCGGAGGCGCCGGGTCGCGGCGGGGAGGGCGCGCTCTGCGAGAGGCGGCGGCCGGCGGCCCCGCTACGTTACCAGCCGCAGTGAGAGCGAGGCGGCGCGGCCCGAGCTGGGCAGGGGCCAGAGCCGAGGGACGGCGGCACCGGGCGGCCCGGAGGCTTGAGCGAGGCCCCGCCTGGGGCCGGGCCGTTACCTGCTCCGCGCGCTCCCGCCGCAGCGCCAGCCTCGGGGCGCCCGCGCGTCGCCATGGAAACCCGGCGCGGAGCCTCCTGGGACCGGCGGGGCCGGGGGCGGGGCGGCGCCTGCGCACTGGAGAGCTGAGCCGGAGAGACGCGGGCCGGGGCCTCCCGCCGCGGGGGCTCGGAGCTCGGGGCCGCCGCCTTCGCCCCGGCCGCCCTGGGGCTGACGCGCCGATCCCGCGGCAGCGCCGCTGTCCCTTCGCGCTCTCGTTCGCGCTCGGCCACGTACTGGTGGTTTGAATCCGAGTCCAGTGCGCATGTCTGGTTCCCTGCCCGGAGGCGCACGGACCCCGAGCAGCGCGCTCCAGGTGGGCTGCTGGGCAGGCAGGTGTAGACGCCGGGTTCCCCCCGGGGAGGGCGGTGGGCCCAGGTGAGCAGGTGTAGAATCGATGCCTCTGCCTGCAGAAGTGGACAGAGAGCAGAACACTCCGGCTGACCTCTCCTTATAAAGATGAATTTCTTTGGTGAAAGAAAATCTTGCTTGCAAAGCAATGTAGGGAATTTAGAATGCACAGCAAAGTAGGAAGGAAAATTAAAAATCACCTAGATGGGGGCGTCTGGGTGGCTCAGTGGATTAAGTGTGGGCCTTCGGCTCAGGTCATGATCCTAGGGCCCTGGGATCTACTCCCCCTACCCCCCACCCCCTTGGGATCCCTGATCAGTGGGGACCCTGCTTCTCCGTTTCCTCCCTCACTGGTGCTCTCTTCTCTCTATCTCTGTCTGTATCTCTGTCTCTCTCAAATAAATAAAATGTTTTAAAAAATTACCAAAAAAAAAAATCACCTAGATGATGATTGTAGGTGATTTTTAATGATGACACAGGAATTTTAAAGGACTGCATAGGCAGCATTAACACATATATTACTGCTTCTCCTTTTCCTCCTCGCTTTTCCTTTCTTTTCTCCCCCCCAACCCACATTGTATTAATGCCAATGTTGAATATCCCTATAAGTGAATCTTTGAGGTGTGAAAATTAATAAAGGGGAAAACATCGCTAATGTAGGTCTGAGGCTACAAGGGGGAGCCCTTACCACTCAATTACAGTCTCCCACAGAAGTGTCAGTTACAGTTTCCAACAGAAGAGTGTCAACAGGAAAGAATGATCAGTTATGGGCCCAACAGGGAAAGATACCTGTTGCATCTCCTACAAGAAATTGGCCACCCCTATAACTCAGTCAATGAGAAAGTCATCACCCTGAACTCTTGCTTTCTCAGGTGGACTTTTGAATCCCTCCCAACTTCTTTCTTTTCCATAAAATCATGTTCCTCTTCTTTGTTTGTTGAACTTGCCTGAAGTTTTGCTATATAGTTCCCAAGTTGGAATTCTTTGTTACTCCTAACTAAACCCATCTGTTGGCAAAATAACTGCTAGTTTTATGTTTAAGGTTAGCAGAGGTCACTCCTGACTCCTTGGAATAAATCCTACATGTGATACTGTAGGATCAAAGGAAATGTTCACTTTAAGGCTTTCTGAAGGTATATGAAAGTTTGCCTTCCAGGCAAATGCGGCCCAATCCTTAACCCACATTGGGGATAATCTTTTTAATTTCTTAAAAAATGTTTGCCCATTTTATTGTAAAAAGTTGACACTTTACTTTGATTTTATTCACGTATTTTTTAGGAAGGATAGACATTTTTTCAATTTTTTTGTAATGTATACATTGTGATTTTCTTTTTCCTGCCTTTTGCCCATTTTTCACTCAGTGTCCATCTTTGTAGAACTTTCTATGTTCTCAGAAATTTATTTTTATTTTTTTTAAAAGAAAGTTTTTTTTTTTTTTAATTTATTTATGATAGTCACAGAGAGAGAGAGAGAGAGGCAGAGACACAGGCAGAGGGAGAAGCAGGCTCCATGCACCGGGAGCCCGATGTGGGATTCGATCCCGGGTCTCCAGGATTGCGCCCTGGGCCAAAGGCAGGCGCCAAACCGCTGCGCCACCCAGGGATCCCAATGTTCTCAGAAATTTAGATTTGCTGTATGAAAACTTGGTGTGTGGTTTGTGTTGTAAATATTTCCCCCAGTTTGTCAAATACTTTCAAATTTTGTTTAGAGTGCATTTCGATATTTGTGTAGAGTTAAATTTATCACATTTTCTATTTATGATTTTTGATTTACATGTTATGTAGTAGGGGTAGTGGGCATTTCCAAAGTGACTCTGTTTAGATCTAGTTTTTTAGGGTAGGTAGGGGGCAAGGCTTCCCCTTCATGTCACTACTTCCTTCCTTCTTGTGCTGTTAGGGGACCCATTCTTAATTTTGGTGGGCTGTATTTCTACAACCTTAGGTGGTGAGTTAATCCTAGAAGGTGGGTGGTGGTGCTTTTTGTCGGGGGTGATCTGGGCAGCATCTCTAGGATGACATACAGCAGACAAGTGTCCCTAGACTTGACATTCCTGGAAAGATGCCTGATGTATGGCTGGTGATGCTTCCAGGACAGTAACAAAAGTAACAGAAGTGACAGTTTATTATTAAGTGAACCTCCCAACCCTGGTACTCAGGACTGGAGGAACCTGAAAGATGGGGGCCCCTCAGAGCTTCCTTTCCCATCCAAATGGTCTCTCTGCTTCTTTGCTAGCTGTTCTCAATCTATAGAATTTGTTTCTGCTTCTTTTCCATCTAGGGGAGAGAGACCCAAGGAGTACAGAGCTGAAGAAATGCCTTTAGTAATTCTGCTACATATCAACATATGCCTTTATTCCTCTGTATTAGTTTGGGTAAGTCCACTATAACAAGTCACCACAGACCTGGTGGCCTAAAGCAACAGAAATTTATTCTCTCCCAGTTCTGGAGGAAAGAAGTCTGAAGTCAATGTGTTGGCAGGGCCATGTTCCCTTTGAAAGCTCCTGGGAGGAATCCTTCCTTGCCTCTCTGGCTCCTGATGTTCCTTGGCTTGTGGCAGCACCACTCTTCTCCCCATCCCTGTCTTCACACGATGTTTTATCCGTGTCTCTCTGTGTGCCTTTTTTTCTTGTAAGGACATCAGTTATATGGCTTACAGCCCACCTGAAATCCAGGATAATTTCATTTTAAGATCCTTCACCAATTTCATCTGCAAAGATCCTGTTTCCAAACAAGGTCACATTCTGAAGTTTAGGGGAGACATGAATTTTTTTGGGGGGGGACATTATTCAACTCACTGCTGTTACTCTGATGGTCACCACTGTCATTCTACATGATAAAAATATGCTTTTATTTTTCATTTTAGGTTGCCTATAACATTATGTAGACCAAAGCATAGCATCTGATAACATTTATTCTAAGATCATCTCAGGATCTCTGTGAAGTTTGGAGTCAATATCTCACACTTTTATCATTAAAATTCGACAAAATCATTTTTTCATAGTGTATGTTCCTCAAGTCACCACAATGTATCTTATGATTTTATCTGTCAATTATACCTCAAAGCTGAAAAATTTTTGAAAAAAAAGGTATTATTATTTCACTTAGCATCAGGGACTAGGGATGTGAAATGATAAGCCTTCTGCCTTTTACTGAAGCACACAGCTTATACCTGAAGTGAATTTTCTAAGGCAGAGATTTGGTGAGCTTTATTGTAAGACTTCCTTGGAATGTTTGATATTCTTATTAGTTATCTTGAAGTTGGTGGGACACCTGCACCCTGATGTTTATAGCAGCAATGTCCACAATAGCCAAACTGTGGAAGGGGCCTTGGTGTCCATCGAAAGATGAATGGATAAAGGAGATGTGGTATATGTATACAATGGAATATTCCTCAGCCATTAGAAACGACAAATACCCACCATTTGCTTCAACGTGGATGGAACTGGAGGGTATTATGCTGAGTGAAATAAGAGAAGAACAAATATTATATGGTCTCATTCATTTGGGGAATATAAAAAATAGTGAAAGGGAATAAAGAGGAAAGGAGAAAAAAATGAGTGGGAAATATCAGAAAGGGAGACAGAACATGAAAGACTCCTAACTCTGGGAAACGAACAAGGGGTGGTAGAAAGGGAGGTGGGTGGGGGGTGGGGGTGACTGGGTTATGGGCACTGAGGGGGGCACTTGATGGGATGAGCAGTGGGTGTTATGCTGTATGTTGGCAAATTGAACTCCAATAAAAAATAAATAGTTAAAAAATTATCTTGAAAAAAAATTATCTTGAAGTTTATTGGTGTCACTGTCATAAATGAAAAGATCTATCAGCTAGAGTTTTCAAATTTCTAATTTGTATGTTTTCATTGTCATTGTTAAAAGGATAAAGTTCTAAAAATTATCCGTAGTGCACAGAGGGTGCACTAGGAATGTGAGGGTAGTGTCAGGAGTTTTTCTGGTATGGCCTGGAGATAGATGAATTGGGCTCATGTCGTGAATGCACCATTTTCTGTCCTCATCCTTTTATTTTTACTTTTTTTTTAAGATTTATTTATTTATTTATTTATTGGTGAGAGGCCCTGAGAGAGAGGCAGAGACCTAGGCAGAGGGAAGAGGAGGCTCTGTGCAGGGAGCCTGATGTGGAGTTCAATCCCAGGACCCCAGGATCATGCCCAGAGGCAGAGGTTCAACCACTGAGCCACCCAGGTGCCCCTCCTGTCCTCATCCTTAAGGAGCGATAGGAGTAGAACCCACTGTTAGTGTCGTGCAGATTAAAGGAGTGGTTTCTGTAAAGCACTTAAGGAAGTTCTGGCACTTGGGAAACACTTAAAAATGGTTAATTCTTACTTTAAGTAGGCTATTCTTTCTCCCTAGGGCATGTGGATGGAGGGGGCGTGTCATTGTCCAAGGCAGTGTTGCCCCATATGATTAGCAGTTGTATATTCCCTAGGGCTCATGAGAATCAGCTATAGTTTATTACTGACTTACAAAGTCATTGAGAAATATGCATGGTTTATTACTCTCTTAAATCATATTTGGAGAAAAGTGGCATGCTCGTGTGGTAGAAATTGAGACTAAGGTGTTGAAGAAAATACTTTGTATGACAAAAACGGTATAAGGTTACTTTACAATTCTGGAATTAAAGGAAAGAAGAGGAGCAAAAATGACCTATAATCATTGGTGGGTTTAAAAATAAAATTTATAATGCTAATGACTTAAATTTGGGGAGCCATTAACCATCTTCACCAAGGGCCTAATTTTGGGAGTAAACTTTGCATAGTGAGGCTGTAAGTTAAAAGGTGGTTTTCTCGACAAATACCCACCATTTGCTTCAAGTGGATGGAACTGGAGGGTATTATGCTGAGTGAAGTAAGTCAATCGGAGAAGGACAAACAGTGTATGTTCTCACTCATTTGGGGAATATGAATAATAGTGAAGGGGAATATAAGGGAAGGGAGAAGAAATGTGTGGGAGATATCAGAAAGGGAGACAGAACATAAAGACTCCTACCTCTGGGAAACGAACTAGGGGTGGTGGAAGGGGAGGAGGGCGGGGGGTGGGGGTGAATGGGTGACGGGCACGGAGGGGGACACTTGACGGGATGAGCACTGGGTGTTATTCTGTATGTTGGTAAATTGAACACCAATAAAAATTAATTTATTAAAAAAATAAAAACTAAATAAAATAAAAGGTGGTTTTCTCAATCATTCTTTCTGATGTAGATGAATTTGAGCTATGCTGCAGGGGTGGGGTGTCCTTTCTCATCAGACACCCATCCTATGGGAGGGCAGGGGGCCTCCAGGGCCCTGGGACTCAGGTGAAGGGGGCAGGTAAAGAAGGCCTACAGACCCCTCCTCGCTCCAGCATGACAGTACCAACCACCGCCTTCGGGAGAAGCAGGGGCTTGAGAAAAAAAAAAAGAGAGAGAGAGAGGGAAGCAGGGAGAGGGAAAGACAGCGAGAAAGTGAGAAACAAATGAGACTGTTAACTAGGAGGAGTAAATAACCCCCCTGGTGACTTCATCTCATATGTCCTTGAGCTTGATTTTGAAACCCATTAGAAAAATGGGCGGTAGCATTTGGGCTTTTTACTGGATTTAATGATCTGCATAAATAAGAGACTGTTACAGACATTTATTTTCTCCCAACGTCTCTGAAAGAGTGAAGACATTTAACTTGTTGAAATCATCCCTGCTGACAGCCCGCCTCTGCCGCTCTGCCTTGTCTGGGATGTCAGTGAAACCTTATACGTCTGCGGCCTGTCAGCTTCTGTTCTTTAGGAGAAGCAGGTGGTAAGGGGAGAAAACTGGAAACGGGCCACACACAAAGGCATCTATTGTATGAGTTCACCGAATTTTTTTTTTTTTTAAACGGGTCGGAAAACTTGAAAGTGCAGGAAGCCTTTGCTTATTTCAAGGCCCGTGTGGCTCACTGCGGACCCTTGCAGTCTGTTTGCAGAAAGCCTCTCATTCACGGCGTCCTCGGGGACGAAGCTGGGGTCTCCTGGGCCTTCCCTGCGCCCGGGTGCGCGGGGTTGGTGCTCGGCGGCCTGGTTGGTGCTCGGCGGCCTGGTTGGTGCGCGGCGGCCTGATTGGTGCGCGGCGCAGCCTGGCCTTGTAGGGGCTGTTGTCGGGCGTTCAAAGTCAGTGGCCGCTTTTATCAACCAATCCCGTCTCCGCCTGGCGGATCCCCCTCGTCCCGGGCCAATGGCCTAGGAAGTCCGCGCTGCCCGCGCCGCTGGGGCAGGCGCAGGGCTTAAGTTGCGGAGGGAGGCGCAGGGGCTCAGACGGCGCTGGGCGGCCGCCAGCTCGCACCTGGCACCTGCACCTGCACCTGGCACCTGCTACCTGCACCTGGCACCTGCTACCTGCTCTGCCGGGCCGCGGTCGGGATCCGTCTAGCGCCGCGTCCCCTCACGGGGGTGTGTTGGGGGGAGCCCTCTTTCCGACTGTCAAAATGGTTATCAAAGTGTTTGTTGCCACATCTTCTGGTTCGATAGCGGTAGGTGTCTGATGGAATCCGTGGGGCTTTCTTCCTGTCTTTCTTTCTGAGCAACTCAGACGGGGAGGCAGAAGCAGTGGCTGTGGCCCAGCGTTGGCCTGAGCTTTCCTTTATGAGGAGTGTGTAAGTCAGCCGTGGCTCTGCAGTCAGCCCGCGTGCCTTTGCTTTCTGCGTTCGCTTTAACCTTGCTGGAGAAGTGTGTAAAATGAGTGATCCGGGCCAGCTGGGTGTGAAAGGGATTCCAGGAAGGGGGCGGGTTTGATACTAGAATTTTTAACATGTGATTTGTGTCGTGTTGTGTTTGCATATATTATAGAATCAAAGGTTTTTTTTTTTTTTGTGGGGTGCAATGTTTCTGCCAATCATTCTGTAAGACTTAGACTAACTTAAAGTTGCAAATACATGACACTTTGTGTAACAAGGCCGTGATGAACCAGACTCCTGGGTGTAATTACAGTTGACCCTTGAACAATGGTGGTGGTGGGGGGTGGTTGCTTAAGGGTACTGACACCTCCAGAGTCGAAAATCCATGTACAACTTCTAACTCCCCCAAAATTCACTAATGGACGACTGTTGACCAGAAGATTTAATGACAACATAAACAGTCGATTAACACATATTCTGTATGTTCTATGTAATATAACCTGTATTCTTACAATAAGTAAGCTAGAGAAGAGAAAATATTATTAAAATCACGAGAAAGAGAAAATAACATTTAAAGCAATTTCTGTATTTATAGAAAAAATATCTGCATATAGGTGGACCCATGTAGTTTAAAGCTGTGTTGTTCAAGGCTCAATTTTACTTGTGTGTGCGATGCAACCATACCAAAAGTGTAAAGTTAGCATGTGTAATCATATTATTTCGGGAAAATGATGTCACAGTGACAAGAGCAAACATCTCTAAGGCCACAGTTTTAAACCCTCTAGGAATTCAAACGGACCAAAAATAGGTACTAAGAGCCCACCCCATAACACTGTGCATCTGATTTCTCTGGAACCAGGCTCAGAGTCACCCCTCCAGTTCCTGCCTTCATTCTGTGCAGGATAGACCTGCCTGAAGAAACAAGGATGATAGAAGGAGCCAATTCTCCTTGGCAATGATTCAGGCTTTGATCTTAGGCTTGATTCTTCTGTGTCTATCCGAGACTGACATTTCAATGAGCATTTGAGCATTGAGGGGGCTGTGGCTGGGGAGAAGCTGTTTTATCAGTCCTGAGTGTTGGATGCCAGCAAGGGGGCTGTTTCCTTTTATATCTGGTTCCTGGGCCATCCTGCAGCTTGGATTTCACTCAGCCAGGATGATACCCTCGGCCAGCAGCTGGCCGCGAGCAGCCCCAGCGCTGGCTCTTGAATGCCCCCCGTCCCCCACAGTCCTGAAAGTTCACGCATTTTCCAGAGGGCAAGAAGAGAACAAGAGAGAAGAGGCTGGTCGTTCCTCTGAACACAATCCATCAGCAACTGCTTAGTATCTGTGGAGCATCTTTTAACAGAAAGAGATGAGAGTAAATTCCAGATGTAAAACCACAAAATCTTTTGTGGCTGTTGATGACCTCAGAAACTTTTAATTGATCCACGAAGAGCACATTTTCAGATTATTAGATTAAAAAATGATTTTTTTAATTGAATAAAATGGCTTTAGTGGGCTTTCAACATGCTGTTGATGCTCATTGATGGAAACTTTTACCACTGACCTGCCAACCTTCTACATGTTCTGTAGGCCAGGTCTAAGTGCCCTATGCATCCTTCCACAGACAGTGAACAAACTTGGGGTTCTTTTAGGATTATTTGGTATCTTATCTTTTTTTGTATATTTTTTTTGTTGGAATTTGATTTGGTGTGGTGTCTAATATTCTTGAAGTTTGGGTGTATGATTGAGTTAGCCTCAAAGGGTCTGGAGAGGAACTGTTCACTCCAGAGTCCTGGAAAAGCCACATTAATTCTGGTTCCCTAAGCAAATGTTTTGTTGCCACTTGGAGTTGTTTGACCTTGGGAAAGTTATTTCACCTTGCTGAGCCTCAATTTCCTTATCTGTAAAACGAGGATAAAAATAGTACTCATCTCATGGCGACTTATTCCTAAATCCTCTTGAGGATTTAGGAAATAAGCACGGAGTACCTTACATAGTGTCAAGTGCTCAATCAGTGCTTAATACATATTATAATTATTCATTAATTTTATAATTATTACATATGGCTACTTAATATTATGATTATTATAACTATTAGGTATTATAATTATTAGCTAATGTTAGTTAATGTTAATCAGTATTATGTAGTTGTTCTAATTATTAGTTAATATTAGTATATGTGAGTCTGGATTATGTTTCAGAAGAATTGTCCCAAGCCACATAAGTGGAATAATTTCTGTATTATCCTAAAGAATGAAAACTGATTATTCCCATATTATAAGTGCTAATGATTTTTCCTGAGTGGGGAGACTTCACCCAGAAGCTTCTTTGCAGAACCCCAGGGCACCTGCCAGTGTGTGGGGTGGTCAGTCTGCAAACGCTTTACTGCTTGTTTCTTCAGTCTCCTTACTTTAAAAATGGATTCTTGCCTGCAACTTAATTAGCCAGGGCATATGACTTCTATGGGATGAATTAAATAAATGAAAAGGAAACACCTCTTTATGAGGGCTTACACATATGCAGCTGTGTGTCACATCTCTAAACAGTTGATGATAAGGCGCTGTCACATGTTTTACTGCTTTACGGAGGAACATGGTGAAGAGACCTTGGGAGTGGGAGCAGGTCTGTGTTGTCCCAAAGGCCTGTGCTACAGTAGGCTGGGGAACCAAGGGAGAGAGGACAGTCCTCACTCTCTTCAAGATGCACAGCCCCTGGAACCATGATCTTCAAGGACAGATCCTGATGGTGGCTCCTGGGTTTCTCAATCAGTTTTTTTCAGCCTTGCTTGAGTGTAAATATAGCGGGCAAAGCCTCAGCCCTTGAGCAAAAACTCCGTCTTGAACAAGATGGATCTGGGTGTAGATCTTGGAAAATTCCTTAGTTTAATGGTGCCTTAGCTTTGTTATTTTAAAATGATGATCAGAGTACTTAACCTGGCTTGGGAACCAGGATGAGTCAGAGGTTCTCACCTCGTCCAAAACGCTCTTCCACATGTCATGTTCCTTGGTTCTCACCAGAATCTGAGGAGGGTGACGCTTTACCAGTTTGGCAGATGAGGCAATTCAAGAGTGGATCGCTGCTCAGACAGCAGCCTTCTGAGCCAGGGCGGGAAATGCAGGTCACCTCTGCTCAAATGCAGTTTTTCACTAAGTGCAGGAACCTAACTGTATAAGACAAAAAAAAAAAAAAAAAAAAAGGAGATGCCAAGCAAGTGACTCAAAGATCACTCTGATACATTCCAGTAATCAAGAGTGGCTGGTGACTTCAGGAAAACAAGACTTTCTTAAAAGTAAATATAACAAGATAGGAAAACAGAGCTCTCTGAGCCTCTGCTGAAGTCCCAAAGGCTCCAAATGACCCAGACCCCAGGGACGCCCAGATCCTCTAGAGGGGCTGCCTAGAAAGAAGGTATAGCCTGGGGAGCCAGCAATGCCATGGTGCTGTAGAAAGAGGAGAAGGGGTAGGATGTGGGCTGAGAGGGTGTCTGTGGTGAGAACCACTGGGTGCTGTGCATGCTCCTCTCCCAGGGGCTATAGAGGGAGATGCCCTCTGGGAGCTGATGTCTCTGGTGGTCAGCTGAGGAGGCCACATGGAGAAGAGCTGCACTTTACATGTGAAGGTCTGTGGAGCTCCTTGAATAGGAGGGAGGACTGTGGGAGAAAGGGCCACACTCAAGGTGGCCATCAGAGTGTAGGCAGAGGCATCCATGCCACCAGGTGAACTCATGTACTCCCTGCTCCCCTCTCCCCTTCTCTGGGCTCATCCTAAGACCCTTCTCCAGCCCCAGGCAGAACTCGGGTGCTCCAGACAACCAGATGAATGATGCATTTAAAGTACTGGTGCCAGTTTAAAGTACTGATGTTTGGGGAGGATAGAGGGACAAATTTTTCTTCTCTCTCTCTTTTGAGCGAGAGGCTGAGAAATAGCACTTAACACAAGATCATGCACCTAACATTCCATTAAGTTCTTGCAGATGCAATTGCTTGTCTTGCAAGAAATAACAGCAGACAGATCTTCCCATCCCATTTTCTCTATCTCTCTTTGATTTTCTAACCAAAGAAACACAAGTCAGGATTTTGGGAACTGTTTTTCATCTGCTCAGAAATCTTGGAATAAAATGAAACCCTTTTATTTAACCTCAAGTCCTGAGGCATGATTAATAGAGATGGAAATAACATTGGTGAGGTGGCAGTGGACCTCAGCCAGGCTGATTTGGGTTCCTGGGAGGGTACCTGAGAAGGAAGGAAGACAGGGGTTTTGAAAAGAATAAAAGATGTTACTTTTAATCAAAGAATTAAAGAATAAAAGATGTTACTTTAATCAAAAGTAAACCTGCCTAAAACAAAGACATCTCTACTCTTCAAACAGCAAAGTTATCTCTGGAAATAGCCAAAGGAAAAAGTAGTTTATAGAGTGGCATGGATAATTGTGGACAAGTTGGAAAGTAGGTATAGAAAACATGATTAATTAAAATAGTAATTTAATTCCAACAACCTGTCATCAGGTCTGATGGGATTTTGTAATATTCAGAAATTTAGCTGTGAAGCTATGGAATTTGGAGCACAGTTTTGGTGGGGAAAAGCAGAAGGTATGCCAGCCTAGATTTAGGGGAGGACACATGGTGGAGAAATCTGAGCTCCTCCTTTGCTTCTGATATATGTGACACTCAGGAATGTGCCAGAGTGCTTGTGCCAGAAGCTTAAGGGAAATTCCGTCACCCCACACCTATCTGTATGACTTTCATTTTTATTTTTGTACATGCTTGCCCCAAACTGAATCTTGCTGATTAGGTGTTGTATTGTAGCTAACAGCAGCCTTCAATTTATTCATCTAATGCTTTTAGTCGAATTATCTTTGTTATGTTGATGGAGCAAATGTTAATTAAAAAGTAAATGTGTGATTACCATTAATACATACGTGGGTACATAACATATATTCACTTTTATATGCAATTTATATTTACTTGTAGAAAATTAGAAAGTTATTTAAATTCATTTATAATTAATATAATATATACAATTGGGTCACCACCCAAACCAAGTTATATAGAGTTTGGTCTGGGTGGTGATTTGCTTCCAGAGCTTAAGCATCCATGTGTGCTTTATTTTTCCTTATATTAAGAAGGAAATACTCTACACATGAATCACTGATAAACTCCTTAATTTTGGTAAAAATGAATAAAAAATATATGTATTTGGTATACAAATCTACAAAAGGAATTGGTTTTGATCTGAAGAGGGTTTGAGGCTAGGCTTTAGGTTTGGGACAGGCCTTTTATAACATTTGTTTGGTATTCTCAAATTCTGGTACCTCTGCTGATAAATGAGTTACAAGAGAATGACAGGGGGCCTCATGCTCTGTTATAAGCATTTTTAGTGACTTGTTTTGATATGAGAAAACACTGTATGCAGAGGAGTTAACAAGTTAAGATATTCAATATTTTTATGTCAAAGAAAATACTTAAAATTTTACTCTTATTTTTAAGCAATGGCTTCTTTTGCCTCTTGATTATTTTCAGCATGTTCAGTCTAGAATGTACAAATGAGTTCTTTGAATTTTAAAAATTTTTAAATTTTTCTAAGATTTAATTTATTTGACAGAGAGAGAGAGAGAGAGAGAATAAGCAGGAGAGCAGTGGGGAGGGGCAGAGGGAGAAGCAGACTCCCCGCTGGGCAGGGAGCGGGGAGCGGGATGTGGGGCTCTATCTCAGGACCCTGAGATTGTGACCTGAGCTGAAGGCAGATGCCCAGTTGACTGAGCCACCCAGGCACCTCCTCCCCTTTTTAAAGAGAGTTCTTCACATTTTTTTTTTCCACATGAAGAATTTGGTATACTGTTTTGTGCAGAGTAGAGTGGATAAATAAGTGTTGATTGACTGTTGGGTTGACCACTCTGGACCTCTCTCCCAGAGGCTCCTAGTGGAGTCCACAGAGTGTGCTCCAAGTTGTTTACTAGGGTGTATGAAAAAAGGCATTGTGCATTCTGGAAGTGGATTCTTTGAAACAAGAAAATGGTTGTAACTGTCTCTGGGGACAGAGGTCTGAGCCATGAAGAGGGCCACTTTCCTGAGCAATGGTGGCTGGTAGACAAGAGCCTCAAGTATGGAGATGGACACAAAGAGTTGTCTCTCAGGTGGAAAGGAGAAATCCAAGGGAGAACTTTTTTTTTTTTTTTTTTTTTGTGAGCTGGGAGACACAGCCACTGGCTTTTTTCTGGATTTTCCTCTGTCCTTTCCCCTTTCACTCATTTTAAGTGGGCTTTCCAATCTCTTAGATTATTTCTAAAGCCACTTTTGTTCAATGTGCCCATTTTCATAACTGTGCGTGAAGTTCTTTCTAGTTGGATGTACTTGGTATTTAAGTTTTGTAGTGAATTGTCTTTTCTCCCTTTCCTTCTTGCTATTCTTCCAATCCCTCCTTTTCTTCATAACCAATCCTTATTTATTTTTTGGCATTAAAGCTTAGGAGAGGAGATCCCTGGGTGGCTCAATGGTTAAGCCCCTGCCTTCAGCCCAGGGCATTATCCTGAGTCCTGGGATTGAGTCCCACATCAGGCTCCCTACATGGAGCCTGCTTCTCCCTCTGCCTGTGTCTCTGCCTCTCTCTCTCGAATAAGTAAATAAAAATCTTAAAAGGAAAAAAGAATTTAAAAGCATGTCAAAGACCTCAAGTAAAAGCTATGATGAGGGCATCTCTATTCTTATTAGGTTGATTATATCATGATTGAAACATTGGTGGAATTAAAATTTTAGAATTTCAACAATCAGTCCGTTGAGTCTTTATAATGAAGAGGTGTGACTTCATCACTTTCCTTGTTTAAATAATAGCAAGATTATTTTTGTTATATAGTATAGTTGGAGAAAGGATTTAATTTATATAAATATAAGTAAAACATTAAAAAAATAAACCTAGTTTAATAATAACCTTTTTCTATTCTTGATCAGATTAGGAAGAAACAGCAAGAAGTAGTGGGCTTTTTGGAAGCTAATAAGATCGACTTTAAGGAATTAGACATTGCTGGAGATGAAGACAATAGGAAGTGGATGAGAGAGAATGTCCCTGGAGAGAAAAAACCTCAAAATGGAATCCCTTTGCCCCCCCAGATCTTCAATGAAGAGCAGTATTGTGGGGTGAGTACTCAGTTTCTTGGAAAATTCTTCTGCATGTGTGTTTATCAGAAATTGTTTAAAGCAGATTAATTTGGGGGCACCTGGGTGGCTCAGTCTATTGAGCATCTGACTCTTGATTTCAGCTCAGGCAGTGATCTCAGAGTCATGAGATCCAGCCCTGTATTTAGCTCCACACTGAGTAGGGAGTCTACTTGAGATTCTCTCCCTACCCCTCATTCTCTCTCTCTCTCTCTCTCTAAAAAGAAGAAATAAATCTAAGAAAATCAGGTTAATTGGGAGGCAGCATTTGAACTTGTTCATAGTTTTCAGGACATGATCTATTATACCAATACCTGGATGGTAGATCCACCATGAGTCATCAATATAAAAATTTACAAAAGGATAGAAACAATAAAATGGTGATTTGGAAATTCTTAGGATTATTTTAATTCCCTTATTTCATTTTGAAGAGTTGAGGTCACTTGTTCAAACAAAGTATACTTTTAGCTGGAAGAGAATTCTGATCAGCCTTATGATGTACACATCCATGAACCCAGGCAGACACAGGGTAGCCTTTCACTTTTATAAAGAATGATTTACAGAAGTAAAATCTTAATAGAGTTATAAGATAAATTTGTGTAAATGTATCTAGATACTTTAAAAACTGTTCTGGACATTTTGACTACAGCAGCAATTTACTTCATACATTTAATAGTTCATTTAACCTGAAAATCACTTTTTCCCCTAGAGTTTACAATCCTGGTTAGTAAATCAGATTATTGAAAAGAAACATTCAAAAACTCAAAGGACTTCAGAGCACAAGAACGGGAGGTTATCTTAGGGGTCATCTAAGCCTTCTAGGTCATCTTTAAGATGCAGTAATCAGCACAACTGCTGTTTTTGTTTTGTTTTGCTTTGTTTTGTTTTGTTTTTAGGTTAGCTCCTCTTTATTATTATGTTTCTCATCTAAAGCAGGTATAGTTCAATTAAAGCCTAAAGGCCAATGCCTGTAGCTACCTGTTTTAGTAAGTAAAATTTTACTGGAACACATCCACATGAATTCATTCACCTATCACCTGTGGCTGATTTTGCACAATGGCAGAGCTGAGTAGTTGCAACAGAGACCATATGACCTCCAAAGCCAAAAGTATTTTCTATCTGCCCATTTACTGAAAAGCTTTTGGGCCTGCCTCTGATTTGAAGCACAGAGTGTTTGGTTATTGGAGGTTTGTATCAGTTTTGTAGGACTGATGTAACTAATGAAGCATCACAAACATGGTGGCTGTTATGGGCTATATGTTTGTGTCCCCCCTCCTCCCAAATTCATATGTTGAAAGGTGATGATGTTTAGAGATAAGGCCTTTGGGAAGTGATCAGCTTAGATGAGGTTATGACTATGGGGCCTTTGTGATGGGATAAGTGCTCTTAAATGAGGAGGAAAAAAGAGAGAGAGAGAGAGAGAGAAAGAGAGAGAGAGATCTCTCCACCTTGTGAGCACACCGCCAGAAGGCAGCTGTCTGTCCTTGCCAGAATCCAACTGTACTGGCACCCTGGTCTTGGACCTTCAGCCTCCAGAGCTGTGAGATGATACATTTCTGTTGTTTCAGTTACCCCCTACCCCCAGTCCATGGCATTTTGTTATGTGACCCAAGTTGACTAATTCAGTGCCTTAAAATAACAGAAATGTACTCTTGCACAGTTCTGAAGGCCAGAAGTCTGAAAGTAGGATGTCAGTGGGGTTGGTTTCTTCTGGAGGCTATGAGGGAAAATCTGTTCCATGCCTTTTTCTTAGCTTCTGGTGATTGCCAACAACTTTTGGTGTTCCCTGGCTTGCAGATCTATCTCTTCCACCTCAATCTCTATCTCTCCTTGTGTTCTCTTTGTCTCTCTCTCTCTCTGGTTTCACTTGGCCTTCTTAAAGGACAATAGTCATTGGAATAGGGCTCACCCCATTCCAGTGTGACCTAATTGTAACTAATTACATCTATAACTATCCTATTTCCAAATAAGTTTGCTTTCTGACATTCTGGGTGGACATGGATTTGGGGGGAATATTATTCAACCCAGTACAGGGCTGTATAGATATACATAGGTGTTTTAACATTCTTCAGAGGCTTAGCTCAGTCCTTATATGTGCACACTGAAAATTGCACATTCAATTTGCAAAAATTGTTCAAAATGGAATCCCTTTGATTCAAAAATTGTCTCCAGTAAAAATTACTCTCCCTCCCATGTAAGACTCCTGTGACTCTAGTTCCTTTCCCTGAGAGGACTGGCTTCATTGGAACTGTGTGATTGGGGAAATCCTGCCGACCCCATGCTTAAGAGAGCTCTCTGCTTGGTCCAATGCCCTGCTGTCTTGAAATCCACCATGGTTTTTGAAAAAGGGACCCCATGTTTCATTTTTGCATGGGGACATCACAAATTATGTAGTCAGTCCTGCTTTGACTAATGTTGGCAATTTCTTGTTTGACCTTCAGAAATTTTCTGTGTATCCATAATATAGTATACATTATATAAATTTATAGTATATCACCTGAAAATGTGAGTGTGCTAAGCACATTTGATTTTTGTTAGCTAATAACCACATCTCCGAGATCATTGTATAACTGCACGTTCCTTATTTTAATAGCTGCAAAATGCTGCGTCATATGTGACATATTTATCAAAACAGTCCTCTAGTGGGGAACATTCAGGAAACAGCATACAAACAATGCTGCAAGAAATCTCTTTATACACACAGATCCTTGTATTCAGAATGAATATATGTATGTAGGATAAATTCCTGGAAGATGTGCTGAGTTGAAGCATGTACGCACTTTTCATTTCAGAAGATATTGGCACATGGCCTTGTATTGCACTTGTGCCAACTTTTCTTTCCACCAACCTAATCTGCGAGTGGCTAGTTGAACTCCCTGTGACTTTGACAACATTCTTTATACAAACCTTTGGATCTTTGCCAATTTATCGGATGAAAAATATATTCTCACTGCTTTGACTTGGATTTCTATCTATGTGAAAGAGGCTGAACATTTTTTCCTATTTTTTGAAGGTTTTATTTATTTATTAACGAGAGAGAGAGAGAGAGAGAGAGAGGCAGAGACACAGGTAGAGGGAGAAGCAGGCTCCATGCAGGGAGCCCCACTTGGGACTTGATCCCGGGTCTCCAGGATCAGGCCCTGGGCTGAAGGTCGTGCTAAACTGCTGAGCCCCCCAGGCTGCCCTTTTCCCATGTTTATAAGCTATCTTTTTCCCCCCATGACTTGCTATTTTTCTGTTGGGTTACAGATAATATTTATTGGTTTGTAAAAGCCTTCATTTGTGAAGGAAAGTAGCCCTTTTACTACCATAGATGTTGCAATTTTTTCCCCATATTTTTTATCTTTTGACTTTTTAAAGTGATATATTTTGGAATGCAGAACTTAAACATTTTTTATGAAGACAAATTCATCTATTTTTTTCTTTATGGTTCCTGATCCTGAGTCTTGTTTATAAAAGCTTTCTGCACTCTAAAATTATCAAAAGAATAATTTCATTTTTTCTTCTAGTACTTTTCCAGTGAAAGTAGTATTTTAAATCTCTTACTTTTGTTTATTTGAACCATCCTATTATTTTTTGTTTTATTTTTTAAAGATTTGATTTATGTATTCATGAGAGACATAGAGAGGGGCAGAGGGAGAAGCAGGGTCCATGCAGGGAGCCCAGTGTGGGACTCGATCCCGGGACTCCAGGATCACACCCTGGGCTGAAGGCAGGCACTCAACCACTGAGCCAACTAGGGATTCCTTAACCATCCTTTTAAATTAAGGTTAGTTATAGTAGAGAAAATATTGAACTATGTAGCTTTCAATCTATGTTAACTCTTAGGGTAAAAGTTCTGCAATTGATTTTTGCTATGAAAAGAAAACCTTGAGGGCATTTCTTTTTTTTTTTTTTGCAATATTATTGTTTTTTTTTATAAATTAATTTTTATTGGTGTTCAATTTACCAACATACAGAATAACACCCAGTGCTCATCCCGTCAACTTGAGGGCATTTCTTATCCTATTTTGATCTATGATTTTTTTCATTTAGTTGTGAAAGAAAACGAAGTTTCCTCTTTCCTAGGGAAAAAACTTCTACTTTTAAAAAAAGATTATATTGTAATATTTGAATATGTATTTGTAATATTTCAGTACATATTATAATAGAATATTTGAATATTATTTTGTAATATTTTATATAATATTTTATACATATGTATATGTGTATAATATTTTATGTTATATAATATGGATTTAATGAAAGGAACCTGAAAATTATTATTATTATTTAAAATTTTTTTTAATTTATTGAGAGAGAGAGTGTAATGCATGTACCACCAGGAGGAGGGGCAGAGGGAGAGAAGAGAGAGAGAGATTCAAACAGACTCCCTGCTGAGGTCAGAGCCTGATGCAGTGTTTGATTCCAGGACCCTGAGATCATGACCTAAGCCAAAATCAAGATGCTTAATTGAGTGAGCTACCCAGGTGCCCTGAGCCTATAAATCATTTTATGTTTAACTGTTATTATTAATTCTTTTCAATTCTGCCTTCAGAGAGGTATTAGTAGTTTATCTTATGAGCAACTTGGCTAAATTTGCTTTTCTGCAGTCTGTGGACACTCTTAGCAAAAGGGGATTAATGAGACAGAGGGCTTTGTTCCAAGAAAGTAGTTAAAAATAGTCATTTGTATTGTAGCTTCAGATTTTAAACGGAGACTCAAAGGTTCCCAAGGCTATGTCAGGCTTAAAATGGTATAAATCTGGATGGCCAGTCAGTGTGTCTTTCCACGAGATTGAAATGTTACTGTAAGAATAATTATTATTTATATTGAATCACTAGTCTCATCTTGAATGGTCACCCATATGCCACACCTGATGATGGTGGTAGGTAGAGGGAACATCAAGGACAAGCAGTGGACTTTTTACACTAGGGCAGTAAGAGGACTGGATGTCAAGGATAGTTCTGAGTACCATCGTCTCTGCCAGTGTGAACTCCTGCTGCTCTGTGCAGAACAGATGAAGATATTATCCCAGGGTGTGGCAGACAACTGTTAGCTAGAGAAAAGAGACACCCGATGGGAAGCCAGATGCAGTGGAGGCCAGGTTACCCGCCTGGCAGAGGAATGCTAACTGGAAGTAGCAGACATGTCTGTCAATTCCAAGTTGGACTCTATGCATTTTAGCCCAGGTAAGGGCTGGGTGCCTGCCTGGGCCTGAACACAACCAAAGGGGACCTTGGCCATTGAGCACAGGAAAGTATCCTCAAGGTTGCAAAGGAGGCAGGATGCAAGCCCAGTTGGTGGGGGTAGGGAGCAGGGCACTCCCCGCACACAGAGGTTACTGGACAAGCTATTTCACATCATTAAAAATGTAGTATGAAATGTGTCATGTGATAAAAATACAGAACTTAAAGAGCAATAACAACATGTACAACCGTGTGTGTGCCAAACATTAAAAGAGCCTTCATACTTTAATCACCACTTGCCTATTTACACGTTTTTTTTTAATAAATTAATTTTTATTGGTGTTCAATTTGCCAACATACAGAATAACACCCAGTGCTCATCCCGTCAAGTGCCCCCCTCAGTGCCTGTCACCCATTCCCCCCACCCCCTACCCTCCTCCCCTTCCACCACCCCTAGTTCGTTTCCCAGAGTTAGGAGTCTTTATGTTCTGTCTCCCTTTCTGATATTTCCCACACATTTCTTCTCCCTTCCCTTATATTCCCTTTCACTATTATTTATATTGAATGAGAACATATGTTTGTCCTTCTCCGATTGACTTACTTCACTCAGCATAATACCCTCCAGTTCCATCCACGTTGAAGCAAATGGTGGGTATTTGTCGTTTCTAATGTCTGAGTAATATTCCATTATTTACACATGTTTTGATTTTTTAGTACTTTTGTTTGTTGGCCGTCATTGCACCACATAAATTAGACACTTCTAATTATTGTTTTTATAGTCAATACTTGTTTCAGTTTAGATTTATGCACATATTTATTAACATATTTGCTCATTATTTCTTCTTGCATTGTAGATAATACATCTGGAATCACTTTCCTTTGGTCTAATATAGCCTATAAAAGTTTCTTTAAGTGAGTGTTTATTGGTGATAAATTCTCCAAATTTTTGTTCAAAAATATTTTTTTTGAACAGAGAAACTGTCTATTCTATCCTCATGTCCAAAAATAGTTTCACTGAAAAAAATAGTTTCACTGAGTCTAAAATTCTGGATTGATAATTGTTTTTTCTAAAGACATTGAAATTATTATTTCACTTTCTTCCAACTTCTTTGTTGCTGTTAAGAAGCCAGTCAGTCTAATTGTCATTCTTTTCCTGGGGAAGCTTTTTCTTTCCTCCTTCTGCCTGCCTCCTTTACTCCCTCCCTCACTGCTGTCCTTTTATAAAATTCCTCACCATGAGTTCTAGGCTTTATCCACTCCAGCCTTTACTCTCCATGGCATCAAAGTGGGCATAAAAGATTTACTGGTTTTGTCAGGAACTCAGCCTTGGTATGTGCTTATTCTTAGAATGCCTGGTCTCACCTGGCAATAATCTTTCCTTTTGTATCAGCTCAGCAATGTATCTAGACTTTTCTTATTCTGGCTTCTTAAAAAAATTTTTTTTTTGAGATAGTGTTTCAGGGCATCTAATCTGCTACACTAACATGACTGGAAGTTGAAAAAACATTTTATACTCATTATTTTCTGTATCTATTTGTTAGTGTCAAGTCAAAAATAATGACAAATTGTTGCTGAGTCAAATTAGAGAAGCCATTTGGACCTAAAAAAAGAAAGAAAGAAAAAAAAGGTGTTATTTCGATCTAAGTTGAAGCAAAAGACAATTCATTTAATAAGAAAACCTTTCTTGACTTGAAAGCTTCTAAAGCTGGCCAACCAGAGAAGTTACAGATGTTTATAGAATTTTTTAAAAAATAGAATAAGTTCACCTTATATTTCACCTACTCTCTACTAATGTGTTCTATCATGTAATCTTTTAAAAGATAATTATTTATTTGTTTTAGAGAGAGAAAGTATATGAGCAGGGTGGAGGGGAGGGCACAGGGAGAGAGAATCTCAGGCAGACCCCTCACAAGGTATGGGGCCTGATGTGGAGCTCAATCCTACGACCCTGAGATCATGACCTGACCTGAAATCCAGAGTTGGATGTTCAATTGACTGAGCCACCCAGGCGCCCTTCTATCATGTAATTGTTAACAACATCTAGCCAGTGCACGCTCCAGGAATCAATACCAAAGGATTACTTGCTCTTGATGCTCTATTTTCTTCAACTAAGATTTGGGGAAGCTTACAAAAAATGCATTCAACATAAAAGAATGCAATTAACCACTGAGCAAATCTGAGCAACGGGTAGGAAAATAAAGGTTTAGATAAGATCGGCACACAAGAATACATGACATTTTTTCCCCCAATGTCAGTGGCTTGTATTTGGTTTTAAGCTTCTTAACACACATAAGAGTAGAGGGCAGTTACATGGCTAAGTTTGAGTGCTGTCTGTCAAGCTGGGCCAGACACACCACCCTCGGTGTGTGAAGAAACTGATCGCTCCTTGATGACCAAGATTGGCATTCATGAAGTAGTCTGGTGAATATTTCCTATGTTTTAATTATATGAAATGAAACTTTTCTGAGCTATTGACAACCACACTACTGAAGTGTGGATTTAGGGATGGACCCCTGGGTAGGCTCGTGGCAGGGTGGATACAGCTTTACTGAGCTCCAGATTTTAATCAGCTACCATGTTTCACCTTACTTGGTAGTTTTTCGCACTCTGCCAAAACAAGTGCCACTGTAAACCCTCCATAATCCTGTGGCTGCTAGTATCAGAAGGTCTGATGATAGGTCTTGTCCTATAGAAGCTATTACATAACATTAGAGAAATCCTGTGTTATTTTAGTCACAGCTGATCAGGGTCCAAATCATAGGACCAAATTATAAGGAAACCAGATAAAGATATGAAACTTTTGGAGAATCTTTTCACTCTGTATATCTGAGTCTTGTCTGCAGTTCCTGAGCATGAACAGGTGTGTGTGTGTGTGTGTGTGTGTGTGTTGTTCTCATTGCTCTGTATTCCACAGTGAAATGATTAAAAACAAATGTAAAGTTCATGGTTAGAGATTTCTTAACTTTTGGGGTTAGTCATCTTTGACAAAACAAACTGGGATAACCTTTTGTGTTAGCTTCTAACTTAATGACTAATAAAAAAGACCAACTTAGGTAAATATTCTGGCTCACAGGTGTGCAATGTGGTTTAAACATTCTTTCCCTTTTCCTCAAGGATTTTGACTCTTTCTTCTCTGCAAAAGAAGAGAATATTATTTATTCATTTCTTGGTTTGGCTCCTCCTCCTGGCTCAAAGGTAAGCTTGAACACCCCATTGGGGCCCCATAGAAGTCAGAGTAAATGAAGCTAGAAATCAGCATCCAAGACTGTTTAATAAGTGATGACCTTTAAATTAAGATGATGCTCATATATTCCTTATTCTAATGAAGTCTTATGCATAGAGATAATGCAAGGTTTTTACTAGAGCATGTTCTAAAACTATGCTTTTCATTTTTTTTGTTGTTTACACCTTGTTGTAATAAGTTTTGCTTACTTATAAATACCAAGATTAAGAAACATTGCATTCAATAATCTTAAATGCACTAAATAAAAATGTAAAATAAAGATTTGAGTTCCCAGGTTGCATTTCTGAAATTATTTTGTAATGAATTAACTTCTCATGTAGCTTATCTTGGTTAATTTTATAATAATATATTACCCTATATTAATTCTTTCTGTTTAAAATGTGTTGGGTTTGCTTTTTTTTTTTTTTAGAGAGGGGTAAGGTAAGATCTAGACACAGAACAAGATAAATCTCAACAGATTTTTTTTTTCCTTCTGGTGTTGTTTTATCTTTGATTACGTATAATTATGTCATTTAAACACAGAATTATACTAATGAAGCCAATATCGTGAATTTGTCTAATGGAGACCATCTGGCTCAGTCCATGCACCAGCCACTGTATCCTTACTTCTCCCAAGAATCTCGCACATGACTCTCCAGAGATACAAGTACACATTTGTTTAACTCATTTATTTCTTAATTAATTTGTTTGTACTCAGCTTCATTTCAAAAGAGATTTGTGATGACTGAGTCCAAATTAATTCTCATTGTAGGAGAAACAACTCAAAATCCTACCTTATAGAGATGGGTTTGTCTCAGAGGCATGTGGCTGTGCTGTCTTTCATATGTCGGCATTCTTCAGGTAATGCCATTTGGGACCTCTTAGTGCTTAGGTTAACATATGCAGGTCTAGCACCAATTCTTTCTCTGAATGTAACATGTAAATTTCACAGTTGGTTAGTGGTTTTATATGAGGAAGAAAATACTTCCTTTTAGTGAAATAGCTTTCTGGCTTTGGTCATCTTAAATGCAACACATTTCACACACTCTGTTAACAGTTTAAAAAAGGCTATTACATGCAATTCAATCTTTTTTATTTGGCATAGGAGTTTGGTATGGAAGTTTTATTTGGTATAGGAGTTTGTTAATTGGGTCATGTTAGTTTAGTTATTACATTTAAGACATGGTGCCTTGGTGTTAAGGTACATTTCTTGGTGGGGACACTCAGGTCACTTGTGTCTTGAAGATTGGAAGAAAGGGTGGAGGGAAGACTATTTCAGGCAAAGGAAATAACAAGTGAAAATTCCCTGAGGCAGGATAGAGCATGGAAAGTTCTAAGAGCTGCCATGAGCCCACATTGCTGGAGTGAGGGGTGGAAGTACCACAGGAGATGGGAGCTACAGGTGGGCATCCCATGAGCCATTGTGGTGCTCTGGATTCTATCTTAGGTGTAGTGGAGACATTGTAAGGGATTTAAGCAGAGAAGTAACCTTATTTCCTTCTTGAAAACTCATTTTGGTTACTATAGGATGAATGAACTACAAGTGTACAAACTATCATAGTAATACAGATGAGATGTCATGGCAGCTTGTACTAGGGTGGTGGGATAAAACTACACAGAAGTAGGTGATTTTAGGGCCTATTTTGGAGGAATAATTGATAAGACTTGCTGATCGATTGAATGTGGGGATGGAGATGGAATGAATGATTGCTTCTAGTTGTTGGGTGTAGACATTCGCTTTGGTGGAGGACCACATTTACAGGGCGATGTTTGAATGAGACATCTAAGTAAAGAAGTGAGGTAGTTGCAGATTGATCTATGTCTCACTGAGGTCTGTTTGAAGATGCACACGTGGAATCTACTAGCATGTGGATAGAGCTAAAATACTGATAGAGGGTTGACAATGAGGAGCCCAGGCTTGGAGGTGCTCCAAGCTTAAAGCTGGGTAGATAAGCAGAGGTCACTTGAAGAGGCTAAGATGGAGAGCCTTTGAAACATGAGACCAGGAGCATGTGGCATTAAGGCAGCCAACGAGGAACATTTTTCAAAGAAGAGGGTCCAATGCTTCTGAAAGATTGAGTCAAGTGAGGACAAAAAGTTACTATTGGCCCAGACAACATGAAGGTCCTTGGTGACTGTGACAAAAGTAGTTTCTGAGGAGAGGTGTAGACAGAAGCCAGGCTTCAGGGGTCAAAGGAGAACTATCTGGTGATGAGAAGGAGGGATTATACATGGTCAGTTATCTCTGGGGGCATTTCCCATGGACAAGAGAATATGACAGCATCTGATGATATTATTTCATTTTATTTTATTATTTTATTTTGGGGAGAGAGGCAGAAGGAGAGAGAGAGAATCTTCAGCAGGCTCCGTACCCACTGTGGAGCCCAAAGCAGGCTCGATCTCATGATCTTGAGATCGTGACCTAAGCTGAAATCCAGTTGGATGCCTAACCAACTGAGCCACCTAGGTGCCCCAACATCTGATTGTTTGATTAATTAATTAATTAATTAAGAGGCATCACATTTCTTAATTAAATTAATTAATTTAAATTCAATTAACCAACATGTAGTACATCATTAGTTTAGATGTAGTATTGAATAATTCATCAGTTGTGTATAACACCCAGTGCTCATCGCATCACATGACCTCCTTAATGCCATCTGATCATTTTAAAGAGTGCCTGTTCACTCCTGATGCTGGAACTATGAGTCATGAATTTAGGTGCTCTACTCTGCTTGTGCCAGGTGCCCTTGCTTTCTCACCCTGCCACCTTCTGGACAGATTCCTGTTACTTCTCAGTCCCTTCTTTCCAGACCTCAGGCCAGTGGATGGTGGAAGGAGTCTAGATTTTTTTTTTTTTTTGAGAGTCTAGATTTTACAGCTGAAGACCTAGTAGGGGTTTTTTGTTTTGCTTTGTTTCCTTATGTTTGTTGGTTTTTGTTTTTTTAACAAAGACTTCTATCCCAGGTCAACAGTAGTCTGGCAAAGCTTAGAAAGGAGAGTTTTCCTTTAACCTTTTATATGTCAAATTCTTAGGCAGAGACCCCTCTTACCCAGGAGTCACAGTGAAGCACCCTCTCCTTAGTTGCAGCAGATCCTGGGCACCACGTTCCCTTCATTTCTTTACTTGTAATGGTGTGCTGTTTTTCACAATGCTCATGAACATGTGATCCCTTTGCCTAATACTCCATTAAATGGATGTATCCTAATTGACTTTATTCCTTTATTTATTTTTAGTTTTTCTTATTCCTTTATTTTTTCATCTTTACTAGTTGTATCATAAACTCATTTCTGTTGTGACAGCCTCACAGCAGTCATTTATTTTTCAGTCACTTATTTATTTTTTAAATATTTAATGTATTTATTCATAAGAGATGCAGAGAGAGAGGCAGCGACATAGGCAGAGGGAGAAGCAGCCTCCCTGTGGGGAGCCTGATGCAGGACTCCTTCCCCAGACCTGGGGGATCACACCCTGAGCTGAAGGCAGACACTCAACTGTTGAGCTGCCCAGGCATCCCCTCACAACAGTCATTTAAATAGTTCATGGAATATTCTATCAAGTTGGTGTGCCATAATTTTTTTTATTGTGCTTATATTTTTGAATATTTGTTGCTCATTTTTTTTTAATTATAAGGAATTCTACAGTAATTCTTGATATGAAACATGTTGTCTTTCTTTTGGACTATTTCCTAAGGATACATTTCTGGTAGTGCTTTTAGTGATACAAAGGTGCATGAATGTCTTTATGGGCTTGAAGTGTGCCTCCAAATCTCTCTCTGGTGGGCTAGGAATATTTATCCTGCACACCCTGGCATAGCAGCTTCACACAAAGACCAGTGAGCATGTTTGATCACCTTGCTCTTAGGAGCATCAGATTCAATTTTAAATTTTAGTTTATTTAAAAAATTTTTTAAAAATATTTTATTTATTTATTTATTTGAGAGCAAGAGAAAGAGAGAGAGAGAACAAGCAGGGGGAGGAGCAAAGGGAGAGGGAGAAGCAGGCTCTCTGCTGAGCAGGGAGCCCAATGTGGGGCTTGATCCCAGGTCCCTGGGATCATGACCCGATTGGAAGGCAGATGCTTAGCTGACTGAGTCGCCCAGATGCACTAGAATTTAGTTTCAGATTTTATTGTGCTATGAAGAGGAAATGTGGTGTTGATGAATTTCTATCTTCTTTTTTTTAAGATTTTATTTTTATTTATTCATGACAGAGAGAGAGAGAGAGAGAGAGAGATTGAGAAAGAGAGAGAGAGAGAGGGAGAAGCAGGCTCCATGCAGGGAGCCTGACGTGGGACTTGGTCCCGGGTCTCCAGGATCACACCCTGGGCTGAAGGCGGCGCTAAACCGGTGGGCCACCAGGGCTGCCCTGAATTTCTATCTTAAGTGCATCTTTGTGACTCCATGTGTATTTTCATTTCTTAGTGAAAAGATTATTTCTTGAGTATTAAAAATTAACTTTGATCAAATTGTATATGATCTCATAAAGGTCTGATGGTGCCACAAGGATTATCACAACACTCAGAAGGCTCCACCTCAAACCTGCATCCTTCACCTTTCCTTTCTGGTTTGCTCAGGCACAGAATTCTGACAAATGGGAAGAGTCCATCTGGGAAGTGTGAAGGCGCTGCTCCGGGTTCTGTCTAGATTTGCAGAGTTGCTCTTGCAGAGCCTGATGCCAGCCTGTCTCTTGATCTTTTATTTGTGTGTGCTTCTGTTTTTCTCATTTCTGGGAGACTTAAGGATCATTTTTTTCTGTTTTGAAGATAACGTGCCGGGTAGAGGTCTTTTCCTTGTTTTTTGTGCTATGTGCTTGCTGGGCCCTTGGAATCCGCAAAATCATGCCCTTTGGTTCTGGAAGGGGTGGGGGTGGGGTATTACCTCTGTGGTGGTTCATTTCCTGTTAGTTCACATGTACTTTTCTTCTTTCTTTTTAGAATTCCTCTTATTTGAATATTAAACCCTCTGGACTAATTCTACAATTTTCTAATCTCTTCACTTTCATATTAAAAAACATGGATGTTTTTGTCTTTTTCTCCTTTCTGGGAGATTTCTTCCACTTTCTACTCCACTTTCTGTTTTTCTCCCTATCATATTTTACTTCTTTCAAGGTTTTTTGTTTTCTTTCCTTGTTTTGGGCTACTCCCTTTTTTTTTTTTTAAAGAAGAATCCAACCTTTATTTTTTTTTAAGTAATTCTTTTTTTTTTTTTTTTTTTAAAGATTGTACTTATTTATTCATGAGAGACACAGAGAGAGAGGCAGAGGGAGAAGCAGGCTCCATGCAGGGAGCCTGATGTGGGTCTCCATCCTGGGTCTCCAGGATCATGCCCTGGGCTGAAGGTGGCGCTAAACCACTGAGCCACCCGGGTTGCCCTGGGCTACTCCCTTATTAAATAGCTTCTTGTTCTTGTTATACAAGTAATTTTTCTTAACTCTGAGTTTATTAAATAAGGCTTTTCCTTGTATACAGTTTCTTCAACTCTCTGCATTCTGTTTCTCTGTGTCCCCTTTCTCTGTTTCCTTTTTAATTTTATGTAAGATATTTTTCTCAGATGTCTGGGGATATTTGTTTTTAAGAACAAGTTGCTAAAAAGTTGAATCCATGGTCACAACTTTCTGTGTGGTAGACTTTACCACGGGACAACTTAAAGATGACTTGTTGGCTTTTTTAAAAAAATGATTTCTCTTTATTTATTTGAGAGAGAGAGAGTGCACACAAGTGAGGGGAATCTGCAGAGGGAGAAGTGGATTCCCCACTGAGCAGGGAGCCCGACATGGGGTTTGATCCCAGGACCCTGAGATCATGACCTGAGCTGAAGGCAGATAGATGCTCAACTGATTGAGTCACCCAGGCACCCTGACTTGTTGGCTTTCTGTTAGGGAATCTTGGACTGTGAGCTTTTGCTGTTGGTTTAGCTGAGCTTCCCTGAGAAGGAATCTTCCATTTTCTGAGGTGGTAGTGGAGGTAGTTGAAGTGATGGTGGTGGTGGCGATGGTGGAGGTGATAGTGAAGGTGGTGATGGTGGTGGATATGGTGGTAATGGTGTTGGTGATGGTCGAGGTGATAGAGGTAGTGGATGTGGCAGTAGTGATGGTGAAGTATATAGTGGAGGTGATGATGTTGGTAGTGGAGGCAATGCTGATGGTGGGGGTGATAGTGAAGGCAGTGATGGTGGTGATACTGGTGGATATGGTTCTAATGGTGTTGGTGATGGTGAGGGAAATAGTGGAGGTGGTGATTGTGGTGGTAGAGGTGATGGTGGTGGTAGAGGTGAGTGTGAAGGTGGTGAGGGTGATGATGATGGTGGTGGAGGTGATGGAGGTAGTGGTTGTGGTGGTGGTTATGAAGGAGATATGGAGGTGGTGATGGTAATGGTGGAGGTGATGGTGATAATGATGGTGGTGATGGTGGAGGCAATAGAGGAGCTCAAGACCGTGGTGGTAAGTGGGGAGTAAATCTTGTTGCCAGTGTTCTGGGAGCAAGTCGGAAAGAGTGATAGGAAATTCTTCCTTTTCAAGATGTGGACTTCTCAGATAGATCCCTTGTCCTGGCTCTGGTTCTCCACCTCAGCTGGCCTCATGGCTAAGAGGCCAGGGTCCCACTGGTTCAACTTCTGCAGAGACTAAAACTGCTTATTTAGGAATGGGCAGTCACCTGCCATCCAGGGATGAAGAGGAAATCTAAATCTGCTCCTTATTCCCCCACATTCCTTTTTGTAAGATATTAGGTCTTAGATTTTTTTCTAATTATTTTCTAATTGTTTTTCAAATTATTATTCAACTGTTTCCTTTTCTGCCTTCAAAATTTATGGGCATTCTTTTTAGGCAGTGACCTCTCACCTGTTCTTTTTGTCCCTTACTGTAAGTTTATCCTTTAAAAGAAAATGTCTTTATTACCATGTCAGTGGGGTCCTGGGAAGAAGCCAAGGCAAATATCTGCATTCAATTTCTCATGAATAACTAGAAACTGCCTGTCATTTTCAATGACCCCAATCTTTTTAAAAAGTATCATTCTGTATTCTATTAAGTTCTTGCCCTATGTCAGTTAATTCTATGTAATTTATTTCTCAGTTATATGATGAAATTAAGTGTTTAATTTTTTGGTTGTCTTTTTAAAAACACTATACTGAGATGTAATTCACATGGCATAAAGTTCACTCACTGAAAGTGTGCAGTTAATGGCTTTTTAGTATATTCACAGAGTTGTGCAACCATCATCACAATCTACTTTGAAACATTTTCATCAGTCACCCCCCAAAGAACCCAGCACTCCTTATCTGTTACCCCCTACCCTCTGTTCTCATTCTCCCAGCCCTAAGGAATTATTAATATAATTTCTTCTATATAGACTTTCCTCTTCTTGGCATTTTTTTCCGGCATTTTGTATAAATGGAATCACATGACACTTTCCTCTTTCTGCCTGGCTTCTCTAACTTCGCATGTCGTCAAGGTTCGTTTATTCATTTTCTAGTATGTATCAGGACTTCTTCCTTTTTATGCAGAATAATATTCTACTGTATGGGTAGACCACATTTTATTTATCCACCTGCCGGTTGATTAATACTTGAATTGTTTTCACTTTTCGGCAATTATGAGTAATGCTGTTATGACCATTTGTGTATTTTTTTCAATTTTATTTAAATAGTACTATTTTGTATGATAGGCTGCTGTGCAGTAGAGTCACTTGTATAGTTTTAAAGATTCAGATGGGGACGCCTGGGTGGCTCAGTTGTTGAGAGTCTGCCTTTGGCCCAGGGCATGATCCTGGAGTCCCGGGATGGGGTCCCACATTGGGCTCCCTGCAGGGAGCCTGCTTCTCCCTCTGCCTGTGCCTCTGCCTCTCTCTGTGTCTCTCATGAATAAATAAATAAAGAAATCTAAAAAAAATAAAAAAAGATTCAGATGCCTGAGTTCTACTTCAGACCCACTAGTCTTGAATTACCGGGGAGAGGACCAAAGATCTGCATTTTAAAAAAGTTCTTTGGTTGATTCTGATATACACTTCTGTTTAGCAACCACTAATCCATGGACTCATTTAAATATTTATGGTTGTGCCTCTCTAAAATGAATGTGATACCATATTTGCTTTAGTTAAAAAACCCAAACATTACAGAGAAACCATGAGGTCGCTCTGCTTCCTTCCCTCCCTGGGAGCCATCAACATCATGAATTAAAAACAAAATCTATATAAAAAGCTATATATATATATAAACTATGTGTTTATCTCCACAAGCAATACATATATTGTTTGGTACTTTTATTTTTTTTTTTTAAGAAAGGTTTTTTTTTTAATTTTTTTTTTATTTTATTTATTTTTTGATAGTCACAGAGAGAGAGAGAGAGAGGCAGAGACACAGGCAGAGGGAGAAGCAGGCTCCATGCACCGGGAGCCTGATGTGGGATTCGATCCCGGGTCTCCAGGATCGCGCCCTGGGCCAAAGGCAGGCGCCAAACCGCTGCGCCACCCAGGGATCCCTGTTTGGTACTTTTAATGGCTGATTGGTATTACATTGTTTAGAATGTTCTATAATTAGTTCTTTAAAAAACAACATTATGCTTTGAGATATATCCATACTAGTATATGTAAATCTATTTCAGCCTCTGCTATGTTTTATCTTGTCCCATTAAAAAATATCTAATTTCAGGGGTGCCTGGGTGACTCAGTTGGTTAACTGTTTGCTTTCGTGCCTGGGTGACTCAGTTGGTTAAGCATTTGCCTTCGGCTCAGGTCAAGATCCTAGGGTTCTAGGATCAAGCCCTGCATTGGGCTTCCTGCTCAGTGGAGAGTCTGCTTCTTCCTCTCTCTCTGCCCCTCCCCCCACTTGTGCTTGCTCTCTCTCTCTCTCTCTCTCAAAAAAAAAATAAATAACATTTTTAATAAAAAACCTAATTTCAGTTTTTTTTTTTTAAGATAGTCACAGAGAGAGAGAGAGAGAGACAGAGAGAGAGAGAGAGGCAGAGACAGAAGCAGGCTCCATGCATCGGGAGCCTGACGTGGGATTCGATCCCGGGTCACCAGGATCACGCCCTGGGCCAAAGGCAGGTGCTAAACTGCTGTGCCACCCAGGGATCCCCCTAATTTCAGTTTTTAAATCCTGCCCTGACCTGTGCTTAAGTACTGTCATATTGTATGAAATTCTCTTTAGCTAAGTGGAAGAAAGGAATGGCCATGGAATTATAAAATGAAGCCTAGAGAGAGCTAAGAGACCATCCAGTCCAGATTCTTCTCTTCCCAGAGGAGGGGGCTTGAAGCCCACAGCGTTTACATGATTTGCACAGATACCCACTAGTTAGCAGCACAGACTGTGCTAGAACCTCTGGTGTTGTCAGCATTGCTTGGATTTATAAGTGTTTATGCGTGTGTACACGGGGGAAGTCCTTCAAGTATCCTTTGGGAAGACAGACACTTGATGATTTATGGAAATGATATTATTTGTCAGTGTCATTTTGTAGTAAACAACACTGTGGACAAGTATCAGCAAGGAAATTAAGCTCTCTCTAAAAATAGACATCTTGACAATTACATAGAAAATATATGCTTATAAAATGATATTAAATATCATACACAGCATTTTTGCTTTTGGAATATTGTTCTTGTCTAAGGCAGGCTGTATGGGGCCAAGCATGAGGCCAGTTTTGCCCAAGAGGGTTTTGCCAATAAGCCTTGGCTCTATAGAGGCAATTTTAGTTCTTTAAAACCATCTGATCATGTTTGATTAAATGAGCATCATTCTCAAAAGCACACTCCAGGCAAGACTTTGGTTGCATACCCAGTTTCCAGTTATGCCCTGGCAACAAGAAATACACACTCTTATTGAACCTAGCAAATAGCTATATTGCTATGAAACACAGAAAAAATTTAGAATTTTTGAGTTCTGAAGGGGTCAGAGAGCCCATATCACTTACAAATGTCTCATTTCAGCATACAAAAATAGAGCCTACTACATTGTTTTAACTTATAAAAAGTTTAAGAGGAAAGACAGAGGCTTCCTTCTATATCCAGAAAATAGGGCATTAAAATAACATCAACAGTATTCCATACAAAAATTAAACTCATCTTCACTGATTCATTCATTTCTATGTAATTAATTCTCTTTCCACTGGATCTGGGGTTGGTGGTCACACAAACCCATCTGCTTCTCAGCCAGAGTTCTGGAAATCCTGACTCAGTCCACTAGTATGGCCTGAATGATCTTTAAGTGTTGCCATCAGAAGCCTATACCCCAAAGTGCCTGGCGTATAATCCTTTTCTAGGGGCCTCTGGGTCATTTTATGTGGAAGGTGAGGCAGTCTGGCTTGTAGTAGACTGCAAAAACTTTTAGGGAAGCATCAGAGTAAAACAAGCTAAGAAAAATATCAGTGAATGACAAAAGACTTAAAATAACTGTGGTTGGGCAGCCCGTGTGGGTCAGCAGTTTAGCGCCGTCTTCAGCCCAGGCTGGGATCATGGAGACCCAGGATGGAGTCCCACGTCGGGCTACCTGCATGGAGCCTGCTTCTTCCTCTGCCTGTGTCTCTCTTTCTCTCTCTCTGTGTCTCTCATGAATAAATAAATAAAATCTTAAAAAAAATAACTGTGGTTAATGTTTGATAATTTTCAAAGGCGAAATGCTTTATGGGGATTAAAACAAGAATAATGCACCTGATATGAAAATTTGGTCGTTTCTGCAACATTCAAAATAAAATAATAAAGTCAGTTCAAAAAGTTCTAGACAAAATATCTATAAACATAATCCCAAAGCCTATTTTCAAAGACAGCAAACATTATATCTTATTTGTAAAAATGGATAGATAGAATAAAACTCTTGATATAATTATATACAACATACTATACTGTGAATATACCAAGCATATGTCCCATGAAAGATATCATGATGCCAAGCACATTCTTACCATAGATGATAGGAATATATCAAGAATATCAAGTAATGGGATCCCTGGGTGGCACAGCGGTTTGGCGCCTGCCTTTGGCCCAGGGCACGATCCTGGAGACCCGGGATCGAATCCCACATCGGGCTCCCGGTGCATGGAGCCTGCTTCTCCCTCTGCCTATGTCTCTTCCTCTCTCTCTCATTCTGTGTGACTATCATAAATAAATAAAAATTAAAAAAAAAAGATTTCATTCTTTAAAAAAAAAAAGAATATCAAGTAAGGAGAGTCAGTAGGTGTGGAGTAGATCCTAAACAACTGTATATTAATAAAACTATATGAGTAGATGATAAGAATCCCTAAGTAAAACAGTAGTTTTTACTTCTAGAACATGCTAGATTGAAATGAAAGAAGTAAATATATGATCAACTTAACATTTAAAGCAAATTACTGAAGTTATGATTGATAACCTATACTGTGGTTATCAAATGTCTGGCAAGGAATCACTAAGATCAATGTCTTTTATTTTTTTGGAAGATTTTATTTATTCATTTGAAAGAGAGAGAGTGCATGTGAGGGGTAGAAAGAGACGGAAAGGGAGAGAGAATCTTCAGCAGATTCCCCACGGAGTACAGAGCCCTACTCCAGGCTCAATCCCATGACCCATGAGAAAATGACCTGAGTAGAAACCAAGAGTTGGAGGCTTAACTAACTGAGCCACCCAGGTGCCCAGGATCAATGTCTTTTTTTTTTCTTTTTTTTTTTAAGATTTTATTTATTTATTCATGAGAGACACAGAAGGGAGGGGGTAGAGACATAGGCAGAGGGAGAAGCAGGCTTCCTGCAAGGAGCCCGATATGGGACTCAATCCCAGATCCCGGGATCACGTCCTGAGCCGAAGGCAGACGCTCAACCGCTGAGCCACTCAGGTGTCCCGAATCAATGCCTTCTATACATTATTTTAGGGGAATATTATTAAGATATCAGTGGCAAACACCCACTTATATATGTAATTAGATTTCCCCTGGCTGGTGGAGATGAGGATGGTCATGCCCATGTCAGAGCACTGTGTTCACAGAACACTATGGGGATGACTACTGGGTGTCAGAATCCTTACATCCCAGGGAGCAGGGATGTCCTCCTCACTATCCCGGGAAGTTCTGAGATTCCCAACAGCAATACCAACATTGCTCAAAAGAGGCTTCCCATCCCTCTGGGGGTGGTCATGCTGCATCCTCTGTTGGAAGGTGGATTTGCTCTTTGAACACATCCACAGATGATATATCTGCATCATGGAGTTTTTGGTCCTAAATGATACATGATGATAAGTTTTGATACTCATTTTCTGGTGTGATTAGTTAGTGCCTGTTGAAAGCAATTTTGAGTAATGGCAAAAATATCTAAGTAAGCTCAGCATTTCCCAGTAACCTGCGGGAGGAAGACCAACCGAGCGGCTGGATCAGGTGCCTTCCACTGAACGAGCATGAATGATGAAGCCAGAGGAGACCTGGAAAAACATTTAACAGGAGCCATAAGAGGGCTGGGTCTGGAGCTCCAGCACCTGTTCTGGGATTTGCTAATTTGAAACTGCAACATGGACAACAGACAGTGGACACAGCTGAGGCCCGATCCTGCTTCCAGGAGCTCAACAGCGGCAAATAACGCAATGAAGTAGAAACCATGCGTAGAAGCCACGAGTCTGGAATTCAGACACAGGAGACCTAATCTATGAATAACAGGAGTTCCAGAAAAGATCAAAAGGCCTGATGGAAGGAAGAGAATGAATAGTTAAAGAGACAGGGGAGGACCTTCCAGTTGAAGATGCTACTACCCCTTGTCTGATGACCATGCAGGAAAGCCCCAATGATGCTGTCTGAGGACCAAGAACTAGGGAAGAACACTTGGAAGATGGGAGGCAAAAGGGCTGATTTGAAGGGGGAAACTAAGGCCAGGCCCTGCCCAGGTGGGAGTGGTTCACAGGGCTCTCCCTATCCCTAGGAGGTGGATTCCAGACACAGGAGGGCCCAGGGTGGGAGCTGGGAGGTGATGTGGAGCAGCCTGGAAGGTGGAAGCCTCCATCCACCGGCATCCTGCCCTCAGCCCCTCAGTGGTCAGTGGTCAGCAGAAGTGCCTGTTCCTGGGCGGGGAGGGGGGTGAGCTGGGTGGGGAGGCAGGCAGGCCCCGGAGCGGGTCCTCCCCAGAGGGTTGGGAGAAGGCTACATCCTGGCAGTCAGCCTCAACCCGGGCTGCACTGCAGGAGCACCTGGGGAGCTGTTAATGCTATAGGATGCCGGGGCTGCCTCCAAGATCAATGAATGATGAAAGCTCCCAGATGAATTAAATGTGCTGCTAATGTCGAGAGCCACTTCTGTGAAGGAAAACACTGTAATAATAGTGACATCAATAATTTTAAACTATCTTGGGGTGCCTGTGTGGCTCAGTGGTTGAGTGTCTGCCTTTGGTTCAAGTCATGATCCCAGAATCCTGGGATCAAGTTCCACATCAGGCTCCCTTCAGGCAGCCTGCTTCTCCCTCTGCCTCTCTCTCTCATAGACAAGCAAACAAACTTAAAAAAAAAAAAAAAAAGAATTTTAAACCATCTTGGAAAAATCCAGGGGTTGTGGGAGGGAGTATGTGAGAAAGGGAATATCCATTATGGATGGGGAATATGGAGAAAAGAAAATACAGGTGTCTGAGGGTCTCGTTTTATTTTTATTATTATTATTTTTTTTTAATTTTTATTTATTTATGATAGTCACACACAGAGAGAGAGAGAGAGAGAGGCAGAGACACAGGCAGAGGGAGAAGCAGGCTCCATGCACCGGGAGCCCGACGTGGGATTCGATCCCGGGTCTCCAGGATCGCGCCCTGGGCCAAAGGCAGGCGCCAAACCGCTGCGCCACCCAGGGATCCCTATTTTTATTATTTTTTTTCAAAGACTTTTATTTATTCATTCATTCATGAGAGACACAGGGAGGGAGAGAGAGAGGCAGAGACACAGGCAGAGGGAGAAGCAGGCTCCGTGCAGGGAGCCCCACGCGGGACTTGGTCCCAGGTCTCCAGGATCAGGCCCTGGGCTGAAGGTGGTGCTAAACTGCTGAGCCACCCGGGCTGCCCTGAGGGTCTCCTTTTAATTGGAGGAAGGCAGGTAAGCCATTTTCATGATTCTATGTATTATATAATTGGATATATTAATAAAGAGTTCAAAGTTTTAGGAGTAGGAAACTAAGCAGCACAACAAATAAAATTGAAATAAAAAATTCAAATAAAATTGAAATAAAAACATTTCAGAATATTTAGATGAACAAGGTAGAGGACAGAGCTGAGGAAGACAGAATGGAGAGATGTGAGCCAGCAAAAGAAGGAGAGTAGTCGCATGGGAGAAGGCAGATGAATAATGAATAATGGATTAATACAGCAAAAGGAATTGAACTACATCAATTGCTCCCCACCCCCCTAAAAAGAAGGAAAACAGAAGAAAAAAGACAGTCAATTTGAATTCTTGCATAGTCGTTCCACAGCTGATGAGAGGGGATGTGTTCAGATCTCCAACTACAGTTGTGAGTTGTCTGCTCCTCCCTCTAATCCTGCCGATCTATGCTTTGTCTAGTTTAAAACTCCATGGTTAGGCATGTTCATACTGATGAGTGTTATGACTTCTAATGGTTGACATTTTTATCCTTATCAGATGTCTTTTTTTTTTTTTTTTTTTTAGAGAGAGAGCATGAGTGGAGGTGGGGGTGGGGCAGAGGGCGAGAGAGAATCTCAAGCAGGCTCCACGTTCAGCACAGAGCTTGACATGGGCTTGATCTCACTACCCTGAGATCATGAGCTGAGCTGAAATTGACAGTTGGGCACCTCACCAGCTGAGCCACCCAGGTGCCCCATTGGTATCACTGTTTTAGTCTCTGGTAATACTCTTTGTCTTTCTATCTTTTCATCATGATATTAACAAACCCACTCCAGACTTCTGCTTGCCATTTGCGTGATACATCTTTTACCGTCAGTTCATGTTCAACCTACCTGTGCTTTTGTTCCTATGGTGTATCTTTGCAGACAACGTAGAATTGGCTCTTGTGCATTTTCATTCATTCTGACAGTGCCTGTGATCAATTGCATCATTTAGTCCATTACCTTTTTCTTTTAAAAAAAATTCTACTTATTTATTTTTGTGAGAGTGGGCACGAGCATGAGCTGGGGGAGGGGCAGAGGGAGATTGCAGAGGGAGAAGCCGAGTCCCCACTGAGCAGGGAGCCCTGTTTGGGATTGGATCCCAGGATTCTGGGATCATGACCTGAGCCAAAGGCAGATGCTTAACCCACTAAGTCACCCAGGTGTCCAATCTGTTAACTTTTAAGTAATCATTGAATTGGTTTTGTTTAGATTTATTATTATTATTTTACTATTTGTTTCTCTCTTTGTCCCCATCCTTTTATTCCTTTGTTCCATGCTATTTTGCTTTCTTTTAGGTTGAGTGTATTTTAGGATTTCCTTTCAATTTATCTATTGGATTTTGAGCCATATCTCTTTGAACTACTTTATAATGGTTGCTCTAGTGATTGTAATATATGTTCTTAGTATTTCACAGTTTAGAGTTAGCATTATAGTGAATATTTTTTTTTAAAGTAATCTAAACATGCCACATGGAGCTCAGATTCACAACCCTGAGATCAAGAGTCACATGCTCCACTGATTGAGCTTGCCAGGTGCCCCGAGTTAGAGGTTAGTATTGTAATGCTGTATAATATGCGGAAACATTGCAGTCAAATATCTGTGTTTACCAGACCCATCCTTTATGCTGTCTTATCATATGTATCACTCTTGTGTGTATATCTACTATATAACATCATAATTTTTGTATTGAGCAATTCTATGTGTTTTAAAGAAAGCAAGAGGAAAAAGAATGTTTTCTGTTTACAAAGACATTTAAAATTTTTTCTTTTTTGAAATCTTTTTTTTAAGATTTTATTTATTTATTCATGAGAGACAGAGAGAGAGAGAGAGAGGCAGAGACACAGGCAGAGGGAGAAGCAGGCTCCATGCAGGGAGCCCGATGTGGGACTTGATCCCAAGTCTCCAGGATCAGGCCCTGGGCTGAAGGCAGCGCTAAACCGCTGAGCCACCTGGGCTGCCCTAAAAAATTTTTCTAATGCTTTTTATTCTTTCTGAAGCATCAAGTTTCCATCTAGCAGCATCGCTCTTTGACCCAAAGACCTTACTTTAGCCTTGTGCATTGTTCTGTAGCACATGTTTGCTGGCAACAGGTTCTCCTACTGTTCTTTTATCTGAAGCGGTCTTGGCTTTCCTTCTTGAAGAATGTTTTCTTTTTTTTTTTGTTATGCACTGCCCTCTACCTCTATTTTTTTTTAATAAATTAATTTTTTATTGGTGTTCAATTTGCCAACATATAGAATAGCACCCAGTGCTCATCCCATCAAGTGCCCCCCTCAGTGCCCGTCACCCAGTCACCCCCACCCCTAGTTCGTTTCCCAGAGTTAGGAGTCTCTCATGTTCTGTCTCCCTTTCTGATATTTCCCACTCATTTTTTCATTGAGCATAGAATTCTTAGTTGATGATTTTTTTCTTTCAGTGTTTTAAATGTGGCTTTTTAAATTTTGTCTTGTGGTCTCTATACTTCCGATAAAACATGAGGATTTTTTGGAATCCTTGTTCCCTGTATGCAATGTCAGTTTTCTCTGGCCACTTTCAAGACATTATCTTTTGCTTTGGTATTTAGCCATTTGATTATGATGTGCCTAAGTATGATTTTCTTTGCATTTATCTTTATTATCGTTTGCTGAGTTTCTGTAATCTGTAAAATTGTCTCTTTTTACCAAATTTAGGAAAATTTTTGCTATTTTCAAATATCATTTCTGTTCCATTTGCTCTTGTTTCTCCTTCTGAAACTCCCAATATCTATATGTGAAAACTTTTGTTATTATTTCATACTTCCCTGATGCTTTTTTCATTTTTAAAAAATCTTGTTTCTATCTGATCTTCAAATTAGATGATTATTTATTTATTTATTTATTTATTTATTTATTTATTTATGAGAGAGAGAGAGCGAGCAGGGAGGGGCAGAGGGAGAGGGAAAGAGAGCATCTTAAGCAGGCTCCATGCTCAGGATGGAACACAACACAGGGCTTGATCTCATGACTCTGAGATCATGAGCTGAAACCAAGTGTCAGACACTCAACCAAATGAGTCATCTTGTCACCCCTAGATGATTTCTATTGATCTTTCTTTATGTTCATGTATTTTTTTCCTGTAATTTTCATTCTGCATTCTGCATCCAGTCTAGTGAGTTTTTTTTTTTTTTTTTTTTTTTTTACTTTTTTTCAGTTCTGGAATGTTCCATTTGTTCAATTTTTATAGTTTTTCTTTTTTTAAAGATTTTATTTATTTATTCATGAGAGACACAGAGAGAGGGAGAGAGGCAGAGACACAGGCAGAGGGAGAAGCAGGCTCCCCGCTGAGGGACCCTGGGATTAGGACCTGAGCCAAAGGTAGATGCTCAACCGCTGAGCCACCCAGGTGCCCCTATAGTTTTTATTTCTCTGCTGGTGAACAATTTCCCATTGTTTCATCATTGCAAGCATATTTTTCTTTACTTCTTTGAGCACGGGTAGGATATAATTGCTTTGAAATCCTTCTCTGTTAATTCTAATATCTGGGTCCTTTCAAAGGTTGTTTCCATTTATTGTTTTTTCTCTTGAGAATGGGTCATATTTTCCTTGTTCTTTATATCTCAAGTATTTTGGGTTGTCAGATATAGCAAATATTGTGTTGTTCAGACTATATTTTGTTGCATTCCTCTGAAAAATATTGACTATTTTTTTTGTTTCAGTAGACACTTACTTTATGAGAATCAAACTGCAAACTCTATGTTTCTGGTAGCAGCCCAAGTCTTAGCTGAGTTATTTGTTCTTTAGTTCTGTATTCTGATTCTTCAGACAAAACCTCCTGAGCTTTCTGTTGTGGTTTTATCTCCCCCTATTCTCAGACTTAAGCCCTGAAAACAGTAACTCACTCAGTACCATTCTCATCTTTCTTTCTTTCTTTTTTTTAAAACCATCTTAACCATTTCTTAGTGTATAGTTCAGTAATGTTGTGCAAAAGATCTCTAGAACTTTTTCACTCTGCAAAAGTAAAACTCTATACTCATGCAACTCCCCATTTCCTCCTCTCCCCAGTCCCTGGTAACCAACATTTTACTTTCTGTTTCTATAAATTTTACTCATTTAGATATCTCATATAAGTAGAATCAAACATTTTTTTTTTTTGTGAGTGACTTATTTAATTTAGCATAATGCAATCAAGGTTCATCTGTGTTGTGGCATGAGACAGGATAACTTCTCTTTTTAAGGCTGAATAATATTCCATTGTAGGTATATATAACATTTTATTCATTCATTCATTCATTCATTGATGGACATTTGGATTGTTTCTATCTCATGGCTACTGTGAATAATGCTGCTATGAATATGGATGTGCAAATTATTTATATCTTTTAAATGTCAGGTCCTTCTTGAATCTTCTTGCTTTGGCTAATTTTTCTTATTTTTTCTTTTCTTTTGTTTGCTCATTTGTTTGTTTTTTAAAGTAAGTTCCACACCCAATGTGAGGCTTAAACTCATGACCCTAGATCAAGAATTTCATACTCTACCAGCCAGGTGGCCCTCTTTGTTTCTTTTTTTAGATTCAGAATTCATAGTCATTATTTGTTGGAAGGTTGGGTTCAAAAGGAGATTACTTGGCTATCATGGAATTAGAGTTGACAGTGAAGTTGGATTTTAACAAAGATTGAGCCACATGTTATTTATGAGAGCATAATAAAACATTCATTTAAAGAAAAATTGAAATAAAGGAATGAGTATACAGCAGGCATATACAAATAGCAAGAAAGCTGGAGTGGCATTAATAATATCAAATGAAGAGGAATTCAAGGCCAAAAACATTAACTAGGTGAAAAAGGTATTATATAGTGAAAAATGATAAAAATCTATGAAGAAAATATAGTAGTCACGAATTATTATGGATCATGCTACATAACAGTCAAATATATAAATTAAAAACTGAGAAATACAATGTTTCTTTCAATAGATACATAGTACTTTTCAGGTACTATTTTAAGCATATACACAAAAATAATTAGAAAATTTAATAGATATATATAGGATGTACATATGCCTATACACATGAATAACTATATAGATAGATATTAATAAAATGTATTCTTCCCTTGTAGTTATTAAAATAATTTCCACAGCTATCATATACTTGGTCACAAAGAAAACCTTCATAAATTTCAAAAGGAGATAATTTTATAGACTACATTGATATCCCAAATACAGAATTATAATATGAAAGAAAAATATCTTAGAAACTTAAGAAGTAAATATATACCATTTCAAATAACTCTGTATCCAAAGAAGAGAAAACTAAAATTATAGGGGCATCTGCGTGGCTCAGTTGGTTAAGCACCTGACTCTTGATTTTGGCTCAGGTCATGAGCTGGTGTCATGAGATTGAGCCCTGTGTGGGGTCTATGCTGGACATGGAGCCTGCTTGGGATTCTCTCCCTCTCTCTCTGCCCCTCCCCACCAACTCTCTCTTTTACACTCAAAAAAAAAAAAAATCCAAAACCAAAACCAAAACAAACCCCTGGTATTACAAATCCTCAAATAGTGAGAGAGGTTATTTCATACCTAAGCCCCAATATATAGTAAGATCTCTATACAGAGCAAAATTGTTAACTTTAAATATTCTTATAATTAAGAAAGAAAGGTAAAAACTTAGTAAAACTGTTGATTGATTGATTGATTGTAGGCTCCATGCCTGATGTGGAGTTGAACTCACAACCCTGAAATCAAGGCCTGAGCTGAGATCAAGAGTCAGACACTTGACCAACTGAGTCATCCAGATGCTCCTAAAATAAATATTCAATTTGAGTAATTAATAACAGGAAAACAAAGTAAAATATAGGCAGTATGAACCAATAAAAAGAAAAGGCCAAATCAATTAAATACAAAAGAGGGAGAATGTGTCTTTGTGCATATGGACAGACATATGTACATATATATTTGATTCAAATAAATGTAATTTGAATACATATATATGTAATTTGATTACAATCAAATTAACTACAAAACTGATATACACCAGTTGATACCAGTTGATATATTACTTAGAATATTTTCAGTTTACAGAGATCAATTTCTGTTATAAACATAGAGGGGAAAAGTTTAAATAAAATGTTAGCAAACTGTATAATACAAAGCAGAATTTATTCTATTAACATAATTACTTACATGAACTGATTAATGGAGTAAACCCATATGATTCCTTACATAAGTACCAAGAAGATATTCCATAAAATTCTTCAGATATTCCTAGTTAAAATTAAAATGAATTAAAATACAAATAGAAATAAATTAAACATGATAAAAACCAAATTATCAAAAGGCAGCTGTAAGTGTCACAGTGAATCCTGACATGTTGAATCATTTCTATTACAATTAGAAGCAAGAGAGGCATGTCTGTCATTACTATATTATTAAACTTTTTTCAGAAGCTGTAGTTATTATAGTCATGTAAGAAAATAAAATGTGTCATGTATATGTAATATATATGAAATTTTAAAATGGTCTTTATTTGTATATAATGTAATTGTATACCTGGAAATCTCAAGAAACTCCAATAAAATCTATTAGAATTAATGAGTTTATTAAGTTTCTGGATAAAAGAAAAACATTAAAAATTAGTAGCTTTTATTTATATCAACAATAATGGATAGGAAGTTAAAATATAAAAATCAAATCTCATTCACAGTGGTGATAAAAATCTATAAAATATTCAGGAATAAATATATCAGCAACCATATAGAGCTTTGTATTATGAAGAACATAATTTTATTCTGAAAGACACCCACAAATAAAAATGTAATAGAGAGACCTACAATTTGTCTGGATAGGATGACTTAACAATAAGAAGTGAAAATTATCTAAGCTAATAAATATATTTAATGATATTTTATCTTTTTAAAGATTTATTTATTTATTTTAGAAAGAGTACAAGCAGGAGGGGCAGAAGGAGAGGGAGAAATAATCTTCTGGCAGACTCCATGCTAAGTGTGGAGTCCCATGCTGGGCTCGATCTCACAACCCTGAGATCATGACCTGAGGCAAAATCAAGAGTTGGAAGCTTAACCGACTGTGCCACTCAGGCCCCCCTATTTAATGCTATTTTAATCAAAATCTTATTTTAAAAAATTTGACACTAGGAAAATGACCTTAAAATTTATTGGAATAATTAACACCTGAGAAGAGCCAAGAAAATTTTATTTTTATTTACCTACTTATTTATTTTTAAATATTTTATTTTTTTATTTATTTAAGAGAAAGAGTGAGAGAGAGAGCACAAGCGGCGACAGGGGACAGAGAGAGAAGCTGACTCTATGCTGAGTGGGAAGCCCAATACAGGACTTGATTCCAGGACCTTAGGATCATGACCTGAGCTGAAGGCAGATTCTTGACTGCCTGAGCCACCAGGCACTGGAGCCAAGAAAATTAAAAACAAAACTGTTTAGCAACTTGCCTTTCTGAATATTAAAATTCATGTTAAAAGCTACACTGATAAAAGCAGTATATTGGCATGGAAACTGATAAATATATTCATAGATATGCTGTATATTCAAATATATGATGCTATATAAATAGTGCAGACGTGCTTTGCTGTTTATCTGGATGAAAACAGAGCCCTAGTTTACATTATAGGCAAAATTAAATTCTAGAGGGATCAAGGCTCTTGTTCATAAATAATATAAAATAACAGCATAGCAATTCAGAGAATAAGAATTAGATAAATTTACTTTTTATGAAAGGCTAAAGACTAAAAAGTACAAAATTTGCAAAAATTTATAGACTAAAAATTAAAGTTGTAACTTGACAAAGAGTTAATATTTCTATTATGTAAAGAACCTCTAAAGATTAATAATAAAAGACAACTCAAATAAAAAGGGGCAAAATATGAAGGCAAGTATCAGTACAGGAAATGTAAGTGGCTAAAACTCATGAAAAATATACATTTCTCTTCTAGTAATTAAGAAAATGTAAATGGGAACAAAAACAAAAATTTAGTTTTCATTTTCTCCCCAGTGTGTTGGTAGAGACCAAAAAGAGTGATCATTGGTCATGAGGATAAAGGAAAAGAGGATGTTAATTTATTTACTGTGGAATATTAATTGCTACAGTTTCTTTTTTTGGAAAGAAATCCGATAAAACCCCCATCATTTTATTCAGCTTAGTATAGTGTTTATTGAAGCACAAACATATAAATTCTGAAAAATTATTGGCTGGGAAATATTTGAATAAGTTATATATTTAATATTCAGCAGATATTTAAAAAATGAGGCTAGAACTATTTGAATTAACCTGGGCAAATGTTCAGGATATATCAAGCTAAAAAATCAATATGTGCCCCATGTTCCCATGCCTGTTTTAAGAAACACACACACAAAAAAACAAAAATAGCACCCAACCAACCAACCAAACAAACAAAAAAACCTCTGTGATGTATTAGGATAGATTTAGGTATATACCAAAATTTTAATATTGATTACCATAAGAGCATGGTACTAGAGGGTGTGTCAATGGTTTAACTGCCTTTGTAATAAAAATAACTGATTTTATTAGTTATTTAATAAATAAATAAATCTCAATTTTGTTGAGATATAACTTACATATAACATTGTATTAATTTAAGGTGTACAATGTAAAAGAACTGCTGCGTGTGTATGTATATATATATATATATTTATAGTGAAATGATTACAATAGGTTTAGTTGGCAAACATCACCTCACACAGTTACAAAATTTTTTCTTATGATGAGAAAAATAACTTAATATTTTAGAAGGTTGGCAACTGTGGGTAAGTCCGAAGAGCATAAAGTAGGAGGTGTAGACCTAGCCCCACCCCTAATTTGCAATGTGACACTTTATGCCTTGATTTTCTCATCTCTTAAGTGTGAGTAGTAGTGATTGTACTACTTACCAGGCTATAGTATTGTTGTAAAGATAAAGTGAGGGATGAAGACAAACATAACTTGGTTAGAAGATGTTGAAATGCACGCTATTATCCTCAAGAAAATTTTCTAATGTTCTTAACTTATATGACGCAGGTGACAAAATCATCCGAGGATGCATCTTCCCTTCCCAATGGTGATGTAGTGGGAGAGGTACAGAGCACCGCAGAGGTAAGAGTTGATATCTTGAACCATCTTCCCCCAGACTAGCTTCCTCAGAATGTCTGCTTGGTTCTCATTTTTTCTGTCATTCTACTTTACATAGATAGAAGATCTATCTATCTATCTATCTATCTATCTATCTATCTATCTATCTATCTATCATCTATCTATCTATCATCAATCATCATCCATCTCCATCCATCATTCATCCATTTATTATCTATCATTCAACTATCATATCCATCATCCATCCTTCCATCCATCCATCATCCATCCATGTATGTATTCACTATCTCCTATCATCTTTTTTTCTCTCTAAAATGATAAAACCTGCCTCCACTTAAGCAACAGAAAGCAAACACTGTCTAAATATCAAATCATTTGGAGTTTTCTTCATAAGCCTTAAGTGGGTGAATTACAAGCTTCTCATTAGTGAGTTTATTTCTCTACCAGGCACATGACTCAGATCTATTGACTTACAACAGCAGGTCCAATGAACAATATACGGGATTGGTGATTCTATACTCTAGTGGCTAAGTGACCTAATAAATAGGAAGTCTATGTTTGCTTTGTTTGTATACTGTGTATCCAAATAAGAAAACCATAGCATGTGTAGTTTGGTTTTCCCTTGAAAGTTTATCTAAGGTTAGTGATACCATGGTTTGCTTTACGACCAGGGAACAGAGAAGACTGAAGAGGCTGGAGAAAATGAGGCACAAAAAGAGGACAATGAAGATGCAGGCAACCTCACTGAATCTCAGGAGAAGAATGTGAGTGTTTGCATTTTGCACCATAGTTTTCATTGTATTCAGGTCAACAAGCATTGAAGCACCGCTCAGGTGCCAGGAATCTTCCTAGGCACACTGAAGTGAGCACAGAAGTCAGGAGCTGAGGGTTCATCCAGGAAGGAAGCAGGAGGAACCGTTAACCACTGTGGTCAAGGCAGGTAGGGGACTGAAAGGAAACCAAGGAAGGACCCTGAACCCAGGTCTGGAGGGACAGGCTAGACAAGGCTTTAATAATCTGTAATTGTGTTGTTAGGGTTAGGTTCAAGTTTTTTATAAAACAAGGAACCTTATGAGTATTGATGGATTTCCAGCAAAACACCCGCCAAGAACACTGCCTGCTTGGGACACAGAACTAGAGGGGTTGGACATTTTGTGGGAAGCCGACAGGAGCTGGGGGGAGAGAAGGGGGGGCCTCAGGGAGGAAAACCCACACTCAATTCAGATCCAGTCATGGGAATATCAGCTGCTCCAAGGTCTGTGATCTAATTCTACAAGGGTCCTAGTTCAGAGGCCACAGGATAAAGGGCAGGGGATATGGGAGGGCTGGGGTGACTCTAGTTCTGGAATGCCCAAGCTGAGAGAATGGGGAATCAGATGGGCCACTGAGTCAAGGAATACTGAGAATGTAACCAATAAGTCAGGTAAGGGGAGACCCTGGTGCACAGGGAGCTGAGTGGGTGGCGTTGCTGGCATTGGGCTGAGCCAGTGGTGGAAATGCACTAGGCCAGTTGTAGCAAAGACTGTTTACTGAACCATGATTTGCATCTTTACCTATTTATGGTTCTTTTTACCTATTTATAGATACGTAGACATCTTTTAAGGTAGTTGGACTCTCATTCCCAGCAGATGGAATGTGGTTAGGAAGGGTACTAGGGAAATATGCTATGGGCGTGTTGGGATGGGGGTGGGCATCAATTTGTCTGCATCTTAAGGAATTTAAATTTGGAGGGGCCAGGGCAGTAAATTCCTCATATTTAAAGATTGCTGTTTCAAAGTGTTGATAATTTAAGACTCTTTGAAGTCTTTTGTTTGGAAGAAAGACAAAAATCTTTAATCCTGACCCAGAATTTAGATGGAATTTCATGGCAGTCTGTAAATTCAGAAATAATAAATTTTAAATTAAATATAGTGACAATTTCATTACCCCGTAATTTAAAAATCCATGTTTTTATAATGCAGATTTTACAGGAATTGCCTAGTGCCCCCTACAGTGTTATCAATTTATACTTTTTGAAATCCAGTTTGGTTCTTTTAAGACAGAGAGACAAAGATAAGAAACATTACATCCCAATCCCTTTTTCCTGGGGACTGAGAGGAAGGTAGCATTTTCATAACTACAGCAAGGATGGGTCTACTTCCTCTTCTCAGTTATTGTTCAGGGAGGTGGTAAGCCATCAAAACCAGCGTTTTTTTTTTTTTTTATTGAGGACACTTTACAAAGTAGATTATAATCTTGTGAATCCTGATAGGAATGAAAAAAAATCATTTTTGTTATTTTCACCTGAGCTGTGATGAAGAAATGACTAAGTAAAATCATTTTAATTTTAGATGAATGTATTATTCACATTCATGATCAAACTCATTTTTCAACTCTTTAATAATATTCTACATAAAGATAGATTCTGATTTTTTCCAATTTGACAAGTGATCCATGCTCTTTGACCTACTTTAATCCAGTTATATAAAGGAAAAGAACCCCATGATTTGTCAGTAGGCATTACAAATGACATAATATGATTGCCTTTGGGATTGAATATATAGGGTAATGGATTGAAATTTGAAAAGGAGACAAAACTATCTGATATTTAGAATGGCTGTATTTTGCACTTGAAGAACCTCCTATCCATTTTATTTTTCATTTTTCATTTTTTCCCTCTTATACATTTTAATAGTTTTGGGGTTTGTTCCTATTTATTTATTTATTATCTATCTATTTATCTATCTATCTATCTATCTATCATCTATCTATTATCTATCTATCTATCTATCTATCTATCTATCTATCTATCTATTTAAAGAGAGAGTGAGCATGCACATGTGCATGCAGAGGGAGGGGCAGAGGAAAAGAGAATCTCGAGCAGACTCCTTGCTGAGTGTGGAGCCAGATTTGGGGTTTGATCTCACAACCCTGAGATAATGACCTGAACTGAAATCAAGATGTGGATGCTTAACTGACTGGGTCACCCAGGTGCCCTTTGGATTTGTTTTTAAAGGTTAAGGTGGGAAGGCCACCTAGGCTGTTCGTCATGACACCTTTTGGCCCATGGTGCCCGCAGGCTTAGATAAGGCTTATTTGTAGCAAACAGAGAAGTCCATTAGATTGCTGTGTTTTGCCTCTTTAAAACTTGATTTCCAAAGTACTCGACCCATCCTGGTAGGTTTTTCTAGATGTTATAGCTCAGATCAATCTGATGCTTTTTAGATGAAACTCTGGCTCTGTTGAAAACCACCTGGAGGAGATGTCACGGAGTCTTACCTTTTACTCCTTCTGGCCCATTTTATTCAAACAGATCAGGGCTCCCTCTGCTTGCTCCATGGGGGATAGAAGGAACATAGTACCTGTCAGCCTCCATCTGGTTCCTAAGACGTGTGACAAGAATATCAGCTTCCTTTATTTCTCGAACAGTGTTAGATCTACTTCACACCTCCACCTCATGCTGGTGGGAACTTCCATCAGGGTGAGGGGCGTTGAAGACCCACTCCCTCCCCAGGGACTTGGGTCATCCCGAGTCATCAGTGGACGGGGGAGAGGGCTCCGATTCTTTGTGATGGTCACTCTGTGACCTGGCTGTCCTGCTGCCTGTAGTAGCTGTTGGGCGCTGGCCCCTCGGCTAGGCCGGGCCCTCTGCCCTGGCGGGATGTTGGTGGACATGTCTGTAATGGAGCACAGTGGCTGCCCCTGGGTGCAATGTCCCTTCTCCTGCCCCTCTGTCTTCAGTCTGGCTGCTTCCATCAACCCAACTCCAAGCTTAAGCTCCAAGCCCCATTGTTTAAGGACCATCTAGCTTCATTGCCTCTCCTAGCTAGCCTAGGATTTAAAAAAGCAAGGCCTCTCATTTCTTCCCAGGAGCCCAGAACCACAAATCTGCAGCTATCTTCTTGGAGTGTGGGAGCGGCACTAACGCTCCTCCCTTTCCCCATTTTGTGTGGTATGAACCCAACGTAATTCATATCCTAGTAGTCTGTTACACTATGCATGACAAAGAGTGCACACATATCTTCACCTTCTATTTTGAAATAATCATAGACTCACAGGGACATTGTCCAGAATCTTGTGTGCCCTTCGCCTGGCTGCGCCCAATGCTGACATGTCAGGGAGCCATGGTACATGGTGGAAACCAGGCACATGGTGCTGGTGCCTCTCTGTTAAGTAGACTACAGACCCGATTCAGTGTCCACCATTATTTCACACCTTTCATCTGTGTCTTAAAAACCATTCATTGGTGTGTTAAGAACAGTTTTCAAGTGTATCATGGTAGCAACTGCCTCCAGCAGCTGGCCGTGATAAACCAAGTGATGAACCAGCTAAGTGAGGTGTGGGCTCGTTCATCTGATCCAGCTGTCGCACGTGCTCACTCAGGTCGCACTTGATGCCATTTTAATGGGGAGGAGTATTTATCTAAGAATAGCACTCTTGATTAAAAAAAAAAAATCAGAAGTGGAGACAGAAACCGTGACCTCTTGTAATGAAACGGCCTCCCCTGACCACCAACCCCAGCATCCCAGCTCTTAAATGCCAGATGCCAGGATGTGCAGGTTGGGGGCATTTGGGAGACAGGATAGTGAACACTGGGAAGACCGTTCATTCATGCCTGAGGAGATCTCCTCTGTTGCTCCAGACCCCAGTAGAGAGGGGACTCTGCGGTCGCCTTCCCTGCTGGCCTGGAAAGGACAGGGGGCTAGGGCAGAGAGGCAAGGCTTGTAAATGGTACCTGAGGAGGAAAGGAAGGAAGCAGAAGGTCACCCCAGCTTCAGGGCACACACTGGGGAAGGGGCAGCAGACTGGGGGCCTCATGAGCACTTTATGGGAGACTGTACCCGCTGCACCCACTGAAGTAATATTATTTTAAGCTGTGTTCCCTGCCAACTCAGTGGTCGTCTCCAAAACCTTTTAAGACCTTAGCTTGACTGACTACATGATTATGGCTTGCGAAGTCCACTCGGCTTCCCCCAAAACCTGTCCTGAGGAAAGTTGCTTTCTCGAAGGGCGGATGTTGGCTTAGGTTCTTGAGCTGGTAAGTCTCAGGCCTGAAGATCGAGAGAACTCTGCCCTTGTCCCTGACATTTCCAGCCACTCTGAGGCCACCTGCCCCCCTCAGGTCACTCTGGGCTGGCTCTTGGCTTCCTTCCACACCAGCCACCTGTCCTAATCAGCCACTGCCTGACACTCACCACAGCCAACACCTGTCCATAGTCCTGGCCACTTGCCGCCTCTGTGGCCTGCCTCACTGGCCAAGTTCCCAACAAGAATAGTTGCTGGTGAAGGTTTCTTTCTACTTTTGAGGCTTCCCCTGACTAACTTTCTTTACAAGAACAAGGTAAAATGATTTTAGGTTGTAGCTTTGTCCAGTGAATGGTGCATAGCCTGTCCTAAGATTTGCAAGAACTTAGCTCAATTGACCATGTGATCACAATGCTCTTAAAAAAAAACCCAGAAAACTTTTTACCAATATAATTTTTTGTTCATCATAAAGGTCCATGCAAGCATTGAATATGAATGGCTTTTTAAGGTTCTGCCTAATTCTGATATTTTACAATTCTGTGACCTAAGGATGGAGGTTTAAGTTCTGTTTCCATAATATATCCCCTTCCTCCTATGAGGAATTAGAGGCAGAAGTAGCATATATAAATGCATCCATTCAACCTTTTATTGACAGATTGTGCTGCCATATGCCAGGGAGAATTCTGGGTACTGGGGACAGAGCAAGGAAAATGACAAAGTCCCTGCTCCCACAGAGCTTATGTTCTAGTAGAACTGGTGATCGTAACATCTGGGTTCTTCAAAGCATATTTGATTTTTTATGATATTCTTTTTTTTTAAGATTTTATTTTATTTTTTATGAGAGACACAGAGAGAGAGAGGCAGAGACACAGGCAGAGGGAGAAGCAAGCTCCATGCAGGGAGCCTGACGTGGGACTTGATCCCGGGTCTCCAGGATCAGGCCCTGGGCTGAAGGCGGCGCTAAATCGCTGAGCCACCCGGGCTGCCCCCATATTTGATTTTTTTGTGGTGAAGTATTTCTATAAATTCTCTGGGCAATTACTTTCCCCATTTAATTAAGAAATTGAGGTCAATTCAGATATTGATGGAGTCCTAGGTCCCTCGGTAACTGCTGCTGGCTAAGCTGTAAAAGTTGAGACTTGCGCTTATTCCTGGAAGCCCCCCTACTGTCCTCCAGCCTCCCTTTAAGGATAACCCCATTTTTAACAGTGTCTATCTCGTTGATGCATTTGTTTCAGCTGAATTCAGTTCATACAAATAACTGAATTTAGAAAAATGTGGAACTCTATGTAGCTGATAATTCTCTGTTACATATTTTAATTTGATCTCCTGTGAGTAAGAGGAAAATTAATGTTCTTCGAGATCCAAACAGTTACTGGCAGAGTATACGTTCATTTATCTGGTCACTTAGCACATTGATTGAGCTGACATCTTGGTTCCAGATAGTGGCTGGATCCTGGAGATCCAAAAAAGAATAAACACACAAGTCATGCCCCAAGGAGTACACAGACTTGTCAGTGAGATGGATAAATGATGGTCATGGGAACAAATAAGGAGGGTCCCATAACTCAGCCTATGAGTCAGAAAAGTCTTCCTTGAAAGTGTCATTTTAAGGGACGCCTAGGTGGCTCAGTCAGTTAAGCATCTGCCTTTGGTTCAGGTCATGATTCCAGGGTCCTAGATCCAGCCCCACATTGGGCTTCCTGCCTAGTGGAGAGCCTGCTTCTGCCTCTGCTCCTCCCTCCACTTGTACTCTCTCTGGCTCTCTCTTTCTCTCAAATAAATAATTTTTTTTTTAAAGAAAATGTCATTTTAAGCAGTGTCCTGGAAAGTGTGGCCGATGTGAGAAAGGGGCACGTGGTCCACATGGCTGAAATAAAGAGTGGTGAGGGACATGGCAGGGTCGGGGGTGGGGGTGGGCAGGGGCCTGATTGTGATGGCCTTTTGGCCATCCTATGAATAATGGATAGAAGTTCCTTGAAAAGATGGAAATTTTTCAACATGAAGGAAGCATAGTAAGGTGTGCTGTCTTTTATTACAAGATACCTGGCCACAGTGTGGAGAACAGGTCAGAGATAGGGAAGACTAGGGCACCGTGCCCCCAGTGAGAGAAGCTGGGGGTCATGGATGGGAGGGCCAAGGCATGGGCAGACTTAGGCAGTGCTAGAGACGTCCACTCAACACGTTGCTGAGAAGCCAACAAGCATGGACCTCTCTTTTCTTGGACATTATTTTAGCACTAAAACTTGGTGCGTTGAAAGGGGGGTAAGGGTTAGTTTGGAGATCCCCTGTACTGGGCAGACCTGTGGGGCTGACCCGGCCTGGCCAGCTGGAGCAGCCTTTCAGGTTCTGTATTTTGCCTGCCAGCCTCAGAAATCTGATAGTGTGGTTCTGGAACTGGCCAAGGATACAGGGCTGGACTGAGGGATGTGGTGGGTCCTTATCACTGCCTTCCATGATTTTGCCTTTTCTGTTATTGATTTTGAGATGTAGCACGGTAGAGTAGGAAGGACACTAAATGAGGGGCCAGGAGCCTTAAAGTCAGTCCTGATTGTGTTGCTTACTTGTCCTCTGACCTTTGGCAAATTGCTTAACTCTGTGGCCTCAATGTCCTCATCTGTCCAGAGGAGGGATTGAGTGAGAGGTTATGGGAATGCAAGATTGCTTTCAGCTCCCCTAAGTGCAAGATTCTGTGAGCTCACTGCCTGAGTAGTAAGGCATGAGGAATTTTTAGGGACTGCTCCCTCCACTTAATTAAAGCGATTTTATTTATTTATTTATTTATTTATTTATTTATTTATTTATTTATTTATTTGAGAGAGAGAGAGAGAGAAAGAGAGAGAGCATGAGCAGGGGGAGATGGGGAGGCTGAGGGAGAGGAGAGAGAGAAAATTTCAAGCAGACTCTGCACTCAGTGTGCAGAGCCTGACACAGGGCTGGATCCCATGATCCCGAGACCATGATCTAAGCTGAAATAAAGAGTCAGATAGATGGTCAACCGACTGAGCCAACCAGGCGCCCCTGTTTGTTTAATTTTTAGACTCAACTTAAAACTTACCTGAATTCATATTTTTTCTTCAATTCCTATTTATGGACCTAAGGAAGAGGTGAGAGAGACAGTGACAGAAGAGGTACAGTAGCATATTTAACAGCAGTGCTTAATAAAAACATCTTTCAGGTCAGAGAATTACAGCTTAGCCATGTTCTCCTTGTTCTTCAATATGAAGAAGCTGATGTAGCCTGCATCCCAGAAAATCCTCCTTTAGCCTGCTGGGAAGGGAACTTTAGCAAGTTGGAGGTAAACGTAGCAAAGAGACGTGGATGGAGAAATAGGGTGTGGTCATGGACCATTCCTTAGCCTCCTATGGGAAGGTGTTGTCTGCAGAGTTGGGCTGGGCTGGACCAGGTCATGCTTCCATTCTTCCCCTCCTCCTTTCTGTGTAGTGTGTACAGCTAATGCAGCTTGCATGGTGTTTAGTGGTGTTGTTTTGATTGCCACCTATTCACCTTATTGGTGAGGGAAGGATTCCCTTCCTATGGTCATGGGGATGGCTGATACACAGGACCTGACACCGGGCAGATGAGATTGATGGCAGTTTATTACATATTCTCCAAGCCCAAGGGATGAGAACATCAACACAGTGTAGGGACACAAGGGGAGCACTTGGGACAGTGTGAACAGTTGGGGGTGTGGGAGGCAGGCTTTGTGGTATCAAGAGGGCAAAGTGTGCCTTGGTTCACATGGAGAATGTGATTGGCTTGTTGAATAATTCCAGGGGATGGACAGGCACTGTGCCCGGGTACTTGGTAAAGCAGGCTGCTTGGGTAGGAGACCTAATCTGTGGGAGCTTTGGCCGGTGTTTAGGCCATTCTGGCCTTCCAGATTTTACTAGATGTCAAGGTAGCACATAACACTGAGGTCAATTTTAGATGTTTCACTATAGCTGTGTATCATAGAAACTATGAAGTTTAAACATGCAGCTCCTCTTTAAGTGTCTGGAAGATATGTGACATTAGGAAACATAACATGGTGGGAACCTATCCAGGGAGAGCATTACTGATTTGGGAAGAATTTCTAACCTGCCTCTTCATCTTGAGGTTATATTAGAGCACTGGTTCTCATCCACTGGTGTGCAATAGAGAGCCTCCTGGAGCCTGTCTCCCATGGCCAGTGGATGAGACCCTGTAGGCCTTGGTCTGGCAAGCCTTCAGTTGTCTGATAGAGTTGAGGTTGAGAGTCTATCTTCATTTTAGAAGGCCAGGATTGAAGGGGATGAGAGATCACATAGATAGCAGGAGCCTCCAATTCGCTGTTCGGGGCATTGCCTGCCTCTTTGCCATCCTCCTAAGCCCATAAGAGAAATCACTCACTGAAAAGAAAGAAAAGGATTATAAAAGGAATTAAAATTATGGATGTGAAGGAAACATATGCATTCAATAAGATAAAGGATTGAAAAAAGAAATGTCTTCTATGAATAAGGTAGAGTAAGAAGAACTTAAATGTAAAAGAATCAAGAGTCACCGAGATAAAAGATTAAGAATCCTACAAAATAAATATTCAAGAATTAAGAGTACTGAGGATATAAGATTTAAAAGCACAATTAAAGCATTAAAAGATAAGCTGGAGGGGCTCTTGGGTGGCTCAGCCGGTTAAGCCTCTGACTCTTGATCTCAGCTCAGGTGTTGGTCTCAGAGTTTTGAGTTCAAGCCCCATGTTGGGCCCTGCTCTGGGTGTGAAGCCTACTTAAAACAAACAAAATTTAACTAGAAAATAGTATTAAAGCTATTAAAGATACAAATTAAGGAAATAAGATTTATCCTCTGTAATGGAATGCAATCTATTATTGGGTTGGCTGATAGGTTTGTTTAGGAGTCTGTGCTTAAATAATAACCAACATTCCCAGGTACAGTGGAAGACCTCAAGTCCTAAGTTTCGAACTGAGGGTGGTTTGACCAACTGAAGAAGTCACTTCAAGTGCTCAGTTATAAAAACGTAGAGGCTTAACACTTTTACTCTAACTTGTACTTCCTGCCATGTTTTTGATGTAAGATAAAGACTATTTCTTTAAATAAGAGTCCAATGATTGGAGTTACCTGTTGTCTTTCTTTTTTTTTTTTAATTTATTTTTTTATTGGTGTTCAATTTACCAACATATAATATATCATCCAGTGCTCATCCCATCAAGTGCCCCCCTCGGTGCCCGTCACCCAGTCACCTCCTGTTGTCTTTCTAACATAAACATAACTCATTTGTCTGTCTAGAAAATCGGTTTTGGCTTTTTAAAAATAGAGCAGAAATTTAAAAATACAATGCAAGCTAGGTGCATAATCTCTTTGGGTTTTGTGAGTCCTCCCTGCCATCCCAGCTTTTTTTTTTTTTATTTAAGATTTTTATTTATTTATTCATGAGAGACAGAGGGAGAGAGAGAGAGAGAGAGAGGCAGAGACATAGGCAGAGGGAGAAGCAGGCTCCATGCAGGGAGCCCGATGAGGACTCCATCCTGAGTCTCCAGGATCACGCCCTGGGCTGAAGGTGGCGCTAAACCGCTGAAGGGGGCGCTGAGCCCCCCGGGGTGCCCAATCCCAGCTTTTTGATACCTCATTTGATGACAAGTTTTTAAGATGACTTACATGTACAGAGTCTTTTCAAAGCATTCTGTTAAGTTCACATAGAAAACAAAATATCCTTTCATGTGTTGATTTCCATGATGCTTATTTAAATGATGTAATTACATTCGACTATAACTTGCATGCACAAAAATGTGAATAAACATAACGCACCCTGGAAAATGAAGGTCTCACTGGGTAGTGATGCCAAGCCTACTGCTTGGGAGTGCCCATCATGCTCTGGTTATCAATTGATGTGATTTAAGGGAGGGAACAGAGATTGTGTTGGAGGTTCTCAAAGTGGGTTCTCAGAGCAGCAGCAGCAGGAGCAGCAGCCGCCACCTCGCCTGAGAACCTCTGTAAATACAGATTTTTCAGGCCTGGCCCCTGCTCTCCTGAATCAGAAACGCTGAGGTGCAGCCCAGCAAACTGTGTGTTAGCAAGCTCTGGTGTTTCTGATGCCCCAGCAAGTCTGAGAAGCACTGGATTAGGTCATAAATTCTAGGTCACCTGAAGTGTTGGCAAGGGAGTTGGATTGCAAGATCTACTGTTTCGATGCTCATTGTAAAAAGTCCATCTAATTTCAAAGACAATACTGTTTGTTTTATATTAAGAACTTGTGTTTAGTAAAACAAAACAAACCAACCAACCAACCAAACAAACAAACAAAAAAAACCAACGAAACCTAAACCCTTAATTTTCTTTCAGTGATTGAAATGAGTTATAGGAAATGAGAAGGGGGAAAGAGACCCCAGACCCGGGAGTTCTGTAACTCGGCTTACGTTTTTTACGAATGAATTCTCTTCTTTCCCTTTCTTTTCCTGCTTGCTGAAATATCCTAATGCTTCCTGTTTGATTGTGAAAGCTTCCAAGAATGAGCTTTTGCTTGTTTGAGAAATTTTGTTTTGCTTTCTAATTCGTGCTGGGGCAGGGACTTCATTATAAGGAATTTTGCGATAATTTTCATTAATTTAACACTGCAAGGGCAGCATGCTATTTTTATATTGCTGCCGCTGTGCAAGGGGTGCTATGTGTCAAAATGAAGCTGATTGCAATTCTTGCCCAGCTGCTTGCTTGTTGAACCTGTGGCTCCTTAGCTGGGCATTCGGAGTAGTTTTGAATTTAAACCCTCACAGGAATGGAATCATGTCTGTGTGGAGAGGAATCAGTGGAGAAAATGTTAGAGAATTCTGAGGGCAGGTCCAAAGGGACATTCTCAGATTCTCCCTCTTATTCCAGCTCCTCAGATTAGCTGACTCTCAGTGACTTCCATTGTAATCAAGAATGATTTTAAGAATATTTTGAATGAACTTTTTTGATTAATTGTTTTAAAATGCTAATCAGAGAGCTAAATCAAAACGAGAACCGAAGAATAGGGAAAATAATTTACCAAAAATCACCCAATTTATTGTCTCAGTGTTTCATCAAGTCCTTTGTTGGTGAAGGTCATCAACATTAAAGAGAGTCCCAAATGTCATAAGAAATTCCCCCAAAAAACCTTTTATTGCTTTTTAAAAAAAGATTTATTTATTTATTTATTCATTCATTCATTCATTCATTCATTCATGATAGACAGAGAGAGAGAGAGGCAGAGACACAGGCAGAGGGAGAAGCAGGCTCCATGCAGGGACCCCGATGCGGGACTTGATCCCGGGTCTCCAGGATCACACCCTGGGCCAAAGGCAGGCGCTAAACCACTGAGCCACCCAGAGATCCCCCCTTTTATTGCTTTTTAAAGTTAGAAATAGTTCATGATTGGGCATCTGGGTAGCTCAGTCAGTTGAGCATCCTCTTGATTTCCATTCAGGTCATGATCTAAGGGTCATATGATAGAGCCCAGCACAGGGCTCTGTGCTCAGGGTGGAGTCTGCTTGTCCCTCTCCTCCCCCTCTGCCCTCCCCCTGCTCATGTGCATACACCTGCTCTCCCTCTCTCACTCTCTAAAAGATATAGATAAATAAAACTTTTTTAAAAGAAGGAATAGTTCATGATCTTTATTTTTTAAAATTTTTATTTGTTTATTTTTAGAGCAAGAGAGTGTGAGTGGGAGGGGGGCAGAGGGAGAGGGAGAGAATCTTAAGCAGGTTCCATACCCAGCACAGCGGTACTTGGGGCTCAATCTTATGACCTTGAGATCATGACCTGAGCTGAAATCAAGAGTCAGATGCTCAATCAACTGAGCCACCCAAGTGCCCCAGAAATAGTTTATGATCTTTATAAAAAATTTAGAAAATACAGATTAAAAAAAGAAAACGAAAATAGTTTGCAGCCCAATTACCTGGAGTTAACCGCTAGCTACACATACACACACATCAAATCTTGATGAATACTCTTTTGTAAGCTACTTTCATTCATGTAATGTGTGTATATATTTTTTGGGGGGAGGAGAGACAGCAAATATAGATCTGCTTCATTATTTTTAATGTCATTTTGTCAAATCAACCCCTGTTCCTAGGCCTAAAGGTTATTTCTAGCCTATTCTATGCTCTGTTTTTTAAAGTTATAGGTTACATCCTTCCAATAATTAGCTTCTTTGTTGTTAGACATGTTTCCATTTTTAAAAATCCCATTTTTATATATAAAGATAAGAGAAAGATACTACTAATTTGGAGGTAGTTTCAGGTTATATGTATGGGTTGCTGATGACTTTGGCTTGAAAAAATTAGATTGTTATAACAAAATATAACCAACTTCTACATTTAAAAGCTTCATCTTTTCTGATAATTTTTGTTTGCCGAGATTTTTTCGTATTTTATTCTTCTAACTGCCTCCCAAATTTTTAAAGGTAATTTGATGAGAATAGTGCATTAATATGAGTAAAGACTACATACTTAAGACAAATCATGATACTCATGAGAATTAATGTAGTGCCCTGCAGCACCATTCCAAATTGTGGGGTCTGTGTGTGTGTGTGTATGTGTGTGTGTGTATGTGCTGGGTGTTGTGTGTATGATGTATGTTGTGTGTAGTGTGTGCGTGCTGTGTGTGCTGGGTATTGTGTGTATTGTGTGATGGGCACGTGTACTGTGTGATGTGTGTGGTATATATTGTGTGTGTGATGTATGTCATAGGTTTTTTGTGTGTGATGGGTGTTGTGTGTATTGTATGTGTGATGTGTGTGTGTGTGTGTGTGTGTGTGTGTGTGTAGGGTAGGGTAGGGGTGTGTGAGAGGCCCTCATCTCTAGTCTGAGAGTTTGTATTTCTTTCCTCGCTGTATCTGTGACCTTTCTCAAAATTAATGAAATTTTTTGTTAAAATTAGACGGAAGAGATCACTGAGGAGGGAGCAGAAGGGGAAGCAGAGGAAGAGGAAGCTGAGAAAGGAGAGGAGGAGCCAGAAGAAGAAGAAGAAGCAGAAGCAGAAGATTCTTAGGCCTTTTCATGCTTCATTTCTCCCCTCTTCCAGGTAACAACATGGTCCTGGGTTGTTACAACGTTGGGCTGATGCTGCCTCTCCCTTGGTGATGGGAGAAGGGCCCCAGGTCAGGCCACACGGTCTTCCCCAGGCCCTGGTGGCCCTCGCTGGAGCCACAGGGATGCTCAGCTGCCCCCCACCCGTCCCGTGGGTGAGGGTGTGGAAGGCCATAGTTTATATGATTTCCAGGAAATGTGTACCCTAGAGGCAAGGCGCAGTTGGCTTTGTGATATTTATTTCCTCCTCTTCCTCTGCGTGACCTTCATTTAAGGGAGAGCACGGGGAGTGTTCTGTGACCGTTGTTCTATTACCCAGACTCTCCTGCTGCCCTGGATATATGTACACGTCTATGGGGGAATGACAATCGAGTTCACAATGGTGGCAATAAATTACAGCCTTGAAAAATCACAACGCTGGCTCTTCTTGAAGGAAAAATACTGCTGCTCGAGATTGAGTGATAAGTACTTGACAGACATTTTCATTTATCAAATATTAACCGGAATGCTCGTGTAGAAACATCGTGGAATATGGTGAAAATCACCTTAGTTCCTTGGACAAGTACGCTCGCCGCCTTGTCACTGTAAACTTCTGACAATGCAGGATAGTTATGTAATTCTGCAAGTGCTGTGTGAATACATTAATAAGAGGATGATAGTAACTCATGAGAGTGGGTATTGAGGACAAATATTGTGGGCCATACAGATAAGACATGAACAGCTCGAGATCAGTAAGTGCTGCAGAGATCTCTGGCTATCACAGACACTTAGCAAGTGCCTATGCAAGAGTTGTATTCTTAAATAATATTAATAAGAATATTATTTAACCTTGTGACCAAATTTGAGGCAGCAGTTTATTCTCTAGGGCGCTGAGGTTTGCTTTGGTACTCTAAGGGTTCTTTTCAAAATTGAAATTAAAATTAGAAAAATTCTTTTAGTCTCCTTACTTACTAAAAGTTTGTTTAGTCTCCTTGCCTCCAGTGAAGCACACAAGGCAGATTTGGGGGGTGCAGATATCGGGGATCTGGGGAAGGAGAGATGGAAGGTGAAGCACTGAAGTGCAGGGTGGTTTTTCAGTAAAGGCCTGTGGTGCATCTCAGAGCCCTGTCTCATGAAGGGTCGACAAAAGTTAAGCAGAGGAAGGAAAAAGAAATCCCTGGTGCTTTGTAAATATTGGCTAAGAAATAGCTCTGCTCTATGTACCAAAGACCGATTTGATTAGTGTGAATCTCCCCCCTTGATATACTTACACTCGCTTATGCATAAAAATTAATATAAATTTTTTTTATTAAAAAAGCATAGCCCATTCTTATCAGACCATGCAAATGTCACTATTCACTTATGTAAATTACAAAGGGAATCTAGCCCATCATTTGACATTTCACAGGTGGTTTCTTTCATGTTCTGGACACACAGACCTCACCTTTTAAGGCCTCCTGATTGTCATTTTGGAAGTAATCCCATTTCTTTTCTTTAAAAAAAAAATTCTTCTGTTGTTACTATCGAGAAACCTGTTATTAATCTTATTAGTGTCCCTTCTTAGTGTCTCAATTTTAAGGAGTAGGTTGGGACACATTTTTTGAAAAAAAAAATGAGCAAATTTACTTTTAGAAATTCTATCTGAAGAATATTGGGAAGGAGAAATATCCTGATTATTTCTTCTTCTACCAAAAAGCCCCAAACAGTAAAAACTCATAAGTACTGTTTAAAATCCATTTCTATTCACCCTGCTTATGAAGTTCCTTTTATTTTATTTTTTAAAAGACTTTATTTATTTATTATTAATAAATTTATTTATTTTTAATAATAAATTTATTTTTTATTGGTGTTCAATTTGCCAACATACAGAATAACACCCAGTGCTCATCCCATCAAGTGCCCACCTCAGTGCCCGCCACCCAGTCACCCCCACCCCCGCCCTCTGAAGTTCCTTTTAAAATCATGCAATTTTAGTGTGATAACGAAAAAAAATATGTTGATTGTGAAGTGGCACAGCTGAGAGCATCCTTCATGGAGCCAGATGGCTTCACAGACTGATTCAAAGAAGGAAAAAGAAAAGGCAAATACAGCTGTGGCCAGCAAGCACATTTGCCTGTTCCACCGATTCTGTAGTTTGAAATCCCATCCATAGGAGTCTGTTATGAGGTCAAAATGCCTGATAGTGAAGGAGTGACTCAAACACCTCCCTAAAATCCCACCCCCCAACCCTGGAGAGATTCAGTATCCTTTCATATGCAACATGGCCATACAGTCATGCATTGAACTGGGCACCATGCCATTCAGTGTCCAAAGCAAACCCATCTCTTAGCTCATGGAGAATCCAGGTGTTTTATTTGACAAGATTTCACTTTAGGGGGAACTTGGAGAAGCCAGGGAGAACAGGGAATGGAATGGTGAAGGGATTCTCATATCCCATGTTCAAAATTGATGCTAACTTAATGCTCCAGGAGAAATCATCTGTAGTATGAGACCGAATGCTACCTCCCCAGGGGCTGCTGCTCAATACTGCCCTGCAGTCAAGGCATGGGCCATTTAAATTGCCCTCTCCAGGTCCGAGCTTGTCAATTCGGCCTCTCCATTCTCCATGAAATTTCAGTGGGGAAACTGTCATCAGAGATGTTGACTTCCTTAGGGTGTTTGATATGTGTTAGTACAGAGAAAGGATATAAACCTGATCTGGGTTTCCACGAAAAGAAACCATTTAATTTTTCTTTCCTTGCACTTGGAAGCAAAGGGTGAGTAGTGCTTTAGAGAGTGAAAGGGAGCACTTGCCTCTAACACGTGGTAAGTAGTGAAGATCGTGGTAAACGTTGGCTTTCTCTCCTGACGTCCTCTCCCTACTATTTTCCCTTTCTTTTAGAAAACTCAAGCCATGAAGCAGTATTTCAACTGTCTCTCCACAAACCAAATGCTTTGGCGTGAAGCTAGCACCCCTCTCTCGGTACACCCGGGGTTCCCCGAGGAATTGTACCTACCTGACATGGTTAGATGTACGCGGATATGTCTATCTAATCTTAGCAACGTGAGAGTCCATGTGAAGACAACTCCTCCATACCTTCATGTGCCTGACATCTTTGGCTTTTGCTTAATTTTTTTTTTTTTTTTGCTCTGCATGAATAGATCTTCTTACTAATACCCTGAAAAGAAATGATTTTGAAACATGATTTCCAAATATAGAACTTCTCTTTGTGATGTAATAAAAGCATTTCTTCGTATGTGCCTTATGCCACCTGTCTCAGAATGAGCTGAAAATAAAGAGCTTTGAAAATAAAGAGCTTTCCAGAGAACAATCATACAAATAAAGATTAATAGTGGCTATCTTCCCCGAGGAACATTAATTTCTTTATTTATAGTCTCTACTTGTATCCGGCTGAACTCCATGTGTCTGTTGCCAAGTCTGAATCCTTTGCACAACCTTTCTGTCTGCACTGGGATGGGCATTTTTTGTTGTGTTGGTTATTCAGCTCGTGTTTTCAAATGACACCGGTTGTCTTGTTACGTCATATTTTGTGTGATACACACAGCTGTGCACATTATCTCCGAAGCCTTTTTTAACTGTAAGCCTGCCATCCGCATGTGTAGAGACGACAGTAGGGACAGATAGATTTGCACCCCAGTGTCTTTGCACGTTTCTGCGCCGAGGGAGTGGCTGCTTCTGTTCCTTTTGCCTCTCACTGATTTGCAGCCACAGCTGCGAGGTGCAGAGTGCACGTCTGTAGTTGTGCCTGCTGATGCCAGGGTCCACCGAGAGCTGGTCCAGCCCCGATGACTTGCACACCAGGTAGGCTGGCAGCGTTTCTGTGGTCACCCACCCCATCTCAGTTTGTCAAAGGGATTTTTCCTTTCTTGCAAGATTTTGTTGACACCCCTCCCCTCTCTTGTATCTGTGCTGGTCCTTATATTTCTCTTGCTGCAAGCAGTGCTTCCATTCTTTCAGAAGAGCTTGTCCCCCTCCATGTGGTCCTATTTAAAGGCAATTATGGCACTTCAACTTAGGGTGGCCATAAACTTCACCTCCTCCTCAGTCTGCCTATTGATTTTGCAGCCAAGGCTGTTTGTGTCATCCGGGAGCGTATTGTGTGTTGGCAGAGGTTGTGTGCATCACAGGGACTCTGAGAACAGCTCTTTTCTTGTTACCCTAGTAACAAAAAGAGGCACTTTGAAGAGAATTAATATTATTTTGTTCCCAATTATTGAAAACGACCTTAGAAACATTTCTTTCTTGGCTTAACCTAAGGTGAGACTAGGGTGAGATGAAAATTCATGTGATTAAAAATTAATTTCTATTTCGTACTTTATTGCATTAAATGTCCTATCTACAGAGCATGCATAGCTTTGTAGCAGCTCCACTCATGGGTAGGCCTCAAGCTCTTTGCTATTTCTTGGGCTGACTTGTAGCTCTTTTGTGGTGGAGTTGGATGGAGGAACATTTATTCAGCTGGGTGCCAATTTTCCTCTTGTTTCTCATATTGCTAAAGGAAAATAATTATTTGTGCTAATAATAAGCAAGATGACAAAGATGACTACTTAAATGGAATTATTTTTCTCTTATATTGTCTTTCTGTAATCAGAAAATTGACATTGTATGAGTGTATCTTTATTTACTCTCACTTCCACTTCCTTTTTTTTGGGAAGTTTTATTGCAATGCAGACTCCACTTAGGTCTGCCTGTATATGGGATGCCATATAAACAGCACCAGCTTAAATGGCTAAGTGAGTCCGGGGACACAGTAAGGAAGATTCCCCCAATAGGGACTGTGCAATATCAAAATAGAGTTTTTTTTAACCTCCACATGTTTGTTAGTATAGGAAATTTCTAGAAACCAAAAAGCATTATGAATACATAAAAAAGAAACCCAGAAGAAGAACCCAAGCAAATAGGCAAAATCCTTCTGAAGAAAGGAAAGGCCAGAAAATGGAATAATTGTCTGCTGATCTGAAGCTAATAGAGATACAAAGAGTTTGATTTATTAGTCTACAGAAGGCCTAAATGCCAAGTAACGGTTTCTCTTTTCTTTGCCCTTTTTAAAGTAGAAAAACAACTACACAAAAATCCAAGAGCACTTTTCCTAAGCCCTGAACAAGAAACACTCCCATCTCCATGCTGTTCTCTTCGGATCAAGGGGTCTCCTTGCATTTCATTGGGTTGGAGTCTTCATCTGGTGCCTGGATCCAGGATGTGTGATAAAGGCAAAGTGTGGTTTTGGGGAGTTCTTAGTTTTCTAGACTAAATGTGAGAGGTGAGAGAGTTCCTTGAGGAATATTTTTGAATATTTCCTTTAAACAGTGTCAGTATAACACCTGTGCTAAGCATGGTCATGCACAGGGACCCTAGTGAATTGTAATAATGGATAAGTCCATTAGGTGGTGATAGAACATAAACTTCTGGACACAGCGTACTGCCCCAGAGCCCCCTGGCAGCATGTAAAAGGTTGGGTACTGTTGAAATCAGAAGGTGGGCATATGGGATTTGCCAACTGGACAGAGGAAGAACAAACAGAAACCTTGCATGCCAATTGGTCAATTAATTAGCATATCATTTATAATGCTTTTATCCAAGATAATTTATCATGAGCAAAATGATGTGCATTCTTAAACACCATTAAACCAGGAATCGATTGTTTGAATTTCACACCGTTGCATTACACAGAAGGAGTCTAAACTCAGTCAATGATTCAATGATTGATCGGATATGGACACTTTTGGTAAAGGTACAGGATTTTCCTGTAGCCTCTGAATGGTGCTAGTTCCTCCCAGGAGTATGAACAGAACCCTAATGAGCCAAGTGGCTGATTGTCCCTCCCCATTCCAGCCCTTCAAACCTAATATAGTGTATTTCCAAATATTTGGAGATATATTCATTATCCTCACAAAAGTATTTCTTTCATGATTGTCTAAGATCCTCAGCTTTTGTTTTCTCCTGTTTGTTTTGGAAGGACTTTGTTGGAAGTAGAAAAAAAGGAGTTGTGAAATCTTGAAAACCTCTCAGCAGGTTGGGTTGTTTTCCAGAACTAGAAGTCCGGAGATTGAAGACGTGGTGATGCTCTCAGGGGTGGAAGATGTGCAATGGGAAAGGACTCGGCTGGGCAGGTGCGTGTGGGGGTCAAGGAGTAACTTGAGTAGAATGTGTTCAAATCCAGCAGGTGGAGAGTGTTAGCACCTGAGCATACCCCCTTCTCTCACCAGCTCACACGAATCAAACTCACAGTTTAGGATTAAAATTAGGCCGCTGGTTATTGTGTTTCATAGTGTTTTTATTCGCTAACATTTGTTGGGTGCTTGCTGTGAGTCAGGCTCTGTATTAAGGGCTTCACGTAATCCCTACAGTAACCCGATGAGGTGGACACCATCCTCATTTGACAGATTAAGAAAGTGAGGCAGCATAGAAGTGTGGGGACAGAGTGTTAAGTACGTGTGTAAGGTCACACAGCCCAGAAATGGCCAAGCTGGGACTGAGATCTACCCGGGTTCCACCCATGGCCATGAGCAGCCTTCCCAACAAACCCTTTTCTCTCTGTCCTTGACTGTGGCCATGCCCCCTGGATAGTTCCCAATTGGGCAGTGGGCAGTGTGTGCCTTGTCCTCAGAGAGTCTCCTTCCCTGGACTCTGATGGTCCTTACGTTCTGCTTGACTCAATGCCATGGTCATGAAGTTCAGGCCCTGGAGGGAGGGAACTGGAACTTCTCAGCTATGATCCACATATGCTGATTTCTTAGTTGAACCGTCAGGGGGTACATCTCCATCCCCTTCATTCTCAGGTTCTTGGGCTGCTGCTGTGGCCACCAACGCCAGCCCCTGTTATAGAGGCAAGTGAAGCGCTGTCAGCCCACAGTACTCCAGAAGTTGGTCAGTGGCTTCCAATATGAAGTCTTAGGTTGCAGAGAGAAAAATCTAAAAATTGTCATCTGCTTTTTCCAGTCTGGTTGTCCTTGGGTACACTCCACTCACTGATGCTGAAGGGTACACCCAGAACTCCTCCGGGGCTTAGCTGTCACTGGCCACTGAACGATGCGCTGGTGTCGCAACTAGCTCCTCACGGTATTTTTAGCTGAGAGGATGGTTCCTTCTGGCTCTTTGTTGAGGGAGATTTAATGAGGAGAAATACTCTTTAGTCCCAGGACATGAATTTTAGTTTGCTAGTTTTGTAGCAGATCAGATTTCTCTGTGTTCCCTTTATAACAAAGCGTTAGTCTATCGCTGAAAGGCAACAGAAGTTACCTAGGGAGGAAAATAAAGCTCATATTAAAAACTTCACACTCATAGGTTAATTTATCTTCAGATTCTGCAAAAATAAAGCAGAGAAATACAACCTGGTTTTATTTTGCTCCAAGGAGTAGAGAGATGTTCTCCATTTTTGACTAGATTCAGAGATTGAAATAGCATTAGGCCAAATCCAGTAAACAGGCAACTTGATGGTGTCTCAGAGTGGTTAGAAGGGATTTCAGTGCTAGGAGGGTTTTTTTTTTTTTTTTTTCCCCTTAAATATTTAGACAGAGGAATGGGAGTTCTAGATAGCTCCCGAACAAAGCGGGTGATGGCTCTTCATCTGGTTAGAATTCCTGGGGACTTACCGTGCAATGATGGTGTCTTCGATCCACTCTGAGGGTACCAGAGTATTTTTGGAAGCTGCTCAGTTGGTTGAGATGTGCAGCTGGGTTTAAGAAATGCTGCCCAGGAGGAATCTAAACTCCAGGAAACAGCTAAGCCCTCATTCCCTCACCTGCATGGGCCAACCAGACTGATCACTCCCAATGGTCTCTTACAAAGGAACCAGTGGTTTTCAAAGACATATATATATATATATATATATATATATATATATATATATATATATATATTTAAGCCATGGAACTCTGTTCAAATGGATTTCCAGTATAAAAATCAGATGGAGGAGAGCTGCTCTGAGTATAGTTTCAAGTATACCTTGACCCCAAGGGGACCTACCAATGCAGAGAACAATTTGAAAACTCTTTGTTGGTTGTAGATTTTTCTTTTTAAATCAACTTCATTGAAGTTTACTTTATACAATAATATGCAACTGTGCTGTTTTTCCAACATTGGCCAGTTCTCCAATCTTCTGACACCAGTAGGTGTCATTTTAATTCAGTTCTGGCACTAACTCCTGGGGTTAATTTCTGAGCTTTTTAATAGAGGTTTCCTAGGTAGGCATGTATCAGGTAGGCACAAATCACTCGCCATTGGTGACTGAACTCACTCTCCTCCTCCCAGATGTCTGGGTAAGGTGGGTGAGAAGGTCTAAACTTCTAATCCCATGGTTGGTTTTTCTGGCAACCAGCTCCCATCTCCCATTTCTCAGGTCCAAAGGGATCCTAAGGGGCTTATTATGAATAACAAAAGACACTCTGAACACTCAGAAAATTTCAAGGGTTTTAGGAGATCTGTGTCAGGAACTGAAGACAAAGACCAGATATATTGCTTACTATATACTCCAGCACCTATTCGGCATGTACAGTTTGATGCATTCTTACATCTATGTATATTCATGTAACCCATACCCCTATCAAGATCCAGAACATTCCCATTACCCTATGAAGTTCCCCTGTGATCCTTTGGTAGCTGCTCCCTCCTCTCCACCACCTCCCCAGGCAACTACTACTCTGTTTTCTGACACTATAGATTTCCCTTTAGTAGAACTTCATATAAATGAGTAAAATAACTGTTTACTCTTTTTTTGTCTGGTTTCTTTTCCTCCTCAAAGTGTTGGAGGTGCATTCATCTTTGTGCTGATATCAGCATTGATCTGTTTCTTCTCATTGCTGAGTATGGAATCACCAGTCTGTTTATTACTGTGCCTATGGATGGATGTTGGAGTCCTTTCCAGTTTTTGGCTATTTTGGATGAAGCTGCCATGGACAAGGCATTTTGTGCACAAATGTTTTATTTCTCTTCAGTAAACATCAAGCAGTGGAATTTAGATGGTAGGTTTTTGAGGACGCAATTCACATGTCATTCATCTTTGTAACTCAACACAGTTGCTTTGAGCCTGTGTTATTATTATTTTTTAAATAAATTTATTTTTTATTGGAGTTCAATTTGCCAACATATAGCATATCACCCAGTGCTTATCCCATCAAGCGCCCCCCTCAGTGCCCATCACCCAGTCACCCCCACCCCCCACCCACCTCCCCTTCCACCACCCCTAGTTCGTTTCCCAGAGTTAGGAGTCTCTCATGTTCTGTCTCCCTTTCTGATATTTCCCACTCATTTTTTCTCCTTTCCCCTTTATTCCCTTTCACTATTTTTTATATTCCCCAAATGAATGAGACCATATAATGTTTGTCCTTCTCCCGACTGACTTACTTCACTCAGCATAATACCCTCCAGTTCCATCCACGTTGAAGCAAATGGTGGGTATTTGTCGTTTCTAATGGCTGAGGAATATTCCACTGTATACATAGACCACATCTTCTTTATCCATTCATCTTTTGATGGACACCGAGTTTGAGCCTATGTTAAATGAATTTCTTGGTTGGAATTTATGTTCACTATGTGCTAGATACTCTTTAAAAATTTTTTATTTTATTATCGTCTTTAATCCTTCCAAAGACCATAAGACCTCAGTGTTATTTTTATAGAGCTTTAATTCTAGCTGGGGAAATAGAGGCACAGAGAAGTCAAGTAGCCAGCCTAGGAGAACACAGCTAGTAGGGAGTAGAAGTGGGAGTCAAACCCTCAGTTTGAGTACAAAGGCCAGGTTTATTGGTCATTACTATTTTTGGCTGCCTACCCAAACAATTAAGGCAATTTAATTTGCAAGAGAATCTTGACATTCTCCAGAGAGCCTCTGGGGGATAAGCAGAGGCTCTCCAGCCACTGAAGTGGGTCAGATGTTGCTACCATGAAGTCTGAGTCAGCCTCTGACTCTGGGATGCTGACCATTTTGTCCTATCATTTACTGTTTAAAGAAAAAAAAGAGAACCATCAGCTAAAATTTACCTGCATTTTCCGTGTTACCCCACATTTTGCTATTAAACTAATTACTGCCTTGTGGGAATTTAGACTCATTTTCTGGCTCTTCTTGTGTCAATTCGCATAAATGATGCTTCCACCACATCCATAGACTATTCTACAACCTTTTTGTTTGGCCTCCAGAATCTTCTGAAGAAAATGAATTTATGGGGATCCAGTGTTCTTTAAAATGTCATATTAATCCATCTCCTCTAAGAGGGCACAGAATACAGGAGAGCAGTTGCCACTAGGGTTCAGTATGGCCTATGGTCCCTCAGTGAGGACAGAGTGGGCTCAGGTTGGCCCAGCCTGCACTGGATGGCACTGGCTTAGTCACACTGGTTGACAAAATGCTGAACTACTCCAGCGATGGGTGAAGACCTCACTGCCCTGGCGCCTCTCCATGGGCCCTTTCCTCTCTGGTGCTCCTGGATCTAGCAAGTAAAGCATTAGCACCTATCTCTGCAGGAGGCCTCCAGAACCCTGTTCCATGCCATTGCCATGGTCCATTTCCTCTTCCCTGGCTCCCATGACACAAAATTGTTACATAGTTTGACTATAGCTCTTGGCTAAAAGTTGTTTTAAAAATAGAAATGTACAGGCATTAGGTCGGTTATGTTCTCACCCCAATTTTTATTATTTATTATTTATTTTTTAAAAGGCCTTATTTATTCATGAGAGACAGAGAGAGAGAGAGAGAGAGAGAGGCAGAGAAGTAGGCAGAGGGAGAAGCAGGCTCCCTGTGGGGAGCCCGATATGGCACTTGATCCCAGGACCCCGAGATCATGACCTGAGCCAAAGGCAGATGCTCAACCACTGGGTCACCCAGGTGCCCTTAGCTGGTTTGAAGAACACTGGATTCTCACAAATTCATTATCTTCAAAAGAAAAAAAATTCGATTCACATCTGTTTCCAAGTTTTTCTGGTTGTGCCAAGGCACAGGCAGACATGTTATGGCAGTTTTGAGCACAGACAGCTTTACTTTTGATTTTTGGTTCTGCTCTTTCCTCACATGTGTGATCTTTGGCGAATTATGGCAAATCACACACCTTCCTAACACCTCAGTTTTCTTACCCATAAAAGGAGTAACGTAACAGCTACTACACGGTTGTATTCATCCCAAAGATGAATAAGTTAATAGATGCCAACACCTCGCACCAAGGACTCCTTACATGTTGGCCACTGTATTCCAGCTGAATTCTTGTGGATTCATTCACTGCTGTTGCTACTCTAAGATGTTTGAGGCTGTAGCTGTTAATTCTAAAGCAACTTTTATTATTTCCAACAGGCTTTACTCTGTAGAAGTTGATGTCAGCTCCATGCCTTTCTGTCTTCTTCTTGTGGTGGGAGATTATTTCCCTAAGGATTAATTGATTTAAGATAGTAGGAAGTTGGGTGCCTGGGTGGCTCAGTGGGTTAAATGTCCGACTCTTGATTTTGGCTCAGATTGTGATCTCAGGGTTGTGAGATTAAACCCCATGTTGGGCTCTATGCTTAGCATGGAGCTTGCTTCAGATTCTCTCTCTCCCTCTCTCCCCACCCCTCCTCTAACCCCCACTCCAAGGGCATGTGCACTCTCTTTAAAAAATAAATATTAGGGGATCCCTGGGTAGCTCAGGGGTTTAGCTCCTGCCTTCCGCCCAGGGCATGATCCTGGAGTCCCGGGATCGAGTCCCACATCAGGCTTCCTGCATGGCCCCTCCTTCTCCCTCTGCTTGTGTCTCTGCCCCTCTCTTTCTCTCTCTGTGTCTCTCATGAATAAATAAATAAAATCTTAAAAAAAATAAAAGTTAAAAAAATATAGTAGGAAGTAAAGAAAAATAGGTTTTAAAAACAAAAAAAACCCCACATGAAACTAAAAAGAAAACAAACTTAATGCTTGGATTTTGCACTTACACAGCCTTTACTCTTTGCAGACACGGTTGGAGGGAAGGTACAATCATTGCAGGCCTTGCATAGAAGATCAACTGAACAAAAAGAAGTATGGCTTTTCTGGGCAGAAAAGCTGTGAGTCACTGGGGATTTGAGTCTTTGTTTTTTTTTTAAAAAAGATTTTATTTATTTATTTGAGAGTGAGAGAGAGAACATAAGCAGAGAGGAGCAGCAGAGGGAAAGCTGAGCAGGGAGCCTGAAGTGGGGCTCCATCCCAGGACCGGGAGGTCATGACCTGAGCCAAAGGCAGATGCTTCACTGACTGGGCCACCCAGGTGCCTCTGAATCTTTGATTTTAAATAATGATGAGGGCTCCCTTTCTGCCCATCCAATCTTTTCCCTGATAAGGTTATATTTTGGAATTGAAAGAACACAAAAAACTTAGGGACAAACGCAATAGTATAATTTATTCTAAAAATGTCAGGAAGTAATGCTGGAAAGATAGGTGTCGTGGTGTATATGTGTGCGTGTGTCAGAGAATAGAATGATACAGAAAAATGGAAACACTGAGTGGGAGAAAGAGAACAGAGTGCTTCTAGAAGGAATGCAAAGCTCCCCCTGTGGCGGTGCATCAGGCCACTGGTTTCTCTTGCGATCACACAAAGACTCAAGGAAAAATGATGACTGACAGCAGACATAGTTATCTAAAAGGTTGTGAACAGTCCCATATAAAGGTATTTCCTTTGTGGACATTTAATCTTGGTTAAAAGATCATTTGATTTATCTTGGGGAAGAGAGAAATAGGAAGAAACTAGAAATATAACCAAGAACTGGGAAGGTTTTTTTTGAAAGTGACAATAAGATTCTTCTCAAAGGTACAATTGCAGATAGGTTTTTATGAAAAATACCAATATAATAGAGGTCCCAGACTCCTCTTTCCTTTTCCCAGGATCATGTTGATGTCAAGTAAGATTAGCTGTTCTTTAAGATTTACTTAAATTTGGCTCAAATTCCTGTTTCATTCATAGAAGGAAACCTGCCCCCACTGTGAATTTTCCAAGGGCAAAGGTTATCCTGGTGAAATGTTAGTTTAGTGGATAGAAAAACTGCAATGATCGCATTTTATGTATACATGTAACATGTGCATGTATCTGCATCTGTCGCTGTTACTTTGCCAAGTGGCATAATTCCATTTGTTTGAGTGGACTTGCTTTCTACATCAGAAAGAAGAAACAAGGAAGGGAAGGTGAGCGAATCCTTCTCTTCACAAGAACCCCAAGCAGGATGCTCAGGTGGGCTTGGGAGCTGCACCCAGTGTTGTGGAGAGGACTGGGAATTTATCTGAGCACCTCGCCTCCAGTCTAGCCCAGTTCACGATCATCAGCCATATCAAACCTTATCATGTCACCTCAATGCTTGAAATCCTTCCTGTCCTGCCTCTTGCCTTTAGCATGAAGGATTGAGATGCTCTGGATTGAGAGCAATCCAGATTGCTCTCAACATCTAACGAGGCTCTAGGTGTTACAGCTGTGTGTTTCAAGCCTGCTCATCTCTCTGTATTTCCCCACCACAAACGGGATGTAGTTAATTAATTGCCTTTTCTTTTCTTTTCTTTTCTTTTTTTTTTTTAAATCTTTTTTTTTTTTTTTATTTATGATAGTCACAGAGAGAGAGAGGGAGAGACAGAGACACAGGCAGAGCGAGAAGCAGGCTCCATGCACCTGGAGCCCAACGTGGGACTCGATCCCGGGTCTCCAGGATCACGCCCTGGGCCAAAGGCAGGCGCTAAACCGCTGCCCCACCCAGGGATCCCCTTTTCTTTTCTTTTCTTTTCTTTTCTTTTCTTTCTTTTCTTTTCTTTTCTTCTTCCTCTTCTTCTCCTCCTTCTTCTTTTAAAGGGTCCTGTGTTCTCCCCTATGTCTGAGCCTTCACCCCTGCCATTCTTTCTCCTGAAATGCCTTTGCTCATTCCATACAGAGTAAAACCTCACCTTTCAGTTACAACCACCATATTTGTTCCTCAGTGCATCCTCACTGGCCTCCACACTCTCCTCTGGGCCCAGTTAGTCTCTCTTAGCAACAACACACACCCTGTTTGTTTAGAGCTCCCACTGTCCTCTTGAACCTTTTTTTTTTTTTTTAAATAAATTAATTTTTTATTGGTGTTCAATTTACCAACATACAGAATAACACCCAGTGCTCATCCCGTCAAGTGTCCCCCTCAGTGCCCGTCACCCAGTCACCCCCACCCCCTGCCCTCCTCCCCTTCCACCACCCCTAGTTCATTTCCCAGAGTTAGGAGTCTTTATGTTCTGTGTCCTCTTGACCCTTAAACCGAAGGCCATACTGGGAACATGAAGAGACAGCCACAGCAATCAAGACTTCCAGGAGAAGCAAATGGCCAAGCCCATTTGCTCACTCTGTAGTTCTCCTGTGTGGCCCGTGCAGAAAGGAGAGGTGATCCAGAGCCTGCCTGTAGAGGAGCACCATTCCTACCTGCTGGTGTCTGATCATGTAGCTACTGTTGACTCATCACAGAGTTTACTTCGCCAGGGCTGGGGAATGTGGGCAATAACAACACACGGCGATGGGCTTTCCAGTTAGCCTACCTTTATCTGGCAGGGGCAGAAGCATACCTATTCATGCCACTCCAAACACAGATGCATCTATAACCTAATCTTTGGTATGTAATCATTGCGTGCGTATATTCTGTATATTTCTTTGTGAAACATGTCAGAAGAAGACAGAATCATGGATGAAACTGAATAAAATCTGAATCAATCTGTGAAAGAAATTCTTATGGATAAGTTGAGTTAAGAGGTTAAGTTCAGGAAGCTGGAATATGTAGGCCCATTTAATTACAAACGTATTAGCAGGTTGCCACTTAAATGTGATGCATCAGAGCTCAACATGTAGTTCCCTCCCTGTTCTCTCCAGTTCAGCCATGCTAGTGCACTTGGCTGTTGCTCAGACACACCAGGTCTGTTTTTGCCTTTGATCTTGCTGTTCTTTGCCTGGCATGCCCTCACCCACCTCTAGGTCTGGCTTATTTAGATCACCTCCTTCCGATGTCTACTCAATGTCATTTTATCAGCAAGGCCTCCCTTGATCACTTGATTCAAAATAGAACTATCTCCCCAAAGGCTAAATGCAGAATGACCAGATGATCCTGCAACTCCACTCCTGGGTATATCCTCAAGAGCTGTGATGACACGTGTCCACACAGAACCTTCTGCACAAATGCTCACGGTAGCATTATTCACAGTAGTCAAAAAGTGGAAAAAAACCAAGTGATGAGTGAATAAACAAATAGTAGTAAATGCATACAGCAGAGTATTATTCATCCATGACAAGGAATGGGACATAGGCACATGCTATCACATAAACAAACCTTAGAAACATCATGCTGATTGAAAGATGCTACACAAAAAGCCACATTTTGTATGACTCCATTTATGAAATTCCCATAACAGGTAAATCCAGAGACAGAAGGTGAATTAGTGTTTGCTGGGGGCTGGGGAGACAGGGCAATGGGGAAGCAATGCTAATGGTTATGGTGTTTTTTGGGGAGAGGTTGGAAAATGATAATGTCTTGGAAGGAGATAATGGGGATAGTTGCACAACTCTGTGAATACTAGGGATGTCAGAACTAGACAGTGTACAAGTGAATTTTATGGTATCTGAATTATATCTCAATGAAGATATTATTTTAAAAAAGTGAACTCCTCGACCTCCTGGAACATATGGTCTCCATTTCCCCTTTATTGTCCTGCTAAGCCCAACTTAACATACCATCTATTCATGTTGTTTACTATCTTGTCCTACTGGATTATAAGCTCCATGTAATTAGAGATCTGTATTGTATTGTATCTCTTGGGGCTAGAACAGTGCATACAGTAGGTGCTCAATAGATGTGTTGAATAATTGTGTAAATGTAGCCATATATACATTAAAGCTGGTACAAGACGTCATTTCCAAAAGATTATAAAAAGATGGCTGCTCAGGAAGAAAAGGAGAATGAAAATGGGGATGTTTTTGTGGTAGCTCACCGTAAGAAGTAGTGACATGAGGTTTGGGTTGAAAACCGTAGCATAGACTTTGCAAGACCCAAGACTCTAGTCTCTCAGTGATGACTGAAGACTGCTTTCTGGGGTCACTTTGCCTGCATCTGTGTGGTCCCAGCAACTAACCGGCAATCCTTGACTCTCTTCTCTCCAGGAAAACTTTGTTTCCTTGATGTTTTCAAATATAATGTGTTAATAGGAACTGTGAGGCTCAGTATGGCCAACAGACAATTGCCATTGAAATGTGAGTTTGATACTCACAGCTCCCAAAGGAGAGGGTGCGCCACACTTTGCAATGGCAGGAGGGGGGGTGGCACACAGGGAAACACCAGGAGGGTCAGGAGTCAGAGGGAAGGGGGACATGGGGGCAGGAACCTTTCTTATGGTTCCCACAGGAAGACACAGCCTCGTCAGGGTAAGCAGGCCTAGGACAGGCTCCTTGGAATAATTTCAGCAGATTCTGGGGCATAGGGACTGTCCCTTATTGTTTGGTACCTGGTCCCAGATGCAGGCATGGGGGTAGTGGCCCAGAGTATGAGAGAAAGTGGTCAGAGGTGTGGGCTCTGGATTGGTGGGTTTGCATTTGAAAAACATGCAAGTTGTCTGCTGTCTCTATGAATTGACTAGTCCTGTGAGGCAGTCTCTCAGGGTCAGCAGGCCCCTGATGTCAGAATCAGAATACAGAGAGTAAGACATGGCGAATACATCGAGAGGGTAAACAGCACTAAACCTTAGGTCTCAGGGCTCTAGATAATCCCAAAATGCCTTGTTTTGGGAACCTGAAACTACTTGGGGATACTCTTGGAATGGGTATGGAGGCCATTGGTGGGTGGGGGGGCCATGTATGGTGGCCATACATTGAGGACATGGTCTGAAAAGCAATGACAACTGCCAGGTACACAAGCCAAGTCTATACGAACCTTAAGTCCATGAAGATGCTGAACAGGTCCCGAAAGACACCAAACTGACTTGTGTCATAGTGCTGGTAGTGTTCATGGGCACTTAGGTGTTACATATTTTAGGTAGACGGTAAAATGATTGAGCTGTGTTATGAGCTCCTCGCTAAAATTTTGGCCGACCCCCAGGCACTGCATACCTCCAGACCTGTTCAGTTCTTAAGTTGGAAGCTGCGAATTTGTGCAGTTCTTCATTATTCTGGCCAATATATATTGTTATTGAATAAAATGTTTGATGTGGGTGCAAAGTGAGCCTTCATTTCTAACGATCTGTAAATTGTATTTCAAATGCTTAACTTACATACACACACACACACACACACACGCACAGTTGGATCTGCCATTCCAGAGTCCCAGAATTGGCACAACTACGTTGCTCTTAGAATCCTGGAAACCACTCCGGTTCTTAGTTTAAAATATTCTGTGGAAATATCTCCACAAAACATGGAAATATTAGTGTAGCATTGTTTCCCTAAGCCTCATTTCTTTGGCGATCTTTGCTCTCTGCCTCCCAGGCCCCATTCTGAAGCCAATATATGTTGCCAACAGCAGAAGATGACCTCTTATATTTTATGTAAGTCCAGCCAGTTCCTGGTTTTACTGCCTTTTCATGAGGAGGCTGGTTTAGTGGCCCTGAGTAATTCTGAGTAGCAACCCAGCCTCTGAGGTTCCCTTCTTGGCTATGCTCTGGAGAATAGACATCAGAACAGAAAGACCATTTCATAGAGACAAGAGGAGAAAAGGAACAGGGGAAGGCTGAGAGATTCAGAAGCACCTCAAACTGGAGCCTCCTTACGTCTCCTATGTAATATTTCTGTTTCAGTACGAGGTAGTTGGCTTGGTTCTTTCCTTCAAACTGTAAACAAAAAAGTGAACCCATGTGGTCCCAAGGGAAGGCCAAATAGTAAATTCTGGAACTAACAGAGATGGTTCAGGGGTCGTGAACATATACATGTTAGAGTCAAGATTTGAACCCTTACCTAAAAGCCCCCACTCATCTTCTCTCCCCCTGCTTATATACAGCAGGGTGTTGTAGATGCTGTAAATACTCCCACCACGTGGCTTCCCTCTGATTCTTCTTCCCCTTTCTCCCCTTCTCCATCTCTGCCTCTCCTTTGTCCTCCTCCTTCTTTCTCCAACTCACTTGCTCCTCTACCCTCTCACTTCTTATGGTTATTCAAGCTCCCACCGGTGACTGTTTACGCAGTCCCATGCATTGTGTCAAACCCTTCACCTACAGTGTCCCTTTAAGTCACAAAGTTGATATTACCACCCCCACTTTGCCACCAGGAGATTGACACTCAAAAACAATGAGGGGCTCACCTAAATTCTCATGGCCTCCAAGGAGCTGGGATCTGACCCCAGATTTGTCTGACTTCAAAGATGGTGCATGTAACTACTATGGGCATGGCTGCATCTATCTCTCTGTATATTCACTCATCTTTAACTCTTAATCATGCAGAAAAAGAGCACATAGTTTTCCCTTTTGGCATGATTCAGTTGTCCTCAGGCCTTGTTGTAAGTTTTGTAAAATTTCAAGGTAAATAGTAACTGCCTCTCATATCATTTTATATTTATGTGGATTGGGTTGAGTTTACCTTCCTAATGGCACTAGAGCTTCTGGCCCATATGGAGCTGGTGATTTCTTTCTGCGAGTACTGCGCTCACCGTGGTGGATGCATGGGGCCAGCCTCTCACTGTCTCTCCAGAGATCCCTCCCGCGGCTCCTTATGGGATGGTGGCTATTCCTTCAGGATGTTTGCTTTCCTCTACAATCCAATACGGAACATCTGGGATTCACTGGAAGTAATTCTGATCTCCGGAAAAGAACTCATGCCCGCAAAACATAAATGATGGTTTTTAGTTGGTCACTGTTCTGTATTTGTACTTTATTTTAGTAATACATTTTTTTTTTTTTACTTTATCGAAGTGACTCGTCATGGGATTCCCACAAAGACATGAAATAGACATAACATAAAGTCATATACGTAAAGGCATAAATTCCTCTTGTTAAGACCACATCGTGCTCACGGTGCTCTCAAATACTGGCACCCGGATGGATTACTCTCCTAACTCAGAGGGTCACAGTGGTTTTCCATTAAAAAGATAAAACCAGTAGAAACTGCATAAATAGACACTAAGGAACCAGTCTGTTTTCAGGAAATATCTGTAATCTGGAAAGCACACAATTTTTCCTGACAAACTATTTGTCGATTTGAAACTCCAATAGTTTAGCAGTTACAGATGGCTTTCTAAAATCTTCTTTGCATATTTCTTTCCTCTTCCAAAATAGTTTCTCATATTTGACGTCAAGGACTAGTAATCGAGGCTAATTTACTAGCATGTGGTCCAGCCTTAAGTTTTATTTATTTATTTTTCCCCTGAGGCTTTTGTGGTGAGGTGTGGAAACCACAGTGGAGGGCCTCGTAACCATGGTGACAGCATTGCCGCAGTGAAGTGGCTCTCAGAGCTGAAGGCACTCAGGCCAGGAGGCTAATTCCTAGAACAAAGCCTTTTTTGTGTTCAAGAAGGCCCAGGAGAGCTGAGGGTTGTGACAGTGGCTGACAAACCTTCAGCCCAAGGACCCATGAGGGAAAGATGTGAATCTTAATCTTCACCTCATTAATCATTTCATGAAAAAAAAAACAAAGAAATAAAAAAATGCTAGCAAACCTGATGAATGTCCTTCTGTGATTTGGCTCCTCTCCTAAAAGGTATCATGGCTTTGCTGGACATGCTTGTCCACGTAGTCTGGACATGTTCTTTCAATCTTTCTCATTCTGTGCCCCAAAAGCATAGTGACCAAAGCCATCTCGAATGTCTAAAAGGGATTTTAAACACCATCCTCTCTAAAATGACTTTGTTTTAAGATGGCTCCTACAAATTAAAAAAAAAAAAAAAAAAAAAGGGATCCCTGGGTGGCGCAGCAGTTTGGCACCTGCCTTTGGCCCAGGGCGCGATCCTGGAGACCCTGGATCGAATCCCACGTCAGGCTCCCGGTGCATGGAGCCTGCTTCTCCCTCTGCCTGTGTCTCTGCCTCTCTCTCTCTGTGACTATCATAAATAAATTAATTAATTAATTAAAAAAAATAAGATGGCTCCTACTGTTAGAATATCATTCTCCCTCACTGCTGGCTTAGTTGGTTTTGCCATCAGTTCTCCATCAGAAGTAAAGGGGGCTTAAAAGTAGCACCTTTTCCATGATGCATTATTTCTAAGGCTGTCTGCTTTCGTCACATTATTTAGAGAGTTTATTGTCAACTAGCAAATCAATGTAATGAATTCAAGAGAAAATAGATCTGAAGGTAACAAAATGTTTGGGACGGGAAGTATTGAGCCTGAAAAGAAGCTCACTTTTGAATTCTGCAGAAGGAGGAGTGCTTGGTTTGAACACTTTAGGATGGTAAAAACGTGCCTGAATTCCAGTCCTTTTGATCCATGATAATAGCAATGGTGGAAGTTCCAATGGTAAAATCTTAGGCTTTGTGGCTTGATTTTGGATTTCTAATTTTCCAGGTGTGCAATCTTTGGTGAATTATTTTTTTCTTTCTTTATTGTTTTTAATAATAAATTTATTTTTTATCGGTGTTCAATTTGCCAACATACAGAATAACACCCAGTGCTCATCCCGTCAAGTGTCCCCCTCAGTGCCTGTCACCCATTCACCCCCACCCCCCGCCCTCCTCCCCTTCCACCACCCCTAGTTCGTTTCCCAGAGCTAGGAGTCTTCATGTTCTGTCTCCCTTTCTGATATTTCCTACCCATTTCTTCTCCCTTCCCTTCTATTCCCTTTCACTACTATTTATATTCCCCGAATGAATGAGACCATATAATGTTTGCCCTTCTCCGATTGACTTACTTCACTCAGCATAACACCCTCCAGTTCCGTCCACGTTGAAGCAAATGGTGGGTATTTGTTGTTTCTAATGGCTGAGGAATATTCCATCGTATTCATAGACCACATCTTCTTTATCCATTCATCTTTCGATGGACACCGAGGCTCCTTCCACAGTTTGGCTATTGTGGACATGGCTGCTAGAAACATCGGGGTGCAGGTGTCCCAGCATTTCATTGCATCTGTATCTTTGGGGTAAATCCCCAGCAGTGCAATTGCTGGGTCGTAGGGCAGGTCTATTTTTAACTCTTTCTTTGGTGAATTATTAAACCTTCTTTTGGGTGATAAAATGGGGATACAAATAATACCAACCCTCAGAATGTTGTGAATATTAAAAGTAATTTAGTCTGTGTAGGGTGCTGAGCACAGGGGCAGTAAGGGTTCTTCACCTGGGTTTTATGATGTTGGTACAAGCTTAATGGCTCTATGAGGGCTATTAATCAGACCATGTACATAAATATCTTTTTAAAAAGATTTTATTTATTTATTCATGAGAGACATAGAGAGAGGCAGAGATGTAGGCAGAGGGAGAAGCAGACTCCCTGTAGGGAGCCTGATGTGGGACTCGATCCCAGGACCCCAGGATCACGATCTGAGCTGAAGGCAGACACTCAACCACTGAGCCACCCAGACACCGCACCGTGTGCATATTTCTTTGAGAACTATTACTGTGGTACTGTGGTATAGAAGGTGGTGATGGGAAGGTGCAAGTAATGATTAGCCTCATTCTTGGCTTGTGTTTGAGTTATTCAAGATGTTGGCTTCAACTTTTGGACTTTACAGCTCACCATACAGTTTGCCTTGGGATTGTCAGACCATTCTTCTCTGTACACAGCATCTACCCTGATGAAGGGAAGGGTGTTCTTTTTCCAACAAAGGAGAATTGGAATTAAGTGTTTGGAGATGAGTGAAGTTCCTTCAGCAAGTGCCAGCCTGTGGTCTAGACCAGGGAAAAGGGAATGCCAAAAGGAGTTCTAAGGGCAAGGAGTTATAAACCAGTGTCCAGGTTCATTTCCACCCCTAGAGCCTTGAACTATGGTTATGAATCTGTGGCATCACAGTATCCTGTAGATCTGCAACTTAAGAATCAAAGCAGTTGAAGGTCTGACTGCATCTTTCAGGGGACAGCTTGGGTTTTGGTTTCCAAAATCACAAAGGTGGGATGTGCCAGGGACTGTGTGTGAAGTCATGAGTCTAGGACTCAGTTGGGGTGGGGAAAAGGAGCAGGCCTCCCAGCTCTTCTTCTTTATAGCTGTGTGACCTTGAGTGGCCTTAGTGCCATGAGGAGAGCTGTGAAGAATGCCACTACCAGACACAGAGGGGCAATGTGCATGTTACATGAAGATATACCAAAGTGCCTAGCACAGCTCATGGTGTCTCCAAAACCCTCAGCTCAGGATAGGCATAAGTGCTTCCTTAATAGGGTCTGGGAGCTTCTGGCTGCCCAAGGGCCAGGGCTCCCCTCTACCTCCCTGTTATGCTGTGAGTTAGGTGAGCTCCCTATGGGGTGGTGCAAGGTGGGCCAGGGAGTCGTGGGGTTCTGGGCTATAGGTGCAAGGACACTACCTCCCTCCCAGACCCCTACGAGCCACAAAATTGGTGGAGTCTCACTGGGCAACAAACTCAGAAAAGTAACCACCTGTGTTAAGGGTTGTCAGACTCCTGGTGATAGGACCCTCGACACCTCCACAAAGCTGGCTAGGGCTGGAGACATGCTTACAGCCCTCTCTCTCCCTCTGTGTCTCTCGATCTCTGCCCTTCTCTCTTTCTTCTTCTGTTTCCCTCTCTGTCAGCAATGTAGCAATAGAAGTTATAGGGCAGAGGCAGATCCTAACGCACTCCAGAAAGACCCAATTAACTGTGCACATGTGTAATGACAACCCAAAGAAGGTCAAGAACTTTCTTGAAAAGGTAGAGGGGAGCCCTGCAATGTAGCAATAGAAGTTATAGGGCAGAGGCAGATCCTAACGCACTCCAGAAAGACCCAATTAACTGTGCACGTGTGTAATGACAACCCAAAGAAGGTCAAGAACTTTCTTGAAAACATAAAGACCTCAAAGTATGGGTATAAACTATGTCAGGATATCAATAAATCAGGACTCATAGGAACAGCTTGAAGTTTGAGCCAAGTGTCCCTGACCTACAGGGTGAGGCCCTCCCAACCCCACTTCCCTTCAGCATTAGCATTCATCCTTCAAAATCATAAATATAATTCACACTCAGGATAAAAAGAAAAAAATCAAACAAAAGGGAAAGTAAACTTTCCCTTGCTGATCCTTTCGCAGTCTTCAGCTGTAACTATTTAATAAAGGTGAATTATTAGTTTTGCATATTCTTCTAGAATTCAAATGTGTATTACCTTTTTTTTGTATATTTTTTTTATTGGAGTTCGATTTGCCAACATATAGCATAACACTCAGTTCTCATCCCATCAAGTGCTCTCATCAGTGCTCTCATCACCCAGTCACCCTGTCCCCCCGCCCACCTCCCCTTCCACTACCTCTTGTTCGTTTCCCAGAGTTAGGAGTCTCTCATGTTCCGTCACTCTCTCTGATATTTCCCACTCATTTTCTCTCCTTCCCCTATAATCCCTTTCACTATTTTTTATATTCCCCAAATGAATGAGACCATATAATGTTTGTCCTTCTCCGATTAACTTACTTCACTCAGCATAATACCCTCCAGTCAAATGTGTATTTCCTATAAGTGAAAAAGCTAGTTGTGGAATGGTAAGAAGGCTATATTATAGTGTAATGGGCAGGAAATACAGTATAGTATGGGATAATACATTTTGTTCTGACTCTTATTCCTTTCTACCTGAAATATCCAGGCAATCTTTCCATAGCAGAACATAAAGATTTTTCTTATTGTTTTGAAAAGCCAAAGTCTATGTTACTGTACTAACTTACCCGGGTTATACTATACATTTTGGGAGTAGTTTCTCTTTATTTGCTATTACATATGATGCTACCATGAACATTTCAATATAGCCACTTTTGTATATTTATGCAAATAGCCATAGGCTAAGTTCTTAAACAGTATTTTAAGAATTTAAACTGTGTGAGTTTGTACATTTTAAATAAATGTTGCCAAATTCTTTCCCAGTTATTGTACTTACAAGCCAGCCCACAGTGTGTAAGAAAGTCTATTTCCCATACTCAAAACGTTTAAATATTTGCCAACATTGAAAGTAACTCATTTTTATTATCTTTGTCTTAGTTTCTGTGACTCTAAGCCAATTTGAGACAATTTTCCTATGCTTTCATGTAAACTGCTTATTCCAATACTGTTTCTCTCTCTCTCTATTGGTGGCTTCTCACTGATTTGTAAGAGCTCTTTGTATATGAAGAAATAAGCTCTGTCAACATATGCCATAATTATTGAGAATAGATTGGCATTTGTCTTTTGACTTTGGTTCTGATGTTGTGTTTTTCTCTTAGGCAGAAATTGGAAAAAGTTATGGAGTTAAATTATTAGCCTCTTTTATGGCTACTGGGATGAGTAATCTTTAACTAGCAAGGGGGGCAATGTCCCTGAGGTTGACTTGCCATTTTAGTGGTGGGTACAGAATGCTTTATGATTGGAGAAGCAGCTGGGTCCTTGTAGAAAAATGGCTGTTTCTCTTACTTTATGGCCCTAGGGAAATTTCAGGAAGATTAGCCAAAATACTACTACCCTACTGCTTTCAAGAATGCTTCTGGGTCTGTGGTTATCAGCTCACTGTAGGAGCAAGCCTCTGTAGGTGTCTCCTACGGAAATGACACATTGCTCTGCCCCATTTATTGAATATTGTGTGATGAAGGCTTTTGGTCCCAATTAATAGGGCAAGCTGTGCTTGATCCAGCTCTTGAGCTTTCCATTGAGACGGCTGCTCAGGTGAAAATCCCAGAAGACATGTACAAAGGGAGTAGCATCCCCAAATGCTTTCCTTTTCCCTTGTAAGCAATAGGATAAACCCAAGGGATACCAATTAAGATAAGTCAGGAGACATCAGGCATGTTAATGATTTGGCCACACTACCTCTGACCAGACCTGGAATGATGGGTTAATAAGCTGTAATCTCCAAAGGGTTCCTGATTTTTTATTTTTCTGTATAATCCTTTCAGATTAATTGTTTGCCTCAGGTTATGAGATGTTTCCATGATGGTTCAAATAAGATTCGTATTAGTTTCCTAGGTAACAAATCACCCTAAACTTGGTGACTTGAAATAGCAAAAATTGATTCTCTCACAGTTCTGGAGGCCAGAAGTCCAAAACCAGTGTGTCAGCAGGGCTGTGCTCCCTTCAAAGGCTCTAGGGAGGATCCTTCCTTGTTTTTGTCAGCCTCTGGTGGCTCTAGGTATTTGTTGGCTTGTGGTTGCTTTTCTCCAGGCTTTGTTTCCATTTTCATGTGGCTGTCCTTTCTATACCTCTGTGTATCCTTTCCTCCTCTCAGAAGGATACTAGCCATTGGGTTTAGGGCCCACCCTAAATCTAGGATAATTTCATCTTGTGCTTCTGTTTAATTGCATTTATAGTGATGCTATTTCCAAATAAACTAACTTTGTGAGACTCTGGGTGGACGCAAACTGTGAGCAGACTTGGAGGTTTTGGGTGGACATGAATTTTGGGGAGATTCTGAAGTTCCAGGTGGACATGAATTTTGGGGAGACACTGTTTAGTCCACTATACCAGTAATCTCAAAAGTTTAAGGTAGATGTGGTCTCCTTTAAGGGGTTAATATCCTAAATATATAAAGAACACATACAACTCTACACCTAAAACCCAAACAATCCTACTAAAAAATGGGCAGAGGACCTGAATAGACATTTTTCCAAAGAGGTCATCCAGATGTCCAACAGCCACATAGAAAGATGCTCAACATTACTCATCAACAGGGAAATGGACATCAAAACCACAATGAAATATTGCCTTATACTGGTTAGCATGGCTAAAATCAAGAAGACAAGAAACAAGTGTTAGTGAGGATGTAAAGAAAAAGGAATCCTCATGCACTGTTGGTGGGAATGTAAATTGGTGCAATCACTGTGGAAGACAGTATGAGGGTTCCTCAAAAAAACTTAAAATAGAAATACCATATGATCCAATAATTCCACTATTGTGTATTTACCCAGTGAAAATACACTAATTTGAGAAGGTATATGCACCCCTGTGTTTATTGCAGCATTACTTACAATAGCCAAGATATGGAAACAATCTAAGTGTCCATCAATAGATAAATGGATAAAAAAGTGTGGTATACATACACAGTGGAATATTATGCAACCATAAGAAGGATGAGATTGTGTCATTTGAGATAACCTAGAGGGTTTTATGCTGAGTCAAGTAAGTTGGACAACTACCATGATTCCACTCATAAATGGAATCTAAAAAACTGAATAAACAAACAAAAAGTGGAAATGGAACTATAAATCCAGAGAACAAGCTAATGGTTGCCAAAGGGGAGAGTGGTGGAGGTTGGGCAAAATGGGTGAAGGGAAGAGGAGATACAGGCCTCCAGATACAGAATGAGCAAATCACAGGAATAAAAAAGCAGCACATAGGAATGTAGTCATGATTTTGTAGTAGTGCTGTAATGGGACAGATGGTAGTTATAGTGAATACAGCATAATGTATAGACTTGTCAAGTCACTAACTTGTACACCTGAAACTAATGTAACATTGTGTCAACTATGCTAAAAAAAAATAAAACAAATGTGGACTCCTTTTCAATACTCTGATAAGCTGAGAGCTGCAAGTAACAGGTGCAGAGTTGACATTGTTGAGGCTGAAATTTGAGGTAGTACTACAAGCTCCTTGAGCCATTTTGAGAAGAAACGTATCACCAAATTTCTCCCCAGAATGATAATGCAAAATTAATAAAGCTCTTGACCAGAGATTCTTGATACGTACTTCTCATAGGTAAACACGACTTTTATCCACTGGGTGACCTCGGCAAGAGCTGTAGAGTATTCATCTATAAAATGAGGATGACAAAGTAGTCTATTTGTTCAGGGTGTGTGAGTGAAATAAGAAAATGCATTTGGAGTTCTTGATGTAGTACTTGAAATATAGTAGATGTTTAATAAAGAAAAACTTTAAAGCTCTTTAAGAACTGAGAAAACTCTCCCACAAAGAATATACAATGAAATGTTTGGGGGATATAGGTGTTTTTCTTTTCTATTCTCTTCTTTTTTATTTATTTATGTATGTATGTATGTATGTATGTATGTATGTATGTATTTATTAGAGAGAGAGAGAGAGAGAGAGAGAGAACAAGCAGGAGGGACAAAGGGAGAGGGAAAGAGAATCCCAAGCAGACTCACCCCATGCAGGGCTCGATCTCTTGACCCTGAGATCACAACCTGAGCTAAAACCAAGAGTTAGACCCTAACTGACTGCACCACCCAGGCACGCGAGGGGGATATAGATGTTTCTTAAAAACAAGTCACGAAAGAAGTCCATAGAAGGGTCCAGGCATAGGTTTATAAATTGTTGTATTTTGTCCTAATGATGGGGCAGCAGGATCAGTCAGGGTCCCAATAGGAAGTACATTACACACTCAAACTCAGGAAACCAAAGAAGGGCTTAATAAAAGCACTCACTACAGGTACAAAGGTGTGTAGGCAGGGTATAGGGAAACCATCAGAGTGAGAGCAGTAGTAAAGGCAGGAGGGAGGTGTAGTAATTGTCACTATAGGACCAAGGGATTGAGAAAGAGGAAGTGTCTCCAGGGATCCACAGCATTATTTTTTTTTAATAAATTAATTTTTATTGGTGTTCAATTTACCAACATACAGAATAACACCCAGTGCTCATCCCGTCAAGTGTCCCCCTCCGTGCCCGTCACCCATTCACCCCCACCCCCCGCCCTCCTCCCCTTCCACCACCCCTAGTTCATTTCCCAGAGTTAGAAGTCTTTATGTTCTGTCTCCCTTTCTGATATCTCCCACACATTTCTTCTCCCTTCCCTTATATTCCCCTTCACTATTATTCATATTCCCCAAATGAATGAGAACATACAATGTTTGTCCTTCTCCGATTGACTTACTTCACTCAGCATAATACCCTCCAGTTCCATCCACGTCGAAGCAAATGGTGGGTATTTGTCGTTTCTAATGGCTGAGGAATATTCCATCGTATACATAGACCACATCTTCTTTATCCATTCATCTTTCGATGGGCACTGAGGTTCCTTCCACAGTTTGGCTATTGTGGACATGGCTGCTAGAAACATCGGGGTGCAGGTGTCCCGGCATTTCATTGCATCTGAATCTTCGGGGTAAATCCCTAACAGTGCAATTGCTGGGTCGTAGGGCAGGTCTATTTTTAATTCTTTGAGGAACCTCCACACAGTTTTCCAGAGTGGCTGCACCAGTTCACATTCCCACCAACAGTGCAGGAGGGTTCCCCTTTCTCCTCATCCTCTCCAACATTTGTTGTTTCCTGCCTTGTTAATTTTCCCCATTCTCACTGGTGTGAGGTGGTATCTCATTGTGGTTTTGATTTGTATTTCCCTGATGGCAAGTGATGCAGAGCATTTTCTCATGTGCATGTTGGCCATGTCTATGTCTTCCTCTGTGAGATTTCTCTTCATGTCTTTTGCCCATTTCATGATTGGATTGTTTGTTTCTTTGGTGTTGAGTTTAATAAGTTCTTTATAGATTTTGGAAACTAGCCCTTTATCTGATATGTTATTTGCAAATATCTTCTCCCATTCTGTAGGTTGTCTTTGAGTTTTGTTGAACCACAGCATTATTGATTCTGCTTTAATGCGAGCAGTAACTGGGTGACGGGCACTGAGGGGGGCATTTGATGGGATGAGCACTGGGTGTTATTCTATATGTTGACAAATTGAACACCAATAAAAAATAAATTTATTTAAAAAAATGGGAGCAGTAACCAAAGCAAAGGAGGCAGTCAAGGGAATAAATGCCAAGAATTTGCTGTTCTTCCTCTTTCCAATCTCCTGTTGTGGCTTCCCTTTGCTGAGTCTTGAAGCCAGACAGCAAGGGGGTTTATTGATCACCAGGGCTATGTATGTCATCCACACAGCCCCCAGGAAAACAAGCTTCCTAGGGCAGAACAACAGGATGGAGGAGGCTGGGGAGTGGGTCTTGAAGAGGCACATGGAAAGATGCCTTCTCATTTTCTTTATCATTTGGGTTCTTGGTCTGATTGTGGCACATTCTCTTCTTTTAGAACAGTATTTGAGAACATTCTCTTGAGTAATGGGTCACTGGTGGCTCAGCGTGATCTGCAACGACCTCTCACTGGCATAGCTTCTGGTAATATCTATCAAACCTCCACTGATGGACTTACTATATCTGCCAGCTTTGGCAAAGGATGAAGGAGTAATTCTGTGGAAAATATTGTAGTCTACGATGCTTTCAGGTATGGTTGCAGACACTTCCATATTCAGAGACAGCTCGTCCTGAGTCCTCTGAATAAGATATACCTTCTGATCTTACTGCCATATAAGTAAGGCATGGATGTGACTTTTAAGTCTTCCTAGAGTGCAGTGATCCAGAGTCTAACGGGTTAGTTTTTGCCTGAGGGATGGCATCTGTTCTCATTGGTTGGCACCTTGGTAGTGGCAGTTCATTGCAGCTTCCTGCACCCCATCCCATCCCCTTCTCCACCCTGTTTGCTTATAGTGTGGGTTGATTTGGAACTAGATTTAGTATCGTGATTGTTTTCTGCCTTAGTACCCATATTTCCACCCATCTGTTTATTCCAAGGGTTTCCAGAAGATGTGGCGTCTTAGCAGAAAATCTCTCCGAACCCAAACCCATTCTAGGCAGGGTAGCTGGTGAGCAATTCAAGTTCAATTTCCTGAGTTTGGGAAGCTTGGGGTGTCACCATTAAGCATGCCTTTGCCCAAATGCCCTAGGCCTCTTCTAGGGCTGGTGTGTACTCTTCCTGGGTCCATCCTCTTGCCGGTAGACTGTACCGCCAGCGTGTCCATCTTGGACCCCAGGGGGCCAGATGGTGTTTGATCTGGAGGCTGGTAAGAAATGAAGCTGTGAGTAGTAGAGGTGGTGCATCTGCTCCCCTGATCTAGTTTACAGTGTGAGGGCCAGTCTGCCTCGATGGCACTGTGTTCCTCCTGCCCCTTTACATTCTCTGTCAACACCCTGCTCTTTATGATTCTGAAATTTTAACGATCTGACGTTCAGAGGTCAAGTTCAAGCTCTCAGTCTGGCCCCAACCTGTGTCTCTGTTTCATCTCCCTCTATGGACCAACACAAACTTTCTACCTGAACCCACATTTTCAAGTAACACCCACGCATCATGATTGCACACACCCATTCCCCCAACACCCACATCCATACATGCTTACAGTGCACAGCCCCTTGCGACACTTCCTGGTCACTTTCAAAGTCTTCTCTGCCTTTCTCCATATCCAAGCTGGATCTGCCTTCCAGGCTTGCTCCAAGTGCCCCTCGTGCTGTCCCATGTTTCTCAGCCAGTGCAACCAAGGATGATCATTCACCGATTCACAGCTAGCTATCGAGCACTGAGTGTGTCACTGGGCTCTGGGCATAATTCCAGGAGGCCCAGGAGCCCAGGCTTTCGGGAAGATGGAAGCTAAAGCAGCCGGCTTTTGAATTTGTGCCCAGTTAATGGGTGTAAAGTGATTTCCCGTCATTAATTTGCATTTCTCTGATTGACTAAGGGTTTTGAGCAATTCTTCTGATGCAGGTCACCTTTCCTGTGTTGGGGCCTCCCTCTTGTAAATTGCTTTCTCCCACTTTTCTGAAGGGGGGTTGCTGAAATTTTCTTGTTGGCATGCAGACATTTCTTGTTCTACGTTTTTGACACCCTGGTTTTATTTGTTGCAAAATCTTGTCCCGTCCTGTCATCTATTATCGACGTCTGTGATGGTCTTTTATTTATTTTTATTTTTTTATTTTATTTTTTTTAAAGATCAGATTTTTTTTTTAGATTTTTATTTATTTTTTATGATAGTCACAGAGAGAGAGAGAGGCAGAGACACAGGCAGAGGGAGAAGCAGGCTCCATGCACCGGGAGCCCGATGTGGGATTCGATCCTGGGTCTCCAGGATCGCGCCCTGGGCCAAAGGCAGGCGCCAAACCGCTGCGCCACCCAGGGATCCCTGTGATGGTCTTTTAAAGATAAAAGTCCTTCATTTTCATGTAATTGAACTTACTAGTTTTTCTTACACAGTTTTTCTGTGTACTTGTTCTATTTAAGAAGTCCCGGGGGGGGGGTTGGGGTGACAGGGTGACAGGCACTGAGGGGGGCACTTGATGGGATGAGCACTGGTAAATTTAACTCCAATTAAAAAAATAATAAAAAAAGAAGTCCTACCCTACCTGTAAATGATATATTGTCTTATATCTCTTTTTATCAACTTCTTAGTTTTACCTTTCATGTGTAGTATTACATCCACTTGGGGCTCACTATTATTTATGTATTAGGTACAGATTCAGTTTCATTTTGCTTGATATACTTACAATTTCCCTAATATATCAGCTAAGCAATCTGCTCTTTCCTGCTGGTTTTTGCTACCGCCTTTATGGTATATTACATTCCCACATGGACATAATTTTTGCTCTGCACTCCCTAGTCTGTCCCCTTGACATATTTTCTGTTTTTGCGCCAGTGGCACCTGTTCTTTATTACAGTAACTTTTTTTTCCACTGTGGTTATTACAGTAGCTTTGAGGGTTGTTTTGTTTTTTTAAATTTTTTTTAAATTTATTTACGATAGTCATACAGAGAGAGAGAGAGAGAGAGGCAGAGACACAGGCAGAGGGAGAAGCAGGCTCCATGCACCGGGAGCCTGACGTGGGATTCGATCCCGGGTCTCCAGGATCACGCCCTGGGCCAAAGGCAGGCGCCAAACCGCTGCGCCACCCAGGGATCCCTGAGGGTTGTTTTAAAGTCTACTTGGACAAGTCCACTACTTCCCTTGAGTTTTTAAAAGTTGACTTAGCAATTATAGATCTTTATCAATCTTAATATATAAATCTTAAAATGAGCTCAATGGATTCCTCAAAACATTCACCTGGAGTTTTCATTGTGATCGCCCAGCATTTATAGGTTAATGTAGGGAGAATGTCATCTTTATTCTAGTGTTTTCCCATTTAAGGGGCATCTTTCATGGCTTCTTGACTCTTTCATGCCCCTTCACATGGGTCAAGAGGAAACCTAGAGTGCTCAAAACAGGGTATTCCGGTCCCTGAAAAGGGATCATACCACTTTCCTGGTCTCTGTAATATCTTAAGAGGGAATCCGGATCACCTATGTCTGTCCACTGACAACACCGTCAACAGTCTACCACAACTCATCTACATTTGGAATCTACTCCTGCCCTGTTCATGCCCCGCACCCAGAGGTATCTGAACATCCCCTGCATTTCCTCTTCCTCCTCAACTGTATCTTCTGGGATACCCTGGAGCAGAGGTGTCCCTTCTAGTCCTCATTGCCCCTTCCAGGCCTCCCTAAACTCCTCAGCTCTGAATCTCACATCACCAGACCATGTCCATCTCTCCCTCTCGCTGCAATCATCTGCCAGTGGCTCATGAGTCACTTCCCCTCGTTCTTAGTGATTTCAGCTCCTGGGTCATTGCTATTGTCTCCATTCCCACTCCAGCCTTAATTCTTTGTGATGTGAATTCAAGTAGCTGATTCATCTAATAGGGAGGGATCTTGAATCCCTCTACCCTCAATTGTATCCTGTACCCCACCCAGACTCCTTACTGTTGTGTCTCATAATCCCGTACACCTGTTGCTCTGAAGAAAAGATTCATGGCAGCTGTAGTCTCATTTTTGAAGGAGAAGAAACACTTCATTGATCTTATAAAAATCTAATCAAAACAGAAAGAAGAAAAGGGAAGCCTGCGCATAGATGAGGGCAATAGTAAATAGTAAAGGAGAATAAGAGTTACATCAAATCAGGTACTTCCAACCTTCAACCTCACTAGCTGGGGAAGCCCCGTGGAGACAGCCAGTTGGAGTCCCAGTTGAGAGGCCCGGATGGAGCATCCTCCCCTCAGGTGAGACTTCCAACTGACCATCCCCATCAGGGCCGTGTTGATAGGGCAGATTATGGGCTCTGGAATTAAGCAATTATTCACCTACGTGCAGTTTGAAGCGAGCTGTGTTTCTGTGTTATTGTGTCTTTACATCTTCAGGGAGCCTGGACTGGGTGTGCTCGCCTCTGCACCTGGATTCTATTCTGGCCTGGTGGGGGGTGGGGGGCGGGTGCAGCCCAGCCTGGAGTAGGAGGGGATACAAGGTCAATTGTATAGCTCTTGGTGTCCAGAGCAGAAGGGCCAGTTCTGTCCTGGAGGCCAGCTTATGTCAACTAACCAGACTCCCGAGGTCACTTATGCCGCATGAGTCTCACAAACAGAATTCCCAAACCTGCCTGTGTACGTGCAGGTCTGGGTGGTCAGTTATGCAGGACAGACCACAGAGACCTCCGACCACACAATATACCTATGCTTTCCAATATGGTAGCTACTAGTCACATGTAGCTATTTACATGTAAATCAGTTAAAATTAAGAATAAGTAAAGTCTTGGTCCTCAGTTGCCCTAGCCATGTTTCAAGGGCTGGTGGCTATTGGCTGCCATATTGGCCAGTGCCCATAGCGAGCATGTCTCTCATCATGGATTTCCACTGGCACTTCCTAGCGCTGGACTGGGTTATTACCAATAACTGCAACTACTTCAGATCTCAGCTGTGTGCTCCCCAATCTGTCCACCACCTCTTGGCATTTAGGCTTACCTATGTCTTGTTAAGGACTTTGCCAATCCTTGGACTCTCTCGGAACCTACCCTCAGCTCACTTTCCACTGTCCTTCCTCCTGCCTCCCTGAGCCTCTCTCCTCCCCTCACTGGTGACATTTCCTGGCCAAACATTAGAGGCATTGGTTTGCATGATCTCAACTCCTTGTCTTCTCACGCTTTACCATATTTGCTTGATGAAACGACACCCTGGCTTATCCAGTTCACTACGTGCTCTTGGCCTGCACTAGATCAGCAGAATGGAGATGGAGAAAAAACACAGAATCACATGTACAGTCTTACTTAAATTCCTGACCTTGTATACCTGAAATTAATATGATATTGCATATCAGCTATATTTTGAGAAAAAACGAAATTATAAACTAATTTAGAACCAGAGCAATTGCATAGCACTATGGTTTTCTGATCTATAAGCTCCATTCCCCTAGACATTGACTTCAGGAGTGTGCCTCTTTTCAGACCCCCCACCTCCCTTCCTCCATCTTCATTCTCATCCCACGACCTTGCCTCCTCCTTCCTGCAAGTGCTGGATAGAACATTGTCATACTCCCATCACACCTGCCCCCACCGTATGTCTGTGTGTGCCTCCCCACAGATGAGCTGTCTAGGCTTCCAGTGTAGACAGTTTCTCCTGCTTGTGCCTAGGATCCATCCCTGCCCCCTACTCCAGGCCACTGCTGCCTCAGTCTCCCCTCTGTCTCCTATACCATCATTTCTCATCTCTTTACTGGCTGATAAGCACGCAAACATGTTTTTCTTTCTCCCATTAAAAATTTATTGGCCTCATTTTCCCCTCAAGTTTGTGTCCATTTCTCTGCTCTCTCAGACACTGTGTCCAACATCCTTGAAATGTGTATTTCTCCTTCCCCAGTGTAGGCTTACCTGAGTAAATTACCACTGGCCCTTTGGGGGAGGGCTTGTGGAATCGTTATGTCATACTCCTGCCGTGGTGCTGCAGGGGCCTTCCTCTGTCAGGGGTTCTGGGTCTGAGAAGTGACACAAGTGCCTGTGCAAGGGATCAACTTGGTATTTGGAGTGACTTCCCTCAGTCTCCTGCTCATCCATCTTTGACTTGGCTTATAGACCGAATGATGCTCTTGTTGGCTGCCCATCTCTCTTGCCCTTGGGAATGACCTCTGTGTAGCTCTGGGTGGGTCAGCCTCCATGGCCGCCACTCTGAGCTCACTGCTCACTATGCTGATTGGATGGACTCTGAGGGGTAGGTGCTGCCACGGGGCCTCTGTTGCCTTGGGATTTTATTGCCCATTGTGCCAAAAGCCCTACTTGTCCATTGTCAGCTCTAGCCTTTGGGGAGAGCTGCCACTGAATTTTTTAATAATGATTTTATTTACTTATTCATGAGAGACAGGGAGAGAAAGAGAAAGAGAGAGAGAGAGGCAGAGAGAGAAGCAGGCTCCCTCCGGGGAGCCTGATGCGGGACTTGATCCCAGCACCCTGGGATCACACCCTGAGCTGAAGGCAGATACTCAACCACTGAGCCACCCATCACTGAACTTTTTAACAATACGATTGCCCCTCTCACTGGTATACCTATTTTGATTTAATAAAGGCAATGTCTTCTGGGCTCTCCTGGGGACACAGTCAGCTACTAAGGGTTTTGGGTTTGTGGCAAATCCACTTGGAGCTCAGAGCTTCTTGAGCCTTCCTTGCCCATCTGCCTTGGGAGTTTTGGCGCTTCTACTTCACCTATATCTTCAAGTTTCCAAAGGTTGACCTTGGTGTTTTTAATCATTAAATAAAATGTGTAATTATTTTTTGGAGCAGTTTTAATTTTATAAAACAATTGACCAGAAAGTACACCATGTTTTCATGTGTCCTCACTCCTGGCCCCAACAGTGTCCTGTTTTATTAGTGTCTTGAGGTGATGTCACACATTTGTTGCACTTGAACAAATATTGATGATATTATTAACTCAAGTGCAGAGTCACACGAGGGTCTCATTCTGGGCAGGTCATCTGCAGTCTTCACTACTTATGCATGTTTCAGGGGGTCAGTCAGAAGTCTGGGCAGTGCAGACACTGAATTTGGGCCTCCCCTCTCTGATTCTTTTTTTCTCAGGGCCTCTTTTCTCATTTTTCGGTGGCCATTGTTTCCCTGAGCCCTATCTTTTGGTTTTTCAGCCTACAGATTTTTTTATCCGACTTTTAGCCCCCTAATCAAGTGTCAAACTTAGTTTGGCCTCCAGCATAAGATCCCCTAAAACCAGCATCACATCCTCTGCTATCCCTTCTTCCAGGCTCCAGTTGGCCTCCACAATCCACCTGCTGTCTGTGCTCTTCAGTGCCCTCTGGGGTTCTTGGGGGATACAGTGGTCAGAGTTCATTTCTCTTGAATAGGATGGATTTGCTGAGCCAATGAATACTTGCGTGTTTAAGTTTTGTTTTTTTTTGAAATATTTTATTTATTTATTTGAGAAACAGTGCACAGAAGTGAGAGGAGGAGCAGAGGGGAGGGAGAGGGTCAAGCAGACTCTGTGCTGGTCATGGAGCCCATTGTGGGTCTTAATCCCAGGCCCTGAGACCATAACCTGAGCCAAAACCAAGAGTCTGTTGCTCAACTGGTCAATCTCCTGAGCCACCCAAGGGCCTGCATGAATGTTTAACTTTTAAAGGAACTGCCAAGCTGATTTTTAAAGTGGCTGCATTTTTTACATTCCCAGCAATGCATGAGGGTTCTAGTTTTTCAACATTTTCACCAGTACTTGGTACTTGCTACCTTTTTGATTATGGCCATTCTGGTGGCAGGCAGGATTCTCTCCATGCATTTTTGACTTGCATTTCTTAATAACTCACGATGTTGGTCATTTTTTTGTGGGCTTATTCATATGTCTTCTCTGATGAAATGTCTATTCAAATCTCCTACACTTTAAAACATTGGCTTGTGTTATTATTGAATTGTAAGCGCTTCGCTATACATTCTAGATGCAAATCCTTTATTGGATATAATTTGCAAATTTTTTCCTGTAGTTTGTGGCTTGCATTTTCACTTCTTTATGATGTCTTTGGAAGTGCAAAAGTGTTTGGTCTCAATGAAGTATGTTTTCTCATTCCCCGCCCCCCCCCCCATTGATATTACCTTTGGCTTTGTATCTAAGAACACACGGCCCAGTCTCAAGGTCTGAAGATTTTCTCCTATGTTTCAACTAGAAGTTTTATGGTTTTTGCTTTTGTATTTAGGTTTTGATCCAGCTTGAGTTAATTTTTGTGTATGATCTCATTACATCAAAAGAATATTACAGGGCAGCCCAGGTGGCTAAGTGGTTTAGCACCGTCTTCAGCCCAGGGCCTGATCCTGGAGACCTGGGATCGCGTCCCATGCATGGAGTCCGCTTCTCCCTCTGCCTGTGTCTCTGCCTCTCTCTGTGTGTCTCTCATGAATAAATAAATAAAATCTTAAAAAAAAAGAATATTACAAATGTATATACATCTAAAAGACAATCTCAAAATACATGAAGTCTAGGAGACAGAAATGGGAAGTTCAGTAATGGTTAACTTTTCTTTTTTTAATCATAAGGTTCTTAATGTTATTAATTTTTCTCTAAATGCAGTTTTATCTACATACAGGATTTTTGGTATGAGATATTCTCATTTTTATTTCTGGATAATTTGTAATTTCAGTTTTATTTTGGTTTGGGTCCAGAGTTATTTGTAAAAGTTTTATTATTAATTTCTTAAGTTTTCAAGGATATTTCTCTTATAGATTTTTAATTCTATACTTGGGATATAGAATATAGTCTATAAAAATCACCCTTTCCTAACTGATAAAGATTTCCTTTGTGGTCAAGAACACAAAGGCTTTAGAAATTATTTAACAAAAATATTATTTAACAAGTATTGGAGAATAACATGTATTCTATTAATATCTATTAGTATATATGTATATTCCATGCATATCTATTAAGTTGGCTTTGTTGATTGTATTTGTGTGTGTCCTTAGAATAGCATCTGGCATATACATAGCATGATGTGTTTATGGAAAGTTGTGTTTTAGCAAGTCTTTTTATTTCTGGGCATTTTGATTTTTGTATTTGACTGCCGGGTTGTATGATGTGTGAAGATCTGTACTTTCTTCATGGATTTTTGTCTTTTAGCATCACATAGCATCTCTTTTTACCAACTTAATGTGTTTGGCTTTAAATTCCACTTTACCTGGTATTACCAATTTCCCATCCTTTTGTTTCAATTTGTCTTTGTATCATTGTTTTATTGTGTTCTCATAAATAGCATATAATTTAGTCTGTGTTAAAATCCAATCTTGCTGACAACTTCAATTCCAGTATGGACAAGTAAGTTCCTATTGGACTCAGAACTTTAACTAACTCTGGCTCCAAAAGCAAAAATAAATGAGCAACAAATAATACCTCAAGGCACAGGAGGTTGAACAAAAGCAAATTGATTCAGAGTTGACCCTTGAAAGATGAGAATGGCACAGGATGAGTTACCCAGTTTCAGGGTTTTTAGCCTGTTGGCAGGTCAAGCTCTGTGGAGACTAACTTCAATAAGTACCCGTTATTCTTTTGGGCCTGAAGAATCAGAGGACCAAGTCTGGAGGAACCATAGCCACTGGAAAGTGAGGGGGGATCCTGAGGAAGAGATCTAGGGAGGGTGTGTTTACAGTTACAGGTATGAGCTTCAAGCCCCAGCTGATCCCTGAACCATGCAGAGATGGTACAGGTCCCAACTAAGGACGAAAGAAGTCATCTGGGAAGCAACTAGAGGCAGAAAGACAGAGTTTTCAGTTGGAGTCCCAAGACATTAATGATTTACTCAAACAGACAAACAACAAACAAACATTCACATTCTTCATAGGAATCTAAAGAACTCAGTTTACAAAGCATAACCCACAATGTCCAGAGCAGATAATTCTTTGAAGCATTTTTATTTCCCAACCACTACTCTCACACACTCCTTCCTACAACTCCTGAGTTCTTCTGAGGGTTAAAATTCTTGACTTCACAACTATTAGTGTTTTCCTTTACAGAAGTGGCTATCGACATTAGCAGCACATTTAATTCATCTGGGAGCTCCCCTCCCAGAGACTTTGGCTTAATTGATTTTGGAGGCAGCCCCGGCATCCTATAGCATTAACAGCTCCCCAGGTGCTCCTGCAGTGCAGCCCGGGTTGAGGCTGACTGCCAGGATGTAGCCTTCTCCCAACCCTCTGGGGAGGACCCGCTCCGGGGCCTGCCTGCCTCCCCACCCAGCTCACACCCCTCCCCGCCCAGGAACAGGCACTTCTGCTGACCACTGACCACTGAGGGGCTGAGGGCAGGATGCAGGTGGATGGAGGCTTCCACCTTCCAGGCTGCTCCACATCACCTCCCAGCTCCCACCCTGGGCCCTCCTGTGTCTGGAATCCACCTCCTAGGGATAGGGAGAGCCCTGTGAACCACTCCCACCTGGGCAGGGCCTGGCCTTAGTTTCCCCCTTCAAATCAGCCCTTTTGCCTCCCATCTGCCAAGTGTTCTTCCCTAGTTCTTGGTCCTCAGACAGCATCACTGGGGCTTTCCTGCATGGTCATCAGACAAGGGGTAGTAGCATCTTCAACTGGAAGGTCCTCCCCTGTCTCTTTAACTATTCATTCTCTTCCTTCCATCAGGCCTTTTGATCTTTCTGGAACTCCTGTTATTCATAGATCAGGTCTCCTGTGTCTGAATTCCAGACTCGTGGCTTCTACGCATGGTTTCTACTTCATTGCGTTATTTGCCCCTGTTGAGCTCCTGGAAGCAGGATCGGGCCTCAGCTGTGTCCACTGTCTGTTGTCCATGTTGCAGTTTCAAATTAGCAAATCCCAGAACAGGTGCTGGAGCTCCAGACCCAGCCCTCTTATGGCTCCTGTTAAATATTTTTCCAGGTCTCCTCTGGCTTCATCATTCATGCTCGTTCAGTGGAAGGCACCTGATCCAGCCGCTCGGTTGGTCTTCCTCCCGCAGGTTACTGGGAAATGCTGAGCTTACTTAGATATTTTTGCCATTACTCAAAATTGCTTTCAACAGGCACTAACTAATCACACCAGAAAATGAGTATCAAAACTTATCATCATGTATCATTTAGGACCAAAAACTCCATGATGCAGATATATCATCTGTGGTCCTTCATCGAGTTGGATGTGTTCAAAGAGCAAATCCACCTTCCAACAGAGGATGCAGCATGACCACCCCCAGAGGGATGGGAAGCCTCTTTTGAGCAATGTTGCTGTTGCTGTTGGGAAGGAATCTCAGAACTTCCCGGGATAGTGAGGAGGACATCCCTGCTCCCTGGGATGTAAGGATTCTGACACCCAGTAGTCATCCCCATAGTGTTCTGTGAACATAATGCTCTGACGTGGGCATGACCATCCTCATCTCCACCAGCCAGGGGAAATCTATCTTCAAACGCCACAGGGAAATGCATTCTTCATACAAATGCATCTTCTCATAGCTCTAAGCAGGGATTCTGAAAAGAAGGCACTCTGAACTTGGCAGAGGTTGAAGATGAGCAGGACAGATTGCTTCCTCAGGGCTTGCTCTGATTTTCCTTGCAAACAATTTGATCCCTTCAAAGTCCTTGGAAAGCTGGCTCTGGTAGGTGCACAATTTGTGGGGAGAGGAAGTAAGGGGATGACCTGTCCTCCCAGCACTGTTTCTCTGCTCCTTATCCTCATCCTGGGAATGCTGCTAGCCAGCCATGTGCTGGGTGGGAGAGGAGGAGAAGGGGAGATGAGGTCTAAATATTGGTGAGAAATGAACAAAGATGATTCTGGCTAAATTGAGAATTTTTTGAGGTATGGTTTATACTTATTGTTTATAAATATATCATGAGAAAATATTTACAGTCCTTAAAACCAGTTGATGGACACATTTATGTTAATTTTTTGATGAAAAGTCAGGAGAACTCTCCAGTGGAATATGTGGAAACTGGTAGGAACTAGCCCTTAGGCGAGTGGCTGGCCCATTTGCAGATGGTGGGGAGCATCTGTCCAATAATTAAGAAAGCCTTGAGTTGAGACTATATGAAATTGATTTATGAACTTTTCTGAAACTGATGAATGGATCATAAAATGGCTCTTTGATGTCCTGAGCCAACCTCTCTGTGTTTGGGTGATTCTACTGCTCTGTTGCTTGAGATAAGTGGGTTTCCCTCACACTCAGGGAGGTTTTACACACGCATGGCGACACATATATTTTGCACATTTATTTAATTCATGTGGCCTTTTTATACAAATTATAACAGTACCTTCTATACACTGGCAAAAGAAAGAGAAACATATGCCTGAGAAATTTTAGAAAATGATCTTTCTTGGAGGAGAAAACGCAAAAGTGATGACTTCTGTAGCCTAATGGGAATAATGCATAGATGACATAAAGGCACGAAGCCCCAAATACTCTTGCAGGTTGTAAGCCCAGAATAGATTGTGAGTATATAAGAGGGATAGAAATGGATTTTAAAATGTAGAGAAGCAAATTTTATTAGTAATAATCGTGCCTTGGATAAATCTCATTGGCTACGATACTGCCACTGTGCAAAGCTTAGAGAAGCAAATTCTAAAACATTATTGTAAATAGTAAGACAAAGCCAAACATTTAAAATGCTTTCTCTTACAAGGTAGCAGCTCCTTCCTAAAAAAGTGCAGTTATAAACTCTCTAAGAGCACCATTGAAAGCTCCTCACTGGCCAGACACAACACAGGGACACTGTGTTGTAATGGCTGCCTGAGTAATCTAGGAATTGATATAATTTAATATTCATCGTTTATTAGATAAAAAGTTGCAATTATTTATAAGTCTTAGCACTTTGTCCTCAGAGATAAAATACTTTGGGAGTATGAAAGAAAAGCTGGTTCAGGAGATTCCTGTAAAATAAATAGTTAATCCAAGTTGGGGTCAGTTTGCAATTTTAGGAAATTCTAAGGGCAGAGCAGGGCTGGGCCAGGCCAGGCAACTGCTCTGCTGGCCTTCAGAGGCCTAGAGTCCACACAGGAATGGGGAGATACTTATCTCTGAATCCCAAAGTCACAAAGTCTTCACCAAACTGAGAAAAGAATGTGGCCAGCTCCTTTGAAGCCTGATACACACATCCCTGGTGGCCCTTGGAGAAAATACCTTCCCAAATTTTGCACTAATAAAAGTTGGTTTTTCTTTGTAGTTTTACCACAAATGTATAAACCATTAAAAGATAATTTTGTTGGGAAAAAAATCCCCTTTGCCTCTTTCTTACAACACTGCTTTTTGAAGGAGACATGAGAATGGGCTGGGTCCCCCACATTTTCCCACACTGTTCCCCTAGTTCCCCTCAAGCTCTTCCCCAGGCCCCCAGAACCATCTCCTGCCTCCTCCTATAACTTTATGTGCCCTCCTCTCCATCAACTTATTATATATTTTTTTACTACCCTCCATCAGCTTATGAAGATGGGTACCTAGGTGGGGTGGAGGAAACTCCCAGCCCTCATACACCAACTGCTCTTGAGCTCCACTTAGACTCCAGCTCCACTTAAGCACAATATTTAACAAGCACCTGGCTTTGTTAAATAAACAAAACAGAAGCTCGTGCCTTGTGAACACGTGGTGAACACATAGGATTAGGACCAATGCTTGGGCTCCATGCAAGCTCACTCCCAAGTCCTGCCAATCTTCTCCTGTCTATAGTATGGAAAGGAGCAATGGCTCTCAATGACAGTTCATGGTCTATGCAACAATATAGTTGGCAGGTTACATCTGTGACATTGCAAGTATGAAATGTGGCAGCTAGGGACCCTTGGTGTCTTCGTAAGACTGGATGGCCCATGCATCCCATGAGAACTGGGCATTCAGAGCTTTGGTTCTTCTCAAGTGATCTTGTGTTTGGATGCTGAAGAGCTGCTTCTTCCAGAATAAAGTGACTTTCAGGGTAGAGGCTGGAGGTGCAGGTGTGCTGGGGGTTGATGTGTTCTGCCCAAATTCTTATGTTGAAGTTCTGACACCTAGTCCCTCAGAAAGAGGCCATTTTTAGGGGCTGGGTTTTTACGAAGTTAAAGGTGACTTAATTAGGGTGGCCCCTAATCCAATATGACTGGAGTCCTTATTAAAAAAGGAAATTTGGAGACGACTTGCACATGGGAAGAAAGCCATGTGAACATGAAGAGAAGGCCTGGAACAGATCTTTACCTCACAGCCATTGGAAGGAGTCAAGACTGCAATACCTTGATTTTTGGCCTTTGAGCTCCAGAACTGTGAGTATATTTCTGATATTTAAGCCCTACAGTGTGGGGTAACCTTGCTATGGAGGCCCTAGAATATTAAAACAGGATGACTGGCAGATCAGAGCTATTTAGGAAACCTTATGGTTCAAGATACATATTATGGAAAGAAAGAGGGATGTATACACATACACATTTGTATAGTCTCATTTTATCTATATATTAGGAATAGAGAATCCTTTTAAATACAGAAATGTCGAAGGGGAAACTGCACCCTAATTTAAAAAAATATTTTGTTTATTTATTCATGAGAGATGGAGAGAGAGAGAGAGGGAGAGAGAGAGAGAGAGAGAGAGGCAGAGACACAGGCAGAGGGAAAAGCAGGCTCCATGCAGGGAGCCGGACATGGGACTTGATCCCAGGATTCCAGGATCAGGCCCTGGGCCGAAGGTGGTGCTAAACCGCTGAGCCACCCGGGCTGCCCCACCCTAATTTTTATAGCAGCAATGTCCAATAGCCAAACTGTGGAAGGAGCCCAGATGTCCATTGACAGATGAATGGTTAAAGAAGATGCGGTCTATATATACAATGGAATATTACTCTGTCATCGAAAAAAGAAATCTTGCCATTTGCAATGATGTGGATGGAACTAGAGAGTATTATGCTTAGTGAAATAAATCAGTCAGAGAAAGACAAATACCATATGATTTCACTCATATTGGAATTTAAGAAACAAAACAGAGGAATACAGGGGAAGGGAAGGAAAAATAAAATAAGACAAAAATAGAAAGGGAGGCAAACTATAAGAGACTTAACTATAGGGAACCAACTGAGGGTTGCTGGGGGGAGAGGGATGTGGAGATGGGGTGATGGGCATGAGGGGCATGAAGGAGGGCATGTGATGGGATGAGCACTGTGTGTTATATGCAGCTGATGAATCACTAAATTCTACCTCTGAAGCTAATATTATAGTATATGTTAATTGAATTTAAATAAAAAATTAAAAAGAAATGGGAGTGTGCACACCTCTCAGCTGGCATATTTAAATGGGGGCTAAATGGTGGCTAAGCTTTGCCTCTATCCTCAAGGAGGGTGTCTTCTACAGCATTAAGTTTTAGAATTTCACCGTGGGTGGGTGCCCTCAGGACGGAATGGCTTATTTAGAAACCTTTTTTTCCATTTGGGTTTAGAACATCCTGCTTGCCAAACATGACTAAGTCTGATACCTCTGATCTCTCTGTCATAAAATGTCATTTGAATGTTCAGATTCAATACTGACTATAGAAAAGAACTCCTCATGTCTAAGGGATCATACTTACAGAAATGTTCACTGTAGTCTGTCTCTGGGTAGTGCTCATGGCATTTGCAGAACTCAGTGCAGCTCTGAAATATTTGGATTATTTCACAGCAAGCACGTGTATTTTTGATGTTTTCAGTGCAAGTATGGGAGGAATCATGTGCTTCTTTGCTTATGTCCCCAAATATCCCTTTTATATTCTGATGATAGTGGAAGTGGCTTCCTACTTTTGAAGTTCTTGTATTACAAATTTTGAACATGGTCTCTTTTCATTTGGCTACAAACTTCTTGAACTATTTTATTGGTATCCCCTTGACTTAGTCTCCTGCTTAAACACAAATTTCCCCACTACCTGGATTTTTATGTCCCCTTTATTTTAAAAAGATATCTTAAAATCCAGTGATCCAACTACAGACTCTTAAAAAGGAAATTTACTATAAAAAATAGGAGATTTAAAAAAAAAAGATTTTATTTATTTATTCATGAGAGACAGAGAGAGAGAGAGAGGCAAAGGCACAGGCTGAGGGAGAAGCAGGCTTCATGCAGGGAGCCCGATGCGGGACTCGATCCCAGGTCTCCAGGATCCCACCCTGGGCCGAAAGCAGGCGTTAAACTGCTGAGCCACCCAGGCGTCCCAAGGAATAGGAGATTTATAAAAACAAAGTGATGCTCTAAGACACACAAATAGAATTCAGAGGGAGGGCTTCTAAAGAGGATAGACGGCTACTCAGGAAGGTCTTTGAGCTCAGCTTTAAGGGAGAATATACAAAGAATGGGGGGGGGGGAGATGCTATATCTAAATGAAGTAAAACTCTTTGTCAGGGATCTGTAAGAAGAGGTTCAGGGGACTGAGAAATGTAAGATCTTTCCTTGAGGAAGATTCTATTATGCAGTGAAAGGAGGATAGCCAAAAGAATCAATCACTCTATGGTCTGCCAAAGAGGATCTTTGGCTGGAAAGAGTAGAAAATATATAAAGGAAGGTAGATGTAGAGAAGATGAAAGGACAGGATAGCCATTAAGCCTAACATGCATTTCTATGGCAGATGGACATGTCAGCTCCAGATGAGTACACAGCCCAGAGTATTCTTCAGAGCTCCTGCCAGGTACTTTTGAGTAGAGTTGCAGATAAGGGCTCCAAAGACTTGGAATAGGCTCGTGTAAATTCTTTTCAGAAAAAAAGGGAAAAACAGAGATTCTCTGGACTGGTAAATGTCAAGTCAGCCCCTGGTAGCTTCTGGAATGGTGTGTGAAACAGATGGTTTCTGAACATTCACAATAGGAAATAATGAACACTGAGTGCCAGCTTAGGTTCCTGATGCACCATAACCAATTAGCCTCATTTTCCTTCTTGTGTTTAATTAGTGAATTTAGGAATATTGTATGCATATTTTTATCTCATTAGAACACTTGATGAGGTTTCTCATATTCTTTGACAAGGTGGAGAAAGGGGGGAAACAAGAGGCTAGCAGCCAGAAGGCAGATTTTAACTGATGAATGACTGTCTTTAAAAGTTGTCAATTAAGGACATAGAATTGAGGTAAAGAGCTGTAATCTTGGGCCAATCTTGGGCCATTTCTGTTGTGGGTTGCTTTCTATTGTCAATCATGCAGATGAAACCTTAGTAGATTTGCTTATGAGACTGCAGAGTTCCTGCAAGCAGTCTTATAGTAATTCATGTCCCACAAAGCCTTGGCTAATGACTTGCACATAATGGGTTATCAGTGAGTATTTGTTGAGTGAATAAATGAAGTAACAGAATGCTTATGAATTAAATTTGCAAATCACAAAAATCTGAATGGAAATTTCCATTGAATACTGGAGATTAAAAGTTTCTCTAAATAGTGGAACATTTACCAAAACCAACATAAGGTTTAAAAAGAGGACCTTTCTGAGTCATTGGCAATGCAGGTGAGGGCAGCCTGACCTGGGGGTCCTGTACCAAGATGCTTCATAGCCTTATTAAAAGTGTTAGTTCTCCATGAAGCCCTACTATATCCAAGTTTACCAGGAGATCTGGGTAAGAATGGAGTTGATGGATTTCATTGTTTATAAAATCAGGAGGGCTGATAAAAGAAGTAAAGCTTTGAAAGCTTTGAGTCCTGCAGCTGCTCATGATCATCATCAGTTAGCTTTATTTGGGGGTACACATCAGATGAAATGAGAGTCTGGGCTGTAAATCTCAGCAAGCTCTGTTAGATGGGAACATGAAGCATCACTGTATACTTGTAGACATGTTTCCTTTGTGGCATGGATAAATGTACCTGTGAGGTACCAAAAAAAGATTTTAAAAGAGTAAATATATAGTTTTGCATTTAGTTTATTGTCTTTTCCCTCCCAACTGCATGTGCTATGGTTATGCTATGCTTATGATTCAGGCTATGGAAGAGATCAGGCCACATTGATAGGAAAGTGGTATCCTTCTGGTCCCATCATTGTCTGTGGTGGTCAGATCACACCTACAGATTGGGCCAAGTCCAGAAATGGGCAACTGGAAACCATAGTTTTACAGAACTGATTAAAAGGACAAGAAACATTTAACTGAAGAAAAGAGAAATTTGAAGATGAATCTGTTGCTAGAATTGTATACCAGCTTAGTGCTGACCCATGAATCAACTGCATCCAAATCCACTGGGGTCATTCTCAAAATTGAGGATTTCCAAGACCCAACCCAAGATCCCGTCCAGCTCCAAAAATCTATTGCAAGACAAGGGAGAAGTATTTTTACAGGTTACCGTGCATGTATCATCCGAGGGGTCATTACTGTAGAAGAAACATTGGGACCCAGGTAGTATAGGCGTTGGAAGTAAAGTGATTCAAATAAAAAAACAAAATCAAATGAACAGCTGAGTGTGGTGGTTGACAGGTCTAGTGATGGGTGAATGGTCTTCCATGTGCGGTAGAGAGCTCCCTGCCACTGAGAGGTTTAGACAGAGAGTGGATTGCTAGGATGCTATTTTTTTTATAATTTTTTTAAAATTTTTTTTATTTATTTATGATAGTCACAGAGAGAGAGAGAGAGAGAGGCAGAGACACAGGCAGAGGGAGAAGCAGGCTCCATGCACCGGGAGCCCGACGTGGGATTCGATCCCGGGTCTCCAGGATCGCGCCCTGGGCCAAAGGCAGGCGCCAAACTGCTGCGCCACCCAGGGATCCCCTAGGATGCTATTAAAAAGGACTCCAGCTTTGGGAAGGAAGTTACTTTGGAAAACTTTAAAGGTTCTTTCATTAATTCAACAAATATATATTGAGTGATTCTACAGAGCTGAGCAAGAGCAAGGCCCGACCCTCTTGGAGCTCACATTTAATGATTTAATGATTTCAACAAAGTCTAGCCTTAAAGAATGTCAAAGTAGGAGATTGAAAAACTATAGGCAAGCAATTATACAGGGAAACATTTAACTTAGAAACAAATGCAAAGAACTGAGTTGGAAGAAAAGAAATGGGGAAAATTGATTTTGAGCGTAAATTTAGGCTAAAAAAGTTGGTAAGTATATAAAGTGCCATTAAGTATTCTGAGGTATGTATTTAGTATTGGTATATTCAAGAAAGGGAAATCCTGATGCTTCTTATAAAATATTTTATCTATTTATTTTTAGAGAGAGATAGAGTGCAAGTGGAGGGAGGGGCAGAGGAAGAAGGAGAGAGAGAATTCCAAGCACACTCTGTGGAATCTGATGCAGGGCTCGATCTCATGACCCTGAGATCATGATCCGAGCCAACATCAAGAGTGGCTTCAGTGACTGCACCACCCAGGTGCCCCAATCCTGATGCTTAATTAAATGCAAGAGAACAGCGGACAGTTGGGATGGGGATGCCAGAAGGGAAACACATGGGCGTACCTTCTTTTACTCATTGGCCTTGGTAAGGGGTTTCTGCGGGCAGTTAAGTTTTTAGAAGAGGATGTTGTCTCAATAATGTTTTTGAGCTTTCTTTGAGTATCAATCAGAAGAAATTTAAATTAAAATGTTCCCTTGCTTTCAATGATTAGCTTAGCATTATTATAAGAACAATGCCATTGTATTCAGTATATTCACATTCTATGGTTTACGTAAGTAATTTAGGGCTGAACAGAGTTCTTTGGTCTTTTGAATTTAATGCTAAATTTAAAAAACTTTAAAAATGCACAGGTTAGGATTTCTATTTCTGTCAAGAATGTGATCCACATACACTGCAAAACCTTCTGCTATTAAAAAAAAAAAAAACAACCACTGGAAATACTGGATTACATAAAACAAAGATCCTTCGGAAGGGGAGGCTAGGCTTGCAAGAGAAATAGAGGCAGTATTCCTAGAAATATTGCCTGCGAGTTTTCTAATCTTGAGGCAGGAAACAAATTCTTCCATTTAGAAAGGCCTGTGTGAGACCTAAACAGTAGAAATACAAATCAACAACAGTGTTAGGAGTGAGCTGGACAGTCAGGGAATTGGGGCCAGGGTCGCCAACAAGGAAATACAGACTCAGGACAACTAAGATAAAACAGCAATGACATCCTGTTTTACAGCTTAGACAGGACCACCCTAATATTCTGCTCTGCAGCCTTTGCAGAAGCGACTTCTGCAAAATGTTCCAAAATAAGAAAATTAACCATAAAGCATTTGTCAGTATAACAAGGGACAAGGGACAATTAAGACCTAAGCCCCCAGATGTCAGCAAAAAAAGACCATCAGTAAGTAGACATTAACCTAATAGTAGATATGTGACCAAAGCCCCAATTGGCACAATTCAGCACCCTCTGATTGTTTCAGATAGCTCCTCAAAACAGCTCATAAAAACCTTAAACTTGAGAACTCCGAGGGTATTTTCTCGGGTCTCCCTCCCTCTCCGGGAACTTTATACTCTTGCTCAATAATCTTTGCTTTGGTGCCCAACACTCTTAGACTCATCTACCTCTTCATTCTCCGAAGTGGTGCGACCAACAGCCTCAAAGAGGCTGTTGAGTCCCTGTGTGTCCCCAGCGTTGTGTTATTCAGATAGTCTTGTTCCTATGTGTCCTCTGTCCTTCAAATACGTGGAAAGGCTATTGTGGAACAGAAGGTTCAAATTTTACATAAATTTGACATAAATGTATGAGGCTTTTTCATCAGATTTTTTTTAAAAAAGATCTTATTTATTTATTCATGAGAGACACACAGAGAGAGGTAGGGACAGAGGCAGAGGGAGAAGCAGGTTCCATGCAGGGAGCCCGATGTGGGACTCAATCCCAGAACCCCAACAGTAGTCCCATGGAAATGAACCAGCAAAAAACCCCAAACGAAGATCCTAAAAGTAACCAGGGAGCAGAGTCAGGTGACACACAAAAGAACAAAGCTGAGATGCCACCAGACTCAAGGGCAGTGGCAACTATCAAAGTCAGGAGACAATAAAATAACCAGAAGGATATTGGCAGCGTTTGCTCTCAGAGCCTTATGTTTCCTATCTCGCTCACTCTCTACAATCGTCTAGGGCAAGATCAGTGATGTTCCCCACGTGGCCACTTTGGAAGCTGAGCTCAGACTCTGGGGGTCCCGTGTGAACGAGGTCTTAGAGCTGGGGATTGGCAAAGCCCTGGAATGTGTGGATTCTGCACACGGAGCCCGTGCTTATGAGGATTATGGCACACAGGAACATTTTCAAATGACTGAGAGAAAATCACCTGCCACCTCGAATTCTACAGCTGGCCAGGAATCATGGAGGAGTGAGTGCAAAATAAAGACACTTTCTGGACAAACAAAATGCAAAGTAGTAGAACTTCACTGAAAAGGACAAGTGAAAAAAAAGAGCACAGACTATATAAAATAACAAAAATAACATCGATGCATTTGGGCTCTAAATAAAGGGATGATGAGCTGCAGGAAGACGAGGCTGTAAGATTGGGATAGGGGTGGGATTTGACTTAGGTCATGAATGCCTACTCTCATTTTAAGAATAATCAGCTCAAAGAATATAAAAAGAAAGCATAATTTCCAAACTCACGTGGAGGAAAAAGGAAATAGAGAAAACTTAATTTATCTAATAATTGTTTTGATATAAAATATTCAAAAGCCCCTCAATCTTCTTTTCTTAGGTTTCTATTATTGGATATGAATCTAAGTGTGACTCATGTCGACAGGAAGGATGCTAGTCTTCATTGAGCACCTGCTGAATGCCAGCTGATTTGCTTATGTTGTCTGAGTCAATCTTCACAGCAAACCTATAAAGAATGAGCAGCGTTCACAAGTCACAGAAACAGAAACTAAAGCTCAGAGAGTTTATGTAACTTGCTCAAGATCATACAGCCTTTCCGAGGCAGGATATAACTTTGAACACGATTGTCTGACTCCAGGTCAGGATATTTTCACTTCACTGGGTTTCCAGACTCCCGAGGAGCAGAGAACTTGGTAAAGAAGAGGCTGTTGAGTCCCTGTGTGTCCCCAGCGTTGTGTTATTCAGATAGTCTTGTTCCTATGTGTCTTCTGTCCTTCAAATACATGGAAAGGCTATTGGGGAACAGAAGGTTCAAATTTATGTAAAATGTACGAGGCTTTTTCATCAGATTTTAAAAAAAAGATTTTATTTATTTATTCATGAGAGACACACAGAGAGAGGGGCAGAGACAGAGGCAGAGGGAGAAGCAGGCTCCATGCAGGGAGCCCGACGCTGGACCCGATCCCAGAACCCCAGGATCACACCCTGAGCCAAAGGTAGATGCGTTAACCACTGAGCCCCTCGGGTATTCCTTTTTCATCAGATTTTATCTTCTTAGGCAACACACGTCATTACATGGTGGGGGGGGGGATGCAGGGTATCTTCTTTATGTAAAGAAAAGAAAAGAAAAGCAAGCAGTCTTTTTACTTAATATGTGGGAATCCCTGAATTTGGCTTTTCACCCAAAGACTGTGTGCACCATGCTGTCGGGGTGCCTTCTGCATGGGCACTGGACCTGCTCTCAGCAGTGCAGAGACTCCCTCTGCCTTCCTCTGGGAAACCAGATGCTCAGTCCTCTCCATCCACTTTTTAATAAAGAGGCTCCACGCTGGATGCGGGGCTCAAACTCACAACACTGAGATCAAGACCTGAGCGGAAATGAAGAGATGGATGTTCAACTGGTTGAGCCACCCAGGTGCCCCTGCCACTTCTGGTTTTAATTCTGTATGCCATGCTGATCTTAATCAGATTTTAGTTAGCGATAAAGGATTTATAGAGATCTTTACCTGAGTTTTGGCACCTGCTGCTTGGATCCTCAGCCCACCCTATACTCATGTGTTGGTTCACTCATTTACTTATTCATCTGGCCCTTGTTGAGCACCACTGTGTGCCAGACCCCGTTCCCACAGAAACCACGTGCAACCCTTATGTCTGAGAGCATTTCAATGCTTCACCCAAGGTTATGAGCCCGTATGCAGAAGGGCCTTGCCTTTAGATTCATTTTATAGGGTTGTCCCATTCTTTTAGTACGTATTTCTTCTTAATCTCCTTTTTCAACTTGGCAAATATTTATCTACGTTGATGCCTCTTCCATACTTCCTATACTTTGTCAAAGGCCTGGGGTCATCTGCCCTTCTGTAACTCTTTTTCTCTGGACCCCGTCTGAACTGCTATGTTTCTGGCGCCCTGTTGGGGATTAAGTCAGTCCAGGGAGGAAGAGGAGGAGGAGGCAAGTGGATCTCCTAGGCAATACAGGGGGTTGTGGGAAAGAAGAGTTCAGGCTGGTTTCTGGCCCTGGCAAGGTCACAGCTGTGGGGACACCATCAAGGGCAGGGGCTGGTGCCAGATCTAGAAAGAGTGTAGGCTCGGCCATTGGGCAGCCTGAAGACCTATTTCTGAGGCAAGCAGGCTGGATGACCAGATGGAGCCTGGAGGCTGTCTAGGGGGCCATGAGATCCCTGGAAATGGGCTCCGGATGTCCTAGTTTTGGCAGTGCCATCCTGGCTTATGCCTGTTGTCTCGATGTCCTGCCCAACTGAGCATTTGTGCTCTCTCTCACATGGAGTCAAACTTGAAAGAAGGCTAGCAATAAGCTGTCTCTTTCTACCTCAACCCTTTTTTCAATGACAAATATAAATGCAAATGGGAGGGTAGGCCTAGGGAATATGACCCATCTCTTGGGAGGAGCTGGCAGAGATGTTTGACCTATCACCCCCACTGGCCACTTTGTAAGCCAGCCAGTAGGCCTAGGCCTGTGTACAGACGAATGGAACCCCTAGGCCACAGCTCTGGGGGTCCCTGGGGAAGTGGGATATTTTAAGTTGGGTTTCCATGAGTATAATATTTTCTCTCTTCTATAAGAGTTATGAGAGTTAATTGGGAAAATGTACATGTAATAGAATAAATTAAAAAAACCCAACAATACTGTGAAATCATTACAAAACAGATGGGAAGGGATGAGCCCATGAGCGCCTATTCAATTGGTCAAAAGAAGACCCATTGCATCCTGGTCATTGCGGATAATTCCTGGACAAGGGATGCTGTGAGTGGAGATGAATCCTTCCCCACCCTCTGGAGCCTTCCCACTTCCCAAGATGACAGGCTGACCACAGAAAGGAAGGCAAATCTTCACACTTCAAGTCTGCATTGCTATCTTGCTATCTAACTTAGATAGTTAGAAGTAGAAATTTCATCTAAATAATGGTGAACAAATTAAGTGTAAATCATACCTGTTTACATTCATAATAATAATTAATAATATCAGGGGGCACCTGGGTGGCTCAGTGGTTGAGTGTCTGCCTTTGGCTCAGGGTGTAACCCTGGGGTCCTGGGATCGAGTTCTGCATGGGGTTCACTGTGGGGAGCTTGCTTCTCCCTCTGCCTATGTCTCTGCTTCTCTCTCTGTGTCTTTCATGAATAAATAAATTAAAAAGAAAAAATTTTAAAATAATAATATTGGAATGAAAGAAAATATTTTCCTTTAAGAAATTATATATATTTATATTTATAAATATTTATTTATATGGATATTATTGTCAATAATTACCTTAAGGTAGGAACATATTACAACGAGTGGAGATGGGCTTATCTTTTTTTTAATTCAAAAAAAAATTTTTAGAGGAATCTCTACACCTAACATAGGGGCTCAAACTCACTATCCCAAGATCAAGATCAAGTGCTCCCCCAACTGAGCCAGCTAGATGTCCTGAGATGGGCTTTATCTTAAAACACAAAGTGTATTATGATTATCCTCATTTGGGAAAGGTACTTATATGTAGAAACAAATTTTTCTTAAAACAAATCAATTGGTATACAGTTAACACATCAATTTTTATACTTGGACATGAGTATCTTTCTTCTCAACCTGAAAAGTATATAATCACTAAGACATTGCTGTATTAGCAACAAATCACTTCTATAAAATTAAGCTAGGAAGACTAAGTTTCTCTTTTAGGTCTTTTTTTTTTTTTTTTTTTTTTTTGTATTCTGGGTTTGATAAACAAAAGAGCTCTCATGATAGTTTTGACTTCATTAAAATCTACAGAATGCCAAACAAACCCAATTGTTTTTGCTTTTCCTCCTTTTATAAGGCGAAGGAGTCACTATTCATATTTACCTAGTGGCAGTCCAGGAAGCCACAGAGATATTTTAGGTGTAAAAGACATCTCAACAGTTTAATGATTCTAAATTTGGGGGCTGAATTTAGGAAAACAATAGTAAAGTGACTTGTCAAAAGAGATTGGCTGCAGAACAAGAAATATGTCATCTTGGCATGCTCATTACAGCATTTAAAATGAACATGATGAAAGCTAACATAACCATAATTAAGAATATTTATCCTCACCAAGGAAAGATCTGTATCGCTGCATCTAAAATGACCCAAGACACCTGCTTCTGGTGCTGCCAGTATGCCAATAAGCTTTTCTCTAGCGCGGACTATACAGATTACACTGTAATCTACTGCTATAGCTTTTCTCTATCACAGATACAGCTCAAAACTCTGGGCAAAACATAAATAGAAATTATCCAATGACTCTGAAAAGTAAAAATAGCAGACGGGTTAAGGAGAGGGGTCAAAGCAGTGACCCATATGGGTGAATTTTCTGTTTTTTTTTTCTTTCACTTTTTAATCTTTCAGTTCTGACCCGTGGGTTGTCTTGGATGTGGAACTATGTAGCATGTGTGGGCAGCAAAAATGAAGAGAAGCTGCATGTTTCTGGCCAGGGTGCCTGAAGAAGAGGCCTCTGCAAACCTGAGACAGTGGGATGAACTTCCTTAGGCACTTCCCTCTCAACCATCCCCAGGTTTGACCCCACTGTAGACCCCAAGTTTGACTCCACTGTAGACCCATCTTTCTAGCAGGCACGAGTACCTGGAGTAAGGGGTCCCTGTGTTCCAAAGAGCTACTTTTTCCTCTCCCCTTTCCCTTATTGCTTTGCCCTGAGTAGAACCCCGTTGCATAAAGCTGCATGGCAGTAGTGCAAGCTGCTGACACTCTTCCAGAAATGTGCTTTCCTGGATGGGAATACAGGAAAGGGGGGGGGCATCAGGAGCTGGAGAATGTAGAGATAATTCTGACTTTGAAAACTGAATAGACATTGAAGCCATGGCCATAGAGGGTAAAACAAAACTCATGGTCTAAACTTAACCAGGTTGGTTGACTGCTAAGACAATAATAATGAAGGGGCACCTGGGTGGCTCAGTCAGTTAAGTGTCTGCCTTTGGCTCAGGTCATGATCCCAGGGTCCTGGGATCGAGCCCCACTTTGGGCTCCCTGATCAAAGGGGAGTCTGCTTCTCCCTCTCCCTCTGCCTGCCACTCCCCCTGCTTGTGCACTCTCTCTGTCAAATAAAAAAATAAATGAAAAAAATAATGAAAAAACATTAACTTTGGAAGATTTTAACATGACCCAGAATCCCACAATATTTAAACTGTCCAGAATATAATGCATGTTAACCGAACATACAAAGAACCGAAAAATGCAACCAATCCTCACGGGAAATACACAGCCAAGAAATGCTAACCCCAAGATTACTGAAATGTTGGAATGATCACATGCAACCAGACTCTGTGAAACAGTCTTGAAGTGAATGGAAAGTTAGAACTTCTCAGCAGAGAAATGCAGAGTAGATAGGTAACACATAAAATTTAGAGGTGAAAAATGCAACTTTCTGATAATGGCAACATTGCTAGACAGACCCAATAGTGGAATGGAGCTCACAGATGACACAGGAAAAAGTGAGAGAACTTGAAGAGAGACACAGTGACCCCAGACTTCTCAAATTTAGTAAGACATGACTATACAGAGTCAAGACACTCAGCAAACCCCCAACAGGATGAAAATAAAGAAAAGCATACCTAAACAGGGAAAAACAAAATTGCTAAAAACCAAAGAAAAAGAAGAAACCTTGAAAGCATCCACAGAGAAAGGAGACTTCGCATATCTGGGAACAAATATTCGGATGACTCCGGTGTTCTCATCTGAAACCCTGGAGGCTGGTAGACAGTGGGTACATGGCTGGCTCAGCTGGGCCCTGAGCTGGTGGGCGTGGGGCACCCTGACGTCAGGAGTGGCTGGTAACTGGAGACAGGGGGTAGACGCGACAGCTGAGCCAGGAGCTGCACAGAAGAGTCCGAGAGGAGGCGGGAAGGCATTGCTGTCCAGAAGATTCAAAAGGAGGATGCAAGTGTGGGCATATGGACAGCAAACAAAATGGGATGGAAGGTTCTGGAACCTCCTCTGGAGAAGGGGAGCTGACATTTCCTGACTGATTGCCCAAATGGCTGCCTCTGCCTGCAGTTTGCTTTGCTGGCCGGGAGGTGAGACAACCTGGTTTAGAAACTGGATTTGGTGGTGTTGGGAGTTCCCTCAGGCTACTTCCTTCCTGACACTCATCGTGCTCTTGAGAATTGTGACCCACACGCTTCTTTCCCTTGTTACACTGTGAGCCCTCCATGGGCTGGGACCACTTCTTCCTGAAGGATGCACCGGGATGCACCATTTGCTTCTATTTTAGCGTCAAGCACTGTGCCTGACATACAGTAATGCCCCATAGATCCGTGTTGAACAAAGGAATCAATAAAGAAATCTAGTTTGCAACCACCACTTTCCATTTTTACAATTTTTATTCATAATGCCCCGTAGGTTTGGGGCAATGACTGAGATGGCAAAGCCAGGAGGAATTTGTAGCAGGGATTTTAATTTGGATCAATTTGAATCCAACAGAGGCAGGTAACCTGAGGTGTGAGCTCCGGGTGATGGCAGAGGAGGCCCAGTTAAAAACATTCTTGTCAAAAACAAAAACAAAACAACAATAAAACCCAAAACAACAACAAAAACAACAACAAAAAACAAAAAACAATCTTGTCTCCAGAGTTTTCAAGAGCTCTTGGGGCAGGTCCTATATGGACTGGACACCAGGGTCCTGGCCTTGCTGGTTCTGGAGAACCTACAGGGAAGAGTTGGGCTGTGTGAATTAGTAAGCAACAATTTCTTTTACCGATTTCACCAATTTAAAACAGTTATCATTATCACTAAAAATATAGGCGTAGTGAAATTTATAGGGTTTCACTTAGGCATCGAATGCTTAAACGATTTTCTAACACTATAAAATAAGATTAGCGATGTGTCTTTTTTATGAGCTCTTTTCTGAGATTAAAACTTTTGAGGTGGAAAATACGAGCTACCGTCTGCCTGTTGAGACCCGGGGTGAATTACTTGAACCTCTGCCCGCGACAGACGCCTGTGGCTCCCGCAGAGTTTTGCCCTCCCTTCATTTAAATACATAAAATTGTTTCTTCAGTTTCCAAATTTGTTGATTTAACACCAGCGGTTCAATTTCTTCCAGAATTTTATTCACTAGCAGCATGACACTGTGCTTTCTCATTCGAGGGAGCCCGTTTGTGGTTGACGATAATTCTATCAAGATGAAATGAAAATGTCCAATTTTCATTTCCATGAAAACGTCCTGTTTATAGTTCTGGAAGCAGAGCTCGGATTACGTAAGGGGGCCTCAGTGTGTTTGTTTGCAGCTCCCGCCTGGATGCATCGTCAAAATATTAATTGTATGATGCTATCGCTTTAGAGCAAGTAAGAACTAATAGTGTACGGGATCATATAATTTCCCGAAGTCCTTTCACTATGACCAAGGCTTGAAGTAAGTGGAAGAATGAACAACAAAAAAATCCCACCCTCCCCCGATCATGGAGTGTGACCAGAGTCAAAATGACAAAGGGAGACACAGGGGACAAAGGGGGTCCATCCTGGGCCCCCATCCCTGGCATCCTCTCCCCTCCTCATGTCCCCAACCCAGCTGCTCCTGACTCTCCAGGGACCTCACTGCTGTCCTTGGCACTGCTGGGCATGGCCTCCTATGGGAATGCACCTGTCTGGTGTCCCAGCACACGGCCTTCTATGCCACCGCTTCTGCAAATAATGCTCTAGTTTTCAATGCAGCTCTTCCATATTTTCGCCCGAATGGCTGACCACTGGCTGTGTCCAGGAATAAAATGAGCTGCCGCCTTTTCCTCCTCCTGCATCTGTGTGATGCAAAGGGGGGGCTTCTGGGGGAGGGGTCACAGCAAGGCAGACAGGATTTCCTCCGTGTCTACTTGGGCACGATTTGACACTTACCTGCTCACCGCACTCGAGGTTCAGGGACATAAAACCAATGACTTTGAGCTGGGGAGAGAAGGTGCATTAGACGTAGGTTTTGATGGCTAAGTAAGAGTCTTCTAGGGACCCAGGGGAGGGAAGAGTGGGCAGGAGGGTGATGAATCATGCCAGAGTGCTGTGTCACAAATGACGGACCGTCAGCATGGCTGGTGAGAGGTGCCATGCCCCTCGTGGCTGGTATTGAGGCTGGGTAAAGAGTGGGGGCCAAGTTATAAATGGTCTTTCAGTGTGGGTGCGTATCTGTCCAGGAGCAACCACAGTTTTCTTTTCTTTTCTTTTCTTTTTTTAAAGATTTTATTTATTTATTCATGATAGAGAGAGAGAGAGGCAGAGACACAGGCAGAGGGAGAAGCAGGCTCCATGCCAGGAGACCGACGTGGGATTCAATCCCGGGACTCCAGGATCGGGCCCTGGGCCAAAGGCAGGCACTAAACTGCTGAGCCACCCAGAGATCCCCTCTTTTCTTTTTTTTTGTTTTTAAACATTTTATTTATTTGTTCATGAGAGACAATAGAGGCAGAGACACTCTCTTGTGGGGAGTCCAACATGGGACTCGATCCTGGGACCCCAGGATCATGACCTGAGCTGATGGCAGATGCTCAAACACTGAGCCACCCATGCATCCGGCAACCACAGTTTTCAAGCAAGGGCCTGATTTGGTGAGGTCACATTCTTCTAATAGTGGAGCTCAGGGGAGAGGATGGTCACCGAGTGACTGTAAAACCACTAGATGGTGGGGCCTGGATCAGGGTAGGAGGAGGAGCGGGGCTCACAGGGCGAGCTCAGGGAGAATGGATTGGCTTTTGTGAGGGAGAGACAAGGGGGCTCAGACTTTTGACCTGGGCGTCAGGCTGGAGGGTAACACTGTAGACCCAGAGACACGGTCATGGGGGGATCCGGATGGCTGTGGGGGGGAAGCCTACGAGCTCAGCAATGATGGCCTGCCTCATCGGTCCCTTCCCTCACGGATGGAAAGATCTCAGATGCATGAGTCTGCTTTCTCTGCTTCCCACCCCTCACCCCACCTGCTTCCCGGTCTCATGAGCCTTGGCAGTTGTTGGAGACCAAAGAGGTGAGGGAACTTTAGAGAGAGGCAGAGCCGTGGTCCAAGCCACCCCAGCACCCCTGGGCTCCCAGGAGATGCCGCCAGGTGAGGTGCAGCGTGGCCGGGAGGGGGAAGCCTGTCTACACATCTCTGTTCATGGAAGGAATTTTGGCTTGTGTTGGCATTCTCATGCCTGGGCATTCTAGAAACGGGAGCCAGGCCATTGACCAGGGGCTGGGTCTCATCCACATGCGTAGATCTAGGGCTTCCTCTACTCACTTTTTCTCGGACGAGGCATGTGAGAAGGCCATCCTTCCCTGGCTGCATCAGGGGAAGAGAGGTCGGGGAGTGCTGCGAAAAGGATGTACTCCTGGTTCTGGGGAGAGAGAGATGCAGTCCCTGAAAACAAACAAATGACACAAACACTTGGCTTTTAAAGCACTCAATTCTGTTTCCAAGTGTAGTAGTTAATCTCTGCCTGGTGGGCTTTGAGGAGAGTTGGTCCAGCCCCACAAATGTCAGAGACTCCAGTTCCCTCCTCCCCAACAAGCTTCTTCTCCGTGTTCATGAACTTCATTGTCACGTGGTCAGATCATAGCAGAAATAACAAATGTCATCACATCATTATTTATTTTCCATTGATTTATTTAACTTTAGACCGTTCAGACCGTTTTTTACCCAACGTGGGGACCAAAGTTGAAACATCAGCCTCTTTGGCTGTCCCTCTTGAAAATCTGCAATCCATGATAAAGGCTCTGAGAAGTCCTGGCTAAAAAAACTGTGTAATAACATACACATGAGGAGCATAATTACCAACACCGTTTTGTATATTGAAAGTCGCTAAGAGAGTAGATCCTAAAAGTTCTCAGCACAAGCAAATAAAACTGCAATTAAGTGAGGTGATGAATATTTACTCAATTGATTGTGGTAAGCAGGTTTCATAATATATGGGCGAATCAGATCATTGTGTTGTACACCTTACACCTATACAATGGTTTTTTTAAAAAGATTTTATTACTTTATTTGAGAGATGGAGAGAGAGCAAGAACGCATACAAGCTGGGGGGTGGGGCAGAGTGAGAGGAAGAAGTAGGCTCTCTGCTGAGCAGGAAGCCTGACACATGGGACTCGATCCCAGGACCCCAGGATCATGGCCTGAGCCAAAGGCAGATGCTCAACCATGGAGCCACCCAGGCACCCTGCACCTATCAAAGTTATGTGACAATTATATCTCAATAAAACTGGGGAGAGGAACTGTATAGACAGGGTCTTCCAGAGTTAGTTGGCCCATGTGAAACAACCTCTTACCAATGAGAAATAACCTAAAATTCTAATGTATGTCCATTAGTTTCATTAGCCTACTCCATTCCTCCCTCCGATTTTTATCACAAATGTTATGGATTTAGAGTTAGGGGGAAAAATTAAGGAGGCAGTGCTTCTCACTCTAGTCTAAATGAATGGCAGAGGTTAGCACAGACTTGTTTCAAAGGAAACCCATTAATCCATCATTTTAGCCCCTGGGTTGGAAGTTAGATGAGATACCTTTTAAAAAGAGATAAGGAAACAATTATCCTATGTGTCCTATCCTATCATGCGTTTCCAGGGTAATGACACCCTGGACCCTATTTTTTTGTTTTTTAAATACATTTTTAATGTCCAGGAGGCAGACTTTTGTAAATGCTGCCCTGACATAAACCATGAGAACCTTAAGAGTCATGTTCTTGAGTCATGAGAAAGGAAGAACCGAGTTCTAGAACCACGGGTGATGGACGACAGGGCTGTTCTGGGATCTTGAGAGGATCTTACCCACTTTTGTAGGAGTTCTCTTTTCCTTTTTTGTTTGTTTGTTTATTTATTTATTATTTATTTATTTATTAATTTATTTTTATTGCTCTCTACCCTATTCCTGGATGTTTTGCCTCAGGCAAAAATAGGATAATTATTTCCTTATCTCTTTTTTTAAAAGGTATCTCGTCTAACTTTCAACCCAGGGGCTAATGATGGATTAATAGGTTTCCCTCGAAACAAGTCTGTGCTAACCTCAGCCTTTCATGTAGACTAGAGTGAGAAGCACTGCCTCCTTAATTTTTCCCACTAACTCGAAATCCATAACATTTGTGATAAAAAGCAGAGGGAGGAATGGGGTAAGCTAATGAAACTAATGGACACACATTATAATTTCAGGTTATTTCTTGTTGGTAAGAGGTTGTTTCACCTGGGCCAATTATTTGGCCTCTCTGTGGTTCAATATTCTCATCGTAAAGTGGGGATCTACTAGCTCCTACCTCACAAAGCTGTCGTGAGAAATAAAAGAGCTAACATATGACAAACATTTAGAATAATGATTGGCGTACAGCTTTCCTAATAACTCACAATAATTCTACTTCTACAAGAGATGGCTAAGTGAGTTTCCCTAAATGGACTATGATCAATTCTTCCTCCCAGGCTTTACACAGTAAAACTAATTATGAGGAATTCTGCAAAACAGAGCCTTGACACCACAGTATTATTTGCTCATTCACCAAGCACTGCTGGCACTTCTTATTTTTGGAGATCGAATGTGCCTCTGTGGGCACTGGAGCAACCGCACAAAGGATCCTGGAATAGCAGGGCTGGTGGTGGGGGGTGGGGTGGGGGGGTGGGGTGTCCAAGGGTGGAATCTGAGGCTTGGGTCCTGGACATCTGCTTCCTCCTCATTTTTAGAGATGTGCTCCTGGGTTATTTACCCAACCATCAGAGCTGGCACGTATGGAGGGCCCACTGCATGCCAGACACAATTCAAAGTGCCTTCCTGACACCTCCATCGTGGATGTGGGACCCTGGGGTGACCGGGCTGGTAAGTGGCTTTGAAGCCCACGCTGCAAGTCCCCACTGGGCTTGCCTGGTGGGGTTATTAGAAGCTTGAGTGAGACTGCTTGCACCAAGAGTGCTCCGGGAGCTGGAGTGTCTGGGGAGAGGGATTTTTGGTTCTACTGTGCTTCCACTCTATGGAAGAAGGCCCACCAAAAGCACCCTGAGATTAGTGTTCCGTTTCCTCACCCCACAGCCACTAGTGGGCAAAAGGGAGGTAGTTACCTAGGAGATAGGAGCCTGAAGAGAAGCACAAGGGCCTGGAGCAAATCATTAGAAGCTGCCAGTACTTGACCTGCCTTGGCTTCCTCTGTTTGCTACTGTGGTTCCATTAACCATGGTGTTAGCACTGGACGGACACCCTCATCCTCCTGTGTAGACATGTGGAGGCATCGTGGGGCACAGTCCTGGGCATAACATGGTATACCTGGGGCGATGGAAGGAAGGGGGAGCCCCTAGGTGGTGGGGCCCCATCCCCCAACAGAGCAGCCCTGATCTAGCTCACTTCTGCGTCCGGGCATTGGAGGGCCACACACATTGTATTTGAAAAAAAGAGTTTCTAATGTTAGAAAAAGATGGAACACAACAGACTAAGTTCAACCCCTGGTTAGAAGCATCAGCTGCTCCTGGTCACTTACTGAAAAGTTGGTCTTCTTCTGCCACTGGCTGTCCCTGAAGGAGAAAGACAGTGCTTTTTTGTTTTGCACCCTCCTCAAGGGACAATCAGTGTTGCTCCAGAGTGTTTAGATTTGGGATGAATGTCCTGTTTTGCAAAAATGGCCATGGGGACTCAACCCTCTCTCTTCCAAGGGTTTTCTCTGGGAGCTGTCTGCTGAGCTCAGGGTACGTGAAGATCTCCTCCATCATAGAAAATCCGTTGAGCACGAAGTTGATCTACAGTCTGTCAAAAAATCGTTTAGCAGCCCACAGACAGCTTCTCTGACAGGGGTGATATGTACCTCTAAAGAATGGGTTTCCTGGGGCGCCTGGGTGGCCCAGTCAGTTAAGCGTCTGCCTTCAGCTTGGGTCATGATCTCGAGGTCCTGGGACAGAGCCCCTTGTCCTGGGATCGAGTCCCGCATGGTGCTCCCTGCTGAGCAGGGAGTCTGCTTCTCCCTCTCCCTCTGCCCCCCGCCCCTGGCTTGTGCTCTGTCTCTCTCAAATAAATAAAATCTTAAAAAAATAAAAATAAATAAAAACATAAATCATATCATGTCTCTCTCTCTTTCTAAGAACGAGTTTCCTGGGAGGTTGGCAAATACTCCGAGGGCAAGGCTCAGGTAAGGGTGTGGCTTCACCATCTGGTGACAGGACATGGAATTAAACAAATAATCAAACAAAAACTATCTTAGAATTGAGTGTTCTATTTTTTTTTAATTTTTATTTTTAGGATTGAGTGTTCTAAAAACGAGAGCGTGGGTGCCCAGTCGGTGGCTGCACTATCTTACTTAACCCTTATGACAACCGTGTCGTCACCGCCACCAACCGATGGTGCCACTTACAGAGAGAAGGTTGGCACCACCAGGCGACCAGGCTTTTTGTGTTCTTACCTCTCCACCTCCTCCCAGGCCTGGAACTTCCGTCCTTAAAGATTCAAGATGAGCTTCTGTTGTTAGACTTTGGAATCCGGTTAGGTATCTAGGCTCCAGCACTCCCCGGGGAGGCAGGGGCAGCATAAGCCCCTGTGGATAATGGTGCATTGTGCCGAGGATGGAGTATGAACAGCTGAATATCAGTGGTCGTTCTCTAAGAATCCTCGGGTTTTTTAATGTGCCGTGAAATTGCATTATTCTGGAATAATCCTGAAATAAGATAAAATACCTATCATAAAGTAAGTAACACAAAGCTTACCGAAGCAGGTTTGTATACTGTTCACTACACTTTGGCTGTCGCCTGATGGCCGGAGGGCTCTATTTTTTCAGAGGTGGCCAGGGCCATGTGAACTCAGCCTTCCTCCCTAACCCCCTAACCTGATAAGTTTTTTTGTTTGTTTGTTTTTTACCAATGTCAACTGCCCTTTGTAGCAGCACTCTGAATGTGGATCCCTTCACTGGCTGGGAAGGTGTGATTGAGGGGCCATGTGCGTCCCAACCTGAAGATGTGACAGGCCACAGCCTTGTGGGCCAAGCCTTGTGGACCAGTAGCCTCTAGCCCCCCTCTGAGGGGTGGGGATTACGATTACACCCTGCAGCCCCCACCTGGTGGAGAGGGAACAGTCAGCCTCTTGGGGGGGGGTGCGGTCAGCCCAGGTGGGTTGGCTTTGGCAGGCCATGTGGGTTGGGTGTCCCCTGCTGGGGCAGCCACAGAGCCGGCGGGGACCGCAGACCCCAAGCAGCAGCCACTTCCTCCCGAGCCCTGGATCTCAGTTCCTACAGCCCTTTCCCCTGCTCCGGGAGACTTGTTTAATGTTTCATTAAGCTCCTTTGGACCTGAAAAATGTAATTCTAATTAGTACAGTGGCTTCCCTGGGAACGCCGTTTGCCAGGCTTGAGGAACCTCTGATGGGTGTGTTAATTTGCATGAGGGTCCTTGGGACTGTCTCAGCCACCATGCAGGCATGCATGCTGGTTCCACCCCGGCTCTTTAAACAGAAGTGCTGGCAGCGGCTCTAACCTCTCTGAGATGAGTGAGAGGTAGGCCAACACCCCCTCCACCTGTCACCACTGACTGGCCCACAGAAGGAGGGGAAGGATCCTTCTCTGCTCTCACAATTCCAGAGGCCCAACCCGAGGACATAGGACCTCTCTGCTTTCCCGTTCTCCCCAGCCACTGCACACGTGTCTGTCCAGCCCCCCACTTATCTATCCAACAAGTTCTCAAGCATCCTCTCTGTGCTGGGCCCTCTGCTGGGGAGGCAGTGAAGTCCCATTCTGGGACGGGAGACAGGGCACACACAGAGAGACAAGACTCTGCAACGTCAGGGAGCGAAGCAGGACCAGGGAGGGTGACGGGCTGCGGAGTGATGAGGGCGGGAGGGGCTGTGCCTCAGTGCTCAGAGAGGGCAGTGGAGCAGAGAGCTGGGGGTGGGGGGTGGGGGGAAGCCAGCGAGGGTCCCATGAGCATCTGGGAGAGGGGCGTTCCAGACAGAAGGAAGAGGAGGCTACAGATCCTGCCCGGGGGACGCGCGCAGCCTGTTGCAGGAGCATGAGCAGGCTGGAGTGACCTGGGGAAGTGGACTCCTGCGGGGGGCTGCCGGGGGCTGCATTGTGTAGAGCAATGTGCAGGCTGCGAATTGGCCCTTTTGCACGGGACGCCGCTAAGAAATGTGTGTTCTGAAGCTGTTCGTGGGGCACCGGGTCCCATGCCTTCCTGTGAGAGTGGCTGTTCTCAACTGCTTGCAATTGTGCTCCCTTCAGGACATCTGAGGACAACTCTGTGTGTGTGTGTGCACACGTGTGCATATGCATAGGTGTGTGTGTGCGCTCCTAGCATCTAGTGGGTAGAGACCGGGGATCCTGCTAAACATTTTACAACACACAGAACAGTCCCCACAAGAACGAACCTGCTAGGGGCAGCCCGGGTGGCTCAGCGGTTTAGCGCCGCCTTCAGCCCAGGGCCTGATCCTGGAGTCCCGGGATCGAGTCCCACGTCGGGCTCCCTGAGTGAAGCCTGCTTCTCCCTCTGCTTGTGGCCCTGCCTCTCTCTCTCTCTCTCTCTCTCTCTCTCTCTCATGAATAAATAAATAAAATCTTAAAAAGAAAAGAAAGAACCGGCTGACCCCCAATGTCTATGCTGAGGGTGTGAATCCCTGATGTGGGTCTCAGCAAGCTGGATGACTGGACGTTGGGCTGGCAGTCACAGGTTCCCCCACCCCACTCTGAAGAGGGTGTGGGTGAGTGTGGGGAGCAGCTAAATCTAAATCGTGCCTCCAGGGGAGCCCTCTGCATGGTTCACAGGTGAGGCCCACCCCAGGGCGAAGGGGACAGAGCGAGGCCTTTGCTAAGGTCTCGTAGCTTAGCAAAGGCCAGTGTTGGAGCCTCACGTATGAGCCCCGGCCCATGAGACGGTGCTCCTGGGTCCCTGACAGGTGCGTCCAAGGCGATGCGATTTGTGTGCACTGACCTACCCGGTCTGCCCTGTTCTATTAGCCCATTTCCACACAGTAATACCGAGCCCTGGGCAGTCGTATTCCTGTCTCAGGGTCCTCCCTCTGCCTGGAAGGTGCGTTCTTTTCACCATTCTGGTCTCACCTGGAACAGTGTCCCCATCTGCCGTCCTCCCCTGGCTTCTTTCTCTGGGTGGTGCATCTCCCTTGCTCCCTTCATCCGGATTCAAAAACACCTGCCCTGTGTCACAGGCCCCCAGAAAGCCAGAAGTGAGTCCGATGAGCCTGCTGAGCTAAGGTGTCTGTGGCTCTTACTGACAGCTGCCACGGGGAGGCCTGGTGACAGGAGAGGGGGGGGAGACGGGGAGGGGACTCAGGGAAGGGGCAGGGGTATGTGTGAAGACAGGTTTCACCTCGTTCTCCCTCTGGGCTGGTGCCCAGGGCCCCTAAGGGCTCCTGAGGTGCACCCTGCCTGGTTGCCCTGGTTAGCAGCGCTCAGCTCTGGGTGCACCGGGCCCATTTGGTTACCCCAGGAAACTGCTGTACAAAAGCCGGGAGCAGCGCAGAAGCGCGGGGGAGTTTAGTCACCCAGGCTGGTGATTGTGCTACACTGCTACTATGTTCTTACTCATCAGCCTCTTCACAGGGGGGCCCTCCCTCCAACCCACGGCTCAGCCGCTCCTGGCTCCTTCCTGGGGGGCCTTTTGTCTCAGAAATTCCGAAAGGATACTAGACCTTTGAAGCTCTGGCACTCCACCTCATGAATATTTTTGGGGTCTCCTTCACCCCTCTCCCCAACATCAGCTTGCTTTATCTTTGTGCAAGGAGGGTCATGCTGGGGGTGGGGGTTGGCGGCGTGGATAAGGCCTGGCATTGCCCTGAATCTATTGCAGATATGAGATTAAAGGAAAAGAAGGAAAGAAGTCGGATTTCTTTGGTCTGGGCAGGGGCTGGGACGTCACTGTGCAGCTGGGGCTGACAACCACTGAATGAGGTGACCCATGCTCTGTCTCCCTGACCTGCACGTTACCTCCTTTCCGTGTGAAGATGATTCTGGATCCGGTGTTAGAGGTAGGCTGTCTGAGCCTCTCTGCCAGAGTCCCATCATCCTTGTGGCCCGCTGCACCACACAGCATGCCAGTTTCCAACACTTCTCGAATGTCCTGGGCCAAACAAAGTCCGGGCTTCACGGACCAGAGTGTCATCCATTTTTCAGAGACTTCCATTGCTCTTGTTTCAATAAAAAGAATGCTGTAAATATTTTTAAAAATGATATGTCCCTGACTCTTAAAAAATATATGTATATTTCTGTACATATATATATATATTTTTTCTTTTTTTTCCTGCCAGGGAACGCGGGGGTCCCCATGCCAGCACCACATCTATCTCTCCGTCATCCGCTCACCTTTCCCCAGTCCTTAGTTTCTCTGGGCCTTGTCCGTGGAATGGGAACGCGAGCAGTACCTACTTCATTGGGCCGTCCTAAGGATTAAACAGCCCCCAAACTCCCCATTCCCTTAGCTGACCTTGACTCATTGCTGCTAATCAAACTACTGGAGACGGAAATAGCCTCTCTCTTCTGAAAGGGGGGAGGGTATTCTTTCTAGAGGCATTTTGGGGTTTGAGAAGCACAGGGCCAGCACTGCCTTCCCTGCACAGACTGTTCTCGAAGTTAACTTTGGGACCGTCCCCTGGGAGGCCAGGAGGGTAAACTCAAAGCAGGGGCCTAAGGGGATATGAGCAAATTCCACCATCTGGAAAGTCTGGGGCCTCGCGAAGGACGCTCTTCCCCTGGGGCTGCCGAGGCGGACCCCCGCAGACAGCTCCCGCCGCCGAGACCCGCGCCCGGCCGCAGGGGGAGGGGGGTCCCCCTCCCCCCCGCCCCCCCGCCTCCGCGCCCCGCGCCCCCGCCCGCCCGCCGCCGCCTCACCTATCAGATTTCCCGTGCGCCCCGCCGCGCCCCTCCTCCCGCCTCCTCACTGCCGAGCGGAGGGGCGGCCGCCCTCGGCCTGGACCCGGCGCCGGCGACGACCGGCCGCGCGCCTCCCGGTGTCGCCGCGATGCGGCTGTGAGCGCACTGCGGCTGCAGCCCGCCGGGCCGGGGGGGCGCGGGGAGCGCGGGGAGCCCGGGCAGCGCGGGGCGCACGGTGAGCCCGGGAGGGGCGGCCGCGGGGGGACCGGGCGCGGGGGTCCCGGAGGTGGGAGGTGGGGGACCGACAGGTGAGGACGCGGGGGGCGCGGGGGTCCCGGAGGTGGGAGGTGGGGGACCGACAGGTGAGGACGCGGGAGCACGCGGGGTCCGGGAGGTGGGGGACCGACAGGTGAGGACGCGGGGGTCCCGGAGATGGGGGACTGACAGGTGAGGACGCGGGGGCACGCGGGGGTCCCGGAGGTGGGAGATGGGGGACCGACAGGTGAGGACGCGGGGGTCCCGGAGGTGGGAGGTGGGGGACCGACAGGTGCGGGCGCGGGGGGCGCGGGGGTCCCGGAGGTGGGAGATGGGGGACCGACAGGTGAGGGCGCGGGGGTCCCGGAGATGGGGGACCGACAGGTGAGGACGCGGGGCGCGCGGGGGTCCCGGAGATGGGGGACCGACAGGTGAGGACGCGGGGCGCGCGGGGGTCCCGGAGGTGGGGGACCGACAGGTGCGGGGGCACGCGGGGGTCTGGGAGGTGCGGGCGCGGGGGCACGCGGGGTCCGAGAAGTGGGGAAGCGAGGGGGGTCCAGATGAGGACCCAGCGTGGGCGGGAGGAGCGGGCCCTGCGGGGCAGGCGGGGACGCGGGGCCAGGTCCTGTGGCACCGGGCGCAGGGGCGCTTTTGCCGCCCTGCACTGAGGAGGAGCGCGGGTTCTCTGGGCTTGTCCTGTTCCTTTTTAAATTAAGGAAAAGAAGATGGTTACAGACCAGATTTCATCAAACTTGTGTCTAACAGTGTTTTTTTTTGTTTTTGTTTTTGTTTTTTTAATTTACCTTGCTGGGTTTTGTTTTGTTGTGTTGAGAGCATTTAAGTTGGATCCCAGCACATTTAACTGCATAACACAGTGCTGTCAGTTGGTATTATACATGCATCCTCAGAACCTCTCCCTGTTTCCTCCATCCCCTAGCCCCTGGCAACCACTTTCCTATTCTGTGAGTTCCACTTTTTTTTTTTTTTTTGAAATTTTGCATATAAATGATATCGTGCAATATCGTCTTTGGCTCTTGTTATTCACTTAGCATGATGCCCTCCAAATTGTAGTTACGATTGGCAGGAGTTCCTTCTTCTTTTTTTTTTTTTAAGATTCAGTAGCATTCAGTTGTTTTCTGTATTTGTTTATCTGCAACACTTAGGTTGTTTCTGTACCTTGGATATTGTGACTATTGCCGCCGTGAACAAGGGACTACAGATGGCTCTGAGATAATGCTTTTGTTTCCTTTGGATTATATACTAGGATTGCTGGATCATATCTTTCAGGTTACTTTCCTCCTTACTGTTTTCCATAGTAGCTGTGCTAGTTTGCACCAGGGTCTCCTTCTCCTCCCCACTTCCTGGCCAACACTTGTTCCCTCTTGTCTTTTTGATAATAGACATCCTAACAGGTGTGAGGTTATTGTTACTGTGGTTTTGACTTACATTTCCCTGATGATGAATGATGTTGAGCATCATTTCATGTACCTGTTGGCCATGTGGATGTCCTTGGAAAAATGTCCATTCAGGTCCTTTGCCCAGTTTTTAATTGGGTCATTATTATTATCTTTGCTATTGATAGTATATTCATTTACAAAGTATCATCTCTACTCACACCACACACACTTGAGGAAGTGGTGTTACGGGGTGGGCATGGTGCAAACATAGGATGGGAGAATTAACAGGATAGAAACATCTTACCCTGGGCAGCCCGGGTGGTTCAGCAGTTTAGTGCTGCCTTCAGCCCAGAGCCTGATCCTGGAGACCTGGGATCGAGTCCCATGTCAGGCTTCATGCAGGGAGCCTGCTTCTCCCTCTGCCTGTGTCTCTGCCTCTCTCTCTCTCTCTGTCTCTCATGAATAAATAAAATAAAAATCTTAAAAAAAAAAGAAACATCTTCCCCTTAAAATCAATAACTCCTTCTGAGGAACAAAGCCCAACTCCTAGCAGTCTGTGCAGGCATTTCCCTGCAGTGGGGTTTATGGAGCGCTGATAGGTGGGAGGTTGCAAAGGGTGTCTGTCTCTTCATGAAGAAGCCGTAGTAGTGGTTTTGGCCTTGTGGAGAGGACTAGAAGGATATCTCTTTAGGTCATTTCTAAGTGGAGAGAGATGCTGTAAGATTTTATAATGAGTCTTTCTCATAATATCTGTGTCAGTCATGTGCAGGCATGTGCACGCATGTGTGTGTGTCATGCAGGCTAAATGTGTGCAGTAAATATTGCATCTGACTTTTTTTTTAATCCTATTGGTTTTACCTTTTTTTTTTTTTTTTTCCTATTTTCCTATTTAGGTGTCTGACTTGGGGATTAATACAGCCTCCAAAAGAAACCCCTTTCCAAGTCTGCAGTAATCGGATGTCGTGAAGTTATTTTTCACCCTTCCTCTATGTTAGCATGACAAACTTACAAAAGTCCCTGTTATGTATTTGCCTGTTGTAAATATTAACATCACTGCAACCGCATCTCCCTCATTTGCTGTTTCTGCCCTTATTTCATGAGGTGCAGGAGGTGAATTAATGAAGATATGCATCTGGGGAGGTGTCATATTCCTGTGAGTGCTGGGGGTGGGGATGGCTGTAGACTATTTTATAGGTGGAAATTCCTAGAGTCACATTTGTGGGTAAATGTGTACTGAATCTGCTCATCTTTGCATGTAATAAAATATTTTAGTGAAGTTATGTAGTCTTGTATGTGCACATCTTTTATGATGCTTCTTAAACAGGTGCATGTAATATGCAAATTATTTCAGAGAAAGTATTTAATATCTTCCTCTTAGTGGAATGAATCAGAAAGAGAAAGACAAGTGCTCTCACTTGTATGTGGAATCTAAAAAAAAACCACCCCTAAACTGAACTCATAGAGGGAAGAGAATGTTCTGGTGGTTGCCAGAGGCAGGGTGAGAGCAGGTGGGGAAAATGGGTACAGGGCATCAAAAGGTACAAACTTCTGGTTATGAGATAAATAAGTCCTGCAGGTGTAATGTGCAGTAGGTAAAAAAAAAAAAAAAAAGGTATCTATCTCTTCTTTTAAGGAATGGCTGGCTGCATATGTTTTAAGACCTGTTTTCTGTCTTGCATTTTTCCCTTTTCTTTCTTTTTAAAATGGTTTTATTTATTTATTCATGAATGACAGAGAGAGAGACAGAGACAGAGACACAGGCAGAGGGAGAAGCAGACTCCTTGTGTGGAGCCTTATGTGGGACTTGATCCCAGGACCCCGGGATCACGACCTGAGCCAAAGGCAGATGCTCAACCACTGACCCACCCAGGCACCCCTTATTTTTCCCCTTTTCAATTCAACTCATCTTTTATAGTTCCTTTGTTAGGTTAATTAAAAAAGCAAACTTTTGTGGTCTCCTGACATTAAGCTTCTGCAAATGCAACTCAGATCATAACGGTATTTCACTAAGTTGTCATCTCAAAACATTGACAAGGACAGTGTTGTCTTCACAAAGTTCCTTCCAGAACATGGGTACCATTTCTTTTGTATTATTTCCAAGTAGGTACTTTGAAGAAACAAGGACTACTATTGATATCTGATTTTATGAGAGTCTCCACACCTGACCAAGCTTCCTCGAGCAGATGATAATCTTCATCCTTTCATCAGGGGACATCAGTGGGCAGCTCTCCTTCCTTGGGCTTGCCAGACAGGCACTCCAGCTGCAGATTGGGTCAGACCAATCCTGGAAGGGTTTCAGGGGCTCCATCGCTGCCTTCCTGAGCTTGGAGTTGGCCTTGGGGCTCTGGGGCCTCAGGGGAACCTTTTGCATCTCCAGGATGCCTTGTCCATTTAACAGGGCTTTGGATCAAGTTTCTACTTGGTTTTCTACCGGGATTAGATCCTGATCCTGAATCCTGGTTCCAGTGGCTGTGAAACCCTGCTTGGTCCTTGTCAGCCTCTCTCTGCAGAAGACCAGGATGCTGATGGGGATGTGAACCCAACACACCTTGAACTACCACATCCCTGTCCACAGGGATAACTGTCCACAGTCAGGAGCTTCCAGGAGCCTTGTTTCTGCTTCTCTCTCTTACTGATGCCCTTGAGGGACCCCAGGCTTGTGACCTCCTGTAATATTCTTCCCACCTTACCTTCTCCCCCCACCCCCGCTCCCGATTGCATGCTTCTGCTTTCCCTCTTTCTGTCCCTAGGAAAGCCCCTCAAAAGGGTGAGGGCTCTTCCCAGCACCCTTAATTCCCGGCTCTTCTCCTTTGCTGCTGGCCTGAGGACAGGGTTCCTTCAAGCTCTGTGACTGGTCTCCAGTGGTCCTCTTCTGATGACTTTTCTCTGCCTGAAGGCAGCGAGAGGTGTCTGAGTCTGTGTCTGAAGAGGCCAGGGGAAAGGATGGCCAAGATGGCTTATGGAGATCTTGGCAACCCACGTGGCCTTCAGCGGAAATCCAGGATCAGGAGATTTGGGTGTCAGGTAATGAGACTCATTTTGAAAAGAAATCAACCAGAATCTTCACCAGAAGTTATTTGGGACCGAGTTGAGAAAATAAAGTAGCTGATCATCCATTTACTCATTCAGTAAATACTCACGTAGAGATGAAGAGCTTGGGCTCCGAAGCCTGATGCCCAGGTTCACGGTCCCAGCTCTGCCAACCACTTGTTGTGTGACCCTGGGCATGTTCCTTAATTTTTCTGTGCCTCAGTTTCCTCCATTGAAATCCGAGCTAATAGTGCTTATTTCATAGTTGGGAGAGGTAGGAGGATTAAATGGCTCTATATGGATAAAGCTTTAGAGCAGTGCCGGGATGTAATTAAGAGCTACACAAGCAGCCATTATATTTTACTGTTATTGTTATTTGCTCATTTTGTGCTGAGCACTTTACCATGATGAATACGATTGTTTTGGGTCAAGAATGAGACATGAAGATAAAGCAACAAAATTAGTTTTCTTTTATTGAATTAAAAAAAAATAAACCTTGGTTTTAAAGAGAATTGCCAAAAAAATGTGCCCGAGCAGCTTTGTGAAACAGCAAAATTGCTGGAATACAATGACCAATGACAGGGGCACAGTATTTAATTTGTTGTCTAAATTTTGGTCCCTGACCCTTTTATTGAACTTCTGACTCTCTGCAATTATCTGAAGCCATTCCTGGGCTTTCTATTGAAGTTGACAGCTGTCTGCCCTGTTTCTTACTATTTTGTCCCTTATTTGTTTGTTTTGTTGTGGAGCTTTGGCTCTCCATATGGTTCCTGAGCTCTGCGGGTTCCTTTTTTACTCTTTTTTCCCATTGTCGTCTCATGCTTTTGTTCTTGTTTTGCTGATTTCATGTTCTTAATGTCTTATAGCCGCAGATCATTTATCGTAAAATTGTAAAAAGTTTTTTTTTTTTTCTTTTTGGTAGCTTAGACTGTGGTCAACGTTTTTAAAGCTTAAAGTGCATGGTATTACGCTGACAGGTTTTTAAAAAAAGATTCTTATTTTTTTAAATTTTTAAAATATTTTATTTATTTATTCACGAGAGAGAGAGAGGCAGAGACACAGGCAGAGGGAGAAGCAGGTTCCATGCAGGGAGCCCGACACAGGACTCCATCCTGGGTCTCCAGGATCACGACCTGGGCTGAAGGCAGCACTAAACCTCTGAGCCACCCGGGCTGCCCAAGATTTTTAAATTAATTTGAGACAGAGGGAGAGCGAAAGAACACAAGCAAGCAGTGGGGAGAGGCATAGGGATGGGGAGAAGCAGACTCCCCACTGAGCAGGGAGCCTGATGTGGGACTTGATCCCAGGACCCTGTGATCATGACCTGGGCCGAAGGCAGATGCCCAACCAGCTGAGCCACCCAGGCAGCCCATGTGCTGACAGCTTTTAAAATCATTGTTGATAGTACTAATCATTCCAGTTTCTAATGAAATATTCCAAATCAACCTCAAGGCCAAACATGTTCCATCTGGAAATGGAGCCAGGGATGGAGACATATCAACCCATCCAGGGATATTTCCCCGGCGTTCACTGAGTATCACCGGGACCCATGTGAGAACTTGTAACTCACTGCTGGGAATATATTTTTCTCTAGACTGGCTTCTTCTTTTGTCTTTCCCACATTTCCTTCCCTTTGCTGTCCTTTCTTTTCTGTGGTGTTATGCCTGTTTGCTGTTTCTCTTTACATCAATTATATTTAAGAAGGGCAGGTTCTGCTCTACCTTCGGATATAATGTGAATGAATTATCCTTGGTTGCTTTTCTCCTTATGTGAGAATTATTTGTTTTCTGCTTGGAGCTTTAATTTGTGTTCTGGATATCATGTTTTATCTGCTTTGCTGTTGCCTGAGGCGGATACAAAGGAGGCGGAGCTGGAATCGTGGCTAATTGTGATTGCTGGGTTTAGATTCTCTTTGTGCATCCTGTAATTGTATGAAGAGTTGCTTTCAGGGTACACTTGGGTTTTAGATTGCCTCCAAATTCAGAATGTAGCTTGAAAGCATTAAATTTTTTTCAAATTATGAAGTATTTCAAACATACAGCTGAGTTAGGATTTAAAATATATTAGGCGTGTAATTCAAGAAGTTAGACAAAAGACAAAATTAACCTTTAAAAGGCTAGAAAAGGAAAAATGAGGATACGAGTAGCAATGAATGAAATAGAGAATAAAGCAGACAGCAGTGTTTGCAGACTCAAAAATATTTGTTAGAAAAACCAGGGACATAAAGCCTAGCAAGATTTAACGAAAAAGAGAAAAGAACATAGATAAATTGTATTAAAAATAAATAAGGTGCACAACCATGGAGAGACAACACTTTTATTTTATTTTTAATTTTAATTCTTTTTTTTTGAGAGAGAGAGAGAGAGCAAGCATGAGCCAAGGAAGAAGGGGCAAAGGGAGAGGGATAGAGGATCTCAGACAGACCCCCTGCTGAGCATGAAGCCTGACATGACCCTGAGATCAGGACCTGAGTCGAAATCAAGAGTCGATGGTCAAATGACTGAGCCAGCCAGGTGCCCCGAGAAATGACAATTTTAAATCGTAATAGAATATTAAAAACAACTTAATGCTGTTACCTTTCAAAACATAGATCATTTTGTAAAAATAGCAAATAACAAAGTTCACTGAAGAAGAACTAGATCCTGAATAAAAAATAACAATGAAACACACTGAATTAATTAATCAATTAATTAATTTATCTATCTATTTATTTATTATTTAAAAAATTATTTTTTTATTCATGAGAGACAGAGAGAGAGAGAGAGAGAGAGAGAGAGAGAGAGGCAGAGACACAGGCAGTGGGAGAAGCAGGCTCCATGCAGGGAGCCGGACGTGGGACTCCATCTCGAGACTCCAGGGCCACGCCCTGGGCCAAAGGCAGGCACCAAACCGCTGAGCCACCCAGGCGTCCGAAACACACTGAATTTATAAACAGAATTATACCTGATCCCATCCTAAGAGACAATAACCCTAGAAAGATTTAGAGATGAACTTCACTAAATTTTAAGGGAACAACAAAAAGCAACCCTTTCATTGTGCAAGCTATTATAGCAAACAGAAAAATTCTCAACTTCAGATGGCTGCACTAAAAGAAAATAAAATTATTAATAGTGTTGCTTCTAGGGCAGCCCGGATGGCTCAGTGGTTTAGCACCACCTTTGGCCCCAGGTGTGATCCTGGAGACCCGGGATTGAGTCCCATCGGGCTCTCTGCATGGAGCCTGCTTCTCCCTCTGCCTGGGTCTCTGCCTCTCTCTCTCTCTCTCTCTCTCTCTTTCTCATGAATAAATAAATAAAATCTTAAAAAAATAGTGTTGCTTCTAAACACAAATGGAAAGTTCCTAAATAACACATTGGGTTTTTATTAATATATGACATCAGTAAATTAAAGGAGGGAAAAATACATGATTACCTCAAACGATGCAGCCCAAAATAAAAGAATCAATAAATTTCAGCACTAGTTCCTGACAAAGCAGGGAGCTTTCTTAATTTGTCAGAGACATTTATCGAAACGCCTACCTTCATATTAATGGTAAGACTTAAAATAATTCTTATTAAAGTCAAGAGCGAAACAAGGGTGTCATTATCAGTGCTTTATATTCAACATGGTACTTGAGCTTCTAGCCTGTGCAATAAGACCAGAAAAGAAACCAAGGTGTTCTTATTTGCAGACAATATTGTGTCAGATCAAATAGCCTAGATTATGCCATAGAAACAACCTGCAAATCTCAGATCTTAATGTTGTAAGTCTGTTTTCACATAGGCAAAGTCTATTGCCAATTCAAGCTACTTTTAGAGGCAGCTGTCCTTCATATACTGATTTATCATTTAACGCTGCTTGGATCGTATGGCATGTTTGTATCAATGTTTACTCACCCAAGCAGTGCAAAGAGAGCTAGAGCACCTGCAGTGAAGTCTCTCAGCCTTTAGCACTTCAGCTCCTATTGCACTGGCCTGAAAAAGTCAGATGGCTGAGTCTAACTTCGAAAGTTTAGGAAGTGAAACCCTCTCATATGCTGGGGAGACACAAATAACCAAAATGTCAAATACAGTTATCTACATGAAACATTAAAGAGAATCTGCTAATTTATTTATTCCCTAGTTCCCTACTTATTGAATAGAGTTTATCAGTTTCTTCATCAGATCATTATTATCATTTGTTTTTGGTTTGCTTGTGTTATTTTTTGAGAGGATGTGTGAAAATACAATTTATCTTTATAATACTGTCAGGTTTCGTTACATGTTTTGAGACTATGCTGCAACAAGTTTACATGTTTTTCAAGGATCTATATCATGAAATCACATGGTGAGCTGCTGTGTTGTATGGATGCTTTTGGCCTGAATTCTCTTCTGCTTCACGTGGCTGCACTAGGGCTTCCTCTGACCTTAATTCTTGCAGGTGTCTTTCCTGCTTGGCTTTGTATCTTTACTTAGGGTATGCCATTTGAATCTGCTCATGGACAGTTTTTTTTTTTTTTGTGGCAATCTGATAAATTCTGTTTTTGAATAAGTGAATTTAATCTATTTATGATTTCTGAAGTACTTGTACTTAATTTTATTATCTCCTGTGTTTTCTCTTTACTAAGTTTATTCTTCAGTTATCTTTATTTATTGTTTCCTGTTGAATAAGTAAACTTTGTTGGGTTCCCAGTCCCAACCCTGTGTTGGTTTTCAAGCTATAGACTGTATTTCCACTCTTTTAGTGGTTATCCTTAATTTTGAGTCATGTGTTTTAACCATAAATAATTTAAAGATTTTCAGTATTTTTATCAACCTCCCTGTCTTGACAAGGGTCTTAGTAAACTTTAATTGTCAAATGGTCTCTCTCCTTTATAAATGTTGCCTAGTGTTTGGTTTTAACTTTTTAAAAATGAAAATTAGTTATTGTTACAGACATAAATTAAATTTAACCACATATTTGGTCAATTTCTCATTGTTGTGTCCTGTATTCCTTGATATAGGCCTGGGTTTGTATAGCTTGCTGAAGTGCATCCATTAATAATTCTTTTAGTGAGGCTATATGGTGATAAAATTCCTATTTGTGTGTTTGAAAATGTTTTAATTATGACTTCACTCTTGCGTGTTATTTTAACTAGGTATAAAATTCGAGATGGGCAATTATTTCCCTCTGGTGTTTTGAAGGTAACACTGCATTATCTTCTGACTTATATTATCAGTCATGGGAGATTTCTGTGTATCTGATTGTCAGGCTTTTGTGGATAGTTTGTCTTTCTCTGGTAGCCTTTGAGACTTTCTACTTGCCTTTGATGTTCTGCAGTTTCACTAGGATGTGTTGAAGTATAGACTGACCTTTATCTATCATGATGGGTATTCAGGCTGCAGTTTTGATTTGAGGCCTCCCATCTTGCATTCTGAAAGATTCTCAGCTGATATTTCTTCTCATATTTCTTCTCAGCTATTCCCATTATTCTTTTCTTCAGGAACTCTTACAGTATTAAGTTGACCCTCTTAACCTGTCTGCTACATCTCCTTTGACTTTTGATAAGTCCTGGCTCTATTGGAGGAAATTATCTTTGGGGGTGGTAATAATTCTCCTTTCTGTTGGGCCTTTCTTCACCCTTTGGAAGTTGGAAAGGTAGCTGTAGAGATTTGACCTTATTTTACTCTAGAGGGCCATTTCCCTCATTTCCTTGAGGTTTCCTATTTATACCTCTGTTCACTTTTCTCTGGCTTGGGAAGGGAGCTGAATAAAAATAAGATGTTTATGAATTTCAGTTCCTTACCTTTCCACTAATTTTACCACCCCAGTTAAATGTACATGCAAATTCTGTGTGTGGTTTTTTTTTTTTTTTTTTTTTTTTTTTTTTTTTTTTACAGAATTAGTGTTTTTCCCCCGGCTACCACTTTCAAGGAATATGCCAAGAGTTGTGCTTTTCATTTGAATGTTGCTTGTCTATTTGTGGCCAGTTTGAACTTACTGTTTTATGTTAGTGTGGACAAAATAGAGAAACAAATGTCTTGATAGCCTATTACACATTTAAGCAATATTAGTTGATAATATTATTCAACCAATGAGCAGTAGGTCAGAGTGGGTGTTCAGTATCCTAGTTCTTATTCTTTTCAAAGATTTTATTTATTTGAGAGAGAGAGAGAGTGAGCAAGAGAGTACAAGCAGGGGGGCTTGCAGATGGTGAGACAGAAACAGGCTCCCTACTGAACAGGGAGCCGGATAAGGGGCTCAGTTCCAGGACTCTGGGATCATGACCTGAGCTGAAGGCAGATGCTTAACTGACTGAGCCACCCAGTGCCCCAGTTTTGTATGAAGCCTGGCACAGTGCCGAGGTGTTTGATAGCTTTGGAGAGAAACATGTGCCTATTATAGTTAGACATGGATTAAGGAACTGAGAAATTTGAAAGAAGCAAATAAATGGTAGAGGGCTAGCCTTACTAAGGTGGATGGAAGGATGGTGGTCAGCATGTCATAGGTACAGCCTGTCACCAGTGCTCCTTAGTGCACTCTCAGAGTTTCCTGGAGAACCCGTAAATAACTGAAATTGAAATTTTTTGATACTTATTTGGCTTTCTCAAGGACACAATGCCGAATTTCCCTCTTTGCTAGTTATTAACTAATCAGGTGACCCGCCAAAATGAGCAAGTAAGATTTATCATCTAGGACTGTAGTTTTTTCTTTCCATCCTGACTCTCTTGTGAATCATGGTTTTGTTTCTAAGAGTCACTTTGCCAGCTGACTCTCCCAAAGGAGAAAATAATTTATATGAAAAATAACTAAACTATATGCAAAGTGAGTAATCGCCTCCATTATTCTTTGACAGACTTATGCTTCCTGTAGCATAAGCTACATTGTAGCACTTATGTCTACAATGTCCATTGACTGATGGGCACTTTCTCCTGACTTCTAACACATGCTATTAACACTTGTCTCATTGAATCTCTTTTTTGGGTCATCTGTAGCACAGTGTGGCATGCCAAAGCAAGGTGGTTTGCACACATGATTCCATCAGGTAAGATGTGGAGGAGCTTTTTCAGGCTAATGAAAACTGATAATGCCAAGCATAATAGGGGAGGTTTAAATGGTTAGAGAAGCTGAATTATGAGGTTGGAATGGCAGTTTTTCAAAAAGATTTTATTTATTTATTCATGAGACACACACACACACACACACAGAGAGAGAGAGAGAGAGAGAGAGAGAGAGAGAGAGAGAGAGGCAGAGACACAGGCAGAGGGAGAAGCAAGCTCCTCACAGGGAGCCTGATGTGGGACTTGATTCCGGATCCCAGGACCATGACCTGAGCCGAAGGCAGGTACCCAACCCCTGAGCCACCCAGGCATCCCGGAAAGGCATTTTTCATGTGGCTGGTTCCTACTTACTCAGATTCATAGAGTCTATGGCTCTCACCTGCTGACCCACCTCTCCTGCTGTTGACCCAGCTATAACCCCACTTGGTCAATCTTTTATTTATCTGTTTGGTTTCTTCATTAGTCTGTGGGATGTGTTCCTCACAAACTGTTCTGAGATCAAAGAAATTTGGGCTACCTGCCTATGAAACTTCTTTTTGAAATTTACTCTGAACGTTAACTTCGTAAAGTTTCCAAAAAGTCCTGCAGTGAAGAAGACTAATTTTGTTTAATCCAGTGGTCCCCCAACTTGAAATCAACTTCTCTCCCACCCCTAAGCATTGCCCCCAAACACACACAGGTTCTCTTGGTGTCTGGTGGACACGGTTTGGGAAAACTTGCCCTACAGTGATAGAAAGGCCTCCATATCCCCTCTAGCTCTGATCTCAGTTTCCCTTCAACTTTGATTCTTTTTTTCCTTTTTCGAGATTTTATGAACAGTTTTTTACCAGAGTTCAATACCAATATAAATTTTACTCACAAAACTTGCAATTCAATGAACCCCTTGTTTTCTTTTTACTATGGTGGTAAAATATACATAAATTATGTTGGCCACATTAGTTACAATTCCATGACATTTAGTACATTTGCAATATTTTCCTACCATCCCTAATGTCTAGTTGCAGAACACCTTTATCATGCCAAAAGGAAACCCACAGTCCCCCTGGCCCTGGCGACCACCATTCTACTTTCTGATTCTATACATCTGACTATGCTAGGGACCTCTTATAAATGGAATCGTACAGTGTCTGTCCTTTTATGATGGGCTTATTTCATTTAGCGATGTGTCTTCAAGGTTCATCCATGTTTGTGGCAAGTATCAGAAAGTACTTCCTTTTAAGGCTGAGAACCATTCCACTGTCTGGATAGACCACATTTTCTTTATCCATTCATCTCCTAATGGACTTTTGGGTTGTTTTCACCTTCAGACTGTTGTGAATGCTGCTGTTCATGAACATGGGTGTACAAATAACTTTTTAAGTCCCTGCTTTCTTTTGTCTTTTTTTTTTTTAAATTTTTTCCCCTGCTTTCTTTTTTAGATGGTACCCAGAAGTGGGGTTACTGTACCTTATAGTAATTCCATGTTTCATTCTTTGAGGAATTGCCATACTGTTTCCCAGAGTCCTGCATCATTTTTACATTCCCACCAGCATTGCACAAGAGTGGGCTCCAGTTTCTCCACAAGCTTGCCAAACTTGTTAATTCTTTAAAATTTATTTTTGTGATAGCCATCCTAGCAGGTATGAAGTGGTATCTCATTGTGGTTTTGATTTGCATTTCCCTGATAATGAGTGATGTCTGAGCATCTTTTCATGCATCTGTTGTCCATCTGAATATCTTTTGTGGGGGACTGCCTATTCAAGTCCATTGCCTGATTTTTGATCAGTTTTTGTTGTTGTTGATGCTAAGTTTTGATAAGTTTTGTAGTTTTGATGATGTTAACAGATAAGACTCTCTTACTGTCCTAAACCTTACTTCTGGGAAAGATGTTGGCAGCATTAATTTCTTTTCTGCCGTGCTCTCTTTGCATTTCTCCATCAACCATCATTTATCACCATCTTGCTTGTCCTGTTTTCTGGTTGGACCAACTGGTTCCATTCCTTCCCATCCATGTTTTGGACCTTCATCTCTTTAGCTCTTGGCTTCTGGTATGGGTAGTTTTGTTTAAGCTCCCTTCCCCCATTGCCTTCCTTTTTTTCCTGAAGGATTGGCATTTGCTGCCTGATTTTAGCCACAGTTACTCCACTGAAGCTGCACTGTGGAAGTTTGGAAGCTTCTGACCCCACAGTCTTCTATAGGATTGACACTGATGATGGCCCTTCCTTCTTTAGATATCTTTGGTCCCTGGGGCACTCTCTCTGTGGCTCTGAGAAGGGGAGTGAGAAGCGATGTAGGACTGAGGACTGTGGGCCCTGGGGCACCTTAGCTTGGCTGTAGATGCTGACTTTGACCATTAACTCACTCCACAACCCAGGCTGGTGACTTCTATGGGTTTCCTCTCAAAAAGAACATTGGAGCCCATCTTGTAAATGTGTGGGGACAACTTGTGAGTAATCATATGAAAAGCACTCAGAACAGTTGCTGGCATGCAGGAGTTGTTCTTGTTAGCCAGTGTTGGGACATTAATGTGGTTTTTCTCCTATGTATCCAGTTGAACCCTTTCTACCTCCATTTCCCCCCTCCTGACTCATGTTTTCTAAATTCTCTTCTTTGCTCTTCATTATTCTGTTCCCAGACATTGTCTCACTCTTGCCATTTTAATCTTTGCTTTATGCAGTCAGATCTAAACAGGTCAGTTCTCTACATTTTAGTAGGAGGCTTCTTGCAGCACACAACTGTGCTGTAGGGACATATGTTTTGGAGGACATTTGACTCTTGTCAGGTCATTGCACATCAGCTGCCCCCTCACCAGCTCATTAACAACCATGTGGATTCGACTTCAAATGGAAGAATTTGTACTTTTACCAATTTCTATGAATTGCATTATTTTGAAGATCGAATTGCAAATGTCATCATGTACAGTGGACTACATCAAATGATTATATTCTGGGAAAAGTTAAGATGAGATTGTAGGGATTTATGAATCAAACAAACTAGCATCATATAAGCCTTAGGAATGATCTAGAGTGTTGCCTGAGTGCTTACTAGTTCTTGGGAACTGTGAAGTATTTACTCGCTTTTCACAAAAACTTTAGGAAGTAGTTAGCACTACTTTCTAATTTTACAAGTTTTGCATTTCTCATATATAGAGAAAATGGAGCCTTAATAAGGTAAATATCCTCAGAGTCTCATAACTAGCAAGTGGTTGACTTAAGATTTGACCAGTTCCCTGGGTTCCAAACATAGGACTCTCAACATCTTGATTATTTTCTCATTTTTCATTGTATTTTATCTGCCACCTTTCCCTTTATTGGATATACAAGGGCTTAGTCCATTTTAAAGAGAGGATATGTGCATATTTCTTAGTAATATTTTGTTTTAATATTTGAATTAATTCAATACTGCTTTTGGTTTTATCATCCCTGCTCTTTTCTGTAATTTTTGTTTTCTAAATTCTTTGAGAGCTTAGTTTTTTTTTTTAAGATTTTATTTATTTTTTCATGACAGAGAGAGAGAGAGAGAGAGAGAGAGGCAGAAACACAGGCAGAGGGAGAAGCAGGTTCCATGCAGGAAGCCTGACATGTGGGACTCGATCCTGAGTCTCCAGGATCACACCCCGGACTGAAGGCGGCGCTAAACCGCTGGGCCACTGGGGCTGCCCGAGAGCTTAGTTTTTAAAAATTTTCTTTTCCTTAATAATGAAAATGCTTAAGGCTATGCGTTTTCCTCTGAAAGTCAAATGTCCCCAAAGCAATGCAACTTTGAAGGAATGATATGTGGTGGTCTCGTTTGTTTCATTTTATAGTAATTTGTTATTACACATTTAATTTCTCCTTTGACCTCTTAGTCAATTTTCTTTATTTCTAAGTATAATCTTGATTAAACTTAATGTTAATTCCTTTATTGCTTTATGGTTAGGATGATAGCCTACTGTTTTCCTCTTAAGTCTGTATGCAGTTGCATTGCTATTCAGAAGTACATGTAGTTGTAATAATGGACATACTGGTTTAAAATGAAAATGAGTAGGATTTGAAAATCCTGTAATTCACTTATTTTATTCAAAGTTTGAGTTCCTGTTTCTCTAACTGATGTGTTTTGTTTCTCTTTATTATTAAAATAGAATATATATTCTCAATAAAACTCTTGGGGGCAGTTTTGGTTTTTTTATAGAAAAGTAGTCCCTACTCATTGTGTAACAACCAGCACCCAGAGCCAGATACCAGTGAAAAAATGAGGAGGTGTTGTTAAGTGGAACAGGACGACTCTCTAACAAACCCACCAATGTTTAACGATTCTAATGAACTTTAAAAAAGTGTCATATTTTCACTGTGAATCATTTCACATTAAAATCTGTGGTTTTCCTGCCAGAATTATCTTTAGGAAAAGCTATGTACTTTCAGCCAGATTTGGAGCACAGGGAATGTGAGCGAACTGGAAGCAGATCCCACAAGAAACTCAGGTGTCACAGGGGGGATTTCCTGAGCATCTGGGTCTTGGTTCTGTTAATATTCCCTGTGACAATCTTAGCCACGCTCCCCGACACACACACATGACAGTGACTCAGTCAGCAATTGAACATGGGTGATTTAGGTCAGTGAAATTTCTCTTTCACACATTTCTGGCCTCTCCTATTGATCCATGGCATCCATGCTGGGTTTTCAAGGAGAAGAATCAAAAGACACGAGGGGGTGAGTGGCATTTGACTAGAGATGATGTTTGCATGTTAGCATTTTCTTTTTCTGTCTCCAGGAACATGGTTTTCATAGATACACTGAAGAGCTGTGATTGCCTAGAGGGGGCCCGAGGAGGAAAGGGGGGGCCCAGGAGGCAGGATGAGGCACAAATACCAAAGGAAGGGCAGGACACAGCTGAATGGACGGAGCCCCCCCACCCCCCGAGCTGTTCTTGAGTCTTTTTTAATGTAATCATTTGTCTTTGATAACTATTCCTCCCTGTTGAATTTTCTCCAAACAGAAACAAAATCTAGTGGGGAAAAATTATGTGGAAAAAACCATTTTCCCTTTCAATGTCTTCACAGAGAGAGGAGGAACTCGCTGACAGGACTCCTTGCTCGTGGGCGGAACTCTGTCTAACACTGCTATTGTGTTTGCTGCTTGGCAAAGCACGCTAAAAGCACACTGCAGATATTCAGGTAATAATGGCTTTGAGTCATTTTATCCATTTATTCCTTAGTAAATGTGTAAGTGTCCTAGGGCTGCCTTAACAAGGTACCACAGGCTACAGGGCTTAAACAAGAGAGGTTTATTGCCTCACACTCTGGAGACCAGAAGTCCGAGGTCAAGTTGTGGAGGGTGGGGTCTGAGGGCCACAAGAGAGAATCTGCTCCAGGCCTCTCCACCAGTTTCTGGTGGTTTGATGTCAGTCCTTGATGTTCCTTGGCTTGGGAAGCATCACCCTGATCTCCGCCTTCATCTTACATGGTGTTCTCTCTCTCTCTCTCTCTCTCTCTCTGTGTGTGTGTGTGTGTGTGTGTGTGTGTGTGTGTGCGTGTGTGTCCATATTTCTTTTCAGAGGGGCACCAGTCATACTAGATTAAGGGCCTATCCTACCCTGGCATGGCTGCATTTTATTACATTTGCAATGACCCTACTTCTAAACAAGGTCATATTCTGAGGTCCTGGAGGTTAGGACTTCAGCATATGAATTTGGCAGAGAGAAACACAGTCCAACTCATGAGTAAATATTTACATGTTCAGTGAATATTTACTGAGAATCTATTATGTCAAAGGTGTGTTATGAGATATTGAGATTTAAATAAATGTGAAAAATTTTTTTCTTGTCTCAAATTGCTTAAAGTTGGAGAGAGCTATTTAAAAAAATAGCTGTGGTTGGCAGAGTTATTGTAAAGGTAGCTACAAGGAACTGTGGTGCTGAGAAGGGAATTGGTCAAGCCTCTTCACTGGGAAGTGATCAAGCTTCCTTCTCTGTAGGGGAAAAATTTGAGCTGGACGTGAAGGGATTCAAAGGACTTTATTAGATAGACTGTGTGAGACAAAATGGTACATTCACGGAACTTCGAGCCATTTTGTGGTAGAGGTGTAGGGTGCGCTGTGATGGATTGCCACTGAAAAGCAATGCTATTGGACTTTTGGTTTGGGGAATGTTCTTCTGATTGATAGCATGGAGTGTTAGAGTGCAGGTGGTTAAGTCTAGAGTCTGTGAGATAAAACTGTAAATGGCGATGGGTCTGGTGCTTGTGTTGCTGAGTGGATTCCAAGGCCCTTCAGTTTCAGAAGAGTGAAACTTGAGATGTCTGTGAGATGTCCAGTTGTAGTTGGATTTGGAGTTAGGCAAAAAGTGTGAAGGACAGTATGGCTTTGGGGATTATTTTGTGTATAGTCATGGGAGTAGATAAGCGGGGTTGTGTCAAACAAAAGAGAGGGTCAGGGGCACACCTGAATTTTAGGGGCAGGATGAAGGAAAGGAGTCAACAAAGGAGAGCCACAGAGAAAAATCAGGGAGGTTGGAGTAGAGATGATGGGTACCCCATAGAAGCCGAAGAGTATGGAAGTTACAAGAAGAAAAGCTTGGACAGAAGCACCTGACATCGCAGTAGGTCATGGAAGATAAAGCCAAAAAAGCCAATGTGCCCTGTGGCTCATTCTTGACATTATACTTTCAAAGTCTTTTCTGATATGTATGTATCACCAGTTTGATATCCAAAAGGCAATTTGAGCCTTTACTGAGATCTTTGAAAGGACACACCAAAGATGATTGTATTCACAATGCGTGGCAAAATTTTCAATTCTTGTTACTCCCACTCTGTATCTGTCACTTTCTGAGTTCCCTTGTTCCCTTCCTCTAAATTTTTGAAATGTTTCTCTGATCTAGCCCCTGCCGCTCCTTCTTTTACACTAGCACCTCTTATCCTCCATGTTGATTCTTTTTTTTTTAATTTTTATTTTTTCCATATTGATTCTTTTCTGTTCCTCTAGTCACTCTCTACTGTTTTGAGCATTTCTCAATTCTTCCCTCATCTTCTGCCCAAACTCTGTGTAAGGAACAGGCTGGTAAAGGCAATATTCTTGGTAGATCAGGGTAGAGAAATAGGTTATAAGTATCCCCAATCTAAGTCTTTCCTGACTCAAACCAGACTGTTGGTCATCTTTGCAGAGTGCTCTCAGATAAGCAGTGGGAGTGGAAGCAGGTTGCAGTGGATTGAAGATTAATTAATTAATTGGTGGATGAAGCAGTACAAGGGGTGAGTATAAACTGTTTATTTCTGAAGCTTGATTTGGAAGGGAAAGAAAACAAGAAGCTGACAGAAGATGTCTGGTGATTGAAATAAGGTTCTTTAAACATTTTTTTGGAGTGAATTTTTGTTTTATAGTCATACCTAGAGCAGAAGCCCACAGAGGCAGTGATTGTCATCTTAAGAGAAAAACCAACACCATTTGCATTGCTTTTTATTATTTATTGTCATTAGAAGTGATGAGGACAAAATTCATAGTTCCCCCAGACCTGAAGCCTGAATCCCAGAACACAGATGGGGATGGAGGTCTAAGTGTGGATACACTTGGAGAGATAGAAATGAGCTGAGCATTGGAGCTTATTGATCTAGTGAAAGAGGAGTCTTTTTGTTTTATGGTCACAGACACTGCCCAGGTAGTCACTTCAGATCATTTATTCACCAAATATTTGTATGCCTCCTACTATTTCTTAACCACTGCGTTAGGCCTTGAGGTACCTGGAGCTCTGGGGGGTGTAGCAGAGCAGCTCCATATTCCATCATTCCTGTTCCAAAGATTCCCAGTAGGATGTGACTATTGGGCTCTTTTATTAGAAGGCTGAGTGATTTAAGTCAGAGAGCAGGGCAGTGGTTGCCATGATTTGCCTTGAGCAGGAAACAGATGTAGACAAATGGCTCTGTGCATCACATGAGGGGCATGAGACTTTGCCTTGGCCAGCTGTCTTGCACCTTGGTCCCTTGGTAATAGGGAATCCTAAAAAGTAGGTGTGACTCAGCGTTACTTGTCACCACTGCAGTAAGGTTTTCTCAAGTTCACTATTTTGAGAAAAGGTCAGTTTTCAACTAGTGAAATAGTTATTTTGTATACTGACATTCACTTTCTCTGCTATGGAGATGTCTTGAATTGGTAAGAGTATTTGTAACCAGATGATATTTATATACAAATGGTAATTGTGAAATTTGTTTCTAGCATGTCAAGGAAAAATTTTGCTTTCTTAAGAAGACTACTAAGATATTTGTCCAATCTCCCTTCCATGTGCTATTTTCTCTCAAATAGCGACTGGTTTACCCTTCATGGCTCATATTTGTAAATGAAAGTCTGGGTTGAACAGTCCTGGAAGGTTGAGTGAAGTCTCTTGGTGACTGTGTAGGTGTCAGTGCTTGAATCATGAAAAGGGGGACTTCATCTTCCTTCATCTATGAGATTCTTTTCCAAGTGCCATGGCCTCAAAATATTGCCAGAGCCTAGGCAGAGGCATCTGCTTCAGGCCAGGCCAAGTAATCTTGAGCCCAGCAAACAAAGTCAGGAAGTTTTATCGTATTTCTATTAGAAAAACAAAATTCATTTCCTCATCGTGGGTTATCAGTGGAATCCTTCCAGAAGATAATCATCAAGTAAGATATGCTGGAGGAAGTTATCTGATCATTGTGTAGGAATAAAACGACAGGCCTAAGAACGTAGTTCATCACCTTGAGGTAGAAATTGCCCACCTGTTACAGAGCATCCACTGTAAAACCAGAATCTTTGGCTCCACCTCCTGCAGTGATATCAAAGGGCCATGGTCCAAAGGGCATCCTAGCAGAAGGCAAATGGTCACAGTGGCATTACCAATAATAGGAGCCTCAAGGGTGGGCCTGCCTGTCCTGACCCAACTGCTGATGCTTGGATTCAGCTTTTTGCTCGTTGATAGATCTTTGTTGTCTTCTTCTTCCCTGTCGTCTGTCAGGGTTGAGAGGTAGCCATGAGTGACAAAATCCATGGAAAGAAAGTTTTCCCATAATCAGAGGAAGTAGCAGGTTGAGGGTGACCTTCGTGTGCCTTGGAGATTGAAGGTGTTTGGGTCAGGAGGGTGTTCGGTGGAGGGTCAGTTGCATTGGAGAGTCCTTACTGCCATGTTGGCAAATTGTGGAATGCTCTTGACTTTTGTGTCTGGAGAGCCATGGTTTATTATTGTGTATATGCGCCGTTTTCTCAATGAAAATTATCTTGCATCCTCCTACGCATCTGACTACCTCCCAGGACCAGGAGGCAAATTAATGTGACAAATGTGCTATTAGTTCCCGTCTTTCTTCTCAGCACAGCTTTTGTTTCCTTCCATGAGAAAGCATGTGAAGTTATGTCTGAACCCCCTAACGACTCTCCACATGCTGCTGCTGGTGACCCCCTCAGCCTCCTCAGTGTGAGCAGTAGGGGGTGAAACTCTCAGTATTTCTTCTTCTGTTGAAGTAAGCCAGGTTCTATTTCTTCTGGGAAATAATTGAAGTCTTACAAAATGTACATAAAACAAAAATACCTAAGGCACTGAAATATTTGGTGAAAAAAATTTCATCCCAACGAGATGCCCTATAAAGTGAAGGTTTGTTTCCAGGTAAGAAAATGTCTCCATGTTGCAAAGAAGCATGATTTGGCTTTCGGAGACATGGGCGTCTTCTCACTGATTCATTCAGAACTTTCCTTTGGGGTCGTATGTGGCAAATATTGTGTGTTGGCAGGCGCTACAATGGTCAAAAATGTGGAAGATGGCTCTTACTCTGTGCTGGGGTTATCAAGCAGTGGGAATGCTAGCCAAAGTTTGCACAAAGAAATAATAAAGTATGACCCATTAATGAAATTGCTTAAATACCATATGGGGGTTCCATGAGTAGTAAATGAAGGAATGGCTTTGCTGAAGAATTGGTCAGGGTCAGGGGTGAGCTAGAGTTAGCTGAGCAGAAATGGCATGGCAGGGGTGGAGGTCGGGGGTCACAGGTGGAGAAAGCCAGAAAGCACAGCGGGAGAGCCATTTGCACAGAAGGGAAGAAACAGGTCTGTTCATGGGGCTGAAGGGAACAGGTGTGGCCTGAGGGTAGAGGCGTGGAGGTCGATTGGAACAGATTGTGCAGGCCATGGGCTGATTGATAAGTAGCTCTTTGAGTCCTCATCTGAAAGATCAGCTAAACATGTTGGTCGAGAAATGAAATTTTAAGCCATGAAGACACATTGCGTGCAGCTCAAGTCCAGCCCGAACACTGCCTGTTGCTTCCACTGCTTCTTGTTTGGGGCACTTCATGTAAACTGAAATCCGGGCAGGCCATATTTCCAGAATGGTCACACTCCCTGGTTTGAATTATTTTTCTTCCTTTTCCTGTTCTATGGATTGAGTGCCGAATTCCTGTCCCTCTAGAATTCTGGAGGAAGGGCCCTCAAGCAGCCTAGAGTCTATGGCTCTACCATTTGGGTCACAGGCGTGAGGAATAATTGGGGAGAAGCTGCTCCTTGAGAGAAGTCTCTTGTATTTGTTTTCAGAGTGTTTTATATGCTGTTAAAAAATGCTATCCTTCCTATATTTCATCAGACCCAGGCAATCAAAGAGCTTTTCCAAAATTTCCGGATTTTTTTGACGTAGTTGATTGCACAGAATAATCAGCAACGCCATTAATAATTCTGCTGTATCCTTTCTGCTATGTTATTAATTTGTTTTGTTTAGAAGAAAAGTCCCAGGTCTTAGCTTACTGAAATAATCCAAAGCTTGCTTATTTATTTGTTTAAAAAGCCCACTGTAGATTGGCCTTCCTAAATCTACGGTCACCATTTTGTTGTTGTTGTTCCTTCTGACACTGTGGATAAAACTGTCCTGTAAGATTGTTGAGTGTTATTTGGGCCATTGAGAAAAGAAAGCTGTGGAGGTTTAAAGAAATCTGGATTTTAAAAACCTTGAGTTGTGCTTACAGTTTTTGAAGGTTTGAGAGCTGCAAGTTAAGCATTTTTTTTCTTCATAGAGAAAGCTTCAGCAGGGGGTAGATTGCAGAGCAAGGGGATTGCAGGAGTGCCTCTGAACGACCCCCCCTTCCCCCAAAGCACATTTATGTCTCTACCTCTCTGTTTCAGAGTCCAAGTCACCAGGCCAGGTGCGGTTATCATGTCTGTGTTAGAAGAGAATGAGTCTAGAGGGTCTAGAAATGGCGCTTCCCACGGGGAAGCACAGCAGAAAGCCTGGGAGGCTAACCCTTGCCTCTGAGTAGTAAGTTCATGTAACTGAAGATGACCCGGGGAGTCGGAGGAGACCCCAGGACTACTCACAGTGACCAGCACCTGCCTTTCACATAGTGTAGGTGCTCAGTAAATGTTTGGAGATTATCCCTGCTATGGACTGAACCATACTTCCCTCCAGATTCAGATGTATGTGGTGGCATTTGGAGGTGAGGCTTTGGGGAGATAATTAAATTTAGATGAGGTCATGAGTGTGGGGCCTGTGTGGTGGGATTAGCGTGTTTGTAAAGAGGAGACCCAAAACACAAGAGAGCCCTTGTGCACATTCCCTCTCTCCTTCCCTCCCTCTTTTCATCCTCTTTCCTCCTCCCTCTGCCATGTGGGGACACAGTGAGAAATTGGCTTTTGTGAGCCAAGAGGGTGGCTCTCACCAGAACCCAACCATGCTGGCAGCCTGATCTCCGACTTCCGCCTCCAGAGCTTTGAGTGAGGAATGTCTGTTGTTCAAGCCACCCGGTCTGTGGTATTTGGTTGCCTAAAATGTCAATCCTGAAAATGCCTCCCTAAGACTCTAAATTCATCAACTCTGGGACCAGTGATCATTGCTATGAACCATGTGCTCTAGCTCCTCAGACTGGAGCAGCTATAATTGAAGTTAGTGGGAAGCTTCTCTGTCGTACTATGAATAGGAGAGGGAGGCTCCATTGGACCCCACACTCCTCAGTGAATAAGGCTAGTGAAGGACTATGGGCTCCGTGGCGTCCTCAGAAAAGGCCAGACCTGGAGCCCCCCCTACCTGGTCTCCAGCTGCCCTCCCAGTGTACATCATCCTGTTTCTGGAACCCACCAGGCCTTTCCAGATTCCCTGCCTCTGTCCAGCATCCCAACTCCTGCATACCTCTGTTCTCTCCTCTGCCCTGTCAGAGAAAAACCAGAGCTGTACAACAGATAAAGCAGCAAACCAGATTTCAGTCTGGAACTGTTGCAGTGGAGGAGAGACCCTGGGATAGAGCTGGCTTCAACTCCCAACAGAGCACAGACAAGTAGGAAGTACAGCTGAGGAGCAGAGCGATGGGGGTGGTGGTGGTGCTGGGGTGGGGGAAGCCCTTGAGAGATTCCTAGGAGGAAACATCAGGGGTCAGGTTCTGGCCAAACCAACCCAGCAGGATTCTAGCTAAAATTGGGCGGATGTCTGAAGGTTGAGATCTCACTGGGAAAGGAATAGGAGGACCCTGACGGGAGCCTGGTCAGGAGAGGGTTCCTCTCACACTGCTAGCTGTTGTTCTGCTCGTGCTGTGGGCCCTAAGGCCTTCCAGGTCTGTCTTCTTCGTGGAGCCTGGACCCCTACCTGCCACAGGGGAGCCTCTCGGGAGGCTGAGGCAGCAAAAGGGCCTGGGGTGGGGACACAGTGCTTACTCCCTTGTGACAGCCATGGGCTATGCCGAGAGTGCTTCCAACAGGATAGGGTCCTGTCTTCATTGATCAGCCTGGAAAGACAGGCACAGGATGCCCCCCGAGGCCATGCTGGCCCGCAGCCACTGCCCAGTGAGAGGCGGATGGTAAATGGGGTTTCTGTTCACAGCTTCTGGCTGGGCTCATGAGATGATGTGAAAGGCAGAGAGATACCGTTCTGCACTGGGGTGGGACACTTGAGTGCCCTTCTCACCAGAGAGGAGCCCTCTCTGAACACCTGCGTGTGCGGGCCTGGGCCACTGGGTCACAGATGCCCCACGGCGGGTGGGCAGCTGGTGGGAGAGTCCACGGCCACCGCCTCCTCCTGGTGGGCCTCTGCTGAGCCACTGCAGGAGCCAGGTAGGTGGTGAAACAGTTTGTAAATGGGAGCAGGGCTGAAATAGAGTTATGGTTCATTTTATTAAATAGGAAACAATTTTAACATTGTGAGCCACTATCACCATTTAGAAAATATAGTTAAAAAGTACACTTTATTCAAAAAAGTGGTGAAAGGGTGCAGCTCGCAGATGTTCCATACTGCTCGACCTCAGCCTGACCTCCTGGCCGTGGGACAGCTGTGGCTGTGCCAGATAGCAAGACCAGAGAGAAACAACCATGGGCATGAGAACCTTCTCAGAGTGACTGGTAATGTGGGGGCCGCCCATCTCCCCCAGTGCTTCCCACTTCCACTGTCCTGGCTTCCCTCCAGGTGCCACACTGCTGTAGTTCTGAGTGTGACTCTCCTCACTCGGGGGTGTGAGCCTGTCTGCCACGGGCTGCGTGGGACCCTGAGGATCAGAGAAGAACTAATTACCTGGGATCCAACATCTACGATGGGAAAAAACCCTACGTTCTTATTTTCACAAACCTCCAACTGAAATGTAGCACTTTCTTCCATCATGAATGTGGGCACCATATTGGTTTCCTGGGGCTGCCGTAACAGTGTACCCCAGGTGGGTGGCTTAAAACAATGGAAATGTATTGTCTCACAGCTCTGGAGGCTGGAAGTCTGAGATCAAGGTGTGGGCAGTGTTGGTTCCTTCTGAGGCTGTGAGGGAGAACCTGCTCCAGGCCCCTCTCCTGGCTTCTGGTGTGTGCCTGCCGTCTTGACTTTCCTAGGCTTGTAGAAGCATCACCCAATCTCTACCTACATCTTCCCATGACATTCTCCCTGTGTGTCTGTGTCTAAATACCCCCCCGCCTTTTTAAAAGAATGTTTTAAAAAATTTATTTATTAATGAGAGATACAGAGAGAGAGAGAGAGAGAGAGAGAGAGAGAGAGAGAGAGAGGCAGAGGGAGAAGCAGGCTCCATGCAGGGAGCCTGACGTGGGACTCGATCCTGGGTCTCCAGGATCAACCCTGGGCTGAAGGCAGGCACTAAACTGCTGAGCCACCGGGGCTGCCCAAAACCCCTTTTTTATAAGGACACCAGTCATAACGGGATTATGGCCCACCCTAATGACCTTATTGTAACTTGGTAAAGACCCTATCTCCAAATGGGGTCATATTCTGAGAGACTAGGGGTTAGGTCTCCAGGACACCAATTTGAGGGGGACACAAATCAGCCCATAACAGACACTGATCCACACACAGTAGAACCTGTGACTTTGTCTCTGAAAGAAATCACCAATATTTTCACATCACATGATAGGAGTTGTAGACATTTCCAAACAGGGGCACAGCTCTTGCTGTCTTCAAAATTAAGATAGTTGTCGGACCCGGAGCCAGAAGTTGTTGTGAGATGCAGTCATAAGGAGGGGCATATATTACTCTGGCACACTTTAAAAATGATTTTTGATAAATGTATTTCAACATCGTTGATGTCTTTGGTAATCCTATATGTTTGGGAGCAGCCAGCCAAGAGTAAGGCTCTTCAGGAACCTTCTAGACCACTCTGTCCACTCTTCTTTGGGTTTGGGTCACCCCGTGGACAGCATATGGGGTGTCTATGACCCACTTGTCTGTGACCAGGAACTGGGCCAAATACCTCTAGCAAGGTGGATCTTGAAGAGAAGAGTCGAATTATGAATCGATACTACCAAAAGGCACACTTTGATTAGAACCAGGACAGAAATAATTATTGCCCTGCATATAGTGCTTTCCAGCCACACTGTGAGGCAGACATTATGATCTCAATTGGAGGCAAAGACACAGGTCTGCTGCGCAGAAGTACCCTGGTGCCAATTTATACCACTATGTTGACGGAGCCAAATGTGAACAAGATCTTTTTCCAAATTCCCCCATCTTTCCATCCCAGCAGGCTACCAGAAGTTAACAAAAAGAGTCTTCTAAAATCTGCTCTGTAGCCTCTTGAGCTGACTTACAGCAGAAAGTGGGGTAGGTACTGATTTGACCATGAATGCAATATTGCAGAATCATCGTAGAAAACTCACACTTAGATCGGTGGTGGGGGCGGACTGTCTTCCTTATCTGGCCAACTGATAATGGTAAAGTAGACGTCAACATTTTAGAGTTTTCAGAAAAGCTAGTCCCAGACTTTGTTTCCCGGAGTCGTATTAATCCTGTTCTTAATTTTCTATATATTATGTTTCTTTTTTTTAAATTTTTTATTTATTTATTTATGATAGTCATACAGAGAGAGAGAGAGAGGCAGAGACACAGGCAGAGGGAGAAGCAGGCTCCATGCACCGGGAGCCTGACGTGGGATTCGATCCCGGGTCTCCAGGATCACGCCCTGGGCCAAAGGCAGGCGCCAAACCGCTGCGCCACCCAGGGATCCCTATATATTATGTTTCGACACCTTTTTTCAGTCTGGGGAGGGACTGCCCCTCCCAGGGTGAGCCCATTCTTAGAAATAAGAAAGGGCCCAGCTAGGACCTGGTGTTTAATATGCAAACGAACCCATCCAGAGCCACACTTCCTCTGGCCCTATTTCCTCAGGAGACGTGATTCCTCTGCCTTAATGGTCCCAGGGCCAGGTACCAGGTACCTAGGGGCCACATGACAGCCAGTTGCCAGAATTACTCAAACTAGCCTGTCCTCATCTGTTCACCTGCCATGTGTCACCTTTTCCATAAAAATACTCAATAAAAGCCATGACCTGGACCTGTCTGTTGCTCTTGTTTCTGTTTCCTGACCAAAACCCGTGACCCTCCTATGGCCCAGCATGACATGCCAGGTCTCTTGTTTCTAAGAGAACTATAAGTAACATTGATGTTTTCTTTCTTTTTTTAAAATTTAATTTATTTATTCATGAGACACACACACAGAGAGGCAGAGACACAGGCAGAGGGAGAGGTAGGCTCCCCATCGGGAGCCCTATGCAGGACTCAATCCCAGGATCCTGGGATCACGACCCGAGCCAAAGACAGACACTCAGCCACTGAGCACCCAGGTGCCCCAACATTGATGTTTTTTTTTCAATAACATTGACTTGTTTGGGTTGTTATTCAGTCATCATTCTAAATTAAGACCCAGACACAAAATGTTTTTGTGATGTGATACACTGGCCCATGAAATGCACTGTGAAAAAAATCAGACTTTGTGGTAAATAAATTCAGCCTATTTTACAGAAGATATCACATTTTCAGAGATTTATTTTTATTGGAAATTATTCAAAACTATTAATGTGGGCGATCCCTGGGTGGCTCAGGGGTTTAGTGCCTGCCTTCGGCCAAGGGTGTGGTCCTGGAGTCCCGGGATCGAGTCCCACGTCGGGCTCCTGGCATGGAGCCTGCTTCTCCCTCTGCCTGTGTCTCTGCGTCTCTCTCTCTCTCTTTCTGTGTCTCATGAATAAATAAATAAAATCTTTAAAAAAGAAACTATTAATGTGAATAACATACAGCAAAGTACACAAATCCTGGTAGTATGGCTCAATGAATTTTTACATATGTAACCACCATCCAGATCAAAAATAAAATATGGCCAACTCTCCAGAAGGGTAGTTGTGCCCTTTCCTGGTTAATAATCCCTCCACCAAAGCTAATTTCTATTCTGACTTCTATTACCATTGATACATTTTGCCAGTTTTGAACTTCTTATCAATGGAATCATGAAGAACATACTCTTTCATGTCTGGCCCCTTTCATTCAACATAACATCTGTCAAATTAATACATAGTGGGTATATCAAAAGTTTGTATTTTTTAATGGCTATGTAACATTTCATTGACCCATTCTACTATTGATGGAAATTTCTTGTTTACATTCATGTCATTTATTAATGTATTGCCTCTTGGCTCCGAAGTCACTCTTTTTTTTTTGACTAATCTTGAAAATGGCTCTGGGCCCATAGTGACTTCTCTCCTGTCACTGGACCAGACTGTGTCCTCGTCACAGAGGTCTGCATTTCTGGCCTGGATTTTGGGACTTTCCTTGAGTTTTCATCTTAAGCACCAGAGGCAGTGCTGCTCCTTATATCTGCTGTTCCTCTGTTCTTAGAGATCTCTTTGTTTATTGATAATTGGTCATCACTCAGATCCCTTGTTAGAGGAATGATTATTTTCTTAAATTTTATTTAAATTCAACTAAATAACATACAATGTATTAATGGTTTCAGAGGTAGAGTTCAGTGATTCATTAGTCTTATATAATACCCAGTGCTCATCCCATCCGGTGCCCTCCTTCATGCCCATCACTCAGTTACTCCAATACCCACTACCTCCCCTCCAGCAAATCTCAGTTTGTTTCCTATGATAAAGAGCCTCTTATGATTTGTCTCCCTCTTTGGTTTCATCTTGTCTCATTTTTCTCTCTTTTTCCCCATGATTCTGTTTTGTTTCTTAAATTCCACATGTGAATGAGATCATACGATAATTATCTTTCTCTGGTTGACTTATTTCACTTAGCATAATATCCTCTGGTTCTATCCACATCATTGCAAATGGCAAAGATTTCATTTTTTGATGGCTGAGTAGTAGTCCATTTTGTGTGTGTGTGTGTGTGTGTGTGTGTGTGTGTGTGTAATACCACATCTTCTTTATCCATTCATCTGTTGATGGGCATCTGGACTCTTTCCATACTTTGGTTACTGTGGAAATTGGTGCTATAAAGATTGGGTTGCAGGTCTCCCTTTGGATCACTAAGTTTATATATTTTGGGTAAATACCTAGTAGTGCAATTGCTGGGTCATAAGGTAGCTCTATTTTTAGGTTTGAGGAACTTCTATGCTGTTTTCCAGAGTGGCTGCACCAGCTTGCATTCCCACCAACAGTGTAAGAGGCTTCCTCTTTCTTTGCATCCTTGCCAACATCTGTCATTTCCTAACATGTTAATTTTAGCTGTTCTGACTTTCTGAAGTGGTATCTCATTGTGGTTTTGATTTGTATGTCCCTGATGCCAAGTGATGTTGAGCATTTTTTATGTGTCTATTGGCCATTTGTATGTCTTCTTTGGAGAATTACAACTCAGTTTTTAAGATTGTGGGTTTTTTTTTTTTGTTTTGTTTTTGTGCTTTCCTTGTTGATCTATAGAAGTTCTCAATGTATTCTGACTGATAGTCCTTTTTCAGATATATGTATGGCACATATGTTCTCCCTTTCTGTGGCTTGCTTTTGAAGTCTCCTGATGGTATTTTATGAGGTTACATTCATCATCCTTTTTTCAGATCCAGGATGTTCTCTCCTGTCCCTGCCACCGCCCCACCCCTTTCCCCCCAGCCTCATTAAACTTAACTTTGCAGACTGACTTTGGCTTTCTAGCCCTTGGGGATGTGGACTTCTAATCCCTTTGACTTTAGGCCCTGTAGCCTTAGGTCAGGAGTCCTACCCACCTGGCCTGGGAAGGGACCCTCTGTTTGATGGAGTTAAGACACTGACTTCCAGGCTCCCCACAGACAGCCCCTAGCTTTGTGCTATTCCACTGTAATTCTGAAGTGCCCAGTGTCTAATCTGTGCACAGCCTCGAGTATTAGGATGGCATGCTTCTGGCCCTCTGGGCACTCTGGCCCAGAAGGGGCACACAGTGACCCCAGCCTAGAACTGAAGTAACACCTGCACAGGATCCTGGGTAGGGCGGGGAAGCAGAGGAGAGATAAGAAGGGGCCTGCCACCTTCTGGCTTGCCTTGATCTATAATTCATGCACAGTACTTATCTACTCCAGTTCTGAGGCTCTGTGTCTGTGTCTATTGCCTGTAGATTGGAAGAGCAAAGCCTGGTATCCAGAATCTGCTAAATAAACTGTTGTTCCATTCCTTATTGAGTGGGTAGGCTACAGGCTGGCCAGGTGTGTTGTGAAGGTGGGGCTTCCATAGCAGAGATAGTTGCCTATTCATGGCTATGTCCATAGAGCTGCTTTATGCTAAGGGTTCCTGCCTCTTAGCCAAACTTTGAGGGACAGAACCTGGGGGATAAACACTTCCTTTTTTTTCTTTCTTTTTTTTTTTTAAAGATTTTATTTATATATTCATGAGAGACAGAGAAAGAGAGAGAGAAGGAGAGAGAGAGAGAGAGAGAGAGAGAGGCAGAGACACAGGCAGAGGGAGAAGCAGACCCCATGCGGGGAGCCTGATGTGGGGCTTGATCCTGGGACTCCAGGGTCACACCCTGGGCCAAAGGCAGGCACTAAACTGCTGAGCCACCCACGGATCCCCAATATTTCCTTTTCTAGAAATGTACTGTTCTACACTCCGTTCCTTATTGATGCTAGGTGCCCTTCCCAAAGCCCCTTCAGGGGGGCCTTGTAGCACAACATAGAGCCTCAATCAGGGGTGTAAATGGGGATATGAGGTATAACTTCTTGGTCACATCACTCAGGTAGGAAGTGTGTTCCAACTGCACATGAAAATAAATGACCCCAGGGAGCTTTGGCCAGTTGGGCCATGCCACTTGCTCTGTCTCATAGGTGCTGTTTGGTGTCTAGTGAGAGACCAATACAGTCAGTGAGCTGAGCATCCATCCCTGGGGATTGAGATCCATGTGAAGGATCCTGAGAAAAGGTGCCCTACGGGAATGAGATTTTAAGGTTTACTGGTGAGGTGATCTACTGAAGAAGAGCAAACTTATCTGAGAAAGGAAGCAAAATAGAGAAATATCATTATATTTCTCTTGACTTGATTTTTATGTTTCATTAAAAAATCTGTTGTGGTGGTAAATGCAATTTGATTCTCCTTACCCCTTCCTCAGCCAGAATAAACCACACATCCTAGCCCTGCAAATAACTATTCCCACAAATAAGAAAGAAGGAAATAGAATTCTCAGCAACCTGCAAGCCGTGGCTCAGACGCATTCTTGCCATCCATTTGCCTCCCACAGCGACTTCTCTGAAATAGGTGGGCTCCAGCTGGACAAGACCTTCTTGGGGCCATGAAGAACAGAGCCAGACTAAGTTGGCCTCCAGAGAGTTAGCTGGTCCTGGAAGTTTCCATCACTGTTCCACAACTTTTGTGGTGAATGTATTTGGAACAGAATTCTAACTGAATGAAATTTCAAGTTCCTATTTTGCCATCAGCTTTCTTTCTTCCACTTAGTTGTTTTTTTTCTCCTGATGGCCCCTCTGAGATCCTCCCAGGATGACATTTTGAAGACCGGGATGCTAAGTTGAGAACTGGTGCATCTCTTCCCTGTGTTAAATTCTGTAAGCGTTAGCCACAGACTGTTATGTAGGAAGGTCAATTATTGGCACAAGACATTTGATTGAGGCTGACCTATGATTCCGCCGGTTCCCCTTCCAGAGCTCTGGGTGCTGTCCTAGCACATCAGGCCTGACAGACTTCTCGAATATTTGCAAGCTGTTATTGTTGTTAACAGGTGCACCATGTGGTGGAATTGTCTTGATTGCACCCATTTTGCAGAAGAGAAAAGTGGGACTAGAGTGGGACCCAAATGCTCCTCAAGGTCACCTGGGTAGGTGGTGACATAGGTCTGCAACATGCTGGCAAAGCCAACGGTGAGGTGCTGCTGGTGAGGCATGGCTGATTTGAATGGCTCTGTTCTTTTTGTTTTTTTCCTTATAGTGACTCTTGAGAAAGGGAATCATCATTTTGGGTAAATGAAGTGAATCCAGAACTGGACAGTGTCCAGCGGCGTTTGCTGACAGCTCTTTGGCAAGTTTCCTCTTGGAATCTACCTTGTGGTTTAGCTTCCAAACTAGAGCCAGGAGAAAGTGAGTTATTTGCTTTCTTAATTTTATAACATTAACATGGTCCTGGATTTGCTGAGAATGACAGAGATGTGTGGGCGCATAATGGAAGAACCAGGAGATTTAAAGAAGCAACCCCTCAAATAAAATAAGCACCGCTAGCAGGGACAGTGTTCCACGGTATGGAATTCCCACCTTATCTGAAGCTTTGTGTTCTAAGGTTTCAGTCACCTGTGGTTAACCGCAGTCCAGAAGCAGATGGTCCCCATTCTGACCTATTGTCAGGTCAGGAGTAGCCTAACGCGACGTCTCACGCCTGCGTCACCCACCTCACTTCATCTCATCACATGGGCATTTTATCATCTGACGTCCTCACAACAAGGGTGAGTATAGTACAATAAGGAATTTTGAGAGAGAGAGAGAGAGAGAGAGAGAGAGAGAGAGAGAGAGACCACATTCGTGTGACTTTTATTACAGTTTATTGTTATAATTTAATTGTTCTATTTTATTATTAGTTATTGTCGTGAATCTCTTACTGGGCCCAACTTAAAAACTAAAAGTTCTCATAGGAATGTATGTATGGGAGAAAACAGTATATATAAGGTATATGCTTGACTTCAGGCATCTGCTGGGGATCTTGTAAGTGATTCCCACAAATAAGGGGGATGAGTGTACAGATCAGAACATTGGTCTTGCTTCTTCCTGGGTGTGATAAAATGGTGCTTGGTTTGATCAGAGAAGAATGCAGATGAACACAGGGCTTCCAGTCTTGCAATATCTCTAGCTTATGGAGTCAGGTTTGGGCAGAGCTGGAGGGACCTAGTGGGAGATCTGGCCCCATATTTCAGAGGAGTAATCTGAGACTCCCAAGGGTGAAGGGCAGGCTGGCCTGGAGCCCTGTGCTCTGATCTCATACTGTGGAGTGAATGACGCTGTCGGGCATCATGCTCACTGTTGAATCACAGCCCTCCACCCCTGTATGCAGTGAGACTGCAGAGTCTCTAGAATGTGGGCCATGAGACGCAGGTGTGTCCCCCCGTCTAGGCCTCCCAGGGCAAAGCTAAACATGCTCTCCCTCTTTTGAGGTCTGACCACTCCACTTTGTTCCTTTCAGATGGCTTACCTGAAGATGCGATTGATGTACATCTCGCTGGTGGTCCTGGGAGCCCTCTGTTTGTATTTTAGCATGTACGCTCTGATTCCCTTTAAAGGCCAGCCATTTGTTTTCAAGAAAGAAAGAGGCAGCTTCCTCCAGCTTCCAGATATCAACTGCAGGCAGGATCCCCCCTTCCTTGTCCTGCTGGTGACCTCATCCCACGAACAGGTGTTCGTTCGCACGGTCATCCGAAACACATGGGGAAAAGAAAAGAATGTGCATGGGAGGCCAATAAAAACCTTCTTCCTTCTGGGAGCCACAGCCAGTAAGGACCTGTCGAAAGTGGTGGCGCAGGAAAGCCAGCGGCATCGCGACATTATCCAGAAGGACTTTGTGGACGCTTACTTCAATTTGACCCTGAAGACCATGATGGGCATAGAGTGGATCCACCGCTTCTGTCCTCAGGCGACGTTTGTGATGAAAACGGACTCGGACATGTTTGTCAACGTCTACTACCTGACCGAGCTGCTTCTCAAGAAAAACAGAACCACTCGGTTTTTCACCGGCTTCTTAAAACTGAACGAGTTTCCCATTAGGGACAAGGCCAACAAGTGGTTTGTCAGTAAATACGAATACCCATGGGATAAGTACCCGCCCTTTTGCTCGGGCACCGGCTACGTGTTTTCCAGTGATGTTGCAAGTCAGGTGTACAATGTCTCTGACAGCGTCCCGTTCATCAAGCTCGAAGACGTCTTTGTGGGACTCTGCCTGGCCAAGCTGAAAATCAGGCTGGAGGAACTTCACTCCGAGCAGACGTTTTTCCCAAACGGGTTACCCTTCTCCACGTGTCGTTTTAAGAAGATTGTGGCCTGCCATTTCGTCAAGCCTCGCAACATGCTGAGCTACTGGCAGGCTCTGGAGAATTCTCTGGGAGAGGAGTGTCCAGCTGTCTGAGGAGAGCCCAGTGCCACATGTGGACACTCTGGAGACAACCCACAGTGATAGTTTTGGAAGATCTTCAGCTGAGGATCGTGGGGGGTGCAGGGAGAGAGCGAGGCGGGAGGAGGGGGAGTCAGTGAGGGTGATACCCTGTAGCGCTGCACGTCTGACCAACCATGTAGGCCTGAATGAAACCACGTGGTGCCCAAGCAATAACAGATGCCATCTCTTGAGTACCTACACTACTGTGCTAAGCGTTTGATGCACGCCTTCATTTTCCCATTTCCAGGATCAGTGTCCACAGGCAGTGGTGGGTGACGCCATCCCCATCTTACACACCAGGCCTCAGCAGCTTACAGAAAGGCAGGGCCTTGTCCCCAGGCCCCCCAGCCAACAAATGATGAGGCAGGGATGAAAATCCAGCGCTGTCAGAACCCAGGCGCAGCCCCTGACTCGGCCTGCCCCTCCATCGCACCTCCCTTGGCGGGGAGTAGAGTCCAGGAGGGTTCAGAGGGAAGCCTGACGGTGGCATCCTTCAATCCCTTTCCAAGAGTCCCTTCCACCTGAGCTCCCAGTCCTTGTACTTTTAGTGGTGTCACTGGGGTGAAGCAACATGCCCCCAGCTCCTTCACTCACTGCATGGATCTAGCAGGGATACTGAGTCCCTATGAGGAGCTCGGCACTCAGCTCATGGCAGAGCAAGCACAGCCCTGGCCAGCCCTGGCCATAGCCCCTAAGAAATGGCCATCTCTAGACAGAAACTCTTGTTTTTATAGATTCAGCTTAGAAATGGCTACAAAGCCTGACCTATTGAGCAGACTTCTTGGCCACACTGCTGACCTCCCTGAGGGCATGCCATCTCTTCTGAACCATCTGTTTACTCAAATACCCCTGCTCTGCAATTCAGGGGTCCAGGGTCACACTGGAGGGCAGCTGGGCACAAGGCTCGGCCTGTGAAAGATTCTGGGAGCTTTTCTGGGAACTCAGGTGGGTTTAAGAGAAGATGCCTTCAAGGAACCCCTCGGACACCGAGCACTGAAATGAGCTCTGGCCAAGGGGGGCTGTCTTCCTGTGCATGCTGCCCATGCCTGACCCAAACTCATCTTTGAATTTCTCAGGCGGCCAAGGAACAAGTGAGTTTGTGGAGTGGAGACTCACTTTCTATTTCCTTCTGCCTGGAGGCTTGTAGAAGCCTGTTCTGTAGGCTGTGGAAGCGAGGTCCTGCTTGGCAGGAGCCTTTACCCATTCGGCCGCTGTGGGATTTCATGCAAAGTTGCCCTGCTCCTGGTTGTGGGAATGGTTGGTTCTTACCTTTTACTTTACCTGACTTGACTTTACCAGCGCTCAGAGTGAAGGCCTCGCATGGCTGGGTAACCCGCCAGTGTTGGACTAAGCTCCTACCTGAGCCCAGGAGGACGTATTTGCCACAAAATGGCCATGGCAACATTAGCTTAAACAACATCCCTCATCATCTGCTGCTTCTCTGCAGATGTGTTACCTTATCCTGGCTGCTCTGAGCATGCTGAGCCATGTTCAGAAAACCCTCCTTCCCAGGGGGCAGAATCAGGGACTGTGCTCACTTTCTGAAATCTAGATTTTGTGGGACCCTTGGTCCTGTGGAAAGGCTGCCCCTGATTTGGAAGACAATGGTGGGTGGGTGTTGAGGATGAGGGAGCTCGTGGGACTGGCAGTGGGGCTGGGTCCACTGAGTGTCCATCCTGTCTGGTGTGTGTGTCCTGTGTGCACTGGGCTTGGTGGGCTCGGTGTGGTGGACTCAGGATCTGGCATTCTCTTCAGCCTGTAGTTCAGTCATAGGGGACCATGAGCATAGGCATGGCTCTGTGACCCCAGTCGGTACTTGGGCCAACGACGATAGAAATGAGGTGGGACCCAAAAGTCAATGGCACCAGCAGGGCTTTATTGGGGTGACAGCTTGAGCTGAAAGAGACCCAGCACCCACAGAGAGCCATTAGCCTTGCTCCCCTGGGCAGAGGGGGTCTTTGGGAACATTTCCACCACTGTTCCCGCTCCTGGCCCTTATGCTCCTAAGGGACATAAAAGTGCCTCGTCCTGATTGGCTGATATCGGCAGGCCACCCAGTAGCTCGTGTTTTTGGAACTGAGGTTTTTCAGGTTTGTGGAGCCTCTGTGTGTTCCCACCTCAACAGGAAATGGCCACGGCTGTTGTCTTAAGTCTGGCTCGTGTGGGGTCAGACCCTGGTTCTGCTCTGTAAGAAAAGCAGTTCAGGAAGTGCTCCCAGTGGTGCATGTGATGTTCATCTGGGGCATCATCTCTTGTCCCCCCTGAGAGATTTCATCCTCCTGATTTCTCAGGGGGAACATGGATGGAGGTCTCCTCTCCTATAGCTACATCATCAAGGGGTACTTGGGCCAGCGACGATAGATAGATGGTACTTGGGCCATCTGCTCATCAAGGGTGTAGACACTGCCTATCATTGGAGGTCATGGCAATGTCTTGCTATCAGATCTAATTCTGATGTGGGAACTCGGTTCCCAGTGGATATGGGTTGAATCCCCGTGTGAACATCAGCTGAATGTGGGGCTGTTGTAGTCCAGAGGACACGAATCCGACAAGTAAATTAAAGAAGCATGGCCCAAATAGAAACAGCAGTAAAACAGCCACTTGGGGCACAACGCAAGGCAAGAACCAGGTGACACTGGCAGGTACTCCTTAATGAAGTCCCAGATGGTTTGGGTGTGGGGTTCTTGAAATTATATAGCCAGGAGGCCTGTTGGAGGATGATGTTAGCCCATTGTTCCACCTCTCCAGAAACATGAACATAGAAACAAGATGGATTTCCAATGGTACCTACTTGTCCTTGCTCAGCCAGTAAATAGTGTAAGGCTAATTGGTGATCTAAAACCATGGAAACCAGAGTCTAATGATTTTATTTTATTTTGTTTATTTTTTAAAAATATTTTATTTATTTATTTGAGAGAGAGCACAGAGGGAGAGGGAGAAGCAGAGTCCACCCCCTGAGCAGGGAGCCCCATGCAAGGCTCAATCCCAGGACCCGGGATCATGACCTGAGCCGAAGGCAGGCACCTACCGACTGAGCCACCCAGGTGCCCCGAATCTGGTGATTTTAGATAAGTTTAAACTCCTGTCCAGTTTCAGCCATCACTGTGGACACAGTAGCTGTGACATTTTGTGTGATAGCATTGTTGTTATTTCCCTGGCTGGTCCCATCAAGGATCCGACCAAGGTGACGATTTTGGCTTTCAGCAGTCCTACAGCTCACCTGGACCTTTGTGGTGATAGCTGAGTGTTATAAGGGTTATTGGAGAATTTTTGAATACTTTCAAGGGGAGGTGCAACATGTCCCACAGCCTACTTGCCTCTAGTCTTATTGGTATCAAGACATTGAACTTGTGTCCCCTTCCCATCTGCCAGTCCTAAGAAGACTGTTCGTTAGCTAGACACAGGCCTTGGGGAGGGAGAGGTGGGAGCTGGGGGAGGTAAGTGGTTGTGGGGCATCTACAGGGAGTGCTTGTCATCATCCGGGTCTCCATCATCAGGAATGGGATCTTCCTATGGCCCTGTGTGATGGTCTGGGTGACTGTGCCACCACGGCCATATCTCCTGGATCTTATGTCATGTTGTGGGTGGTATGAAGGGGGCTTAACTACACATTTTGATGGCATTAAGTATGCAGGCTCTTTTGGCAGTTAGATGACAGGTGCAGGCCCCGGCAAGGATCACAAGAGGTGTCATGTGGGGGCAATCTGGGATCTACCTTGGTATACCAGGTGATGGCTGATGGATTAAAACATTTTGTTGGGTGGATGTGAACTGGGTTTGTGTGAGATTTATTGGCTCTGTAAATGAGTGGGTTTGGACTGCAGACCACTCTGTAGGGCAGCCCCACAAACATCTTTACGTGCCTCTCCATGGACTTGTTTATGACATGCCCAGCAGTCTGAGACAGTGGTTTTTGTAATTTGGAACAAAAGATTTTCCTCCCCATTTCCCACATTTTGCTTACACCATATTAAGAGATATCAGAGAAGACATATATGCACCAGGACTAGAAGGAACATGGTTATTTATTTATTTATTTTAAATAGATTATTTATTTATCTTTAAATTTTAACCTACCAAAGACGAAAGAGGTGTGAAAGGACAAGAGAACAGATCCAGAGCCACCCCAGGAAATGTTTAGACTAAACGGGACCCTTTACACAGCAGGGGCAAACCAGGTGTCTTCCAGGGAGTGGGGCAGCTCGAAGGAGCAAGTGTGTGGGAGACACAGATGCAAGACAGGGAGGTGATGGGGACCACGATCACCACATTCTCCACCTGTCTTTTGAACAGGTATTTCAAAGCTTCAGCTGGTTCACAGGTGTAGGTGTAGTTTGCCAGCAGGTCCTATAGAAATTCAGGGGGACAAACTTAATCCTAGTGAGACCGACCCAGTGGGGTAGTCCTTCCAGCCCTGAGGCGATGGGAATGACCAGGATTCCCCAGTAGGGTCCTTTCCTTTCCATTTGGGTTGGAGTTGGTCTCTTGTGACCCCTCTTTCCATGTTGTAAGCACCGCTTGTTCCTTGGGCCCGACCTTTGGGAGGACAGAGGGATCCGGGTGGGATCTGGCAAGATTTTATTGCCACATCCCTGGAAGGCCTGTGAAGTCTCACTTCTGTTACCCTGGCAGTGAAAGAGGCCCCACTGTCACTCTTGGGACGTGGGCAGTCCCAAATCTTGGGAAGATTTCTTTTAAAAGATATATGTACACCTCTGTAGCCTTTTCTATCCTCGAACAGAAAGCCTCTACTCAATCGGTAAAAATGTCTCTAGACACAAGAAGACATTTATAACGAGCCTTTGGAGGCATCTGAGTAAAATCAGTGCCGGAGCCCCCAGAGCTGGTCTGTTGGGGGATGCGGGTTCCAGCTCCGACTGTGTTCCTGTCGCCACTCGTCTGCTCGCGAGGGTAGGAAGCTCTGTGACGGTGTGAATTGGGAGGCAAAGTGATGCTTTTCCAATGACACTCAGCCTTAGCTTTGCACCAGAACCCCCTGGAGCCAGGCTGGTGGCTTCACTCTTGGGTGTCCAGGGACGAATGACTGATGGTGAACCCCATCTGCCAGGTGCTGTGATGAGTGCACGACATGCATTACATCCTTAAATGCTTGAAGCATCTCTACGGGGAAGGGCGCCAGCGATGGCCCCACTTTACAGATGAGGAAACCCCAGTGGCAAGAGGGCCAGAGCCACTCGCTTGAGGTTGCAGGCACAGCTGAGAGGTTGCACATTTAGGGTGCAACCCCCTCCCAGGCTGTCTGCCGGGCCTCTCTCTGTGTTGAGCGGGGTGCAGGTGCTCATTGCGTCATTGCGTGGGTGGCTCAGGCTGCCACTCCACACGCCCACCCACCAGGGTCTGAGCCCCAGCTCTGGGCCTTGCTCTGGGACTAGGCTCTGTGGCACCAGCCCTTCTGCGTTTGCACCTGATTCCAGCTCTTCCCAGCACCCGCACGGGCCCCCACTCTGCTGGGTCACCCCAGAAGCACACAAGCCTGCTGTCATTTCCACCTGAAAAAAACCCATCAACGACCTTTGCTTGACACCCCCTTTTCTCTGCAGCTACTGCTCCGTTTCCGTTCCCTTTGCAGTTCAGCCCCCCCCAAGGGAGTTCTATGTGTTGTCGTCTTAAATTTCTCCCCCCTGTTCTTTCTGAATGCCCCCCATCAGGTGTTGCTGCCCCCTCCACCAGCCGGTTCTTACCAAGCTCTCTGAGGACCCGCGTTGCTGGTCCGGGCTGGGTTCTTGCCCGACGGATGGCTGGTCTCTCTGGCTTCAGGCCGAGCTCCATCCCCAGCTTCCAGGATGCTTGGCGCTCTTGGTTCCCCTCCCACCTCCTGGCCGCTCCTTTGCCTTCTCCTTTGCTTGGGGCTCTACCCTCAGATTGTCTCCAGAAGCCGACCTCTTCCCACCACCTCACCGCTGCCACCTGCCCAAGCCCCTCACCTTGCACCTGCCTTCCTGTTCCTGTGGCGGCTCTTGGGTGCTGTCTCCAATCCCACCATGGTGCCCCTTGGGTCTCCCCACAAAACAGCATTCTTCAAAAATATGGATCAGAGTATCTCACTTGTCTGCTCAGAGCTCCCCATCTCTGAGTAAAAGCCACGTCTTTAATATCGTTATCTGCTTCTGTTTGTTAACCTTGTCCCTCTGTGCCCCCCCCTTCCTGCCACCCTCGCCTTCTTGCGCAGCACCACCCTTCTAGCTGCACTGGCTTCCTTGCCTTCCTGGAACAACCGAGACACGCTTCACCAACCGCAGGCCTTTGCACTGGTTGTTCCCTCTGCCAGGACTACTCTTTCCTCAGAGAGTCTCATGGCTCCCTCCTTTGGGTCCTTGAAGCTTTTGGTCAGACATCACCTTCTTGGTGAGGCTTACCTTGCCCCTCCCCACATCCCCTTACCTTACCCATTGCACTTACCAATTTCTAACAAAATATATGACACCTATTTATTATAATATATTTCATTTATTGTTTTATTTTGACCCACTAAAATGAGAGCTCTGTGCAGGCATGGATCTTTGTTTCCTTCACTGACACAGTAAATCTTTTTTTTTTTCTTTCTTTTTTTTAATCAAGTAGGCTTCATACCCAGCATGGAGCCGAACACAGGGCTTGAACTCATGACCCGGTGATCAAGAACTGAGCTGAGACCAAGAATCGCACACTTAACTGACCGAGCCATCCAGGCGCCCTAATTGCACCTCAAATCTTTAGCACAGGTCCTGGCACATAGTAGATCCTCAACAAATATTTGTTGAATGGAACTGAAATGGCCTTTATGGGAGGTGGTTTTAGAGGTGAACAGGAGAGCCTAGTCTGGAAAGCGGAGGATTCTTTTTTTTTTTTTTTATAAATTTATTTTTTATTGGTGTTCAATTTGCCAACATATAGAATAACACCCGGTGCTCATCCTGTCAAGTGCCCCCCTCAGTGCCTGTCACCCAGTCACCCCCACCCCCTGCCCACCTCCCCTTCCACCACCCCCAGTTAGCTTCAAAAGGGGAGGATTCTAAAACACAGCTAACACCACGGCTCCCAGCGAATCAGTAAATGAGGAGTGTGCTTTTCCTGCAAACTGTGACCTGAAAACCTAGAAGTGCTTTACAGCAGTGCTTCTTGACCTCACGCTCCCTCCTCTCTTGATAGTGGAAGACCTCAGACACTGGGAAGCAGGGGGGACCCTATATATAATACCCTCCATGTGCCGCCCTCCAGCTTCTACATGCCAACCAGTCTCACTTGACACCCCTTGACACCTCCCTTCCATCTCTTTTGATGCTTATAGAAATCTGCCTGTTTTCCTCAACTTCATCCAACTTTTATTTATTTCTTTTTTTTTAAAGATTTATTTATTTAGTTATGATAGACACAGAGAGAGAGAGAAAGAGAGAGAGAAGCAGAGACACAGGCAGAGGGAGAAGCAGGCCCCATGCCGGGAGCCTGATGCAGGACTGGATCCCGGGACTCCAGGATCGCGTCCTGGGCCAAACCGCTGAGCCACCCAGGGATCCCTATTTCTATTTTTTTAAGATTTTATTTATTTATTTGAGAGACAGAGAGAGAGAGGACGGAGGGGCAGAGGGAGAGGGAGAGAGAATCTCAAGCAGATTCCTCGCTGAGTGTGGAACCTGATGTGGGACTTGATTTCACGACCCTGAGATCCTGACCTGAGCTGAAATCAAGAATTGGACCCTAAACTGACTGAGCCACGCAGGCACCCCAACAGTGTCCAGCTTTTAGTCCCAGGAGAATGAAAACAGTAAGCCAAATTGCAGGAACCACAGAACCTAACGTGACTTTTCAGGCCTACTGTTTTCTGAATATAAATAACTGCATACATGGCATCTTCAAGACATGGCATCCATGCTCTGGATTGGGGGTTATTTTTCAAAACCAGAGCTACAAAGCAATGTCTGCTCTCTTGAGCTGGGTGGATGAATTCCGTCTGTGGGGCCCCCTGCCTGGTGTCCGGGGACCTGGCCAGCCCACGTCTGAGGAATGTGGACGGGCCACGGGCTACTCAGGAAGGGTGACACTGGACTCTTGCACCTCATGGGTCTGTTTTGACTCCACTGAAGGGACTTAGTTGCTGAAAGCCAGCCCTGGCTCAGGAGGCAGTTTCCCTGGTCAACAAACCTGTTGCACAGATTTCAAGGACCGTGTTTAGTAACGGAAGACTGCAGTTTAATTGAGTACGTGCTGGTTGAACTAAGAAGCTACATACGTGCTGTGCTGGGGAACACATCATTCTTTTTTTTTAAGATTTTATTTATTTATTCATAGCCACACACACACACACACACACACACACAGAGAGAGAGAGAGAGAGAGAGAGGCAGAGAGAGAAGCAGGCTCCATGCAGGGAGCCCGACGTGGGACTCCATCCCTGGTCTCCAGGATCACACCCCAGGCTGCAGGCGGCTCTAAACCGCTGCTCCACAGGGGCTGCCCGGAACACATCATTCTAATATGACAGCAACAGCAATTGTAGACCATCCTAATTTTACAAACTGCAATACCTGCCCTTTATTAAATTGCTGAAAATTGTTTCCCCTGCTCTCCTGTCTCAGAGAATCTGAGATGAATCACGTCAGTCTTTTGGGTGGGAATCCTGATGCCACCGACTCTGCAAAGACGGCACTTTTGTCCTCGCTCTCATGAACCTCTGGTCCCTCCTTCCTGTGGAGCATCGAACTCTTTCTTAGACACCTTTACCCACTTTCAACATCGTCCACACATCCCGTCTCATACAGGACGCAGACTCGGGCTGTTCTCACTTCCTGGCGTGCTCAGGGGTGACCATCTCCTCTGACAAGGTCACCTGTGTCTCAGATTCTTACCCTGGAAGCCCTATGATTCTCTAGGTTTTCTTTCCTGTTGTCAGGGCGCACATGGCCTGTGGGTTGAGGTCCTCACTTCTCCAGACAGTGACACCTGGAATAAAAGGTGAGAAAACCGTTTCAAATGCAAGAAGAATCTCTGTGCTTATGGACATAAAGAGGGTTTGGAACTCGGTCCCATTCCCCTCTGTTTATGCATGAAAACCAAGATTTGCAGTTGGTGCTTCAAGTCAGCACTTGGAGGGACCTCCTGATGCTCAGCCTGACACCATACCTACTGTGCCATACTGCTTCTCTCTCTCTCTCTCTCTCTTTTTTTTATAGTAAAAGTACTTATTTCCTACTTTTCTTAAGACACACCATTGGAGCCTCATAGCCCTCTGTGTAAAAAGAGAGGAAAGAAAAATCCAAACCAGCAACACCTGTCAGGCCTTCTCTCCCTGAGCGTTAGTCAGCAGACCCAGTAACATCTCTGGAGAACCGCCAAGGTGCACGCAATGCAGCACAGCTACAACCAGACTCCCAAGCCTGGTCTCCAAGATTGGAACTTCTTGGTCTCAGGAAAGGCTGCCACTACCCATATGTCCATTCAGTTCAGGCCACGGGTCACCCTTGCGACTTTCCTCTTGCTCACTTCACCCTGCATGTCTGATGGTTGCCACTTTCTGTGGACCTGGGCTCTTCTCTCCATGCCCACCACTGGAACCTCATTCCCGGCCACCCTCTTCATTCAAGTGGACTCATGCTGCGTCCTCCCCATTGGCCTCCTGGAGCCAATCATGCTGCCTTCCAACCCACTCTCCACTTCACATCTAGAGTAATTTTTTCAAAAAGCAGATCATAATTAGGGAACTCAGAGACCCAGGGGAGCTGAGTGATTGCGTCTGGGTACCTGCTTTCTTGTCCGTGAGCTGCAGGCCATTGCAGAGGTCAGACTAGTGACCCCCAACCCCAGGATGTCAGGAAGGAAGGTCAAGCCGAGGTTCTTGGCTGTGGGTTTTGCAAACAGCTTTAACTAGTTAGCGTAAATACACATGTCAAGAAGGTGATTGGGGCATCAGTTCTCTTGGCGAGTTAAAGAAGCAGCATTTGTTCAGCACCTTCTTTGTGGACAGATGTTGTGACCCATTTCCACAGAAGCTGTTCTGTCCTAGTGAACGCTCACAACAACGTTTTGGGGTCCCCATTGTTGTCAAGATTAACACCTTGGATGTTAGACAGACATGGCTGAAACCTGATCCCTTGGCTTTCAGTGTGTCACCCTTCTCCAGGGCATGATTGGTGAGTCCTCCTGTGGGGCATCCTAGGTTTTCCACAGTAACCCAGGGCTGGCCCCACCCAAAAGGTCTGCCATCTTGTCCCTCTGCCTGGGGACCACTTCTTTTCTGAGTGTTGACGCACATCTCCATCTGCTCCTTCCCGGTCTTTTTTTTTTTTTTAATAAATTAATTTTTATTGGTGTTCAATTTACCAACATACAGAATAACACCCAGTGCTCATCCCGTCAAGTGTCCCCTTCCCGGTCTTATTTGACCTTCTGGAACTTGGCCCTTTGTCATCTGTGGAATTCCCAAGAATCTCCTGTGTCACTGAGTCCTCTGACCTATTCTGTTCTAGTCCCTTAGGCTTCCCCCAAACAAGTGTCTGGTTCTAGACCACGAACCCTGCAGACCAGTCCAGCCTCCAGTTCACCTCTCTCACTACCTGAAGTCCTGGTGGAACAAGTCATCTATCAACATTCCAGACATGCTGCCTCTCCAATGTGTGTGTGTGTGTGTGTGTGTGTGTGCACACGCCGTGATCTGAGGCTCTAAGTAGAGGCACCACGCTCTGCGGCAGCTGGTTTCCATGTGCCATCTGCCCTCCCCAAGAGTCTGGAAAGGTCAATAAAAGAGCAACCTGATGTTGGCTTAGCTGGGATGTACAACAGCAGGTGTGCCCTGGTGTCCTCAGCATTGGGGCAGCAGCATGGAGCTTGAGAGGTTACTTGTCAACACTGTACAATCGGTCACATGCCTCTTACATACCATGTGCCATGTGCGTGCTGGTGTCTTGGCAACACAGACTGTGGGACGATCCACAGTCACATTGTTTAGAGGTTGTCCTGGACTCGACTTTCAGCAAAATGTTTAAAAAGAGTGAAATAACAGTGAAAGAGATGGAGCAGCCTAGTGACTTATGGATGTGTTTCTTATAAGCCAGAATGGCATGCAGTGCCATCCAGACTCCTCTGCCCTGATACACAAGCTGAAAGGGACAGCCTGGCCTTGTGAGGCTCGTGGGCTGGCCACACTAAGATCCTATGGCTCTGTGATAGGATAAATAATTAACAAGCCCATTTTACTATAACAGATGCTGTGCCTTCTAGTTTTAAAAATAGATGAGAAGATGCTTATCTTTTCTCCATGTCTTCCATTTGGAAATATTTGTTTTCTCATGATTTTTTAAAAAATAGCACATTATTTATTTATTTGAGAGAGAGAGAGAGAGAGAGAGAGAGAGAGAGGTGTCATAAGCAGTGGGGAGGGGCAGAAGGAGAAACTGATTCCCCACTGAGCAGGGAGCCCCATGAGACACTCGATCCCAGGACCCTGACATCATGACCCGAGCTGAAGGCAGATGCGTAACTGACTGAACCACCCAGACATCCTCATGATTTTTTTTAAAGAACTATTTTTTGGTAGTGTTCATATCAGGACTTATGTTTTTAGCTATTTCCCAGAGACTGTAAACTTCTTCAGGCTTATCTTTGCTCTGTCTAGGTCCCTGGCATGGTGCGTGGTAGAGAGGATATACTAATAATTACTTAATGGGTTTTTTAAAAAAGATTTATTTATTTATGATAGACATAGAAAGAGAGAGAGAGAGAGAGAGAGAGAGAGAGAGAGAGGCAGAGACACAGGAGGAGGGAGAAGCAGGGTCTATGCAGGGAGCCCGACGGGGGACTCGATCCCGGGACTCCAGGATCACACCCCGGGCTGAAGACGGCGCTAAACCGCTGAGCCACCCAGGGATCCCCACTTAATGGGTTTTAAGGCAATTTCCCAAAGGATATCCTCAGGCAGAGTGGTGAACTGGAGTAGAGGAATTTTTTTTTTTTTTTTTTTTTTTTGAGTAGAGGAATTAAGTGAATTGTCAGGTCCCTTCCAACACCAATTTTTGAAGTGTTTTTTTTTTTAATAGATTGTTATTGTCATTTATTTTTATTTCTGTTGGTTCTACAAGACTCAAAAATCTGGGGATCCCTGGGTGGCGCAGCGGTTTGGCGCCTGCCTTTGGCCCAGGGCGCGATCCTGGCGACCCGGGATCAAATCCCACATCGGGCTCCCGATGCATGAAGCCTGCTTCTCTCTCTCTCCTCTCTCTCTCTCTCTGTGACTATCATAAATAAATAAATAAAAATAAAAAGATTTAAAAAAAAAAGAAAGGAAAAATAATTTAAAAAAAAAAGACTCAAAAATCTGTATGTGAACACTAGGGAACTTTATCACAGGCTGAGATGCGTTTGAAATAAACTCTCAGTTATGTCTCTGGGATATGAAATGTGATCGTATTCTCTGTTTTGAATATAGCTGGAAAGATTTGTAGCTTGTGGCCTCTGGGAACTCAAAAGCATGAGCTCCTCTCAATTTTCCTTCTTTTCAAGTACTACCAGGAAAGGACCCCTTGCTCTCAGATTGGCCCTGAAACTGAGCAGTGAAGCTGCGCACCCCCAGTGTGGGGCCAAGAGCCATGAAGGGCTTGTGAGCACTTGAGAGGAGGAAGCAGGAATATGTCCTAGCATCTGCCAATTGCAATACTGACAAACAAAAAATCAGATTTTAATTAAAAAAAATTCCTTCTGTGTCAGACTTATCAACTTAAGATATAAGTAGACAAGTCACTTTCACAGCCAAATGTGGTTTTTGGGATCCCATTGTTTTGCATTGTCATTTATTCTACTATCTCCATTCTGTGGTTTAAGAGATGAGTGCCTGACACATGCAGAATGTGGATGGTCAGTGTGGCATCTCCACAGCCTAGCCCAGAGCTCCTGTCACGCACCTGCTCCTGGGTGGTCAATGCCAAGTCCATTGTCTCAGGGGATCTGTCCTTTAGGCCCCAAAGAGATAAAGCAAAGAAGCAGTGAGGCCCTTCATTAAATTCTGCTTTGGAAAATATCAGGTCGGGAGAGAATTTACTTATTTTACATTTGCTCATATGAATCGTCAAGGAAAATGCACCGTGACTGGAAGTTATTGATGTTAACCAAGGAGACTTGGTGGTCAAATTTCGCTTTTCCTAAAAGACAAGAAATAAAAGTGAATTTATATGTTACTGAATGATATTTGAAAATGTCTCTCTGTATTTTAGGGGGATTAGACTCATGTCATTTTTCGGGAGTGGGCATACATATTTATTTATGATTTATTAATATTTATCTTTAATATAAAAGTAAGATATTAAAATGACATATTGTACTTGGTTGTAGATTGATGTGATAAACTCTTTTTCGCATTGGTGTTTTCTATATTTTGTGCTTGGGAAAACAGTTTTAAAATTTGACTTGGATTTTAGAAAAATACTTTGGACAATGTTGACATACTTCTCTTCGTAAGAGTTGTGGATTTCTTCTTTTCCTGTATTTTGGAAGTAAAGAAACAGGGGTCTGACTCTTGGAGAGTTTTTAGGGGACCAGTGCCTGGGTGGGTGGTGAAGGGTGAACTATCCTGGGGGAACCATATGCCCAAGACATGAGGAGGTGGGAATCCTTCTAAATTTTCTTCCTCTCCAGTACATTTACATTTTTTGAAAGCTGTCGTTCAAGTTTAAGAAATCAGGCCTTGCGAATTAAGAGCTTGAGAATCTTCATGGTAACTTATCTCTGAGATATAGGTATAGATTGGATCCTTGATCTTTCAAAGTGTCATTTAATGGAAATAAAATACAATAGATGAGTTTTTCTTTGACTTCAGCATACATTTGCTACAATTCTTGTGGTACTGCACACCTGAAATCACTGTCTACCCCTGCTTCTTGCCGCCTGTCTCATGTACAAAGCAGAAGTTGGAGGGGCCAGGGAGGGGGTGCAAGGCTGTCCGGGAGCCTGGGGTGCTTGGTGGTGGGCAGAGAAGGGAATGTCTTCAAAGGATGCATGACTTGCTCTTCCCAATCTTTCAGCCAGGCTGCCTTCCTACCAGTGACAATGTGAGGTGTCTGTGGTCCCCTCAAAGGTCTGCCCTGCCTCACTTGTTGTTTCTGCTTCCCCTTACAGACCCCACTCACTACTTCATATCCCATCTGCAACTCTAGTTACTCCCTCCCTTCTAGAACATTCCCACAGCACACTAACATTCTCTCACTTCCCACTCAAAGACAACCTTTTAGACCTCCCTCTTTTTCTAGTACTGTTCCCTTTGTCTATTTTTCCTTAATTGGAAAATCTCTCCAAAGTGGAGCCTTCCCACCACCACTCCTCCCCAGCTCCCATTTCCCCTCTACTCTATGCAGCACTGAAAGAGTTCTGGTGGAAGCACCACCTCTCTCCTGGCTAGCCTACACCTGCACTGCTGGGCCCAGCCATCTTCTTCAGGCTCCCTCCTCTGGCTTCCAAGACCACACAGCCTGCAGTGTTTCCTCTCAGCTCACAACCTGGTCCCTCTTTCCTGTCTCCTTCCCTGGGTCAACCTCCTCTTCTCAACCTAGTCAACCAGCATTTGGAGCACTCCAGGGCCAAGACCTCAGACCTTTTCCCATCCTCCCCATTGACACTTGCTCTAAGTCAAATCACCTGTTTCCTGGTGTACTGGTCTGCTAGGGCTGCCATAACAAAAATATCAGACTGGGGGGCTTAACAATAGAAATTCATTTCTCACAGTGCTGGAGGCTGGAAGCCCAAGATCAAGGTGCCAGCAGATTTGGTTCCTGGTGAGGCATGCTTTCTCGTTATGCTTTTGTATGGGGGGGGGGGAGAGAGCGAGAGCTCACTTCTCTGGTGTCTCTTCTTATAAGAACACTGATCCTCTCATGAGGGCTCCTCTTTCATGACCTCGTATAAATTTAATTACACCCCCTCAAAAGGCCTACTTCCTGATACTATCAAAGTGGAGATTAGGGCTTCAGCATAATAATTTGGAGCAGAGCGGGAAGGTGGTAGGGTGATGGGTAAGGATGGACATAAACATTCAGTCCACACCAAAGTCATACAGTCAGAAACTAATCCTGGAGTCCTAACTCCAACCTCACTGCCTAAAGCTTAGAATTCAATCAGAGTTAAAGGTATGCATTTTCAAGGAGTTTTCCTATACTTTACTGAGTGACGATTACTACACATTCATGTATCAAATTTTTGTTGAGTATTTATTGTGTGCCAGAGTTCCTGCCCTCATGGAACTTATTTTCTATTAAAGAAAACGGTTGGTAGACAGGCTTTCACAGTACAGTGTGGTAAGGCTGTGATCAGTTCCATGCTAGATTCAGCGGGTGCACACAGAGAGGGCACTGAGTGTCTCTAGAGGGACCAATAAAGCTTTCCAGAAGGTGAAATCTAACCTGAAGCCTATTAAGATGTAGCCACTTGGGAGGAGCAGAAGGGCCCAGGGAGAAAAACCCAGGAAATGCTGAATGTGAGCAGGAATATTGTGAGCTGGGCACTTATCTGGCACCAGAAGCAGAGTCCAAAGGGGTAGGACCAAGAATAAGACTGTCTCAGTTCTTAGAGGTTTTCAAATATTTTGCCTCATACTTTCTCTTTCAATATTACTTAATCTATAGTTGAGTTTCCTCTTTAAAATTTATAATATGTCTGCTGCTTCATCAGCAGAAAAAAAAATAAACCGAGAAAAGTAAATACAATTAATAACTCATGGTAATGGATGTTCATGAAGCCCTATGTGGACAAAGGGAGGAATAAGTCTCTTGCTCTCTTTCTCTTTCACGGAGAAGGAACATTGATAAATACTGACCTAGTTTAGGCCATGGAATAAATGTTAACAAACACCAAAAGAATGATCATTATATGGACTACATTTTCTGACCATAGTGCAATATAAAAAAGAAATGAATGTAAAAAAAACCTTACCGCCTCAAAAAACCACTCTTCCTTCCTATTATGTATCTGGAAATGGAAAAACATGCCCCTAAAGAATTTGTGTGTCGAAGAGGCCAAAATGGATATCACACTGAATAATGAGACTGAATACAAATTTATTTAATCTATTAAAACTTCTGGATGTGACAAGGGCTAACAGTTTGCAGCTATGTACAAGGGGACCTGGGCAGGAGCTTGGGACACTAAAGCTTTATCATCAAGTGTGCCCCACAGTGCTGAATGGCATCTGCCCAGATGAAGGACAACTTTTCCTCTTCCAAACCAAAGCACCAGTAGCCAGGCTCTGCATCCAGAAAGTTGAGTCCACCCAAAGAAAGCAACTTTTGAAAGTTCTCACAAAGGGGCTAGTAGAGGCCTGGATGAGGTTGAAACAGGACTAAGAAGGAAAATTGCAACCCCAGAAGCATATATTTAAAAAGAGGGACTGAAAATGATCTAAACATTTGGTACAAAAATAACAATAGAATAATTGCAGAAAAGTAGTAATAATAAAATAATTATTAGAGCAGAAAGCAATAAAATTAAAATGATACAGATAAGTACAAAACACTCAGACATTTTGACATTTTGAAAATGCTTTTATAAAGAGGTATATCTTTTTGGTATAATGATTAAGAAAAAGAGAACAAAGCAGCAGACATATTAGAAACCTTAAAAAGGGGCAGCCCTGGTGGCCCAGTGGTTTAGCGCCGCCTTCGGCCTGGGGTGTGATCCTGGAGACCCAGGAACGAGTCCCACATCAGGGTCCCTGCAGGTAGCCTGCTTCTCCCTCTGCCTGTGTCTCTGCCTCTCTCTCTCTCTCTGTATGTCTCACATGAATAAATAAATAAAATCTTTAAAAAAATAAATGAAATCTTAAAGAGGAAATCCAACTATAGATTAAGTAGAAAATGTAATATTGAAAGAGAAAGGGTGAGCCAAAATGTTTGAAAACATTTAAGAAATGAGCCAATTTTCTAGGAAAATAATTACAAAAATTGACCTGGGGAGAAATGGAATTATGTCCATATGTAAACATCTGACTCAATTATAAAAATTATAAAAATCATAGGGCCACCTCATCAAGCACTTATGGGAAATAGTTTATCTTCCAAGAGTCAACAACTTTTCTGGTATAAATTATTCCAGAAAATAGAAAAAGGGGGACCCCATTTTCTAATGAGCATTAAGAAGCTAGTACAACCATGATACTAAAGCTTGACAGGCCCAGTAAAAGAAAGGAACATTATAGACCAATTTCACCTATAAAAATAGGTGTAAAAATAATTAAAAAAACCATTACTGAAATGAATTTGAAGTATATTAAAAATATAGAGTATTTAATGTTACAAAGTATGTTGGTAAAAAAAAAAGTATGTTGGTGTAATTTGCGTTGATGGGATGTAACTTTGACTCTTGGAACAGGAAGATCTAAAATATTAGCAACTTTAACAAGATAGAATTTTATGTCTCACATGGAACTCTAGGCAGATGGTCCAAAGCTGGTATGGTGGCTCATGATTAATAGTCACCCAAGCTCACTGGTTGCCTTGCCCCCTTCAACACATGGCTTCCATCTTGTCATCCAGATGGCTGCTCCAGCTGCTCCCTTCAAGATATATTCCAGCTAGCAGGAAGGGAAGAACGGTCAAGCAAAGAGCATGCCCCCATCCTCCCTCCCCATCCCTTGAAGGGCAAGACATGGAAATCACACACATTTCTTCAAATCACAGCTCATCAGCCAGAATGTAGTCACATGGCCACATCTCGCTGCAAGGGATTTTGAGAAAGTCATGAGTGGCAATGTGTCTCCTGTGATTTTATTGCTATCGAAGAAAAAGAACAGATAGTAGGGAAAAACTAGCTTCCTCTGCCTCAAAGGAAAAAAGAAAGATTCTCTCATTAAATGCAGATAAAGTATTCAATAAAATTAAATACCTTTGTATCAGTCACCATTCTCTAAAGGAACAGCATTCTCTCCAGGGTATATTTCTACTCAAATCTGTATATTGATAGAATACACACATGCACACACATACACAGGCTTATTTCAAGCAATTGGTTTACATGATTGTGCAGGCTGGCAAGTCTGAAATCTGCAGGGCAGGTTGCCAGGATGGAAACTCAGGCAGGAACTGATGTTGCAGTCATGAGGGAGAATTTCTTCTTCACCGGACACCTCGGTGTTTGCTCTTAAGGTCTTCAACTGATTGGGTGAGGCCAACCCACAATCATTGAGAGTAACCTACTTAAAGTCAACTGATTGAAAAAAAAAAGAAAAAAAAAGTCAACTGATTGTACGTGTTAGCTACATCTGAAAAATACCTCCACAGTAATATCTCAGTGCCTTTAAAAAATATTTTATTTACTTATTTTAGAGAGACAGAGAGAATGAGCTGGGGCAGGGGCAGAGGGAGAGGGAGAGGCAGACTGACTGCTGAGCAGGGAGCCCAATGTGGGGCTCAATCCTGGTTCCCCAGGATCGCAACCTGAGCTGAAGGCAGACACTTTAACCAACTGAGATGCTTAGGTGCCCCCAGTTAGTGTTTGATTGGATAACTGGGAGCTCTGGCCTAGTTAGGCTGACATATCAACCCTTGTAAACCTCATGTGAAACAGACAAAAAAAAAAAAAAAAAAGCAAATCAGGATTTGAAAAGTATTTCCTCAACCTGATAAAGGTAATTGTGTGCATATTGGTATCTTTTACTCAGTATTTGTGCACACTTTTAGGCTATCTAGCATCTGCATCCCCTTCCTACATTTAGGGAATCTCCTTTCTGTGAGCCTCAGTGAGAATCTAGTACCATATCCTACTCTAGAAGCTCCAAAGGCCAGATTCTGCCGATATTTCCCACCCTCACCCCAGCCCTGCCACCCTCTCTTAAGCCCAGCTGATTGGATGCACTACAGTGACCCTGATTGCAAATGGGTTTCACAAAGAAGCGGGTCTGGTGTGGGACTCTTTATGGTGGCAGGTGCAGAAGCATCTGGCCAGTACCCTCACTAGGCTGTTCTTGGAACATTCCCTGTGCCCTGGGTTTCCACATAATTTCCCTTGGTTTGCATCCATTCTCCATGTCTGGTTGTTGAGACTTCTCACTGATTATATTAGGAACCTGATGTCTCTTTGTTGTTGTTTCTTCTGTGATAAGTTTAGCTTGAGTCAATTTCTGTTATTTGTAATCATAAACCCCAATTGATACCTATAGAAAGCTTACAGCAAAAATCAAACTTAATGATGAAATGTTAGCAGTACTACCTTTAGGGCATGTTTCTGAACCAGAGGGAATATCGCTTTTCCAGGGACATTTGGCAATGCCTGGGGGTAGTTTTCATTGTCACAACCAGCAGGGGCAGGTGCTATGTGATGGCATCTAGCTTTTAGAGAGTAGAGGCCAAGGATTCTGCTAACCCTCCTATATACTGTCAATAGTTTTGAGATTGAGAAACCCTGCTTTAAAGTAAGAAATTAAAAAAAATTAAGTAAGAAATAGGACAAGGAGGTTTGCTTTTACTGTTTTTTTTTTTTTTTTTCCCCAGCATTATACTGCAGGATCTGGAGAGCACAATAAAACAAGTGAAAAAGAGATAAGGACTGAAATGGCAAAAATAAAATGTTTATTATTTGCAGGTAATATGATTGAATATCTGAAGAAAATATTCAGAAACACTAGTAAAATCATAAATATCTGATCGAGGTTGCTGGATATAGAGTCAATACACATAAGTCAGTAACATACCAACAACAAGCACTTAAAAAGTAATAATAACTCTCTGTGTTATTTTTGCAACTCCTTGTGAGTCTCTAACAATTCCAAAATAAAAAGGTCTTAAAAGATAATGATTTAAGAAAGTCCTTTAGCAACAAAATCCAGGCTAATTGAGTCTAATTTAATCAAAATATGTAAGAACTTTGTGAAGATTATTATACATCTTAATGGGAGAACAAAATAAAAACTAAGAATGGAAAGACATCACATATTCACGTTTAGAAAAACCCAATGTTGTAAGATGTCACTTGTCCTCAAATTTATTCATTACATTCAATGTAATAACCATAAATGTAGTGATCTAAAACAATGTAAATTTATTATGTTATGGGTTCTGTAGGTCAGAAGTCCAACATGGGTCTCCCTGGGCTAAGATCATGGTACCGGGAGGGCGGACTGCATTCCTCTCTGGAGGCTTTAGGAGAGAACCTATTTTCTTGCCTTTTCATCTTGTAGAAAATGCCTATGTTCCTAAGCTGTGGCCCCTTTCCTCCATCTTCAAATCATCAGGGGCAAGTGGAATCCTTCTCCTGCTGTTGTCTTTCTGGGTCTTACAAGCCAAGAAATGTTTTCTACTTTTAAGGACCCTTGTGGTGATAGTGGACCTACTGGCTTAGTCCAGGATGATTTCCCAATCTCAAGGTCAGCTGACTAGCAACCTCAATTCCATCTGCAACCTTAATTCTCCTTTGCTATGTAACCTACCATAGTCAGGGGTACCAGGAAGTAAGATGTAGACATCTTTGGGAGACCATTATTCTGCTTCCCATACAGTATATGTTAGACATTTTCCATAATAAAAAGTAAAGAAACAAAAAACATCTGAGAATAAATACCCCTTGTTGTATCTTTAGACTGTGTGTATAAGTCAGCAGCACAACCAGTTAGGTTGGGGACAAAAACAGAGCTTTCAGTTAAACATGGTCCCTATACGTGAGGATCCTTTTTTACCTAGTTTATTATACCGAGGAGGAAAATATAGATATTGTCATCTCATTATCGTGCGGATTGCATCGAAAGCATTACACAGAAAGAGGAAACATTAATGGTGATGCCACAGGCACAATTTGATTTGCCTAATCTATTGTCTTATTTTTCAAAGCAAAGCTGTAACATGGTGAGTTATATAAAAAGAAGCTAATTGGTAAATAAGCTAATTGGTAAAATAATAAATCAATTAAAAATCAATTAATCAAGAAATCAATCACCATTACAAAACACTTTCATACACAATCTCATTTAATTTCACAACAGCTTTTGGGTTGGGCCGAACAAGTATATTTTTTCCCTTTTGCATTTGAAGAAGTTAACTGAGACTCGGCAGGATCATGACTTGCTTTACTGTATGAAGTCAGTGACATTTCAGTTTATTTTGTTGATTCATCATAACATATCTCATCCTCATTAATTAGCTCTTCTAAGTGTATCAGTAAGAGCCGTGTGCTTGAGTCCATAGAAATCGGTAGCTCTGAAATTGGAATGTTGAGCATCATTTCTACTTTTAAATTTACATATACAGGCAGACTTTAAAAAATCAATTATTTTTTCAAAGTGATACATGTACACAGAGTAAAAAGGTTACTGGTGCTTTTTAAAGCTCTCCCCTCTGCAGACTTGATCCCTGCTGCTATGTCTTTGGGCATTTATGTCTACATTTCTAGATAATATGTTTATACCGCATGTCCTATGTTGCTTAGACGTTTTCTGCCGTCTTCTCATTACTGTGGATGACGATTTAGTCACCTCACACCTCCTACCACTGTTCACCTCCCTCATCCTCTCATTATATCACAATTTCTGATAAATATTTATTCACTACTACTACTTATTATTATTATTCTGTTTTTGGTTTTTAGTTTTATTTAAATTCAAGTTAGTTAACATGTAGTGTATTATTAATTTCAGGGTAGAATTCAGTGATTGATCAGTTGAATATAACACCCAGTGCTTATCCCATCACGCGACCTCATTAATGCCCATCACCCAGGGACCCTATCCCTCTAGGTAAGAGTCTTTTTGGTTTGTCTATGACCATGTAAGTATCATTAACTGCTAGGAAAAGTAGTGGGCCGTGGTTACATCTTTTTTTCTTATGTGAAAGTTCCTCATACCCACTGGAATGAATATTCATCCTTATTTTTTATTTGCTTAGTTTAAATATGTAGCCACCAAAAATTCTTCCTTTCTCATTCAACTGCCTGTCAATTCTATTTTCCGAATGGCCAAAGGTAGTGGATAATTTTCCTGTAACCTGTCCTGGAGCCTTCTCTTCTGGAACTCTTTTGACCTGGTTGGGCCTGGCTGACTGCTCCCCAGGCTTGCTACACAGCTGGCATCCTGGTCTTGTTTCCTGGAGTCAGTTTTCCTTCTGTTTGGTTTACCTTCTTCTGTTGATGGAGCACACCCTTCTGTAGCTTTCACAGGAAGGATGCATGGGAGGTCTATTTTTGCTGTCTTGCTATGTGGTATCATTGCCTTGATATTTTGCTCGGTTTCCTCACGTGGCTGTTGATAGTTTGATTGGATTTGGAAATGGAGCTGAAAACGATTTCCTTTCTAGTCTGTCTCTGGAAGCAGGCCCTGAAAACTGCTAAGAATGGTTGCCCTTCCACAGGAACATTGTGGATTTGGCATATAGAGGGCTGCCTTTTTCACTATATAACATTCTGTACTATTTGATTTTATAAAACCATTTGTAGATACTGCTTTATGAAACTCAAAGAAAAAGACTTTAGAAAACAGAGAACATGGCAAATGTGGAGAATTTAAGCTACCTCCAAATTCACCACGTATTACATTATATTTAATATCATTCAAGCCATGTGAGTGATGTGTTCAGTGAAATTTCAGCATTAAAGGGGGTTACTCTAGATTATGCTATTGTATAATCTCAAAAATAGTGACCATAATTGCATGATATAATGGAATCTCATAACCTTGCTATCACAGAGCTTTTTAAAAAAAAATTAGGGAAAAGTACATTTAAACCAAATCTTGGCCATCAAAGTTTGCACTAAATGTTTTTTTTTAGATTTATTTATTTATTTTAGAGGGTGTGTGTAAGCAGGGGGAGGGGAAGAAAGAGAGAGAGAGAGAGAGAGAATCCTCAGACTCCCCACTGAGCATGGAGCCTGATGCCGGGCTCGAACCCAGGACCCTGAGATCATGACCTGAGCAGAAATCAAGATTTGGATGCTTAACTGACTGAGCCACCCAGGTGCCCCAATAAATTGGTTTTTAAAGTCTTCCTACATCCTGAAGTTCTCACCATTCCCACTCTCAGCACCACCCAAAACCATCTCCACGTTAATCAGTGCGCTTTTACAGGGCTTTTCTTGGATTTTCACAGTTCAACTAAAAACAGCAACTATGTAGAAAACTAGGCCTCTCAATGCACAATGCAAAACCAGAAAGATGACGCTGGTTTGAGGCTTCACTGTAACACCCACAGTATACTACAGGAACCTCAAAGAAAAATGAGAATATGAGGGGGAAATGGTTGGATCTACATGTTTCGTGATAGATTTTTGCTTATAAAAAGTTCTTAGCCTTGACCTTTGGCATGAGAACACTTTTAATTATGCAAATATTAGTTGTTAATCTTTCCTGCTCTCCCCAGCAATTATGGAGAATTGACCAATGAGGAACCTCTACACACACACAAAATAATTTAAAGGATGTTGAAAAAGGTAAATCTTCATGATGACCTTCTTCCAGAGAGGAATCCTCAGCTTAGGCTGAACACTATAATTACCCAGGGAACTTCAGAAATATTGATGCTTGGGTCTCTCCTGAGAGATCCTGAATTAATTGGTCTGGCCACATCCTGGGCATTGGGAGTTTTAAAAGCTCCCCAGGTGATTGTCAGATGCAGTTAGGCCTGAGAACACCACAGCTCCAGGGCTGATGCCGACCTCCAAACACAGAAAGTGTAAGAGGCCCTTGTTTATCTCTGATGGAAAATTGATTTACTTCTTCAGACATTTAATTTTAATTTTTAAAAAGATTTTATTTATTTATTTGAGACAGACAGAGCATGAGTGGGAGGAGAGGCAGAGGGAGAGGGGCAAGCAGATTCCTCACTGGGAAGGGAGCCTGATGTGAGGCTTAATCCCAGGACCCTGAGATCATGACCTGAGTCAAAGTCAGACACTTACCCGACTGAGCCACCCAGGTGGCCCTAGATATTTATTTTATTTTATTATTTTTGTCTTCATATATTTTATTATCTATTCAATAAAGATTTTTCATTATATTTTTAAATTAAATAATGTATATTGGATTTTATTTTATTTTATTGGATTACAAAAGACATACATTCTAATTGTTCCCCAGGCTAAATTATTGTTAAAATTTTGGTGCTTGTGTTTTGTCTTTTATTTACTTTTTCACATTAGGAAAAAGTGAAATAGGCACAAAACGTGAAATGCATATAGAGTTAAATAAATATTTATAAGGTGAAGTCAGGAAATCATACTGGGTCAACTGGCATGCCGGTAGCTTCTGTTGTGCCCTTGCCTTAAGAGATAACTCTTGGGGTGCCTGGGTGGCTGAGTCAGTCAAGGTTCTGACTCTTGATTTTGGCTCAGGTCATGATCCCAGAGTTGTGAGACTGAACCCTGCATTTGGCTTCACGCTGGGCATGGAGCCTAAGATTCTCTCTCTCCCTCTGCCCCTCCCCTCACCACCAGCTGTACTGCCCATGTGCATTTTCTTAAACAATATAGTTGAGTTTATGAATTTATTCATTTTTTAGCTTTATAGCAGTAGTTTGATTATTTACGTTGCTGTAGTATACTCTACTGAGTGGATATACCACACTGACCCTCTACTGTTGATGGAAGTTTGGGATGTTTGCATCTATTGGCTACTAAGAACAAGGTACTCTGAACACCCTGGTTATGTCTCCTGGTGCCCATATATATTAATTTCTCTGAGTATACATGCTTAGTGTGGAGTTGCTGGCTCATCTTGTATACATATTTTCAATTTTAATAGAAAACAAAAAATTGATTTCCAGATTGGTTGTACTAATCTAGCCCTACAAGCAGATTGTGAGAGATCTCATTGCTCTAGATCCTCCATAGAACTGTTTGCCAGTATGGTGAGTAAGTATGTAATGGTATTTCCTTGAAGTTTTAATTTGCATTTCCTCAACTTATAATGAGACGAAGAATGTGTAGCCAGTGCTTCTGTTGAATCATGTTATATTTCCCTGGCTCATCTGCTACTTTCTTTGGGTGTTATCTGCTCTTCCTTTATTTACTGCTTGAGACTGTTTCCTAGCTCATTAGTTTTCAGCCTTTCTTCCTCTCTCGGAGAAGTAGTTATGGCAAGACGTTTCTTCCTAAAAATAGCAGATTATGAACCATATGTTCATTAGGTCATGCTTGTTATTCATGATAATCATTTCTACCAGGTTTTTCTTTGTTTTTGTCTGCTTATTCTATTGATTACTGACAGAGAAATGATAAAATCCTCCCACCATGATTGTGGATTTTGCTACAATATATTTTGAGTCCAAGTTATTGAATATGTAAAGATTAGCAATTGTTTATGGTCTGTGGAGCTTCACGTAATTTTAACTCAGGTAATGCTTTTTTGCTGTAGTGTCTTTAGTTGATCTAATAGCTACACTAGCTTTATCCTGATTGTGTTTCTGAGCGCTGTACTTCTCCAGCTGTTGATGCTCAGCTCCTGTGTATCCTTATATGTTAGGTGGATCTTTTGTGGATATTATAGAACTTGATTCTCTTTCTCCTAATCAGTTTTTTACATTTTAACTGAAACATTTAGTTTGTTTACATTTAATACAGTTACTGATATATTTGGATTTTTATGTTATTTTGAGCTTTTTATTTGTACGATCGTGTTTCCTTTTGTCTTCTATCTCAGTTTCTTTTGGGCTTGATGTTTTTCCTCTAGTGGTGTAAAAATTATGAATTCTGATCCTGTTGTTTTAGTCTTTATCCTAGAAACTGCACACAGAGACTTAATCAAAATCTGGAGTTAATCAGCATTGCTGCTTTTCTCTTGGATAAGACAGAGCCTAAACATGTTAATTATATTTTTTCCTTTCCTGACAGATGTTAATGTTGTCATGTATCTTAATTCTTTAATTTTAACCCTATTAGTTAGTTTATTTCATAGCCAGTGTTTACTGTTACCCATCTGAGACCACTTTCCTTCTGCCTTTAAAGTGTCACTAGAGAGAGGTTATGATGTTAACACGTGTTTTCTCTTAGTACATTGAAGGCTTCATTCCAGCCACCTTTTGGCTTCCACTGTTGTTGCTGAGAAGGCAGCTTTCAGTGTCATTTCTTTGCTTTCAGATTGTTTTCCTTGGCTGGTCTTCTGCACTTTTGCTACAGATATGGATTTATTTTTATCCATCCTCTTTGGGAATTGCTGGGCTTCTTGAGTTTGTGGAACTGTGTATTTCATCAGTTTTCAATCACTGGTAGCTAAGTTTTCATCCCTTCTCTCCTTCTTAAACTGACGTTCTACTATCTCATGCTACCTTCCTTTTACTGTATTTTCCTCTTTTTATCTCTGTGTAAAAAATCTGAATAATTTCTCCTAATATAGCTTCTAGATCACTAATTTTCTGTTCTGGTAGTTTAATAGGCTATCATCCATTTAGTTTCAATTTGGTTACTGTGTTTTCATTTTTTTTTCATAATTTGATGTGGTTCTTCTTATGCAGTGTGTTAATTCTACTGGGCCCCTATTTACAGTTTTCTGTTTGCTGGTGATATTTCTAAGGTGATGTCTTTTGTTATTTAAACTTACAAACATGACGCTTTATAATCTGTATCTGATAATCCCAGTGTCTGCAGTCCATGGTGCTCTGTTGCAGCCATCTGTTATGTTTGTTGTGTTACATTGTTGTGTTCTTATGTGGCTGACTTGCTTTGATTGTGTGCTGCTCATTGCTCTTAAAATTGTGGGATTCTCTGAGGCCTGGGATGAAAATACCTTTCTCCAGCAAGAGTTTAGGACATGGGTGCCCCACCGGTTCGGAGCACTTCTACTTCCTTGGACTGTCTCAAGTGGTAAGTTTGAGCTTCATATCTGCCACCCACCAGCTTGCTTTGGGACAGATTTTGTTCCTTTTCTTTCCTCTTCTTTTGTTTTCTTTTTCTGATCCACCAAGTCCCAAAGGCAACATTCTTCCCAGTCCTTTGTGGATGAGAGAAAAGGAGCAACTTCCCCTAACTCTAAGGATGTAATTAATAATACAATGAACTAAGTTTGCTTGTCATCCTGAGGCCACCCTCAACAAGACATAAGCCCTGTACTTAGTCTTGTCTAGAGAAATATATGTGTGCATGTGTGTTGTTAGTATATTTCCATATTATTCCATGGATAAAAATATTTATCTAGAGAAATAAAAAAATAAGCAAAGCCAGATACATATGGAGGAACTTTCCACCTGGCTGGCTGCCTCCGCTGCAGCTCATGCAGTGCAGGCAGCAGCTGGTGCGTGGAGGAGGATGATGGCATGTTCCACGTGAGAGTGTCCCCTCCTACTGCTTGTCTCACAGGGTCATGTTGCTTCCTGCAGTGAGAAGAAAACACCTAGGGGCTGGGGTTCTTATCTTACATTGTACCATTCGCCAGAACCTAGCTGTGACCTGATAAACCACACCTGCACAGTAAATATTTTCTGGCTAAAGTAATATTGGTAGCATTGTCTCATAATCATATAAAAAAAACAGAAACCGCACAGAATTATTATTTCTTCCAATATTCTAGAGGATAATATGCTTTCCAGTACAGCAGCTGTATTTGGCTGCCAGCACCTATCTCTCTGTTTCTCTGGTTACAAACTTTCACCCCTGCTGGAGGACAGAGAGGTCATGTGATCTAGTAATGACCAGTCAGAGAGCCTTCTCCCCTTCTTCCCTCAAATTGTTCATAGATGGGAATATTATGCATGCTAAGTTCACCAGAGTTCTTCTTTGAGAGTGTTTGTACCAGAACTCTGGAAGGCTCTCTGATGCTTCTGTCAGGGAGCTGAATGGACGAGTGCCAGGCTGCTTTCCCCCGTATTCTTTGCCATTTGGAGAAAGCCTTCCAGTGTAGGCAAGGACTCCAAGCAGAAACAAGAGGCAGGAGAGATGGAAGAGGGTTCCATGGTGGTGCTGACACCCCTTCCCTGTCTCTGGGGTCCCTGGAACCATCCTAATTCCTTAGCATTCCTTTAATTCTTTGAGCTATTGGGGTATCATTTGAATTATCATAAATTATCCTGAATTGGGTTTCTACTACTCACAACTGACACTTTCTATTCTCAATTGCATTTAAAGAGGGGGGTAGACATGGTCAGAGGAAAGACAATACACTCCAGCTTTGAAATAAAGTAGGGCAGTAAACACACTTTTACCCATTTTCTTTGAGTACGGTTCTTTTGCCCATTTGTCTCTTCCATAGTTTTTATGTTTTGGACATTATCCTCAGATTCAAATACCAAATGTACTTCTTATTATCTGAGATGAGCTGTGTGACTAATGGAAGAGAATACCAGCACAGTGAATCTTTAAACGGAACTTCAAGGGAACAAGAAATAATGTCATTCTGTAATGAGAAATCCCAAATTTAGTGTCATGCTGACATCAAAGGAGAGTCAACTTCACGGTGTCAAGCCTTTTTGGGTAACAGGGTGACACCGGGGTTATGCAACTGTCACCCCTCATTTTCTCCCATTCAATCTAACCATAACGTGGCCTTCTGGAGAGGATCTTGGGGTTGCACAGAGAGGAAGTGAGTATGGAAAACCAAGATTTTCATTTTCTTTTTCTTCCTTCAGTTGTTTCCTACCCCCCAGACTTATGCCTCCCCTTAGCCCCTCTGACTGCAAATTAAATGTTGTCTTCTTAATCTAAACATAAATCACATGAGTGGGATTCAGTAATCGACATGTTCATTAAAGACATGCACAAGTAAGTTCATGGCCTCACTATTCACTCTAGCCTCAAATGGGAAACAGTCCAAGAGGTATAATGGATGATTCCCGATGCACATGTATAGTGATTACTGCATGGCAAAGAAAACAACTGAACTAGTTCTACATGTGGATGAATCTCACAAACATGATAAGTAAAACTAGCCAGTGGTTATGGTTTCACTCATATGGAGAATGTAAGAAATAGTGAAAGGGATCATAGGGGAAAGGAGAGAAAATGAATGGGAAAAATCAGAGAGGGAGACAAAACACGAGAGACTCCTAACTCCGGGAAATGGACAAAGTGTTGCAGAATGGGAGGTCGGTGGGGGGTTGGGGTAACTGGGTGACAGGCACTGAGGAGGGCATTTGATGGAATGAGCACTGGGGGTCATACTATATGTTGGCAAATCGAACTTCAATACAAACAAAACCAAACCAAAACCAAACCAAACCAAACCAAAACATAACAAAAAACTAGTCAGCGGTGTTGAAGTGTGGGTAGAGGTGGCCTTTGGGAGGAAGAGGGTGAGAAGTAACTGGGAGGGTCCTGAGAGCAACCCCTGGGATACTTATATATATATATATATATATATATATATATATATATATATATATATATTTTTTTTTTTTTTTACACAGGTTTGATCACTTTGTAAGAATTCATCAATTTGTGTATTTACAGCTTGTGAGCTTTTCTACATGTGACTTACACAGACAAGAAAGCTTAAAATAAAACTCATACTCTTCAGGAAAAAAAAGAACAAGCCCACCAGCTTTGGAAAAGCTCCCCACGAACTGTTTAGATTTTTGCCAAGGTGTGATGAGGAAAACAGCTGTTTGGAGTTGGTGCCCTGGCATTTTACAGCAGGACAGCCCTGCTCACACCCAGAGTCTGGACATGTAGATAAGGGTCTGAGTTTAGGATTCCTGCCCCATGCTCCTGCTTTGCTTTTCCCAGGGCTGCTCCTCCTCCACCTCCTCCTTCTTTTTTTTTTTTTTTTAAACTATTTATTTATTTATTTATTTATTTGAGAGAGAGAGGAGAGTGAGCGCAGGCTCACACAAGCAGGGGGGAGCGGCAAAAGGAGAAGCAGATTCTCCGCTGAGCAGGGATCCCGATGCGGGACTGGATTCCAGGACCCTGGGATCATGACCTGAGCTGAAGGTAGATGCTTAACTCCCTGAGCCACCCAGGAGCCCCTCCTGGGTCACCTTCTGAAATAGAGCTGAGAAGTTAGTGATTTCTACCCCGACCACCTTCTAAGTAAGAGGTGCTTGTTACCCTTTTCTCCTTGTTCTGCTCTGGTGACTTGGCGTAGAGGATGGTCCTTTCCCCTGGCTCATTGTAATGCCGCACTTCCCGCCCCATCTCTGGGATGTGTAATAAGTCTTGTACCTTTACTCCTTTGTGTGGAGTGTTGAAACTGTACCTTCAGTCAAAATGCGCCTGTGGTTTTTATTTCCTCTGAATAGTACATATTTTCAAAATGATTCACATAAGCTAAGGAATTCAGAGCCAGCTGCACACTTAAGGAGCATGCTGACTTAACACTTAAGGAGCATGCTGACTACCCTGTCAGAACAGGGATACAGGAATGGGTTTGCAATTGTTCTGGAACCAAATGCCCTTTTGTAGTTATAACACAAAGTAGTGGTATTTGTTTGGACCTGAGCCACCAAGAAATATTTCAGACTCTTTATTGAGTCTTCCCCTCATTAAAGTGCAAAGTCAACAGATCCTGCAGGGGTGAGGATGGAAGGGACATTTTGTTTTGTTTTCTTTTTTGTTTTTGCCTTCTTTGCTCTGCAGGAGCTCCTTTGCCAAGCTTTGATGGAGACAAGACAACAGGAGGTGAATGTCTTGGCCCAATTTCCAGCATCCATCTCCCATTGAGTGTCCTTCTGGCCCTTTGACCTGCACTGCTTTTCCTCAAGCAGCTGCTTCTCCTCTTCCTCGGGTCCCATCTCAGGGCATCACCTTCTTCATAGTCATGGAATTGACCAGTGATGCATTTTTCAGCTCCTTCATCCTTTTCCCTCTTCCAGTTAGTCACTAAACTCTGGGGCTACCCACTCATCCCATCTCTGGAATAATGGTTCTCAACCTAAGAACACACTGAAATCTCTTGGAGAGCCCTGTGTCCTCACGCTGCCAAGTCCACAGGCCCACTCACCATCCATCACTTCCTGCACATGCCTGGCACCTGTTCAGATTCTCTTCTGTCAATGTCCATTTGGATCTCCGTACCTCTGGGAAACTGTCCTAGATCCTCCTATTATTTAATGAACGTCTTCCTTTTCCCCACAGTATATTGTTTATACCCAGAAAACACTCACAGAATCTGCCCTGTGTTGCACATAACTGTAGAGTTCTATTCCAATGAGACTGAGAGATCCTACAAGACAGAGTCCCCCCATTGTATGTAATGTGTGATATGGTCTCCTGTGCACCTAAAATGGTATGAGCAGTATTCCCTCTGAGGGAGGATAAAAATAGCCACTCAAATCGTTCTCTGTGCACTGCAGTTCAGAAGCCAGCAGAGAGAGACCTTTTTTGAAGCAGATGTTCTGGAAATGCAAACACATGAAATGATACACTCTGAATCTGAATTCCAGAAACAATGGGACCTGAATTGGTGTTGGAACACTCATTCCACACCCCTTTACCCCTTTCTTGCTTCTACTCTCTATTCTGGAGTTTACACAATAAATATATTTAATATCCAGGCTTCTTTGCAGCTAGGGTGGCTCTTTTTTTTTTTTTTAAGATTTTATTTATTTATTCATGAAAGACACACAGAGAGAGGCAGAGACACGGGCAGAAGGAGAAGCAGGCTCCCTGCGGGGAGGCTGATGCAGGACTTGATCCAGGACCCTGGGATCACAACCTGAGCCAAAGGTAGATGCTTAACCACGAGAGCGCCATGGTGCCCCTAGGGTGGCTCTTTATAGAACTCTGGCTTAGGAGATCTAGGCCGAAGCCCCTGGGGGTGGTTTCTCCTATGCTTCTCCTCTTCCATCTGCCTGAGATGCAGCCATAATGACTGGAGCTGCACCAGCCATCTTTTGACCGCTAGAGTTACACGGTTACGATGATGTTGCTTGGGGTTGGTCTCAGCCTATTCACAGGAATGCTATTGGGTAGGAGAGTTCCCACAGAACTTGGAGGAAGCTTTATTACTCACAGGTCTTGGATGGTACATGGAGTGCCCCATGCCTGGGATAAAATGATGCCTCAGCAATCCCAAGGTTGATGTCAGGTGCTTACATTTCAGACATCCTTGAGTGGTTGCATTGGCCTTGGACTGTTTACCACTAACGTTCATATTACATGAGAAAAACAAACCTCTTTACTTGCTTAAGCTATTCTTTGTCAAGTTTTCTGTTTTGGCAAAACAAAATAAATAAAAAAAGAGAGAAAGGGGACTGATATCTCTAATGTAAGGGCAGAAAAAATTGCCCTTCTTCCCTTCTAGGTTATTTGGCTGGCCTCATAATTAAATTAACATAAAAAATTAACAGGAGAAAATTTTAATTTCATATGTACGGGAGCCCCATAAAAATATGAGATCCAAAGGAGTGACCAAAGCAGAAAGCTTTAATACCTTTTAGGTGAAAAAACAATTAATTTGTGAAGAATTGACAAAGAGGTTTGGGCTTGGAGTAGTGAATTGGGGAAGAAGTAACAAGTTTTGTTTATACAGCTTTCCTGACCCTAAATTTCCTGTCTCTGAGGGTGATTAGAATGCCTTCCACCCTCCTGATAACAGAGAGCGATCATACCTTTCACAGGGAAATCTGTATCCTCCTCTCAGGGAGACAAAGGAGAGCAAGAGTGTACTTCTCCCTCTGGCTATTTCTCAAGTACCTCTAATTCAAAATTATCAATATGCCAAAGTGGGGTATTTTGGGGCAGCATACTCTGGTCCCCTTCACTAATCAGCATAAAATCCTCTCTCATACCCCTGGCTAATTAAGGGAGAGAGCTCTTAAACTAGCTGGCTTTAGGTGAATGTAATGTTAACCTTAAAAATAAAACTGTCAGTTCTTTGACCAGCAAAAATGGGTTTATCTGGATAGCAAAGAATTGCAACTCAGGACAAACAAGCAACCCTAGGGAAGTGTGGAGAACAAAGGCCAGGAGGCTCTGGTGGAGAGGAAAGAGGGTGGGCAGGGGCCCTTGCAAACAGAACGCCCATTGGTGTAAACTGGGAGCTGGAAGTAGTGGCTTCTCATTGGCTGGGCTGGTGACATCCTGATTATGCTCATCTAAAGTTAAAGCTTCATTAATTGGGCCTCATTAGCTAGGGATTTGTTATACCTCTAAGTGTCCCGTTCTTGTTTCCTGTTATACTCTGAAGGAACTGTTTGCCAAGCAAATTAACAGTGTAATCAAAATCCCAGAGAGGATGTTTAAGTGATTAAGAAGTCAAGGGTAAATTACAATGGGGTATAATTGAGTATTAAGTAAGTACCAGGGGGTCTTTTCCTAGAAACATCTTTAAGGCAGATAATCTCCTTTATTTTATACACTTAGAAATAATAAAATATGAATTTCTTTTTGCATTATTCTATAATCCAGATTGATGTGACTTCTCTCTGGATTATGGGAATTAGAGCTTCGAGTGTCCTTCCAGGAATCTTTACAGAAACACTTTTATATTCCAAAAGCATTCTATTAGTTTTAAGCTTTTTCTATATATATAATAAAAATAATAAATATATTATAATAAATATAGAATAAACAGTAAATAGAAATAATATATATTATAATTCATATAAAATAAAAATATATTTTTATTTTACTCATTTATTTGAGAGAGAGAGAGCACAAATGGGGGGAGAGGGAGAAGACAAGGGAGAGGGAGAGAGAATATTGAGCGGAATCAGTGCTGAGTGCAGAGCCCAATGCAGGGTTTATGGCTTGATCTCAGGACCCTGAGATCACGATCTGAGCCAAAATCAAGAGTTGGAGCTTAGCCGACTTAGCCATCCAGGTGCCTCTAGTTTTTAGCCTTAAACGAGATGTGTAATCTTTCCATGTGATTCTGACTTAAGGGGGATAGTTTGCTAATCAATTCACTTCTGTTGTTCAGTTTTCTCAAATTAAAAAATAGCATTTATCTGCCCACACAAAGACTTGGATATGACGTTATAGCTGCTTTTATTTAGAGTAGCCCAAACCAGAATACTCAAATGTCCATAAATAGGAAAAGGGATAAATACATTTTGGTATATTCATGCAATGCAACAATACTTAGAAATAAAAAGTGAACAAACTCCTGATACACTTGACATGGACAAATCTCAAAAACATGATCCTTAGCAAAATAGACCAGACATGAGAGTGTTAATAATACTATATGATTTTCTTGATGTGAAATCTGGAAAAGATGAATCTCACCTACCTGGCTGTAGAAAAGAGACCACATCTGGCACAACAGCTGTCTTCAGGCTTCTGTGTGGTTGCCCTGAGTGGCCAAGGGTTCAGGATGTGGACATCTCTGCCCTCAGACCCCCAAAGATTCATGTAAGTCCCCCATGTGCCATGAAGTCACCTTATCCCAAAGTCTCTGTTCTCAAGTCATTATAGCATCAACTCAAGTCCAAAACCCCATCTGTCTCATCAGATCATCTGAATCATTGAAGTCAGGTATGGGTGAGACTCTGGGTAGGTCCATCTAGGGGTAGAATGCTCCTCCATCTGTGGTCCTGTGAAGTTAAAGACTGAGTTGTCTGCTCCCAAAGTACTATAGTGGGCCAAGCATGACAGTTATAGACACTCCTATTCAAAAGGGGAGAAAATGAAAGGAAAAGAGAAACCACTTGTCCCAAGCAATTTAGGATCTACTGGGACAAAGTCCATTAGGTTACAAACTTAAGAGGCAGCCTCGGTGGCTCAAACCCATAGCTCTGCCTTTGGGGAGGGCCATCTTTTCTATCCCTAAGTTGGGATATCCCCTCCTATAAGATAACATAGTGACAGATTCTGGGTATTAAGACATAGACATCTTTGGGGGGGGGCACTGGTCAGCCTATTGCAGGTGGTTACACAAGCATATAAATCTTTCAAAGTGCATTAAAGTGTGCACTCAAAATGGGCGCATGTCATTGCATGTAAATTATACCTTGATAAAGCCAATTTTTTTTTTAAAGAAAGTTGATTCTTCCTTGCTATATTGTCACTAAGGATGTTTGCAGAATTAAGTGGCTTAAATGTCACGAAGATAATTGTCACGGAACATGTGGAACCAGTACTATAATCATTGTTATAATTTACTGTAATTGGAAATGAGATTATCCTTCCTATTTCAAACTGAACTTCATGTAGCTTATTTTTTTTTCATGTAGCTTATTAAAGCTGGTGAGCACCCATTTTTTGCATTCAAATGCAAAATGTAGTAAAGCAAGGAGAATACTCAGCTTCTTGGCACTTAAACAGGTCTGGGGGGCTCTACTTTGAGACTCTGAATTTGGTAGCATAACTAATGGGATCTTCAGCTTTGCTCAGGGTGGTGGTGTCTCTTCTATTATTCATGCACATATGATTCATGTGGCTCTCTATAGGGGAGTGAAGCACTTGCTTACAGAGCTATGTTCTAGAGGCTAAGTAATCAGAGAGCAGGACATGGAGGTCAGTATGGGAGTACTTAGCTCCAGTGAGCCACATGTCATTTTCTGTCAGGACTTCACAAACCAGCCCAGTGCTTCTCTGTGGGTTACCTGCATCAGAATCACCTTGGCTTGCACCACAAGTCCCCAGGACCTGTTGAAATGCACATTCCTTGTCCCTACTAGGATCGACTGCATTGCATTCTCCACATGGTGGACGCCAGGGTCCCACACTTCCTATGCTCTCCAGGTGATTCTGTGTTCACCAAAGTCTGAGAACCACTACACAAAAGAGATTGAGAAAAATTAGCAGAGAGGTGGAGGAACTGAGACGTTGTAGGTGCTGGAAATCAAGGAAGGGCTTTGGGAAGGAGATGGTTTCTTCCCTGCCATGGGATACTGGGAGACAGAACATAATGTTGGTGACCACCAGGTGGTCTCTGATGACTTCGGTAGGTGCTGCTTCAGTAGGGTGGGCAGAGGAGGGGTAGCCTATGACAGGTAGGCGGGACAAACATTTTATCCTGCAATGTCGTCTCTTGATGTCTACTTGATGTCACTTTGCATAGAGAGATATACAGTGAAGTTTCCATGAAGCTTTATTTTTCATGGAAAAAAAACAGGTTTTAAGTGTTCATGAATAGCAGAAGCCTAAACAAACCAGACATATCCATATGACGGAACTTGCTGTAGCATTTGCAAAGAATGAGGCGGACAGCCCTTGGGAGCAAGAAAATAGGTTGTAATAAAGTTTCATCTTTTCACAGGCGCCCAAAAGATTTATGTGAAAGCAAGGAAAATCTGAAGGAAATCAGACCACATGGTAGCAGTAATCCTTAAGAAAGCCCCTGGATTTGGGGAGGTCAATTCTTCTGTTAAGACATGACCTCTGGAACACCCTCACTGGGCTCAAATCCAGGCTTTGCTTTGTACTGGCTGTGTGACTTTGGGTGAGTTATCTACCTTCTCTGGGCCTCAAGTTCCTCATCTCAATATGATATAAATAGCAGTATCTATATGTTTTAAAACCACTGAGTGAAGTAGATGAACTTAGTAGGCGTAATAAGTCGCATAAAGGGCGCTGGCACATAGTAAAGATTCCACGCACATTAGCTATTATTGTGTTGGGGGTGGTGAGCAAAGGCAACTTTGGTGTTATCTGAAATGTCTGAATTTTCAATTGTGAGATTTCGACTGATGTGTTATTAGTATAATTAGTAATTTTATTAATTATAATTAATAATAACAGTTATAAAGAAAAAGTGGCAGAGGAAGTCAGAGAGGTAGAAATGAAGATGAGTTTCGAGAAGTTTTGGGATGAATGGAAGAGCAAGGCAGTTTGGAGAAAGTAAGTAAAAGCACTTCACATTTCTTCCTGAGTATGTGTTGTTTGTTTCAGTTCTGGGCTCACTATACAAATTATAGGCTGATGGAGCAAATCTAACCCTTAAAATGATTTTATTTTAAATTTGCAGATGTTGGAAGAGCAATTTATTGAGGCATAACTAGAAGGCAAATGAAGTCAATATGTTAGTTACCTTCCTAAATATTCTGCTAATGGGGAATGAGAGCACCCTACCAAAAAAGAAGAAGGCATAATTTTGGAGTGACTTTATAGTTTGCAGGTTTGGGCATTAGCACCCTAGACAGCAAGACAGGAGAAAAATTTTGTGGGCACTGAATTCATTACTGGCCAGCCATGGCTCTATGACATCGACAGACGTATCTATGAGAAACAAAGATGTGTTATGTGAGCTTCTGTTGTACTCGAGCCTCCAGCTCACATGCTCTTGGAGTGTCAACAAAGGATGCCATGTGGGAGGTGGGCTTCAGAGCTGACGCTGAAATGTGTGTCACTTTAAGACATAGATTGCCCAAATGGCCCAATATCACTCTTATTGCACATGCAGCATTATGGTGCATTTGCTTCAGTGTTCTAACATGGGAAAGGTCCCTTCCCACCTGGCCCATGGTACCTTCAGATGGAGGTCAAGAGTCTTAGAAAAGCAATGTAAATTTTGAGACCCCCCCCCCATGCATCCACGAAGAAATGTCAGTGGAGGTAAGCTGCATTAACAAAGCATCACTCAATCCAATGAGAGTCTTCAGTCCACGAATGTTGCTGATAATGTGCCTTGGGATGGATGCTCAGGGTGCAGGCCACACATCATGAGCCCCGGTTATTCCACCAGGCTGGCTGACTTCCTTCATTGTCTCTTTCGTCTCCACACCCTGGGAGAAGGAATGCTCTTTACCAATGAGAAATCTAAAACTAGGAGGTTAAAAAGCTTGACTGAAATCTCTCAGTGAACAGTGGAGCTCAAACTTAAATGTAGAACTGGCTTGAAAGCCTCATCTCTTAACCAGTGAAGCTGCCCTTGAGAATTTTATGGTTCAAACCATCAGTGACCAGAGAAAATGAAGACGCTTAAGGGTGATGCTGGCCAAGAACCAGGTAAGGCATCATATGTCTCAGTGGATACCAGCCCTGGTGAATGACACTTGAGCCCCAGGATCTCCCACTTATCCATGATGCTCTCGAAGACCCATGGAAACCAGATTCCACCCTGGGATGAGGGAGGAGGGAATGAAGCCCTGGTTGACTGAGTTTACCCAGACACAGCTGAGTTGACCCTAAATTACCAAGATTGAATATTCTTTTGGAGGGAATAGGGAAGACCTTGAGATAGAAATTAAATTCAGACATAACAAACATAAAAATAAGGAATGTTACATCCATTGTCCATTTGAGCTTTATGGATTGAGACACTGGCAGTTTGAGAATTCTAGCTCTATGCTAGGCAGTGTGCTAAGTAATTTACACCGAATGTACCATCTAATAATTACAACCGAGTGGGTTGTAGACCATTGTCACATCATTGTTTTAGATGAGAAGCTCTGAAAAGTCAAGCAACCTCCTCAAAGTTATAGAACCAGCAAACGGGGGAATCAGGTGTGTTGGGGTTTCTCGGATGCATTTCCCTTCTGAATTTTGAATACCTAAAAAACAAAAAGTTGAGTCAGATAGACATCGAACTATTAGTTCATGGCTGATATGGTTGAGAGAATGAGTCTTGGGGATGAGCCTAAAGTTAAAATTCTGGCTTGTAGACCTTGCAAGGCCAGGATTCCCAGGAGACAGACTTTGAGATGGAGACTTGTGTGCAGGTGGTGACAATAGGCTTTGGAAGGCATCTAAGGAGTACCTTGAATTAACACAAGGGAGCCAGGCCTTTATATCCCAGCATCCATGAGGCGCTAGATGCTGGCTGCCTCTAGAGAGGGGACAAATCTTGGGTAAGGTAGCTCCCTTCGACCAGGAACAAACTTGAAGAGCAAGTCAGCTCTGAGTCATGAGCAGGAAACATTTTCGTGTCCAAAGGCATGAGGGCTTTGAACTGAGGACAGGCGGTGGTCAGCACACCACAGTATCTGCGATAGTCCTGTTGCACCCCTTGGATCAAGTGGCACTAAAATAATAAGCTCTCTCTAGCTGGGAGAAGCTCCTCCAGGATTCTGGTTGGTCCCTCTCCGGAGAAACCTACATCAGGAAGTTTGTTGAGATAAAATTCTGTCCCCATGCCAAGGGGGGACATGATAATATTGGTTACCTCTTTCCCTCTACTATAGTCTTGATCCTCCTTCCTTACCTTCTGCTAGCACCTTTAGGTCTAGGCCAATGCGCTCTAGGATGATGGTGACAGACTCTCCACCCTGGAGGGTTTTAGCCCCTAGACACCACACTCTCCTTAATCCATGGCTGCTGCACCACTCCATTTACTATAAAAATTGGACAAGGGAGTACCAATAGACACCCCAGAGAGTTGTATGAGTGACAAAATGTTCTTCCTATTTTCTGAGTGTAACGGAAGCCTCTTTTTCATGATCAATGTCAGTTACTCCTGCCAGAATGGTGATGCCTTTCTTTGTCTACTGGTCATATGGCACAAAAAGCCTGAATTATCAGGGAGACTCTCGCTGTGTCCCTTAGGGGAAAGAGTCCCCTCTGGGAAGGAGGACCTCTTCCTGCAGAGTCCAGAATTGCAGTGACGGGAAGCACAATACCCTAAGGGAGTCATTGGAAGTGATGGTAAGTAGGGCCAATGCCACTCCTGCCTTTGATTCCCATGCTTATAGGTAATACCCACTGGAGGACACAGTATCGTGCTTTGTTGTTGATTTAAAGGGAATATGGAATCCTGGAGGGCATGCCCGCCCCCGCCCCCATCCCCCCTTGCAGTCTATTATTTCCAAGCTGATAATTGACCTGTGCCTCTAAAGGGTTGTTCCATTGTGCTATGGGGTCAGAAACTTCAGGATGGATTAATATGTGATAGGACCAGTAAATTCATGGTCATTCTCACTGTCAAGCTTGCTTTACTGTAAAGTGGGTTCCTGGGTCCAATGAAATATTTTGTAGGATTCGTATCGATGGATCAAATATCCTTTAAACCCTCAGCTAGTGATGATGCCTAAAGCCCTATGGACCGGAAAGGCCAACCCATATTAGTATATGAGTCAATGCCCATCAAGGTGAGTCATTCCTTTCCAGGATGGCTAATTGGTTTGTGAATGATGGTACCATATTGAGAGTTCAGGATTGGTCTCTGTTGCTTACAGGTTTGACATTCAGCAGTAGCTGTAGCTAGATTAGCCTGTGAGTTGGAGCCCATGCTGGTGCCTCATCTACAGGTTCCACTTCCATAATAAAAATCATTTTTTAAAAAGTTTTATTTATTTATTCATGAGAGACACACAGAGAGAGGCAGAGACACAGGCAGAGGGAGAAGCAGGCTCCCTGGGGGGAGCTGGATGTGGGAGTCGATCCCGGGACCCCAGGGTCATGCCCTGGGCTGAAGGCAGACGCTCAACCGCTGAGCCACCTAGGTGTCTCCAAGAATTATTTTTTAATTGATTGTCTGACCTTTTAAGTTTGTGGGTCCTGAGAGAACCCACGTTGTGGTGGGCAGTTGTGCCCATGGCCATGTCTTCAGTCTCTATTAGGATGTGACAGCAGGACAAAAGCTTTTCCTCACATAGCATATACTCTCTTCTGCAGTTGGCATGATCTCGCTCTAGGATGCTAAGGGTCTACACTGCAATTCTCCCACTGGGGCTCATCCTAAATGGTACATGGTGTGCTTTCTCACTGCAGATACATAGGCTTTACCAGGCATATGGGCACATTTTCACCACAGCTTGGACCTGCTCCTGCACCCTTTTCTTCTCTAGCTTTGCTGAAGGCTGGCACCTTCCCTGTCACATAGTAAATGTGTTGGGCAATATTCCGAAGTTTGGAATATGCTACATCCAGAACCCAGACAGGTCCACCAGGCCTGTGCTCCCTTCTCAGAGGTGGGAAGTATGAGATACAATAACTCATCTTTGAGCAAGCCCCAGACCACTGGACCCTTAAAAATTTACTGATGCCCTAAGGTCCCTCAATCTTCATAGAATTTCCTCCCACATTCTGGAACATGTGTGTCTCACAAAGAACTCCAACACACTTGCCACTTTTGTTCACTCAGTCTATTTAATGTGTCATCTATATAGTGGACCAGTGTGATGCTCTGAGGAATGTACAGATGGTCCAGGTCTTTTGGGATTATATTATGGCACAAGGCAGGAGAATTAATAGAGCCCCAGCGCTGAGCTAAAAATAAATACTACCCCATGTGAATCTATCCCATATGAATATAAACTGCTTCTAATCCTCCTTCCTGATAAAGATGGAAAATGACACATCCATCAAATCAGTGGCTGTGTATCACATCGATGCTAACTAGCTCTAGAAAAGAGACCACATCTGGCACAACAGCTGTCTTCAGGCTTCTAGGCTTCTGGGGGGGGGTGTGGGGAACTTGCGGTAGTTTACTTTTGCCTCCCCAAATCTCTATGATTTGGAAGGGGCCCAAACGGTGAATGAAATAGGCAAGATAGCAGAGTCCATCACCTCCGCAGGGTCTTTAAAGGTCATTTCTCCTGGGAAATACTGTTTTTGATATCTTGGCCTGAAGGCAATTTCATGTTTCCACCTGGCCTTCCCCACTGTAACAGCTCTTCCTCAAGGCCAAGGAATCCACACGTGATGCATCAATGCTTAGGGCTGCTATAACAAAGCACGGTGAGTCTGGTAACTTAAACGATGGCAAGGTGCTTTCTCACAGTTCTGGAGGTGAGAAGTCCACGATCAGGGGTACAGGTGGGGTTGGTTGATCTCGTCTTATCACCCTTGCAGGGTGGCACAGTGCATCTGGAATTAAACTATCCCAGGACGTTGAACTGTTCTAGGGGCTGTTGGCTCCACCTACCACCATGTGCAGGCCATAACACCAGTGGACCGTGGGTGGTCCAACTTCCTACTCCCCTTTTAGTCTGTTCCCTGTGTCCAGCACCGTCCGAACTGTCATCAGCCAAATGCAGAGATGGAGGGCTGTGTGCAGAGCTTCACTAGGTGCTGTCTGGACCTGCACTTGGCAGGGAGTGGGGAAGCGGGACCAGGTCCAGGGGGAAACTGAGAGCAATGTTGTCATAACAGAAGCCTCAGCCAACCTATGGCACCAAGAAGGTGGGATGGTCCTTCAGAGGTGTCCTGAATCAAGATGTAGGGCTGGACCTTTGTTCCCCCCGTACCTGTGGGTCATTAGATAAGGGCTGCCCCTGGAAGGGGAGTGAAGCTTTGGATGAGACAGCTGCCTCGGGCTGAGGGCCATTCCTGGGGACAAAACCAACTGTGACCCCCGCAGCAACACTCCTGGCAGCTGGGGGAGATCTGGGTAGCCCACTCCAGTGTCCACTACAAGCTGCCTTGGGAAAGAGGTGTGCAAGGCGACGTGCACCCAGCTGGTCTCAGTAAGGAGCCTGCTCTGCTTTATGTCCTGCCAGTTGGAAAGTCCAGAACCTACTCCCCAAGAGAGTTTAGAGGCCCCAGACCTGGCCTGAGCTGGATCTAGGTGAGCTCACCGCAGGGAAGACAGGAGTGTGTGGCGTCCGTAGGTGCCTGGGATCAGGCCAGCCTGAAAGTGTGTTCTGATGGAGCAGAGCCAAGCAGGTTGTGTTTCTCCCTCACTCTCTCTTTCCAGATCTCTCACCTTCTTTCAGGGAAGAATGTGTGAGAGGTGGACGTGCCTATGGAACGTTTCCAAGAGGCTGGGTTGTCTACTCTTCAGGTAGGCAGGCCTCTGGGGAGACAGACAGAGTGGTTTCCTCAATTCAGCACAGTGGTGTATTTGTTCATGTTCTGGCCGTCCAGGATCTGTTCGGACTTCTTAACAACACAGAATCCCTTTTGGAAAAATACTTCTCCTCCACGTGTGTGGCCTTGATGAGTTTGTCAGTTGAGGTGTCCTGCCAACTCCAGCGAGGGGGCAGGTACTCGGCCCAAACTTGGCCAAGCGGACTCCTCCTGGGACTTCCCTCTTGATGGGAGTCATTCACGGATGGAAAACAGTGGTGGAGCACATTCACTCCACGGCTGAGACCTGCATTAAGCACCAGGTTCTGGCCCTGCTTCCAAGCCCAGGTCTCAGATCTGTCCATTCTTGGAGCTGGCTGCTGCTCCCCCACATTTTGCTTGTGACCGAGAGTTAGACGCTGTTTGCAGCCAAAGAACCCGAGTTGGCAGGTAGGATGCAGCCCAATGGCCTCGCTCCTGGAGACGTGCTCTTGGCTCTGGGCTCCAGGCATGTGGGATAAGAAATCCTGGTTCCTCTGCAGGTTTGCCACGTGGACCTCTGCTGTGCTGAGCTTTCATTTACTGATTCCAGAGCGTTTGGGGGGAAAACTTATTTCTGAGAGGTGGGAAGATGGGGTGAGGCAAATATTCTTAAAAAGAGACAGATTCAGACAGAGGGAGCTTCATTATAACTAAGCAATCCTTTCTCATGAAGAACTTTCTGTTTTCATGATAAATCTAGATATTCATTTTAGCTGTAAATACTGTGTTTTAGGAATCAATACCAGATAGCACTGGTGTGAACCACGGACACTGAAGGTGATTCTTCTATCTACTTTCAATATCTTGGCCCCCACTGGGAAGTTATTGTGTCTATTCCTGTGATGCTGGTGTGATTCATTATGATCATGAATTTCTTTCCTACTAAAATAATACATATATTTGGTTATCCTGTGAAACTTTCTTTATGTTAAACTTTGAAAGGCAAATAGGGCTCAGTGTTTGGAAACGCTCCTTTTCTTCTTCTGTTTTGTCGATCATTTTGTGTGTGTGTGTGTGCCTTATTTATTAATAGAACCGAAAAATAAATTATTTAATGTTTTTCTTGATGCATTGGCCTGGAAAAAATACTTTTATTTTTGGCCAGTTTGTGGCTTGGTGCATGCTGTCTCCTGAGCACTAGATCTTAAAAATCTGCCTTGGTTGTGCTTTTTCTTCCACTGGAGGGAAAAATAAAACCCTTTATCTTCATATTGAGAATAGACTAAGCAGAAATAGAGCTGTTGAAAATGTGAACTCTTTATTCTAGTTGCCCTTTTTTTCTTCCTAAGAAGAGTATTTGATTTTCTCTTTTCACACACACGGTTGATAATCTCTGGTGCTGCAAAGACCTCTTTCTAAATGTAAATAAATATGTGCTTCTGTTTTAAATTGGGCTACGTCATTCCAACTTCTAGAAAGTTTCAGGCCAAGCTACAGAGGTTAGATTTACTTTCTTAATAATAACACCTGGCATGCATTCATGCATGCATGCATTCATTCATTCTTTGTTGAGAATTTATTCTATTCTGGTAGTGTTCTAGATAATAAAGACTCGTTGTAAACAAATAAGAAAAGAGATCCCTGCTTTTGTAGAGTGCAAAGAATGTTCTGGCTAATTTTAGCCTGAATTATGAAAGTAGAAACACGATCTCATTTTATTCAAGAAAAAAAAATATGGCTGGAGAATAATCATTCATAGATTTTTATAATTAGTATAATTTAGTCTTCTTTTTAAATGTTCCAATTTAAGGGTGAGCATTCATAGAATTACTGAGTCACCCAACCTCTCTGAACAAAATGAGTTGTCTGTGTGTGTGCTCGCGCCAGAGCCTGCGTGGGGAGGGGTGGCGGGGGAACCAACCCAGACCTAATTAAGGTAAAATTTTATGTCCAATTCCTGCTTTTTCGGCTCGTCACCCTGCAGTGCCATCTGGTGGTTGAAATGAAGGAAAAACGTTTCAGCCTACACAGTTGTGTAGACATTTGGTTTCTGTGCACCATCGCTTGACAGGCATTATTTCATAACTTCCACGCAGTAACTCTGAGAAGGGTAAGTTCAACTTTTTTTTTTGAGAGAGAGCGTGAGCAGGAGGACCTTAAACAGGCTCCACACCCCCACCATCAGCCCTCAGCCCGGTGTGGAGCTGTATCTTCCAACTCTGAGATCATGACCTGAGTCGAAATTAAGGGTCAGAGGCTTAACCAACTGCGTCACCCTGGAGCCCTGATAAGTTCAATTATTATCTTCACCTTATTGATGAAAACAGGGGGCTTTCAGGTTTTCCAGATAAAATATAGAACAACCAGTTAATTTCAGATAATCAGCGAATAATTATTTTTGAATAAATATGCCCCACATACTCAGGTAAGCAATGCATATATATATATTTTTTAGTATGAGTGTATCCCATGCAATATTTGAGACATATCTGTACTAAAATGATTTGTTGCTTATCTGGAACTCAAATGTAACTGGATGGTTGGCTGTTGTGGTTGCCTCTCTGGCAACCCGAGCCTGTAGAGGTTTAAGTAACTTACTCGGGGTGATGTAAGTAGCAAGGGCAGAGCTGGTTTTCGAGACCGGCTCTTGCCCAGAACGAAGCTCAGGCCTTCCCTGCCTAAGTACAATCTCCTCCTGACAAGGAAGCACACATGGGGGTGGGGGGAGGCAGAAACCCCACAATGTAATCATGCTGGGACTTCCGCCTCCATAGGCAGGCAGGTGGGGACGGTGTAGCACATGAAGGTTTGGCCCATAATCATTAACAGCAGAGTTTAATTTAGTAAACCTCATGAAATTTTAGTGCAAAAGTGCAGTAGGGCCACAGGAAGAACTAGATCCAGGCACCAGAAGGTGCTGGAAGGCTGGGGAAGATTTTCACATGGCCAACCAGAAAGAAATGCCAGCTTGGAGCTTCGGGCTTGGGGCAGCAGGAGTGAAGGCTGGAAGGGCACACATGGAGCTCAGTGGCATGATCATGGGGGTTGGGGGGACCTGAGATTTCTTTCTTCCTTTTTTATTTTTTTAAAAAAAGATTTTATTTATATATTTGACAGAGAGAGAGAGAGAGAGAGAGAGAGAGAGAGAGAGAGAAAGGGAGGAGCACAAGCAGGGGGAATGGCAGAGGGAGAAGCAGACTCCCCGATGAGTAGGGAGCCCTACTCGGGGCTTAATCCCAAGATCCTGGGATCATGACCTAAGCCCAGTGCAGGTGCTTAATGGACTGAGCCACCCAGATGCCCAAATCTGGGAATTCTTAAGAGACATTTTCATGCTCCTTTCCCAACAGAGGAGGGGCCCACACCAAGGCTCCCAGTGAGGGATGGCTCCTCTTTCCAACATCCATGGGCAGATAGCCCTGCCTGGAGGCAGCAGGTGGTTGTCAGTGCTGGGCTTAAGCCTTAGCCACCAACTTCTAGAATGTGTGTTTTGAGAAATCTCCTGGTTCACAAAGCCCTTTTATGAAACCTACTCTCCAACCCTCAGACGGGGTGCTGTTTTCGTACTTGGTAGCTGTCCCTCTGTCCACCCCAGCAGGTGGCAGTGGGGACAGCAGACCAGGGCCATGATCAGAGCCCATCCTCTGGGAACTTAGAATTGGGACCCAAGACATGAGTTAGTCTCTGGTGGCAAGGAGATAAAAATCTGGGAGCTGGAAGGGTCCAGACAGAAGAGATGGGGCAGGGAGGAAGGGGAGGGAGGATAGGGAGGAGGAGGAGGAGGAGGAGGAGGAGAGGAGGGAGAAGGAAAGAGAACCACAAAGAGAAGCAGGGCTCCTGTGGCCTCAGCTGCACCTGGGAGCCCAGGCCTGGGTTCCTGGTGACCTCCCAGCTCCCAATTCTGGAATCTTCTGTCCAAATGAACCTCCTGTTTCAGTTGTGGAAGCTCTCAAAACCTCCCTGTGCTCCCAGCAGCCCCTCGGCTTTCCTGTGCACACGGCGTGCCACTATCCGGACTGTCATCCTGCATGACGCCCATCACATGGTCCAAGAACCACAGTCCCCATCCACTGGGTCGCCCCTTCTCCACTTCAGTAAGGAGAAACACTGCATTTCACCATTTTACCCAGAAACAGGTTTCTTTGGAGACTCTCTCCCCAGGATGTCTCTCCTGTATCTTGGCCTCATGCTAAGTCAGCCCTCCTGGCTGAGCTGTAGGGCTCCTGCTCTTACCTCAGGCTCTCCCTCTCTTCCCCTTGCATGAACCCTTCCTTCCATCCATGAAGGGTCTGTTACATCCCTGCCTTGGGCACATGCCTGATGCTTCAGTCTTCCAGGTATCCTCTCTGAAGGGCTTAGGGGGTTGGGTGTCCCCAGGACAGTGCGCCTCTGTGCCTGCCCTGCGGGGTCTGTCGCCACCTAGTGGCCAGGTGTGGCCTATGGAGAAATGATGCCCAGAACAGAGGTGGCATTCTCCTGGGCCAGGTGAAGCGGCCCAAGATGGAGTCATTTATGTGAGGCCAACTCATAAAATTGGGGCATAAAACCTATCGTAATTGCAGTTTCAAACTCCCCCTGAAATATAAGTTTCAGCAGGCCGGTCAGGGACTTTCTGCTAAGCATCAGTGAGATCACCTGTCCCATGGGCTCTCTCCATCGGCTGAAGGAAGAGGAGGGAATCCACCTGGGACCCCTGCCCTTCTCCTTAAGGGAAATTGACCTTGCCCGAAACAATCCTTTTTCTTTTACAAATAACTTCCTTGCCCCACTGTCTTTCCTATAAAAACCATTTTGTACAACCCAGAGCCTCCCTCTACTTGCTAGATGGGATGCTACCCAATTTGTGAATCACCTAATAAAGCCAATTAGATCTTCACATTTACTCAGTGGAATTTTGTTTTTTTGTTTTTTTTTTTTTTTTAACACCGCGAACTTCCACCGCTTGCCACGGTTTGGACTATGTACTTGCTGTCGGATTTATTTTTATTGCACACCTTTCTCTTCCACCTGACCGTATGCACCATGAGGACAGAAATCATCTGTTTTACGCACCTGCAGCAGGAAAGCTGATCCTTGACACACGGTAAGTGCTCCACATGCGTTGAGAAAACAGTGGGTATCCCGACTCCCTGAATGCTAAATTACAAAATTCTGGAGGTGAATTCACCTTCTCCAGGCTTCACCTGGGTCAGTTCGGGCACAGAATGAATCCCAGGCCCTCTCTGCCAGTGCATTTGGCTTGGCTGAGGTCCAGGCTGGTCTAGTCTCTTTCAGATCATGGTCAGGATGACAACTGATGAGCATTAATTTATTAGGGGGGAGACCAAAGAAACAGACGGGAAGTATAATTCATGTATTTCCTGTGAATATAAATAGCTGCCAAGTTTGCTTCACACTGCCCTACAGAGTTATTGCCTAATGCCATTTGTCCCTAACATATTTTCCTACAAATATTATATGTAGAATAAATAAAACAATCCATGTGTTTTGGTATTATTGTGTATTTCTGCCCTAGCACGTGTTGGCCAGTGATAAGGGAAGAGCCCCCGAAGGCCTGATACACAAGGGATGCCATTTAAATTCCTTTCTAAGCCAGCACTGACTGTGTGTAAACTTTATTTAGATCAAAAGCTTGATTTATGGTGCCAAGCCTAGGTCATACGTAGCCTAAAGGAAAATCATCTGTCTTTAAGATATCGATCAATGCTCCTCCTGCTGCCTGCATTCCTTGACATTAAAGCTCATGGTTCCCGCCTGTATGTTAATCTATAATCTTTGGAGCTTTCCCAAGATGTGAAAACCATTCATTCTCTGGAGCGCTTTCTTCACTGTGAAGCCCTTGTTTCCCTGGGCAACTGTCTTAACTTGGGCTCAAAGGAAACTCCTTCTTTTAGAGATTCTGAAAGGCTTGTTCATTTTACATCAACACCAGCGAGAGGTAGTGAAGCTGATCTCTTCCATCAGGCACAGGTGACACCCAACATTGAGCATCACACTAACACAAAGCAATCTCTCGCCATTCGACTTGTGCAAATGGTATCGTGATGATTTAGCTTTCAACTTAATGTATTTTTGTCTTAGGCTTTTGAGTTTTCTTCTTATTTTTTAAAAAAGATTTTATTTATTTATTTGAGAGCAAGAATAAGCAGGAGGAGGGACAGAGGGAGAAGGAGAAGCAGCCTCCCCACTGAGCAGGGAGCCTGACATGGGGCTCCCAGGACCTTGGGATCATGACCTTAGCTGAAGGCAGACACTTATCATGACTGAGCCACCCAGGTGCCCCTGTCTTAGGCTTTTTTAAATAAACTTTTTATTTTGGAATGGTTTAGATTTACAGTAAAATTGTGAATATAGTAGAGTGGGTTTCTGTATTCTCCTATAATTAATATCTTACATCTGTATGGTGTCTGAAAAACATGAAACAAATCCCAGTTGAGGGATTATACAAATTATCTACTCAGTCCTCAAAACTGTCATCAAAACCGAGGAAAATCTAAGGAGACAAGGTGACTAAATGTCACACATGTGGTTTCCTGGACAGAATTCAGGAAAGGAAAAAGGACATTAGGGGAAAACAGGAAATCTGAATAAATGATGGACTTTGGTTCATATGAAGGCATCAATATGAGCCATTAATTGTGATAGGTGTATCATACTTGTGTAAGATTAATAATAAAGGAATCTAGAAACCCTGTGTACATCACTGTATTTTTTTCCTTAAATCTAAAAATTCTCTAAAATAAAAAAATTTACTTAACAAGGAATACCCACGTGAAATCTAGAAAATACAAAGGAACCCCCCCCCCCGAGCTCACAGATAAGAGATTGGTGGTTGGCATAGTTGGGATGTAGGTAAAGATGGTCAAAAGGTACCAACTTCCAGTTATAAAATAAGTGAGTCCCAGGGATGTAAGGCACAGCATGGTGACTAGAGTTAACGTACTGTTCTATATATTTGGAAGTTGCTAAGAGAGTAGATCTTCAAAATTCTCACCGCAAGAAACAAAGTTCTGTAACTATGTGATGTGAGGGATGTTAACTAGACTTATTCTGACCATCATTTAGCAATATATACAAATATGTTGTACACTCGAAACTAACAGAATATTTTATGTCAATTATATCTTAATTAAAAAAATCCAGGTACTACAAAATAAAACAAAACAAGGAACAATGACCCCAACAGGATCACAGTATAAAGGCGCTGAGGAGTTGAACTGTAGGTGGCAATAACTTAATCTGTAGGAATGGGCACGTGATATCACATCTTTCATTGTAAGGACGGTTTTCCAAATGGGAGGTTAGGTTAGTGAGGCATCTTATAAATTTATCATGAATAACCTAATGGAAAGACAGTGCAGTAGCATGGGAAGACCATGGGGAGTCCTTGGGGTCAGAAGGAGAGGCAAAGCTGGCTTCTGGATGGCGTGGCTCTTGGCAACATAATGAAATGTGGAGAGCCTCAGTTTTAGTCTCTGTAAAATGGGTATAATAATGCTCACCTCTCAAGACTGTTAAGCTGATGCATGAGACTGCTTTCCACAGGGAAAGCAGGCCCTCCACCTTCCACCAATGCTGAGCCCGCAAATGGGTATGAATCACAGACGTGACTTATTTCAAGGTGTAAATTGCTTGTAGAATGTATTTGATTCAGGAAGTTAGTTTTAATTCAAGTGCATAAACTATCTAAAGTGGGACACCGATTTGAAATTTTATTGCCTGTTGTAGGTAATTGGGATTTGCGTGCCGAAAATTGATTAAATTAAATCCTCTGAAAATTAAACCCCAGGATCTTATTTGCATTGTTCATTTGATTCAGAATAGTTTCAAATAATCAAAAATTTGATATTACCGTAAATTCTAAATTAAAGATGTTTAAATCCATGAGGTTGTAATTTACAGTTAAAATAACCAGGTGCTTAAAAAATGTAGTGTCCTTCCCCATATGGACCACATTCCTCTCTTGACAGCGTCAGATCCTGGATCTAATGAGGCAGCATTAAATATAAATAATGTGCTTCTCCCCCACTGCCAAACCAGATGACATACTCACCAGTGGGGAGCAGGGACATTTACTTTCAGAGCATTGCGGAAAGTGTCCTAAGGACAAACAGGGAATCAGAGTGAGGTAGTAAAACAAACAGACAAGCAGCCGGGCAGCCAGCCACAGTGGTTTAAAAAGAGCTTCCATATGCTGGGTCATAAAGTTTGCACTACTGGGTATTTACCCCAAAGATACAGATGTCAAAATGAAGGGGCACCTGCACCCCAATGTTCATAGCAGCAAGGTCCACAATAGCCAAATTGTGCAAAGAGCCCAGATGTCCTTTGACAGATGAATGGATAAAGAAGATGCAATATATGTATATAAAATACACACACACAATGGAATATTACTCAGCCATCAGAAAGAATGAAAACCTACCATTTTCATCGATGTGAATGGAACTGGAGGGTGTCATGCTGAGTGAAATAAGTCAATCATTCTCTGATCAATTATCATATGGTCTCACTCATATGTGGAATATAAGAAATAGTGCAGACGACCATAAGAGAAGGGGGGGAAATGGAATTGGAAAAAAATCAGAGAGGGAGACAAACCATGAGAGACTCTTAGCTCTGGGAAGCAAACAGAGGATTGCTGGAGGGGAGGTGGGAGGGGGGATGGGGTAACTTGGTGATGGTCCTTAAGGAAGGCACATGATGGGATGAGCACTGGGTGTTATATGCATCTGATGAATCACTGAACTCTACTTCTGAAACTAATAATATCCTACATGTTAATTAGTTAAATTTTAATTTAAAAAGAGCTTCTGATGTTTAGGTTTGGGGTGAGATGATACTTTAGATATTCAGATGTGTGCTGAGGGTGTCTCTAGGGGGCTGAGTGGATCTGCTATGAAGAACAACCTGGAAGGAGCCAGGTAGAGCCATATAAAGCTTCAGAATAATTTCAGAATACAAGGTTTTCAGTCTTGCCTTCTCAGATTGCAAAAGTAGTGTGTTCATTGTAGCAATCTTGGAATATTCAAATAAGGCTCCCCCACCCTAAATCTGAATAATTTGCTAGAGCTATTTGTAGAATTTGGAAAAACGGTTTACTTGCCAGATTATTGGTTTATTACAAGGGCTATTGATGGATATGAACGAGTAGCCATGTGAAGACATACACAGGGAGAGAGCCAGAAGGGTCTTGAGCATAGGAGCTTCTGCCCCTGTGATTTGGGGTGCACCACTCTCTTGGCACAAGGATGTGTTCTAGAAGCTCTCCAACCATCATCCTTTAGGGGTTTTATAGAGGCCTCATTTTGTAGGCACAACTGATTACATCATTGGCCTTTGGAGATTAATTCAACCTCCATCTTTTTTCCTTCTTCCAGATAGAGACAAAACATGGGGCTGAGAATTCCAACCTGCCAGTTCCAGGGTTGGTTACCCTGGCAACCAGCCTCCATCCTTAGGGACTTTCCAAAAGACACTTCAATAACATAAACTCAGGTGTGATTGAAAAGGGATTTTTAATGAATGACAAAAGGCATCTTTATGGAAATTCCAAGGGTTTTAGAAGCTCTGTGCTAGGAACAGGGCTGAAGGCCAAAAAATTATATTTCTATCAATCAATCAATCAATCAATCAATATCTATTCATTTACTTATATCAATGTGAATTCCTCCAGAGAAACAGAACCAGTAGCATATTATTTACATATATTTCTAGCAAAGCAAGGCTGAAATCCATAGGATAAGCCATCAGGAAGGGCAGGCTGGAAATCTTGGCATGAACTCAAGCTACCATCTGAAGGTGAAATTTCTCCTGAGAAACCTCAGTTCTGCTCTAAAAACCTTTAGATTGTTTGGATCAAGCCCACCCAGATTATCGAAAATATTCTCTTTTACTTTGAATCAATTGATTATAGACACGTCACATCTATAAAGTGCCTTCTCAGCAACACCTAGACCAGTGTTTAATTGAATAACCAGAGACTGTAACTTGTCCAATCCAGCTTAACACATGGAACTTACTCATCTGTTTATCTATTATCTATCATCTATCTATTATCTATCTATCTATCTATCTATCTATCTATCTATCTATCTATCTATCTATCTATCATCTTTATCATCTATGTATCCATCCAACTGTCATCTATCTACTGTGAGCACTTTCTTACTGTACATTCTTTTGTATAAACTATGATCACATTCCTTTTTTTTTTTTAGAAAGGGGAGTTACCAAATGAAAGATGACAACTTATTTTAAAGTTCTGAATTATATAGGTCAGAGGTCAGCAGACTTTATCTATAAAGGGCCAGATAGTAAATATTTTTGGCTTTGTGGCCCATACATCTCTGTCACAACGACTCAACTCTGCTGTTGCAAAGCAAAAGCAGCCACAGACAATGTATAAAAGGATGAGCATCGCTGTGTCCCAATAAAACTTTATTTACAAAGATAGGTGTTGGGCTGGACTTTGCCCCAGGATAGACTAATTGCAAAGGGATGTTTTTAGAAACAGTGGAAAAGGAAGCTAGCAAGAGAGGCTGCTGAGGGCAGAAGTGGGTGTGTGTGTGTATGCGGCGGGTGGGGGGAGAGGACAGGGCACTCAGTGCTCAGAGCAAGAGCGGAAGCACCATGGCTACTGTGTGAAAATCGTGACCATGGTTGAGTTCCATGTGAAGCCAGCAGTGCTGCTCTCCAAACGTGGGGTCTCCTTCCTTCCAAGTGCATGGACTTCGCTGCCCACTTGGATGTTAGGTGTTGATTTGGACAGTGAAGTATAAGCAGGAAGGGCATGTTGCTTAGGAAGGACACTTGAAGGGCTAGCATGTGATTTGTCACATTTCTGTCCCAATGCAGCAGTTTTCTGAGGGAGCCTCCCTCACCTGGCCAGCTGAGCGAGCGAGATGCCCCGGCCAACCCACATCGTGTGAGTGAGATGTAGACCTGGACTGTGTGAGGCCACCAAGATTTGAGGTTGTACGTTACTGCGACAGAGCCTAGCGCACCCTGAATGATAGACCTACCATCAACCACAGCCCTTACCTGAAAGAGTACCCCGTTACTACCTGTCTTTCGGACCCTACCTTTTGTCTTCATAACGCATACCACAATCCAGCATACACTTATCTGTTCATTTATGGATTGTCTCCCCCTCAAGCATACGAGCTTCCCCAAAGCGGAGACTTCTGCGGTGCTCATTGCTGTCAAAGTGTCGTATGTATTTATTATGCGAATTAATCAACATCACTGAAAGCCTTGACCATATAAAGAAGCACTTACTAAATACAGGGTATTGCATCCGGAGTGATATGCAGGATCTTAGTTCTCACAGAGCCCTGTGAAGCTGAATATTGTTATGCTTCTTTTTCTGTATAGGTGAATTATTCTCATTTTACTTTTTCTTTAAAAAAATGATTTTATTTATTTATTCATGAGAGACACAGAGAGAGGCAGAGACACAGGCAGAGGGAGAAGCAGGCTCTCTGCAGGGATCCGTATGTGGGACTCAATCCCAGGATCCCGGGGTCATGACCTGAGCCCAAGGCAGACGCTCAGCAGAAAAGGCAACAGTGAGCATCAGCTAGCAAGATGGAAGTTACAATCTTATGTGATTACAGAAGGGACATCCCATCACTTTTGCTCTGGTCCATTGGTTAGAAGCCACTCAGAAGTCTCACTAATGCTCAAAAGGAGGAATTTACACAAAAGCATGAATGCCAGGATGCAAGGGCTGTTGAGACTATCTGGGAGTTCAGACAGATGAAGTCACCTGCCCAGGGCCATGTGGCAGGTGCGCTGGTAAAGGCCTTGCTTCCCAGAACTTACCTCACGGAGATGGTATCAGAACTATAGGCGAGGGGCACCTGGGTGGCTCAGTTAAGTGTCTGACTCTTGATTTTGGCTCAGGTCGTGACCTCAGGGTCATGAGATCAAGCCCTGGGTTGGGCTCTGTGCTGACCATGGAGTCCGCTTGAGATTCTCTCTTTGCTCCCCTACTCCCCACTCCTGTGCACTCTCTCTGTCAAAAAAAAAAAAAAAAAAAGAACTCTAGGTGATTATGGATGAAAAAGTAATTTGTATTTCCTGAAGCATCATACAAATACTTTGTTCTCACTAGGGTCAGAATCTGGGCTCATTTCTTTTTTTTTAAGATTTCATTTATTTATTCATGAGAGACACACAGAGAGAGGCAGAGACACAGGCAGAGGGAGAAGCAGGCTCCGTGCAGGGAGCCCGATGTGGGATTCGATCCCAAGTCTCCAGGATCAGGCCCTGGACTGAAGGTGGTGCTAAACCGCTGAGCCACCCGGGCTGCCCGACTAATACATTTCTAATTTTTCCTTTTTTAAAATGTGAAATAGAAAATTTAGATTTACTTTCAGAAAGAAATCAACTTCTAATGGCCTGAGATGATGAAACAAATTTCTTGAACCTAAAAATACTTTGTGTCTTCTGGTAACCTAATAAGTTTATATCTCTACATTGGTAACAGAAGCCAGTGGAACTATTTCTGTTCACCTCCTCTTTGTCTTTTTATTTGGGCGAACAATGTGTCCAGCTAAAAGAGTACATTTCTCATCCTCTGCAGGAGGCGTGGACATCTGAGTGAAGTCTGGCCACTGTGTGATATGGGGCGCCCAGGCGGAGGCCTGGCAGCCGGGTGGCTCAGCCTGCCTGTACGTCCTCCTCTGCTTTCTTCTTTGCTGCTCCAGCCACCAGCTGGGCAGTGAGAGGATGCTGGGAATGACAGCTTCATGCTGAGGGCAGAGAGAAGAAAGCAGGAGAAAGCAGGACTCTGGGAACTGGTTCAGCCCTGCTTACCTCTGGGCTTCTTCTTCTATTTTTTTTTTTTAAGATTTTATTTATTTACTCATGAGAGACACAGAGAGAGAGGCAGAGACACAGGCAGAGGGAGAAGCAGGCTCCCTGCGGAGAGCCCGATGTGGGACTCGATCCCAGGACCCCAGGATCATGGCCTGAGCCGAAGGCAGATGCTCAACCACTGAGCCACCCTGGTGCTGCTTCTTCTTCTTTCTTCTTCTCCTTCTTCTTCTTTCTCCTTCTTCTTCTTCTTCTTCTTTCTTCTTCTTCTTCTTCTTCTTCTTCTTTTCTTTCTTCTTCTTCTTCTTCTTCCTCCTCCTTCTCCTCCTTCTTCTTCTTCCTTCTTCTTCTTCTTCTTCTTCTTCTTCTTCTTCTTCTTCTTCTTCTTCTTCTTCTTCTTCTTTTTCTTCCTCCTCCTCCTCCTCTTCCTTCCTTCCTTCCTCCTCCTCCTCCTCCTCCTCCTCCTCCTCCTCCTCCTCCTCCTCCTTCTTCTTCTTCTTCTTCTTCTTCTTCTTCTTCTTCTTCTTCTTCTTCTTCTTCTTCTTCTTCAGATTTTATTTATTTAAGAGAGTGAGAGAGAGAGAATGAGTCAGGGAGGAGGGACAGAGGGAGAGGGAGAAGCAGACTCTCCATTGAGCAGGGAGCCTGCCCAGACTTCTGACCTACAGAAATAAATGGGTGCTCCTTGAAGCCACCAAGTTTGTGGTGGTTTGTCACTCAATCACAGAAAACTCACCCAGTGATATTGTGCTGATTTCTTGGTCCAGGCTTTAAAAGACTAGCAGCCTTCAGTTTTTTGTATAATGGAACAACGGCTCTTGGGCTCCAACTGTAAGGAAGCCCAGCAGCTCCTAGGAGAGGCCCTTGTGGAGAACAGAGACTCTTTGTGCGGCCACAACCCTGCGCCCCGAAAATAGCCAGGACCACTCTCCAGCCCGTGACTGAGCCGCCTTGGCAGAGGAGTGGTGATGCACGGAGTGGGGAGGGGGTCCTCTAGCCGCGGTCGATCTGTCCCAGCTGACGCTGTGTGAGGTGGACAGGCTACTTCCGCTGAGCCCTGTCCAGATTGCAAGATAAATGATTGTCCTTGTTTTTAGCCATGGAGTTTTGGGGCGCTGTAAATACAGGGTGAATTTTCTGCTCTTTGCCCTTGAACCAAAATTGCTGATTATTTCACCCATGATGTGAACGATATTAAAAGGAACATAAAGCCATTAAAGACGTTTCTACCTGAGGGGGAGAAAACAGCCCTTGCGGCTGTTAAGGGCACATTATCCCAGCCGACTTCCCTCCTGGGATTTCGTGAATCATGGAGTGCCAGGGACAGAGAGCATCTTGCAAATTCCTAGTCACAAGAGTGGTTTATTAACTTTGCATTCCAGTTAACCACATTCACAAATATGACAGGTTCCCATGCTGCTGAGGGTGTGGTGAAACCAGTCATCTTCGATACTGCCTATGGGATCATAAGTTGGCATCATTCTGGAAACTCTTTTAACTTGATCGATCATTGTAAAGTGACTAATGTTTTTACATGATTGGAATGAAAAGAGCCTAATGTAGATACAGTACCAAATGCAAAATACACCCTAGCCCAACCCTGTCTATACAAACATACATTCATTTCAGTGTTATTTGAAATTGAAGAGATGGAAGCAACATGATGTTTAACCACATGGGTATTCTTATTGTCATTATGATACACACATAATGATGTTATATTACGTATCCTAATAGAGCATATTACCATGAAGCCATTGAGACAGTGTGCGCGAACGGTTTTTAATGATAGGGAACAATGCTTATGATATAGTGTTAAATTAAGAAGGATATAAAATCACATTCTACTATATAATACATGAAAGTTGGTTCTTCAAGTCAAAGATTTCTAGTAGCTAAAATATAGATGCAGCTTCATGTTTAATAATAAAGAATTCTTTATTGTATTTTTTGTTGTTTCTCCGGAATTCAAATTTGTTTGTTTTTATTGGAGTTCAATTTGCCAACATATAGCGTAACACCCAGTGCTCATCCCATCAAGTGCCCCCCTCAGTGACCCGTCACCCAGTCCCCCCCATACCCCTTGCCCACCTCCCCTTCCATCACCCCTTGTTCATTTCCCAGAGTTAGGAGTCTCTCATGTTCTGCCTCCCTTTTTGATATTTCCCACTCATTTTTTCTCCTTTCCCCTTTATTCCCTTTCACTATTTTTTATATTCCCCCAGTGAATAAGACCATATAATAATTGTCCTTCTCCGATTGACTTACTTCACTCAGCATAATACCCTCCAGTTCCATCCACGTCGAAGCAAATGGTGGGTATTTGTCATTTCTAATGGCTGAGGAATATTCCATTGTGTACAGAGACCACATCTTCTTTATCCATTCATCTTTCTTTCTTTTTTTTTTTTTAGGGACCATTCATCTTTCGATGGACACCGAGGCTCCTTCCACAGGGTGGCTATTGTGGACATTGCTGCTAGAAACATCAGGGTGCAGGTGTCCTGGCGTTTCACTGCATCTGTATCTTTGGGGTAAATCCCCAGCAGTGCAATTGCTGGGTCGTAGGGCAGGTCTATTTTTAACACTTTGAGGAACCTCCACACCGTTTTCCAGAGTGGCTGCACCAGTTCCCATTCCCACCAACAGTGCAGGAGGGTTCCCCTTTAAAGAATTCTTTAAATAACTGATGGTCCATCCATAAAACAATACTTTTTAGCCACTTAAAATTGTTTTGTAAGGAAACCTAAATTTATGGAAAGATACTGAGGCCATTTGGTTAAGTGGTTGTATTAGCTCCCTAGGCTACTGATGGAAGTGCCTTAAAATAAGACACATTTATTCTCTCTGTGTTCTAGAGGCTGGAAGTCTGACATCAGGGTGTTGGCAGGGCCTGGCTCCCTCTGAAGGCTTTTGGGGAGACCCCTTCTTTGCATCTTGTAGCTTCTGGGTGTTTCTTGTAGGCACATCAGGCCAATCTCCACCTGTGTTATCACTTGGTACGCTCCTTGTGTGTGTCTTCACGCAAGTGTCCTTCTGTGTATGTCTCTGTGTCCACGTTTCTTTCTTCTTATAAGGACACCAGTCATACTGGATTAGGGCTCTCTATGATCCAGTAGGATCTCACCTAATCTAACTAGCCACATCTGCCAAGACCCTATTTCCAAATAAGGTCATACTCTGAGGTTCTAGGGAGATAGGAATTTTGGGGAGACACTATTTAATTCAGTTTAGTGGGTGAGGTTAAAGAAGTCAGACTTTGTATATAAAATTATATATAATCCTTCACTAAAAAGTTAAAAATTATACTTGACATACACACATACACTCGCAGACATACAGATGCACATATGTACACTTTAAATATTGGAAGGCTTTATAAGAAATATTCCAGAGTGGGGGATCCCTGAGTGACTCAGTGGTTTAGCTCCTGCCTTCGGCCCAGGGCGTGATCCTGGAGTCCTGGGATCGAGTCCCATGTCAGGCTCCCGGCATGGAGCCTGCTTCTCCCTCTGCCTGTGTCTCTGCTTCTCTCTCTCTCTCTCTCTCTGTGTCTCTCATGAATAAATAAATATAATCTTTTGAAAAAAGAAGAAATATTCCAGAGTGGGTCTCTCTGGATCGCAAGGTTTTGGGCTCTGCTTTAATGATGTTATTATTTTTCCTGAGTTTTCCACATTTTCTATATTGACAACACATTTCTTTTATAGTGAAAACAATACTGAATTAATTTTTTTTTGCCAATTTGTCCAAAATTAAAATAGCTGATGGTGTGGATTGCATTGCACATTAGTTGCTACAGGCACTATATACCTTTCCTGGAGGGATTTTGCCAATCCAGGATATTTCAGACTTCTTGCAATGTGCGTGTCTTTAGTTGCAGCAATTGCATTAAAAAATAGACTTACTTTTATTTTTAAACTTTCATTTATTTATTTTTAAATTTAAATTCAATTTTATTAACATATACTGTTATTATTAGTTTTGGAGGTAGAATTTAGTGAGTCATCAGTTGTATACAATACCTAGAACTTATTACTTCAAGTTCCCCCCCTCCCTTAATGCCCATCTAGATTTTTTATTTTTTAGAGCAGTTTTGGGATCACAGCAACAGAGAGTTCCCTCCACACATGGATAGTCCCCCTCCACGGCTGCATCCCCAGGCCAGAGTGGTACATTTGTTGCAAATGATGGATCTACAACTGATAGTTATAGTCACATGAAGTCCACAGTTGACCTTAGAGTTATTAAATCTTGGTATTGGACGTGATATGGGTTTTGCTGAATGTGTAATGACACCTACCCACCTTATAGTACCATGCAGAGTATTTCCACTATCCTAAAAATCCTTTCTTCTCTGCCTATTTATTCCCCTACTTCCCAGCAATCACAGATCTTTTTATGGTCTCTATAATAGCAATCGCAGTCTGCTGAATGGATCCTAAGGAAATCATTAGGCGTAGCCTCCCTGATCCAACTGACACGGTGTTCATCACCTCGTGTGGTATGAAACCTGATAGAGTCAGTTTAGGTAAGTGATGCTACCTTCAGTTGATGGAATTATGCACAGTCACTAAAAATAATTTACAGTATTTACTGACTGGGGGCAGAGGTTTATAATATATTAAGTAAATAAAATCTGACTATTGAACAATAGGTCCCATATGAACATTTTCTTTTTTTTTCTTTTTTCTTTTTTTTAATTTTTATTTATTTATGATAGTAACACACAGAGAGAGAGAGGCAGAGACACAGGCAGAGGGAGAAGCAGGCTCCATGCACTGGGAGCCCGATGTGGGATTCGATCCTGGGTCTCCAGGATCGCGCCCTGGGCCAAAGGCAGGCGCCAAACCGCTGCGCCACCCAGGGATCCCCATATGAACATTTTCAAGCAGATACATGCCATGCTGTTAACAGGGCTTGTCTGCATGGTGTGCTTAGAAGCAATCTGTTTCAAACTTTTCTCCTTTTGGATCACCTGCATTTCCTAACTCTTTTTCATAGTAAATACATATTAATTTTTAAATAAGGAAAATAATAGGAGCCATTCATTAAAAATGGATAATGCTTATCCATGGGTGATGTTGAAATTACAGACGGTTTTTATTTTATTCTTTATTTTAGGTCGAGCCTAATATGAAATTGTTCTTTCTGTAGGAAAAAAAAAATGGTTACGTGTAGGCACTTTTATATTATTCTATTACTTTTAATATTTAAAAAAAAATTCTAGGGGGATCCTGTCACCTGTTCATTTAGGTTCCTCAAAGGGCTCCTGTAGAGGGGATTTAAGACTGTGGCTCTCATACAAATAAATCTAAAAAGGAACACATGTCTGAGATTTTATTTAACTCACTAATTAATGAGGAAACCAACTAGCAAGACATTACAACAGGTTCAATGGAGAATTCAAAGAACACACATGTACACGCTATCACGGATGCTGAAAAATTTCCAAACAGATGCAAAACTGGCCAATATCTGAAGAGCAAACATCAAGCGTATCTTCACCAACATTCACTTGCGTATCTATATATCCATAAACAGGAGTAATTAGCATTACTATCAGTTTCTTAGAGCTTTGTATTAGTCGGGTTCTCTAGAAATAGACCCAGTAGGTGTGTTGTGTGGTACGTGCTGCATGGCTGGTTTGTGCAAGCACACCCTGAACGTCCCTGTTAATCACTATCTTGAGACTATATGGATCTCATCCTCCCACTATATTCCCATCAAGCAAGAAATGTAGAAAAATGTGTTTGAGGTCAGGTGCTCAGGAGACAACCAACCTGGAACATAATGAGGGGTGTCCAGATGGCAGGTCTTCATGTCCTTGGAACGCTGGCCATGCAAGGAGGAAAGGTGACAGGTAGTTGCTAGGCTAGTTGCTACATTATAAAAGAAGCAGGTGGTTTTCCTGCTCATTGGGTTTTCCCAATGAGCTACTTCTGGACTCCCCTAATGTAAGCTCCCCCAATGAATCCCTATGTTGATTGCTGTCTCTGGGTCAATTCCTGAGTCTCGTGGGACGACCGCCCACCCTGGGCTTAGAGTCTGCTGGTGCGCAGCTGCACGATATGCATGTATATATATATGTATGGTGTATTATGAGAAGCTCACTCATGCAATTTGGGAGGGTGAGGAAGTGCAGACCTGGGAGACTTGGTGCTGTGGTTCTCATCAGAGTCTGAAGCCCTCAGTCCAAAGGCCTGAGGACCAGGAGCGCCAATATCCAAGAGCATTGGATATTGGAGAAGGTGGATTATTAATTGCTATTATTAATAAGCAGAGAGAGAAATTTCATTCTTTTTCACCCTTTTGTTCTATTTAGGCCCTCAGTGGATTAGATGAGTCTGCCTGCGTTCATTTGGGAGCCATATCTGCTTTACTCAGTCTCCGGATTCAAATGTTAACATCTTACCAGGATACCTTCACACACACACCCAGCAATCGTGTCTAACTGGCTGTCTGGGCACCTTGTGGCCCAGTCAAGTTGACGTATAAAATGAACCATCATACGCTTAGAGTTTTCAATAATGATCGAAGACGGCTCAGGTCCTCTTGCATCAGGTAACTCCATGTGGAGAGCAAGGTGGAGTCACTCATGTCAAGCAGTGACTCATATCAAACAGTGATGTAAGGAGCCAAAGGCATTGCAGCTAAGACCAGATATTGGCCGGTGACACCAGCACCCACCGATGACACCCCCAGACCCGACAGCCAGCAGAAGCACAGGAGGCCTGTAGGGGCCCCAGATGGGTGACATCCCTCAACAAGGGAGGATTTTTGCAGCAAACCATCAGCCTTGCCAGACACTGACCCCTCCATGTCTGACCACTTCAAAAACACAGCTGCTGCGGAAGGCCCTGCCCGAATGAGGCCCAGGAGCAACAGAGATCCTTCCCTGCTGGGACGTACGAGGCAGTGCGAGCCGGGAGCGGACCCGGACGGGCCAGAGGCCTTTTCTCCACTGCGCACCCACACACTCACTTCGCCTGGGATGGTTCACTTACAACGTCCTGTTCCACCTCATTTGTTGTGTGGCCTGTCTCCTGCCTTGTTTTGTGGGACGTGCAAGAAGCCAAGTTCAACACGCCGTGAAATGTCCCTGAATTTGAAATCCTGGACCTGCTTCATCATCACCTGAGCCTTGCTTGAGGACCGAATAAAGCCGGCCCTGGGGCAGACACACCTTACGTGTGCACCTTCATAGTGTGCTCACGACACCCCACGAACTTCTTTGCTCATTTCAAAGTTTTTCACTGCTTTTCCGGACATTTCTTTTTATATTTGAAGATAAAAACCCAATTCTTGACTGTACCCTTTGGTCTGGACCCTGGCTCTCCTCTGGACCAAAGGAAGACCTTCCTCTCCTCCAACCCTCATCCCTTTGCATTCAGGCCCCACTAGGCCCTCCGACTTCCTCGGGCTTGAGGACCTCCTGCCGCCCACCTGCTTCAGGGACGCCCCCCTTGCCTTGCTTCAAGAGGGGATCCTCCTCAACTTCACCCTCCTACCCAGCGATCTCTTGAGGCTCTCCTCTCAGGTGCCCACCCCCTCCTGAGCTCAAACTTTGTTTCCTCAAGGAAACCCCCTCCCAACCCCTGCACCTTCATCAAAGCTTTTTTTTAGAGACTTTGCCACAACTTGAATTTTAGTGTGGATATGTTCTATGTAAATCTGACTTTGTGATTTTCAAATAGCATAGGCTAAAAATCTTAGTAAACCTGTCTTTCTGCTTAGACTTGGAAATAATGCAAACCTTCTAAAGTACCCTTTCCCTCTTCCCCCTGCCCCCCCTCCCAAAAAAAGTCCCTCAGGACCGCAGAGCTTCAGAGCTGCGTTTCCAATGACCTGTAAACAGGGTTTCCACCCTGGGTGGCTGGTGGACAGAAGTGTCCGCATCCGGGGTCAGCAGCATAGACCTTGCACTTGCTGTGACACTTCTGTGGTGGTTACTGTTGTTCCACACGCAGGTCGTTATGGCACTTGCAGGGGACCAGAAGATGCCGGAATTATGGTAAGCTGAAGATAAGTGAGACACAGCAGACACCAGACGTGCCCTCCCCTCTCCTGCATGGGGACACTCTTATCACAATCTACGGAACAAACCTTCCTGACACAACCCTTTAGCCTCTCCCAAGCATTCACCTTTCCACGGCTCGCCACGCCTACAAGCCTACATTTCATTTCCTTTGTCCTGTCACTTCTCTCCAAATGTATTGTCCCAGGAAGACTCCTTTGGGTTACTCTGCGCTGAGTTTCCCCCACCTGTATGCATGCAGCCTGTATTAATAAACTCTCCTTATTCTCTTGTTTTCTCTTGTGTGTCTTTTGTCAGTTTGATTTTCAGGGCCCAAGCCACAACACCAATGAGCGTACAGGAAAATTTCTTTCCCCCTTCTCCTACACACTCACGGTTACCATAACTTAAAGTGTCTAGAAGCTCCGACAATATTCTCCAGTGGTAGTGCTGAGGATAAGACTCTTCTCTAAAGGCCAGTCCTCACGACTCCTGGTGCTGACACTCTAAACGGTAGGAAAAAAAATTTTTTTAAAAGATTTTATTTATTTATTCATGAGAGACATAGAGAGAGAGGCAGAGACACAGGCAGAGGGAGAGCGGGACTTGATCCTAGAACCTTAGGATCACACCCTGAACCCAAGGCAGACGCTCAACCACTGAGTCACCTGAACTGAGAAAAAATTTTAAGAAGAATACCAGGGGGGGGGGAAAAAAAAAAAGAAGAATACCAGGGAACAAAATCGGCCACACTGGCCTTGGGTGTTCATTTTTGTGGCTCATTTTTCTGGAATTATGAGTTTTGAATTATGCTTCGCTTTTAGGGACATAGCTCATAAATAAAATGCTACAATCTTGTGTGCATTTGGGAGATTATTTGACTCACGTGTTGATTTCTGGAATCTATCTGTTGTGTGCACCATTTTTTCTGACTGGCTCCTAGCACAGGGCCTTGTAGGGGAGGAGGAAAAAAAGTCTTTCCCTTCACCCTCTTAGGTGCTATGCCTGGAACCTGTGAATTAAACTAACAGAACACAGGGTAACAGGGTAAAGGTTTATTCTGCATGCATATGGGAACCCACGGAGGAAGCATCTGGCTCACCAGGTGATTAGAGTTAATGGCTTGTATACCTAATTTAGAAGGGGAAAGTGAAGAGGGAAAGAAAGTCTTCTTATAGGAAAAACAAATAGATTTTTTTTTTTGGAAGGACAAATAGATTTTCAGGAAAACAGACAGGAGATGGGAAAGTTTGTGATAATGTTTATCTACACAGGTATAAGTGGTCTTTAGATTTTATTCGGGGTCACAGACTCCCCCTGGAGAAGGGATCTGGAGTAGGCTTTGTGTTCTCCCTTCTGTGGGTAGATCCACCCCGAAGAGTTTACAGCAGCCTTATTTCCCAGTAGCTGCTGTTTTTAGCCAGAAAAGGGAAACTCTGAGAAGACTTAAAAAAAAAAAATCTGTTAAATGTCAAATATAATTTTCAGCGTAAAAGAATCTTTCTGCCAAACTGGCATCTTTTGGGGTGGTATATTCTGATCCCGTTCAACTGGAGAGAAACGTTTCCCCCTATTTATTTGTTTCGGGGTCTTACACTAAGTACAGGATCCACACCCTCGGTTGGTGTCTGTTCTGTTCTTGACCCCGAGTCCCCTGACAAGCTGAGAACGCAGTGCGGGGAGAGAATCCAGATGCTCGGAGAGAACCCCACGAGAGCACACAGTTCCGCACGGGGCTGCGCAGTCCCATTCTGGGCGGTGGTCTTTTCCAGAAACTGCCACAGCGCTCCGAGAGGCCAAGGTCCTCTGTTCATGGGAGCGGCCGGGTGTGGGCGTGGGAGGCCGAGGAAACCTCTCGGAGGTCATCCTACAAATGCTCCCCCCGGGGAAGTGAGGCTGCATTCCAGAGGGCTTCATCATCAGGGCTTCTTGCCTTTCAGGGAAGCACCTGCGCTTGGGGATGTGCAGGTGCCTGGCCCGGAGAAGGAACCGGCTGGGCCAGGCCCAGGCCTGCGCTGATGCCAGAGGGCGGCGAGGCTGTCCAGGCCTATGTCTGCAGCTGGGAAGGTCCCCCCCGCCCCCCGCCCCCCCCCCCCCCCCCCCCCCCGCTCGGCCAGACGACCACGGGCCAGGCCAGCGAGGCCCAGGCGGGGCTTGGCTCTGCGGGACCAGGCGAGAGGCCCAGAGGAGGAGCCAGGTGGAGGCTGGGGGAAGCGGTGGTGGCCCGGTGGCCCTGCCATTCTCAGCCCCACCGCCCTGCCCCGGCTGCTGTTTGGGCCTGGCTAATGATTAGCAGGAAAAAACCATCACTCCGGGCGCACACACCTTCCGGGAGCCAGGGGCCGGTGCAGGCAGAGGCCACCCCTGTGTTGATGGCCCGGCCTGTGACGTGCCACAGTCATTTCGCGAGGAACTTCCTGTTGACCGGTGACGTGGGTCGGGATTCTTGGGCGGCCACACAGGTTTGTGTCTGCGTCTGCGTGGGGCGAGACGGAGGACGGTGGGCCAGATGCCTCTGGGATCCCAGGACCTTCTCTGAAGCCCCGGGGTGGGGGCTGTCGTGCTGCAGGTGAGCCTGCTCGGGCCGCGGCCGGGCGTCTGTCCAGCGGGCTTGTCCCCAGGCACCTGTCTCGGGCGAGGGGCGGGCCGCCTGGCCGCAGGCCTCGAGCTGCTCTCCCAGGAGAAGCGGCTCGGGATCAGACACATACTCTTTGTTTCCCAACTCCCACAAAGTTAAACATTAAAAAAGGAGGCTGCTCTGGGAGTTGAGGAACTCAAGATGGTTTTTAGAGAGCCCCCTTTCACGGGGCGCTGCGCTCCAGGGTGCGGGGGAAGCCGAGACCCCGCTGGAGTTTGGGAGGTCAGGGTTGCAAGGCTGGAAAATCACCGTGGCCCCGTTGTTCATTCCGTGCACCTGCAAACGCCGTGTGTCCTCCCCTGTGGGAAGGAGAGCTGCTCCGAAGCCTCCGGAAGCCCTCCGAGGGCCCTGAGTCGGGCAGGCAGGGCAGCCCTTCTGGAGGTCGGGGTGCAGGGGCGGGTGTGTCCGAGGGGAGCTGTGCTGGTGCCCATTTATATCTGCGCACAGACGTTTGCAGGCAGCCCCTGGCATGGGTTTGGCTGCAGCTAATTCTCACCCACCCTGACACGCACTCGTCCTTCCTTTTGGGATTCGGCTTCGTGGTGCGGCCTGTAACAACGGGACGTTTGCAGGCGCCTTCGGATCTTAGGATATCACGCTATTTCCAGGAACCCAGAAATGTGCGTGTGAGTAATTAAGGGAGATGATCACATCAGCCATCTCCTTCCTGAGATCCCTCCTCCTGTTTTACCCTTGTAAGGAATTGGTTGGTGGTTAAATCCCATCTATTTAATACAATTTAATGAGGTGTAAGGTTTTAAGACTTTGCGGTTTTTGTACTAGAAGCAGGCACTTCCAGTCTCCAAGAACAAAATGAATGAGAAGTCAGTTCCATCTCAGGGATGGCCTCAGACCACTCTCCAGGGGTACTGACTTGCGAATTACCTGCCACAGGTCCTCATTTGATTAAAACAAAGGGTCTGATTTCAGTGAGAACCTGGAATCGGCTTTCTGACAGCTCTTTCCTGCGTGCACCCTTCACACCCGGCCCGGCACACGTGTGCGTTCGCAGCAATCCTGGCACGGGGCTCCTGTAGCTCTCGGGGTGCTCCTACCCCGTCCGCCCGGTGGGTTCCGCTGGGCTCTTTGGAAACCGAGTCCCTTCTCCTACGGAGAATAAGCCCGACGGCGGCACAACCGAGCCCGTCGTAAATGCGGCACTCTGGCCCCTGTCCCAGGCCTGACTCAGCTCGGTTAGCAGGATTCCCCAGGGGACCTCAAGCTATCCCCGCAGTTTCAATAGCGCTGGCTGCGCAATTGCCATTTATTGCTTTGGGGAGAAGGTGCAAGCTTCGGCTTCTCCTCCAGCCGCGGCCGGGGAGCAGCACGCTGGGCGCCCGGTGCAGGGCCTGGTCGGTCGAGCTGCTGAGTTGCGCTCGTCGAACCTTGAAATCAGTAAATGATTCATTCGGCGCTTCGTGGCTCGGGGTCTGGAACGGGGCTGGGAAGGAAGGCTGGGATTTCAGTTTGGTTCGTGTACGGCTGCTGAGGCCCGTTTGTGGGGGTCTCTGTGCCTGTTTTAGATTCCTGCAGGGCTGACCCCCCACCCTGCTGAAGACCCCCGCGCCGGGCAGGGGGATGCAGCACACATATTGTGAACCTTACCTTATGCACATGAGTGGCTACAGTTTTGCACACATGCTGCGTTTTGCTTTCCTGGCACATCAGAGAAACAAAGGGGTGGGAAGCCCGTGTTCCTCCTCACGAGCTCTGAACACCCAGTATCTCACCTGAATGGGAAACGGGCTACAGGCCCGAGCATTTTCCCGATGCTTCACACCGTCACTCAGTTTTATTCGGCCACCGGGATGCTGTGTGCTCCGCAGACCAGACCGAGGTGTGGCGGTTATTATCGGTGCCCGCTTCACGTCTTGTGTTTCCGCGTGTGTTGCCGTGGGGTCCGCCTCTTTCTGCCTGAACGAGGAGAAAGGAGAATGAAGCCCCGCGCAGGTGCCAGCTCGTTATAAAATCCCAGGGTGGGGGTGGGGGTGGGGGGCGGTCTCTGGTGGAACCGCGGCCCCACATCTTGGAGGGTCCGGGTGGCTCCCTCCCCACAGGCTGATGGGGCTGGGACATCTGTGCGGATGCCAAAGCCACAGAAAACCATCCCCTGGTTAGGGCGTGTGTTCCACACGGCGGTGGTGAAGCACATGTGAAAGAAAAAGAGCCTTTTTCTGAGGCTAAAGGGCTGTCATTTTCGTGGCCAGTTCCTGGCATGGCCAGTGGGTGACTTTCCGTGACGGCATCGCATAGGTCAGGCGCGGGGAGAAGGGGAAAATAAAGACAACATGCGGGGCTGGAAGGTGAGCAAGAGGCTTATCCAAGAACAAGGGATTGGCAGGAAGGGGCAAGACGTGTACAGGACAGGACCCCTGCCAGGGGGCCAGCAAGGCTTTACTGCATCTACCCTGACCTCCCCTAGCTCTGACCCGTGCTGCTCTCCCTCGCCCTGCCCTAGCTGCGGAGCCCTCTCAATCGCATTAGCACGGTCCCACCCCAGGGCCTTTGCACCTGCTGCTCCTCTGCAGATACCTATGCGGCTGCCCACCCCCCTCCTCCACTGTTCACAGAGCACCTTCTTAGGAGCCTCTCTCTGACTTCCCTAGAGGTAGTCATAGCCAGCCCACTCCACACGCACAACCACTTGCACATGCGCTTCTGTTCTACGTTCCTCCGTACATTTGGCAACTTCTAATAAGCTTATGTTCTAGTTCTTCATTTTATCGCCCGTTTTCCCTTTTGATCATGTGAACCTGTTGAGGGCAGGATTTATTTTTTTTCCTCTGATGAAAACACCACGTTTGAAAGGGTGAGCAGTAGGGTGAGGGCTTCCGCGGAAACATGCCATCTGCAGTCCATGATTTACGTATGGGCTTGGGAGTAAGATCATTTAATACAGCGATTCTCGATCTTGAGCACGTGCCAGAAGTGGCTCATTATTTTATTGCTTAGACAGATTTCTGGGCTCGTCCCTGGATTTTCTGATCCAGTGTTTGGGGGAGGGAGCCTGGTGCTGCTGACCCACGCTGAGCGGCTCTGACTAATCCATCCACAGGCACCCACGGGCTGGTAGGGGCCCCGCGTCCTCTGAACGGCGAATGCTCGTCATGATAGGCTGTTACCTGCCTGCTTTATTTTCCCAGGACTGAAGGAAACGTGTGGAGATGGACAGTAGCTGGAAAGGCATCCCGGCCGTGCTGGTCGTCCTGGCTGGGCTGGCAGGTAGGGCTCCCGCGAGCTTGGTGGAACGAGCCTGGGCATCTGCTTGAAGTGGGCAGAAGGGAGCCCAGCAAGGTGGCCTGGACATGTGGCTGCCAGAAGCTTCTTCCTCGGGCCCTTCTCACAGCGGAGTCTCCTCTACGGGGCCCATTTCCTGTTCTGCTGAGTGGTGGGGGTGGCCCTGCCTGTGCCCTTCATGTGCCTGTGGCCCACCATTCCTGTTCCTTGGTTTGTCCCTGTTGTGGGCATTTGCCGCCCCCCCCCATCTTTCCCTATAACTCATGGCTCTTGTTGAAATGTCCCAGCATCTGCCCAGTTTTCTCTTCTTCTGTTTATATCCGGCCTTCAAGGACGGCCCGATCCTGGCATCACTGCCTCCCTGAAGCCCTCCTGACCTGGCAGTTTTCAGGGTCATAATCCCAACTCCCATTTATTGACAGGGACAGGTCCACTGCCTGTGAGGCCTGCCATTCCTCCCATCAGCTTCTCCTTGTCCCTCATCTCCCCCCAGGGTGCCAGTCGGAATGGACTCCAGGGTGTCCAAGGCCAGGGTCTCCGGATCAGACTCTGCTTTGTAGGAGATGGAGCGAGCAGATGGCGGGGTCCTTGGGGCGGCCAGAGTTGGCTTCCCCAGATTACGTCTTGTCTACATTTCTTTGCTTCAGGTGTATTTATCTTGTTTTCCCAACTAGGCTTTATTTTTTTTTAATTTTTTATTTTTTAAAGATTTTATTTATTCACGAGAGACAGACAGAGAGAGAGAGAGAGAGAGAGGCACAAACACAGGCAGAGGGAGAAGCAGGCTCCATGTAGGGAGCCCGATGTGGGACTTGATCCCGGGTCTCCAGGATCACCCCCTGGGCCGAAGGCGGTGCTAAACCGCTGCGCCACCCGGGCTGCCCCCAACTAGGCTTTAAACCCTAGGGGGTACCCGTCCTGTATTCCTCATGCAGCAATTTTTAAGGCACTGCACTGAAGCATAACGAACATATAGAGAAGTGCACAAGTCATAGAGGTAGAGCTTGATGAATTTTCACAGACGGAACACCTTCGTGTATCAACAGTGAGACCAAACACCTTCTGCAAATGCCCCCTTTTGGTCACCCTGATATCCTCTCCCCCAATATTCAATATTTTTCGAGAAACTAAAAAGGCAAAACAAAAAAAAAATAGGATAGGGACTATCAGAGTGTGTTATGGGCTGTAAGGACTGTTCTGTAAGTTTTGGTTGGGGTACACATGGCCACAGTAAGCCCAGGGGCCCAGGCTGTGGTGTGAACATGTATTTTGGGGGCAAAGATATTCGAAAAGCCCGGCTTATGGCACGTGCAGCGAGAGGTGTTTAGCAGGTTGCTGCATAAACGTTTGTGTGCAGAGTGGACAGCGAAACACCGTCCCTGCTCGTGGAGCGTAAGGACTTGTCGTGGGGTTAGCAGGCCACGCTCAGCACACATTTTAGGGGCAAGGCTCCAACGCGGCTATTTCGGCCACAGTGGCAAAAAGTCTCCTATCAGCTCACTGGGAAAGGGATGTGCTGTGGGGCCTACCATTTTCCTGAGATGTTTTTCCTGAAGCTCTGTTTTGAATGAAGGGATGGCTCTGGTTGAGGCCTGGGGATGGCTGTTCCAGGAGGGGAGAGGGTTACGGGCTGCTTCCAATGCCCCCCCGGGAGATGGGGTCCATCACAAAAGCCTGGGCCCCTGAATGTTTCATCTTGGAAAGTCTTGGGGGCAGGGACTCCTTCATTTGTAGTCTTGGCTTTGAATTAGCTGTGAGCAACCTTCATGCGCATCCAAAGGGTCCCTGCCAGCTCTCTCCTCTCCACCTTGTCCCCAGGTAATGGTTTATTTAGAATCCAACACCCTTATTTATTTACTCAGTGAGTATTTCATGTAGGACCTATTATGTGCTATTTAGTTGCAGGCACTGGGATGTGGTGATGGGCAAAGCCAGGCATAGTCCCTACTAACAAAGAGCTTAGAGCCTAGCTGGGGAATCAAGTGTTAATTGAAAAATCAGTATAAAATCACTATTGTGACGATTGCTTCGATGCCTGAAAGCCTGTTATAGGATAATAGGATAATTCAACCTAAAGTGGAAGTCTGGGGAGGCTTCCTCGGGGAGGAGACAATAAGACTGGGAGCTGAGGAGGGAGACTGGCGTGCCAGGCTGATCACTGCCTGTGCAAAGGCCCTGGGGCCAGAAAGAGTTGATGAGTTGGGTAAATTTAGGAATAGCCTGGTAACTGGAGGGTGGAGTTTGGGGCAAAAGGAGGTTGATGCGATACTAAGTAGGGTTCTAAGATGTGATAATGTTAAGGGCTATCTGGTCTTTATCCCAAACGGATGTGTTTAAAATATTTAAACAAAGACTGAGTGTGGGGGTGGGAGGTATCTGCTCACACCGGTTTGCTGAGAAGGTCCCGCTGGCTGGCGGCCGTGTGGATCGCAGTTCCGGGTGGTGGTTGGCACAGGGGTGATGCTGGGGCCTCCTGCCATCATCAGTGGGACCTGCAGGGGCCTCAGGACCCCTCCCTCCCTTCTCAGTTTGCTTCTGATAGTCCCAACCCCTGACGTGTTCCGATTCCCGTTTTCTTCCTCAGAGTGGCCACACCAAACCATTTCTCTGCTGCCAAACCCATTGCACTTCCCTTTCTCCCTTCTGCTTTTCACGGTCTGCCTATTTCTTTCCTGTGCTAAGTGAGAGATGGGGGAAGGTGAGAGTTGCGCAGGTGCAGCGAGAGTGGCCGGAGGAGAGTGTCTAACCCCCTGCCAAGGGGGACAGCCAGCTGCTACTCCAGGGAGCTGAGAAAGAACCTCGGTAGAGGGGTGACAGGGTCTGCCTTTGGGATCAATTTATGGACGGCTCACAGGAGGCCCAGGAGCAGGCAGAGGAGCGACTATCTGAGTGATCCCCATTTTGCAGACGAGAGGGTGCAGCGAGTCGAAGAGATGCTTTTCAGTCCCAGCTGCAGCCAGTGGTTCACGGAGATGCCTGGCGGGCTGGGATCCTAGGCAGGGGAGGAAGCGAGAGGGTGGCGCGGGACCCTGAGTTGGGTGGCCACCACAGCCGGCCGCCGGGGGACACTGGGCGGGGCACGCTGATCTTTCCCGTGGCTCTGCCCCGATTGGCCTGTTTGCTCTGCAGAGTGAAAGGGGCAGCAGAGGGAAAGGGAGGATTTGTGTTTGATGAAAGGTCTTATTTACCATTTTCTCCTATTTGCTCTGTGCAGGGCAGGGTTGCACACACCGCAGCAGATAGGATTGAGGGAGAGGAAGGAGGCCCCGGGACCTCACACTATCAGGATACAGCTTCTGAGTCACGAGGCAGGGCTGAAGGCCAGTTGACTCATGGTGGGAGCCGAGACCGCAGGTGATGCTGTCAGGGGAGCAGAGGGCTCGGGACGGGGTGCCTCCCGTTTGATGCAGGGGTCAGCTTCAAATGCAAAGAGCTCCCACTTGGCCTCCCGCTGCCTCATCTCCCACCTGTAAGGTAGGGTGTGTGCTCTGCATGTCTTCTTGGTCACACGTGCAGTCTGCTGGCTTGGGGCAAACAGGGCCTGCAGCAAGAGGCTCTCCCCACCTTGCACCAGGGTTTTGGGTGGGTTTGCGTGTCCTGCAGGAACTGTCCAGATGGGGCTCCCGGCAGAGAAGCCTGGGTCTCAGCCATCCCGGCACTGGCCACATCCCCGCCGCTGGGCTCCGTCCACGGGACCCCCACCGAGCTGCACCCCGAGTGGAGGCAGAGCGCTCTCGGGACCCTGCCGTGGGGAGAGCCGTCTCTCCTCGGGGTGGAGATTTGGCTATTTCTCTTCTTTTGTCCTTCCTCATAAGATGCAATTTGGGGCTCGTGGAAAGAGCCAAGTTGGCACAGCGGCTGTGGCTTCCCTGGGGAATCATTTCTGACTTCCCTCCTCAGGCCTCTTTTTTTTTCTTTTTCTAAAATCCCAAATCAGAGGGATCCTTGGATCAGAAAGACTTGTCCAGGGATAAGGGAAGATTCCCAGTAGGAGCCTCACTGTCCCTCTTTTCCTGCCATGCCCAGACACAGGAGTAGTCTTAGCTGTTTCTGACTTTTCCCCAGTCCTGCCTCCTTGACCCAGGCCCTGGCTGCCTCTCCCCTGCTTCTGCTGCCTCCGGGGCACTGTCCAGGCAGCAGTTCCTCATTTCCCATCAGCCTGCCTCTGTGGCAGACAGTGCGTTCTGGGTACTCAGGTGGCGTGTTAGTGCGTGACCACGGTGTGGTCTCTCCCCAGAAAACTTTAGGGCTGTAATGAGATTCCTTTGGGACCTGTCTTACAAGTTGACCTCATAAGGTTGGAAGGAGAGGGGGCTGCGGTGATTTGGGGGCATCAGTGCATATGGCAGGCTACCTCCTGGTGACCTGTTGGAGTCATAAGGCTCCAGAAGGTAAGAGGAGCCTGTTGTAGTCTTATCAACACGGGAAGCAGGGCTGAGGAGAAACCATGGGATGTGGTCCACCAGGAGGTCTTTTTGCTATCAACTGAGTGAAATCAGAGGGGAAAGTAGGAAAAAGTGGGAAGGTCTGAGTTTGGGTCCCAGCTCACCACTGTGATCTCAGGTCCTGGGGCTCTTCTGCTTTTCATTTCTTCATCGTTAGACAAGAGGCGGTAAAAAATGAGCATAAGAGATTTTGAAGACCATCCTTTGCTGTGCAAGTTCTATTTTGGATCATTATTACAAATGTGGGAAGGTCTTGAAAACTTCGGCCGGCAATTGGCTCCTCTAAGATGACTAGAACATCAGTCCTACATGGCCAACAGATTCCTTGGGCTCTTCGGGTGTAGAGCATGCTCCACCTCAGGTGATCATGATCATGATCAGGTGAGTTCGCGTGAGCTGGAGAGGCCCTTGAGGTATATCATGTGGAAGACCAGTCAGAAGGTGTCACTCCAGTTAAAACCAGTGTCAGGGTGCATCTGGTGAGTGGAGGGTTGAAAAGTTGTGAGAAGTGTGAAGGAAACAGTTTTACTTAAGTCTGTGGCATTCTTGGCTTGTTTTATAAATCAACGGATCCCATCTTGCAGGTCAACACAATCCCTTCCTTTTTTTTAATGATTTATCAATTTACTGTTTTTATTTTTATTTATATATTTTTATAGAAGTTCAATTTGCCAACATATAGTATAACACCCAGTGCTCATCCCATTCTTCTCAAGTGCACATAGAATTTTCTCCAGAATAGACCACATACTGGGTCACAAGTCAGGTCTCAACCGATACCAAAAGATTGGGATTGTCCCCTGCGTATCTTCAGACAACAATGCTTTGAAACTAGAGCTCAATCACAAGAAGAAATTTGGAAGAAACTCAAAAACACAGTCCCTTCTTGCACATCACATAGTGGGGAATGTTTACTGCGTGCTTGAGGGTCATGTGAAGGGCTCTCTGTGGATTATCATATCTGGTTTTTGAAACAAATCGCGGTGGTACTAGAGTCCCTGTTTTGCAGCTGAGAGGAGTGGGGCATGGAGAAGTTGAGACAATGTGTCTAATGAGCCAGGAGCCTCACCTGAGAGTCCCTGGCCTTAGGCTTGTGAGCCACCTGCGTGTCTGCTGGAGCTTTAAACCCAGCACTAGATGTGGTGAGACTTGCACCAAGCTGCCTTCCAGAAGCATCACTTGATGGTTCTCATGAAGAGAGTCTGCTCTCCTACCTCCTTCTACCTGTTTTCCCCTCTCTTTATATCTCCCACTCATGTCCCTTCTTGTCCTTAAGAGGAGAGGCATGGGCTCAATGACAGTACAGTTCTCATGATACTTGGCAGCTGACTTTCCTATCACTCCATGACCGCGTACTCAGAATACAACTGTTGTCTCTCTCCAGCTGGATTCCTTCTCTCTCAACCTTGTTTATCCACCAGCCCCAGACATTGTCCTAAGTATTCCATTTGGGGGCTCTAACGGTGCAGGGGCGTGCGGTGGGCTGTGATCACTGTATGCTGGTATCCGTCCCCATTCTCTTTGTGAAGAGAAGCTACTTTCCACCTTTGCCTCTGAGCCTTGGGATTTCCGTACAGGTGGGAATCAAAGATCCTTCTCATTTTACTGGGAAAATAACTCTCATGTCATAGTGAGGGTGAAAAATTGCCTTAAATAACACAGCTGGGTTAGGGGAGTGCTCTCAGGGCCAGGCTGGGATCAAGTATTCAAGGTAACATTCTTCTGGAGATAGAAGAACAGCATTTTTTTTTTCTTTTGGCCCCCAATTTTGCCGGGAGTGCTGAGAACTGTGGAAGGAGGGATTGGACATGAGGGATGGGTGGCTTCCTGTCCACTGGGGATGCAAGGTGAGGGATTAAGAAGACATAGAGTCTGATCCCTGGCTATCCAGAGGTCACAGCTGGTGAACACAGAAGAGTTAAACTGTGTGGTTGACTCATGTAGGTCCATTCACTTACTGCCTTGAAAAACTGGTTGCCTTCCAGCTTCTGGATCCAGCTATCAAATCATAGAAGGTCCCAAGAATGCAACGGTGCTGAAGGGCTCGGAGGCTCGCTTCAACTGCACCGTCTCACAGGGCTGGAGGCTCATCATGTGGTCTCTGAATGGCACGGTGGTGCTGAGCATCACTCCCACGGAGCCCATCATCACCAACGACCGCTTTACCTCTGCCAGCTATGAAGAGGGCGGCAACTCCATCTCGGAGATGATAATCCATGACGTTCAGCTCGGTGACGCGGGGATTATTAAGTGCAGCCTCCAGAACAGTGACCGGGATGCCTCTGCTTTCCTTTCTGTCCAAGGTGGGTACACAGGTGCCTCTGAGGGGAGCAAGTGGAGTCCTCTGGGCAAGACCAGAGCAAAGGAAGGACCCTTCAGAGTTCATGTCATGTGTGACGATGGGTCTGCCCTCAACTGGAGCTATTAGAATTATTCCAAACCAACGAATATCTGCTGTTTTGCTATTTGTGACTTCTCACCCCCCTTCCTCATTGGTTCTCTTCCTACTTCCCTTCTTTCTGCTTCTCCTATCTCTCTTCCCCTTTCCCTTTTCTCTTTTTAAAATTTCTTTAAAAAAGATTTTATTTATTTATTTATTTATTTATTTATTTATTTATTTATTTATTTATTTATTAGAGACATACAGAGAGAGAGGCAGAGACACAGGCAGAGGGAGAAGCAGGCTCCATGCAGGGAGCCCGACTTGGGACTCGATCCCCAGTCTCCAGGATCAGGACCTGGACTGAAGGCAGCGCTAAACCTCTGAGCCACCCGGGCTGCCCTCTCACTAAAATTCTTCAAGACAGGTCTTACAACTTTCCCATCTGGTCCATGTCAGTACTGGTAGCTTTTGTGGCATATACTCCACATTCTCCCCTGGCCAGTTGCGGTCACTGCTCTTTGATTTAGGGAGAGTTGCCAATCTTTGCCTTTCCTCTGGTTTTTTTATACACTTGACCCTGTTTCTTTGCCTTACGTCATGTATGCACTTTGAATCATGCTTTACCCTTTACCTCTTTCCAGCTGAACTCCCTCAATCTTTTTTTTTCCTCTTCTGCCCTCAGCTGTTCTTAGAGTCAAAGATATGTGTTCACTAAATATACCACCTATTTTAGAGAAAAGAGTAAATGAAATTTGTCATAATGGGTAACTTATTTTTCATTATTAGAGGTAATTGTGAAGTGCTCCCAAAATGCTATATAGTGAAAAAAAATAAAAGGATGCTTTACAAGAATTCAGAATATCTTTATCAAAGTTTAATCACTTTGCATTCCTTATGTAATTATATGGTATTTATAGATGCATTGGAGCTGATTTCTATGGCAGCATTCCTTACAGCAGACCACGTCATGTTTTTGAAATTTTTCTTTTATCTATTTATTTGCTTGTCTAGGAGAAATTTCCAAACTTTTGATTTGTGTTAATGTTGCATCAAATCTAGCTTGATAACATTTGGTAGACATGCATATCTACTTACTTCTACTTTCTTCTTCTTCTTCTTCTTCTTCTTCTTCTTCTTCTTCTTCTTCTTCTTTTCTTAGCCAAATTGTTGTCATTTTACTCTTACGTGTCTTTAATTTTATGAGGTTTAATGATATTTTCTAAATAGTGATTTTATGAGACTTCCTGGATTATTGGCTTAGTTTGCATGACTAGATTCTTATTTTAATAATTTGTGGTATATGGGAAAGAACACAGGAAAAATAGAGTCAAAGACATGAGTTCTGGTTTTGCTTTCATCGGTTACCAACCTGGTGACACCCAAATTGTCTCAACGTCTTCATCTCTAAAATGGGGATAAGGGTCCCCTGCCCACCTCACGGGTTTTCTGTGAGGATCAGATGAAACAATAACTGAGGACAGTTTGAAGACTCCAAAGTCCTGTCTGTTTCAATTCATCACACATGCAATTGGGAGCCAGAGTGGTCTAGTGGTTCATGATGCAGGCTTGGGAGCCTGAATGCTAGGTTCAGATTCCGGCTTTATCACTTACTGTGTATGTGACCTTGGCCATGTTATTGAATGACCTCATGCCCTAGTTTCCTCTCAGAGGGTTACTGTGGGATCACATGAGTAGGTTCATGTAAAGCCTTTAAAACAGCACCTGGGTCCTAGCAGTCTCCATACAGCCAATTGCTATTATTTATTGCATTCCTAATAGAAGCACACCTTTGTGTCAGGCATCTGAAAGGGGGACTCAATGATGAATAGAATAAGACAGAGTCCTGTCCTCAAGAGCCTTACATGAAGAGTAGATAATGCATGAATGATGTTCATGCCTTAGAGAGACTGGCAAATACCCTGAGATGGAGACAAGCTCAGGTTTGACTTGGGAAGGGAGAAGGGACAATGAGAAAAGCCTTCATGGACAACTCCATGGTGAGATGCCCTTATGTGCTCTCAAGGTCTGGGAATGATAGGCAAAATGGAGAAACAAGAAAGGAAGAGGGACCCCTGGATCAAAGAAACAGATTCAAAGGCATGACTTACTGATATGTCTATAACATTTCAAATTCATAAACCCATGTGGTTTTATAGCAGCTTTTCTCAAAGCTATACATTTATAAAAATGTCTGAATATGCCTAAACATGCTTTTTAATATGTTAATAATTACTATAACTTTTGGTTTTAATATGGATGGAAGAATAAGCATCTAGAGATGTTAAATTCTTTCCCAAGGTCATGCAGAACGAACCCATAGGGCAGGGACTAAACTTGGTCATATTACCAGGTTGCAATGGTCTGAAGGGCACTTTGTTCCTAGAGGAACAAATGTTCTCTAAGCAGCAGGATCTCTTTCAAGGGAAAAGAATTTTGAAAAAAAGAGGAAACATTCATTTTATTTTTAAAGTGAATTATCCAAAGATTTATTTTTTCCTCCTGGTGTATCAGCAAGAAAAATAAAGACAGCTTACATAAGTCCCATAGTGAGTCATCCAAAATCTATGTGAATGTTCTAGTCATCACCCTTGTATAGAGTGTTTGTCGTGCTACTCAACAAGATTTGTGAAAGCCAATGTGAAAAGTTGAAGCATAAATATATATAGAGAAAGGAAATGCTTCAGACTGCTTCACTAGTCCATCCATCATCCAATCTACCAATGAATCACGTACCAAACTCTAGACCTCTTGTGTTTGTGGGCCACTAGACTTGAGTTCAAGATCATCCATTATTAATTGAGGCAATTCCATTACTTCCAGTTTCTATCATCTGAAAGCCCTGCACCAAAATGAAACAATGGATGGAGAAAAAGGAATAAGGACAAAACCCTTTAGCTTTGAGGGACAAATCCATTCCCCTCTCATTGTTGAGTTTACAATAATCCTTGCTTTAGCAAAGGTACTTTATTTATTCCAAGAGACTACTGAGGAAAGGAATAATTGAGAATGTAATATTTCAGAGAAAGAAGAGCTTTCAGAGCTGATCCAGTTCCATCTAGTTTGAGAACTCTTGGGCATCCCCTAGATCCTTTCAGAGTCTGTGAGGTCACAACTGTTCCCATAATAATACTAAGAAGTGAGTTGCCTTTCCTACTCTCATTTCAGTAGTGCACAGAGAGTCTTCTACTGTATATTAGGAAGGTCTGTGTAGCTTAGTGGACCTGCATTTCTTAAATGACCAATGTATGATGATACAAAGTCTTGCAAGAGTGAAAGATCAATCAAAGATAGAGTGATGGATTTTAATGTAAAAGAGAATGAAAATTCCTTTATATACTTTCAGTTTCCACAGTGCAACTAACCTATAAGAAACCACTACTTGCCCAGTTTGGGATATCAAAGAGTATCCTTGATTATCTGAAAAGCCTTCTCATTCTTCCACCTGCATACCCATGCGGGGTCAAATTTTTTTGTATACTCCAAATTGAAGCAATATATTGTAACAGATTGAATGCAGAAGCTGATATGAGAATCCAGCCAGGTATTAAAGAGATTTGCATAATTATAAAGCAATGATGTTTTTCTTGATAATTTATTTTGGTTTAAAAATATAGGTATTTTCTCATAAACATATGTTAACTTGTAGTGGGTTATCATTGTTATTATAAAATAAATATTTAAAAATAGACAAATACTTAATTCTAATTTCAAGTTTGGTAAGTATTGGTAGGTAGAATCCACATAAACAAAAGGTCTTTGGAGTCCTCATGATTTTTAAGATTGTAAAAGGTCTTGAAACCTAAACATTTGAAAACCCCAATTTAGTCAAATTGTTTCATTTGACCAATGAAAAACAGAGAGCCTGAAAATGTCAATGACTTGCTCCAGGTGATGGCAATTTTTGTAGGAAATCCAAGATTGAGAACAGAGTTTTTGATTCTTAGTCCAGTGTTCTTCCCATTATATTATGCAGCAGGGAGGATATTTTAACTTGGATGTTCCAACGTTTATATGTTTCACTAAGGCTATGTCTTTATTGGAGCCAATCCTCAGGTTATTTTATTAATATTAGCAGACACAAGCAGTATTTTCATATGGGTTTTTTACAATGTTCATACTGGCATATGCAGGTGGGTCCTTAATAAAAACTTTAAAATAATTTATCTGAGTATTCTATTCTGATACATGATTTAGGGCAAATATTTTTATAATTAGATTTTATTTTGATTTAATTTATAATTGGAAAAGCATTTTAAGGAAATATCATAGGAAGTTATGTTTAAAAATATGTGACCCACAAAATAAATAAAATGAATTGGACTGACCAAACGCCAGGAAAGACTTGCTTTCCAGAAGACCTTGAGATGTCTTCTTACAATGGAAAGAATGTAAAGGTTTTTCCCTTTTTGCTTTGGCTCCCAGAACAGCCCAGGACAACTTTGCAACTCCACTTCAGTGGTTGTGTAGCCTATTATGGCAGGCGCATTTACCCTCTCCTTCCCATATAATTTATACCTTCCTGGACCCTGATTTTTATTTATTCATTTTTTTTCTGGAACTATAGATTTTCTGGTGAGCAACCTCACCTTCTTTCAGGAAGCTGGCAGATAAAATAAATAATGACACAGATAAAACCTGAGTTAAGACTCGATATAGACATAGCCAGTTAGCACTCATGAAATGTGATTTGAAGGAAAAATTAAAGAAAATTTGGAACCAAGAGATGCATGGTCAGTCCTTCAGAACATTTCTCTTTTCTTCTTTAGTTATGGGGGAGTTGCTCATTCCCAGAGGCAACCTTGTAGTCACTGAAGATGAATCCTGTAATGTGACTTGCCATGCATTGGGCTGGATCCCACTCCCAAATATTTCCTGGGAGATTGGGGTTCTGGTGAGCCAGTCAAGCCATTATTCTGGTCCGGAGCCCAACAACCTGCAAAGTGCAGTGAGTGTCCTGACTCTTACGCCTCAGGGCAATGGGACTTTGACTTGTGTGGCTAACATGAAGGAGTTGCTTGCCCACAAGTCTGTAACTGTCAATCTTACTGTGGTTCAGCCTTCTATGGGTAAGTGAAGACATTTTGCTTTATATATATAAAAAAATATTGTTGCATGCTTATATTTTTTATGCGGTGCTCTTAATCAAGAATGCCTAGGAAAATTGTATGGTGACCTTTACTTTGGATGGGGATGGTAATGGAGACAAATTAGCATCTGTTTAATGACCCTGTGATTCCACTTTCTTTTACATTTCATCTTCAAGTGTCTTTCTTATCTACTTCCTTATGGAAACCATTAAGAACCTTGACAATTATTTATCTCAAAACACCATCAAGATCAGTGATAAATACCTGAAGTCAATGTTTCTCTGTAGCTTTTATCTGTTGTTCCAGTTTGATCCCATACCCTGGGCCAGTATGAGACAAGTTCTTCTAATATTTGAGGAAGGTATACAGGTGCTCTTGGATTTCTTCCAACCTTAGTAGAATTATAGTTTCATTTTTTTAATCTGGCAAATCCACAATGTATTTGAAAGTACCTAACTAAGTGACATAAATAATATGAAGTCGGAGAGGGAGATAAACCATAAGAGACTCTTAACTCTGGGAAACAGTCTGAAAGTTGCTGGAAGGTGGGGGAGGGGTAACTGGGTGATGGGCATTAAGGAGGGCACTTGATATGATGAGTACTGGGTGTTATATGAAACTGATGAATCACTGAACTCTATCTCTGAAACTAATAATACACTGTATGTCAATTAATTGATTTTAAATAAAAAAATAAAGTTTTGATCCCCAAGAGAACCTACTGTAGGGTCCTTGGCATATTCAAACCTCAAACTACACAACCTGCAGGGCTGCAGAGCCTACTTAAGCTCTGAGTCAGCCCAGGCCAATGAGAAAACATGGGGCCCAGAGCTAGAGATTGACTAACTCCTTAATTTTACAAACTAGGACAGAAAAGGAGGCCCAGAGAGGTGCTGTGCTCTATTCCAGGACATGCATCAGGTTGGGGTGGAACTGGGCCCAGAAGTCAAGAAATGATTCTCTCTTGAACAAAAATTTTCCCTTTATTCAAACAGCTTTATTTAAAGTTCAGAACAGGGGCACCTGGGTGGCCCAGCTGGTTAAGCACCTGCCTTCGACTCAGGTCATGATCCCAGGGCCCTGGTATTAAGCTCCAGGTTGGGCTCCCTGCTCAGTGAGGTGTCTGCTTCTCCCTCTTCCTCTGCCTCTCACTCTGCTTGTGCTCTGTCTCTGTCAAATAAATAAAAAGTCTTAAAAATAATAAATTTCAGAACAAAACTGCAGCCAGAGCAAGACTGATGAGGAGGAAGGAAGAGGTGGCAAAGGAGGAAGAGGAGAAAGCTGAAGGAGGAGGAGGGGGGAGGGAGATGGAGTAGAGGAAGAAACAGTGCTTCACAGAATTTGCCAAGTAAAGGGTCTATTTTAAGTGCTTCTCTGATATTAACCAAATTAATGTGCACAACAGGTCCCTGAGTGGATCCTCATCCAACTGGATGTCTGAGATCAAGATGTTGGTAGAGTTGGTTCCTTCAGAAGACTATAGGGGAAAAATCTCTAGGCCTCTCTCTTAGCTTCTGGTATTTGCTGGCAGTCTGGTGTTTCTCGGCTTGTAGAAGCATCAGCCTGAGCTCTGTTTTCATCTTCATATGGTGCTCTCTCTGCATGCTTGCCTGTATCCAAATTTCCCTATTTATTTATTTTAAAGATTTTATTTATTTGACAGAGTGAGAGAGCATGAGCAGGGGGAAGGACAGAAGGAGAGGGAGCAGGGAGCCCCATGTGGAACTCAATCCCAGAACCCTCAGATCATGACTTGAGCCGAAGGCAGACGCTTAACTGACTGAGCCACCCAGGCATCCCCAAATTTCCCTTTTTTTAAAACTAAGGACTCAGGTCATATTGGATTAGAGGGTCCATCCCATCCAGTGTAAACTCATTTTAATAAAATTATGTCTGCAATACTTTATTTCCAAATAAAGTCACATTCATTCTGGGAGTACTGGAGGTTAGTACTTTAATGTATGAATTTTAGGGGGGGGCAAAAGTCAACCCATGATAATGTCTCCACCAGCCTGTAAAAAGCCATTCAGAGTCTACCTTGTGGTCAGTACAATGATTCTGTGCTTTGCACTGTAGTGATTGGTCCTCAGTGCAGTTAGCACAAGCTTGCTCCCCTGTTGTTAGGATTTTGCCTCCTGTCTCTGACTCAGATGCCCCCAGAGAACAGGTGGACAACAGAAATGAAAGCATGAGTGAATACATGTGTCAGGTAGGAGGGGAGTGGAGGGGCCCATTGGGAGCCAGACATAATGCTCCATCCACATGGAACAGCCATACCAGCAACCAGCTGGTTGTTGCCAACAGGAAAGGGGATCCAGGACTGCCAGATCTTTGATGTGGATCTGGTGAATATCAATACTTTTGAGGGCGAAGGACACAGAAATCTGTATTTCTTTGGTTTTAAGTCAAGATCAATTTATTTCAACTAATTAAATTTGGAGGAATTCAGCTTATTCTCTATTAAGACTATATAAGAATAAAAAGCTAGAATTCAAACCCAGCTTACTTTTCTTGCCTCCAGTTTATTATTATTATTATTATTATCATTATTATTTAAAGATTTTATTTGAGAGAGAGAGAGAACACAAGCAGGGGGGAGCGGTGGAGGAGGAAGGAGAAGCAGACTCCCCACTGAGCAGGGAGCCCGATGTGGAGTTTGATCCCAGGACCCCAGGATCATGACCTGACCTGAAGTCAGACACTTAACCAGCTGAACCACAAAGGCACCCCTCCAGTTTATTATTTTTAACAACAAAAACCTTTAGAAAAGTTGCAAGACAAGTGCAATGAATATCCATGTACCTTTGCCTAGATACAACAAATATTAATATTTTGTCATGTTTGCCTCTTTCTCTCTCATTTTTTTTCTGAACCTTTTGAGAGTTTATGACACTTTATCCCTAAATATCTCCGATATGTATCATAAGAATGAAGGCATTCTATTTAACCACACCCAACGTAGTTGGCAGTCAGGAAACGTACTGCTGACACAAGACTGTTATATAATATACACTGCATATTCAAGTTTCACCAAGTATCCTTTATAGCGGTTTTCTTCTCCAAACCAGTATTCAGTCAAAGGCCATGCCTTGCCTTTGGCTGTCAGGCATTGTAGTCTCTTTCCCTTACTCTTGAATGGTTCCCTTACCTTTTCTGTCTTTGCTGATTATAAACATTTTTGAAGGGTCCAGGCCATTTTTGCAAGATGCTCTTCAATTTGGATTTGTCTGAGGTTTTCCAACATCCTTTGATTTGAGGCTGTCTATTCTAGGCAAGTCAAGGGTAATGTCACATGGGCTCATGATGTCAATTTTCTCTATCAATGGTAATAAGTTTGATCATCTGGTTAATGATTTCTCCATTGTAAAGGTCCCTTTCTCCATTATAATTAATATGTAATCAATGAATACTGTATGAATATCTTATTTCCCAGCGGGCTTTCACCTAATAGCTTTTGCGTTCATCAATAAGTCATTGCCTGAATCTGTTGTTTCTATGGCGGTTGTAAAAGAATGATTTTTCTGGCTCCATCATAATTTTATCTTTGTTAGTTGGTAGTCTTCTGTAAAGAAGAGCCTTCTTTCACTTTTTCTTTTTTTTAAAAACAATTCTAATATGAACTCACTTTTATTCAATACTATAATCTGCTCCTGTCATTATTCATTTTGCTGCTCCAGATTGCTCCAGGTTTGGCTAGTGGGAATCCCTTCCAGCTGGCTCTGGTGTCCTTTTGACATGGCCCTATTAATTTTTGAGCACTTGGCCCAATAAAATGTTCTGAACTCGCTTTGCATTTTCCTTATTCTATCCTGGAATCAGCCATTTCTCCAAGGAGCCAATCCAGCTGGCTTTGAAGCTATTTAAGTATGATAAAGGGGGATCCCTGGGTGGCTCAGCAGTTTAGCACCTGCCTTCGGCCCAGGGCGTGATCCTGGAGTCTTGGGATCAATTCCCACATCGGGCTCCCTGCATGGAGCTTGCTTCTCCCTCTGCCTGTGTCTCTGCCTCTCTCTCTGCGTGTCTCTCATGAATGAATAAATAAAATCTTAAAATAAATAAATAAATATGGTAAAGTATGGTCCAAGCTTTGAAATGGAAGATTTTTTTAAGAAGTCCTATTAGCACCAAATAGAATGAAATCGACTATTTAAAGCACACATCTTAACAAGGTAACAGTGCAACAAAGAGCTCTGGTCTGATTGATGATGCCCCATAGAAATGGATTTTAGAGATTCACTTGCCAGCAAAGTTTTTCTTTTGTAGGGTAAGGGCAAGGGGCACATAATTTCCCTTGATCGGGTTTAATTCCGTGGAGTGCTTCCCTCGTCAGCTAGGACTAGGGAAGTTAGCGGCCTTAATTATGGCAGCTGGAGTCCCTGCAGCCTCAAAGGGAAGCACAGTGGGTGCCTTGCAATGAGTCTTACTTTATTGGACTCATTTGGAAAAGGGTAATTTGTTCCTAAATTATTCATCAAGATTCAGAGCAGCTGGTGGCTGGCTGCATGTTGTGTATTTTATGCAAGTTTTAGTAGCTGAAGACCTCATTACAGCCCCGGCTGCTGGTGTCTGGGAGGCTTCTAGGAGCACAGCCAGGGGTGTGGAACACCCAGAATGCACCCTCCTGTGCGTTGTGCAGGCTTTTCCAGGAATCGATAAGCATCATCATGTCCCGCCAACCCATTTCCTCCTAAAAGTGCAAGGTGTCTCTGTTCATTGTGCTCATTTCTGGAGCAGTCCCTGTGAGTCGTTGCAGGAATGACAATGGCAGTTTAGGAAGGCTAATTAGTTCAAGCCAAACAATCATTGGTTCTTGAAAGAAAAGCAGGCTGAAAAGTGTACTGCTCATTTTTTTTTTTTTAAAGTTCAATGTTCTTTTTTTTAATTTTTTTAAAAATTTATTTATTTATGATAGTCACACAGAGAGAGAGAGAGAGAGAGAGGCAGAGACACAGGCAGAGGGAGAAGCAGGCTCCATGCACTGGGAGCCTGATATGGGATTCGATCCCGGGTCTCCAGGATCGCGCCCTGAGCCAAAGGCAGGCGCCAAACCGCTGCGCCACCCAGGGATCCCAAAAAGTTCAATGTTCTTGATTCCAGAAGCAACACAGCCTTCAAGCATTGCAGACAGGTGTTCAACTGGCAGGTGGAAGCACCTCTCACACACGCTTTGAGATAAGCACTGTCCACCCCCTGGGCATCCAGCTGCGTTGGTTTCTCTGTTTTCTCGTTCAAGTGTACAGACTGCGAAGCATTAGAGCAAAGTGACATTTTAGGACAGAAGAGCACCTGCTAGAGTGTAGTGACTCCAGGTTATAGCCTTAGTTTTGTGAGGAGTGGCAACTTTGAGCACAGACCGAGGGGGGGCAGTGACAGTCCTGGGTCACAGTGCTGGCTCTGGCTGTGAGTCTCTGGGCAAGTCACTGACCTCTTGGGCTCAGTTTTCTTGCTTATAAAACGAGAGAGAGAAGAATAGGACAGGATGTCTCTCTCCTGGGTGCCCGTTAGTCTCCAGGAGCTTTAACGCACAGGATGATGCTCAGGCCCCACGCCAGAGGTTCTGATTGAATTGGCCTGGAAATTTGACATTCTTAGGGAAGCTCCCAGATTCCTGGGCAGTCAGACCGGGGCCTACAGAAGAGGGAAATCCCGAAGAAGGCCTTGCCGCCTGACCCAGCCTCATCAGGGGCCACTATCCACACAGATTGCCTCTTCCTTGCTGTGTGGATTTGGGCAAGTTACTTAGCCTCTCTGTGTCTCAGTTTTCTCATCTGTAAAACTAAGATAATGATAATATCTACCTCACAGGCTTGTGGTTGGTGTGAGCAGGAAGCGGGTTACTATCTCTGAAGCACTCAGGACAGTCCCTGCTGCAAAGCCCACCGGGCAGGAGAGGGGGCAGTGGCTGTCACTTGTTTCACTGATTCAGAGGTCTCTTGTGTCCCATCCAGTCAGCACAGGAGCACACTTTGCACATGACGCTGGTGACATTTTGTTTCGAGAAATTCTATGTGGCCTTTTAAAATTCTGAGCATTTCTGCGAGAGCATCTGGGAAGTACTAGCTTCCTTTTCTGCACAGATGGGAGAAGGACAATCTGGAAGTTGTGATGAAAAGTTGTGCAGTAAACTTGGTAATGTGGTCCTGTGTGAGGGAGCGCAGGGAGGAAGGCCAGTGGGGTTGAGCTCGGAAATCCTCTTCCTGGGTCGCCTCATGCACAGACGAATCCCTTCCAGCAACTCTGCTGTTTGCCTTGAACCATTATGGCCACAGCCTTCGCTAGGGCCCAAGTCAGGGACCAAGGCCCAGCGGGACTCCCCATTTCCAGTAAGACCTGGGCTATATCTTCCCAGAAGATATTCCAGGTCGGACACACAACATGAGTTTGAAAGACGAGAGTCTCAGCCCTGGTTTTTTTTTTTTTTTTTTTTCCCTGTTCTGAGTGCCCTCGTCCAGTTCACTGAGCCTCTTTGTCCTGTGTCTTATCCACACAATGAAGTGGTTGGATTGTGGACAAGGTCATTTCAAGATTCTGGGCTTTCTGTCCACTGTCATGCTTTTTATCAGTATATGACCATTATTTACTTTTCTTTCAGTCCACTATAAATGTACTTATTTAAAGATTAGGGATGCCTGCATGGTGTGGTGGCTGAGTTGTCTGCCTTTGGCTCAGGTTGTGATCCCGGGGTCTTGGGACTGAGTCCCACATCGGGCTCCCTGCGGGGAGTCTGCTTCTCCCTCTGCCTGTGTCTCTGCTGCTCTCTCTGTGTCTCTCATGAATAAATAAATAAAAACCAAAAAAAAAAAAAGAAAAATAAACATTAGCATCACATTGAAGTGTTCATGATAAATACGCATGTGTGTTTTCATATATATGTCATGTGATAAATTAAAAATTATTATTAAAATAAGGAAGGTTCTTTTTTTTAAAAAAGATTTTATTTATTTATTCATGAGAGACGTAGAAAGAGGCAGAGACATAGGCGGAGGGAGAAGCAGGCGCCCTGCAGGGAGCCCGATATGGGACTCGATCCCAGGATCCTGGAATCACAACCGGAGCCAAAGGCAGATGCTCAACCACTGAGCCATGCAGGTGCCCCAAGGAAGGTTCTTCTGTGCAGCTCCAGTAGCAAATTACACCTCCTCATGGTGCATACACCATGCTATTTTGGGGAGCTCTACTGAAGTAGAGAGAGAACGTTAAGTCTTCCCCCGGTGTGGAACTCTGGGGAGATTTGACCCCCCAATGGACTGTGATCACAGCATATAGGAAGCAAAAGAAAGAGCCTTGTGGCTTCTGACAGCAGTTGCTGTTTTGATGAGAGTTTGGGGCTTTTAGGTGAGTGCAGGCATCAATTTGTTAAACTTGGTGGTTAAATTAAGAGACAAGAGAGTGAGTGAGGTCACAATGTCACCTGCTCTCTTCCTTGGTTTGGTCACCGAATCCGGTGAGGTAGCTGGTCCCATCCTTTAAAGAGCTCCTCCCTGAGGATAAGCAGTTGTTTCTGTGCTTCATCAGAGGAAAGGTTGTCACGTCAAGATTTGATTGACAGAAGCTTGGCACACTGAACATTTTCTTCAGCAGGGGAAGAAAATGCCCTGATAGAGAATGTTTGAGTCAACAATGTGTGTTGACTTTTTCTAGTACAAACTCCAAGCCCATCTCTTGAATCCTGAGTCAGACCTTAATGTTTAACCCCAGCTGTCTCCCCTATTAAGAAAGCTGCTAATATTTGCAAACTTCAATTTGTAAAAAGTTCATTGGACTGACTTAGGATGACGTCAGCAATCTTGAATGCGTGTGTTGTACCCTACGGTGTTCTCAGCACTTTCACATACATCCCGAGTCTCTGAACAGCTTAGGGGAGGGAACGGGGCAGGAATCCTTGCAGATGAGTGAGCCAGTGGCCAGAGGGAGCACAAGGAAAACAGTGCCCTTGAGCTTTCACTGGATCCATTGACATGAAGCCCAAAGCTTCTTGTCAGTCGCAAAGCTTCCGCATGGTGATCTGAGTTTAAACTCCAGATTGTGATTATCATAAATGTGGTTTTGGACTTAATTTTTTTTTATCACATCCGTAAGAGGAAGGTTATGGGAACATTCTGTAATGTGGCAGTTTGCTTAGGAAGTGTTTCCATTCTGGGCGTTCTCAATGTGTGGATCACCAACCACCTGCGTCAGGATCACCTGGGTGCCATTCCACACCCGCTGACTTGGCACCACTGGGGATGGGCTTGGGATCTGCATGTGTAACAGGCATTCCAGGTGATGCTGGGATTTTGCTCTCTGTGTAGCAGCGGATAACTTGTATTACTCTCTGGATGTGAAGACATTGGCTTGTTTTAAAGCTTGACTTCTGGGATCCCTGGGTGGCGCAGCGGTTTGGCGCCTGCCTTTGGCCCAGGGTGCGATTCTGGAGACCCGGGATCGAGTCCCACGTCGGGCTCCCAGTGCGTGGAGCCTGCCTATGTCCTTCTGCCTATGTCTCTGCTTCTCTCTCTCTCTCTCTCTCTCTCTCTCTCTGTGTGTGTGTGTGTGACTATCGTTAATAAATCAAAATTAAAAAAAAAAAAGCTTGACTTCTGGAGGTGCTAGAGTGGTTCAGTTAGTTAAGCATCCAACTCTTGGTTTTGGCTCAGGTCATGATCTCAGGGTTGTGAGATCCAACCCTACCCCAGACTCTGTGCTCAGCATGGAGTCTCCCCATCCCTCTCCCTCTGCTTCTTCCCCCATGCGTGTGTGCTCTCTTTCTCTTTCTCTCTCTTTCAAATTGATAAATAAATAAATAAAAAGAAAATCTTAAAACTCCAATTCTGGGGCCGAGGAGGGGTGTTATGGGGAGAGTAGAATCCTGTCCCCACCACCTCCACCTTTCCTGGAGAATTCTTTTCCTATTTCTGTCTGTCACAAATTATCTCAGAAAAATGGTGGGTGATGTGAAGCTCCATCCATCCTCCCTCCCTCCCTCCCTCCCTCCCTCCCTCCCTCCCTCCCTCCCTTCCTCCCTCTGTCCCTCCCTCCATTCATCTGATGTACCCAATATGTGCCAGGTGCTTGGAATATAAGAAAAATAAGACACAGTCCTTGACCTTGAGGGGATTAAGTTTAGTTTAGATAGTAGCAGATGTGTAAGAAGAACTGGAAGTGACAGCCACCAATTTCACAAACATTTAAGGTGGCAATGAACAGGAGATGTTTTTTTTTAAAAAAAGGAAATTAAAAAAAAAACATTGCAGGGAATGCAGAGAAGCTTTGCATGAAGAGCAGAAGACAAGTATCTTTTTATATTACGTAATTCTTCAAAGCACAGAGGTCTCTGAATTTTGGCACATGCTTTGAGATCAGTCCATGTATTATTTTTCAGTGTGATCCTTACTTGCCCATGAGTCAGAATCCAGGTGGTTGATGATTGTAGAAACTGGAGCATTAGTGATCATCTCTAACCATTCCTGCAAGGTACTCTGAACATTTAACTTTGACCCAGGATTATCAAATCATGATTTCAAGGTCAATTTTCATGGATGACTTTAAGGAATAACACCCAAGAACTGTTTTCCCACTATAACCTATGATTCCAAAAAGCTGGAAAGGCTGTTGTTTTATAAACTCTATCTTCCTTCATAGAAAGTCTACTGTTTCAGTATTTTCTGATGACTCTCATTTAATAAAATACCATTTGTTCACAATGAGAGTCCAACCAAGCACTCAGGATTGAGTGACAGATTTTATTGAGTAGCAATTCACATTTGAACAGATCAACTTAAATGTGGTTTGACCTCAGCCTTGTTCAGGAGGGGAAGTGCAATGGTGGGTAAGAGCTCCCTTCAAGACCTCCTGGTAGTTCCCACAAACCCTTGGCTGGGCAGTGCTGTCCAACAGGGCAATGCTGTGATGAGGGCAATGCTCTATGCCTGTGGGAATCAAGCACTTGAAACATGATCAGTGCAACTGAGTTGAGTATTTAATGGTATATAATTTTGGTTAATTTAATTTGAATTTAGATAATCGTGTAAAGTGTGCTGGACAGCTCTTCCTAAGACAGGATTGCCCTACATCAGTATAGCTTTCTCTTCTCCCTTTCACTCCCTGCTGGCACTTGCCTATCTGTTCTCTTTCCCAACTCCATGACTACTGGATACAACAAGAGGGCAAAGCGGATCCTAAGGCTGGTGGCTCTTGAAAACCATGGAAAGCAGCAATTATCAGATGAGAAATGAGTTCTGTGGGTGTGGTGTGAGTAGGCGTGACACTTCTTCAGTGTGTCCTCAGTTTTTCTGGACTCTGGACCCTTGATGGGTGGGAACACGGGAGGGAGAACCAAATGCTAGTCTTTGCAGTCTTGACCAGCAGTAGCTGCTCAGTAAGTATTCTTTGGCTCAATAAAGCATGTTAAGAGTGTGGTGATTTCTACTGCAACCAGGGAGCTGTTGCCCCTTGCTGTCTACTCCCCGTCTAGGAATGATAGAGGTGCTAACCAATGAATACTGGGGCTGTGTTGCTCAGTGGTATTTATTGGCAGCAGTAAGTATTGTAATGGAAGATCCTATAGAGTACTGGACATCTGTACATATTGAAGAGAAGTTGGCCTATGACACCCAGCTGTAATGGGTGGAATTGTTATAATATTATCAGAAAATAAAATTTAACTGAATTTTGATTACGTGCCCTACACAGTAGCAAGCACCACTAACTACAATTTTTTTTTCTTCTCTCAACCTTATAGGTAGCATTGATAAACCAGGTACATCATTGCCTACCTGGGTCATAGTTCTGCTTGCAGTATCATTGTCATTGCTTTTGATCCTGATAATTATTCTGATTATAATATTCTGTTGTTGTTGTGTCTCCGGGAAAGAGAAAAAAGGTAATTTTTTTTGTTCATATAGATTCATATATATTTTTGAACTTTTGGCACAAGCACTTGAATTTCATTAGTTCCTCAGCTCTTCCGTAAGGTGCATTGGCCTTCACAGTGTACTTTACCTGAAACTGGACATGTGAGCTTCAGAGAATGAAAGGACTTCCTAAAGAAGGGATACATTCCTTTTGGGGGCATACTGAGATCTTCACACTTTTGGGAAGGTGAAGAGACAGCACCTTTCTCAGCGAAGACACTGACTATTTGAGTTTTGTGCATATTTGTGAGGTTGTAAGGGCATTGTAATCTGCCATTCAGATGCTATGCTTTTTTTTTTAGAATATTGACTACCTGTCTGAGCACATTAAAACATTATTTCCTATTTTGTGTAATTCCAAATTGCCTTTTGTAGGCAAAATGCTGTAGAGGTAGGAAAAAAAGGTCTTCTGTCAGTAAAAATAGAATAGATAAATTAATAAAGATGATAACACATTTCTTCTGAATGATGTCTTTAGAGATACTCAAAAGCAGTGGCCTTGTTTGGGAGCCAGGCTAACATTGGGGTGGGCTTGCTGTAGAATTGAGCCGTTTGTGACTCTAAAAACCAAGGATCTTTGTCATGTAGTTGGCTCAGGACTTTCCAAGTGCTGAATGTGTGTCCAGCCTTACTTTTCTTTGTCTCATAAAACCTCACTTATGCCTATTTGAATATTTTCTACAGTTAAATAATTTTTCTTAAAATCAGACTTCTGATATTAGGCTACATGTCAGTTTAATTGCATTTAAAATTTTGTTAATACTAATTGCCCTTTGATGAGCACTTTTGTGGCTGTGCCAGGCACCGTGTTTATTATCCTACAGGGAATATCTCTCTTGGTGAGATATTCTGTGTAAAGTGCATAGTTAAGCCGTATCTAGGCTAATTGTCTAGCCTTAGCCCCTGCATGGATTTGGTTTGGGATTGGGAATTAATTCCATGATACAACTTTATTCCCTAGGCAACAGCACATGAAAAGTAGTAAGCTTCTGTTGGCCCATATTTGGTGGGAATTTGCTTTTACCTGGGAGTTACCCTATATGCCACAGATGGGTTACTCAAGCAAAATACACTGGATTTTAAATGAAAACTAGTGGATAATTTAAATTTTAATTTAGAAGTGACTAGGATTGTTCAGTGCCTTCAGATTAATTGTTTTCAATATTATCTGTTGTGGTGTCATTGGAGGACATTCTGATTATTTGGATTTCTGCTTCTCTAGCCTGGTAAGAAGGCTTGATGGTTGGTGGTCCATGTAAGATGTACACCAGAGTGACTCTGATTCTTAGCATCCTCATTTACAAGATGAGAATAAGTACCATCCTATAGATTGGTTGTGAGGATAAAATAATATTTTGTATTTAACATTGATATGTGAAACTTCCACCCTAGATTTTATCCTCTATTTAACTTTGAGATGAAAAGCTCATAAAAGAGTAAGCTGTTTTTATTGCCCTGGTTTGTAACAGGCCCAGGTAGGTGCTATGAGCAGGGCCTGTGACACCTCTCTCACAAATGCCACCCCATTAGGTGGAATTCACAATGGACAGTGCACTTCACCTTGACATAAATGTAAAGGATGCAGAGAGGTCCTAGATTTCCCCATGACAATTATTTCCATGCTTAAAAATAATACACATCAAGTTTCTTCAGAAATATTTTCTGGCACTTTGCTTTACTGGTGCCTGGAAAATTCTCAGTGCTCTGACTGGTTAACTGGGCACTGACCCCACTCAGTGTGGCCTGAGGGCCTTGGGATTGCTTGTGCTAATAGAACAGAGAAACCAAGCTCCCATCTCCTGGAGTCCATCTTTTATGGGAACACTAGTGATATACCAGACTTTCAATTCAAGTAAGATTGCTTCTGAGGTTCATTTGGGATGTGAATTGGCAGATGTTACTACAACTGAAAGTAAGTGAGAACATTATCTAAAGATAAGGAAGGTGAAAACCTTTTAGATCTCAGTAGAGTTGGATGAATAGGAGGTCTAGACAGGACAGCAGAGTTGCAAAGAACACTGGCTTTTGAGACAGATGATTGGAGACTGGTTTGTGGCTCTGTTACTATTTCAGGTTCTAAGTTCCCTTTAGTCTAAGAATCCACTGATTAAAAACATTAGTACTTTAATGACAGCTTCTGGGGGTGAATGCAACTCTGTGCATTGATACCATTGCTACATGTTGATTGAAAAGATATCTTAGAATTAAGGAAATGCAGTGCTTAAGTGATGTAATTCCTTATTTGTTAAAGTATAGTAATAAAATATAATAGTGTCTAGTTTGTTAAAAATATGATGACACTAACACCTACCTCTTGGGTGGTTGTAATGATTAAATGAAATAATATTTTGCACTGTGCTGGCACACAGTGAATACTGAGTGAATGGCAGTAGGGATTGGGAATGCAGAATGCCTCCTCCTGGTGAATGGAGTCTTTGTATCTCGCTAGTCAAATTCAATACTCATTAAATACTTATTAGGTACCTGCTATACTTCAGGTTTAGTAATGATATGATAGTTAATAGTGAATTCTACTTTCCTTATGCTTGAGAGTCATTTGGTAATTCAGTATGGGGGAATTTAATAATACTGAATGATCACAAATACTCAGCAATGTATTTAAAATCAGGGGTCTATAAAATTGATTAGATTTTATTTTCAGAATAATTATCCTGATTTTGCTAATGTGATTTTGTTCCCCTTCCCCCCCTTTTTTCCAGAATCTAGTTATCAAAGTCAAATAAGGTAAGTTTGAAATCACGTCAATTTTCTGAAAACAAAACCAAAAAACTGAAAAACAACCAAGCAACACCAACCCTACCACCATTAACACACACAACTGTGGGGTTTCAGAATTGTGTTAATCAAAATTAAGTACTGAAAATGGACAACTCTGAAAAACACGTATGCCAAATACAAAATCATATGGTAAAATCAATTGTTAAATAAAATAGGTGATGGAGCTCCTGTCTACATTTGACTTGCCCTGGCTCACTTAGGAAAGTAGATTTTCTGCTTGGTGTCTGGCATTTGCAACTCTTTCCACAAGAGGACAGTATGCACCGTGACTGTTGTCCCTCCTGTTTTCAGTCCATCTAGGGGACTTGAGGACCATTTTAAGAATAATAAAGAACCAGGCGGAGGTCCTGCTGGAATTTCTGGGGCAGTGGAGAGCAGTGAGGAAGCCAGCTGGATGGCTGCCGGCACATGAAAGCTGACCAGGCAGACAAATTAGGTAGCGTTTACTGCTTGTACCACTAATGGGGGAGGGGACAGAAAAATCCTTGCCATTCCCACAGCTGTCCAGAAGTAGCTGCAAGCAATTTTAAGGTAGCTACTATGTCAAGGACCTACAATAATACAATAACCAGCTGAAACGTCTGCAATATTTACACAAGTATAAATGAACTAAAGGGAGGGATTTTTAGACAGCAGTGATTTTGCTGGAGGTGTTATAACAAAACCATATCTAATTTTCAGTATTTTATTAGACAATTATAGTTTTTGAAATGCTGTGATTTTAAAATACCCTTTGGCTACACGTGGTGAATGAAGATGTGTGTCATCATTGTGTAACAGACACTAGCTATTTTCCCTTTGACCCCAATCGCTCAATGGTGATAATGTGGTGTTAGGAGAGGTGGCTGTGGTCTCTCTGAGGACACCATGAAGCAGCAGTCTGAAACTACAACTCCTTTGGGGCCTGACTTAGGGCAAGAGGAGAGGAAGGCAAATGGACTCCAGTAATTGTTCTGGCATTTCTCTTGATTGCTGTCATCAGAAGGAGGGCAGCTTGGATTCTTCTGTTCACCATTATTGACTTCACAACATCTTTTATTTCTATTTTCTAGGATCTTAGATGATTTCAAAACATAGTATAGTGGTCAACAGCTATTTGGGGTCAAGTAGAGAATAAGAGGAATAATGACAAGAGCAGCAATAATATGACAGTAGCGATGACAATAGCTAGTATCCGCTGGGTGCCGAACATACATTAGGCCTGGGAAGGAAAGACAGGGTGACTCACTGGGACCCCTGTACCCTACCTGCTTTCCCTGCACTGTGCTGGCTGTGCAAACTCCAGCTGCTCCCAGGTTTCTTCTGCAGTAAAATGACATACGTATGTCTTCCTATAGAATCAATGCATGTTTATTATAGAAAAAAAATTAAAAATATACTTTTAGGAAATGATTTTGAGGGACCTCTGGGTGGTAGAGTCAATTGTGTCCAACTCTTGATTTCTGCTCAAGTTGTGATCTTAGGGTCTTGAGTGAGCCCCAGATTGGGCTCTGTGCTCAGTGAGGAGTTTGCTTGATACTCTCTCTCCCTCTATCCCATCTTCCCTAAAAATAAGTGAATAAATCTTTAAGAAAAATAGAAATGATTTTGAAATCTCCCCTAATTCTATTGTTTAGAAGCAGGTATTATTGGGATCCCTGGGTGGCGCAGCGGTTTAGCGCCTGCCTTTGGCCCAGGGCGCGATCCTGGAGACCCGGGATCGAATCCCACATCGGGCTCCCGTTGCATGGAGCCTGCTTCTCCCTCTGCCTGTGTCTCTGCCTCTCTCTCTCTCTGTGACTATCATAAATAAATAAAAATTAAAAAAAAGAAGCAGGTATTATTATAGAAGTATGTGTCTTCTCACACACATATGCATTCACATAGATACACACACATGCATTTTGTGTCACATAGATACGCACACATGGATTTTGTGAAATTTGGATCATAGTAAATGTTATTTCACAGCTTGCTTTCTCATTTGGCACTATTCTGAAGATCATTTCTGTTAACAAATTTCTATAATAAATAAATTTCTGTTAATGAAACAAAATATTTGTTTCATTAGCTTAATAAAAATACCTTATTGAAGTATAATGTAAATCCAGAGAAGTACACAAATCATAGGTGTATAGCTTGGTTACTTTTCACAAAGCATATGGACCTTGAGTGGGGACATGCAGAACTAGAACATTCCTAGCACCCCAATCTCCCCATGCCTCTCAAATCCTGTCTGCCCCTTCCTTAGGGTCATGTCTTTTTAAAGTTTTTTTTTTATTATTGTTACTAAAAAATTTTTTTTAGAGGGAGAGTGAGAGAGAGGGACCAGGGAGGGGCAGAGAAAGAGGGAGAGAGAGACTCTTAAGCAGGCTCCTTGCCCAACACAGAGCCAAACTCAGGATCTCACAACCCTGAGCCCAAATCAGGAGTCGGATGCTTAAGTGACTGATCACCCAGGCATCCCAAAGGTTATATCTTCTGACCTCTGTCTCTCCCCACATCCCCAGAGATTAGATTTTAGATTCATACAAACTTTATATAAATGGAATCATATCATATATACTCATTCATTTTGGTTTTCTTAAGTGTCACACTGTGAGATTGGTCCATATTGTTCAATGAAGATGTAGATGGTTTATCGTATAATACCACACTCTGGGTATATATGCAACTTATTTTTCCCTTAAATGGGCATTTGGGATAGTTTTGGGGGTCATTATGAATTCTCTGGCACTAAGCAATTTGATATGTATCTTTGGTGACAAGTTCATAAGTACTCCTTCCTGTTTGTAGTAGGTTAGGTGTATATCTACCAGTGAGGTCTGCGTAGTAGAGTCAGAGTAGGTAGGGCAGACAGCATTGCCATACAGTTTTCTGAAGTGGGTGTGTTGGTTTATACTTTCACCAGCAGTGCATGAGAGCTCTCACCTGTAATAATTTTTACAGGTGGCATGGAATTTCATTTTGAAGATGTATTGTCATGTATTTCACTAGTCCTCAGTGGTGAGGCACTAGGTCGTTTGCAGTATTTGCTGTTATCAATAGCTCATGAATGAACATTCTTTCAAGTAAATCTTCACACATACCTTTGGTTATTTCCTTATAATAAGTTTTCAGTGGTCATACATGAATATTATTAAATCTTTGTATATCCATTGTCAAGTTTTCTTCTCCTGGGGTATTGCACACATTTTTATTGTATTTCAGAGATTGGCACACATTTTCTATAAAGGGCCAGATAGTAAATATTTTGCTTTTGCAAGCCACGCACTCTCTATCACAATGACTCAGTTCTGTTGATAGCTATAAATAAAATGGAAGTAGACAGGTGTGGCTGTGTTCCAATAAAACTATTTATAAAAATAGGTGGTGTATTTGCCATGTAGGTCTTAGTTTGCCAACCCTGTTTAATTTGGTCACTGGCTTCTGAGGATTGATTATTGACTGGGGAATGGAGTCCATGGGGCTATCATGATGAAGTTCCATCTCTCCCCACCTCAATGGGAGCATGAGAGACAGATCAATCACACAGTCGTGCTGGTGGCTCTGAGTGTCTTTCCTGATGCTGTGGTAAGTTCAGCAGGCACGAATGCTCTGGGTGGAGCAGTGTGAACTGAACGTCCACTGCTGATTAACATTTGGCTTTTTAAAATGGTCTAATTCCAGGAACTCTGCAAGTGTGAAGACAAAAAAAGAAACTTCTGAGATAAACTTAAAAGGCGGGAGTGAAAACAATGCCTATAGCCTAGATGAACCGAGGACAGCAAGTGAGTGGGCATGTGGGGCAGTCAGAAGACCTGGGCATGTGCAAGAGGGGCTGGCTGCACCATGCAGGGGACTCAGCCCTTGTGGGTCATTATTTTTTGAGTAACTTTCAGAAGAAGGAAAAATATCAGGACTATAAGTATTCTAGGAGCAGAGAAACAGTAAAAAACCCACCCATTTGTCCAAAGTTTAAAGTAAAGTGGGATGAAAATTTAAAGGCTTTTAAAATAAATTTTCTGGTTTCTTTTTTTTTTCATGCTTTCTCTTTTGTAAAAGCATTAAAATTAAAAGGCATTTTAATACATTGAGGGTCACTTGCCCCAAATGTCAAATAAAACTGAAACTCAAGGAGAAATCTGTTCCTACTGAGCTCTAGAGGGTGTGGGAGAAGCAAAAAAGGAAACCCAACTTTGAAAAGTCTTTGTAGCACCCGAACATCTTCCCTTTCGAGGACACAGTCCTCGTGAGGGCATCTTGGATGGCTTGGCCACCAGCAAGCGGCAGGGGTAGGATTTGATCTAAGATCCTTCTGGAAGGCAGATGAGAGAGGAAGGGAGTACACGTGGGTAGGAGAGGGAGACCCGGCCCTTACAAGTTGCCTGGCAAAACAAATTCCATGGAAAGGTGTTTCATTAGTTAGTTCTTGCTGAGAGGCTCTCCCTCAAATTGTTCTCACTAAGATTGGGGCTTCCCTCCATGGTCATCTCTCCTCTTTCACCATGGGCACCTTCCATGTCCATTCCAAATGGCTCACTTCATGGGGGATCCCTGGGTGGGGCAGCGGTTTGGCGCCTGCCTTTGGCCCAGGGCGCGATCCTGGAGACCCGGGATCGAGTCCCACTTTGGGCTCCCGGTGCATGGAGCCTGCTTCTCCCTCTGCCTGTGTCTCTGCCTCTCTCTCTCCTTCTCTCTGTGATGACTATCATAAATAAACAAAACAAAACAAAACAAAACAAAACAAAAACAAATGGCTCACTTCAGATTCCACAAAGCATGACCGTGTCCTTTCACATTCTGACCACAGCTTACAAAATATCCTATGGGCAAATGTTTATTTATTAGTGTTTCAAGCAATTAATCAAGTAGCTTGACCAGAATCATGGCCCAAACCAAACCTCTCTGTCTTTTTTATCCTCTTGTGTTCTATGTTTATTTTCCCTTTATTTATTAAAGCTACGGATTCACCTTGTCTCTGGATGAGGCTAATGAGTCAAGGAAGGACTTGACTGTGAGTTTGGCATATTTTTATTTCATTAGAAAGGTAAGATTTGAAAAGTATATGACCTCAAGGGAACGCTAAAAACAAATCTGTCTATGGTTAAGGATTACTTTATGCTAGGGCTACTACCTAAGAGCCAATGTATTTCTTTATAAATCAGAATTGCTTGGATGTTATTTGGGTTTTGTCACTCACACTCTAAAATCATTCTTCTCTTGCAGAGCTTGCTTCTCTCCCGCCAGAGTCCTCCGAATCCAGTGCTCTGGAACAACACAGAAACAGGCAACCACATCAGGTGATTGAGAGTATTTTCCTATTTGGAGATTTTTTTTTTTTTAGCCATTTAAAAATCCTTGTCTGTTGGTAGGTGATTATAAAATAGTACTTGCTTTATGTTCAGGTTGGAAGAATGAGGCCTTTGCTCACTGGTCAACCTGCTAGCATGGAGGACATGTAGTGCCTCTTGCACAGAAGTGTAGGTGAGAGCTTTTAGATCTTGGGGTATCACTTACACGCCCACATAGAGATGTTGAGTGGGCAGTTAGATGTGAAGTCTGGAGTTCCAGCTAAGGAACACTAGTTGTAGATATTTTTGGTTGTTAGGCAAACTCTGGTGGTTTCCATCCTTCCAAAGAACATGAAGAACACAGTCACCCAGGACCTATGAGGACACGGCATGTTACTTTTGTGACACAAAGAAGTGTTGGTTGCCACAGATGAGTGAACTGCAGTGCATACACAGAAAATATGATTCTTTATATCCACCATTGTATTAGGCAAAATATGTATTTTCTGACCTCCACAATGGTACCTTCTAATGAGAAGCACTTTGATATGACTCTGTGATGCTGTCCTGATGTTTATGGATATCTTCCTCTTTAGCTCTTGGAAAAGGCTCACTGGCAGATTGGGTTCCTGACAGGACATGAGATCTGTGGTCTTGGCTGTGTTCTGCCTATGAGTCCCTATTAGTCTGAGGTGCTGCTGTGGGGAGTGTCTTCACAGACCCATCATTCTTTCTTGGGGGTAGATATTGACTTGGGTTGCTGGGCAGCTCCAGGCCATAATATTACTCCCCACAGTTGGGATTGAGCTTAATCCATATATCTTGTCAGTGATGTGTGCCTCCCAGGCCTTTGTTGGGGAGGCGAGCTTTGATTGATGCTCAGCCATGTGTCGGGGGATCTAACTGATGCCATTAGTGGAAAACAAGTGGTAGCCAGATAGTAAGACATATGAGGGGTCTATGGCACAAGAGAACATTGGCATAAGTGACAAATTGTTGGGTTCCTGGTACAAATTCAGGCTATGTCCTTAGGCTGGGTGTCAGGAAAATGGAGAGGTAAATTTCTTTCCATCACGGCTGCTCTCTTTGGCACATAAATCTTCTGATGCATTCAATCTGGCCCAGGGAGAGATAGCTAGGGAGGTGTAACAGGTTCTCTTTCAAGGGGCCATCTCTTGAGTTAGGGGTGACTGGCTAAAGGGAGTAATCACCAGGCTGTGAAGGATGTTTCCTGTCAAACCTCCACAACTGGACCTGAGTGGGAGCTGTGGGCTGATGGAAGAGTTCTTTTCACCCAGAACGAAGCATGGTCACCCAAGAACACATTTCCTCCAGCCCTTATTTCTGCGACTTTTCTATAGTTACCTTTTACTGTCACCTGTCTTTCCACCAGACAAGCCAAAATGCTTATGTCTGGAATTGGGGGCATGAGGTAGGCAGGGAGGGAGTCAGAAAAGATTATGTCAAATGATCCCCCCACTGAAGTAGAAATGAAGACAAAGGGGAACTCTAGATGCATTTGGATACAGGAATGGAGAATGATGTTTTGGAGCTCAGAGTAGATGATTCTTAGGCTTGCAGTGTTTTGAAAATATGCAGGGAGAGAAACTTAAGAAGTTTCTGCTACTTAAATATGTAACCAACTAAATAATCTATTGGTGGAAAAAGAACAGTGGCCTGAAGGTGCTGGGCCCTGGGGGATGGTCACCTGTGTTTCTTGAAGTGTCTGTCAGGCTTCTAGGGGAGGGTGCATCTCAGCCCAGAGCATTAGGGTCCCTATGAAACCAAACAAAATGTAAGGAAGAGGAGCTGCTTTTGCCTGGGCTAGAAACTGGCAGAGGGTGTATTCTTCTACTTAGAATGTGAGAGCTTTAGTGCAAGGACAGTTTTGAAGAGTTCCATCTCCGATCGTTAACCAAAGAGTGCCTCTCAGGTATGGGCCTAGGCCGTGTCTGCAGGTTGCCAGACAATCTGGACTCAAGATGTGGTCTACGCTTTCCATGAGCATGTAGTGAAGGGAGGGAGCAAGACAGATGGCAGAGGGAGTGGTCTGGCCTCAGAGGATACAGGCCTGCATGTGGGCAACTGGCCACTTGAGAGCTGCCAAGTGGCCAAGCCACTTCTTATAGAAGCAGGTCAAGGTGACCTGTGGCACAGAAGTCCCTTTTAGAACTTCTCAATGCCAGCCCTGCAGCCCTGCCTGGTCCATGGGGCCATGTTCTTGATGTACAGGTGGAGGAGGACCTTCCTCAGAGCTTGTTAGGACTTGGGGCAGGAATACTTGAACCTGTGCTTTCTTTTGTCCTAGCCTTTCTCCATCCTGTAGTGAGCTTTGACTGTTAACGGCCCAGGAGAGGCAGCTGGGAGCTTCTCAGACCCTCTTCATCTGTCTTTCATCTGGGCCTCCTCCCCACAGGCCTCAGTATGACTCTAGCCCATGACAGAGCCACCCATGCTGTTATGGGGTGTTTCCATTCACAGGGGCTCCTCTAGGACTTCTGCCCAAAAAGCTGGCTTGTTGGGAGTTTAGGATTGTTAACTCCAGACTACACAATTGTGCAGAAAATCTGCACTAGCCTCGGGTCCTGAAAAATCCTTAGCTCCAGCTGAGAGATTTCCAGCTGGGAGTCAGCCTTCAGCAAAGGCTTTTCCCATTCCCCATCGCCACGGAGCTGGTGGGGGCAGATGCACATCTTATCCATGGAGGCATGGCATACACATCAGCAGCCAAGGCTCCCATTTTGTATTAATAGATCTCACAGTGGGGTGATCTTGGCTTTGCCGACAGCACAGCTACTGTTGAGTACATGCTCTTGTTCTCTCTTCATGCTGGCTTTCTCGTCTGCTCAACCCGCTGGTCTTATTTTCGCTCAGCATTTTCAGATCTTAACTAATGGGTGGCCATGGACCACATGCAGTCCAGCACAGCATTCCCAGGTGCTCATTAAAAGTTATTTGTTGAAGTGCAGAATGTCTTCCATGTCTCACATTCTGGTGTCACAAGCAAGGAGATACAAGGAATGTATGTACAGTAGAGATGGTCCCCACGTGGATAATCACAATCTGGTCATGACAAGCAATATTATTACACTGGTATAAATTAGTATGTTTGTAAAAATATTATGTTTTGAGTCATTGAAGAAAAGTGAATAATTCCATGTCAGATTGCCACTTTAATACTTTGCAGTCTTGGGCACTTTGGTTTTCAAGGGTATCCTGTTCAAACACCATCCAAAGAAGGGGAAGCCTGAAAGGCCAAGGGCTGCATATAGGAATTGTCAATGTGGCCTTTAGGATGACCAGATTTTTTGGTCCTATCTGTGGACCACTTGGCTCAGTGGACTTGGGGAGCAGCCTGAGTGCATCTGAGTTTTAAGACAACACGAGGTGGTTGTCTAGGTGGCCGGGTCTAAGGGCAATTAGCTACCTTATAGCAAGATGGAAATGGGTGGCTGCTGGAAGGGACAGTAGGACATTGCCACCAACCAACTTGCCTATCTGCAAGTTGTATCTGCAAACCACCCATGGTTATGATTTGCTAGTGTCCCAGAGCATTCATAATACTCATGTTAAGTACACTGGGTAGGGGTTGTACTGGACTCTTTTCAGGGGTGGAGGGTGCTGTGCCCTTATTGGAATCATGTGGATCCCCTGCAAGTAGAGGAGGGTCCAGCCCTGAACCTTGAGTGTGCATCTGGCTTAGGGACCAGTGAAGTGCTCTGAGGAGCAGGCATTGTGTCAGGGTCATTCATATCTTCACCTTCAAGATCACAACTTTCAGCCCCACCCAGAGTCCCATGTCTGATCTCCAGGTTGTGGTGAGCCTCCATGCATTGCATCCTCAACATGAAGCACCAGCCATGATTTTAATTACATCCTACACCCAACAGTTACTAAGACAGGAAGCTGGAATTTTAATACTTAGGATGTGCTACAAACCCTATTTATTGCTGTGTCAGCTTCCATAACTCTTGCTCCATCAATATCCTTCTTATTGAGGTCCAGAACACCAGAGACCCACTGGCCTTGGGGAAGATCAGCCTGAGATGTCTTGACAAGCCTCTTTTTCAGATCTCTTGTTATGTCCAGATACTTTCAGTACTGACAGCCCTGAGAAAGCTTTGGAGGGGGGAGGGCTCTGCTCAGGGACAGGCTGACATGAGTCTGGTGTGTTGGTAACTCTGGGCTGTAAACACAGGAAAAAGTACTTGCTGTCTGCCTGGAGCTCTCCCCCTTGCTCATCCCCACCTCTAAGCCCACTCCCCTATTAGGATCTCCCCTGAACATGGGAGTTTTCACTAGAGGCTGAGAGATGGGGGCAGTCCTTGTTCCTACCATCAACTGGCAGAAAGGAAGGATGTGCCCAGTATCCTGGATCCTAAGAAATGCTTGCTGAGGATGGAGGTTCATTTAGCACCTAGAAGTTCCTGCATCTTGGTACCTTGCTGCTCCCTTGGTAAATCTCAGTGGAGCAGTATACCAGAAGCTCTTTGGGTGTTTGTTAAAATGCCAAGTCCTGAGTCTCTTCCAGCCTTTCTTGATCAGAATTTCCAGGAGATAGGGTCAAAGAATGGGTGTTTTAACCATGTTCTTCAGGTGATCTGTTTCGAGGATGATATTTTAATGACTCAACATAAAAATGTAATGGACGTGTATAGTGCTGTTCCTAAGGGCAAGTCATCACGGAGTCCTGGGGTTTTCCTTACAATCATGCACTGGGAATGACTTCAACTTGCCAAAAAGCATGGAGAGGAATTTGGGGTGCTGTGTGATGCTGTGATGAGTGTCAGACGGAAGCGTCTCGATGCTGAGGTTCTTGACAATCGAAGTTCTTCACAATCATGGGGGAACACTTTTTAAACCTCCTGTAGTTTAGGTGGGTCCTAAAGCATACTGCATTCACTCTACATGAAAGAAAAACAAGATTTTAGGTTGTAGAGCCCCCAGAGCATGTATTAAATTGTAGGAAGGATCAGAAAGAAAAACAAGAAAGTGATGTTCAAAACTGACGTATACCAAAATGTGATGCTTCTCTCCACTGATGATCCCTATCCAGACTGGACTTAGAATTGGGATACATCATTCCGACTTTACTTTCTAGAAAGGAGTTTCTGTTGGTGAAGTACAGTAAACTCAGGCATAACTGCCCACAAAACATGTGAAGACAAAACTAATCAATAAAATTAGAAATTTTGACTAACAATTATAGCTAATGGGAAGGGTAAACACCATTTATTTATTTATTTATTTATTTATTATTTATTTATTTATTTATATTTTTTTACAATAAATTTATTTTTTATTGGTGTTCAATTTGCCAACATACCGAATAACACCCAGTGCTCATCCCGTCAAGTGCCCCCCTCAGTGCCCGTCACCCATTCACCCCCACCCCCCGCCCTCCTCCCCTTCCACCACCCCTAGTTCATTTCCCAGAGTTAGGAGTCTATGTTCTGTCTCCCTTTCTGACATTTCCCACACATTTCCTCCCCCTTCCCTTATATTCCCTTTCACTATTATTTATATTCCCCAAATGAATGAGAATATATAATGTCCTTCTCCGATTGACTTACTTCACTCAGCATAATACCCTCCAGTTCCATCCACGTTGAAACAAATGGTGGGTATTTGTCATTTCTAATGGCTGAGTAATATTCCATTGTATACATAGACCACATCTTCTTTATCCATTCATCTTTCGATGGACACCGAGGCTCCTTCCACAGTTTGGCTATTGTGGACATTGCTGCTAGAAACATCGGGGTGTAGGTGTCCCGGCGTTTCATCGCATCTGTATCTTTGGGGTAAATCCCCAGCAGTGCAATTGCTGGGTCGTAGGACAGGTCTATTTTTAACTCTTTGAGGAACATCCACACAGTTTTCCAGAGTGGCTGCACCAGTTCACATTCCCACCAACAGTGTAAGAGGGTTCCCTTTTCTCCACATCCTCTCCAACATTTGTGGTTTCCTGCTTTGTTAATTTTCCCCATTCTCACTGGTGTGAGGTGGGATCTCATTGTGGTTTTGATTTGTATTTCCCTGATGGCAAGTGATGTGGAGCATTTTCTCATGTGCATGTTGGCCATGTCTATGTCTTCCTCTGTGAGATTTCTCTTCATGTCTTTTGCCCATTTCATGATTGGATTGTTTGTTTCTTTGGTGTTGAGTTTAATAAGTTCTTTATAGATCTTGGAAACTAGCCCTTTATCTGATACGTCATTTGCAAATATCTTCTCCCATTCTGTAGGTTGTCTTTGAGTTTTGTTGACTGTATCCTTTGCTGTGCAAAAGCTTCTTATGTCTTGATGAAGTCCCAATAGTTCATTTTTGCTTTTGTTTCTTTTGCCTTCGTGGATGTATCTTGCAAGAAGTTACTAGCCAATAGGATCCAACAGTACATTAAGAAAATTATTCATCATGACCAAGTAGGATTTATCCCCGGGACACAAGGCTGGTTCAACACTCATAAAACAATCAATGTGATTCATCATATCAGCAAGAGAAAAACCAAGAACCATATGATCCTCTCATTAGATGCAGAGAAAGCATTTGACAAAATACAGCATCCATTCCTGATCAAAACTCTTCAGTGCAGGGATAGAGGGAATATTCCTCGGCATCTTTTTTTTTAAATTTTTTTATTTATTTATGATAGTCACACACACACACACACACACAGAGAGAGAGAGAGAGAGAGACATAGGCAGAAGCAGGCTCCATGCACCGGGAGCCCGACATGGGATTCGATCCCGGGTCTCCAGGATCGCACCCTGGGCCAAAGGCAGGTGCTAAACTGCTGCACCACCCAGGGATCCCCATTCCTCGGCATCTTAAAAGCCATCTACAAAAAGCCCACAGCAAATATCATTCTCAGTGGGGAAGCACTGGGAGCCTTTCCCCTAAGATCAGGAACAAGACAGGGATGTCCACTCTCACCACTGCTATTCAACATAGTACTGGAAGTCCTAGCCTCAGCAATCAGACAACAAAAAGACATTAAAGGCATTCAAATTGGGAAAGAAGAAGTCAAACTCTCCCTCTTCGCCGATGACATGATACTCTACATAGAAAACCCAAAGGCCTCCACCCCAAGATTGCTAGAACTCATACAGCAATTTGGCAGCGTGGCAGGATACAAAATCAATGCCCAGAAATCAGTGGCATTTCTATACACTAACAATGAGACTGAAGAAAGAGAAATTAAGGAGTCAATCCCATTTACAATTGCACCCAAAAGCATAAGATACCTAGGAATAAACCTAACCAAAGAGGTAAAGGATCTATATCCTAAAGACTATAGAACACTTCTGAAAGAAATTGAGGAAGACACAAAGAGATGGAAAAATATTCCATGCTCATGGATTGGCAGAATTAATATTGTGAAAATGTCAATGTTACCCAGGGCAATTTACACGTTTAATGCAATCCCTATCAAAATACCATGGACTTTCTTCAGAGAGTTAGAACAAATTATTTTAAGATTTGTGTGGAATCAGAAAAGACCCCAAATAGCCAGGGGAATTTTAAAAAAGAAAACCATAGCTGGGGGGCATCACAATGGCAGATTTCAGGTTGTACTACGAAGCTGTGGTCATCAAGACAGTGTGGTACTGGCACAAAAACAGACACATAGATCAATGGAACAGAATAGAGAACTCAGAAGTGGACCCTGAACTTTATGGTCAACTAATATTCGATAAAGGAGGAAAGATGATCCACTGGAAGAAAGACAGTCTCTTCAATAAATGGTGCTGGGAAAATTGGACATCCACGTGCAGAAGAATGAAACTAGACCACTCTCTTGCACCATACACAAAGATAAACTCAAAATGGATGAAAGATCTAAATGTGAGACAAGATTCCATCAAAATCCTAGAGGAGAACACAGTGCAACACCCTTTTTGAACTCAGCCACAGTAACTTCTTGCACCCTTTGTTTTTATATAAACTCATGGGCTTTGCAAATATTTTGCATCTTGATGAATAGTTAACACAAAGAGCCCTCCTTCTCATCTCCTCTTTCCAGGCCTCAACTCACTGCCAGTCCATTTTTCTGTTTATTTTGGGAAACTCTGTTTCTTTCTCTCTTGAGTCTGTCAGTTTTGAAGGGTGAGTGCATGAACGACTTGAAATGTGGATCAAGTCTTCCCCGCTAATCACCACCCTCCTGAGATAAACAGAAATACACTCTTGGTAAATTTAGAAAACGGCAATGCTTTTGTGCAGCCCAGCCGGGCAAACAAAAGGCAAACAACAACTGCAAAAATGTCAAGCATATTCACAGTGGAAGCCCAGTTCTTAAAGCTTGTTGCTGAGGTGGCTCCACCAGCTTCCTGTTCTCCCTGTAGGACTGGGAGTCACTAAGTTAAGACCATGTACCAGAGTGATTCTATCCTCAAGACTTACTAACATTCCATTGCAACTTAAATAATACATGGTGCCCAGTTACATTATTTAGGGTGTGCAATGCAGCTGCAGTGCCCTGGAATCTGAGCCGACACTCTCAGGATTGGCAGGAAAACATATTGCATGTTTTGCAATATGGCAATACTCTTCAGCAGGCATTGGCCCCTCTGGAGGAGTATATGATTTGCTTGGGATCACATTTCCCAATGAGAATGGCAAAGACTACATTTCTGAGAGGAGGCATGGCTGTCTGAGGGGACAGTGGAGTAACCTGTACAGGGGGTTGTTCAAATTTGTCCCTTGCCTTTAGAAGGAAAGTATGGTTTTAAAGACGGTTAGAAATATTTTATATTTTCATGCAGAAGTTAGAATTTCTATAGGAAGAGTTAAAAAAAAGAAAACAAATTGGAACAATGCATCTTTGTTATTAATTTGCCTTCATACAAACAAATATTGGATTCTTTGACCTGCATTGCTCATTAGGCCCTGAACTCAGAAACTTCTAGAGTGTGTGGTCATTGAAAATAATGAAATAAAGGAAGGACGTGTGTTGACATTTTGGTTCCTCTCTGGGCCCTCACATTTCATCTTATCTGATGAGTGGAGCTCTCTGCTCAAGTGTGCCTTTTACATTCATCTCCATTGATTAAATCCATCTTCTCTTTGTCACCAGGGACGTGACCATCAGTGGCCAGGCCCGGTAGGTCGCCCACAGGTTTCCTTCATCATGACCAGTCCTAGGACTGTCAGGAACGTGACTTTGGTCTAGTGAAGATGTCCCTTCAGTTCCATTTTGCACGAGGCTGATGACCTGCATCACACAAATATAGTCCTTCCTCTCTGCCCCAAGTGTGGGGTCCTGCTCTGCCAGTGGTACGAGGAAACAGTGAAGCTGGAATAATCTGAATGGACACTTCGTAGTGAGAGAAGGAGTCTATTTCCTCATCTTCCAAAGTAGAATTTGGCTTTCAAAAATGTTTCAAGATTTTAGTGAATTCCACCAAGTAAATAAGTAAAAGCTGCAAATTCATCATCTTAATTTACTTATCACTCAACACTCCTTGCTAATCCAATAAATGGCAGATAAGCCTATATCCTACCATGACTTTTTAAATATTTTTTTATTTTAAATCATATAAAGATGATATTTATGTATGTTTAATATATGGGGCATTATTGTATATTATCCATGAAAAAAGAGCATACACATTAGGATCAAACAGAAATCTAGGATTGCCTGGAAAATCAGAATTTATGGGTTAGGAGTAAGATTAAAATCAAAGCCGATATGCATATTGTGAAATATTTCATCATTGGATATTTATATGAAGACATTCACTTTTATCTGCTCCTTATCATTCTTGCTCTCGTGTTGTCCAATGGGTTAGATGTGGATTACACCTTGTGGGGGATGTACCTTACATGTCACAAATGCTGTGAAAAAACTGGAAATGGATAACATGTTCTTTAAGAAATAAAAGAGAAAACACTAAGCGGTATGTATTGCCTTTCTTAATTCCTTACTATTCAGGTAATAGTAAATAAAATAAATAAAATAAAGTAAATAAAATCATATCTTCACGTTAGTCTTTGATTACATTTGCCTCATAAAGTTAATATGAACGTAGTTATGACGGATAAAATTACTGCATTTTCTACATATTTATTTTGTGTGTAGATATTGTCAGTGCATCTCCTGCCCATCTCTTCATGTTTACCCCAGAGGCAGGACTATTATTTACTTGGCTGAGTGCTATGCCAGTTGGTACAGATTTCTATGATGCTTAGTAATTAGAGACCGTAATTAACAACACGCCCAACTATGGTCCTGCTAACGTGGAATGTGACTTTTAAAATGTGTTGAGATTTTAGTGTTGCTTTATTTATTTATTTATTTATTTATTTATTTATTTATTTATTTATTTAATTTTTTTTTTTAGTGCTGCTTTAGAGTTAGTAAGTATTGATGACAAGAGCTAGTATATGCTGGGTGCTGAACAAACATTAGGTCTGGGGAGGAAAGGCAGGGTGGCTCATCAGGACCCACACACCCTACCTGCTTTCCCTGCGCTGTGCTGGCTCTACAAAAACTCCAGCTGCTCCCAGGCTCCTTCTACAGTAAAATAATATACATATTTCCTTCTTTAGAATCAATGTTGTTTATTATAAAAAATTAAAAACACAGTTTTAAAAAATGGTTTTGAAATCACCCCTAATTCTATTGTTCAGAATTAGGTGTTGTTAGGTAAGTATGTGTCTGTTCACACACACGTGTTTGCATAGTTGCATACACATGTGCATTTCGTGAGATTTGGATCATCATAAACCTTATTTCATAGCTTGCTCTTCTCTTTTGACGTGATCCTGAAGATTTAGAATTGCCTATGACATTTTAGCTTTATTTGCTTAATAAAAATGTCTGATTGAAGTAGAAGTCCAGAAAAGCACACAAATTGTAGGTAATATAGCCTGGTTACTTTTCACAAAGTATATGAGCCTTGAGTGGGGACATGCAGAACTAGAGCCCCTTAGCACCCCGGCCTCCCCATGCCCCTCAAATCACTATCTGCCCCTTCCTCAAAGGTCACCTTTTACCTCAAGATGTGTTAAGATTTTAGTGATTCCTTAAATGATGTGAATTCATCAGGGTGATGTTTCTTATCGCTTAACACTCCTGCTTGCTAATCCACTCAATGATTAACAAAACCATGTACCACCATGATTTAGAAAATATTTTTATGATCTTAAACATGCTGCCTCTACCCTGAGCCCCCTCTTGGAATTGGTTATTACTAATTCCAGGGCTAATTGCAGGCGCAAATGGGGCTGTGGCAGGTATCTCTTCTGACCCACTGGTGCTCATACAGTATCTGAGTGGCTATTGTTCATGCTGTACTGGTTGTCAAATATTTTGAGTATCACCACTGCTTGGAGAATCCTGAAAAAAATGTCATCTCTTCTAGGACTATGTCCCTAAAGTGAGGGGATTGGCTGCCTATTTTCTCTGAAGTAGAGCTAAAATACAAAATTTCTAAAACCCGTGATTATTGCTGAGTCACTTTCTTAAGGTAATTTATATGGAAAAAATTGCTAATTCACTTGCTTAAGAATGAGTCTCTTGCTTAATATAGCTTCTTCTTTACTCTTTTGTCTCCCACCAGTATCCTGAATGGGTACAAGTCATGAGGAAAGGCAAGGGTCCTGAGACCCTTTGGACAGAGCTGTTCAATGAGTGAACACCATACTTTTCACTTCATGGTTTGCTCTCCTTAAACCACCCAGAGCCTGGATCCCAAGACAAGGCAAATATCATGTCATCCATGACTTTTGTAACCTTTACAGAAGCTAGCATTCTGTAGGCATTTCGTAAATATTCAGATCAAACAGGTCAATATTGAGAAAGACAGTATATCGAAATGTAACGAATATTCGCCATCTGCCTGCTATAAGAATCATATTTCTGTGGTTATTTTAGGAGTCAGCAGGAGTCGCATGTAGAATATGCTTGAACTTTAAGTTCTGAACTCTGCAGACCGGTGCCAAATGAGTTTCATGGAATTGTCTCCGACTTGGTTTGTGTGTGTTGAATCACTCTCAAAATATTTATCAGACTCTGGGAAGTTTTTCTGTGTTTTTCTACTTTCCTACAGTAGCTTGTTCTGGAAGTAGGGCTTCTCAAAGGAATCCCCAGCCAGTGCTTACTGCACAAGGGGTGGCAAGTTATTTGAACAGAGCTATCTGTAGCTGCGCTGTCCAAAACCTTAGCATGTGTGGTTATTTACATTTAAGTTATTTGAAAGTAAATAAAAGACAAGATCCATTTTCTTGCCACAGGTGAAGTACTCAGTCGCCATGCATGGCCAGTGGCTACTGGGTTGGACAGTGTAGGTAGAAGGTTTCACTGCTGCAGAAAATTCTATAGGACTGTGCTGACCTGGAGCTAGCTACTTAGAAATGACCTTGATGGGCCAAGGGTGGCCTCTTTTACACAAAACACTCAATCGGTGTTTTCTGTTAGTGTTATGTCTGTATACTTGCCAGCTTCTATTTAGGAACCCTGTAAACCCCAAGGCAGCTCTCAACTGAAAATGGTATTTTGCTGATGTGGTAAATTCATCTCTTACTTCTGCACTGCTGAGAGCTGAAGCAAGCTCAGGGGGATGAGGTGAGAGGGGTCAGTCACAGCAAAATGTCACAGCCAAGGGTGTTCCTCAGAAAGGCAGATGGGGTGACTGCTAAGGGGTGGCTATGAGGTGCAGGTTTACTTTAACTAGTATCTCTCACAGGTGTGCGTCATAAATCCTAGCAGTACAAAAACACTGTCCGTCCTTCCAGGCATCTTTGACCTTGGTCCCTCTGTCAGATTCCAAGCCTGCCCCTGAACTCAGGGACCTTCCACAGTTTACTTAAAGTAGGGCCTAAGTGGTAACATCAACACAGCAGAGATGAAAGGGATAGGGGGGACAGGATGGTAGGAAGGGTCAGGGGTCAGTAGAATGGGATAGACAGGGTGTCAAGCAGGACTGGAGACAGAACATGAGAGACTCCTAGCTCTGGGAAACGAACAAGGGGTGGTGGAAAGGGAGGTGGGTGGGGGGTGGAGGTGACTGGGTGATGGGCACTGAGGGGGGCACTTGATGGGATGAGCACTGGGTGTTATGCTGTATGTCGGCAAATTGAACTCCAGTAAAAAAAAAAAAAAAAAAAAAAAAAGGACTGGGGCAGGACCTGAGGAGCTGTTATTATCCACGGGGCTGACAGGACAGGGAGAGGTGGCTAGACTGGTCCAGAGAAGGCCTCTGCCAGTTGCTGGGCCTTAGGTACAGGTTTGCTGCCAAGTAGGAAACCTGGCAGTGGAGAGTGAGGTGACCAAGACTCCTTCTCCTCACTCTCCTGCTCATGCCTCCCATTGACCAAGCACAACCAGAGCCAGAGGTCCATGGGGTCAGCTGATGTCATCCATACAGGATGGAGAAGGGCAGGAAATGAATGTGGATGGCGGGCAGGTAGGAGATACCCTGCCTGGAGCATCTGGCAACATTTATGAAACAGAGATCAAGGAATGGAGAACGTGTTTGTAGAGTCATGGGCAAAGACGCACGGCTGAGCAGCATTCCACTTTTTCCTTTCCGTAACACTGAATCCACTTACCAAGAGAGGACACCACTGGGGGGAAAGAGAGGAATTTGGCTGCACTGAACCTGAGAGGGTCACGGCTTTGATGACGCATCAGTAGAACAAAGGGATTGATGGGCTCCTGAAGTCTCTTCCTGGTGCTTACCTTCAGAGAGGTGCTCACACACGCATGCACACACACGCACATACACACCTGCCCCGTCCTCACCTGACATGGCCCAGCTGTTGGGACCAAAGCTCCTCTCACGTGAGTGTGTGCAGACATCCCCCGTCCCTGCTGCCCGGGGAGAGAGCTGTGCTCATCTGCAGATGGTAAGTATTTAACTCTCACCCAGTTCAGCCTGTAAATCACACCATGGGCCATGGCCTTGGGTGAGGCACACCCTCCAACATTTATGAAGCGGGCGCTCCAGTGTCTCCTCGGACCTGGGCGAAATGCAGAGTGGGAAGCGGCAGGCTGGGTCCTGGGCTGCAAGCCACCTCACATTTGCCTTCCCTCCTTCGTTGGTGGAGGCATGTTATTTCTAGCAACACAATGGGATTTGGAACCCACGGACTGGTGGGAGGATTTGTGAGAATTACTGCCCAGCCAATGGCTTCAGACTGAGAGATTCATGACCGGCGTCTAATCCTACTGGGCTGACAGAGCAGAAAATGAGTGATTCCAGTAAAGCCTGGGGGGAGAAATACAGCGTAGAATGTATTGATTATATTTATGTTCAGGAACCTTAAGAAAGTATGGTATTTTGTAGGGTAACTTAATTTGAGAACAATTGGTAATATTATGCTTCAATTTCACGGCTAATAAAGTCTGAGGTAGTTCAAATAATAGCAAATTATTGTCTAAGTCAAAAACTGATTCTAAACATTATAGTTGGTCTAGTTTTTTCTCCTTGGAAAATGCAAATAGAGTGGGAATAGGTGAAATGTGGTTAGCCTGAAGGCTTGTGTCCTGGCAGTAGCAGGTGTTGGAAGAATGTGCCCATCCCTTCTGCATCTTCACAGTTGTGTGGTACGTGTGTGTGATGTACATGCATGTGTGTGTGCTATGGTTGTGTTTGCATCTCTCTCTCTGTGTGGTATGTGTATGTGGCGTGCATGGGTGGGTATGCAGTGTGGATGTGTGTGTATGCATGTATGTGGTGTGCACGCATGTGTATGCTTTGTGTGTGTTTGCAGCTCTGTGTGTGTGGTATGTGTGTGTGTGTTGTGCATATGCATGTGTGTGTATGCATATATGTGCTGTGTCTGTGTGTTTCCGCAGGTGCCTGTGTCATGGGGGTTAGGAGAGCTGAGAGAAAGGCAGGGGTCCCAGTTTTTCTTCGCAGGTCCAAGTTTGCATCCCTGTGGTCCCAACCCTTCCTGCTGATGGCAATGACTACAGGCCCATCCTGGATGCAGAGGCAGGAGCTTGCCATGGACTCCTCGTGGGCTTCGCTTCATAGTCCCTGGTTAGTGACTCTCCTGATCCTCTCACCTTCCCCTTCTGGGCCTTTACTTCCCCAGCATCTCCTATGATTGGGTGAAGTTGAGTCCCTATAATGAATCCCTTACTCTGTGTTATTCAGAGTGTTGTGCTTCCCTGATGCAACTCTAACAAACCTACTCCCTGTTGGGTTGATGCCTGGACTGTGTTAACACATCACCTTAGATGTCTTCATTGTGCTACCTGGTGACATAATTGTTTGTATAACGATTTGCTGAATGCCTCCTTTCGCATTAGATTCTGTGAGGGTGGGCAGCTCCACGTCTGCCTTGCTCCCTTGTGGCCCGGGCACTACTTCCACCAGGGCAGGCACATTCCATGGGGGTCCATAAATACCTGCCGAATGAATGATTTATTCCAAAAGCAGTGAGGGCACATGAACCTTGATTTTGTTTTTAGGCAATTGTTCACATGTTTTTGAAATCCCTAGGCTGTCAAGGTCCATGAACTGATGCACGTTAGCAGCCACTTTCCACTCATTGTCTCACCTGATGCCACAAATGAAGGAGGCACAAGCATCCACCTACTGCTAGAGACACACACTGTTAAGGTAATCACCATGAGTTTTCTTGGTCAGAGGGTCATTGTTGAGTTGGATTTTCTCTTTTGGAGGCCTGGAGGCTCCTAGCAGCACGATACAGGTGAAACAGCTAGAGAGAAGCAACTGGGCTTGCTGCGCAGGTGACCTTGGGAATGTCACCTGACTCGTGTGAGCTAAATCCCATTGGTAAAAAGTGTGAACGTGGTTGAGTGCTTGAAGTTCTTAATGATTGACAGGGGCCAGTGGCTTCCAGTTGAGGGCAGGTTTCTTTAAAATGATAGTGATAGATCTGTTTATATGAGCTTATGTTTCGCTGTAAATGTGTCACAAGAAGTAAAAGCATAGAATGTGTTTGTTGTGCATCTAAGGAACCACATTTTCCACAAATGCAATGACCTTGGAAAGACTGTGGTTGGCTTTGCGAGGAGCTTCATCCAGGGCGGTTTGCCATTTTGGCAAACTGCATCACCAGCAGCACCACCACCTGCAGTATCTGAGCTGCTGTCATGAGACCCAGCAATCGCTCTAGAGTTATAGCTGCCGCATTCTGGTGATTCGCAGTGTGGAGGCAGGGATTTGACTGTTTCTTGTGTCCTACATGGAGTTCCACTGAGCATTGCATTTTGCTGTCTTATAAACAGCTTCCCTGTTAAACCTCTTTTATACCATATACAGGGCGTTATGTTGGAGTTTTATTTAATCTTGAAATTTAGGTATACAGGTAAGTTATCTATGAATTTAATTTCAGAACGGTAAAACAGGCATTGCAGAATAATTGTTATCAAACTGGTGTTGCATTCGAAAGGGCAAGAGCTTTTCCACTATCTGTCAATGTCCTTCTAGCTTCACGGTATCTCTGCATCTCCCCCATTCCCATAGCATCACATTTGACTTCCGGAGGAGGTTTGGCAAAAGCCAAGAAGAGGAAGCCTCCAAGTTAGCATGTTCAGGTATGGATTTCTTCTCTTTCCAGTTGTGTTCCTTTTACCTGGATGTTTACACATTTCTTGAAAATGTTTTGAGCATTGGAGAATTATCAGTGACATCAGAGCTTCACGGGAGACCTTTATAGCACTGCGCTTGACATTGTCTATTTGCAACTTCTGGTGCTGAATTCAGTATTTACATGCAGCAAACTGGCTGCTTAACATTGGAGAGGGGCTCTACTTTTGCCAGGGGTGTAGACAGCTGGAAAGAATGTCACTCGGACTTCAGTGAGAACATGCTAGAGAAAGTACCAAATTGTAGCTTTCTCTGGAGCCATCAGAAGTCAGAGAGCTAAGATCACAGGGCAACTGAGTAGCCTGAAGCCCAAAGAGACAGAGCCCTTCCCCCCTAGCAAAGGCAGGACATAGCAGTTGGCAGAGTATAGGAGGAAGCCCCCTCTACTAGAGAAGTGTTTCAAAGAAATCAGCTAAAATTTTAAGTAACTACACCTGGCCCCAGGATGGACTCCAGCGTGTCAGCACAGAGACCCTGGGAGCAGCAGATGCAAGAGGATTCACAAGCACTCATAGACTCTGTTCCTTGTACCTCCATCAGGAACTCTCCAGAAAGACCAGGGTGGGAGGCTGGAGAGACCTTGAGTGGCCACTTTCTCCTTGCATCCTCACATGGTTGTGCCTCTGTGCATATGCATTCTTGGTGTCTCTTTCTCTTCTTATAAGGACACCAGTCAGATTGGATTAGAGTACACTCCTTATGACCTCATTTTACCCTCATCATTTCTGTAAAGGTCGGGTCACCAAATACAGTCACATTCTGAAGTGCTGGGGTAGGGCTTCAACACATATAACTCTTGGGGGGAAATAATTCAGTCCATAATGATACCAAGAACTAAAACAACCCAAACCCAGTTCCATCTTAACTAGATTTACTCAAGCCTCCTCACTTAAAAAAAAAAATCACCTCTCATCCTATTATAAGTGTTTCCCCATTGCTGCAGTCACTATGGTTGCCATGGTTAAAGATTACATAATAATTCTTAGAGTGGATTTGTCATTCTTATGTCTTTTCCTGCTGTTGCACATTTTAGGTTAGTTCCCCCATTTTTTTTTTTGCAAGGAAGATTTTTTTATGCATGTATTTTTGATAGTTGAGAACAGGACATTAGGATAGATTCTAAAAAGAGAAATTAGTGCATGGAAGGGGATGACCTTTTTCACGTGCCGAATTGTATTTCCTGCAAATTCATGTATTGAAGCCCTAATTCCCATTACAATGGCATTTGGAGGTGGGGATTTGGGGAGATAATTAGGGTTAAACAGGGCCATGAGGGTGGGCCCTTAACCCTACAGTGTTCTTCTAGGAGGAGAAGAAGGCACCAGGTCCCTCTCCCCACCCTCATCCCCAGCGTGTGCCCACAGAAAGGCCATGTGAGCACACAGCCAGAGCAGACCACTACAACCCCTTTTACACATTACACAGGCATTAATTATCCATAAATGCTCTTGCCCGTAATGAAGTCACCTACATTTTCTTCTGGCCATTTACACAAACTTCTCTGTATGACCCCCTCTGAATGACTTTTCTGTCATCTATAAACAAGATATTCAAATGCACTCCTTCATGTAGATAATTTATGCAGATATATGTCTGGTTTTAGCACTGATATCCTACAATTAAAATTCATGATTTTTGTATCTTTAAGCTTATCAATAACAAAGCAGTAACCGAATTCAGACATTTCCTTCTTTTTTCTTTTAGATCAGCCCTTTCATGTACATATGACCACATGACTAAAACCAAACTGAAACCCAAGAAAGCCCAAAACCCTTCAAACTAAAAAACCCCTGGAGTTATAAGAATTCGTGACTAAACCCTATAAATATTTTAGCAGACATTTTCCCAAAGTATATTTTTCTGTGTCTTTAATACAGAAGGAGTATTCTCTGAATACTTATTGCTTTCACTAGATTTGCATTAGTTTAAAACACAGAGAGAAAAACCTCAATGCAACACTTTTCTGTCATGTGTGTTGGAAAATATGAGGAGTGAAAATTATGTAAAAATTAAAAATGAATAGCCAAGGAGAGATTGGCTATCATTAGATGATCTGACTTTGAAGACGAACCCTTGGTTCCCCCTGCGATATGGCTGCTCTGAGACCACGGGAGTATCACTTGGATGGAGGATCAGATTTTGCTTCAGAGCCTTTGTTGCTGTCTTCAATCGAAGCTACAGTCAGCCAATGAACATTTATTGATTTTCCAAGGTTTCTTAGGATGCAAAGAATAAGGTACTGTCTGCATGGACTTTTTGAATCATTGGTTTTGTCAAAGTGCTGTTCTAAGGCTGACTACTGCTCATGATGGCACCCTAGGGACTTGCCCCTGGGTTCTCACATGAGTCATATCATCTGAAAGAGAAATACATCTTCTCTGCTTCTCAGGTTTGTCAATATTTCCTCAAAGACTGGCTATATTGCAGTCAATGTACAGATCAGGACTTTTAGAGGGAATAGGGAAATTTTCAGATGATCCAAAATTGTCACTTAATGTTAAATTGGCTCATGAATCCAGTTACCTCCTTGCCCAATTTCCTGACATATGCACACAGCAAAATTGATGGGGGGGGGGTTAGTTCACCTCTAAAGAAGGTGATTTCAGGAAGCAGGAGTTAGGGAGTAGGGAAGTGAGGTAGGGAGGGGGAAAGTAGAGGGTATGGATGTTATCCATAATACACACAAGCCAATAGGACTTGCAATTGTGACGTGAGGGCTCAGGCCCAGGCTGCTCCTGCAAGGAGCATGGGTACCCCCAGAAAGATTCACCTGAAGGACAGCAGGTTTATTCATGTGCTCCATTCCCACTGACCGGGGACATTAATGTCTTCCTCCCTTCCTCCCAGCTGCCAAGAAAATGCTGGGGTACAAATAGGGGAGGCTCAGGTGGCTGCCTGAGATGGGGTGCTGCACAGTGCAGGATGAGTTTGAGTGCACTGGGAACTCTTCACTACATCTGTGACACTGCATCAGGGAGACAAGACTTGCAGTACCAGGAGCATTGGCCTCAAGTGACTTTGTCTCCCCCTTCCTTTTCCTACCCGACTCCATAGCCAAACAAGCCAAGATCAGAAGAGAGTAGAGGGAGGACTCAAGCTTCTGATCTCAAGACTCCCATAGTCTAAGTCTTGCTTTTTTTTTTTTTTTTTTTGTAAACTGTTGAGAAAGTGTGCAGTCCTTGCAGCTGCACTTAGATCATGATAATTATAAGGAAACAAATTAATGAAGAAGCCTGGGGGTATTGACGAGCATTCTTCCATTGTCATGGCTATGCAAGCGATTCTCTTAAAGACCTATAGGACTAACTAGACTTAAAAATTAATGAGGGTGACATGTTTTAACTCATATGTCTTTTCAGAGAAAACAAGGGCAGGTGCAACCGCAACCTGAAAAATGCAAAATTTAGATCCATTCTCTGAAAAATGCACAATTCTGAGTTTCAAAGAGCAATGGCCAATTGTGGTGGAGGGCATCTGCATGGCTACTGTTGGTCATGGCTTAGGATAGCACCAACATACCCTTGATTTTTTATTTCATCATCAATATAAAAATAGTAACATCTGTCTGAATGTGATACTACATAATATAAAGCTATGATATGTGGCTTCTTAAAAGCTTACATATAGAAGACACTACTGAGGGGAGAGGTTAAGTAATGTTGAGTCAACCAGGAAAACAGTTAAATGAATGTTTAAAAGAGTGAGCTATTAGTGTCATTACCAAGTGGTAAGGTTGTGAGTGTGGTTATGAATTCATGTTTAGGGGAGGGTGGCTGGGAGATTTTGCTGTTGTTTTCCTGTAATGGTGAATTCCTTGGGAGAAACGGGTTTCAAGTACTGCTTACCTTTAGGAAGAGATGATGATAAGAGAGAGCATCTATGGCTAGAGTGGGACTCCAGAGATGACTTGGACATGGAACCATGGCCAACGCTATGCTGAATATGTTTTCTAGAGAAGAACACACATTTTAGGCAGCTTGAAAGATTTGTTGTTGGAAGGCAGGATTTTAGCCATGTTGGAGGAATGGATAAAGAGACATAGTGTGTGATGTGCATAAGCAGAAGGGAAGGATGGAAGACAACAGCAAAGTGGTGGGTTTGTACTGATTTACTGTGCAAGAGAGGAAGGGCACCATGGGAAAGGAGTCACTGGAAGAGGAAGTAACATTCCCAGGGGTCAGAGGACAGTCCAAGAGAAGTCTAAGCATCAGACAGTGGACCAGTGAGGAGCAGGGTAGAACCCAGAGTGGGGAAGGTGGGAAACATTAGGAAGGACCTACCCTTGGCTGGTCCTTCCATAATTAGTGTGTGATGGTTCCTGAGGATCTTCTGAGGGAGGCTTTCTGAATGGCCAGATCCTCTTTGGAGAACTTTGACCATGAATCATCTTCCATTATGTAATCAAAGTGCTGAGTTTCGTTCGCCTTTCATTCTCCTGGTGGTTAAAAGCAGGTTGCTGGTGACTTGGACTGAGTCTGATGGAAACAGGCCACCTGGTAGGAGCCCCTCAGTCCTGGCCAAGTGCTCAGCCAGCGATTTCTGCAAGTGACACTACATGTCTCTGCCACACATCTCATTGCAGCAATTAAGGGGGAGGGGTGCACAGGGCGTGGCAATCCTAGCAAGACCTCCCCTCCCCCAGCCTCCCTGCTTGAGATGAAATGAGAGCTGGTTTACCAAATTTCTCCTAAAAGACCAACAGAAACAATCTTATCACTCAGTATGCATATCTCTCTTTAGGTCATTCTCCACCAGAGCCCCAAGACTTTTAGTGGCCTTTTCCCATCCTGATTTGTGCCTCACAAGATTCTTTATATCTTTTAAGAGGACTCAGTCTCTCACCCCTTCCCTACCACTCAAAACCCCCTTACTGTGTCCTCTGAAATGTGATCTGGTACCAGCAAAATTTCCTGGATCTTCAAGCTCTCAGAAAGTTTCCTTCTTTCTCAGAATGAGATCTGCTCTCCCCCGGGGACACTGTAGTCCTCTTGAGTGTTGGCTATTTCTTCCCTCATTCTCCGTGAAGCACAGGACTGGGAGGAGGGTGCTCCTGTGTCTCATGGCCTCTTCCCTACCATTTTCTTCCTACTTTCCTCAAAAATTCTGGCCTCATCAGATAGCTTCCATTACCATACGTATTAGGCTGGGTTTTCCAGAGAAAGAGAACCAACCTCCTCTAGTAGAAAATATTATAATGTCATATTAGAAAAAAATATGTGATATATTGTCTACATATTTGCAGTAAGGAACTGGCTCACATGATTATGGAGGAGTCTAAAATCTGTAATGGGCCAGTGAAGACGCAGGAGAGCTAAGGGTGTTCTAGTTCTAGTCTGAGTTCAAAGACTTGAGAACTAGGAGAGCAAATTTGTGTAAAATCCTGTCTGAATCGGAGACTGAAGTCAGGAGAAGACAAACGTCTCAGCTCAAAGACCACGAGGCAGAGAGAAAAGATTCTTTCTTATTCTGTCTTTCGTTCTATCTGAACCCTCAAGGATTGGATGCAGCCTCCTCTAATGGGAGATGGCATTCTGTTTTACTCAGCCTACTGATCCAGATGTTAATCTCATCCAGAAACCCCCTTACAGACATACCTAGAAGAAAGTTTAACCAAATTTTGGGGTGCCCTGTAACATGTACAGCCAGTCATCACACCATACTGTCCTGTCACAGTCCTCCACTCGTCTTCTGGTCACTTCTTTTTCATGGAAAGTTGGACACTCCATCGTTATTATTATCTGGGGAACTGTAGAGAAAATATTTTTATGTTTCTGCACAGTTAGAGCATTCTGAGCAAATTTTATTAAATTTGAGGCCTGGGCTAAAAGAACAAGCCTTGGAAGTTGAAGTGTGATTAGACAAGGAGTCCGGAGAGATTTGCCTCCCTGGAAGTGTATGTTTACAGTTCAAGGTGGGGATGAGACCCAGGGCCATCCATGGGTTCTGAAGCCGGAGACACTAATCTCTTCCTCTTGGAATCATTTATTTACATTCCACAGGGTAAGAACTCAGGATCCTTTCCAAGGAGAATTTATTTACACTAGGGAGTGACAAAGATTCTTTGCTTGACCAAACGTTAGTCAGGCTCCTGAACCTTCTCCTAGACCAGTCTGTATACTTCCTTGTAAAATCTAGTTTTAGCAAGAACCCTGCCAAGTCAGTTTAACCACAGCACCCACCCTGGATGTCTCCAGGTTCCTCATCCTCACCTCCCACCCCAGGTGGGGTCTGATCACCTGGCCTGCTTTCAGCAAGAATCCTGTCAGGTCAGTTTTGCCCGAATCTGCTTTAGCCCTGAAAATTTTTTATCTACTCTGCTTAGACATGTTTTATCCACTGCCTCACAACCTGCTCCTTGACTATAATTTCCACTTGTCTATGCTGTATCAGAGTTAAGCCTGGTGTATAGTAAAGTATTTTTCCCCCATCTTAATAGTTCTGAATAAAATCTGCTTTTACTACTATAACTACTGTCCAACTCTGGTTTTTCTTAGGCAGGAAATAAATTTTATTTTCCTTTTTCAGAACAGGAGGAGGACTGGGACACAAGCCATTCTATGTAGCCACTCAGATTTATATTTTTATTTGTGGACCACAGTGTGTGTGTGGGGACATCTGATGTAGCTCTAATTGCATCTCATTGTATTACTGCAGGGGCAATTGGGGGATGTGAGGAAGGAGGGTGGTTATTAGAAGTAATAATTAGTCTGTCTTTGTTCTGGAAACTCACATCAACTTCAACTGAATGTGAGCAGCCATGGATTCTGAACACAGAACATTGTCTTCAACACTGCTCCAGTTCTTGGTGATTGAACACTCCTGTCAAACCACCACACTCAGGCTTCTTGGGTCCTTCATTTCCTCACTGTGCATACACATTTCTTCTCTACTCTACTCCCTACCCATTGCTTTGATCATTTCTTAGACCTCCAAAATTTAAACTCTGAACATATTCTGCTCAGACTCCCCACTTCTTTCTTTCTCTTTCTCTCTTTTCTTTCTTTTCTTTTCTTTCTTTTCTTTCTTTTCTTTCCTTTTTTTTTTAGAAGGAGGGGCAGAAGGGGAGGGGCAGAGAGAATCTCAAGCAGACTGCCTGCTGAACAGGGAGTCTGACATGGGGCTTGATCTTATGACCCTAAAATCATTACCTGAGCTGAAACCAAGAATTGGATGCTTAACCGACTGAGCCACCCAGGCTCCCCTCTTATCTTCACTTATTGTAGTCCTTCTGCTCCCATGATCCTTAGTCTTCTTTGGGACCACCAATGTACTAGCAGTCCTTCTTCACTCCTCATGACTCCTTTTTTTCACCCAGTTTAGAGTTCATGGACCTTAAATATAACCATTCCCTTACACACACCCTCAGCTCCTTGCCCTTCCTGACATTGCTCGGCAAAACTCCAGCCTTCACTACAGTAGATTTTCTGAGTATTTCACACTCACTTCCATTGGCAGCATGTGGTGCTAATTGTTCCTGTTTTGAATTCATCACACAACCTCACATAGCTCTTCAGCACTGCCCAGCTATCCTGCTACTTTCTCTTGTCATTTTTCCCCTCACCTATACAGAGATAATTATTTCTTACTTTTTCTTCTCTCCTTAAAAATTGCTCATACCCTATGTATTAGTCAGTTTTTGCTCTGTAACAAACAAGTACAAAATCCCAGTGGCTAGGAATTTGTGACCATACTTACAGGTCTGTGGATCAGCCAGGCTGCTTGTTCCATGTGTCCCTCCAGGTGTCCTACCATTATCCTGGTAGTAATTGGTGGCCAGGGGCCACATTCTTCTCATGGCAATAGCAGAAGCAAAGGGGCCAAGACCAGGTGGACTAGGTCATTTTGTTTCTCTGTTCACATCACATTCATTCTCATTCCATTCGCCAAATTAAGTCACAAAGCCAAGCCCCCCCCTCTCTATGATGGGAAAGTCTACTCCTCAGATGGAGATATTGGGGGAAGGGAATGATTATTGTTGAACAATAATTGCCCCCAGGAGATGATATTGTTTTATTTCACTGAGTAATGAAAGGAGGACCACCTTATGTTTTCCCTGCCAAATTGTCAGCCCAACATCAGCCTTGGTCTGACTCATGCACCCTACTTCTCTTGTGGTAAAAAGCCTACTTTCGCTGTGCCCACTGCTCCAGTGTGCCTTGGATCCTGTCTTCTTTGGCCATGCCAGTTGGCTTCCCTGCATGGTTGGCTTTTCCTTCTCTCCTGAATCATTCTCATTAGCTAGCACACTCTATTGCCTGCACTGAAGCATCATCCTTGTTTGTTTGACCCTCTAGTCACTAACCCCATCTGCTATTCTCTATAGCAAAACTCTTCACAAGAGTTGCTCCAAATCACAGTTCCCACTATCCCATTTCCCAATTCCAATCAAGATTTTGTCCTCCACATTGAGATCATGCCAGTCAAGGCCACCATTGACTACCATCTTGTCCAACCCAGTGGACCCTTGGCACTCTCCATCATGCTTGACCCATTGGTGGCATTTGACACGGTTGATTGCTTCCTCCTTGAAATCTCCATGGTTTCCCTGAAGCTCCATTCTCCCCTTCTACCGTATTAACTTCTTCTATGTTTTTTTTTTGTTCGTTCTTTGGGATTCTCCTCTTCTTGTGATGTCTAAATCTTGATTCATTCTGAACTGAGTTTTAGATTCTCAAGGTACAGTCTCTTTCTAGATGGCTTCACATTTCACATTTCATTAATCTCATGACTGATAGTTCCACATTTTATATTTATCCTTGACCTCCCCCTGAATGCCAGACTTGTTATCCAATTTACTATGTGGCATCTCACTGGGATGTTGACCACATCAAATCTGCATATCAATACTAGATTTCTCTCTGACCTCAATGCTCCACATGTCAGAAATGATACAACCTATTGTCTGGGCACATGGCTTTGGTTCTCTTCTTCACATCTTTCATCCAGTGTCTTATTGGAAATATCCTTTAGACACATCTGGAATTCACTTGTCACCACTTCTATGTTAGGCAGAATAGTGACCCCCCCAAAGATGTCAATTATGTAATCTCCAGAACCTATGAATGTCACTTTACATGGGAACAGGGGCTAAGCAGATGGGACTTGATCACAGAGTGTGAGGGGGAGATTATCCTAGATTATCTGGGTCACACAAGTCCTTAAAATGGAAGAGGAAAGCAGAAAGATGGGTCAGAGAGATATGATGTGGGTATGAGTCAAATGTTGCTGTTGGCTTTGAATATGAAGAAAAGGAGGCCATGAGCCTAGGAATGTGGCACCTTCTGGAACTGGGACAGCCCTCACTTCACAGCCTACAAGGACACAGAATCCTTTGCTCTATAGCCACAAGGAACTGAGTTCTGACATCTCAAATGAACAGGAAACAGTTTCTTCCCTGGAGCCTCCAGAGAGGAATGCCACCCTGCCAACACTTTGATTTTAGCATCGTGAAACTCTTCTGGACTACTGACCTACAGAGTTGTAAGCTAATAAAGTAATGTTTCAAAGCACTAAGTTTGAGGTAACTTGTCACAGCAGCAGTGGGAAACTAAAATACACCCTCTGTTACTATCACCTTGTGGAAGGCGCTATCATCACTCATTGGCAATAGTTTCCTATTTATTTCTACTCCACAAGATAACCAAAGTGATATTTTATTTTTTAAAGATTTACTTATTTATTTTAGATGGGGGGGAGGGGAGAGAGCAAGAGTGTGCAAGTAAGAGGAGGGGCAGAGAGAGAGGGAGAGAGAATCCTCAAGCAGACTCCTCACTGACATGGAGTTTGATTCCAGAACCTTGAGATCATGACCTGAGCTGAAATCAAGAGTCGGATGCTCAACAAATTGAGCCACCCAGTCACTGCCTAAAGTGATATTTTAATATATAAATCAGATCATGTCATTCTTCTGTTCCTCTAAAAGCCTCTCAACACATTTTGAAAAAAGTCAATTTTTAAAAAAAATCTGGGTCCTCACATCTCTTCATGCCTAATGCCTGTGTAACTTTATGATCTTGAATTCTTCCAGGCTTGCTCCTTCCTTCTCATTTTGCTCCAACCACACTTTCTAAATTGCTCCATTGCAATTTCTAAAATACACCAAGCTCATCCCTGTATCAGAGCTTTATCCTCGCAGTGCTCTTTTTCTTGAATCCACTTTTCTCCCAGATATTCACCAGGTTATCTCCCTGATTTCGTCAGGTCATGCTAACATGGTATCCCTAGGGGCAGGACCTCTCTGTCAGCCATATTTATAATTGGCCCCTGTCCTACTCCTACCTTTATTCCTTTGCCGCTGTATTATTCTTGGTAGTATTATTACTAGAACTTGAAATGAGTATTATAGACTCATTCCTTTGCTGGTTTGCTGTTTGTCTCTGCCACTGGACAATAAACTTCTTGAGGGCCCCTAAAAGTATATCTTGTATATTACTGTTTTGTGTGTTGCTGGTTAGAATAGATTCTGGTATATACTAAGGTTCAATATATTTTTGTTGAATGAATAAGTGAGGGACAGTATCTGAGTCTTTGATTTGATAAATCCATTTCTTCTATACCTTAAGCACTAGGAGAAGGAGTGGAGAGAGATATTCTCAATTTTCTGTGTAATTAATTCTTTACCAGATGGAGTAACATGTCATCAGGCTCCCTGGGTGAAGGGTCTTTGTAGGGCCATGGAAGGCAATGGCGCTGGATTGGGCTGGCATGTTGCACATCTCCCAACACAGCAGAATCAGAGCCCAAGGGGCAGATCAAACAGGGGAGCATTTGATGGAGCTAGTCAGCTGCTGCCTCAGGGTGCTGGGGCTCAGAGGGGCAAGAGGTCACAGCATTTTGCTTGCTCCTTTGGTTTTCTGCTGAACTTACAGAGTTTTTGAGGATAATGATGGCTGGAAGAGGGTTCTCTCCTCCTCCTGTGTACAAAATGAGCTGGTACCATGCTGTCACGCCTACAGGAAAGGTCACTGAGCATGACCTTCCAATTAAGTAACATATCTAGCATCTTTCATTTCTGATGACATCACTGAAGTGCTGAGACATCAGGGCATGAAATGTTTAAAAAAAATCCCAACTTATTCATGGAACAACTCCTTCACATGGGGAGGAAATTCTGGCAGGCATGTCCTTGGGTCTACGTGACCAGCAGAACTCCTATATGTCACCATCCACTTCCTTCCATCTATGCTTTGGGACCCAGTGGCACAGCAGGGCTCAAGCTTCTGTAGCCTTCTTTGTGTACATCCTGAGTTTTCCTATAGTTTTGGCCATTTTAAAATTACAGTTGCAAAATAGAAATTTACCTGTATTTATCTATTAAAAATAGTTATTTTGTCCTGGTCACGTTACTCTGCTATTTACTCTTTTTCCTGGATGAAGTAGCAATTTGGCATGAGTGTTGATTTTCATATTTCTATCAGTAGCAATCTACAACTTCGGAGTCACATGGGGCTGCACAGGAGACATGCCTTATAATGGATAATGATATGTGATGACATTTAGTAGAGCTTACGATGTGCCAGGCTCTGTAGTAAGAGCTGCACTTTATATGTATAGTCCCTCATGTTCTATTCTTCTCACTTCAATCCAGCTTCTATCCCTAGGACAGCAAGGAATCAGTTCATGTCAAGGTCATCAATGACCGCCATCTTGTTAAGACCCAAGAGAGCCACACCAGTTCTCTCACTGGTGCCTCTTGGCAGCATTTGAACCCACTGACCACTTTCTTCTTCTGAAACATTTTTCTCTTTGTCTTGCATGTTGTTTCATTCTCTTGATTTTCTTTCTCCTTTAATTGCTTTCTTTATTGTTTGTTATTACCAGGTTTCATGTTGGAGAAGCCTGGTCCATGGTCTTTTTTCTTCTGCTGCTTACATTTTCTCTTTAGGTGGTTTATCATGGTTCTGCGCCTTTACGCGCCATCTATATCCTGATGATTTATACATTTATCTTCATCCCTGACTTCTTCCCTGAGCTCTAGTTTCATATACACAACTGTCCCCTTGGCATCTCTGTTTAGATGTCTATTATGCCTCTCAAACCCAAAAGACCCAAATAGAACTTTTAGTGATCCTCGCCATAAAATGAAAAAAAATCTAGAAGCAATTCTTGATGCATCTCTTTGCATTATTGTAACATCTGAATACATTAGCAGGTCCTGCCATCTCTATCTCCATAATATACTTCCCCAACTCGTCCACTTGGCCCATGCTTATGGCTGTCACCATGGCCCAAGCCACTATTACCTCTTGTCTAGCCCTAGCCTCTTACTGGTTTCCTTACATAAATAAGGAAGAAGTGAGCCCAATATCATTTTTGGCAATAGCAGCAGAGCCCAGTAACAGAACAACTAGATGCTGAATAAAATGAAGAGTGAGTCTGTGAAATTTGCTATGCAGGCAAGAATAAGACCTTACATCATTATCCACAGATTACAAGATCAGGACTGCAAAGTTAACCTGTTCTCCCCAGCTAGGAAGGTATTGTGTGTTTCCTAAGGGCATAATATGGACGTGAGAACCTAACACGTACTTGTATATGTGGTTAGCACGTACACTTGATTTAACAACTTAGCAAATACCCTCAACCATTTGTCACAGTGTGATTGTGATTCTCAAGTAATTCCTTTAATTTAACATCACCATTAAAATAATCCCAGTGGGTATTGGCTGAAGTAGAAATACTTGAAACTGGTGAACAACATTGTCACAGGACTGGAACCAGAAAAGACAATGGGACTAATAATAGAAAGAGTGAGTGTATCAGCTCTTCCATTAGGTTGCTTAGATGTTCCTTTTGGGTGATCTCTACCTCAACCTTCTTGGGAGAGAGAAAGACAGAAGATCCTTATGAGGTGGCCCAAGAAAGAGGTTTCTTATATAAATGCACTCAGATATCAGCATAATCTTTTAGAGCATGTACTGAGTTTAATAGCTTCCTCCCTGAACTTATGTCCATCTAGAACCTGTGTATGGGACTTGATTTGGAAGTAGGGTCTTTGCAGATATAACCAAGTTAAGATGAAGTCATTAGGATGGGCCGTAAGTCTGCAATAACTAATGTCTTTACAAAGGTAGGAATTGAACACAGAGATGCAGATGCACAGGGAAAACGGTCAGTGAAGACAAGCAGAGACAAGAGTAATGGAGCTAAAAGCCAAGCTACTCCAAGGACTGCCAGCAACAACCAGAACTGGAAGAGACAAGTAAGGACTTTCTGCTAGTGTCTGCAGAGGAATCATGGCCCTGTTGATGCTTTGACCTCAGACGTCTGGTCTCCAGAACTGTGAGAGAATACATCTCTGTTTTTATAAACCATCTACTTTGTGGGTACTTGTTAATGGTAGCCCCAGGAAATGAATACAGAGCATCTGAATTAGTCACTTTCAGATGCTCAAAATAAGTAAAAATTCCCCATAAAACAGCTTATTTTTATTTTGAAAGTGGTTTCTAAAGATCTACATGGAGAGACAGTATATTCACATGGTGCTCAAATGAAAAATCAATCTGAGAATGTGTGAAAAGCACCCCTTCCTTCCTCTGCTCCCACTTCCCCTCTTCATAGGCAACAATTTTTATTAGTTTCTTGGGTATTTCTCCAGGACAATTTTGTGCATATACAAGCAATTCAAGGACACATTTTCCCCCTATTTAAAAAAACAAATCATAGCATACTATACACTCTGCTTTGCACCTTGCTTTTTTTTCACTCAATTATTTATCTTGGAAAACTTTCCATATGAATATATAAAGAGCATCTTGATCCATTTTTGTAGTTGCAAAATTTTCCATTGTGTGCTTGGAATGATAATTTACTTAGCTGCTCCTCTCATGATTGCCTTCCAATATTTTACCTCCCCTTCTCCAGACTCTGGAAACCACCACTGTATTTCCATCTCTATGAATTTGACCACTCTAAGGGCCTCATATAAGTAGATTCATATAATACTGTATATTTGTGTCTGGTGTATTTCATGAGCATGAACTCTTCAAGGTTTTTCCATTTTGGAGCAGGTGTCAGAATTTTCTTCCTTTTTAAGATTGAAGAATATCTCACATGTATGCACAGACCACATTTTGTTTATCCATACGTCCGTGAATAGATGTTTGGGCTGTTTCCAGCTTTTGGTTCTTGTGGATAAAGCTAGTATGAACATGGGGGTACAAATATGTGTTGAAATCTCTTATTACAGTTCTTTTGGGTAGATAATCAGAAAGGAAATTGGTGGATCATTTGGTAATTCCATGTTTGATTTTTTTTTTGAGAAACCTCTCACAGTGGCTGTGCCATGTTACATGCCCACCTATAGTGCACCAGTGTTCTAATTTCCCTACATTGCCACCAATACTTATTTTCTTATTTTTTGATATCAGTCATCTTAATGGATATGAAGTAGTATCTCATTATGATTTTGATTTATTTTTCTCTAATGGTTAGTGATATTGAGCATAGTTTCATGTGCTTATTGGCCATTTATATACCATCTTTGGAGAAATATCTATTCAAGCTCTTTGCTCATTTTTAAACTGGGTTCTTTTGGTTGCTGTTAAGTTCCCCATAATTGCTTTTTATATATTTAAACACCACCATACTTTGTGCTGTTTTTGATAAAAAATGTATAACAGGCAGTAGTTACAACATAACTACTTTTCTGCTTCACATTGAACAGAATTTATCTTTTCCTTTCCAACTCAGAGATGTCTTGCCTCAGTGACTCCATTGGTTGCAGTACAGGGAAAACTGGAGGTGTCAGCCATGATACAAACTTCCAGATTGTAGAGCCAAAACTTCTGACTTCTTGGTGTAAGATTTTCAATTCACATATTTAACATTTAATAAGGACTTGCTATAGTGAGCACTGTTCTTGCAGTGGACAAAACAAAAACGAACTAGAAATTATCACTGTCTTTGCAGAACTTGCAGATAAATAAACACATGATTGTAAGAGAGGGTGGAAGAGCTGTAAATCTTGGGCATCTAATTAGGAATGTCTTTGGCTCTATCTATCTATGAGTCAGAAGACTAAGAGGACTGTTACTTTATCAGATAATCATAAATTTGAACCAAAGTCTCTTTGCAATGTCTCCATCTGAAACTCATCATATTCCCATAGGCTCTTCAACTACAAAATGGGACAAAGGTAGGGCATAAATTCAGAAAGTGAATGTTATGAGAGTAGAGGCTAGTTGATCTAATTAAATTTTTCTTGAGCACCTACTGGATGCCAATATTGTACAAAGGCAGGGTCAGAAAATACTTCTCTGATCTTCTTCATGTCAGCCCTGTAGTAAGTCCATCTCCTAGGGTGAGACTGACAAAAATATGGCATATGGCCGTTATGGCAGACATCACTAATTGTGGGTTTTTTCTCACTTAGCCCAGTGGTAGCTTCCCAACCCATGCCCACCAGTCAATAGGGTCTCCATTTGAGTCTCCCAAATTTAGGGGTCTGTATTAATGTCTGCTCCTTAGAGGAGAGGAAACTTTGGTGCTTCAGGGAATGAAGCCAGAGAGGCTGCTCCCCTCTGGGCCTAGATCCTGGTGAGTCAAGGTTGCTACCTCTTTTTTCCTCTTTAGTTTATAATTTCTCTTAAAAAATATTGTGTTTAAGAGAAAAAGCTGAAATGTGCTGGTCCCTGAAAAGAAACAGTCATTGTAGGCTTTCATTTGACTGATGTGCTCACACATTTGTTTGCATCCTGTTCGTTTGTGTATCCTTGGCTCCTGCTGTAGCACTTGGGACATGATGGGGCTCAGAGAACATTAGCTGGATGGATGACTGAATTTACAAGAAGCCAAAGTCTTGAACCTACCCAATTGGTCAAATAAGAGTACAGGTAGTCTATAGGACCATACCAAGTTACTGCTTCCCAGGTAAGCAGGAAAGCCCTCAGATAGTAGTCCTATCTGAGGGCTATAGGATTACTATTTGGGAGCCATGTATTCAGGTATTCACTCATGCATTTGTTCACTGTGTATGTGTTCGCCTCGGGTACTTGGGAGAGACCAGGAGCATGATCTCCAACCTCATGGGACACCCAGTCTGGTTGAGGTGACACACTTTAGACAAATAGAGAACTAGAAACTGATAAATACTAGGAGAGAGAATGCAGGAAAGATGTAGTTTAGATGGGGTATAAGAGTCGGCTGGTGAGGAGGGGGGATAGAGCTTGGCACTCAGTCTTTCACCTGGAGGTCTTCTGAGACTTGACATATACCCCCAGTATGAAGGACCAAGAGGCACGGTGATCTGCTGCTCTTGTTGCATCAGGGGCACCCGGTTCTTAGAGCAAACTATTCTCCTCCATAAGTACACAGTCTGTTATCTAACATGCTCTACTGGCGGTGGGATCCGAGTGTGCTTTCCAACATCATTAAAATTTTAGCTTCTCAGACTTTGATTCCAAAGAAGCAATAAACTAAATATTTAAGAGGCCCAGGATTAAAGTAGACAGACAACCCCCCAAAAGTATCCTACTTTGTAATTATAAAAATTAGCATAGTTTCCACTTCATAAAAATGTGCTCTTGCAGAGTTTATTGGTTTTCACTTTATGGTGGCTTAACTAAATCTGAGCCCTCAGAGCTTGGATTTTTATAAATATTCCATTAAAATAGAGACTTTATTCTGTTCTATTTAAAGCTTTAATTTCTTTTCTCTATTTTATGAAACAATTTTAATTTTATGTCAGATTTCAAATCCTGGTAAGACTTTGGAATGCTTATTCTATTTGATGGCTTCATTCCTGCCTCCCTTCTTCCCTCCTCTCTCTCTCTCTCCTCTCTCTCTTCCTATCTTTCTTCTTTCTTCTCTCCTTCCTTCCTCCAATCCTTCCTTCCTTTGTGTTCTCTCTCTATCTTTGAAAAATATAGAATTTGAACTTAAAGCCCCCCCCCTAAAATTAAGCCTTAAAAAAGGTTAAAACCCATCTTCTCTTTATTAATACATTCTACAAAGTTTTCTAGTTATCTCTAGGGTAAGATAAAGGAGAGCATTTTAGAAACCTCTCTACCAATAAGGATATTATAAGAAACAAAATCTTTAAAGATTAATTGTTAATAATGCTCTCTTCATGTGACCGTATTCAGGGATTTTTCCATTTGCTTGTGTATAATCAAGTCTTCCCACTATCTATTTTTCCTCCCTGGTGTCTGATGTTTGGGGCCACTCTCTACTTCCTTGGCTGGCATAGTGCTTCCTGAATGTCCCTGTAGCAGTGATCTTTGTAGCAGAGGGACAAGATGCATGTCCCTGGGGTTTTGGGGATAGCCCAAGATGGCTTGCCAAAGGCACAAGGCTTTTGTGTGATCTCATATTTTGTTTTGTATTTTCCCTACATTTGCATTTTTGTTATATTCCTACTTGTTTTAAAAATGTTTATCTCTCCAAACCTTCAAGTAACTTTGATGCTTTTGGATGCTGTCTCAAGCATATGTGCCCTACAGCTGTGTGTCTGAGGAATAAGGGCTACTTGGCCCGGATGAGCTTCACGGTGTCTGGGTATGGGACTCATCACAAGGTTTGTTGAATGCTCCAGGCAGTGGATGAAGACCGAACCTGGCCTTCTCATGTTGCCCCAGAAACCAGCAACCTGCAGTCCTGACTAGTTCTGCTCCCACATCTCCCCTATGTGGCTTCTGGAGTGTGTCCACATGAGCCAGCAGGAAACTGGAGAGAGCAGGACCATCTACTCCTGGCCTAGACAGGGCACAATTTGCATTTTTAGAGAATATCTCTTTCCTGATAGAAGGCACCAAATGCAGCTTTTTCAATATCCTTCCATGTCTCCAAAGGCCATCTCCTGCCTGAGGCTTCCTTCATTACCCCAGCTAGAGTTGGGATCCTCTCCTTCAAATTCACATAGCAAAAGCAAAGTGGAACAAAACAAAAGGAGGAGAAAGAGTTAAAGGGAAAGTGATGAAATTAGAGAATCATTATTTTGTCATTGTCATTAATTGAGTTAGGTGAAAACCATGGGAAGAAAAGTTGGGGAACAGGGACCTCACACTGCCTCAGAGTAGCACTCTGCAGGCTATTCATTAATCACAAGGGGAAACTTCCCTGTCCAGCCCAGCCACCTGTCAGCATCAGGGTCACAGGAGAAGCTGACATCATGGGCTCTTGCTCTGATGCAGGGAGAAGGGCACGACATCAAATATTTAGCATTCCAGTCCAACACGTCAAACCTGAATCTAATAATGAGGACATACTCAGACAAAATCAGACTGTTAACATTCTACAAAACAACTGGCCTGGACTCTTAAAACATATGTTGCGAATAAGTCATAAAAATAAAAACAGAGGATCTATCTGTTCTAGGTAAAAGGAAACAAAAGAGGCATGAAGATTAAATACATTGGTCCCTGTTAGGGTCTTGGATGACTGGGATATTTGTGTACAGACTGTATATTTGATAATATTATTTATCAATATTAAATTTCTCAGGTGTGACAATGGTATTCAAGTCATGTAGGAAAAATATATATTTTTTTAGAAGAAATGTTTGGGGATGAAACTTGAATTCACTTCCAAATAAATAGATAAAGATAGAGAGGGGGTGGGTGGGCAAGCTAATGTTGGAGGGATATTCATAGTTGGTGAATTGGGGTCAAAGGTATGGGAACATTGTTTGTATTCTTTGGTAGGTTTGAAGTTTTTAAAACTTTTGCAGGGAAAAAAAATCCACGTAGAAGCATACCTACCTACAAGTCTCATTTGGCAAATTTTATTTTATTTATTTTTAAATTTATTTATTTGGGAGAGAGCAAGAACACAAGCAGGAGGAGGAGCAGAGGGAGAAGGAGAGAGAATCTTAAGTGGTCTCCATGCTGAGAATAGAGCCTTGATCCCAGGACACTGAGATCATGACCTGAGCTGAAACCAAGAGTCAGGTGCTTAATGAACTGAGTCACCCAAATGTTCTTCATGTGGCAAATTTTAAATTTTGTGCTCCAGTTGTTTGTGGGTATTCTACCCTCCTGATGAGATGTTGACTCTTCTCTATCCTACATTCCATGGCACTAATGGGGATAATTTATGGCTTTACACACAATACATGTTAAAAAAATACATGTTCAATATGTTCAATAAACATCACTTGCATGAATGCTGTGTATTAATACTTTGAATGAATGAATGAGCTTCTCTCCTCTACTCAGCCTGGGGCAATGAAAGTGCTCAGTCTCTGTTGCAAAAGGTAGAGAATTTTCACCTTTGTGAGTCATGAGGATTTTGTGTGTCCTTCCAGCGTGCAAGTCCCAGGTTCAAGATGCTGGACTTCATGACCTTGAAGGCCTCACCTTCATCTATAGAAGATGATGGGAGATTTTGTGCGTAGTGGCTTGTATGTGGGAGCTATCCAAATAACCTGAAAGTAATGTAATAATAAGGCTTTTATAATAGAGGAGAGATGAGGCACCAAGTTTCAGATGATAAAGTTCTTATGAAGTTATGTTTTAAGGTTAGAAGCATGGATAATAGAAAGAAAAAGCACATTTAAGTCAGAGCAGTCAATTTTTTTCAGAATAATATATTTATTCAAGGTTCAGGAACCTTGTATTTTTTTTCTTATTCTCACGTGCCTAGGGAAGCATTGGTTCATTTTATAAAGGGGTTCAGTGATAGTGAGGAGGGGCTCTCAACCTTCACATCAGATCTCAACAAGTCTTGGGACTTTCATAATATTTTTCTTGAGTACTCCATAGTTTGTCGCTTTTCTGAACCCATCCTGGATGGAGATGGAAGCAAAGAGCTTCTTTACTGAAGAGTCAGGTTGATAGTGGGGGACTACTTCTCTGCTCTTAGGAAGAAGGGGTTTTCTCCAGTGGGGTCCCCATTGAGTCTTGAATTCTGAGCACCTCCAGGTTAGGATCGATACTAATGGGGAGACTCTTACTGCTGCCGAGGCTCCAGGTCAGCATTATTCCTGGGGTGCACAAGAAAGCAGATGCCCATCAATAGTTCAGCCCTATTATCAGTCAGAGGGCCAGCTGACGGCCTTCCTAGCTCACTGGCAACGCTGGCACACCTCGCCAAAGTAAGTGCTATTTCATCTTGGAGACAACACAGTTGGTCTCACCCAACAAGAGGGATGTTGCTCCTATTACATGACCTCGTTGTTGCCTCCTTGCAAAGCAGTAAACCCTGGCATCACTGTGCCCAGGAGTGTTTGGCTTCTTCCCAGGACCAGCTTCCATTACAAGAGCCTCCTTGCTGGCTATGAGTGGATTTGTCTTTGTCTGTAGGGAGGAGGACACTATTCTAATGAGATTGTTTTGCCTCCAAATCTTTCCCAATGATTGAAACAGTGGCAGTGGTTCCCAATTCACAGGCTTGTAAGTTATTGGGGATATAGTAAAATGAGACCATAACTTCACACTAAATCCTATATATCATGCTTTATTTTTATTATTGTTTTTGATTCCATATGAATTTTTTGATTCTAGTCTGGGACATGGAGAGATTCCCCGCTTATCTCCCAGTTTCACGGACCAGTGGAGGAGATGTGCTGGTGGGTGTATTCACAGGGCACACTGTTGTCTCTTTTATCCTGGGTCCCCTTGTGTCCCAATGATTGACCTATTTGAATGTTTGCATTTTACCTCATATTAATTTTTTGAATAGGAAATACATTTGAGGGATGCCTGGGTGGCTCAGCAGTTGAGCGTCTGCCTTTGGCTCAGGGCATGATCCTGGGATCCTGGATCAAGTCCCACATCAGGCTCCTTGCATGGAGCCTGCTTCTCCCTCTGCCTGTGTCTCTGCCTCTCTCTCTGTGTGTGTCTCATGAATAAATAAATAAAATCTTTTTAAAAAGGGAATACATTTGCAAGGCTTGAAGTTCAAAGCAATGTGAAAAGTGCACACAGAGATGTTTCCATCCATCCCATCTCCCACCCACCTGGAGCTGTGATTCTTCACTTGCCCTCAATGTCCCTTCTATGCTCTCTTCTCCCCACTGAACCCAGAAACTGCCCTATGAAGTGCACTGATTAAGCTTCTTGGCCATCAGCCAGGGGGAAACGTTGACAGGGGGTCGTGCAGAGAGCTGGAAGGAGCCTGGGAGGCATATGCATATAAAGTATTAGTCCCCTTCTTAGAAAAAAGGCAGCACACTTTTCACTGGACGGCATATCCTGGAGGTACAGTATATCAGTGCATAAAGAGACTCCTTCATCTGTTCTCCCTCCTTCTTTTTCTTTTCCTTCCCTCCCCCTCTCTCTCCTTTTTCGCTTTCTTTCCTGCTCCAGTCCTGCCTGAATTAATGAAGTTTTTGTTCACACCTGCTGTGTGTGTGTTGGGGTGGGGATTGGGGAAGGTGTGTTGGGGCGGGGGGTAGGGGGTGGGGAAAGGGTGCATATCCCATGGTGTGGTCCCATTGAGTGGGAGAGGGAATCTGTAGTTGGGTTTCAGTGTCACCAAATCCACCTTCAGCACCAGGCTATTTGAGAGCCAGAAAGAAAAAGAAGATTGGGGGGGGGGTGGGGGGAAACGCCTGGGTGGCTCAGTGGTTGAGCATCTGCCTTTGACTCAGGGTGTGATCATAGGGTCCTGGGATCGAGTCCTCCATCAGGCTTCCTGAGGGGAGCCTGCTTCTCCCTCTGCCTATATCTCTGCCTCCCTCTGTGTCTCATGAATAAAGAAATAAAAATCTTAAAAAAACAAAAAAAGAAAAGGAGAAAGATTGAGGGAATTTCAGGGGAGGCTAAAAGTTGGAGGGCAGGAAGGGTAAAGTGTCTTTGACCACAGTGGGTCAGCACTTCTGCTTCACCTTTGCAAATCTTCCTCCTTAGCCCTTTGCTCTATAAGGTGTGAACCCTGGGGAGTCCTCAGTTCTGTGACCTCAATAGGTGCTTGTGGTCCAAAGGAGGAGCTAAAAAGCAACCTGCATTAGGGTCTATCAGATGAAAAAATGTTTTAGCTATATTTGACTCAGGTTTTAATTTATTCATGGGGCTGAAGGCCTCCCAGCATGTTGCCCATCTGGCATCACTATCTGGGAGCACTATTTAATCTGAGGAGCTGAAAGCCTTTGACCTCTTTCTATTTTCCATTCCCAGTGGCTGACTTACTTACTCTTATCAAGTAAGCGTTACCAGTTCAATTTCCCTTCCAAGGAAGGAAGGAAAGAAAATGGCCATCCTGGAAAAAAGTGGGAGGCTATCCTAGAAGAAGGTTTTGGAGAAGAAGTCACAAACAACTCAACAAGAGCAGTGGAAAAGCATTATATTTCACAGGGAAGCTCTTCCAACACAAGAACTGTAAGGTCACGAGAGAGGAGAACCCCCTTGTTTTCCCACCTGGGAATGTTTTTCTTTCAGCCTTTTGAGTGTTCAGAAAATCCATCTTGACTTGGAAACGAGCAGCACAGCCATTCCTCTCTGCTTTTGGAGAGCGAGGCTCTGTCAGGGACAAAGCAGACACCAGCTTTAGGGAAAAACAGTATAGAAGGGGTTCTTGGGCAGGATCCAACTCCCCAAGGTGACCAGCTAGCTTGCTAGCAGCTTCCTTTTCCCCTGGGGTTAGGTGCCTTTCCTCCTGAAGTTATTTGGAATGAAGGCCCCTAAATCTAGAGCCCTGGCAAACAGGTGTTGGGAATGGCTGCCCTTGCACCAAGTGTCTTGAAACCAGAAAAGAAGAGTGGAGGCAGAGGTATACTTTTATCATCATCCTTTCTAAACTGCAAGAAATAATTATCGAGGCCTTTTTTAAACACATTAATTCCCTTGTCTGAATAGAGATTGAAATTTGTTAACTGATAATTAATGTCTTTTTTACCTTTTAATTAAAAGTTAACTGCCAGTGGAAAGTGCCAAGGAAAATTCTTGTGCTGTACCCAGTCAGTTAATGCTTCTGTGCTTTCCTGACCCGTGGCCAGTTGGAGGGCCAGAGGGTGGCATCTGTTTGCAAGTGACAGGTTAGGGACTTGGGGAGCTTGAAATTAAAGTTATTTCTTTTATGCAAAATTATACAAAAGGTAAGGCTGAAATAATTAAAAATGAAAGGCATGTCCAAGTCCATAACCCCTTGAGCTACCAATCCCAGCCTGGCTTCCTGCTTGCTGGAGAGGAGAGGAAAGCTTTGTTTTGTCTTCCTGAGGATGACTGATGAGTCATCGTGGATAATAGCTTTCTCCAGTACCTTCTGTAAGTGGAGGACAGTTGGCCACCATACTCTGAGTCTCCATTGGGATGATAGCTCCTTTTTGCCCTTCCAATTGTCATGAGCTGTCACAGATGGTGTTTAAAATTTCCCCAAAGTGTACTTTCTTTCCACCATTGTTTATACCTTAGTTAATGGCACGTGTTATGTTCTGTCCAAGGTCTGGGGTGGGGGTGGGGGCACAATGTTCTTATCTAGAAGTTATTATTCTTACTGTATTTTGCACGATCCAAGCTTAACTTACATCCTTGTAGGGTTCATATTTACCATTTTTATTGGCTCTTGTTATGTGACCATCACCATGCTAATGTCCTGAAATGTTGGTTCGAACCCTGTGAAATTGCAGATATTGAAGTTTTTGATCTATAAAACTGGGCATTTCCTATATGGTTCCACCAAATACTTGATTTCATCTAATCTTCACAATCAGTCTAAGGGGGAGGTATCATTTAATTCATCTTTTGGATGGTGAAGAACCCCTGCTTGAGGGAGGTTATGGTATTTGCTTCAGGCCATGTGGCTAGTAGGCTGGCAGAGCCAGCTGTCTTATTCTAAATAGCTTGTGCTGTTTTCACCTTGCTCTGGGCCTTGGGACCCACACCTGTGTGTTTCAGAAAGATTGGATGAAGATTCAAGGCTTTTCAGCAAGATGCAGTGCTATTCTCTGAAGAGACATTTAAAGGGGGCTGGTTTTGTGTTGCAATGATTGGAGAGGGGGCCCTTTTGGCATTTACTGGGTAGAACAAGGGTACTAAGTATCCTCCAAAGTGTGGGAGGTCCTGAATAATGATCAGTCATTCTGCTCCAATGCCAATTGCTTTCTTTTTAGAAACATGGCCCAAATGAATGCCAGGTTTCTTCAGAAAATAGAATCTGAGCCTTCAAAGCTGAGAATTTCTGTGCGTAGCTGATAGACTGGCTATCTGACCAGTCCCTTTCTGAGGATGTGCCGGGTCTGCCAGTGTCAGGGCTAGCCCCTGGGGCCATGTTTCTCTCATGTGTCCATTTTTTCCAGGCATAGTCAAGCCATCCAGGGGTGGGCACTCAGCCAAGCAAGGCTAATTTCTGGGAAATATGACCACATGTACACAAAGAAATCCTATGTGGCAGGAACCACACATGTGAACTTTGGCTTGTGGGGGGTCATTTCTAGTCATATGTGACCTTGAGTAGCTGGGAAGGTCACTTTGTGAAGAAAGAGGGTAGAAGCCAATCATCAGAACCTCCTGGATCCCTAGGGGCCTCCAGGTCCTGGGTCCAGCCTTCCTTGTTGATCACCTGCCTTCTTGTCCTTGGGTCCTAGGAAGGAGGCTGCTTCCCTACAATCAGTCATTTTCTTTGGCTTAAGCCAGTTGGAAATGTCTGCTAGTTTTGAAACTAAGATAAGCCTAAGCCAGAGAATGGTATCTGCCCTACCTTTGCACACACATGATTGGATGTGTAAGATGAGCCATGCTGCAGACTCCCTCTTTAGAAAATAAAGTCATACTTCATGCAAATGAGAAGATGCTCATCTTAATTTGACTCTACAGGAGGTTAATATTTTTGTAGTAGAAAAACTTAGCTTTCATTGTTCAAGGTGAATTTTCCATAATGAAAAAGGCAAATTACCTGTGAAACTGGCAGCTGTTATTAATTAAACAATTTCCAAAGGAAAATTTCCTGGTTTCCCTACTTAAAAACATTTTTTCCCTTGAAATCCTTCTTTGAAATTGGTCTCTCTATTTGTCTGGAAATTTATCCAATATTCAGGTATTTATCGTGTAGCTAATTTTCATCAAATGGAAATGCATTATAATAATTGAACTTCATTTCAAAGTGAGAACATGGGTACTTGCCACATCAAATAACTATTGCCTATAAATTTTGTTCTGTGGGGGTTTTGTGGGCAATAAGAACAGCTATATTGCTTGTGTTCAGATCATCACTGCTTAAACATTCCAGCTTAATTATCTTGAAAGTTTTATCTTCATCAAAGTCACTGAGCTACTTGGAAATAATAGTTCCAACATTGGCTAATAGAATTATGTGTGAAAAAATCCCATCTTTAGATGTTGAAAGGAACCATGACAGCAGTAGACATCTATACTGCTCTTTTATGTTTATAATTACAAGTGTTAGATCCCATCATTATGGAAAAATAATATACTTCATTTTATTAAAAAAAAAAAAGGAATGTTCCTGTTATACAATAGAAGTGATTTTCAGCTCCCCAGGCTTGGGGAAATTCTTTATCTGAGAATTTCCTGGATTTCTTTTCTTTCACTGGAGTCCACTGTCCAGGTGACTCATCAGGGTTCTAGCTAATTTCTAATATTTTGGACTATAGTCCAACTCCTGAAAATCCCCTGGATGCACCCCAGGCTTCAGTTTGGATTATTTGTGTTTGAACCCACTTCACTCATGTATCTTTGTTCACGTCTTAGGGGGTGAGAGGGCAACCTGTTGAGTAACGTCAGAATTTCTCATGGCCCAAAGGTTCATGATGGCAGTGTGTGTGTGTGTGTGTGTGTGTGTGTGTGTGTGTGTGTGTGTAAAAGAAAGAGAGAGAAAAAGAGGGACAGAGAGAGAGTTCAACAGAATAATGACTTCTGCAAGTGTGTCTGTGTCTTAATTACTAGGACATGTGAATATGTTACCTTGCATGGCAAAGGGACTTTGCAGATGTAAGTTAAAGATTTTGAGGTGGGAAGATTTTCCTGGATTATCTCCATGGGCCCAACGTGATCACAAGAGTCCTCCAGGATCTCACTAAGACAATTCATGGAGAAGATGGTGACACTCATGGAGAAGACCATGTGGCTCATGGAGAAGATGGTGAGACTCTGGAGATGATGGTATAACTTGTGGAGAAGATGGTGAGGCTCATGGAGATGGTGAGACTCATGGAGAAGATAATGCAGTTCACTGAGAAGACTATGTGGCTTAGGGAGAGGGTGGCGAGGCTCATGGAGAAGATGGTGCAGCGTGACAAAGGTGGTCTCCGTGATCAAACTCTAGTTAGGCCCTCTGAGCCCTCTTTTCAACTAAGCCTCAATATTGACTAAAAAAAACTACAGACTTTCAGCACAGATGATTTCACTTCCCACCCCACACTAAGAGACTTAAACAAACACTAACATAGTATCTAACAGCTCAAGGCTATGTCCCTAGGTTGGATTAAGTGTCCCTCGGATGATGACTGCACTCTCTTCAGTCCTGTCCAGGAAAACTCAAGGCTGCCAAAACCTAGTGATAGGCAAATAGGCCTCTGTACTACTCATAGAGCTGTTACTTTAGAAAGCTTGCCATTATAAATTCTTCCCCTGCCCCTTTGAGATATAAATCTTCTATCACACTGAGCTATCTTCTCAAGGGCCCCAAAACTGTCCTGGAGCAATGTTCAAGGGATAACTCTTTGCTTGCTCTTATTCCCAGTTCCTGTGAGAAGGTAAAGGCCTAACTTTAGTGGATACCATGCCCTAACGTGTACCAAGGCCCTCAGTCCCAAAGACATGTGAAATTTGTTTCTCTGTGAATAAGCACCAATGGAAAAATCCAAATGGCCTAGTCACATGAACCAACCCCACTTACTACTCTTCCTTTTAGCATATCCAGGCCTTTAAAAAGTCTCCTGATTTTTGTCTTGGTGAAGTTAAGTTCAGTTCTTGCTAGACTCTCTTCTCTGTTGCAATAGTTATTACTGAATAAAACCTATCCTTACCACTTCTAGTGTCTAGCTTGTGTACCTCTGACAAGCACATGGCAAAGACAGTGCAGTTCTTTTTACAGCCCTCAGGCCTCTAGACCATCAGAGATCCATTGCACCAGAGGGACAGATTCACACCACTTTTCCATCCAGCTACCATCTTTCCTCAGTCCCTCCTCATTGCATGAAGTATGAAGCCAGAGCCCCTTCACAGATGGATAAGTTGAACAAATTTAGCCACTGTTGAAGGAAGGCAGTGATGAATGCAACCAGGCAAAACCTCTTTGTTGCCCATGCCTCTGGGTCCAGACTTAGAGAAATACTCCTTGTCTTCTCTGGGAACTGTACTCTGGTTTTCCTGACTTCTTGAGGTGAATGACCCCCTGACGTCCTGGTCCAATACAATAAGCACACTGTGCATTCACCAGGAAAGGCACAATGGCCAGTAACAGAAGGTGCATTCCTGGCAGATGTCCCTTGGGTTAGCTCTCAGTCAGCCAGTACTACTACCCACGGATTCCCTCCCAGTTAACCTACCTGTTAGTTCAGCTCAGTTTCCATCTGTAAGAATTCTCCACATGTAACAAGTCAACCAGGGTCTCATAAGATGCAGCTCTTCCATGCCAGCCAATGTCCAGAATTACCTCCCTTCTGTACCTCGAGATGCAGCCTGGCCTCCTGGCTCCATGATGCTGACCCAGCTGGCCCTGAGTACCTCCACTCACTTGAAACGTGATTCACTTATTCATCATCTCAGGCCATTTTGATTCCCTGACTCTGGACCTCTCTGTCTCCTACACTCGGCGATTCTTTGGGAGACCTTCAGGAGAACTTCCACTGGGCCCTCCCTTCCTGTGTCTTGACTCCATTCTCTCCTGTGTCCTCTGGTCTTTGGTCCTCCCATGCCAAACTGCATGTGGTGAGTGTCACTAGCCTGCCACGGAGCCACTATCCCTCCCCACTGTTGGGCCCCTCCCTTCTCCCAGGGGTAAAGCCCCTTGCTGCAGCTATTCACCTATTCCCTGTATCTCTACTCCCCTAGGCTGGTATTCTTACATGTTTCTGGCTGTTCTTCCAATAGTTCAAATGCCTTATGTAGTTCTAGGTATCTTTCTATGGCACCAGAGATCAAAGGATACACAGGACCCTGAAGAATTACTTGTCTCCAAGGATCTTATTAAAGGTATTACTGGGATACTTGGGTGGCTCAGTGGTTGAGTGTCTGCCTTTGGCTCAGGGCATGACCCCGGGGTCCTGGGATCAAGTCCCACATCAGGGTCCCCACAGAGAGCCTGGTTCTCCCACTGCCTGTGTCTCTGCCTTTCTCTGTGTCTCTCATGAGTAAATAAATAAACATTTTTTAAAATGCATTACTATTATAGTTAAGGGGTATGTGTTCATGCAGGGGTGGGCAGTGAGCTTGTCCATACTACAATGTTTTGCGTAAAGATGTTACTGTAGATGACATTCTGGCTCTTAAACTGTTCAGGCGAAAATTGGGCCACTGAATGGGATGTTATCACCCAAAATGTTTTTGACTTGTAGATACATGGTTGCAGAAGCTATATTATTTTATTATTATTATTTTTAGAGAGAGAGAAGTAGGGGAGGGCCAGAGGGAGAGAGAGAATCTCAAGCAGAGTTCCCACTGAGTTGGAGCCTCACACAGGGCTTGATCTCAAGACCCTGAGATCATGACTGGAGCCGAAATCAAGAGTCAGACACTTAACCGACTGAGCCACCCAGGTGCCTCTGTAGAAGCTGTAAAGGCTCTTTCTGGTTAATTTCTCAATATGATGAAAATGGCCTTGTTTTTTGAGATCCTAGTATATGATGGCATTTATGCATTTTTAAACTTCATTCGCCACAATTTTGCTATTGTCAAAATATCTCATTATGAGGCTAGTAAGTCAGGCTGCTCTGGTGCAACATTGTGCTTGCTGCCCCCACCCCTCAGCTGCTTAATTAGGGAATTAAATTTTTCTAAAGACTTTTAGTTCCCTGAATTTAATTGACTGAGATTTTTCCTAATTTTACAATATTGGTAATAAGTTTTTCAGCATGATTTAGCATTTGGAATTATTTAAAGCAAGCACTCATATTAAATGGAATGAACTTATCACTTTCTATGCTAATGTTTCATAGCCTTGAAAGAACCAAAATGACATGAAGGTTTTGCAGATTAATTTTGGACATCATTTTTGCTTTCGTTTGGAAAGATATTAGCACAATTTCCCAGCACGCTATTGACACATGCATTAGGTCCAGATAGCAGTGACATTATATAAATTTTTTCTTTGTGACTCATTTAAATGCTGTACAATTTAGTGCAGCAGAGGGTGCCACTGGGAATATATTGTGGCTGTTTACTTTCTGTCTAGCCCTCTCCCTAGCTTCCACCTGACACACACACACACACACACACACACACACACACACACACTCCGTATCTTGGTCCTATTTGTGCGGCATAACTCCTAGCACAGGGAAGACTAATGAAAAGCAAGAAGAAGAAGAGTGACATCTACTGTGTTAGAACACCCAAAAAGAAACAGTGGGATGAAATTTTATTTTATTTTATTATTTTTAAATTTTTTAAAGATCTTATTTACTTATTCACAAGAGACAGAGAGAGAGGCAGAGACACAAGCAGAGGGAGAAGCAGGCTCCCTGTGGGAGCCCGAGGTGGGACTCGATCCCAGGACCCTGGGATCATGCCCTGAGCCAAAGGCAGATGCTCAACCGCTGAGCCACCCAGGTGCCTCACCAGGATCAAATTTTAAAGTTTGATCACCATACAAACTATTTTTATTAAGGGAAAAGAGTTGGGACTGTCTGAATTCAGGGAACTGGAAGTCATTACTGTGGGTAACAATAGCTACATTACCCATTTCTCTGGTATTTTAATTTCCAGATCACTTGGAGATTCTCACATTGACAGTGAGATGCGAGACTCATTTCCTTCAATAGGACCCACGTAGCCTTTTCTGGGACACTCATGAGATCACGGACTGACACTGATCTTTATCAACGCTACTAGTCCCTCTATAGTCTCTGAATGGACAGTTCCTTTGATATCAGTGAGTCCAAGCATATTATCAGACATGCTGCCATGCAGTCAAGCACACAAATTTTGCAGCCAGACTGCTTCTTTCTAAAAATAAGACTTCACAGTTACTAGCGGTGGGACTTGGGGCAAATTACTAACTTCTCTGAACTGCATGTTCTTTGAAAAAACAAGATTAATAAAATTGCCTATCTTGTTCAATTTTGTGAGAATGAAATGTAATAAGGCACCTACATCAGGGTCTAGGGAGGTAGGGTCATTAGGAGGCAGAAACCACACTGGTTTTTGTCCAGATGAGAGTTCATAGAACAGTTAATAATGAGCTATAAAACTGCTAAATGGCTGACCAAAGGGGCAAAAAGAGGTGTCACAGAAGTGGCAGTTGAAGGCGGCTATCCCCCTCCCCCCCAGGGCCTGGGGAACAAAGGGAAAAATTGGAGATTATTAAAATTCAGAAGCTTAAAGGAAGGACCTCTGGGAGCTGAAGTTCAGACCTCTGGTGTGTCTGTGGGGAGTGTGGTGAGGCTGATCCTGCAAATTTTGGGAAAACCATAAACTAGATCCAGTCTGGACGAAGTGCCCCTCTCGAGGTAAGAAGCACTGCCACCAGTGGGAATAGGGATCAAACAGGAAGGAACAGGGAGAAAACAGGAAGGAACACACTGGTCCTTCCTCCTCCTTCCTCCTCCAGCCTTGCAGAATCCTGACCTACCCTGCTCTCTCTTGGCTGGTCCAGAAGGGAATGGCTGGCCAACGTGAAATATGGTTTGCAGAATCCTGAATACAGAATCATAGACTGGAGATTTATCAAAGAGACACTACCAACTCCATCATCTCTGCATTTAGTTTACATGAAATGAACAGATCGTATTTTCCTGCTTTTTTGGATGCCTGGCAATTTTTGGATGCCCAACATTATGAATGCCATATTGTGGGGCGCTAGATTTCACCGTATTCTTTTAAAGAGTGTTGGACTGTTTTCCTGGCCTGTAATTAAGTAAACGGTGGGTCACTTTGAGTCTTTTGAGGCTTGGTGTTATGCTCTGCTGTGGCGAGCCAAGAGCAGCCTTCATTCTGGGACTAACTGTGCTCTGTTCCTAAGACAAGGCTTCAATCGAACACCTGTATATTTTAAAGGTGGCTCCAGGAATGATCCCGACAGGAATGATCGCCAATTCCGTGGGATCTCCGTGGGAATTGTCCAGGGGCCCTTTCCCCAGCATTGAGAAGTTTCCTCCACTTTGGCTTCAGAGAGTATCTTTTGCACAGATCAGTATTCAAAGGCACAGGGGAACCCTCTGGAGCGCTCTCACTGCAGTAACCTCTCTTCCTGCAGGTCTTGCAAACCTTAGTCTCCCTGGCGCCCCCTGGTTGAAAGCGATGCCCTCCTTGTGCTTTTCTGACTTCCAAGGTCTATCCACTCCAGGCCTTTATCAAACCTTGGCTGGCATGAGATAGGACTCTGTTCAAGGTGATGTTATGCAATATTCTGTGTCAGTGGATCAAGTGCTTTTTAAGCCTCCGGAGAGTGGTGCTGGAACTGGATAGACAGAGGCCCCCGGGCAGCAAAGGAAACTTATACTAGAATATATGTTTATTCCGGTGTAGGTGAATGACTGTCCCTTCCAGGGTAGAAGGGGTCTAAAGATGTCAGCTTGCAACCGAAGAGCTGGCCGATCTCCTTAAAGGGTGATGTCATACCAGAGGCTTGCACCTTCTGATCCTCCTTCATAATAAAGAAGGAAGAGGACACGTTTGCCAGATCAATGACCACATACCATCAACCTGAGGCTACATTAATCTCCTCTGGTAGAGATATCATGTCTGGCACAATAGTTGCAACCTGAGCTCTTAGCTGGTTGGGATTGTGCAACTCTACTGACATCTTCCAGGGTCTGTCTGGCTTCTGTAGTGACCAGACTGGTGAACTAAATAAAGATAAATTGGAAGCCACTAACATGGCGCCCTTTCACTCTTTAAGGGTGGCACTGACCTCTGCTATTCCATCGGAATGTGATATTGTCTTCTATGATCATCTTGGCTGAGGTGGGAATAGCATCAGAGCTTTTACTTGGCTTTCCCCACAAAGGAAGCTCTTGTGCCACAGGCCATGGATCTGTTGTGGCAATTCTGCCCAATATGTCTATTTCTGGTGGACCCACTCTGGGTTGCATCTACGCCAGGATCCATGTACACTCAGCTTCCTTATACTCCCACTCAGGCAGAGAGGCTGGTGCTTTGAGTTCCTAGTTTCCACTTGCACCTGTATTTGATAGTCCTTAAAATTTTGGGAGATTCTCTTTTTCATAGTACAGTCACTCAAGAAAATGGCCATGGACCCTTCTGAAGAATAACTGGGATGACTAGCACTACACCCTATGGCTATGATGTTGGTGGGTCCTTTTCTCGGGAGACCTGGCCACCTTTTCACGTGATTGCTTCTGAGCCTGAAGGCTGGTTCAGATTGAAAACTGGGCAAGGAATCCTGACTTTTTTATTGGGATGTCTGCCCTCAGCCTCATGATTATTCACCTTCAGTTTCTCGTGCAGAATTGTGTAGATCCTCATTTAGATGTGTTTATATAGATTCAGGTTTCTCATCCTCAGCACATTTTCTCCCAGGTGATTCTTTGTTGCAGGAGACTGTTCATAATATTGTAGGAAATTTAGCAACAACTCTGGTCTCTGTATACTAGGTGTTGTAAGACTATCCCTGACCCAATCACAAATATTTCCTCCCAGCTGTGATATCCTGAAATGTCTGCAGACATTGCCAGTGTTCCTTGGGTGTGGGGGGTGCCCTTACCCCCCTTTGAGAACCACTAGTATAGACTGAGCAAGGCCCTCCCTTTTGATGCCCCTCTATGGATATGTGTTCTATTAATATCAACACAGTGCTCTGTGAGTCAAGCCCACTGGCTGCCCTCAGACTTTTCCATTCATTTTGATTATTGCACCCACATGCTTTCAATGATTGAGTGTTGCCACTTGTTATCTATTATTTCTGGATCCCTGTTGCTATCAGGAAGCCTGATTCTGTATTGGCTTTCCCTGCCACCAGTCCTGGCTTGAGAAGGATAGATACCACTGAGCCACTCAGTGATGCTGTCGTCCCTCTCATCAGCACATTCCTTGTTGCTTTGGTGAAGGCAATGTCCTCATTGCGTGTTTGTTCAGAATTACATGGTATATCCACTCTAGCATGGCCTCATCTCTGAGCCTTTTGATCCCCTCTTCCACTTTTTTACCATAGCAATTCTGGCATTTCTACTTCAATCTGTGAACCACCACTTTCTGCAAGGTTCCAAAGCAATCCTAGCAGCTTATTGGAACCATCTCTTGGGGTCTTGCCTGGAAAGTGTTATGGCATAGGTAGGTTTCCCATTATCAACAAACTTTCTCTTGTCCAACTTTATTTTCTGCCCCCCACCTGTGGCTATCGTCCTGGATCCAACACTCGGAACCCAGCCACATGGTTGGGCTGGGTTCTGCCAGTACACGTTGGCCAAGCCCTGTAGCTCCTTTGGGTTCTTCCCTTACCAGGCTTGACGCTTGTGCCAGCTTTTGCAATGATTCAAACGTAGGTATGAATCTGACAATCAGGAGGGGAGGTGGGCAGATCTGGGATAGGCATGCAGTGTCCTGCAAGATGGAAGTCTCCGTATCATCTTCAAGTACCAAGAGCATCCAGCCTTTAGCAGGTAGGAGGAGGTCAGTTCTGTAGGCTTGGAATGATCCGAGGGATCTGGGACTTCAAGATATTCATGTGCATCTACCATGACTTAGGATCTTTTCCCTTCCCAACCAGACCCTGGCTTTGGCATCGATTAGGAGAAATTGCCTTCTCTGGGATTTGGCAACATATGGTCAGTCTTGGGTCTGTTCTTCAGCTTTTTCTGCTGCAGGCATAAGACATGAAAATTTCTGCATGTTGCTCAAGAGGGCCTGGGTTTCACACTTAGTCTTTAGTTCCTGATCACTCTCAGCCTTGCCTTATTTTCCTCCAGCAACAGCTCAAGTAATGGAAGCCAAAGACATTCCATTGTCCTTATAATTGTTTTTTCCTGGGCTGGTTTCCTCTGGGCCTCTCTCCTTGGCTTGTAGATGCTGCTTACTCCCCGTATCCTCACATGGCTTTTTCTCTTGGACGTGTATCCCTAGTGTGTCCTCTTTTTATAAAAGTACCAGCCCTATTGGAGTAGGGTCCCACCCTTAGGGCCTCATTGAACTTCAATAACTTCATTAAAGGCCCCATCCCCCATATGGTCACACTGGGGGTTTAGCACTTTGAGGTGTGAATTTGGAGAGACCCTATCAGCCTGTAATACCAGACCAGTGGTCTGGCTTTGCAGAATCATTGATTTGAAATTTTGGGAGGAGTTGCTGAAGAGTGAATTGGAGTTCACCTGTGTAGGGAGTAAGCATAGGGGAAATAATTAAAATCTCAATAAAGCAAAATTCTGAGAGCTATCATGGCTGCTGAGAGCGGAGAGCCCTTCAGCGATGGGTCTGGAATTGAGGCGTCCGAGACTCTGAATGCAAACACTGCTGACCTTTTCATCAAAAGGGGAGCTGCAGAGGGTGACACGTGGCTCTGGGAGCTCTCTAGGCAGACCTTATCCCCAGGACAGCCGTGGACCTTTAATTGAGCTAAAAGGGACTGCAGATTCTAAGATGACCTTTCCATCCATAAACAGGGAGTAATTTAAACCTGCAGAACAGTAGCAGCTTCTGGTGAGACTGTAGTATTTGACGTTGGAAGATGAGACGAGACAGGAGCCCAGAACCACGGCAGAGAGATTGGACCTGCCTGTGTCCATCTCCCACAGCATTCTCTCTCCTCTTCTAGTGCCTGGTGAGTTTTTAAAGAAAAGGTGACCTCACAGAGTGCCAAGATGGGATGGAGATTGCACGCTGTTTTAGGAGAGTGTGAGACATGGAGGGGGAGGAGAGAGAGCACTCGAGAAAAACGAATTTTCAATACCTCTGAGAAATAATAAAACGTACACATCTGTTATGCAGAGTACCCAGTTAAGGGTGACGGAAGAAACGGGGGAAACACGTGTGTGGGATGGGAATGAAGAGGCGGCCGCAGAACAGCAGCTGTATAATCTTATTTGCTAAAACCCTGGGAGGCCATAGCCTAATATTTCTGTTAATCTATTTTCTCCTTAAAAAAGTCAACAAAACACAGTCATCTAGGTTTAAAATAGGTCTATTTTCCCCAAATTTTTAAAAGTTCTTTTAAAAAGCTGGTTTAAAATCCGACAACCTGGAGATTGTTGAAATATCCTCTTTTCTCATTTTTAAAAGAGAAAATTCTTCTATGTTGGCTTTTTTTTTTTTATAGAAAAAAGACAGAGTTTTCCTTATACAGCAGCCTCCACACTCGGTGGCTGGTAGAAAACTTTCTTGTTTGGAAGTGGTTTTGAGAGCTAACGTGGTGCCCACGTAGGAGATGGGGGAGAGAACAGGATGGGATGGCCTCACCCTCTTTCACGAGCCTTAAAGTCCAAGAGGGGAGAGGCAAGCCTTGTGCAAGCCAGCTCACACCTGAATCAGTCATTGGAATAAACAGATGCTACTGGGAGAGGTCTCTAGAATCATGTCACATTTCTACATCTGTGGAGTGGCTTCCTGGCTCTGGGCCACGTGGCATCCAGAGGTTGTCAGAGAGCTAGAATCTGTAAAGGGGATTAAAATTAATTAATTAAAGGCAGTAGGAAGCAGGGTGGGGGATCAGAGGCAGGAAATTATTGGGTCCACCCTTTAGGGTGAGGAATGCTGAGCCTTTGGGGGTAGGGCTGCCCAGGGACTTCAGGGGTCTTCTGAAGGGCGACACTGAAGGCAGAAGGGAGGCAGGGTCTAGCCACTGATGTTGGGCCATGAAGACTCCATCCTGGGAGAAGGACCACATCCTCCCTTGGGCCAAACCTTCAAAGTTCAGGGATGAGGCCTGAGCTGTGCATGCACATGGCAGCTCATGAAGCATTAGAGAAGCAAAGATGGGAAAATGCAGCAGGAGGTGAATTTTTAAAAAGCCTCCACATCCCCTGAAATTATAGGTAAATGATGCATTTGGTATAAAAGTCTGATGAAAAGCCTCAGGTCATCAATATATAGTGGCCCTATAAATAACCCTAAAGGAGGATTTTGAAAGATTGCTTGGCTCATGTCTGCACCTTTGGGCAGGATCACATTCCCAAGAAGTTGAAAATAATCTATCCACATTACATATATTTTTTTCATAAATTATAGAACCCCATGTCTGTATTTTAATTCAGCAAGGTTGAAGTATTCCCCAGCATCTAATATATGAAGCTATAGATCTAATTCTCCTGAAGTTCTTTCAAAATTTATTTCTCAGCTCAATATATTTGTTGTGTATATTCTTGCTTAGGCTGGCAGATGCAAGATTTTACTATTTCTATATCACCAGCAGAGGAGATGAGATACTGAGGAATGGAAAGGCTTTGCCAAGGTCACATGGAAAACCATAGTTCATATCAAGGACTCAAGTCCTAAGCTTCTGGTTCATGACTCCATCTACCATATAATAGAGTGTTTGAGTACTATGAGTCATATGAGAGGGCCACACGGATTCTAAAAGGAGCTAGAGAAAGGAGAATCAGCAGGAGTCAGGAGGAGTCCTGGAAAGCTTGGAAGGAGTGAGTGAGGTGTGTATGTGTGTGTGCGTTTTATCGCTGTTCAAGCAACGACTCTCAAACTTGACTGCTTATCAGAACCAACTGAGAAGGTTTACCATCTTTGTCCACTTATCATCCTTGTCCCTTGGGATCCCAAGATGAGGGTCAGGGAGTCTTTGCAATCCTTGACCCGATGACTGGTCTTGTGGGGGCACCACTCCCCCAAGATGAGGGATGGGGCTGGGAGCTGTGTACCACAGGCCCACCTTCTGAGAAATGATGGGAGTAACACCCAGTACCCTGGTGTCCATGCAGCTGGCTCCCAAGCAGATATGGAACCAGAACTATGTGGCATGCACCCCCAGATGCATCCCGTGTAACCCAAGGGTACTGAGTTCCCATGGCTGCTCAGTTCTCTCTCTGGCCATGCTCACCTTTGCTTTGTGTTTGAGGCAGATAGCTCCCGGACTCATTAATAGCAGATAATGGTGTTATAAAAAGTATCCTGGGGAAATTAACGGGGTTAGTTGCATGCCACATGGCAGATACTGATCACATTTGCTTTAAGATCTTTCTATGCTTCCCCTAAAAGTCTTCTTTGGCACTTGCTATGGCACCTGTATTAGTTTGCTGGGGTCACCATAATTAAGTGCCTCATGCCAGGTGGTTCAAACAATGGAAATTAATTCTCTCACAGTTCTGGAGGCTGGAAGCTGGAAGATCAAGGTTTGGTTTCTTCCGAGGCCTCTCTCCTTGGCTTGTAGATGGCCATCCTCTCCCTGTGTCTTCACAGGGTCGTCCTTCTGTCATAGGTCTGTGTGCTAATCTATTAATCTGTGCCAGTCCTATTGGATTAGGGTCCACCCATACGATCTCATTTTAGCTTATGTACCTCTTTGAAGACCCCATCTCTAAAAGCAGTTGTGTGCTCAACTGGATGCTCAAAATCCCCAACTAGGCAGGCTTTTGCTGAGAAAGGAGTCGTTTTGCTCTTCACACAGAGAAGTGAACCCTGCTCCCCTTCCTCTGGTCTGAATAATAAATACATACATATATATATATATATATATATATTCAATTCAATATATTCAATATATATATTCAATTTCTGTTTTTCTGTGAAATATTGTAACGAATACATCTATCCTTCCATTGAGAGGGATATTTCTCTAGAGACATTCCCATGTAAAGTGGCTATAAATTAGGAAGATTGGTTCCCACAAGTCTTAGGAGTCTTGTGCTTCTGGCTGCCTCGTGTTGGTGCTTGCTCATGTGTGCAAGCAGAGACCAGGGGCCCCTCCATGGGCAGCCTGTACTCGCTGGTACCAATTTGGGGATGTATGGCTTTCCACTCATGAGGTGGACCCAAGAAGGGAGTTGAAAGGAGAAGCCACCATAGCAGTGGCTGGATAGAAGCCAACGGAAGGAATGAGAGTTGCGTCTGAGCTTAGCGTTGGTTTGTCACACAGCTGTTGACTGAGTCTCCCCACGTGGAGTCATGGGTGAGGCCCCCCAGGGGGGCATCTGAGTAGCAACTACCCACTTTCTCATGTGTTTATCCATGTGAGTTATTTGGTAGCTGTCACTTGGAGACATGTTTATATCTCCGGTAGGTCCTTTGAGGAGTTGTCAGTCATCGTTTGCAGTATCTGCCAGGATGGGGCCTCACTGTTCTCCAGCGGAGGCTCCTGCTTGAACCTGGCACCGAGCTGAAGCTGGTGAGATGTAGAAGGGTGTCCTGACCATCCTTGGGCCAAGCAGATGGGCTGTGACATGTACCTCATTCTCCGCATCGATCACGATCCCGGCTGTGAAAGTCAAGGCTTCACTTGGCTGCTGGGAAAACCCTTCAGGGTCTCCTTAGTCCAGGTGAAAGGACAGGACTTCTTTACAGAGAGACGGCACTGGCCGCAGCAATGAAACCACTGGCAGGTTCCAGGGTCCAGCCCACATCCTCTTCCTGCTGCTGGTGAGGTTGTGACATCACGGATAGGGCTGGGGCCCTTCTGTCTCATTACAGTGGGGCTCTCCAAGCCCATGTCCCAGACCTCCAATGACCTCCTGCCAAGGGAGGAAGTTCCTGGGGTACAAGCAGCCTAGCAGATTTGGGGGCAGGGTGGGGGACAGTGGAAAAATGTTCCCCTGAAAGCCTGAGATTTGTGCCATAAAGAACAGGGGAGGAGGCTGCAGCTCTTGGGAAAACCAGCCGGGAGGAGAGCTCGGGCTGCTGCTCCCAGAACTGGCCTTGCTTCGAAAAAACAAACCTTCTTTCCATTGATATGGAACACGTATTTACCCCGAATCTAAATCCTGTGCCCTTGAACTAATAAACAATGGCCAACCCGTGGGGGATCTCTGTACCTCTGACTTTGACCTTTTAAAAAAAAAATTAAAAAGAAAGATATCTAGCCTTTCAGTCTCTGTCCCTGGTGGAATCTGGAGCAGAGAGCCAGCCAGCTTCCTGCTGCCTTCCGCTAGGTGGCACCTCGTGCTCTCAGATGCCCGCGCGGCGTGCGGACAGGTGAATGAATCTCATTGGCTTACGGGAGGCATGATGCCACCGGGCAGCCCTTTTTAAGAGAAAAGCCAGGACCGGTGGAAGAGCCACCCCTGAGCAGCGGTTTGGGTGCTGAGCACGGTGCCGAGCACAGGGATCCCGGAGCTGCAGTGTCAGAGCAACATGAGTGAGGTGAGTGGCGCTGCTGCTTGCAGACGGACACTTGGGGTGAGAAGGGACCTGGCCACAGTTGGGCTTGGGAAAAAAAAAATGTGAAGGGTTTCCGAGTGGTGATGAAGAGCAGATCAGCCCCGTAACTATTTTCTCTGAGGGCTGACACTCTCGACAGCTTGGCTGGCACAGCAGGTGCAGACACCTGACAGGTTAAGTCTGCAACTTTTAGAAATCTGCCTTAGAAAGAGAAAGGGGATTAACCGTCTGCTTCCGACGTCATTGTGACTTTGGAAAGTGCTCTGGGTTTGAGACCTCTGGAGAGAAACCCATTGTCTTAGTGTCTTGGGAGGTTTGCACTGCTTCCCGCTTGTCCTCACGTGTCTGCTTGGGGGGCCCTGGCAGCATGTTGGCAGGCAGGCCCGCTGGTGACAGTCAGCCCTGGGAGAGAAGCGGGGGCAGGATCTCGCGGCCCAAACTCTACCTGCAGTTCATCAGGGCACTGGCGAAAGGGGCAAATCGTGCGAACCGTGCCAGCCCTGTGTGCGCGGCTCGGCCTGGAAGACGCTTGGACAGGAGAGCAGCGACAATGCTCGGTGGCAAGTCCCTTCTCTGAATATGTTCATACAGAAGATACCTTGCTGGGGCAAACTGGGAGCTCATTTTATTTTAAGACAATCGTGTTCTCTTGCTTTCTTTTAAATGAAGCAGGTTTGGGGTTGGTGTATAAACCACCCCCTAACTCAGCTCAGTAATTGGGACAAATCCATTTTCATGTCTTTTTTGGTCGGCACGTAAATAATGACTTTTAAAGACCTTTTATCTTCTCTGTCTTTTTTTTTTTTTTTGACAGATGGGGGATCCTTTGTTTTTGGAAGTCTAGAGTAAAATTAACTTCAGAAATAAGATGTGCCTTCACTGCGTTTCTCTCTCTCTGATGGGTGACTTTTGACATACACAGGACAGGAAGGAGGGGGCCAAGAATGTAGGGTTTAGGGATGGGGCTTGGGATGGAGCCAGGGGTTCGAGTGAGGGCGAGGGAGTGCGGGAGGAAGATGGGAGGGCTGGAAGCCTCCCCGCCAGCCACCGAGAAGGCTGGGGGCTCCAGTAACACCCCGAGCTTGCCTGTTCTTGGCCCTCAGCTCTGCGGCCCCGCGCTCCACTTGTGTTGTCTCATTTGCCTTCCCAAGTCCTGTGAGGTAGGTGCTAGTGTTATTCCCAGTTGACAGATGGGGAAACTGAGGCACACTGAAGTTCAAGGTGAACTGGTTCCATGTGGGCGGCTGGTGAAGGGCAGGACTCAGGCTGTGGGGCTGGCTTTCTGCTGGAGCCCACGAGACTTCGGGGGCCTCTACCCTGTGGCAGCTCACCCTGTTCACCACGAGAAGCGCAGGCTTTGGGGTTGGAGGTCTGTAAATATACAAATTAAGTCTCATACTGAGTCAGGACACAGTAGAGCCCCCGGGGCCCTTCTTCCACACTTAGCTACCCTGGGGTTTTTCTGGAGTGGTGGGGCTCCTGCTGGCTCCCCTCGGGCTGTCACCCCATCTCCAGCCGGGGCGGTGGCCGGCATCACACACGTGAGCTCTCCAGAATGCCTCACCTCCGCGGTGTTCACCTAACTGTGGGTCCCCAGGGAGAGAGCAAACGTCCCAGAGCTCAGCCCATGATTAGGGTCACAACCTCGTTTCTGCCAAACGTGAAATTAGGGCAGCTGTGCAGCTGCGCCCTGCCCCCATCTCCCCCCCCCCATTCCCTCAGACCCTAGCAGGCCACTGCAAGGGCTTCCTGTGGTGCTGAGAACATCCTGCAGGATGCACATCTGGCTCCTTTGCCGCCCTGTGCTCCCACCACACCGCTTCCAGCTCCCTCCTCCACCTTTGCCCCTCCTGTCCCTCCTGCACCCAGGCCCCCCTCAATCAATCACTTTCAGTGCCACTCTTCTGGCCACCAGCTGGGTGACCAGCTCTCTGGCTGGTCCCCAAGTTTCTGGTTGTGTGTCCCTCAGAGGGTGGGAATTTGTCCTTTCACTAAAACTTAAATCTGCTTAAAACATTTAATAAAGTTGAACAGAAGCTCCTTTCTGGGTAGAGAACTGAACCTCTCCCCACCCCAAAGCCTTTCCTTAGTTGGATAAATTACATGTGGCTTCTTGTTTTAATAGCTCTCAGGCAGGGATGGATTTCAGATGATCGTTTACTTACTCATGTAACTAATGACTGCAGAGGGCCGAAGCAATGGATTTTGTCAGGCTTTCCTCTGACTTCGGGATTTGTTTGAGTCTAGTGGGCAAACAGGGCCTGCTCCAGCTGGCAGGGTTTAGGGCTCGCTGAGCTTACAGCTGCTCCCTTGGGCTGTGCTGGAGCTGGATGAACTCCCAAAGGGCCATGTGCTCCCCAGGTGGGCACAGCTCCTCCAGGTCTTTGAGCCTTAGGGGGAAGGCGGTGAGGGGGTACAGCCCCGGGGACTGAGCTGGCTTTCAACTGGATGACGCCACAGCACAGTATCTTCTCCATCCCCTGTGACAATGCTTTTGGTGGAGGGGGCATAAGGTGATTGAAAAGAGCAGCTCAAGTAAAGCAAGGAAAGTCAAGTCCAATTTTAGGCCACCGAGAGAGTGGAGGTGGTTTGTGGGGGTGTCTCATTTACATTTCAGGATTAGAGTATGTCAGATGGGCCTGGAGATAATTTAATAGGAATCTAAGTGCAGGGTAAGGTGTATTAGCTGCCTTAGAAATCCTAGCCACCAAGGCTGAAGTGTACAAAGTCATTCCCTTCTCTCTTCAACTGGACTCCCACACAGGAGAAGAAAAAGACCTCTTTTGAGCCACCATACAGGAGTCCGATGAACAACAACAGTCAATCCCATTTTCCCCATGCAGGTGTGCATTTTTAAGTTGCTCTTCAAAAGAACTTATTTAGGAGGGCCAGGAGCAAGATTTTAATGCCATTAAGGCAAACATTTGGAGAAGCAATTTAAAAAATGATACACACCATCACCCTATTTGCAGGGGGTGGGGAGAGCTCCCGTTGCATAATGCATCAGTTGACAGTTATTAATTAGACCTGAGACCCCTTTGAGAAGGCATCCTCCCGTCTCCACTCTTTTCTTGCATAAGCTTGGATGGGATGTTGCAACTTGGCACCAGAGCTATGAGCCTTTTTTTCCATCCAGACACTGCCGACAAAAGGATCATGCCTCTCAGAGGCATGGTGGGAGCACACTGAGGACATTTAAGGGCAAATCTTTAGACCCACATGCCTGTCCTTAGCACAGAATCAGAAGCTACTGGCTCTGCAGCAAATCTCTAAAGAAGGAAGAGGACAGTGAAGAACATTGTCTGGAGAGAGATTTGCAAGGGGAGGGTAAGCTCACTTAAATCTTGAGGTGGGTCATAGAAAGGACGGGATTTTTTTTTTTTTTTTTTCAAAAGTAGCTGTTGGTTAAAAAATATCATAGGACACTTGCTTGGGACTTACCTGGTCAGCCATCAGGGTAACCCAGTGCTGAGACAAACAGTAGGAAACAGAACTGGAATGAGATTTATCATAGTCGTGTGCCTCATATGACGTCATGGTGAACTACAGCAAATGCTCACGGACAGATGATCGGGTTTGCAGAGAACTGTGTGGTTTAAACCAGTTAAGCACAGATGCTGGGGGTACTTGCATAAAATGGATTTTAAAACTGGCCCCGGAGGCCTGGCAACAGAAGGCCAAATGGCAATTCAGTTTTTTTCTGTAATGTTAACCTCATTTGAGGGGGGGGGGGGGGGGAAACAGCAGCAGGGACACAGAAAGATCCAGAAAGATCCACATGGTTTTCCTGGATCACAGCAGGATAGGCACTCTTTCTCTCCTCTCACTGGGGATATTAGGTCTAGAAAGACACCAGTTTCAACTTGGGCTCTAAGTTCAAGTTTTCTGGAGTGGGAAGAGGTTACAGTTCAGCCTGGAAATGTGTTTGCTGGACTGATGATTGTAATGGATTGTCATAAAACTCATTCCCCCGATCCCGCATTTCATTAACAAACGACGTGCGATTAAGAAGCCTCACTGTTTTCCTCTTTAGAATTCTAAGAATGACAGAATGCAAGATGTATTTTTTTTTTTCAGAAAGAAAAATTGAAGAAATGACTCACACTCGGTTTTATTAAGGGTTCAGTTGAATAGTGTGATCAAGATGAAAAGGAAATACGATCTTCTGTCAGGGGAAGTGCCTTGAATTTAGATGAATACGTTGTTTGCATTATTATTTTTTTAAATTATAATTTTTACCTCGGTTTTTCGTTAGAGGTGTTGTCACAGGAGGAAGGTGTTCACCATTTGTCTTTGGTCCTCTGTCTTCGGTGTACTGGGTGCATCATGCTACTTGAACACCTGAATAATATCATGAGCTCAAGCCCGGGGCTTTTCACTAATTTAGAATGGCTAGGGGCAGAAAGAAGGACTTTAATTTGCACTGATTTATGTTATATTTGGCTGATGGTTTTCTAAGACACAGCATCAAAGCTCATGCTCTTGTCTTCATCTGTTTGGGCTACTGTAAGAAAGTGCCACAGATTGCGTGCGTGCCTTATAAACCTTGGAAATTTATTGCTCACGGCTCTGAAGGCTGTAAATCTGAGATCAGGGAGCTGGGTTGGTCGGGTGAGAACCTTCCTCCTGGTTCATAGACACCTGTCTCCCGAGTCCTCACATGGTGGAAGAAGGGACAGGGATCTCTGGGGTCTCTTCCCTTGGGGTCTCTTATGCAAGGTCACAAGTCCCATTCATGGAGCACCCCCCCATCATGACCTAATCGCTTCCCAAAGGCTCCACCTCTCAATGCCTTCAGCTTGCGGGTTAGGATCTCAGCACATGAATTTTGAAGAAACACAAATGTCCAGACCCTAACAAGTACTACGGGTTGCATTTTATTTATTGGGATTATCCCACCTGGACCATAAGCTTCCTGAGGATAGGAACAACTTTACACTGTCCCCAGGACCTGGCTCCTGGTCTGGCACTTGGTAATGCCCCCTTACTGGATGAATAAATGGATTTCGGGGTGTGAGTTTATCGGTTAAAGTGACCAACAGACCTGACACCCTCTTTTCTAAATGTTGAGATTTGTGGTCCAGACAGGTTTGGAGAAGTAAAGTTCTATCTTTTGTTTGTTTGTTTGTTTGTTTTTTTACTCTGGGTTTGAAATCTGGGTTTGTCATTTGAATCTTTTAAGTTGGAAAGGATACATTTATATGCTTTCAAGACAGGCAAAGAAATAAGAGAAACTGGAGAGAACCTGGACAGAAAGAACTCTTGACATTTGGAAAAATGTCAAGGAAACCAGGGGAGCAGAAGGAGGGACAGAGAATTCTAATATCCTATAGTTCGGGGGTAGTCTCCACTGGGACTATTTCACTTCAGATAAGCTCTATGAAATTCAAACAAAAGGAGCCGTAGCCAGAGAGGCAGAGCCCGTGAATGCCCTACAAAACGGTTTGCTATATTGAAATAGAAAACCAACTTGACTGTGCTTAGGGGGGGATCAGAGAGAGCCTGAGCAGATCTTTAGTGAGATAACTTCTGGTGCATATTGTTGGAGGCAGAATGGATCTTGCACACAGGAAGCGAAATTGCATATATTCAAATATTTTAATTCATATCGAAAAGTTAGCCATTGATGTTTATAGTAATTAACCAAGTGTTGTAACTTCTAGTTGCATATTTAAATATTTTCAGTTAATTGGTATTTAAAATAGGAATATACGACAATTCATACACAGAAAGATGCATTTGCCTGTGTTCTCCTGGGAAGTCAGACACTGAATTGTGTGACCGTGCCCCCATGCAGCCCAGCAGGCTCTGACTCTATATTCGTAACACCCCCAGGTATCCACTGTTTGCCATTCTTCATCCGATCCTTGGAACAAAATGAGGTCTAAGTAATGAGGAGGAAATATTTTCCATTCTGTTTGGTACAGGTGCCTTTCGAGCATGGATATGAGAATGTTCTACAGATCATTGTTTTGTGCCATTAAGCCAAGCAAGCTTGCCACACCTGCCAGTGGCCCAAACCTATAAATCCTACATCCATTTCTGGGCTGTTTTACATGAACAATTCAGCGTAAGGTACACATTCCAGGCATCAATCTGCTTGAATATTGTTAGTGCCTTGCAAATAGCCCGAAATTTATGCTTCGGAATCTCACTGAATTACTTCTCATTCCATTCCTGAAAGGGAAACGCTTGGCCATATTTATAACGTTGCCGGTGGAAAAATCAATCACCCACTAAATGCCATTATTTTACATTTTACTCTTAAACTGCCACCTTATAAATAAAAGGAAGACAAATTAGAATCATAAAGCAGGAAGGTAATCACCCACAAATTGAAAAAACTCCTCTGCAGAACATCTAAGGGAAAAGAAGCCAAAAAGTGTGAATTGATAAGAAGTATTGAAATGAGGCAATTTTCATATCACAATGGAACTAGAATAGAGAACAGGAGAATCCTTTTCCCTGGAAGGTCTCTGCTCCCAGTCTGAGGAGAGTCATGGGCTTTGCCAAGACGGAAGTATCTCAAGTCCTCCGTATTTTGATCCTTCACCCAATGGTCTAGAGTGTCATTTGAATGTTAGTTTTTAAATATTTGTTTCTGACTATTTGAAAGCTGTTTGATAGCTGAGGTTGTAGCTGGATTGGCTTGAGATTATGCTTTCCCCACTATCACAATCCCAAACTGTGGAGGAGCAGCAGGACGAAGGAAATGGTCATCTGTCCTCATAACCCCACACCTGTGGCTTGGCCGAGGTTCTAACAAAGTGATCGGTTATTTTAATTTTATACAGTGCCTGAAAAGAGGACCCCGGGGGTTGACAATACTCATTAACGTTTGTCTTAACCAAGCAAGACAGTAAAATGGAACAAGGAAATGTCTTTATCCTCAAGATTTTTAATTTTTTTTTTTGCCAGTATACTTTTATGTCCGTCAGGTACTAAGTCCGACTATTTAAAAATTAATTAAGATATTACATCTGTTTTTATCTTATTTTATTATTATTATTTTAATCCTTAAGCAATCTGTCTGCCCGACAGGGAGCTTGAATCACAACCCTGAGATCAGGAATCAGTCACACGCTCCGCCGACTGAGCCCGCCAGGGTCCCCATACCTGTCTTTACATGGAAGATTCTTTTTTTTTTTTTTTTTTCCAATGGAAGATTCTAACATATATAATTTCCTTATTAAGTAACATCCCTCTTTCATCAGGGATTATTAGGGAAGCATCACTTTTCTTTTCCCGAGCTTGGCAAAATGACACAGTGTACCTGTGCTTTTCTTTTTCACATTTCCGGACAGTTGTTTTTGATCTGCAGAGAAATCCCCGATGCCATGAATTGGTCCAGCAGGTTCGGTAGCTGCGCTTCTCCAGCCTAATCCGATGGCCGTGGGTTCGAAGCTCACATGGGTGCTCGTGAAGATACTCTCGCGGTCGCAGGGGTGGTTGGTGCCCTCCGTGCTTCCTTGTTACTTTTGCTGACGGCGTTAGCATTCTTTTCAATCTGTGAAATTGTATGCACAATGTTCAAAAATTGGGGTAAAACACATATCATCAAATTTGCCATCTAACCCATTTTTAAGTATATAACTCAGCAATATTCAGTTCTTTTACCTTATTATGAAATAGCCCTCCAGAACTGTTTCATCTTGTCAAACTGGAATTCTAAAACAAAACAAAACAAAACAAAGACAAAAAACTGGAATTCTATACTTATTAAACAACAAGTGCCCTCCCCCTTCCCCTCGCCTGGTGACCGCTTTTCAACTTGTTGTCCCTATGCATCTGACTACTCCAGGGACCTCGTATATGTGCACTCAGACAGTATTTGTCCTTTTGTGCCTGGCTGAGTATAGTCAGGATATCCTCAAGGTTCCCCCATGTTGTGGCAGGTCACTATGTAAGACAAGCTCACCTAAAGGTAGATCCATAAATCGATAAATGGATTTATGGATCATCGATGATCCATAAATCGCCCTCCCAGAGCTCAAGCAACTGCTGCACAGCACACGGTGATATTCTGAGAGCAAGTCAAGAGTCGTGGGATTCCCATTCTTTCCCACTCACCCAGATGACAATGTCGGTATCAATCCTGTTATTAGCTACTGATAAAACCTTATTCTGTTCCTATTGATCTCAGAAAGACATAAAAAGAAATTGTAATGTTTCCTTCCCTGTGCGTGGTTATGACAGTGAAGCACCTTACATTCCCAGAGATGCCATTCTTTTCCATAGTCTATATCACTGGTGATCCCTAGGGTTGTGCTGTGTGCAACCTGTGCAGCTGAACGTGGTGGCCCTGCCCTTTCCTGGAGTGTAGTCACCCTGCTCAAAGACCGCTGACCTAGAGAAAGACTGTCATTTCCATGGTCCTACTTAGAATTCAGAGAATTGAAGCAGACCACTGTTGTCATTTTGTTCGAAGTAGTCATTTTAAAATAGGGAGCTGAGTGCCCGAAGGCAAATCTTGCTCAGAATCACAGAGCTTCTTGAGGAAAATCCAGTGTTGGTTTCCCTTACACATTTCCTATTCTATTAAATTTCTCATTTTCTGTCATATCCTAGATACAACCCAGTTTCTTTTACACCTGCCCCAATTCCGCTTAGGACTTGAATGTGAAATACGTGAAAAACAATATTGTCCTGGATTTTTTTTTTTTTTATTAGCCTGAGTAAGAAAAAAAAAAAAAAGCAGCAACAGAAATCTTGACAAAGTCATTCCTTCCTCCCCCAGGTCTTCCACTTTGATTCTAGAGGTTCAGGTGTGCACTCTGAGCCTCACCCCCATCCCAATAACACAAGGAGTGATTGGTGAGGTGAGCGTCAGCGCACGGCTGCCGTGAAGTTTCAGTTGGATCACAGTTGACAAAGTCTTTGCCTCACCTGGCGGTTTCCTTGACTTTGACTTTACACCAATCCACCTTCATTTCTTGCCTTACTCCCCAACCCCTGGCTCTGTTTGAGTAAGAAGAGCATTCTGGACTCCTCAAATAAAACTTTTTTTATTTTTTTAAACCTTTGCTCAGGAAATGGCAGCACTTTGAGTGGCCAGATCCACTGCGTGTATAATCAGTAATCACATATTTTGTTGGCCATGTTTCCTTCTGCCTTCTAGATTAGGGAACTTTGAAAGAAGGAGACTGGGTCTTTTAGGTCCTCTACACTGGCACATGCCCTTCAATGCACATTGATGGGGAATCCATTGCATGCTGTACGTTGTACTAGGTGAAGGAATAAGACGTGGTCCCCACCCCTCCAAGAGTTTAGAGGCTAGCTGGGGAGACAGAGTCATGTAAAATAAACCTGACTTAAGGTCTATTCACTATACAAACTGATGGAAGCACTTGACAAATGTCATTGTTGCAGGCCTGGCAAGGAGAAGAAGGGTGTTCTCAGGGAACCTTCCTCATGGAGTCAATGCTTCCAGAAGTAGGGTCTCAGGGGATCTCTGGGTGGCTCAGCGGTTTGGCGCCTGCCTTTGGCCCAGGGCGCGATCCTGGAGTCCCGGGATCGAGTCCCGCATCGGGCTCCCGGCATGGAGCCTGCTTCTCCCTCCTTCTGTGTCTCTGTCTCTCTCTCTAAATATATCTATCTATCTATCTATCTATCTATCTATCTATCATAAATAAATAAATAAATAAATAAATAAATAAATCTTTAAAAAAAAAGAAAAAGAGGTAGTGTCTCAGTACACACTGAGGAATATCGACCATGACTAATGGATATTCAGTCTAAAAAATCATGAATTCCAGAACCACATGACAATTTAGCAATCTTCATGTCCAAGGGACATATACATATCTATGATGATACTACAGTTGATTTCTGCCCCTCGCTTAGTGATAGAGATTGCTTCAAATGTGTCAGACAGCTTCCCATCCTTATCAATGAATATTTGGGTTCTATTAAATTATCATGTCTTCTCTAAAAGTGCCAAGTGAATAAAGTCTCTTTAGTACATTGGAAGCTGATTACATGAGTAGGGTCATAAGACTTTTGGAATTGTGCAGATTGTCTCATTTTGAAAGTTCCACGTTCTACTTGTGAGAAATGCCTAAGTGAACTCAGATATGCCCGTAGCCGTCCTTCCCTGCGAGTATTAGCATTTGTCCAGGATGAGCCATCCCTGCTCATGTTGTGTCCCAGAGCCCCGGGTGGCTTCCTCACCACTGTTGGTAATTTCTTCTCTTTGGAGTTTGTTCAAGGCATGGGCTCATCCCTGTATTTATAACTCTGTTCTCACATATGCATAAATCCTGTCAAAATACAGAGATAACACAGCGCCACATCGCAAATATTATTTCTGGCAATGTTCTATACCTCAGAAATGTGGGCTATTTTACCTATTCTGGAAGATGACTTCTTAAAATAGATGTAGCAATGTGTCAAGTCCCTCCACCAAGTACCTCATGCGAGTTTACTGTTGTCTTTTCATCTAGATTTAATCCATCCCATCTTCAAAGCAGATTCATTCTGGGGGCACTTTTTAGTGAATTTCCATGCCTTTGGTTTTTGGTTTTTGGTTTTTGGGTTTTTTTTTTTTTTGCCTAATTCTTGCTGAGAGCCAGATTTGGCTGAAATTCAGGTGAGAGCTCCCTGATAATTGAACGTTGGATGAAGATTTTGAATTCTCACAAGACGAACGCATAAAGGCAGCGTCGTGTAACTGTAGCGCTACAAGCAGTGCCCTCAGGGGACCCCACTCTTGCTCTTGTGTCCCTTTCCATATTTCAACAAGGAAGCAAGAGGGGGACTGAAGAGACAAGCAGATCTCCATCAGAAATGAGGCGGTTCCAAGACAAGCAGCAGCTCTGTAATTGTTGGCTCCTGCCAGCCTCTGCACGAAATGTCTTTTAAGGTGATGGTTGCTCACATGGAGCTGGAAAGTCCTGGGAAAGCCCATGTTTGGATGGTGGGGCAGGACATGTGTGGGGCCCAGTGAAAAACAGGCATGTGGGGCTCCGTGGAAAACATTATTAAGAATTTCAAGACTGTGATGACAAAGCATTAAACCAAACTTGGGGCTTTTCTGAGCCAGAGGCCCCTGTGTGACTGCGTGGGTCATGTGGCCATGAGGCTGGTCCTGCATGGAGCTGGAAGTGGCCTGATTGCTTTTTAGTAGAGAGAAACAGAGAGAGAGAGAGAGAGAGCGCAACAGTGCCACTGGCTGACCCTGCAGGGCTGCTGTGAGGTTGGGGTGACAAAATTGATTAAAAAGCACTTGGAAAGCATACATTTTTTAAAGGCCATATACATGCTAACTTGTGACCCCAATGTGACAAATTCCCCTCATTCTGATTCAAAACGACCTTACCCAGTGTGGGCTGTTGATTCAGATGAGCATTGCAGGCAGCCTGCTGGCACCGAGGTACCTCCTACACTCTCCTGTTCTTCCCTGGAGGGCACCATACCAAGGGACAGGGAGAGCAGGTGTATGAGGCTTGTTCAATCAGCCTGGGTGGCTCAGTGGTTTAAGCGCCTTCCTTCATCCCAGGGCATGATCCTGGAATCCTGGGATCGAGTCCCACATCGGGCTCCCTACATGGGGCCTGCTTCTCCCTCTGCCTGTGTCTCTGCCTCTCTCTCCCTCTCTCTGTGTCTATCATGAATAAATAAATAAATACAATCTTAAAAAAAAATAAAGAAAGAAACATTTCCTGCTTGGGAAGTACAGGGTTCTCATCAGAGCAGGAACCAGGGTCAGTATGGACAGGTACAAGGCTGGCATGAGTGTCAGCCCTTTGGATCAACCCTGACCCAGGAAGGCGACCTTGACCGACGTTACAGCTGGGTTTGTTTTCCAGCAGATTACATGGGTCTGGATCTTGGAGGGATTTGAAAATAAGATAGAGAACGAATGAATATCCTCCGTGAAGGAGGCAGAGCGTGAGACGGAGCTGGTAGCGGGTGCTGGTGCTGGTGGTGGGCATGCGTGCATTTTGTTTGCAGTGGGGAGACTGCTGGAGTTTACACCTCCCCAGGGTGCAGCTGATCAGATGGCCCGTGCAGCTTCATCTGGTCTTCTAATCTGTCTCAATTCACCCCTTCAGCCGTGACAGCTGATTTATGACAAAGCAGTCAGTCCCCTTGCTTCCAGAAGTATACAACCTCAGACTTCTACGTGTTCCGAAGCTATTTTCGTTTTAGTCGAGTGGGGGAGAAAAGCTGGCTGCTTCCTTATTACCAAAAAAGAAAGTCTCCAGCTTCTGAAGCCTCGGAACACCCCCTTGGGGAGAAGCACTCTGAGCAGCGCGGTGCCAGGTTAACATCTGAGCTTTATCACAAGGAGCCAGCACACGAGCACGGAGCTTCAGCTTCCCTAGGAGGGGCGCACGCAGAAGAGCCCACAAAACTAGTTTAACGTGTGAAAAATAAATCGGGACACTCAGATGGAGGGGATTATCGAGCAAGATCCCCACTCTGGTACCAGATGGGTCGAGGCATAAAATATCTGTGCGGTCGATGGCAGAGGAGTCATTAAAACCATCAAAGACAGGTCTTCTGTCTTCCAAAGCCAATACCTTCCCCTCTAGACAGGCACGATGAGGTGGCGGGTGTGCAGACTTCCAAACCAGTCTGCCGACCTTCAAACGCCAATCCCTTCCACTTAGCAGCTGTGAATCCTTGGGCAAGTCACTCAGTCTCTACCCCAGTGTCTCAAATTTTATATCCATCAAATGAGGGTGATTGTCCTATCCGCTTCACAGGACGGTTGGTTGCTACAGACGTGTTACCCTGTCGCTTTGCAGGGACGGAGCCTGCTGCCTTGGTGCAGGGAAAGGAAGCCCTTGCCAAACTTGGAAGCAAGATCATTCACTCGGCCCTAAATGTGGCTTCTCTTGGGGAACAGTGGATTTGGCTGATGTTCTTTCCTCTCCTGCACACTGTCTTGTTCACTTGATGAGGAAGTTGAGCGCGGCAGTAGATCATGATCGGCTCAACCATTAGAGGAGCCGTGTGGCCGTGGTGAGCGACCATTCAGTGCCCAAGATGGGTGGCTGTGTAAGGCCCAGCAGGGCAAAATTCCCTCAGCTATGGGGGCATTTTCATTCTGTGGTTTTTGGCCACCCTTTGCCTTTCACTTGATGACACCTGGCACTGCATTTTATTAGCCATACTGGGGAAGGGATGGGGGAATGAAATGCCGGTGTTAGTGCGGAAAACAAAGCAAAGAGGTCTTTTCCTGTGGCCTCTGTAATCTGGGGGAACGGGGACCTTCTGGCCTCACATCAGCTTCTCTGGCCTTTGAAATATAAAAGTGCCCTAAAAATAACATGACTATAGGAGGGACGGGCAGGCCTGGTGTTTTCACAGTGATACCAGTATAGGTCTCATTTCGTTCCAGAAAACTGGCCATGCCTGTTGGTTTATCCACCTCATCATCTGTACAAGGTCGATTTGTCCTTTAATGAGTTAGTTTATAGGCTCATCTCAGTGTCTGCCTCTACATTTATCTTTTATGGACGCTTTTCCACTTCCCTTCTTTGTCGTGGCTTTGGGTTGACTGGCTGTAGCTCCCGGGATGGGGAGCAGAGCAAATCTCTGTGGTCCCTTTCTGCTCTGCGTGGCTCTGGCATCTTCTGTTACACTGAGAAATAATACACGTTTGGGTCTCTGAGTCTTTGTCTGAGAGCCTACTGTTGTCTGGTCACGGCAGCTGTCGGAGAAAGCATCTGCTCTTTATGCCGACAACCTTTATTCTGAGGATATTCTAAGGAACCTACAGAACTTTAGGAGGGCAGAGAAGAAAGCGGGGCAGACGGAGAAGCATTTCTTTGGGTGCAGTTCGGATGTGGAGGGTGGATGATGACATCTGCATTCAGGGGTCGTGCTGGCACCTTACAGATCCATGGGGCTTCTAAGGACTGCTCAAGGCAGGCTTGTTCTACTCTTGCTGGGGTCCAGGGAGGGGGGGCGTGTATTGACTCAGGCTTCTTTTTCATCTTCAGCTGTGCAGGGTCTCTGCAGATGGGTCAGCTGGACGCACACTGCCCCAGGGCCACTCCGGTATCCCCTCTTCCTTCCCCACTCTTCCCTTGGTCACCATTCTATCCTCTTCCTCTGTCTTCTCTCTCTGGAAAAAAATACAGGCTGTCATTTGTATCGACACACAAAATAATCCACCTTGGGATGAGAGGCCCAACTGAAATTCGTAGTAACTAACAGGTAGAGACTACCTACTTTGTGAAAAAAATAATCACAAATCCCAATATTCTCTCTTTAGATTCTCATAATAGCCACGTGAGCTATAGGTTTAATTTAATTTAATTTAATAATTTAATTTAATTTAATTTATTTTAATCCTTCATGGAGAAGAAACTGAACAGCAGAAGAAGCCAAACTCTGAGGACTGAAATCACTTATTTGGGGTCATTTTGCTGCATGTCAGAGCTGGGGTTTCTCCTGGTCCCCAAGCTGCTGAGCACAATGTGCTTTCAGTATCTTAACTTGCTGCAAATCGAACGCAATGGAAGCAAGACAGGCAGACCTCTTTTGAAGCCTGGTTTCCCATTACTTTGCCGTCTGGTTCCTTTTAGGGACCAGATCTGTGCACTGAGACTGTTTTCATCATGTGTAATTCTCACAGCCTGATGAAGCAGGTGCCTTGTCCTAGCTTTACAGAAGCAGAAACTGAGTCCCCAGAGAAGCCAAGTGACCTGTGCAGGGTCACACAGCTGCTAAGTGGCAGGGCTGGGAGGGTCTGGACAGTCTGAACCCAGGATTGCAGGAGACTGTCCTTACTTTTCTTTTTTTTTTCTTTCTTTCTTTTTTTCTTTCTTCTTTCTTTCTTGGTCATATTTATAAAGGTATAATTTGCGTATAGTAAAAGTTACCTTGCTTAGTTGTATAGTTGATGAGTTTTGACATGATCAGTCTTATAATTGAGACATAGACTATTCAATCACTGCATAAAATTCTTTGTGTGCCTTTAGTGTCAGCTCTTTCCTCTGCACTTAGCTCCAGAGCCTACATTCTTTGCCATCACATCCTAAATTAAAATAATCCCAATTTATTTTTTTTAAAGATTTATTTATTTATTCATGATAGATGTAGAGAGAGAAAGAGAGAGGCAGAGATGCAGGAGGACGGAGAAGCAGGCTCCACACCAGGAGCCCGATGCGGGACTCGATCCCAGGACTCCAGGATCACGCCCTGGGCCAAAGGCAGGTGCCAAACCGCTGAGCCTCCCAGGGATCCCCCAATAATCCCAATTTATGATGTAAGCTATTCACACTGCCTTGAGAATACCGTGATCACCGAGGCCTGCACAGGTGCTTCGTAACTGACAACTGAAGCATTAGAAATGTAGGAAAACAATCAGGAGAGTGAGGACAGTTCTGGTCCTCGTATAAATCACTCCCAAGTCTCAAACTGCAGAAGGGACGTTCAGTGATGGGGGCTCCTTTGCTTCTTCTTCTTCTTTTTTTTTGGCTTAAACAACAAGCATTTATTCCTCACAGTTCTGAAGGCAAGGAAGACGCAGATTCAGTGTCTGGTGAGAACTCACTCCCGAGTTCATAGATAGCCATTTTCTTGCTGTGTCCTCACATGGTGAAAGGAACCAGAAAGCACTGTGGGGTCTCCTTTATAAAAGCACTAATCCCATTCATGAGAGGTTCACTCTCATTACCTAATCCCCTCCCAAAGGCCCTACTTCCTAATACTATCACATTGGAAGTTAGGATTTCAACATATGAATTTGGGAGTCGGGGGAACACAACTCTTCAGTCCATAACAGAGGCGTACAACATCAAATCATCCCATGATTAATTATTTGATTGTCAGGTTTAGGCGGTGACCTCCAGCTATCATTAAGGTACAGTTATGCTATATGTTGGCAAATTGAACTCCAATAAAAAAATTAATTAATTAATTAATTAAAACGAAAAACAAAACAACCCAAAAGACCATGGGAGACAACTTGAAGAGAACCCTCTGGTCAAATTTGGAAGAACTTGAGCATCAAAACAAGAATGATTATAATTGTTTATAACACATCGATTTCTTAAAAATCCATGAGCCCATTGTGATATCTATATCACATATATATCTCTCATTTATCTAGCTACCTCTCATCATCAGTTGTAATCTATATTTATATAAAGGAATAGCAGAGAAAAGAAAAGCTCTTCTTCATAGTAGAATGTCAAAGAATGATAGAGATATCACTATTTTATAACAGTTGATGTAATAGTTGCTGACTAGGTCAGGCAGCAATCAACGGTGTATTTTAAAAACATCAGATAAAAGGTTGTTAGGAAAAAGGCGTATTCATATGGTGCTGAAGAATCACTCCACAGTTTACTTAGTAATTGCAAAAGGAAAACTGTACCTTTGCTTCTTTTATTTTTTTTTTATTATAAATTAATTTTTATTGGTGTTAAATTTACCAACATACAGAATAACACCCAGTGCTCATCCCGTCAAGTGTCCCCCTCAGTGCCCGTCACCCATTCACCCCCACCCCCCACCCTCCTCCCCCTCCACCACCCCTAGTTCATTTCCCAGAGTTAGAAGTCTTTATGTTCTGTCTCCCTTTCTGATATTTCTCACACATTTCTTCTCCCTTCCCTTATATTCCCTTTCGCTATTATTCATATTCCCCAAATGAATGAGAACATACACTGTTTGTCCTTCTCCGGTTACTGTGGCCAAGTTCAAAAAGGGTGTTGCCTGAGTTCTTCTCTGGGATTTTGATGGAATCTTGTCTCACATTTAGATCTTTCATCCATTTTGAGTTTATCTTTGTGTATGGTGCATGAGAGTGGTCCAGTTTCATTCTTCTGCATGTGGATGTCCAATTTTCCCAGCACCATTTATTGAAGAGACTGTCTTTCTTCTAGTGGATCGTCTTTCCTCCTTTATCGTATATTAGTTGACCTTTGCTTCTTTTAAATGGGTTTCTGTTCTGCTCCCTAAATGGACACCCCACCACCTGCTCACGGGGACTCTTCAAGCCTATCAGGGAGAGAGGGCAGGGAGGCTTGCCACCTAGCAAAGAAGTGAGTGCCTCCGGGCCAACACGGGTCCCTATTGCAGTCCCGTGATCTGCTCTGCATCTCTTCCCCCCACCCCATCCTTGCTGGTGGCTGGGAAACCCATGGCTCTGGGCTGGACACGTGGTTTAAAGAGGACACTTATCTTCCCTCTGGCCCAGGGATAGCATCCTGCCTCTGCACATTGAGGTTCAGGAGGGAATTCAGCCCATACCCATAGAATCAGATGCCCCATGGAGAGCAGCTACCCCAAGTGGTGTGGAAGGAGGACACCCTCCTGTGTGCTCTCAGCAGCAGAGGCTGGGGGTGCCGGCGTTTTGCTCTGAGACCAGAGTTGGGGGGCATCCTGGATGAGGCCAGCGGCAGAGCTTGCTCTGTGTGCATCTAGGTTTCGGCCCAAGTGCAGAAACCTGTGCTTTCACATATTGCTGTTGGCATCACTGGTGTTCCAGAGCTGCCCTAACAAGTCAACATGGTCCAGTTGGCTTAAACAACAGAAATATATTGTTCCACAGTTCTGGAAGCTGCAAGTCCAAGGTCAAGGCATCAGTAGGCTGGTTCCTTCGGAGGCTGTGCATGAGAATCTGCTCCAGGCTCTCTCCTTCACTTACAGATGACCGTCTTCTCCTTAAAATCTTTCCCTCCGTGCATGTCTGCATCCACTTTTCCCCTTTAATAAGGCCTTCAGTCTTATCGAATCAAGGTCCGTCCTAAGGACCTCATTTGAACTTGATTACCTCTGTCCAGACCTAGTGTCCTAATAAGGTCACTTTCTGAAGTACACTCAATTGCAGGAGCACGTGGTTCAACAAGTAACACTGCAAATGTTGTGGTGAATTCCCTCCGATTTGAAGAACCATCCAGAACCTTCCCTGCCACCCATTTTTAAGGAGAACTGACATTAACTCACATCTTATCATGACTCCTTTTTTTTTTTTAAGATTTTATTTATTTATTCATGAGAAATACTCAGAGAGAGGCAGAGACACAGGCAGAGGGAGAAGCAGGCTCCCTGGGGGGAGCCCGACATGGGACACGATCCCAGGACCCCGGGATCACGACCTGAGCCAAAGGCAGATATTCAACCACTGAGCCACCCAGGTGTCCCTCTGACTCCTTTTTGAGCTGAGTTGAATAAACAAAGCAAAGTGATTTTCTTGACATACTTGAGATATGTGGATTTGAAAATTTAGAGGTATTTTCTGTAGATAAATTTAATAGGACATGAACTCGTCCTATTTTGAACTCATAAGATAAAGCAAATCTATAAACTTAGAGGATCCACACAAGAGCCGTTAAAGTGTTCTTACATTTCTAGCATATACCAGTTACGGAATTGTATGTGTGGCATGAGGCGATTTTTGTGAAACAGAGACTATATGCATCTCCACACAGAAAAATGATGTGAAAGAAATATTCTAGACTATTTCATGAAATATTAACAAAGTTTAACCCTGATTAGTTGGAGTATGTGTAGTTTCATGCTTCCCTCCTTGTACATGTATTTTCTGAAATTTTCATAATGACCATATCCTAGTTTTATAAATAAAAAAAAGTGTTATTTTAAAAAATAAATTGGCACAGGCAAGGTTTTTAAGGGTGAAAAATACTAATTAAAAATATGGCTGTAGGGGCGCCTGGGTGGCTCAATCGGTTAAGCATCTGCCTTTGGATTAGGTCGTGATCTCAGGGTCCTGGGATTGAGCCCCATGTCAGGCTCTCTGCTCAGTGGGGAGCCCGCTTCTCTCTTTCCCTCTGCCTCTCCTTCTGCTCATGCTCTTTCTCACTCTCTCTCTCTCCCTCTAATGAATAAATAAAATCTTAAAAAAATATAGGCGTAGGACAAAGCATAACGGGAATTTCGGTAAGACAAAGCACTCATGGATCCCTAAAAATGAGGGTCCTTTTATAAATGGTCTGCCCTAAGCACAGCAATGCTAATTATTTCTATTACCATAAAGGTCAGGATAACAAGGGTAGGGGAAGAACTTAGCCTCTAGGGTGGGATTTGGGCCTTTGGGTCTTTCTGGGGTGAGGGCAAGCACAAGGAGGGGAATGAGGATGAGTTTCAAAGGTTAGTGCCCTTGTCTGTGAAGATCCCACCACTTTTTCATTTAACCAACTTTTTTTTTTTTAAACCCTTCCAGCTGAAGTTCTCTTTGACGTTAGTTTCTACACCTTTAGGGATTAAATTAGCAGCGTTTTTAATGCTCCATTTTCGGAATGGAGAATTATAGGTGATTTAAAGTATCAGTGGCATGAAATTAAATCTATTCTATCCTTATTACACAATGTTGGCATGAAAGTCTCTTCCGCTCTTCAAATTCAGGAACTTTGATTTGGAAGAGGCTTTTAATGATGTACCTTTGATGTTCCCAAGAAGCCACCTGTTCAGTTGATCTTGGTGGCCCCAAGCAATCATCAACTGCCTGCTGGCTCACCCAGCCCCCCAGCCCACTGCACCATGCGGTGGCTGTGGTTTTGCTCCACTGTACATTTTAAGTCTGGTATTTCGGGTCGTCTGGCTGGCTCAGTGGTTGAGCATCTGCCTTCAGCTCAGGTCGTGATCCTGGGGTTCTGGGATCAAGTCCCACAAGGGGTCCCCACAGGGAGCCTGCTTCTCCCTCTCCCTACGTCTCTGCCTCTCTCTCTCTGTGTGTCTCTCATGAATAAATAAATAAATAAAATATTTAAAAAAATGAAGTCTGATATTTCATCCAAGAGACTTGCGAAACTCTGTCAATAAAGTGTTAAATACCATGGAAACACACATTTGTTTCTTTATAAACACGGTAAACAAAAGAAAACACAGAAAAGGTGCTGGGTGGGAAGGTGAGATCTTTGGGGACAACCCTCATCTTGACATCTCTCCTGTGCAAGGCACTGATTCTGGGAGGAATCTGCAATATTCGAAACGTCATGGTCCCTGAGCGCAGCCCACACCACAGACAGGCAGATTCGTGTTTTTCCGCTCATTTAGGACCCATCTGAGAAACTGCTCATCACGATGCTACCATTTCAGGCAAGCTGGAAGCCCTGAAACCATTGGAAATATGAATATCAAGAACACTACAAAAGGAAGATAGCACCAAAGAGAAAAATTGCTTAGGAGCAAGTGTATCACCAGGGGATAGACGGCGTTAAGTAGCACTTGCTAGCAAGAGATTCCAAGCCATTATGGGAATAAGATGGATTTTTCTATCCTTCTTTTGCCAGATCTCTGCAACTACTTGGTAGACAGAATCCAAGAGAGGCTAGATGTTGGAAACAGAGAGCAAAGTGCTTTAAAAAAAAAAAAATGAAAAAACCACAACACCTTGAAACAAGTACTTTCCCTTCTTTTTTTTTTTTTTATAAATTAATTTTTATTGGTGTTCAATTTACCAACATACAGAATAACACCCAGTGCTCATCCCGTCAAGTGTACCCCTCAGTGCCCGTCACCCATTCACCCCCACCCCCCGCCCTCCTCCCCCTCCACCACCCCTAGTTCATTTCCCAGAGTTAGAAGTCTTTATGTTCTGTCTCCCTTTCTGATATTTCTCACACATTTCTTCTCCCTTCCCTTATATTCCCTTTCACTATTATTCATATTCCCCAAATGAATGAGAACATACACTGTTTGTCCTTCTCCGGTTACTGTGGCCAAGTTCAAAAAGGGTGTTGCCTGAGTTCTCCTCTGGGATTTTGATGGAATCTTGTCTCACATTTAGATCTTTCATCTATTTTGAGTTTATCTTTGTGTATGGTGCATGAGAGTGGTCCAGTTTCATTCTTCTGCATGTGGATGTCCAATTTTCCCAGCACCATTTATTGAAGAGACTGTCTTTCTTCTAGTGGATCGTCTTTCCTCCTTTATCGTATATTAGTTGAGCATAAAGTTCAGGGTCCACTTCTGGGTTCTCTGTTCTGTTCCATTGATCTATATGTCTGTTTTTGTGCCAGTACCACACTGTCTTGATGAACACAGCTTTGTAGTACAACCTGAAATCTGGCATTGTGATGCCCCCAGATATGGTTTTCTTTTTTTAAAATTCCCCTGGCTGTTTGGGGTCTTTTCTGATTCCACACAAATCTTAAAATAATTTGTTCTAAGTCTCTGAAGAAAGTCCATGGTATTTTGATAGGGATTGCATTATACGTGTAAATTGCCCTGGGTAACATTGACATTTTCACAATATTAATTCTGCCAATCCATGAGCATGGAATATTTTTCCAACTCTTTGTGTCTTCCTCAATTTCTTTCAGAAGTGTTCTGTAGTTTTTAGGGTATATTTTGAGAACCATTTGAATGGTAAATGGTTCTCCAACCTTTTATTTTCAGGTTGTAGGTGTCCTTCTGTCTAAAATGAGTCTCTTGTAGACAGCAAATAGATGGGTCCTGTTTTTTTATCCAGTCTGAAACTCTGCGCCTTTTGATGGGGTCATTAAGCCCATTCACGTTCAGAGTTACTTGAACTTCTTCTTAAAGGGGAGTTTTAAGAGTCCCCCTTAAAATTTCTTGCAGAGCTGGTTTGGAGGTCACATATTCTTTCAGTTCCTGCCTGTCTTGGAAGCTCTTTATCTCTCCTTCCATTTTGAATGAGAGCCTTGCTGGATAAAGTATTCTTGGTTGCATGTTCTTCTCATTTAGGACCCTGAATATATCCTGCCAGCCCTTTCTGGCCTGCCAGGTCTCTGTGGAGAGGTCTGCTGTTACCCTAATATTCCTCCCCATGAAAGTCAGGGACTTCTTGTCTCTTGCTGCTTTAAGGATCTTCTCTTTATCTTTGGAATTTGCAAGCTTCACTATTAGATGTCGAGGTGTTGAACGGTTTTTATTGATTTTCGGGGGGGATCTCTCTATTTCCTGGATCTGAATGCCTGTTTCCCTTCCCAGATTGGGAAAGTTTTCAGCTAGGATTTGTTCAAATACATATTCTGGCCCTCTGTCCCTTTCGGCGCCCTCGGGAACCCCAATTAAACGTAGGTTTTTCTTCCTTAGAGTGTCATTTATTTGCCTTAATCTGTCTTCATGGTCCCTTAATTGATTGTCTCTTTTTTCCTCAGTTTCCCTCTTTGCCATTAACTTGTCTTCTATGTCACTCACTCGTTCTTCCACCTCGTTAACCTTCGTCGTTAGGACTTCTAGTTTGGATTGCATCTCATTCAATTGATTTTTAATTTCTGCCTGATTGGATCTAAATTCTGCAGTCATGAAGTCTCGTGAGGCCTTAATGCTTTTTTCTAGAGCCACCAGTAGCTGTAGAATAGTGCTTCTGAATTGGCTTTCTGACATTGAAGTGTAATCCAGATTTTGTAACTCTGTGGGAGAGAGGGCTGTTTCTGATTCTTTCTTTTGAAGTGAGGTTTTCCTTCTAGTCATTTTGCTCAGTGCAGAGTGGCCAAAAACAAGTTGTATTGGAACACGGGGGAGTATCACTGGTCCGTCCAGCTGGTCTTCTGGGGGAGGGGCCTGCTGTGCTGATTCTCAGGTGTTAGCACTTGGGGGAGCTGCTCTGCCCCTGCCTGCTGCAGGGCTCAGCGGGGGTTGTTTACCCCGTGGGGCACCAGGAGGAACAGTTGCAGTTGCTATGGCAACTCTGGAAGCCTGGATTCAGCCTCCGCAGGAACTACGGGGCTCGGGGCTCTCGGCTCTCCGTCCGCAGGGCCTGGAGGCTCCGGGGCGGGGCCGCTGATCTGCTCAGCTCGGGGCAGGAGCGTCCTCGCTGTCCTGGGCCCTCCCGGCCTCTGCCTGTCCCGGGGGAGGCCGGATCCTGGGCTGTGTCCCGGCGCCCTGTGCTCCGGGGCCTGCGCTGTGGGATTCGCGCTCCCGCCCCGCAGCCCCCTCCGCGGAGCCGCCGCCCGAGCCCCTCCGAGCTGCTCCGGTGGGTCCCCGCCGTGCGCGCTGCAGCCCTTAGGGAGCTCGGCGCACTCCCCCGGGGCGCAGGTGTCTGTTAGTGTCCCCGGGAGCCCGAGGGCATCCCCGCTCTCCTGGGTCCTGCTCCAACTCCCTGCGAGCCCCTTTCCGCCCGCCCGGGAAGGTTGGTGCAGCTCCTGCTCCTCCGGGACGGGGGTCTCCTGTCCTGGGGACACTCGCCCCGGCCTCAGCCCGGCTCCTCGCGGGGCCCCTCCCCCTCGGAGGCCTTTTGTTTCTTTATTTCTTTTTCCCCGTCTTCCTACCTTGATAGAAGCGCAAACTCTTCTCACTGTAGCGTTCCAGCTGGTCTCTCTTTACATCTCAGGCCGAATTCGTAAATTTTCAGGATGGTTTGAAGGTTATCTAGGTAATTTAGTGGGGACAGGTGATGTGAGGACCCTGCTCTTCCGCCATCTTGCCCCTCCCCCCCTTTCCCTTCTTTTGATATAGAAATGCCAACCACTTGATATCGCCGGGTAGCATGGTCTCTGGACTACATGGTAGTTGTTGGGCAGGAGAAGCACGCTGACCCCCTGCCAGGTCCCAACGTGTGGCCAGCAGGAACCACAGGTTATGATCTTTCCTTCTCAGAGGCGGGAACAGAGACTCCAGGAAGGGCTGTCCCCAGTGACGCAAGGCTGGTGGGGGGCGCTGTGACTTGCACTGATCCGCATGTGGAATAGCCTCCTTGATTCCCAGTCACTCCGGTGTGAGTCCTGGTCCCTAACCTGTGCCCCCGATCTTAGTCATCATCGGGGAAGCTCTTAACCAGCTCGTAGAGATGATCAGGTCGTGAGCCAAATAAAGTCAGAGAATGTGTCCTTCTCCCAGGGACCCTCAGGGCCCAGCCCAGTGCCTGGCTCACTGGAGAAAGTGAACAGTCCAGCAAGGAGTCTCTCCCCGAGGCTGAGTGGTGGCCTCTGACCCTCAAACCATAGCCTTCACTGCAGATGGTCTTGCACATTGGTGAATGTGCCTAATTTTGACAGTCTGTTTTTGTAAAGAATCTTTTATTTCTTAGCCTGGGAGAGATCAACATTCTTTAAGTAGAGTATTTTCCTCCTACAGCAGCAGTGAGAGGCTGATGCCAGGACAGTGAATCTCTTGTTTCCCTTCCTCCTGGATGGTTCGATAACAGGACTGAGAAGCTTATGCCTTTCTGAGCCAGAGGCTTCTGCGGAGCCCCTCTGTCCTTTGTCCCCCATGGACCTAGCTCCATGAGGCTTATTGACTTTTCTCCAGTGTTGCCAAAGCAAATGCATTGGCATGGAAATCTTTCCATTATTTGGTGGCAAAATGGATGATGCTTTTTGGGAGACTGGGGAAGAAGGGGTGGAGAGTGGATAGGACTCTGGGGACTCTGGGGACGGCCTGGGACATTTACTTGAGGAGGCTCTTTGTTCCCCAAGTGGTGACCCTCTAGTCAAATCATATGTCACTAAATTAAGTATCAAGCCAGTACAGATGTAATACAGATTTATACATTTATTTTTATTCATTCATTCATTAACTTCTAGTTTCAGGGGTAGAATTTAGTGATTCATCAGTTGCATATAACACCTCATTACATCAAGTGTCCTCCTTAATGCTCATTGTTGTTACCCCCTCCCTCCATCCTCCTCCCTTCCAGCAACCCTCAGTTTGTTTCCTAGAGTTCAACGTCTCTTAGGGTTTGCTCCCTTCTCAATTTTCATCTTACTCTATCTTTCCTTCCCTTCCCCTGTGTTCATCTATTTTGTTTCTTAAATTCCATATATGAGTGAGATCTTATGATATTTGTCTTTCCTTGACTGACTTGTTTCGCTCAGCATAATACCCTCTAGTTCCATTCACATTGTGGCAAATGGCAAGATTTCCTTCTTTTTGATGGCTGAGTAATATTCCATTTAAATGCTACAGGCGTAGCTTCAGAAAATATTCTCGGACTGTCACTCAGACCTTAAATTCAACCTGCTCAAATTCATTTCACTTTCCATTTTCTTCAAACTTCTGAAGTGAAGAGTAAATATCTTATAATGGGAACCTGTGTCTTATCCTGAAGATGAAACTCTGTGCACTGACTGAACCATTCTCAAAGGAGACATAATCTGTCTGGTGTTCTGAGTTTGCACTGATGAGGAAGGACATTTTGGTAATTCAGTTTTATCTACAACATATGATTAACATAGTCAACTTTATAGGTATTGATGGCAAAGTATGAAAGACAAGCCCCCCCCCCCACTGCAGTACTCTGGAAGTCGCATAATAAGAACTAATAGAATGATAGCCCAAACTCATAACTTATAGTCATGGCCCATGAAAAAGCTGCAAATGGAAGTTGTCAAAGACTTTATTAAAATAATTTTCCAAATCCTTGAAATTACTTAATTTCTTGAATCTTTCACTTACTTTGGAGGAACGCCAGACCGGTGCCTGGTGGAGCCTCATGGAGCCTGAGGCAAAAGGAAATGTCAGTAATACTGGTCGATTTTGTCTTTGTGGACCATGTTGACATCTTGTTTATCATGACTTTTTACAGTAATTTGATTTTCTAAAATATTGCCTTAAAACATTTTTTTAGTTGTATTGAGGTATGATTGACAAAATTGTAACATACTTACAGTGGACAATATGATGGTTTGATATATGTGCACATCGTCAAGGATCCCCATCATTGGGTTAATTTCCACATCCCTCACCTCACATACTTACCTTTGTTTTTTGGTGGGAGCACGTTAGTTCTACTCTCTTAGCAAATTTCAGTTATATAACATAGTGTTACTAATACAGTCATCATGTTGTACATTAGATCCTTGGACTTTATTCATGTCACAGCTGAAAGTCTGTACCTTTTTGCCAACCTCTCCCTAATCCCCCACCCTGCGCCTCGCAGTCACCATTCTACTGTTTCTATGAGTTTGTCTCCGCTTCTCCAGCTTTCCCTCCCTCCCTTCCTTTCTCTCCCTCTCTCCCTTTTGCTTGCTTTCTTTCAGATCCCACATATAAGTGATCCCATGCAGTGCTGGTCTTAATCAATGACTTTTTTGGTGCCCGCTTAAGTTTTGTGTCTGAGGTGAATGCCTCACTCACATTACCCAATGGTGGCTACTTCAAGAACACCAAGATTCTGTAGTAGATCGCATGAGGAAGCCTAGAGGACTGAGGAGTAATGTCGCCGCTCATTCTCAGAGAAAGAGTGAATTTTGCAATGAGCATGCAGTAAGGTGGTTTCTGAGGACTGGGACAGCACCACCTATTCTATTTAGCTGGCACTCTGAGGACATAGGTACTGGTGATATGTGCACCCCCCTAGATGTAGCATACAGATAGCCAGGCATATCTTAATCTCCATGCTGAGCTCAAAGTGTAGGAAGAAATGGATCCAAAGTCACTTATTTACCAGAAAGTAGGTATGACCTATTCTATCGTGGAGTATCTAATATGAACAGGTTGCCCCTGATTGTGCAACTTGGTTGAAAGAGTCACCCAGACAAATTGATGTGCTGAGTCAGATACCTTTTCAGATGTCACTTTAGACTCTCTCAGTGAGGACCCCGTGGGTGGCCAGCTTTGCGTGGGCTCCACAGGCTTCAGGCAGGTATGGATTGACAGCATGCACCTCCTGGCCACACCACGTGTCTCCACCTCTGAATCTCCTGCCCTGACACTTCCTGGTAGATGCCAGCTGTGAGACATTGCCCAGTCTGGAGGCATCAGGAACTGGACTGGTGAGCGACAGCAGCTGGTGGCTTATCGCTGATCTTTTCCCATGGGGGTCCACTGGGTTGCACCCCTCCTGGAGGGGGCGAGGTCAGTGTCACCTGGTAAGCCGACTTGGCGATGAGTCCCTTTTTTCTCTTTCATCCCTCATCCCAGGCGCCCTCTCTAACAAGGTTGTAGCACAAACAGCATTTGCCTCTGTGTTCTGGGAAACCAAATGAAGACATATTCTTTATTTTCCTGTAGCCCTTGGTGCCGTGGGACTGTCAGAAAATTACTTCAAAATTTATACCTTTAAATACGAATCCTGCCTTTTTATGGATACATGGCATGTACTAGATTTTCAGAAAGAACTGTATATACCACTCTTTATTTGGGCTCATTTTATTTGGAAGCTTATTAAATTCTGGAATGCTGCCTTTTTATTACTTAACATCACCGGGGAAGGACGCCTCCCTTCTGAGACCCATGTGAGTTGCTTGGCAAGTGTTCAGGGGTTGAGGACAGTCCTCTCTGGCAGCCGTTCTACCTTGTTCCCTCCTATGTCCTCCCTGCTTGTCTGCAGCCTCCACAGCAGGTGGGCTCACCACCAGCTCATGCTGGAAGAGGCTCCTTCAGGGCTGCAATCAGAACTTCTCGTGTTGCATCCTTGGATGGCTATTTAGCATTTCCTAATGGCAAATGAGGACAATATAGAAAGATGATTTTCAAGAAAATGCATCCATGTTCTAAAAAGCTGAGTAGCTTTTGTATTTGTGATCGTAAAGGTAAATAGAGCAGAATGCGCTTTCCCACACGAGACCGTCTGCCCCCTGAAGAGGTCTTGGGGATGGTGACAGGGATGCTGTCTTGACATGTTGGAAGAGAGAATGCCATTGTGCCCGAGGAGGATGGACACAGAGCTGGCTTGAGCAGCAGGATGCTGTTTTCAGATGGCTGAAGAAGGAAGGGACTGTTATTCCTCCAGACACTTAGGAAAGCTTGGGAGAAGGACTGGGTCTGTAGTGGGATGAGGTGTAGTGGAGGGTCCCAAACAGGAGTGTCATATGAACGTGAAGCTGTTCAGGTGGGGCTGGAGCTGACCAGGAGAGGACCTGACTGGAACATCTGCAAAGGGCCTTGACAAAGGCAGATGGCAAGAATCATGGTGATGAAACAATCAGGTGTGATGACCACTACAGACCCCCAGAACAGGGACACTCTCTCTCCCACTGCACTCAGACTTCCCTTAAAAATGCTGCAAGATCTCAGAGAAGTTTGAAATGGGAGACTCACAGTGAATAGTTCTTTTTTGCCAGGATCATTTTTTCTGATCTGAGACGCCGTCTCCTTGTGACATCTCTCAGTGTTATTTTGCCTCCCTCAAATAAGACCTGACACAAAAACCCTGTCTTAGAAATTCTGAAAAAATGAGCTCCTTTTCCCCTCTGTGCACATTTCATGTTGGATTTCCTCGGGTTTCTAAAATGTGATATTTTACGGAACGAGGTATTCATGACATTTGAAAGGTGTCACTGTTTAAGGTTGTTAAAGACAGTGAAGGTTGAATGCGCTCCTATTTTGCATTTGTATTCCACTTAATTTTGACTTTATTCAACTCTACAACCCTGTCCTTTTAATCTCTGAAATTCGCTTTCTTCCTCTGACCCGTCTGTGGATTATGTGGGGGAAGGATGGAGGGTGTAAACGCTGGAGTGTCTAACAGCTGCCATGCAGCTGGCTGGATCCTCTGTCATGCTGGTCTGATTCTCTTCAGTGCAGCCCACTTAACCAGCCCTACAGTGGAAGAGGGAGACTCAAAACAAGCACGAGAAGAGAAGGGTGTTTCACTTGCAAATCTACTATATTTAAGAAATGTGCAATTTATTTAAATGGAGATGATGTGTATTCCTGGTTGACTGCTTAGGTAATGATGCCATGACACGGGATCTAAATGAAGTTTGTAGAGCAGTTGATGTCTGGCTAAGAACTGCAGATGCTCTCTGTGGGAACACATGGGCAGATCTAGTGCTCCAAAAATTCAGATGTTCCAAATTAGATATGAAGAAAGGGCCCACATTCATACAATCTTTCTAAGTGGCCTCTCCTTCCACTTCCACTAGCCCACAGAGAACTGGGTTATCCTCCCAGAACAGGACAGAGCACCCCTGGATTGGGTGGGCATTTGCACTTCATATTGACTGGGATGGGGTGTGTGGTGGAGTTGGAGAGCACCGGGACACTTGGCTTTGTCACATTTTCTTGAGTTATCATCTGCACAAGGCAACAAGAGTACACGGGGATCATTAACTTGGTTAACATGAGTCTTTATCATTCGCTCTATTTATTCATACTAATCAGAACCTGAATTTCTCATGATAAAACCGAACACTAATGGGAACTGATAATTAACTGATACTGTTTTAGGCTGCAGTCCCGGACACAAATTAAATTTTGAGGACATCTTTAACCCTTCCTGAGAGTCACCTATAGTGATTCCCTCCTTGTTCAGAGCTCTGCCTCTCTTCCCAGGATCCTATTCAAATAGTTAGGTGACCAAGACAATCCCTGCAAGTCACTAACCTCTGGACACAGAAGTCCTGTGAGGACTAGAGGTCTAGTCTTGACTGTGCCACCAACTAGTTCCTGACCCTGGACAAATCAGACTCACTCCCTGGCTGCATTTTCTTCACCTGGAAGTTAGATACTTCATAATCTCTTCAATCTTTTTCAACAGGAAGCATATTTTCAATAACAACCAGAAAGTTGGATTGACAATAATACTTCTATCTCCATGAACTAGAACCTTTCTGAGCATCATATTGTTTTTGTTTTTTGTTTGTTTTTGTTTTGTTTTGAGCATCATGTTATCTTAAAGATAGTAGTTGGATAAGCTTTGAGGAAACATGCTTGTATGTTGACATGTATAATGTGTTTCACATAGCTCCCCAGACCTCACAGCCAGAGAATCTTGCCCAGTGATCCAAGATGAACCATAAAATTCTCATATTTTGGTCAATCTGGTGAAATGAAAATGTACAGCATAGGCTTACACAGTGACAGACAGATGACTCAATAATAGGAGGAACTCTGACTACAACATAATATTTTTTTAGTTGATTAAAATGATTTTAATCTGAACATTGTGAATGGCATGAGAATATAATGGTATAGAGGCCATCATTGTCAAAAGTGACAATTCTCATCTTCCCACTGAAAACTATGACTGTTTTCCTCATATTTCAGATGGGGTTTTGGTCTGTCAACAATAGCTTCCCATCTGGTGTTCCTTGGATGTGGGTGAGGGGGGCAGTCTGTGCAACTTGAATGGATCCTTTCTGGGGTTGACCCTTCTTCCTTGGCCTCATGAGCACCATGCTTTTGCCATCTGAGCTTAAGTAACATGATATAATGAAACATGATATAATGCAACAGATACTTAAAACACTAGAAGAGTTAAAAATAATCCTGAATATATCTGATAACAATTTCTTTCCTTTTTTTTTTTTTATGTGTTTAGCGACAAGGTGCTGGGGCAACCAATGGAAAAGACAAGACATCTGGCGAAAATGGTAAGATGATACGAGCAGTCCAGATATTTACTTGTATCATGTCTACAGCCTCGCACATGTGGCAGGCGTGGGTAACGCCTTCTGTGCAAACCTGCTTACTATACGTGTTTATGCTTCGGGTTAGAGTGGATTTGAGCAATTCACAGTGAGCACCATGGTCTGGTGTTACAAAGAAAACCAAGCTCACTAAATGCAGTGATAAGAACAGTTTCCTTCCCAAAGGAGGACTCCCATTTTGGGCAACACGATAATTACAATGCAAATATAGTTCTGTGCTTTCTTCATTAGGGTTGGTGAGAATCGTCAGAGTTGTTGTGAGGATATAATGAGATCAAATGAGATAAGCGCTTGGAAAGCTGTGAAGTGCTCAACTCCTGATGGGAGGCTCTACAGTCTGCTTCAGCCCTCCCGAGGACAGGACCCAGAGCACAGCACTGGAGGTCTGGATCAGGGAGTGTTGACAGCGTGGTTGCCCGCGAAAATGTGGTAGAGGCCAGAGTGTGGGCATCCTGGGCAGCAGTCTCCACACTGACCTTGAATTGTAGGAGCTTCATCATCATGGTCTTTGTGGATGGGGCCTGAGGCTCAGAGAGGGGCTGCTGGCTGTGACCATGAATGGGAAGAGGGTGGACTTGCGGGGAGGCCCAGCTAGGTGTAAGCCTGGCCCCCCAACTTTAGCAGCACAAAGGGGAGGATGCAGATTAATGAGGAGTAAAATATGCTCCTGGGGAAGTTCAATTCTCAGCCTTCTTACTTTTTTGTTGATTATGAAAGAACTCACTTTTGTGGGAAACGGGTCCTATGTCCTCCTGGGTGGGGTTCCGGCTGTGCCTTCTCCTCCCATCGTGGGTAATTCCACTGCAAAAAAACCCTGTGGAGGCCTTCAGGGTGCTCTGCTGGGTCTGTGCTGGGGCCTGAGCAAGACTCAGGTCCTGGAATGTTCCTCGGTGCCATACTCCTCGGGAGCCTGGTGACTCATCCACCTGTTTTGGGGCATCCTATTGGGCAGAGTCATTGTGCGAATGAGCAGAGTGTGTCCTGATCAGAGCTGGGGGCTCTTCCCATCTTCTCCATGTGAGTCGGGGGTGGGCTGTTAGCAGGGAGATAGGGTGGGGACAGGCAACAGGAAGCTGAGCAAGCACAGTGGAGTGGAGGGCCCCCCAGCAGCTTGCCCATCTCCCTGGTTCGTGGCTTCATAGCCATCTCCTTCCTGGCACCTTCTGCTAGCCTCACAGCCTTAGGATCCCAGGGTTTTACAGTCAAAAGACTTCTCAGCGACCCACCAGCACCCAAGCACAGCCGTTGTGCTTTTGTTCTCACAGCTACTTTCCATTTGTAAAAATTCTCCAAGACCCCAAAGAGCTTTGTTTTTGTTAGTTAGGTCTGTGGTTGGTTCCCATAGAAGAAATTAAAAAAGAGGAATTATTATTATTTTTTTTAATTTTACCTATTTGTTCATGAGAGACAGAGAGAGAGAGGCAGAGACACAGGCAGAGGGAGAAGCAGGATCCCTGCAGGGAGCCCGATGTGGCACTCGATCCCGGGACCCCAGGATCATGACCTGAGCCAAAGGCAGACGCTCAACCACTGAGCCACCCAGGTGTCCCTAACGGGAGGAATTCTTAAAAATGTTTACGTATCAATTCATTAAACTTAAAGCAATAAACCCATGACTGTTCATGTAAGTAACATTTTCAAATGCAAAGTAATTACATTTTCCAAAACAGAAAAAAAATATACTATTTAGCAAAAGAATAGCAATGTCCTACATTTTGGTAAATCTCTTTAATGTCTGGGTTTAATAGAAGGCAGTGAGCTGCCTCTGCATTCCATCCTGTGGCATCACATGTCGTCTCGGCTCAGGGATATTCCACTGCGAGCTCCTGAGGGAACGAGATTTAAAAAAGCAAGTCATAACCTAGTACTACAAAAAATAATTCTGATCTGAGTGCTTTCTCAGAGGAGGGCTGCACCCCCCACCCCGAGTACCTGGTCCACACTCTGAGCACTGCTGCTCCTCTGTGACTCCCCGTGTCATGCGTGAGGAGCCTGGACTCTGAAGATAAGGCGGTCATTGCCCAGACAGGCCCAGGTGCCTCGTGTTCACTGCCCCTGCCCGTTGGCTTTCCCCCGGCCTCCGTCCCATCCATCCTCTGAAGCATGTCTACACCCTCTTTGCACCAAAGAGCTGATGCTGAAGACATAACTTTCTGCCATTCGGAGGCACGAAATTTCTTTCAGCCAAAACCCGATTTCTTCTAGTGAAAACCAAATGTGTCTTTACTGGAGGTATGGAAGTCAATGGAAAGAAAAATTCAAGATGCTATGGATAAAGCTTTCCTTTCCATAATTCTAGATATTAGAGGATAGTCACTTCTGAGTAGAAAAAGGGATGTTTAGAATTAGAGATCATTCAATAATCGTAGAACAAAGGTGCTGTATAAATTTAAATCATTAACATGCTGCACTTTGATTTCAGACAAAACGGCTCACACATGCTACATGTCCATGACATTGTATTATAATTTGAGTTTGTGCTTTGCCTCTAAAAATGAACAAAGACAAAAGTCAGTAACATGCCAACAATGATTGGGGTAAAGACTTGGTCTAAAAGATGTTTTCCTAAAAGTCTAAGCCACTTAATTCCTTGTTCTTAAATTTGTCATACGAGAATATCATCTTGGAATTTGTTTTAACCTATTATTACATCCCATTGAAATTCAAATTATTTTACTCTGTCATCACAGGTGTCTCGAGAGATCTTTTATCTGAATGTGTATTTCCTGTTACCACAAATGAAGCTGCCCACATGTGTTGAAGGAATAGGGACCCATGGGAATGGATGTGTGGGGCAAAGGGCATCAAACTGTTAGGAGCGTTAGATAGTAGTCAATTAATCATGAAATGATCATTCCCAAATTTCATTAGATGTCTACAAGTCGAAGGTGTTCTTATTTCAAATATTATAAATTTACTTTAGGTCTCTAACATTTAAAGCAATGAGGACTGTGGCGGTGAGTTATGAGTCCTTCCAAATTCTAATTCGGATCATAGAAGACACATCTCGGATACATTAAGACTCCAGAGGGATCTAAATCGTTAGCTCTGCTGGAATTTTGTTGCGTTAAAAATTATCTCTAGAGGGCCATTGATAGAGAATCCGGATTCTTGTTATTCCAAGATTATTTTTACTGACAGTGTTGTTGCTGTGGTATTTATGGATATGAAATATGATATTTATCCACTCCACACCCAGAATGCCCCTGAAATCTTCCTCAGTCACTGGGATGCCAACCTCTGGTTATACATCCCAGCAAACCCACATCTGTAGTATGGAGACAGATTTTTTTTTTTTTTTTTTGGAGACAGATTTTTTTCAGAAATTTTAAGGTTATTATTATTTTTTTCATCAAAGAATGAATTCATTGGGATCTTGTTAGTTCAGACATTTTCCTTCTTATAGGAACCAAGTACCTTTGTTGTTTGATTGGTTTAGGCCAAGAACTTCATTTGTTTCCCTCCTTGAGTGAAACAATGGTTCATAGCTCCAGTTACAACTCATCTATTGTGTTAAACTCAGACAGGGTTTTTCGCCTCCAATCACCAGTATGGACACAAACAAAAGGTGTTTTGTTTTTTTTTCAAGATAGTAATTTTCCTCGATGTCTTGATCTGTATCTTGATACTTGTCATCAAGAGAGTCTCCAAGAGTCAAAATTTTTAGTGACATAGAAAGTAGGAAAATACTGGAAGGAGAGTGGCCACTGGGAGGCTTCCAACATGAAGGAAAGATTTACGAATAATAAACCTCTGGCAGAGCTTACTTTCAGAGCCTGGAGGCTTACCCGAGCTAAACTGAATTTCCAAAACTGGAATGGATTTCTCTTGATTTAGTGAGCTGTGATACATTTGTTTCCAGAAAGCTCTGTCTTTGGAGGTGGAGGGCATGGATACACTTGATCTAAGAAGAAGATCCTCTCCCGTCTAGGTTGTGGGTAAATGCCCAGAAGGGAGGTATTATCCTCCACCACCTGTGGAGCTCACTGCAGTTGTAATTTCTGAGCAAGAACTCGGCATCATGCTTGACTATGTGTGCCCTTCTTTGGGAAAGAGTTTGTGGCTTGAGAAACTTCTAGTAGGTGTGGGGATATGCTAGGATCAATAATGTTCAGTTTGCGTTGATACGATTATATGATTGCTAACAATGAATAAGATAAGACATTGTCTTGGGTGTTCTCCTCTCCTTGTTTCAAAGAAAACCTAGACCAGGGCAATTTATCTCTCCTTTGGATTTGAGAACACACACACACACACACACACACACACACACACACACTGAAATTTTGTTTTTTCTGCTATCAAGTAGGTGGAGAGGGAGATTGAGAAGGATTTGTGCTCATAGATAGACTTACAGACTACCATTAATCTGCATGTGATTGTTCAAATAAGACATGAAATTCAAATATTTATCCCCAAAGCAGCCCCCTGTCAGCTCCAGATCACTTAGTAGAGAGCAGCATTTTTCCTTTTGGTGTTCTTGGGATATGATCATCCTTCAGTACCTATAAATAGACATGGGCAGGTGTTGCCTGGGACACATCTAACTTGCCAGCTCTCCTGGTTTGAGGAGATGTGTAGAGTGAGGCCTGGTGTTCGAGGGGGGATGGTGAACCAGGAATAGGATGGGTCCAGGAACAAAGATGACCCAGTACTCAGTAGAGAAAAGGTCAGTTTGGCAGGAGGTGCTGCCCGGCGGGTCCTGCTTTTGTGCAACAGGACTTTTGGACAGAAGGCAAGATGAAGAAATGCAATTTCTAGAAAGGCTGCAGAGACATCGCACCATGCAGCCCCTAAAGCAGGGAAGTGACCTGGTTCTTCTTCAGATGCAGAGTACAATAGAGCAGAGTTCAGGGCCGACAAGGAGAGGGCCCCAGCCCACAGCCTTCGAGATTTGCCGTGTTCCCATAGGGTGGTGTGCGCAAGCATTTGGAAGCCGGGGAATTGTGAAGCTCCGCTCCGCACGGAGATCTAATATGCCAACTCTGCATAAATCTCAATGGGAGTTTAGGTGGGAACTTGCCATCCTCTGCAAAACCTCTTTGAAAAGGGGAAAAAGAGAATTTAGAATGCTGAGCAGCAACATGTATCAGAAATACACTGCTTAAAAATTTTATAGCCCGCACCTGGCTGTGGGAAAAGCACCTCCCCAAAGTTATCAATCTCTAAGGTGTGCAACGATTACCAGGCCAGAAAGCTCTAAATCTGTCTCCGCTAGTGTAATCAAGCCTCGAGCTGCATGAAGCCCAGAATTCGCCTGTGCTGACATACTGCGAGCGCTGCCATGAGCACCACAGACACATGAAGCTTTCAAGGCGAAAAATCAAATGCCTCTGGTCTCCATCTGGGGCCTCTTGGCCCTTTCTCTTTCTTTTTCCATACTCGGAGCAACCAGGGGAGGAAAAAAAATCAAATCACGGGTGATAAAACACTAACACGGGTTTCAAATATTATAGCAGGATATGCCCTTCTTTGCTGTCAGTGTGCAACACTCTGAAGATCTATATTCCAGGAGGAAGGTAATGGGCACACAAGGTTGCTTCTGATATCGATCCAGAAGGAGAAAGAATGAAATTGGAATTGCTGATTAAGCCAGGCCTTTCGACCGCCAGAGTTTTCACACAAACCTGGTCAGTGGGTAATATTGTTCAACAAGTGAGTTGATTCTGTGTGAAGGTTATTTCAGGGATTAATGCTGACGGGAAATTTATTACTGCTAATCTTAGCTATACCCTTGATTTTTATTTATTTATTTATTTATTTTATTTTATTTTTGGCCTTCAGATTGAGCATTACAATGACTTCAGTGTACAGGTCCTACCTTGGATGGATAACGGTGCTTCAAATCCACTATCTTTGGAGTAAACATACTTGAAGGGTCGTCAATGGGAGAGGAGATTTATATCTGTGCCCAGTCTCTTCATCCATATGCATTTGCATCGCTTAAAATGCTCTCATGCATGACCTTCTGTTCAATTCCCTGGCAGCCTTGGGAGGTGGGTGGGGAGGCTGTGTCAGGCGAAGCTCCCTGTGTTGGTGATTTGTCCAAGGTCACATGAATCACAAGAGGAAAGTTTTGGTCCTCTGGCCAGCAGCTCAGACACGTCGGATTGTCTGCATGGACACTCGGTCCTGGGAAGCCTCTGTAGCCGGGATCTTCGTGTAAACTGGCAACGAGGGTTGGGCTGTGGTCTGAGACCATGGAACAGAATGAGGCTGACAGGCTTACGTCTTGGCCAAGCCAGAAACCAGAGTGTGAAGGGTACCACCGCCTCACCGGCTTAGTGAACCAGCCTCTGGAAAATGTGTGTGATGTCAGACTCATTACGTGGACAGCCACATTAATTTTTAAAATTAATACATTGAGGCAATATGCTAATTTACCTCTTCCTTCCTTCTTTCCTTGTGAGATTGAACATTGGATAACTTTAGACCAGCCGAAGATAGAATTCTGTTTCATATCATATGGAGAAGGCCCATATGCCTCAGTGGAAACCTGAGGGTATAAATAAGGTTGAAAGAATTGCCATTTAAGATCTTTTGAAGCCCACGAAGCAGCTCGGACCAGGAAAATTGGCGATCCTTCTTTTCTTGGGAATCCTGCCTTAACCAGGACACAGGAACGCCTCCCGTTCTGCTAATCAATTATTCGTATGGAAATAACATTTCTCAAGTGCTTGAAAACATTTTGCTCTTTTAAGCATGTGAAACACTCCTAATTTTACTTATAGAATTAATTTGCACAGCAAGCAGCTTTTCGGAAGAGAGAACCGACTTGAATCTCAGCCTGGGCTCTCTGATAAGATGGTTTAAATTTGTAGGTTTCGTATTAGTGAGTTTGTCTGTGATTACAGATGCATGTGGCAACGCTAATGTTCCTGCTTGAGAAAGGGTGTTCTTGGTAGATAGTGGGCTGAACTGTCTTCAGAAACTGAACTCCCGCTCAGGCTGGCCCAGCCCTTCCAGCCACAGGAAGAGGAAGCCAGGTGTCCCCTGTACCGGTCTCCCTGCACCGGGCATCCTTACAGCCAACCCAGATCTTGCTTCAGACCCAAGGGCAGACATCGCCCTGGATCTCCCAAGAAAGCCTTCTGCCACGGGTTCTAGAACACAGCTCTGGGGAGAGCCCCTGGGGCCTGTTGTGAGCTCATGTAAATTCTACTCAACACTATTGATGGTTTCTTCCAGCATTCTTCATCAGTAACGAGTGGGAGTTTCTGATCAATACTAATTAATTGCGATGATTTGGTCTAATTTGGGCCATTCAATCAAGAAACAGCACTATTTTGTTCCACGTATGATTTTTATTCGCTCCTTAGTGGGCTTCTCCTTGTTTTCAGAAACTGACCGGTTTTCATGAAGTTAGGCAAGCTGAGAACAGATTTGGCTCTGAATGCTCTTTTTAAGAGTTACTTCAAAATGTGATAATGGTTTTTCTGTTTTGCTTTGTTTTTGGCTTTGTTTTTTTTTTTTTTTTTTTTTGTGGTCCTCCACTAAAATTTAGGATAGCAGACTGGTCAAGCACTAAGGTAGAGGGCAGGTGGCTTTGCCCTTGCTTTTTTGAGCAGTCAGAGCAAATGTGACCAGCTGCTGCACACCAGTTCATCGGCCACCCGGCTCTGGAAGACAAGACCTAGCAATCTCTTTCCTGATTGTTTTATGATTGACACCTCCTTGCCTTTTTCTCATTCTCTGTGAAGGATGGGGCCGCCACTCTCAGGGTCTAGGGAAAAATGAAAACATGGCCTCCTTGTTAAAAAATTATTAAGCAGAACATAAATCACCCTGCTGAGTGTGGGGCCTTACGCATGTTGCCTGGCTGTGAAACCAGCCTCTAAAGGTGCCGGATGCAAACCTTTTTTCTTTAAAAGTATTAAATATATACCATTCACTTTATAACACATTTTCTATCTGACACTTTCTAAACTGCTGTCCTGGCTGAAGCACAGCAGATAGATAATTGGAAACTTTTTAGGGTGTGAAAAATTAATTTGAATTTATAAGGAGCACAAAACATCCCTGCTCTTTATACTTTCCTTACTGTTTAATGGACTTGGCGAATGAATCCTCCTGGATCACTTTGTATGCCGGTTGTAATCTTGTATGAGTTCTGGTTTTGCATCCTATTTTGTAGAGGAGTACAGATAACTCCAAGGTCTTTGGCCCATGGAGAAGGAGTTCTAAGCCCCCTTCTCTAACACCGGGGCAAGTGCGACTTCTCAGACCAGCGACACACAGCAGAGGGGGTGCGTGGGACTTCTGGGCCCAGACCTAAAGGAACCTGCAGCTTCCACTTTTTCTCTCTGGGAACGCTTGCTGTGGGAAAATCCCATTGCCCCAATGAGAAATCTGATACCCTGTACCCATCCTGTTGTGAGGAAGCCCGAGCTAGCGTGTGGAGCAGCGGCCCCACTGCCAGATGTGCGGTGAAGATCCCCTGGGTGACTCCAGCTCCAGGACCATCTGGCTGCCACACAGGGAAGGCTCCATGCAAGAAGTGCCTGACTGAGCTCATCCACCTGTAGGACCAGTAGGCAAAATAACCACTTCCTGCGTTGAGGCTATTACATTTTGGGACAACAGTTACCTGTTACATACCTAAACCTCTCGTCTTTATTAACCTGTCGGTCGGTTCCCTTCTCACTCCATCCCTCCTTCAAGTGCATCCTGGAACATCCTGAACATTCTGTTCTTGCTGGTAGGAATGTAATCTTTAGGTTCTTAAAAACCAGGAAAGGGATGTTACGAAACAGTATCAACTCTAGCATTTTTTGCTCTTTCATTTAAAAAGTATTTGCTCAGCTCCGACTCTGTGCTAGGGATTGTAATCAGAATGGAGAGTGGGGCCGGATGTCCTCAGTGACAAATATGTGGGCCATGGTCCTGGGAGGGATTGGAGGGCACACCCCATCCCTGAATAACTTGAAGAGTTAACTACAATGGGACTGTTCGCAAAGATGTGTATAGGGCTCAGGGAAGCCCACGTAGAACAGCAAGGCACCTCAGACTAGTGATGGCAGGGCCTGATGGGAGGCACCAGAACCCACAGAGGATGCTGTCTGGAGAGATAGCCCGATGGGGGCTGTATTCTTTGTTGATGGACATACCCGAGCTGCAGCAACTGTGCAGACTTGCAGGGTTGTCAGATTTAGGAAATAAAAAATACAGTTCAGTTAAATTTCAGCATCAGATAAGCAATAATAATAATAATAATAATAATTTAAAAGTATAAATATGTCCCATGCAATATTTGGGACATAATTATAGGAACTGTTTTTCTCATTGTTTTTCTGAATTTGAATTTATGGGCAGTTGTATTTTATCTGCAACCCTAGCAGAGAAGGCAAGGGAATCAATACCCGGATCTCTCTCATTCTGTTTTCTGATTGCCTGTGCTACCATCCATTGGAGGAACCAACCAAAGCCACAGAACAATGGTTAGGAGAAGCAGGAAAGACGTGGACAGCAAATCTGAGCAGCAAAGATTGAGAAATTGCATTGTGTCTTGCCCCTGCACTTTCCTCACCGAACCTTGGGGCCAGGTCATCCACTACCCCTCTCAATCTTCCCTGATTAAAAAATGTAGCTTATTGTACTGTAAGCGATTGCAGCTTTACACAGACAAAGCCGGCAGGATTTTTGCATCCAAATTCTGGATTGGTTTCAGAAAAAAGCACAAGAGAAAGAAAGAAAGAAATGCCATTTATGAATATTATCCTGTTCTTTTACCTGTGTAGTGTCTTTGGTTGGCTTCATATTTTTAAAGGAAGGAAACCTGTCAGATCTACTTTTGAAAGAGCAATTAGGCTGTCCGTGAAGGTTTGTGTGTCTCCCAGGCAGTCAGTTTAAGGCCCCCAGACACTCTTGGGTGTCATTCAGGAGCAAAGGGAGGTGGGCGAAGGCTGGGGAGGGGTATTTAATAGGAATGCAGCCAGGCTGGTGTGTGTGTATATGTCTGTGTGCGTGCACGCGTGTACATGCAGAGTGGTGCACATCTCAACCTGGTCTTTAGGGAAACCCTGATGGACATACCCGAGCTGCAGGCTAACTGGGAAATGGGTGTGTGTGTGTCTGTGTGTGTGTGTGTGCAGAGTGGGCACCGTCACCCCCTTCCAAAGTCAGGTTTGTCAGGGCAGGAGGGAGGGCCTGCAGTCTCAGCCTCCAGGGATTTGGGGTTACCAGAGACCAAACAGAGCTGGGGCATGGTGGTCCGGCACCCTCTAGTGATCTGGGTCTGGAAGCCACCAACTGAAGGCTTCCAGAAAAGCTGCCTTCTGGTGGCCCACTGCACTTGTGGACGATGCACCCAGCTGTCCTGAGCCACAGGAAGAGTGAGGAGAATGGGGGCTACCAGTGACCCCATGTGATGCCCTGGAGGGCTGCCAGCCTAGGGCTTAGGGGTCTGTCTGGGAGAGATACAGCACTGGACTCTCCCCGGACAGCATTTCAGACAGGAGATGCTGAAATTTGCCTTCACGGTCCTGGAGAGGGATTAGGTTGTAGATTGGAGTCCTTCGTTTCAGAACCTTGAATTAAACTTCAAACTTGTGACTGCAAGATCAGCTGCTTAAGACATACGAGAAACAACCATCTCTTTCTTTTCATGAAGTGCAAACCAGAACCAAAATCTCCGTCCCTCTCCTTCCCTACACAGCCAGGGGAATTGTTCATGTGGGCATGTTGGGGAAGATAATTTCCCACAGAAATGAGGGAAAGTTCAAGAGGAAAGAAGGATAACCATAACCAATATTAGGGGATCACTGAATTTGCAGCATAATTATTTGTAGACTTAGCTTTTTCCAAAATTAATTTGAAGGTGTATTTATTATTATTTTTTAAAGATTTATTTATTTGATAGAGATAGAGTGCATACAAGCAGGGGGAGCTGCAGGCAGAGGGAGAGGGAGAAATAGGCTCTCCGCTGAGCAGGGAGCTTGACTTGGGACTTGATCCTAGGATCCTGGGTTCATGACCTGAGCTGAAGGCAGACAGTCCACCAGCTGAGCCACCCAGGTGCCCATATTTTTAACAGAAATTGTTGCTTGTCATGATTGAGAAGACTAATTATTTGCATATCACTAGATTTAATTTACTGAGACATTTAAAAACAAATTCGAGAAAAAAAAACAACCAAAAAAAAAAAAAAACCAAATTCAATTTCCCTTGAACGTTCGTTACCTGCCTCTGCCAGAAAACTAACTGGCTGGTAGAAGCTCCAAATCTGGGATTCCTCTGAGTTCTTGACAGAGTCCTCTTGTGCCAGGTGCCACTTTCCTTTTTCCTGTTGGGATCCTGGAATTGAGTAGACCAGTGATTGGCTGAAAGATGTATTGATTTCATAGACCCAGCCGGTGGAGGGGAGGGTGGAGGTGGGAAGTGGGAAGTTAGAGACACGGCCTCCTTCACGTTTATGAGGATACTCCTTCCTGTAATTTACGATTACTCGAAATGGACGCTTGCTGCCATTTTCGTTTTTGGCAAGTGGCCTCTTCAATATTTCTAAAATGCATTCTTCTTCTTTTGCACCGTCCCAGACCCTGAAGATAATTGAAAATTGAACTGTGCTCCAGCATTCATTTAGAAAGCAAAGTGTCCTTGGATGTCAGAGAGAAGCTTTCCTGGCTAGGTGCTGATGTGAGCAAAAGTAATTTCCACTTTAGACTCCTCTTCCCATCATAATTAGCTCCCAGGCCTAAGTGCAACAGGATCGACCTTTGAACATTACCCGCAGCACAGAATTGCTAATTGCGCTGATAACAATGGAAACCCTGCGTCTTCTTGCCTCTGACCTTTCTTAGGTCTGGAGTTGCAATGCAAACGTAAACCTTTTGGCAGTTTGAATTGATATGCACTCACCCAAATTCAATTTCCCACTGGTCCATAAAGCAAGCATTTTTACAGCGTGCATTGCAAATGGGCTGGGTCCTCAGAAACAGCCCAGGAAAACGTGCGTTGTAGATTATAATGCATTTTCTGGCCATAAAAAAGTTCTCCAAATGTTCCTCCCAGGTAGTGGCTCTCCGTAATTATTTCATAGGAGTTTCAGAAGAAATTTTTTTTTTTAAATGTTTAGCATCGAATTTTTGCTGGGTTCATTCACAGCAATAATTTCCCACAGAAATGAGAACTTGAGGCCCTTTAACATAAACCATACTTCGAAAGTTCAAGAGGAAAGAAGGATAACCAATATTATGGGATCATTGAATTTGCAAGGTAATTATTTGTAGATTTAGCTCTTTCCAAAATTAATTTGAAGGTGTATTTATTATTATTTTTAAAGACTTTATTTATTTATTTGATAGAGGAGTGAAATAGCTGCCACCTACATTGCCACCTCTGCAGTTATTTTGACATTTTTAGCTAGTTGTTTTAGGATTTTCTTTGCTTTTCGGCTGTTGCCCTGATTGCAGTACTACTGAACCTGCTCGGCTGGCTGTATGGTCTGGCAAGAAAACCACGTCTGAGTCTCTGTTTGCTCATGAAGAGGCAGGCGAAGAGTAGATCCTGTTTCTCATCCCTGCCCTTAGTGGCTTGGCCATTGGCTGCTCATTCACCTGTGGTCAATCATTTCCTGTCTTTGGGACCCCATTCCTCACCACGGAGCAATGTCCCATCTCGGCTTTTGCTGAATTTTGATGCTTTATGATCCCGTGGCTGTCTCTTTCTGGCACACTATAGGATGTTTGACTTCTTTGGATTCAATCTTCTGCACCTATCGAGGGAATATTGCCTGTGAGTCTGAAGGAGAAATATGATGCTATTTCTTGGTGGAGGGAATGGAGGGGAAAGAAAGTACAACTTGTAGAATCTGAAAAGGATTGTCACCGGCTGTGTTAACAGATATAACCATTTCAACAAATTGGAAAATTTGTTCCTTTAGTTGGATGGACTGCATTTCCCGTAGCTGCCTGCAGAACACCGGCAGGGGCTTACTGCCCTGGGCTTTCCATGGTATGCATTCGGGTGTGTAGCAGGGCTTCCTGACCAGTGACTGGCCTCCTGGTGTGGACAGGTGTCGGCAACAGCAGTCCACTCATCACAGGAACACAAAAGATGTGGGCAGCTTGGTAGGGCTGAAATGTGCACACCTGCGCACATAAAGAGGCTGTTGTCAGCCCTCCTGCTACCCTGAAATTAAGTTGTTACTGCAATTTTGCAGCCAGAAAATATCCCAATTTTCTTTTCTTTTCTTTTTTTTATATCCCAATTTTCTTTTGAAAATTTGTAGCCGTGGGTTTGGGCAATGCTGCCCCTGGGGTGCCATGCTCTCCTGGAATCATGCAAGGGGTTGCCAACAAGGGCCCCTCCAGATCCTGGCAATTGAATCCTGAGTTATAGCTACTTGTTGAAAAATGTCTCGCTTGCATTTTTTTTATAGACCCAGCCCATGGGCACTTTAGATTATGGAAATATGTGGGGGAGTTGAACTATAATTTTGAAATTATGAGCCAGATTAGTTGGTGGAAGGTTCGAACAGGGCCTTAAAAGACTCAGTGAGCTACCTGCAGATAAAATGAGCAGTCTTACTCTGTTCACACATCTCAGAGTCGAACAAAACCGTGACATCCTGCCAATTACATATCTGGGATGGAGGTAGACTGTTAGGTCACCCCGGCCGTCTGCAGCTGGCAAAATATATCCCTGGTGTGCATTTCCTCAGTTGAGCTTAAAATGGTTTTAGTGAAAGGTCGGATGCCACAGCTCCGGGGAACACTTCCATTCTCTAACAGAGCGATGTTAGACATTTTCCCCTAACGTCCTACCTAAATTGGTTTTTCATATCAGTTTCTTAATATCAGCCTCTATTCATGTTCCCTTGAGCTCCTGCAACCAAAAATGGATATTTTATCACTGCTTAAATTTTTGATCTAGACGGAAATGCTTCTATTACGTCTGTTGATCATCATAATGCTTCAAGGGATGCTATTTCAATGCTGGTCCTTTGAAAAATGATTTTTTTTTTTTTAAAAAAAGCTATTTAGAAACAGAATACATTTGGATCATGTTGCCTGACACTGGAAATTTCTCTGTTTTTAGAATTCTTAAGATAAAAATACGCTGCTTTATTTTTGATCTGTAAGGACTTCTGTGTGTGTGTCGGTGGGTGGGGTGGGGGACAGGGCTTTGATGGCTCTCCTGTCAAAGTGTCAGATAAAAAGCCTAGCTTAAACAGTGGGATGGCTCTTCAGACCAAGCACAGTTCACATCTCAGTTTTTCCCAGGCGCTGGCCCACCTAAACCAGTAGGACAGACGTCTGAAGACTCAGAACTTCATCACTACCTGGGAAAGTACTTCTTACTCCATTTCTTCTTGAGATTAGTTGTGGAAATTTATTACTAAGTAGTGATTTAAACTAAAACAGAAGCTCTACCATTGGCTAGTCCTTCTGGGTCTAGGTACTAGATGTGGTTCACCTACCGAGTCCAGAAACCCCATAACCTCATTCCTTCCCGAGCATTTTATTTTAGACCCTTTTTACAAATACGTGAACCCATCTTCCTGGTAAGTAGGATAACTATTCCAAAGCTTAAAATGACTCCCCTTTAGGAAGCTATTTCTAACAAATTGGTGCGTACTTGACCATGAGCTCTTAAGACAGTGTCATTTTAAAAAAGCAAATGGAAGCGATGTGCCAAACATGGGCAGAGAAACGTGGAAGCAGAGGCTTGTGGGGTCAGGACAGCAGCCTGCATGGAATTTAAACCCACGGCTGGCAGTTCCTGGAACCTAATGCATCTCTTTGTTTACACGTTTACAACAGAGGCACACACCTGTGTGCAAAGGTCCTCCCTGTCCTTGGGATATTCCAACATGGAACACATGGTCACGTTCAGGAGGTTTGAAGGGTATTTAAAATACCGGGAAGTCGTGGACACGAGCAGTCTCTCTACTTCTGCTTCTCTTTTTCTTCTTGCTGCGAATGAGAGGTGCAGGTGCAGAGGGTGAACGGAGGCACCTGATGCGTGACCAGGTTTGGTGGCAGCGTCACTTTTGGGATTTTAAGCGGCAGCAGTGCTCATCAGCCCGACTGCAGCTGGACCTGGCACGCACCTGACTCTGGCTTCGCTTCACAGACCCCCTTTCCAGGTGTCACCCAGAGCGTGACCCCCAAAGTCAAATTCTGTATACACAATGGATGCATCTGCCCAATAGCCCTGCGCATCTAAGGAAGCTTGTAATCCCTGAAAATCCACATAGGAAAATGCCTGTCCGCCGGGATTAGAGGCGCGGGGCAGAGAGCCAGGGTGGGAATGTGTCGGTAAGATAGTGCAGCCCACCCCCCCCCCTGCCCCCGCTGGGCCGCAGGGGTCCAGGAGGAACACAGAAACGTCTGCCAGGGCAGATGGCACAGGGCTGGGGGAAGGCGTCCCTCGCCAGGCAGCGCCACAGAGCAGAGGGAAGGAGAAGAGGTCTGCAGCCCAAGGTCTGAACACAGCCTCAGTCCCTTTCTGGTGCACACGTAATGCTTTTTCTATCCACACTGCTGCTTCCCCCCAGCCCGGGGATCCTCTGGTCTGTAGGCCTAGGAGCCTATCCCTTCCTCCCCCATGGAGTGTGGAAGGCAGTGCACTTGCCTCTGCTCCTCCATCCCTCCTAAAGGCAAGTTTTCTGGAATGATGAGTGAGGGGAGCTACGACCCTCCTTGGGCTCAAGTCAAGTTTCTGTATTAATGACTCGAGCTTGTGCTCCTCGGAGGCTCCTTGAAGATGGCCTGTCATTATGATCGCATTTTCTTTCACTTTAAAACTGGAGAACTTTACAAAATTCTCCACGGTGCTGAAGTCTTCCGAGTTTAATCCTTCAGACCTTTGAAGGTTGGCAGCTAGGGGCAAGTAAGTCCGGGAAGATTTCACCCTTCTGAAACGGTAAAACCAGGTAAAGCATAAGAGGAAGGGAAAACCGCTAATATCCCAAAGCTCTGAAAGAAGAGAAAACGAACGAAGGGCAGAATGAAGGGAGGATGCTGAGCCCTGATTAAAGAGAACTCACATTCCTTTCCTGTATTTTCAAGCATTTCAAGCTTCAGACTTTCAAAAGCTCGAAGGGTAAGGCTGTGGGGGCAGAAACCCCAGTAGGGAAGCTGGAGAGAAATGCTTGGCAAAGGTTACCGAATATACAGGAGATATTTCTATCAAAAACCTGAGGTTTTAAAAGTATTAAGTGCTATAAACAAACGGCCATCGATATCAGATGTACATATCAGAAGAAATGTGTGGGAAATATCAGAAAAGGAGACAGAACATGAAGACTCCTAACTCTGGGAAACGAACTAGGGGTGGTGGAAGGGGAGGAGGGCGGGGGGTGGGGGTGAGTGGGTGACGGGCACTGAGGGGGGCACTTGATGGGATGAGGACTGGCTGTTATTCTGTATGTTGGCAAATTGAACACCAATAAAAAATAAATTTATTATATAAAAAAAAGAAAAAAGCCCATGTAGTTAAGGGAGGAAAATATAGCCATGCCCTGTACCATGATAGATGTTTGAATTTATGTTATCAGGCTGATATGAATTCAAATGAATTATATGCTTATTGTAATTTATGTGTAAATAGATGAGGTTCATCTACAAGAAGCTGAAAACTTTAAAAAAAACAAAGCTTAAACAATAAAGTTATTTCTTTCTCATATAAAAAGTAGGTCATTGAGGGCAGTTAGGATAGTGCTAAGGAGCATCTGGCATCCGTATTCCTTTGTGCCCCCCACAGCATAAGACTCTTAACTTAAGGCCCAAACCGGCTGCCTGAGCACGAGCCATTGCATCTGCATTCTGACTAGCAGGAAGCAGATAGGAATAAGGAAAAAAGGACAGAGTGCCAGCTTACTTTTAAGGAGATTTCTTTTAAGGAGATTTCTTTGATCCTACCCACGTCATAGAACCTAGTTGTGTAACCACACCCAACAGCAAGGAGGCTGGAAACCTAATTCTGGGTTTGTAACTAAGGAAAAGAGACCAGGAGCAGATGCGGCCACCATCCATTTCTGCTCATGGAGTTTCTCGAGCGCTTACGTACCTGGCTGGCTTGCGTGGAGAGGGCTGGTCGAAGGTGATGGATGACTCCTTTGTTCTCTGTCCTCCTCACCAGCCTGAAGTCGTTTTTCTTTGTCAGCACGTGAGGGAAGGCAAACTGTGGCTTTTCTGAGGGGTGTGCTGCTAGGGAAGTTAGCTGCTGATTTGGGGTGGGCTTCGAAGAGGGAAAGAAACCTTTGGTGTATTATCCTCACCTCTGAAAGGGTTCTCCTTTGTCTACTTTTATTCACTCTGTTCTCCACTAAGTACGAAAGAATTCTCTATGCACGTAAAGTGAAAGCCTGCTCTCTGATCCCCAGACACACGGGGGGGGGCGGGGGGGATGACCCCCTTTCCTTACATAACAGCCCCGTCCCTCCCCTGCTCCCCTCCCATATAAGCTAGGCGTGCCTGCAGCTGATGGGGGCACAGACAACACAATCCACGCTTGCTGGATTCCGGAAGGGAGTTATTATAGGGTTATCCGCGCCTTACAGAATCTCTGAGAGGCAGAGAGCCCAGCCTGGACCATGCACAGCCGGGATCAACGCATCCAGAATCACCTGACCACGCACAGGTTGTTCTAGCAGAAGCCCCACTGCTGCTGCTGCTGCTGCTGTGTGGCTGTAGCACCAGGCAAGACCAGTCCATGTCCCTACAGCTGCCCCGGAGAAACCCGATGCCTCGGCCCCTGTGCTTTTGCCAGAGACGGAGTCTTCCTGTGTTTGCTGGCCACCCCCAGGGCTCACTTCTGCTTCCTCAGGTCCTGCCACGTTGCACCTGCCTGGCTGGCCCTAAACCTGAGAAGCAGGATCCTCCTTCCAGGACATCTGGGAAAGGGGTTTCCTCCAGCCTGTCAGCAGCGTGATGGAGTGAGCTGGTGGAAGGAGAGGCCATGGGGTGAGCAGGTCTGCGTGCCCCCGTCTCGGGTAGCATGCATTTGTAATCGCTCTGGATGCGCCTCAGAGCCGGCTGGCGCACACTCTCTCCTCGGCCCTCTAAAGTTCTTGAGAGGCAAACGAGTATCGATTCCTTAGCATCCCCCATTTCAAACACAGGGGAGCATTTGAACCTCAGAGAAGCAAATCTGACCACATTCAATCAGTTGGAACTTGAATTTGAGCTTTCCCTAGTGAAGCTTCTTCTTCATGCCTCATAGCCCTGTCTTCATTTTTTTTTTTCCTCTAAAAGGAAAAAAGGCATTTCCTCAAAATGTAGGCATTTTGGCTAGTGCTATGGGCTGAATTGTATCCCTCAACCCAACATTTGTATGTTGAGGCCCCAAAGTACTTCAAAATGGGACCGTATTTGGAGACATAGTCTTCAAAGAAATGATTGAGGTCAAATGAGGTCATTAATGTGGGCCCTAATCCAAGACGGCTGGTGTTCTTACAATATTTAGAGGAGATCAGGACCCAGATGTGTACAGAGGGATGACCGTGGGAGGACACAGGGAGAGGAGGGTGTCTGCATGCCCAGGAGACGGGCCTCAGAGGAACCAACATGCCAGCACCTTGATCTCAGACTTCGGCCTCCAGACTGTGAGCAAATACATTTCTGTCATTTAAGCACCCTGCTGGTGGTACTTTGTTACCAGCCTTTGCTGACTAATATAACTGCGAACAATTTTGCCTTTCCAATAGAAAAATTAGTTTTTTCTTTTTTCTTTCTTTCTTTCTCTCTCTCTCTCTCTCTCTCTGTTTTTAAAGATTTTATTATTTATTCATTAGAGACACAGAGAGAAAGAGGAGCAGAGACACAGGCAGAGGGAGAAACAGGCTCCCCATGGGGAGCCAGATGCAGGACTCGATCCCAGGACCCCAGGATTGCAACCTGAGCCAAAGGCAGGTGCTCAACCCCTGAGCTACCCAGAAGCCCCCCAAAATTGTTTTTTTCAATGATATTTATATCTTCTTGTTAACATGGTCTCTTCCTGTGCTTAATGAATTTGGGGGAAAATATGATCTCAGCAGCATGTATGTGCACCCATTTGATTTCCTAAACGGCCCAGCCCAGTAGTCTTTTTTATATGAGCAGGGTGCATGTAGAGAGGGGCCAGAGCAGCAGCATAATGGAAGCAGAGGACTCAGGAGCTGCAAGTAAGCCGTTGCTTTCGGGAGACCAAATTAGGCCTGGCATTAACAACAGCCCATTTTGAACAATGGAGACTGGGGGTTCAGAACGCCTCTATTTTATGACAACAGAGAATTTCTCTCTCTTTGGAAAAGCTGTAAGAACCAGAAAGGTGCAAACTTGGTGTGTGTGTGTGGAAGTTAGAAGAAGTGGGAAATCTGTGTTTTTCTACTCTGAGGACACAGGAGAGGCAGAAAGGCCCCTCGCCTGTTGCCGCTAATGCCCGGCCTTGCTCATTAATCTCCACCCGCCGCTTAGCCAAGACCTGGAAAATTGCAATTCTCCGCACCAGCAGCCCCCATTCAATAAACCCCGAGCCAGTGGGCAGGAACGAGAAACCGGTTGGAGCTCAGAGCTCGGAGGCCAGCTTGTTGGAATTCCACACTCCTGCCCAACCTCGGGGGAATGCTCTAACTCACCACCAACTGGGCTTTCCCAGGCTTTTTATTTTTATTTTATTTCATTTAAAAAATTTTTTTTATTGGAGTTCAATTTGCCAACATATAGCATAAACCCCAGTGCTCATCCCGTCAAGTGCCCCCCTCAGTGCCTGTCACCCAGTCACCCTGTCCCCAAGCCGACCTCCCCTTCCACTACCCCTTGTTCATTTCCCAGAGTTAGGAGTCTCTTATGTTTTGTCACTCTCACTGATATTTTCACTCATTTTCTTTCCTTTCCCTTTATTCCTTTCACTAATTTTTATACTCCTCAAATGAATGAGACCCCAGCTTTTTAAAGAACGGGCAGTCATTGCTTTTCTAATTAGCATTTCATAAGATAGATGCTTGATGCCAGCATTTTTTTGGAACAAGGCATACAAATTTATCTTCATTATTTCTAGGGTGAGGGGAGCGGCAGGGGAAGGACACGACCTCATCCCTAACACTAGGTGCCTTGTTCTCTGGGTATATTTTGATTCAGTTTGAGGCTTAAGAAATAAAAATTCCAATCTTTGCTTGTTTTTCTTGCTTGTCTCTTTGCTTTCCCTGCCTCAAGGGTCTGGGTTTGGGTCCTTATGAAGAAAGCCACGCGGGCTGGCCTTGACCAATAGGTGGCCCTGGTGCACGAGAGGGCGGAGAGCCAGCAACGAGGCTCCTGGGAGCCCCAGGTTGCCCTGTAGCAATTAGCTTAAGTATATCAAGGGCAACACGATGGACAGATGTTAATTTTTTCCAAGCTAGTATTATACTCTGAAGGCAGGTCGGGCATTCTAAGGACTTCAGTATTATAATACCCCATTTGCAAGGCATACTTAAGTTAAATGATTGCTATTTCTTTATGGTGTGCTAAAATTTAGGTCTTTATGGTAGGCTCTGTGCTGTGCCTCCGAATCAAGGCAAACTCCTACTCAGGACAATTATATCCCAATTTACTGCTTATGCACAAATTTCTGATCTACAGGATTAGGACTTAGGAGGTAATTTTGTTTCTATAAAATAACTCTTTAACGTATGGAGAGTTGTAAGTATGTAAAGGGTGTGTGTGTGTGCATGTGCATGAGTGTGCACATGTGTGTGTGTGTGTGTGTGTGTGTGTGCAAGCCCCTATATTCATGACTTATTGCCAGTACCTCTAGGCCATGACCCTATATCATCATAAAAGCAAATATATCTAAGAGTTCCTTCCATCAGGCATGGGGGTTAATATGATGTATTTTTGAATGATGCTGAGTCTCAAACTTTTTATCAGATCTTGGGCTTCACAGGCTCCAGGAATAGCTCTGTTATGCTCTGGATGACTACATGTCTGTTAATTTCTAAAGGATTTATGCTAATTATTTGAAGTCTGCTACTTAGATTGTGAATGCACGGATGGAGAATAGTTTCTCAAAACGTGTTGTTTCTCAGCAGCGGAAGGCCCCTGTGTCCTTCTCCCCCGGGCAGATGGGTCTTAAGCTGGTTTTGGGGATAGGGCCTCCTCTCCTGACCCTGTCTCCTTCCCAGAGCCCTTACCTGACTTCATAACACACACACACACACACACACACACACACACACACACACACACACACTTTATTTTGGGAACTTATGAAATTCCATTACTTATTTGCATTTGCTTATTTATTTATTTATTTTCCCTGGAGAGAGGGGGGCTTTGGGCTTGTTCTTCGCTCTCTCTCAGCCTCTAGGACAGAGATGGATCCGTACTAGGCATTCTTGACCGTTTGCTGAATGATCGCATTTGGTGGAGGTTCTCCTGGACTGCCCAGTAGACCAGCAGATTTTGCAAGCTGGTCGACTGTCTCATGTGTTTAATTTGGGCCATTTAAGATTTTCTTTTCCCCTAAGCAACATTAATCGGTCCATAGGAAAAACTGTCATTTCGGCCTCTAAGGATCTGGAAACAACCCAACACTGCTGATTAAAATCCAGATTTGGAGCAAAGCTGGGCTTCCGACTCAGCCCGTGGCCAGCGCTCACCAGATGATCTCAAGCAAGGCATATCATGGTGCCTGTGCCTTTGTAAAATGGGAACAGTGGGCATTTCCTGCCGCTCTCGAGAATGCAGAAGCCAGACAAGGGACAGAATACAAAGCTACTTTGAAACCTATAGAGCCCAAAGTTAGTTTAGGTTGAATTGTGTCCCTCCAAATTCATATACTGAGGCCCTGATCCCCAGTGTCTCAGAATGAGGCTATATTTGAAGATAAGGACTTTAATGAGGTGACTGAGTTAAATCGAGGTTTTTTTGCGGTGTCTGACCAGTGTCCTTATAAGAAAAGGAAGAGGCACCAGACCATGTGAGGACACAGTGGGGAGGCGGCTGTCTGCAAGCCAAGGAGAGAGGTCTCAGAACAAAAACCAAACCTGCTGCTCTGTTGGTCTTGAACTTCCAGCTTCCAGAACTGAGGGAGAACAAGTGTCTGTCATCCAAGCTGTCTGGCCGGGGTACTTTGTAATGGCAGCCCTGCAGATCCACACAGGGGCCCAGTAAGAACCTGCTGATGGGCTGTGTAGCCCTGATTTGATGACCACCACTCTGGCTCCAGCTCCGTGTTTGTCAGAATAGATACACGCAGACAGTATTCTAATATGTCAAGCCATTTTCCTATACGATAGATTTTCATGAAAGCATCAGAGACTTGCAATATTCACCTGGGATTAGCCTGAGCTGGTGGTAGTAGCTCCTTCCTTTCATATTTATGATTCTCTATTTTACATTTGCCATCAAATGATCTGTAAAAGAAAATCCACTTAAATCTACGAGGGAGGACCTATTTAATGCTCAGTGAAGGGTGGCTCTTATTACAATGACATCTTTAAGAACGGCTACCTGAACATCTCTCTTATGGCGTAATAAAATCCAAAGCAGCAGGGCTACTTCCCATCTCAGTGTCTGCAAGGCAAGGGCAATATTTCAGGAAAGCAGCACAAGAGATGTCTACAGGAGCTCAGAGTATAAATCTGAATCGCACCGGGTTCCTTCCTGGGGGGCAGGTCACGGCAGCACTGAATCACCAGCCTCCCGAGCCTAGGGGAGCGTCGTGGCTCCCGTGCTGCTGGCCCGCAGCGCAGCTCTGGGTTGTGTCTCGGTTGTCTGATGGAGTTTCTGCCTGGGGAGAAAAGTCTAATTGCTTGGGACTGTTTTGCGGCTGTCCTGCTGGTTCTGAGAGTGAAGTGGGGGAGAGAGGATAGGATTGGGGGGGGGCAAATAGAAGGGCAGCTGGATGATGTAGTAGCTGGTAATGGCTCAGACTGCCCTGTGCCTTCGAGAGCAGGCCTGCTAGGTAAGGGACCCACAAAGCTGGGTGCCATCTGAGGGACTCGTGGGGGCTCCCAGCCGACTCGGGCTCCTTGGACATTGCAGTTATGGGGGTGCCCCTCACACCTCCGGAGCTACACAGTCGGGAAGCCGGGCTCCTTCCCGTTCTCCAGGGGACTTGGCAATCGCTAGTTTTTTATGACTTTTTTATAATTGGTATGAATAACATCTTGACAGTTGTCCTGGTCAGCTGCAGAATTTCTTCACAGAGGGGTGCTCAGAAATGATCAAATTCCTGTGCTCCAGAGAGATGTGAATAATAACAACGGCCGTGCAGCAACGGGCAGGTTATAAAGTGCTCGCTCTGGCTGGTGGAACCAGGTCTCTATGCCCTTTGGCTCCTGGGATCCAGGATACAAATGTCAGGTAGAGAGCCCACCCCGCCCGGCTGCAGGCCCGCACGCACCTTTATGAAGTGACAAGTAGAAGAATCTGGGGAACGGCTAGGCGGGGTCTGGAAGTGAGAACAGCTCATGTTTTCCTTCTGCTCATTTAGTTCTACTGTCCCTCCTGAGACAGAAGCCACCTGGACACAAGGCCCCAGGCGCCTTCAGTGCCTCCTAGCGACCGTGACAGGGGACCACCTGGTTTATTTTCACAGGACCTGTGAGGCCTCGGCCGCACCTGTCTTTGGGTGTAGCCTCTGAGCCTTGTGCTGCTGAGCAAAGATGTGAAGTCACAAGCCCAGCAAATGCCACCTGCCATCCCAAAGGCTGGGGAGGGCCTGACCCCTCAGCGCTGCTGATGGCCGTGTCGCTGGCCCTGCTGGAAAGCAGTCATTTCCTTCCCCTACACAGCAGGCCCCAAGCACCTGAGAGTCCGAGCAGGTGCAGGGCCCGGGGGCTGGGGAGCCATGGGACTGCTCACACCCCCTTCCACCTGCTTTGCCGCTCTGGCGTGTCTTGCTCAACACCACGGGGCCAGTGGTTCCATTTACAGCACGGCCTAGAGCTGCACATCACACTGGTATCTAGGTGGAACCGGCTTTTGAAAATGATTTTGCCTCTCCATTTGTGAGATGAGCACACTGAGACCCAGAGACGCTCCGAACCTTCAGGAGAGTCACAGAGCAGTAGAACACTCCCCCAAATCACTGTACCTGGTCTCACAACCCCTGCTTCTGCCAGCTGCCTCACTGGGACCAGGAAGGAGTCAGCCTTAGCCCCGAGAAGGCTGGAGGATGCTTGCCTGCCGGATGTGAGGCTGCCTTTCCTTTATTCCTGGCCACGTGCTGATGCCAGGCACTGTTCTAGGCACAGAAGGGCTTAAAAGCCCACCCAGAGCTCACCATCAGGAGCTGTGTATCTGAAGGTGCCCACCTTTGGACGCCTGTGAGTCCTTCCTCTCTACCCAGGCCCTGACCATTCCCTGTGGCACGCCCCCCTCCCCATTAAATGATGCTTCCTTATGTCACTCCAACGTGGCCACATTTTGCATTATGTTCACCAAGTTGTCTGTGGACAGTGCCCCTCGGCTGGCCCCACGAGGCTTTGCCATGACCTCCAGCCTCCTCCTGCTGAGTCTGGGGTGCCTCGAGCCCTGCTTTCCTACTCTCAGGACCACACCCCAAGCCATCTGCAGACCCTTGCATCATTTGCGGTGAACCCTGTGCCACCAATTTGTTTGTTTTTTTTTGAAACATATATATATATATTTTTATTGGAGTTCAATTTGCCAACATATAGCTATGCCACCAATTTGAATAGTTGTCTCTTCTCTACCACATTCCGGGTCCCTCTCCTCTGCTTTACAAATCCCAGTGGGAGGAATCACAGGGTCAGATCTTCCCCATGCAATGCTGGACTCTGCCAAGTAAACAGAAGGTAATGATTCCTGAACTATTAGTGCATTCTTTTTTGAACATTGTAATATTTTTTCAACGAGGGAGGAATGTAGAAATCACTTTTGTCTGGAGATATTAGTTCCAAATATGATTGTAAGATTTATTTTTATGACCCATCCTTACAATCTTACATATTTCCCAAATCTACATAATTTTCTAAGCCCTCTTGAATCATTTGTCAAAAAATAATATTGCTGTTTATTTATTATTATTAAGGGGAAAGATGAATCAGGCCATTGAAAGCCTTCAGGTTGCAGCAATATTTTACATCTAAGAGAAGTTTTCTGTGTCTCCTTGAATGACAGATGGCCTCCCCTTTTGCAATCGGACGCAGCTGGGCCTAGCTCAGGCTTGCTAGACACTGTCCCATCCCTGTCTCGTGCAATAATGCTAATGAAACGTGTTTGAGGTCCTGACCCGGGAGTGTCCAGGAGCTCCTGCCCCACCCAGTGGCCTTATTCCTTATTAATTCCCTGCAGTGCCATGTAAAATGTGAATGGCTACCGGTTGCAGTACGAGACAAAACCAATGTGTTCTCCATATCACCTGGGCTCTCAAGGGTTAGGAAAAGATGCCCCCAAATATTCCCCAGACATTGGAACATTTAAACTTCACTATTCTTATGGGCATCCACAGCTCATATCCAGGATAGAGGAAAATAGTTCTACTGATTTAGGTCACAGACGCGTCAGTCTGGCAAGGCTTGCCGAGCCAGTGTCCTCTCCTCCCAGATGGAGGTGTGTTTGGAGGGATCTAGGTGGAACCAGCTTAGTCTCTGGGAAAATTGATAGGAGCCTCCTTAAGGGTCTGCAAAGGGAATGCCATGCCAGCAGATGCACCTGAAGGAAGGGGCAACTCATATATATTTATATTCTTATCTCTGCATCATCTCTCTATGTATCTATCAGCATTTATATGTATCTATTTGCTGATCATCTATCAATCTACTATCATCTATCAATCAATCAATCAATCATCTATCAATCTATCATCTAATATCTGTCTCTATCTATCTATCATCTATCTATCTAAGAAAGAACAGAGAAGGCAGGAGAGAACAAGCCTGCCTCACTTGAAAGTGATCCCATGGTCTCCACCTTCTTTGTGAGGGTTGCTGCTGAACATTATCACCCAAAGTCTCTGAGAGAGGAAGTGAGTGAGTGACGAACTCAGGCTGCTTGGTGACAAAGTCAGGTGTAGAGCCCTGTCCCTGCCTCAAATGTCCCTGACATTCCCATCCTGGGCTCAATGTGCCTTGCACACTTCTGGGCTCCAGGGCACACTGCTGGGCTCCAGGTTCAAGTCTGGGTTGCAGTGAGGCAGTGAGGTCTCAGCCCAAGTGCTCCAGGGTGGGTCCTGTTCCCAGTTGTGCTTTGAGCTAACTCTAGGGTCTTATTTGGTGCTTTATCCATAGACAAAGTAGCTGAGTCTCAACTCTGGCTGCATCTTGGCATCATCTGAAAGCCTTTTATGAAAACAGGGCTGTCTGGTGCTCCCCCCAGGGCTGCTGATTCGTCTGACCTGCTCTTGCTACCAGGAGCCCTTCCCAGGGCAGCCCCAAGCCTGGATTGGGGCCCTGGGCCTGTATGTTTTTTTAAAAAGATGCTTCAGTGATTATGAGGATTAGCGTTCACTGGACTGAAGGAGCTGTAAAGATGCTTCCCTTTTAAGACTAGAGGATTTTACTTATTTATTCATTTTAATATTTGTTTTTTTTTTTCATTTTAATATTTGACTAGAAGTCAGCTGATGCTCAGTGAAGAGGGACACTGAGCACGTGCTTTCACTTTGGCTTGTATTCTATTTTCTATAATCGTTACAGTGTGAATTAGTTAAATCCTTCCAGTTTAGCAAACATATTGCTAAGCCTCCCTCATCGGAACAGACGTGTGGAAGTTCAGCCAAATTGTGAAGGTCAAATGGGGTCATCCATTGGTGACAATGATAAACAGAAGCCCTGATCCAATCAGCAATCTCGCTGGCAATAATACATGGAAACCCAGTGACTTTTCCCCGAGCTCTTGTGAATATCAGTCCCCCATTGGGTCAATATCTGTAGCACTATTTAAATTGTATCTCTATGAGGAAAAAGTCAAAGCACAGCTAGTATTTTTTTTTAAATTGGAGTTCAATTTGCCAACATATAGCATAACACCCAGTGCTCATCCCATCAAGTGCCCCCTCCCAGTGCCTGTCACAGCTAGTATTTTTAATACCACATGATACATGACCGTGAGACATAGAAAATTATGTACGGAAAGTATCTGAGTGGTTGGGGCTATGTCCTTGAGTTTCATGGTCTCTTGCAAGTGTACAGTTTAGGCAGCCAGAGAACAACCCATTCTGGGCTCTCGTGGGGGTCAGGACACGCTCTACTCTGCACACCAGGTCCTGTGCTGGGGGTGGTGAGTGCGCACTGCCTGGAGGACTGGCGGCTGTCTGTGTTTTTGCTCTCAGCTCAGTGACAGCTTCATGGGTGTGTTTTTCTTTTGTTACAGATGGGCAGAAGAAAGTTCAAGAAGAATTCGACATTGACATGGATGCGCCAGAGACAGAACGCGCAGCCGTGGCCATTCAGTCTCAGTTCAGAAAATTCCAGAAGAAAAAGGCTGGGTCCCAGTCCTAGCGGGCGAGCCCCTTCATAGTCTTCCAGGAGACACCGGATTCAACCATCATCTGTCAAGAAATGAAAAGAACAACACCCTAGAGAGAATTCATTTGCACATGATACACACATGCACACCTGTCCTGCAATGCATGTACAGAGACCCATGATATTTATTCCCTGCTAGGAAGGTGTAGACACTGCAACTGTGGGTGGCTTAATCTCTGTTTATCTCTAGTATCATTCCTCCTGCAACTATTTTCCTTGATGTTGTAATAAAATGGAGTTACGATGCGTGATTCAAGCGTCTGCTTTGTCTCTCCCTTTAGATTAACCTGGGAAGTGACCAGTGTCAGAGATGACTGCAGGGCAGGTGTCTTTTTTCTCCTTCCCTTAAGAGTTAGAGCTGAAACATGGTGCTTCTATGAGAAGCCTTTCTGCTACGAATATGAATGAGAGGCTACTCCTTGCCATGCGTGTCTCATTTGAAGAGTATTAACTGCCAACAGGCAATGCATTTTTCTCTTATGATGGGAGTAGAGCCCTGTATCCTGGGATGTCAAAGGACCAGAAGCTTCCCAGGGGAATTATGACTCACTCAGGAGAACAAGAAGAGGGAGGGTGGTGCATGGATGTTTGGCACATGTCACTCAGCTGTGCTCAGCAAGTGCATTTCATGACTCCAGGGGGACGCCCCCACCGCTGAGGCCATTCTCTGCACCTGTATGGCTCTAGTGGGAAGTTAGCTCTATGGTCCTTCCCCTCCCACCTCCCTGAGCTCCTCACACTATGATTTGCTACTTGCTAAGATCATTCACCACAACCTGCAATTTGAAGAAGCTGTTTGGCTTACCTTTCACCTTAAAGGTATGTGGTTTCACAGACTCCGAAGGGGCTCCACAGACTGGGAGGAGAGACTGCCATGTGGAAAGGATGCCTCACTGAGTAAGGGGCAGGGGGATTGGGAGCTTGCCTTGGGACCCCAGGTGGCAGGAGCCCCGAACCACTAAATCTTGCTGGTTTTGAGCTTTGCCACTTGAGAAGCTGATATGGAAGTTACATCTTGTCTTCAACATCCCGAGGTGCTCTGTGACAGCACAATGGTCCACTGAGGGGTACTTGATTTCTTTCCTTAGCTAAATATTGAGGTGGAGCATGAAGAATGGTGGAAGGAGGAGAGACAGGGCTCTCTGTGTGTGTGCTCACACCTGTGCTTGGGAGTGCAGGTATAAAGTAAGGTGGAAGTGGGCCAGCCAGATGGCTGGGGTGGAGCTCACGGTGCTCCTCTGGTGGGGGCCCAATGTGGTGCCATAAGGGTACGGACCAAGAAAGATTGGCATCCTTGGAAAGATTAACTGTTTCAAAAAGTCCATCTTAAAATGTGTCTAATGTGTTTTGTGGGGAAATCCTTCCTACTGAATAATTCTCAGGGGATGGGCTCTGGGGCTCCTCTAAAGGGTTTCTAATCAGAGAAGTACTCAATAGGATCGCTTCAGTACCAGCAAACAGCCAGGGCTTCCTAGGGGTCCTGGCATCCGTGGACCACTACAAACAGGACAGCAGGTTGAGGGGACACTCCAGAGCAGGCTTCCTGAGAGAGTAGAGCAAATGCCACTAAAGTCAGATGGGCTGCTCTGTAGTCTCTTCATGGAGGTAAAGAGAGTTGGGAACATCATTCAGATGAATTCCCTCTACATCTGATCCTTTTGGTGACTCCTTTGTCCCTTCATTCTCTGAATATTGTCACATAGAGGTAGTGGCCTCCTTACCGAATGTGTCTGGCCTTGATGGCCTGTGTGTAGGTCTCCTCCAGCTCCGACTCACCTGAAAGCAAATCTGGTTTTACAGTGAGGATTCTCCCCTTACCAAGGACTCTACATGCAAAGCAGGAGGATCTGGGGAATGTTCTTCCCCAGTGTTCCAAAGGGATGGGAAGCCATCCTCAGGAATAATGCCTATTGATGCAGAAGGAGGAGAGGGGGCTGAGGGCTGTCATGTTTGGAGAGGTCCCTCAACAGTTCTGATATACCTCCCTCATCCTGATCACAAGACAAGGGTATGTCTGGCCTCCTTTGAGCCACAGAAATAAATTTAACTTTTTGTTTCCCAGGTAGAGTCATAAGAATGTCAAACTCTAGGTAACAGCAAGGGAAAGACTCTAAATGTGCCTCCCTTTGGATGGGAATTGGGTATGTTGAATTTATGACCTCATGGAGACAGAGGAATGAGAAGGGGCTTATGACTCCAGGCTTTCTCTTTTTTGTGGCCTGCAGTGTTCATCCCAGAGGGTAGGAGGGAACTCCCCCAAGGTGTGCCCAAGCAGGGATGCATAGAGTGTCAGCAAGCTGGACCATCATTAATTCAATTCCATTTCACACATATTTATTGAACTACTATGTGTATGTACCAGTGCTCTGGCCATCCCTTGTCAACGTGCTGGCAGGCTGGTGGAGAAGAGGCTCAGATAAACAGAAGATAAGATGGAGAGATTTGTGCTGGGGTGCAGTTTATCCAGGTTTGGAGAATCACTCAAATCTCCCTGAGGAACTGCCACCCCAGCAATGATGGGAAAGATGATGGGAGTCACTAGTTATATAAGATGGGTGGTTGGGGTTGGTTGGTTAAGAAGGGTCTGGGTGAGGCACAGGATGCACCTACCCTGTGTTAGCACATCCCAGCCTAGGGCACGTGGTTTGTCACCCACGCTTGGGCAAGCCAGGAGGCAGGACTCAATGCTTGAGACTTGGAATTGGATTTATCTTTGACTGCAGAGAAGTTACCTACTGGAGCAGCAGTTTTTCTTACCATCAAGGTGATGAGAAGGTGTACTTAGGTGGATGGGAAAATGTTAGTAACTTAAAATGAGGTAAAATACTTGAGTGTCTTGCTCAGTGTAGGTATCCAATACATGAGAGGCAAGAATTGCAGACCCGTGTGGCAAAGAAGCTGTCATTACTTCCAGCAGCAACAACCTTTTTTCCTGACTCAACCCAATGCAGAGTTCCATGGGACTCTGCTTCTCTTGGTGACAGCCAGTTGGGCCAGTGGTGGGCACCTGGCCCAAGGGGTGGGCCCAACTAATCAGAATCCTTCTCTCATGAGTCTAGATTAATGGTCATGGCTACTGAGCTAGTTAATGGGAAAGAGATGTTGAGCTGGGATCAAGGCTGGTATTGTGGCAGATAAATCTGCAAAAAAGCTCTTCACAAAAAAAGCAACCCCCCTCCTTTATTTATTTTTTTAAAAAGATTATTTATTTATTCAGGGGAGACACAGAGGCAGACACATAGGTGGAGGGAGAAGCAGATTCCCTGTGGGGAGCCCAATGCAGGACTCAAGCCCAGGACCCTGGGGTTATGACCTGAGCCAAAGGCAGATGCCCAACCACTGAGTCACTCAGGTGCCCCCCACCCCCACCTCCTTTTTTTAAAAAATAAGTAGCAAAAACTCATTTGGAAAGAGCTGTAGGGGGGTGCCAAGAGGATTTGAGAGCCAAGATATATGGGCCCAGAAGAGACAAAGGGTAGCTTAGGTTGAGTTAGTCATTTTGTTGCAATGAGCAGAAATCCATTCACATGAACTAAAAACAGAATTATTCAGGTCTCACAGACATCTAAGAACAGAACATATAAGACATCTGACAAAAGAATAGAATCCCATAGGCAGATAGAATTACATTAAATTTATAAATAAACAGGGGATGTGGTGGAGGAAGAATTGACATCTTCATATTACTAACTTTATAGCATTTTATGACTTTCAGTGAAGTTTTATAGTTTTCTTCATAAACGTCTTCTTGTTCTATTTCTAGGTATTTCCTGGTTATTTTTGTTCTTCTAAATAGAATCTTTCACCAAAGATTTTCTGGTTGGTTTTGCTATTATCTAGGAAAACTGATATCTGTGTATTTAAGCTTGCAACTACTCATCTTACTGAACTAGATAACATCTGATGGTTTTTCAGTGGATTCTTCCGAACTTCCCCGTAGACAGTCCTATCATCTGCAAAGAACAATAATTTTTCTCTTCCCCCCCCCCCATTTTTAGCTCCTTTCTTTTTCCTTGCCTTCCTGATACTTCATCCTTGCACTTTGGGGGAGCTTCGGGGGTTGCATCAGCCTTGGGTTACAGTGACAGACCATCTCTAGAGGTGTTTTCCTCACAGCTCATCTATTTTGGGTTGACAGAATTGAACATCAGAGGGTCATGTATTCTCAAGTCCTGCAGTCTTCTTGTCATACCTCTGAGGGAAGAAATTTTGTACACTCTGAAGATTAGCTTGGATAATTTAGCAGAATTGTAAGGGAAGAGTGAAGAGGAGAAAGAATTTAGGCTTGGAACTTATATAGGGTTTGTGTTTAAGGTGAGGATTCACATGGAAGGCATGTTTAGGAGATTTCACTTGATTCTGATTCAAAGCACATAGATCATTGAGGTGGGGTCCTTTGGTCAGTCTGCAACATCCAGTCTTAGTCCACTCGGGCTTCTGTAACAAAATACCACAGACTGGGTCGGGGTACAACAGACATTTATTTCTCACAGTTCTGGAGTAGGGAAATCCATTATCAAGGTGTTGGCTAATTCCTGGTGAGAGCCCTCTCTCTGGTTTGTAGGTGGTCTCCTTTTTGCTGACTCTTCATATGGTGTAAGAGAAAGAGAGCTGTGATGTCTCTTCTTCTTCTAAGGGCACCAAGCCCACCATAAGGATCTACCCTCATGACCTCACCTAAACCCAATTATCTCTCAAAGGGCCCATCTCCTAATACCATCATATTAGGAGTTAGGACTTCACCATATGAATTCTTTTTTTTTAAAAAAAGATTTTATTTATTTATTCATGAGAGACAAAGAGAGAGAGAGAGAGAGAGCGCCAGAGACATAGGGAAAGGGAGAAGCAGGCTCCCTGTGGGGAGCCCAATGCAGGACTCCATCCCAGGATCTGGGGATCATGCCCTGAGCTGAAGGCAGATGCTCAACCACTGAGCCACCCAGGTGTCCCCACAATATGAATTCTGGGGGGACACAGATATCCAGTCCATGACATCTGCCTTGCAGGAGTAGGAATGGTCGTTGACATGGATGTCATTGACTGTAGTGTGATCAGACTGACTTAAACACTGGACTTTATTCACAGACCTACTGATTTACTGCAGGGCTGGGATTTGTAGCCACTGCCTGATTCTGTGTTGGCTCTCTTTCCCTGATGGCTGTGACAGTGGACTCTGTTCAGTGCCACATTGCCCTTTCGGAAGTAGTTTGTTCTTTTGCTAACAGATGCTTAATTGAATAAGAAGTAAGGCTGAGTGAGATGCTGCTATGTTTTCTGTGACCTCCCCGGGAGGTAGGGGTCCATAGGGCAGGGATAATGATGGATTTGGCAGGGCCCTACCAGGCTTCCTGAATAAAACAATCAGAGGATTGTCAAAAAGCAGAACCACTAAACTTGTTCTCTCTCTGCTCTTTGCCCTGTAAAGCTGATCTGAATATGGAGATTTTGACCGCCTCCCCTTCCTTGAAGCTAATCATTCTCATTATTTCTGCATGCCTCTGCCATGGGGCCTCTGCCACCTGAGTGTTTTAAAAGCTGTCATCACATGAGTCATGATAGTTCACAAAGGATGGAGAAGTGCTTCTCTGTTAGAGGTTCTTGAGCTTTGGTTGTGGGTCTTCTTCCAGCCCCCACAACTCAAGACCCATTTCCTAGCCCACCTGCAAGACATAGAAGACTTTCAATTAGATGATTGTCTTGTCCAAAGCCAGGCCGAGTCCTTGACTAGTGAGATGGATTCCTGCACAGAAACACCCAGCACAGGTGAGACCACCATGCAGTGCTCCATGAGACTAGGAGGGGCCTTAACTTCCCTGCTGGGTTTCTCATGCATGACTGCATGTTTCCCTCTGGTGCAGCCACAGCCACCTGTGTCCCGGGCCTTTAACCAATTACTGTGGTTACAGCTGTCACAGGGCATGCATCTAGCCTGAGAGAGGACAGCTTTGGCTGATTGTTAAGTGGTGACTGGTGGATAGAGCTAATTGTAGGGAGAGCCGGTGTCTTTCCACACCAGGATCATTTCAGCAGTCACTCATCTGATTTCTCTACTCTGTACCCACTTTCTTCTTTCTAGTGCATTCCTCTGTGTTAGTCGATCATTTAAGAATGCAAATTGAATCATGTCATCTTTTCCATGTCTTCCCACCTCCAAACTTAAAAATCCTTTGAGGATTTCACTGTGTCTCAAGAGAAAGCCAACCAATTTCCTTGACATGCATGGCCTGTGATGACCTGCGTGGTTCCCTGTCCCCTCACTTTCTCAACCTTGAGCCTGCTCCTCTGTCTTTGCATCTTCTAGTTCTGAGCTGGTATGCTACTTCCTGGCGCAGCTGAGATAAAACTACCTACCAGGAAAATCTCTAAATTCTGGAGGCTGCACCCCATAAATTTTATTACTCACAGCCCAGCTTGATGCATGTGTTCTCAGTCATGGCCATTCTCCACGTGGAAGATGGCATTAAAGGTTTGTAATGACCTAGACCTAGAGGTGACCTAGGTCAATTACACTGGCCAAAATGCAGGCACACATGAGGTCCTGTTCTTGATGGCACTTATTACAGCTTTAATCTCACATGTGATTATGTGATTCTTTGGTTAAGGCTGGCTTTCTCCACTCAGCTCCATGAGGTCAGTAACAATCATTTTATAGGCAATTTAGTTGCCCAGGAAATACTCAACTTGAGCATTAATGAATACACATGTGTCCAAGTTTTGTTGCATGTGCTTTACAGAAAATGTCTCCCCCAACATATTTGAGGGCAGAGGGACATAGAGAAATCCTGTACTTTCATTTAGTGAACAGCCAAGAAAGATCATGATTTGGTCAGAGTTCAAAGTCAGCTTGTAGTCTTTGGCTTTACATTTTGCTTTTGAAAGAGGGTCTCAGATAGCCAGCCTGTCATGGATTTTCTTGTCACCCCAGTTTATGATGGATAGACACACAATGGAGTCCAGCACAGATGGACACTGAGACATAGGTATGTTTCTATCTTATAGAAAAAAACAAACTATTCCCCAAGCTTGTGATGGCCTCAAGGGCAACAGCGTTCTGAATACTGCAAATCCAGGATCCTATTTATCATGTACATATTTTTCATGTCATTCCTTCCATATGGAACATAGCCCTTCCTTTCCACTTACCCTTCCTAGGAGAGGAGATGTCCTTGGACTATGGTCAGTGGAGCCAGGCTTTGGCCTGGACCCAGTCACTATTGGTGTTATACTGTAAGCACTATAACTTCATCCTGCCTCAGTCTACCCTTCCATAAAGTGAGTATAATAATCCCCCAGTGTTCTAGGGAAGGAATGGAGTCTTTTCCATGTGTCAGCCTGAAGCAAGATACTGAGCACTTTATGTGTATTAATTTATGTAATCTTAGCAATGTTAGAAAGTAGGTACTTTATACCCATTTTACAGACAAAGATATTGAGTCTAGGAGAGGATAAGGAAATGCTCAAGGTTGTGCAGATAGTGAGGGGTGAAATGGAATTTCTTATCCAGGTCTGACTTGAAAGCCTGTGGTCTTTGACACCTACATCACTCAATGTGAGGCACTGAATACCAACGTACCTTGTAACTAATGATATTTCTTATCCACATAGGGCATCATTCAAGTTCTATAGTCCTCAGTGATGCTCATGGTGTCTTCCTCATCCATTATATTCTTAGGGGTCCTCTTGATTCTGAATTCTGACAGTGGTGGCAGCAGGTAGAACAATGGCCCCCAGAGGTACCCACGGTCTAGTCCCTGGGACCTGTGACTACATTACCTTATATATATAGTGAGTTAAGTCAAGGATTTTGAGATGGGGAGGAAGGTTATTCTGCTTGTCTGGGTGGGCCAATGCCATCATGGAGTCCTTATAACAGGAAGACAGGAAGGTTGTATCAGAAAACATAAGGCTACCAAGCTACATTGGAGAGATGGCCTTAGAAGGTGGGAGGAGGGGGTGGGAGCCAAGGAATGTGGTGGCTTCTAGAAGCTAGAAAAAAGTAAGGAAGCAGATCCTCCCTCAGGCCTCCAGAAAGAACTCAGCCCAGCCAAAACTTTGACTTTACTCCATAAAACTCATTATGGACTTCTGACTTCCACAACAGTTACCATAAATTTGTGTTGTGTAAGCTACAAGATTTTGGTAATTTGTTACGGCCACAATAGGAAACTAATATGGTGGTATTTTCTTATACCTTAACACTTGGTATGATCTTGTAAATTTAACCATTATCCATGTGTTAATTATTATCACCCTAGCTGTGAAACTAGGACAGGGGAGACCATCCTCTCTGTAAGGATAGTACAGACACAAAAGAGGGCTTGTGAAAAAATTTGTTGGGTCCCAAACCAAGGCCCAGTGGTGAGGCCATTGAGAAGGTCAGCAGATCACTGTGTCTGGGGTGGAAACTGTACAACTTCATCACCCCATGGTCTCTGTAGGACCCCCTCAGACAGGGATGTGTTGATGGTTGAAGGGAGGCAGCAGTATTATGGGGTCTGCAACTGCCAGGACCAGACCACTGTGGCTGAACTCAACACATGGTGGTGTCCTGCTTTGGAGGTGGACCAGTGTTGGCTGTCACTAACAGTTCAGTTCATGTATAGCTCAGGATCTTCTGTGTGATTTGTTTGCAACCAAGCCAGCAGCCTCTGCAGCACCAGGTCCCCAAGCCAAGCTGATGAACATAGTGGCCACAGAATGGCTTTGCTACTGCAGTGCTTTGAGCAGAGATGGAGCAATGCAGGCTCTGCACCACTTGTAATATTCCTCTGGTGTTCCATCCTCCCACAGCAGTGAAGCTCTGAGCAAAGGAAGATGTATATCTCCACCGTCCTCCTGGTGTAGGTTAACAGCAGAGTGATCAACTTTATTAATTTGATAACCTCCTAGGTGGGCATTCAGTAGTGAGGGACCTCCATGGAGCTGTTCATGAGGGGTTGGGTTTGGCTTTTATGATTGTCTGGGGCTAAATGAACAAAGGCATTCTCCAGCTCTCTAGAGGATCACTGGGCTCTCAATCTACCTCTTACTTATTCACGGCAGCCCCTTATGTGCTTTGTGCTCATAAATCAAAGAGCGCCCAGTGCTGCAAATCACTATAGGGATGTCATCCACCCTGAATTTTATAAACAAATAAAGCAAAGCTCGGATAAATGGAGTGTCTTGTCTATGGCCACATTGCCAGGCCCTGGCCCAGAGTCCTTCAGGGATGGTGTGTCATCTCCTGGAAAGCATAGACCACAAACAGAGCTGATGCAGCCCTTACCACCTTCCCATCAAACACGGAAAGCTGCACTTGTCCATATCCTGGCCATTAGAATCTCCTTGCTGGCCAGGTTACACAATCTTCTGCTAGCATTCCCTGGGAATGGAAGTGGGGGGAAGATCAGAAGCAAGCAAATAGTAGGCTACCCCACAGCTATTTTAGTGCAAACCCTGGAAGAGTGGTGAGGAGGAAGTGTGGCCTGTCAGGATAAGCCCGCTGCTTTCACTAACACCTCAAATAATAATCGCTCCAACAAGAGCGTTGTCTCACCTGAGATAGTCTTCATTAAGCATTCCAAGGCTGTGTAGGCACCTTCTGGTATCAGGAGCAATGTTTCTACCAACTTGCTCTTCCACCATCCTCAGGTCCTACCCTTTCCCCCCTGGTCACTCTGGGTCCACATTCCAGTTCTAGGAAGGAGATATGGAGACGGATACCTGGGAGGATGGATATAGAAGGACAGCACATGGTCTGTGCCACATGGGTCATCTTGTGGCCTAGACTATGGAGATGGATATGTATATGCCCCAAGTTCTTCAGACAGTTGGCATCTGTCCACTTCTCTTGGCAAGTGTGTGACTGGGGATGTGTGACTGATATGGTTGGTGTACCAGATGTTCTTAGTGCCTGCCCAGTGCTCCCCAATTAATGTGACAGCCTCCTTTTCTGAACCTCTGTGACTCCCCTAGGGCTTCTCCCAGCCTGCATGCAGGGCAACTAGGGGAGACAGGGTGTCATTGCCACTCAGTGCAGTCCCCAGCCAATGCCTGATAAGGGCTGGAGGACAACCATTATGGTTCTCTCGCTCCTTGGGCGAGCTCACTCCAGCACTGTTCCCTGCACATAGAGCAACCTGCTTGACGCTGCACTCTTGGTTAGCTTTGCTCCCTCCTATGTCATGTCCTCACTTCCCTCTCCATGCCCCCTCAGATAACCTCCCAGATAAACCACTTGCATTTCAGTCCTTGCCTCAAAGTTTACTTCTGGGGGAAGCCAACCCTAGACATATGGTGAGGGAGATGTGTGGGCATTTTTAGCTAAAACTCCAGGTTTAAGGATTCTGGACCATATGTTTTGTTTACATCCTATTTTTCATAATCTCTTTTTATTAAGAAATCAGCCTCTTTGGATTAAAGTGGGCAAGAATTGGCTTAGTGTTTATACATCAAGAGTTGTTTTGTTCCTTTCCTTGAAGAAAAAAACCTGTCGGGGAGAAGGAAGGTGGAATGGGATGGTGTAACCAATCTGCTTTGTGTTGGGCTCTGGATGAATCCCATAGATACAAAAATGAAGGATACGTGGCCTCTCCATCTCCCACAAGTCTTCCTCCAGTAGAAGATTGAAGATGTAAGAATGTGAGGAAGCAAGTAAGGCAGAGCATACAAACATGTCACGTGGAGCTCATGTTTATGAGAGAGAGAGTGTGTGTCCTCGAGCAATGGAGAGGTCTCCATGGCCAGGTTCAGAGGCAGAAACTTCTCGAACTGGAGAGATAGAAATGGGAGAGAGGATGTCTGTGATAAGACCACATGTTCTTGCATCCACTTCACCTATTTGATCACATGAACTTCAGCCAGGAAAATCTCCCTCTGTTCCTTGGGAATTGCAGATTAACTTACTCTTGGCTTTTCCAGATTAACTGAATATGCATTTCAGGTCATATCAAGGATGCTTCTTTCTTCAATGATTCATTATGACTTGGTGCTTACATCTCTGGGATATGCTGACATCTTGGGTCTGCTTCTGCATCACAGGTTCAAAAAGGGATGATGTTCTCTACTTGTGTACCCCCATCCCTTCCCCTAGTGTTGTTATCCACTGCCCACTCTCTCTGTTCTTCCCAGATGTTCTCTCACTTGTTCTTTGTCAAAGCTCCCTTGACCCCCTTACCCTCTGGACCATTTTCAAGAAGGTCCTTGCTCCCCCAAGAATAACTCCTTGTGTTTGGTCCCATCTTAGTTTCCTCAAGGCTCTCTGCCTGAGGGATAATTGCTTCCCAGGAGGATCCCTGATGCCTCTTGACATCACTTCTCTGATGGACACAAACTCTTAGTGGTCCTGGCTGCAGAGAAGCTTGAGTTGGTAGCCTGCAGAGAGCTGAGCCTCTCTCCTGGTACCAATGCTATTCTAGAACTATGAAAAGCTACTCTAGTTAAAATCAGTTCAGTTTGGGATGAGACTGATTGCACTGTGGTCCCTCAAGATTTTCTGAGTCCTGTCTTTTCACTTTTTTCTGTTATTTCTAAGCACCAGGCTATGGTCTTCCAGTTTTCTTAATGGGAAAACTAACACAATTGTCTTCCAGACAGATTGTATCATCCCTATCTTGCTTTAAACTACATGCCTGACCTGGATTGAATCAGTCCTATATACATCTTTTGGCTTCCCCTGGCCTGGGACCACACTGATTCCCTATGTGAGAGCTCCCTAGGAAATCATGTCAGTGTCTCTATGTGGGGTTTTTGCACTTTAAAACATGGCCTTCTATTAAGTGGTCTGACTTGGTTCTCTGAGTTCAAAGTGACTCTAGTAGGTTTTAGGAATAAGGTGGGACTAGCGTGGAGTTGTGTGCATTTCTATTGTGTCAGTCATTCTATCCTGGGCCCATATACACACGAAAGATCCATAACTCAATATACCATCATGGATGAGGATGTGGACTGCCTCTTTCCTCTTCTTCTCACTGTTCCTGCTATCCAGGTTGCTCTTCTTTGCTGTCTCATCTAGATTTCCACTTTAGATCCCTTAATAATAATAGCTATTACTTAGGATAATTAATGCTAGCTGCTGTAATGAACAACCCCACATCTCAATGATTTATTGCACAAGAGGTGAGTATCTCCCTCCTATGAAGTCTGATGAGCACTGTGTAGCTCTTTGGGGCAGTTCTCCACCCAGGGGGGTGACTCAGGGACTCAGGATCCATCTCTTGGGTGACTGCTGTCTTGGGTCATTTGTTTCTGAGAGAAAGAGCTTAGGGGATTATATGGTATATTGATTTTCTAGGCCTTCCATAGCAAATTGCTGCAAACTGGGGGCAGATAACAATAGAAGTTAATTGTCCACAGTTTTGGAGGCCAGAATCCAAAATCAAGGTATTGACAAGGTTGGTTTCTTCTGGAGATATTGTGGGAGAATCTGTCCTATGCCTCTCTCCTAGTGTCTTGTGCTTCTGGAAACCCTTGAGTTTCCTTGGCTTGTAGACATACAACTTCAATCTCTGCCTTAACTTGTACCTCTTCTGTGTGTATCCCTCTCCCTATCTCTGTCCCCTCTTATAAGGACACCTGTAATTTAATAAGGTCACCTTCACAGGTTCCAGGGGGTAGGATTTGGATGTATCTTTTGGATGACCACTACTCAACCTAGCACACACAGTTTGTTTTATTCTCAGTCATAGAAAGGCAGACAAATCTACCCACATTCCACTGGCCAGAGCTAATCACACAGTACAGCCCTAGTTGTGGGGGAGGCTGGGAAAGATAGTCTTCTAGTGTGTCCAGAGAAAAGAAATGGAGGATGTAGGCACTTGGCCAGTCTCTGACATTGGCTAACACTCAAGGGGCACTTACTCTGTGTCAGATGTCCTGCTAAGGACTTTGCAAGGATAATTGCATTTTATTCATTTTCATCCTCACAAGAAACCTTTGAGGTAAATACTCTCAAGTCAGTAAACAGAGGCAGAGAGTCCTTTGAATGATTTCTCAAGGGTATTTGTAGGTGGTGGAAGCACTGTTTTTGTCTAAGCAGACTGTTTTCAAAGCCTGTCCCTTTGGCTCCTGCATGAGATGGCCCCTAACTACACTGACCCGTGGCTATTTGTCCCTGTGGGACACAATTGTTATCCTTCCTTACATGTCCTCAAGCTTGTTCTCTGACTTTCCTTTACTCATCACTGGGAAACCACCTGGCTGGAGCCAAGTGCTTTTTTTGGGTGCTGCCTTTCCTAGGAAATGCTCATCCCTTCACCCTTAGAAGTCTTTCAGCTTTCTTTCCCTCACAGTGACTTGCTCAAGGACACCTCAATGGACACCAATGAAGCAGCCAAAGTAGTCACCTGCCAGCCCAGTAACCGGATGGAACCTACTGGCAGGAAGGACAATGCAGATGTCCCAGATTGATTGAAGTAAATGCTGACAAGTTCATCTGCCAAAGAAGAGGAACTGGCAATTAGAGCCTGATGAGTGGCCCACAAGCACAATTATTGACTTTTGAGCTAGAGGATACTGCACATTTATTTCTGTTTTGGCCGCCCACAGGACTGCATTTCGGCAGCTCTAGCATAACCTACATCAAGCTACAAAACATCAGTTGGCTGCTTGTTTGAAGTGGATCCAAACTACCTTGTCTGAATAGAGAACACAGCATATTTGTAAGCAAGAAGGCCTTGGATTCATGGCGTGTGAGGAGGAGGAGATCAGGGTTACTTTCCTTCTCCTGCTGCCCCTTCTGTTCTGGAAAATTTTCTGCTGGCTCTCAGAAGTCCAAGAAGAAAAAGATGCTTGTGTAATTTTGGATTTCATTACTGATTTTTGATCCAGATATGGGTGGTACACACAGTAGAAAACAATATTTTTGTGAAGAAATGAAGTCCAGGAGAGGACTGAGGTTGGTGGAGGGGTAAGACAAAGGAAGAAAGGGATCAAGAAAAGGGAGAGGAGCAGGAAGGGGGAAAAAAGGAACAAATAAGCAGGAGGAAAGATTTCCCTCTAGCATGGTTTTGAGGTAAGAGAAAATGTTTCTCACCATGCCCCTGGCAAGTGCATAGTCAGGGTATATACATGCCCGCTAAAAGTTCTGTGAATTCTCTGTCTGCAGATGCAGTAGGCTTCATAATGGGAGCTGGAGACCCGTGTCCAGGCCGTGGATGTGGGGAGCACCTGAGAGCATGATCTGGTACCAGTTTGCACTTTGCACTTGCTGTGTAAAAGGCATTGTATCAATTCCGCAGGGACACAGAGTGAACCACGCAATTAGTTCTCACAGTTTGCTTTGGTTAGGCACAATGTTAAGACATGACCATATGTCTGCAAGGAGCTTGCTTTTTAATGGAGGTGATAGACATACTCACAAATAAGATAAAATGTCAAGCTTTTTGGCAGATAGATAGATGAAGAATGGAAGGGAGTTAGATCAATTTCAACAAGAGAACGGTTCATGGAGAAGTACAAATCTTGAAAAAAGCATAGAGCTTAAACATGTGGGGATAGGGAAAGGGACATTCCTGGAAGGTCAGATACAGAGGCAAGAAAACACTTGTTTGGGAGAATAGTAGCTGTTACAATTTGGGAAAAGCACAGGATCTTGGAGTGGTATGGTGGAACCAAAACTTAGAGAGATAGGTTAAGGCCAGGCCAGATAACAGATGGCCACTGTGGCAGAGATGGCTAGTAGTATACCAGCCTGTCTCCGGCTTGTCTTGGAAACACAGCTATTTTACACTTCTCAGCTTTTTTCACAGTTATATGTGACCATGTGACATGTGAACCCCAACCAATGAAACAGGGACAGAAGCCATTTACCAGAAAAGATGAGTAGACACCATGGGTGGGTGGAGGGTGAATCTGTTCAACTGCACCCCCACTTCTTACCATTCCAGTTGCCACCACCACCACCATAACTATTACTACCACCACCACCACTACCATTACCATCACCACCATTAATACAACCATCAAACCCACCACTAACACCACTACCAATACCACTTCTACTATCATCATTACCGCCACTGCCACCATCACCACTACCACTACCTCCACCACTATCACCACCACTGCCACCGTCAATGCCACCATGACCATCACTATCACCGCCACCACCACTGCCAGATCCACCATTACCACCACTATCATCATAATGCCACTATTGCCATTACTGCTGACAGGAGAATCAAGTACACATGCTTAGGCCAGGTGTTGTTCTAAATATTCCCACATCTTATCTATCTCATTTAACCTTGACATTGACCCTATGAAGGGGTCATTATGATAAACTCCATTTTGAATATATCTTTTAAACCACTGCTTGTGTTCTAAATTTCAAGAATTTGAGCCCATCTATGCTTTTGATTTTTTTTTTTTTGAAATCACTTCTTAAATCATAGTGTTTAGGTCACACATGGTTTAGGCTTTGTTTTCTTAATCATGCTCACTATGAGTCTTATAGTCTTTTAGTTAATTTTGAATAGTAGAACAGGGTTTTTAAATACAAGCACATTCAGTGGCAGATGGAAGAGTTTCCAGCAAAGTACTACAGCATATAAACGTTTAGTGTTATATTACTCCTTAAAAATTGGGTAGCAACAGCCATTGCCTTAATAACTGTCCTTCACTCTTATTACTCTTGCTCTGTTGATGAAATTATATAAGATAAATAAAATTAGGTGTTTAGAAACTTAACCTACAGTGGAACAGAAAAGCTATGAAGATGGGTTTTGAAACAAAATGTCCTGATCTGAATGCTTAATCCCTCTGCTACGTCCATTGATTCCTTCCCCCTCTCTACAGCTGCCATTATTTACTGATTTTGCTCTTTATCCATGTTATCACCCATGCTTCTAATTGCTCTACTTTCCTTCCAGCCACCTCCATCTCACGTTTATTTTCTTTTTAGCCTCCACCTGGATTTCAGCCATTTCTCAGGGTACACGTTCCCTCCTCTCCTGATGTGTTGCCTGTGGTTTTTAGTTAAATTTTACCTTTAAAAACATTGCATAGTCTTACAGTCGTTTTTTTTTAAAGATTTTATTTATTTATTCATGAGAGACACAGAGAGAGGCAGAGACATAGGGAGAGGGAGAAGCAGGCTCCATGCAGAGAGCCTGATGTAGGACTCGATCCCAGACTACAGGAACATGCCCTGGGCAGGTGCTAAACCACTGAGCCACCCAGGCATCCCAGTTCTACAAGTCTTATAACAAAAGCAGCAATGCTCTACTTTACCCTTCCTATCTCCATGTTCTATTTCCCAAAGGAAACTCTTTCAACTTCTTCAGATGTTTCTTTGAGGATTTACCTCTGTATTTCTAAAACATGCTTAACACAACTCCTACTATTTCAGTTTCAGATGTTATATGTGACTTCCTAAATCAAATACAAGGATTTACCACCGTCTCAATCTTCCCCTTCTTTTCTTCCAATAGAATTATGTTTAAATCAGGTTTGGTATTGTCATTATTATGTCTATGCTAATATAATCTTAGCTGAATCATTTAATGTACCCTCCACTGAATTTTCTTTCCCCAGAGTTAATAATTGTCGTTTTTTCTGCTTAGGTTTTAAGTTCTTACTCCTATCTTAATCTCAAGTTTTCCACCCTCAATGTATCTGTCCCCAATACATTCAAATACTTCAAGTAATCTGTAGTTTCCTTCATTCTTGACATATTCCTCCATCCTCTTGCTTCACTAGGACTGCAGCACAGCTTTCATACTGGAGTGTGACACTGGAGTGTCTTTCTGTCTATCCCTCAGGCAGTCACTTAATCTGTCTCCCGAGTTAAAGTTCTGAACTTCTGACTCTCATATGGCCCTGTTTCTTGGCTAACTCCTTCATGTTGATGGAACATATCTTTGGGTTATAAGAAAGAGTATCTGGAAGGTGTTTTTTTGAGATTGTGCATTTTTGAAGATGTGTTTTTCTTAACATTTGCAATTGAGTGACAGTTTGGCTAGGTATAAAAATGTAGGTTGTGAATAATTATTTTCAGATTTCTTATACTGCATTTCCCCCAGCTTTACTGATGCAGAATTTACAGATAAAATTTATTTCTGTAAAGTGTATATTTTTTATAATTTTGGTAATATATATAATTGTGTAGCCACAACCACAATCAAGATTTGGATAGTTCTATCATTCTAAAAAGTTATCCTTCTACAGTCAGTCCTCAGACAACTACTTCCCTGTTTTGTGTCACTATAGTTTTATCTTTCCAAAATTTCATATAAATAGTATCATACAGTTTACAGACTTTTGTGTTTCTCATTTTTCACTTAGCATGATGTTTTTGAGACTATGTTGCATTAATATTTTATTCATTTTTTTATGGCTGAGATGTATCCTACAGTATATATGTACTGCAATTTGTCCCTTCACTATTTGGTTTGTATCAGTTTTAGGAATTTATTTATTTATTTATTTATTTATTTATTTATTTATTCATTCATTCATTCATTTATATTTTTAAAGATTTATTTATTCATGACAGACACACACACAGAGGTGGGGGGGCAGAGACACAGGCAGAGGGAGAAGCAGGATACTTGCAGGGAGCCTGATGTGGGACTTGATCCTGGATCCTGGGATCATGCCCTGAGCCAGAGGCAGATGCTCAACTGCTGAGCCACCCAGGCGTCCTTGGTTTTAGGATTTTATTAATCATCCTACAACAAACATTTGCATGTAAGTCTTTGTGTGTACATATATTTCTATTTCATTTCTTTCTCTCTGATTTGGTGAGATTTCTGGGTCACATGGTAGGTTTGTGTTTTGATTGTTAAGCAATGGCCGAACTGTTTTCCAAAGTGGTTGTGCTACTTTACATTCCCACCAGCAATGTATGGGAGTTAGACTAATCTCATCTTTGTAAATGCCTGGTATTGTTTCCTAAGGTTTTTAAGGGGGATTTTTATTATGTACCATCTCCACTGTGGCTGAAGAGAAATTACATATCATTTGGATGTTCAATCTTTTTTTTTTTTTTGATCAATCTTTTATCTGTGCCTTAATTTTTTGGTAATATATTAAGCTTTTATTCTGATTCCAGTATAGTTAACGTACAGTGTTATATTAGTTTCAGGTGCACCGTATAGTGATTCGACACTTCCATACAACACCTGGTGTGCATCACAACAAATGCCCCCCTGACTCCCCATCACCTATTTCCTCCATCCCTCATCCACATGACCTCTGCTGACCATCAGTTTTTTGTTAAGAGTCTTTTTCTTTCTCTCTTCCCTTTTTTTATTTGTTTTGTTTCTTATATTCCACAAATGAGTTAAATAATATGGAATTTGTCTTTCTCTGACTGACTTATTTTGCTCAGAATAATACTCTCTAGCTTCATCCATGTAATAGGTAAGATTTGCTCTGGAAACGTCAAGGTTCTTCTTGGCATCCCAGTTTTCTAAAAATTTACGGTGATGTGCTTTGAGATAAGTGTCTTTCATTATTCTGTACTGATTATTTGAAGCAGACTTTCCAACTAGAGCCTCATGTCTTTTAGTTCTTGGAAATTTTCCTAAATTTTTTTTTTTTGTAATTTATTCCCTTCTATTTTTCTCTGAACACAGTTTTTAAAATCTCTATTGTTTGGATGTTGGCTTTCAAGATCAAATCCTTCCATTTTATTTACTTTTCTTTCCTACTTTCCATTTCTCTATCATTTTATCTTACTAGCTAGAAGACTTTTTTTCAATTCTGTCTTTCAATACTTCTATTGTGCTTTCCATTTTGATCTCATACTTTAAGTTTCCAAGATTTAATTTTGTTGCTTGAATGTAATTTTTTTAAATCATACTCTAGGGATCCCTGGGTGGCGCAGCGGCTTAGCGCCTGCCTTTGGCCCAGGACGCGATCCTGGAGACCCGGGATCGAATCCCACATCGGGCTCCTGGTGCATGGAGCCTGCTTCTCCCTCTGCCTGTGTCTCTGCCTCTCTCTCTCTCTCTGTGACTATCATAAATAAATAAAAAAATATATTAAAAAAATAAATCATACTCTATTGTTGATTTATTAAAACACTACCTACCCATATCTATCAGGATATTAATTGTAGTTTCTCCCCCTAAAGATAGATTACTATATTTGCTTCATACTTGCTTCCGTTTCTCTATTTGTTTTGGAATTTGTTTTTCTTTTCCTGTTAGATCATGATTCTCGACAGGGCAGGTGTGGGCAGAGGAGAATGTGAAGAGGCAGGAGAGGGAGGTGAAAAAGGAGGAGGATGATTTTACTTTCAGGACATATTTGGCAATATCTGAAGATATTTTTGGTTGTCACAGCTAGGGTGGGGGAACCACCCCTTCTAGTGAGTAGAAGCCAGGGATGTTGCTAAGCATTTTACAGTGCACAGGATGCCCACCTTCTTCTCTGTGACAAACAATTATCCAGCCCCAAATGTCAATGACACAGAGATTGAGATCCCCTGTGCTACTGAATGCTTTTGCCAAATATCTGCTGGTCCTTGGCTGTCAGTCAGTTCATATTTAAAGTGCAATGCAATAAAAAGTATCTATTGGCAGAGCTTGTTGACTGATGGATCCAACATAGAGAAAAGTGGCTGGGCCTTTTCATTGTGTGTAGATCATTGGCAGAGTTGAAGAGAAATCCTTAACTCTCCCAGTATGAATGTGTAGGAGGCAGAGTAAGGAAGGCAGTCCATGTGCTCCCCACTGAGGAGGGAGAGGGGCCCAAGGGTCTCAGCACTATGTGTGTGAACTTATTTAGAATTAAATAATTATCATGTTTCTATTTATTCCTTGACCCCAGCTCTGTACACCCTACCTCTGTCTCAGTCTCTCCAGAGAATAAACCTCAGCCTTCTGCTGGGTCCAGGAGGATCACTTGGGACTCACACAGACTTTTGAACCATGTTTTGCTTTAGGTGACACCTGGAGACTCTCATTGCTTCCCTGAGCTCTACCCTTGGTCCAGCCTCCCTTGGGCTCATTTGCTCTGAAAGCAGAGTTGCCACCTGCTGCTTTTCCATAGCAGCTGCCCTATATCCTGAGAGCTCTGCATAAATGCCCACCCTACTGCCAGCTGTTCCCTGAATTCTTAGTGGATAATCCCACTCCTCACCTGACTTCTCAAACTGAAACTGTTCTGATGTTAACCCTTGATTCCATGCCCCTTATGGACAACATTTCTAAGTTTCACCATGTCTCTTCCTTCTGTTTAGAAGAAATATGTATTTCCTTGAAAAGATCCACCATTGTCCCTGGGTGGAATCATCCCCTTCTGGTCCTTGGGAAAGACGCCCCACACTTCCATTCTTCCTTGAATCCTTAGTTTCTCCCTCATCATAGCCTCCCTTTTCTCTGAGATAATATGGTTAGGAGTATAAAAATGAAATCACCCCATGACCCTGGTATTTCCTAAGACTCCTATCCTTCCCTCCACAACCAAATTTATTTTTACAAGTTGTCTACACTTCTTGAAAACACTTAGTCAACTGGCATGTGTGGACTGGACCTGACTTCCATCCCTCCACATCCCTGGTGATAGTCTTGCCTTGTACCCTCTGAGATAACCCCATGTTTCTCCTTCCTCTTGCCATTGCTCCTTCTTTTTGCTGGATTCTTCTATCCTCTCTACTGGGTCTTCTTCTTGCACTAGCACTAACCAACATGTATGGTAACACTAAGAGTAACCCTAGGGCAATCTTATTTGTACCCATGGCTTCTGTTAGTTGGCTTTCAGATCTCCATCACCAGCTCAGACTCTATATAAAGTACATTCAAGGGACGCCTGGGTGCCTCAGTGGTTGAGCGTCTGCCTTTGGCTCAGGGCGTGATCTCGCAATTCCGGGATCGAGTCTCGCATCGGCCTCCCTGCATGGAGCCTGCTTCTCCCTCTGCCTGTGTCTTTGCCTCTTTGTGTGTGTCTCTCATGAATAAATAAATAAAATCCTTTTTTTTAAAGGGCACATTTGAGAGAAATAACCCTTTTGTTCTACATTATCTTGGGGGAGGAAAGATGGTAGCCAAAATATTGCTGTAATAGCTCTATACATCTGGGCAGAGGACAGCAGGCCATCAACCTGCTGGGCTCACTCCAACATGGGTGGAAGTGGCCTCCCACCTCAGCTAAAAAGTCAGTATTTCTGCTCTTCTTCCACATTAAATCCTTACTTATCCTGCCTTAACTTGGGACCATTTTAACACCTAAACTATTCATACTTCTGTTTTCCAAATTATCCTGAAATGACTTTTTGTAGTACCTTCTGTAGCTAGACCAAAGAACTATGGTCTTTCATTCTTTTTAAGTTCAAAATGAAAGTATAATTTTGTTTATTCTGTGACTTGGATCAGAAAGGAGTAAGGCGAACCACCTCTGAAACCTACACTCACTCACACACTCATTATGCTGACCCTGGATTGAGTCTTGCGGTTTAGGTTCTTGGCCCTGGCTCACACTGTAATCGCCTGGGGAGCTTGTGAAGAATGCCATTGTTCAAGCTCTACCCTAGACCAATTATGGGCCTCAGGCATCAGTACTTTTACAAAGCTTTTCATGTGATTCATATGTGCTGCCAGAGCTGGGAGCCACACTTTTGGTTGTTTTTTTGTTTGTTTGTTTGTTTTGTTTTTTTTTTGCCCAGCTTTTATTCTCTTTTGGCCAACACTCAAATCTTACTTCTGTGGCTCTCAAACTTTAGTGGATGTTAGAATCACCTGGAGTGCTTCATAAGCCAGATTTAAAAAAAATATTTTATTTATTTATTCATGAGAGACACAAAGAGAGGCAGAGAGAGAAGCAGGTTACCTGCAGGGAACCCAGTGAGGGACTCGATCCTGGGACCCTGGGATTATGATCTGAGCCGAAGGCAGACACTCAACCACTGAGCCACCAGATGCCCCTAAGCCAGATTTATGAGGCTTACCCTCAGAGTTTCTGATTCAGTAGGTCTGGCTGGGGCTCAATAATTTGCATTTCTAACAAATTCCCAGGTGATCATAGTGCTGATCTGAGGACCACACTTTGAGAACTACTTCCTTACTCTGCCTAAGAGCATTAGTCTTTTAGAGTCTGTTTCTCAGAGTTAGGGTAACCTGTAGTCTCCATGTTGGCACTAAAAGTCCCACATCATGGGAAGAGCCTCTGTCCCAGTTTTCCAAAAAGATATGTCCCCATCCTAACCCCCAGAACCTGTAAATGTGATCTTATTTTGGGGGGGAAACATGATCTTTTTTAAAAAAGATTTTCAAAATTTATTTATTCAAGAGAGACATGGGGAGAGAGGCAGAGACATAGGCAGAAGGAGAAGCAGGCTCCCTGCAAAGACCCCAATGCAGGACCTATCCCTGGACTCTGCAATCATGACCTGAGCCAGAGGCAGATGCTCAACTACTGTGTCACCCAGGCATCCTGAAAAAGGGTCTTTATAGATGTAATTAAGAAGAATCTTGAGATGAAGAGATAATACTGGAACATCTGGTTGGGCCCCAAAGCCAATAACAAGTTTCTTTAAAATAATGAGATGGAGGAAGATTACAGACTGAAGAGAAGACCATGTGGCCACAGCAACAGAGACTGGAGCAATTGGCCACGAGCTAAGGAATGTCTGGGGCTACTGGAAGCTGGAAGAAACAAGGAATAGATTCTTCCCTAGAACTTTCTCTAGAAGGACTGAGTGTGAACCTGTTAATTCCTTAATTTTGGACTTTTCTGGAACTGTGAGAGAATACATTTCTCTTGTTCTTAAGCTACCAAGTTTGTGGTAAATTATTACAGTATCCACAGGAAATTGATAGAGTGGCCCTAGCCACTGCTCTTCTACTGGGAGGTGTTTCTTGTCACTTGTGCTTATGAAAAGTGAGCTATTCTGAAAAATAGATTGCCTCCACAAAGACTGGCTGATTGACTAATGAGTCTGTAAAAATGCTTCCCAGAAAGAATAGGCTAGAAGCCAGTGGATTGCAGCTAATCTGATATATTAAAAAGTTCTGAAGATTATCTATAGTAGGTCATTAAGCAGCAAATGATGTAAATAGAAAATCTATTAATATTAAATGTGCCACTTTGTTATGCAAGATATGGCAGCCCAACATTGTAGGCGTCCTGTCAGAAATGTTCTGGAGCAATTGTGCCTGGGAACAAAAAAGAGAGCACGTGGAGAGACCTGGAGAGTGCCAGCATGTCCTCAGCCAGTGGGAAAGTACTTCAAGCCCAGTCAGAGACAGAAGGGTTTTCTGTGTTTGGGAAGGTATTGGCACCTTTATATCATTAGGCCACACAGAGACAGAGCCCAGGTGAGAGATCTAGGCCACTCCCAGGTCATATCTTGTCAACTCCAGGTCACTTCTGGGGCTTTGTCCAAAATGCTTGGAAGAGGAAGGCTAAGATATATCTAGAAAGCTCCAGGAATGGCAGGTTTTCTTGCAACCATCTTTGCATCCCATGCCCTGGGCTGGTTCTTCCTGGGAAACCAAGTGTGGATCTGTGTGGGGCCCCCTGGCTGGTCTACTCTGTTTTCTTCATTTCTTCTAGGTGTCCACTGGCTGCTTCTGAGGGGTATTTGGCTCCTACATCCTTGCTAAGGTCTGCGACATGGTTTTCCTGATATTTGACTTCTGGACTATTCTGTGAACCTACCACTCTATGAACTACCTTGTCTGGGTTGCCCATACTAGTGTATGTCAAGCATATACATACTTTTTCTTGATTTTTTAAAGATGTCCATCAGTTGTCTCATGTATACTCTTTTGCACGCTGTGATTACTAATTATTTAAGAACAATCAGGCCATCTGCTTTTACTTACTTTTGAAGCACCCAGATTTGGCACCATCACACAGTGGGATCTTACCTGACATAGATGCATTCATAGTCCCTGCTATTTTAAAATTATTATTACTGAATCTGGCTCAGCTGTGAAATAAATGGGGGCCCCTGGGATGGGCCTCAAATGTGGCTAAATGATCTAAAACACAGGGAGAAAGGATCAACACAGCAGGCGGGGGAGAGGATGATGGAGCTAGGGACACAGCTTAACGCCCAGCATCTTTGCAAACATTCAGTGACTATTTATTGAATGAATGCAGCCTGAGGGAATTAACAGTGTCTAACATATTGTAACAGAATACTTTGTGGGTGTTTTTTCATCAAGAGAGAATCTGTTTGGAAACTGCAATGCCTGTTCTTACGGGACTGACTTATTTTCTAAGACCGCAGAGGAGAAACTCTGTTATATTTAGCGTCATGTTCAGCCCAAGACATAACCAGCCCAAAGGCCCAAAGTCTGTTTGAAAGCTGGTATTCTAGCCTAAAAATTCACAGGAACATCCATTCTAGTCTCCAGTGTTTGCATTGTAAATTGCACACTGAGGAATATAACCCATCTCTAAGGAAGATGTGTCCTGTGTTACTTCATTTCCAGCTCCTTCTGAATCCTGAGGTTTAGGGTCCTCCCGCACCAACCCTCAAATATAACTGGCCCAGGACACAACTGTAAGGAATTGTGCTAAAATAGTGATTTTATTTTTTTAAAGCTTTTATTTATTCATGAGAGACACACAGAGAGAGAGGCAGAGACACAGGCAGAAGGAGAAGCAGGCTCCATGCAGGGAGCCTGATGTGCTACTCAATCCTGGGATTCCAGGATCACGCTCTGGGCCAAAGACAGGTGCTAAACCACTGAGCCACCCAGGGATCCCTAAAATAGTGATTTTAAAGAGGAAGTGATTAACCCAGTTTGTAACATGGAAAGAGGTAAGATCCAATACTTAGCTCTCCCAGCCAACTCTACAGCTAGTTTTGCAGCATGAGCTCACAGAAAACATAAAGTGCTTCTTGCTAAAAATAGAAGCAATTTGTCCAGATACAATAGGCTAGTATGACAGGCTTTGCAACCTTTCTTCCTTTTTTAACAACAACAAAAAATTGTTAGTAAGCTACAAGACTGTGGGTTTTTAATTTGTAGGTTTGCTATTGAAGTTTTTAATTTGGGAAGGCTGACATAAAAAAAATGCTTGGCTTGCAAAGCTTTCAGAAATTTAGGTGATGTTTTCTTTGGGATTTATTTACTGATTTCATTGAAAGTTTGGAGTACAGGGAAGTGAGGGTAACTGGTTTAGAGAGTGGTTGAAGTTATACTACACAAAGGCTCTAAACTGGAGAAATAGAACAAATTATCTCCTGTCAATGGGAAGATAATTATTTCAAATACTAACAATCTTGTATTAGTCGCTTTGGGAAAAAGTTAGAACAATTTTTATGTCAGTTCCTTGTAAGTTTTAACTGGAATTGTTATGGGACTTTACCACTAGATCCCAAATCCAAAGTGAATTTTGTAAAATGAACTTCTTATGCTAAAAAAGAAAAAAAAATGTATCCAAGGGTAGTCAGGCTTCCTGCTGATGAACACTGGCCATGTTCTCTTAGCTATTGTTCTGTACTTCTGAGCTACTTCTATAAGCTTACTAATGTCTTTGAAACTTGGAAGCACAAACCAATGTCATGTAAATGAAATTCACCCCAGGAAAAAGTTTCATTCTGGTCTGAGCACTCTCCATAAACACTGAAAAAATGGATTTTTAAAAATAAGTTCTGACCTTGAGGAGTTATGGTATGTGGTAGGATAAAACCAAACAGAAACAGTATCTAAAAATTATGTGATCCTGCTAACTCTGTTCTGGGTTTCAACACACAGCATGTTTAACCATCAAGTCCAGGTCAAGGGATGCCTTGACACAAGTACCTCTTTTGCATTTTCTAAGTCACCCTTTCTCCAAGTCATCCCCCCAAACTTGCTTCTATCAGTGCTGTTGTTTTACGGATAAGCTGAGCTGTCAAGTTATGTTGGATGTTCTTACTTGCTTCTTTTTTTGAAACATGCTGACCTGATGTTTTCCACCTTGAATTTCAAGAGCCAGGTGGATTTTTTTTGGGGGGGGGGAGTTCAAATTCTGTAAGTGTGTATGTTATCTTTAGCTGGGGCTCAAAAAGAAAATAGGAAAGCATTTATAAAAGGGAGACTTTTCAAAGAGTATTATTTCTATACTTTTATTTTTAACAGTTTGAGTAGACATTTAAAAGGACTGTTTCATGTCAGCAAGGAAGCTTACAGAATAAAACTTTTCTTAAAAATCAGAACTTTGCCAAAAATCCTGGAAAAAAAAAAAAACAACAAACCAAAACCCATTTTCACTTAGGGCAGGAAATGGAGGAGTGGAGATGAAGTATGGGAGAAAGGGATTTGATCCGACTGGGTTCTTTCTTCAGATCTAGAGAAATCAAGTAATTTTTGGCTTTTATTTTCAACCTTTTTGTTGACTGTTTCTTTGGCTGTGCAGAAGCTTTTTATCTTGATGAAGTCCCAATAGTTCATTTTTGCTTTTGTTTCCCTTGCCTTCATAGATGTAATCTTGCAAGAAGCTGCTGTAGCCAAGTTCAAAAAGGGTGTTGCCTGTGTTCTCCTCTAGGATTTTGATGGATTCTTGTCTCACCTTTAGATCTTTCATCCACTTTGAGTTTATCTTTGTGTATAGTGTAAGATAATGGTCTAGTTTCGCTCTTCTGCATGTGGCTGTCCAATTTTCCCAACACCATTAATTGAAGAGACTGTCCTTTTTCCAGTGGATAGTCTTTCCTGCTTTGTTGAATATTAGTTGACCATGGAGTTGAGGGCCCATTTCTGGGTTCTCTATTTTGTTCCATTGATCTATGTGTCTGTTTTTGTGCCAGAACCATACTGTCTTGATGATCACAGCTTTGTAATACAGTTTGAAATCTGGTATTGTGATGTCCCCGGCATTGGTTTTCTTATTCAATATTCCTCTGGCTGTTCAGGATCTTTTCTGATTCCATACAAATCGTAAGATTATTTGTCCCAACTTTCTGAAGAAAGTCCATGGTATTTTGATAGGGATTGCATTGAATGTGTAAAGTGCTCTGGGTGGCATTGACATCTTCACTATATATATTCTTCCAATCCATGAGCATGGAATGTTTTTCCATCTCTTTATGTCTTTCTCAATTTCTTTCAGAAGTGTTTTGTAGTGTTTAGGGTATAGATCCTTTACCTCTTTGGTTAGGTTTATTCCTAGGTATTTTATGGTTTTGGGTGCAATTATAAATGGGGCTGATTCCTTAATTTCTCTTTCTTCAGTCTCATTGTTAGTGTACAGAAATGCCACTGATTTCTGTGCATTGATTTTGTATCTGGCCACATTGTTGAATTGCTGTATGAGTTCTAGCAATCTTGGGGTGGAGTCTTTTGAGTTTTCTATATACATTATCATGTCATCTGCGAAGAGGGAGAGTTTGACTTCTTCTTTGCTAATTTGAATGCCTTTTATTTCTTTTTGTTGTCTGATTGCTGAGGCCAGGACTTCTAGACTATGTTGAATAGCAGTGGTGAGAGTGGACATCCCTGTTGTGTTCCTGATCTTAGGGGAAAGGCTCCCAGTGTTTTCCCATTGAGAATGATATTTGCTGTGGGCTTTTCACAGATGGCTTTTAAGATGCTGAGGAATGTTCCCTCTATCCCTATACTTTGAAGGGTTTTAATCAGGAATGGATGCTGTATTTTGTCAAATGCTTTCTTTGCATCTATTGAGAGGATCATATGGTTCTTGTTTTTTCTCTTATTGATATGATCTATCACGTTGATTGTGATTTTCAACCTTTTTAACATTAGCAATTTTTATTTTCATTTCAGAAACTGTCACTCATGGATCTCCTTCTGGATCTTACAACCTTAAGAGGGCAAATTCGTCACCATGGCTACAACCTTTGGTCTTTCCCACTGCTCCCCTTGGAATGTTCTTTTTCTACCAAACCAGTAGTCCTGTAACTAGCAGACTGCTTTTTCCCCAGCCATCTCTCACCAAGTTCTCCCTGTTGGTCTGGGTTAGATGACCAAACATTCCAACTGTTCTTTCACTAGCATTGTCAGTTTCAGTATCTGCTTGAATTTCCTCATCACTTATGTAATTTTTGCTTAACATTGATCAAATTCTTGCGTGTATGTATGTGTCTCTATGAGCATGTGCAGGTGTGTGTGTGTGCCTGTGAACATGCACGTGTTTTTATAGCCTTGATGTTATAATTTCAGATGCTACTGGAGAAAGATACTCATTATTGTCACTACAAAATTGTTTTATATAACCCCAACTGAAGCCTTCTGGCTACTTGATATTTCTTATCATTTATCTATTTTATTTTTTCAAAGATTTATTTATTTTTAATTTAATTTTTTGAAGCTTATTTATTTATTTGAGAGAGAAAGAGAGGAAGAGAGACTGTGTGTATGTGTGTATGTGTATAAGTGGGGTGGAGGAGAGGCAGAGGGAGAAGCAGATTCCCAGCTGAACAGGGAGCTGGATATGGGCCTGGATTCCAGGACCCCAAGATCATGACCTGAGGTGAAGGCAGATGCTTAAGTGACTGAGTTACCCAGGCACCCCTTGTTTATTTTTTTTAGAGAGATCGAGAGAGATCGAGAGAGAGAGAGAGAGAGAGAGAGAAGAGCACATGTGTGAGTTGGGGGGTGGAGAGAGAGAATCTTAAGCTGATTCTCTGCTGAGAGTGGAGCCCTATATGGGGCTTGGTTTCCCAACCCTGAGATCATGACCTGAGCCAAAACCAAGAGTCGCTTAGCTGACTATGCCACCCAGGCACCCCTTATCATTTTTTTTTGGGTTAATTCCCTAGAGAATTGCTCACAGTGGCTAATCTATCTCTTTTCTATCATATTATTCAAGTCTCAAACTTATTCCTTAAAATTCATTCTCTGATGGTGAATATGTCCTGCCCTTCTAAGAAGGTAAGGTTGTTCAGTCACTCTTGGCTTCTCACACCTGGATATCAGAGTTATTTCACCTTCTACTGCCTTCTCTTCTGCTAATATTCCAGAAGATGAAATAAATCTCCTCTTTTTTCACTACTAGAAAATTCTTAGCCATTGTCACTTTGATAATGACTTCTGCTTACTTCCCCTCTTCCTTCTCCTCTTGGGGACACAAGCACAGGAATGGTGGGATTTCTGAGAGTATCCCATGTGTCATTTAGCTTCCTGACTGTTTTTCCCACAATTTTTTTTCTTTCCAAATTTGGGTGGATTCTACTAGCTCTTTTTCCAATGTGCTGATGCTATGCTCTGTGTGTCCAGGCTGCCATTAAACCTGTCCACCATTATCCCAACCTCAGATATTATACTTTTTTCAATTTTAGATGCTCATCTGTTAATTGATGAACTTAAGGTCGTCTGCAAAATTCTCCACCTCTGGTCTATATTATGATTATTTTCTTCATTTAAAGGAAGATATTAATCAAATTAAATCCTTTTTTCTATCTCTAATATGTAGCTTATCTGTTTCTATTTCTATTGAATACTTTTTCTACTGATTATTGGTCATTCAGTCTCCCCTCTTTGCATATCTAACTTTTAAATTCATACCATATATAAAAACCAGTAGATACTACAGTTGATGCTATCTTCCACCAAAAAGACTTGTTCTTTCTTTTCTTGGGCAGAGAGAATAAGAGACTGATCACCTTTTACAGTCAGGATTGAATGAATTGTTTATTAAGTGGAAATTGTAGCAAGACTCAATTTACATCTGATTTATCACTGTTTCAGGCTTTGATTGAGAGCCTACTTGGTCTTTATCACAGCCTTGAAAGATAAGAAAGTTCAGTTTTGCCCTTCAGAGATTTTTTCAATTTAGCTTTTTAACCTCACATATATATTAGTTATCTCTTTCTGCAAAACACATCACCTCAAACATAGGAGCTTAAAACAACAGACATTGTTATCTGAGTTTCTACGAGTCAAGAATTTGAGAGCAGCTTAGCTAGGCAGTTTGGCTGAGGATTTCTCATGAAGTTGCAGTCAAAATGTTGGCTGGGGCTGCCATTGGGACAAAGACTGAACTGGGGCTGGAAGATTCTCTTGCAAGCTTAGTTACTTGGCTGCTGTGTCCTTTCCTCCTTTCTGGCTGTTGACCAAAAGCTTCATTTCCTTACCGTGTGGCCTCTCTCTGGGGCACTTGTGTGTCATTATGACACTGCAAGTGGTTTCCCCCAGAATGAGTGATTCAACAGAAAGAACAAGTTGGAAGTCACATGTCTTTATGATCTGGGCACAAAAGCCATTCTCCATCACATCTACCTCATTCCATTGCTTAGAAGTGAGTCATAAGTGGATCCCACACTCAAGGAGAGGGAATTAGCTCCTGAAAGGGAGGGTATGAAACCATTTGTGAACATATTTTAAACCACTACACCTCCACATGCATCTTTCAAAATCTGGCACATGTCTTGAGGGAAGATCTGCCTTGTGTTTGAGGTAGACTCTGAAACTCCTTGCTTTTTAAACATCAAGAGAATGCAAGAGAATTCATTTTGTTGTCTAGAGTTTGTGCCCTGCTTCCACAGTCTCCCACAGGGTCCAGAACTCAGATGATGTCCCGAGGCCCCTCTCTGTTCCTGTTTGTCATTACCACAGACTTGTGTGCTGCTAGAAGCTCTGCTGTTTCTCTTTCTCCTGATGGAAGCCCCCTCTGTGGGTCCTGACCCTCAGCGGCCCCCAGGAATGAGGAGTCCCCCGGGGGGAATAATGGACATCACTGTCACATCATCTCAGAGTGGCTCCCCTGTGTTTAGAATCTTAGTTCATTAGTCTATCATATTGCTTCCACGGTTCTCTGATGCTTTCAAAACATAATTTTGTAATTTATTCACTTTTTTTTTGTGGTTGTTGTATTAGAAGCATTGGCCTGCTGTGACTGCTACATCCTACCCTAAGGCAGAAGCTGATCTCTTTCTTTAAAAGAAAATGTCTCCATTTGTTTTCTTGTTTCCTCTGGGGTCCTGCTCCATCAAGTGCATGTTCTTTCCCTGGAATCTTTCTTTGCTCCTGTTGTTTGCCAACAAGCATCTTTATGTCTTTGCTCTCTTGAATAAGTCTAGTGTTTTCAACACTGGTACCTCTTCGAAAACAGCCTCCTGTTCTCCTTCCACTCCAGCGTTGGAGTCACCTTCTTCTGGTCTCCTACTTGGGTCCTTATTCTCTGGTTTCTGAAAATCCCCTGTAAGGTCCTGTAGTGACTGGCCTAGTGACCTTGTGACAAAGCCCAGAGGCTTCTTCTCAGTTGGCCCTGTACCCAAACATGCAGCAGCTTCTGTTTAAACCTCTGTTATTCTTTAGCAATTCCATTGAGGCACCCTGTTTTGGTACATGTGTTGCCACTTGCTGTGCTCTTTTCTCTCATTACTAGATGTTTCCTCTTAATTACACTAAAACCCAGGGCTTTACCTTCCATTTCTATTTGAGTGATCCCCAAATTTTCTTCTGTAATCTCTTACCTTTCCCTTGGGCAACAAGCCAGTTTTCAAGTGCTTATTGAACATCTCCTCATGAATGGACCATTATTACCCTAAAAACAGTATTTTGACTTGAAATTTTGTTTTCATAATCTCTGTTTATTCTCCAAGATTCAGATCACACTGCCCATCTGCCTGCATCTGCCTGTGATCCCATAGGCTGCATGATGGTGTGAGATGGGATGGGTTTCTCTGTGCTCCCCGTGAGTCTCTGGCATGGCATTTACACTGCACCACATCAACTTCTAGCTGTCTCTATTGCCTCCCTAGAGCACTGGTTCTCAACTGGGATGGGGGGCTCATGCTATTCCCCCAACCTCAAAGAAATTTGACAATGTCTGGAGATGTTTCATGTTGTGACTATTCAGACACTGCTACTGGCATCTAATGAGTAAAGGCCAGGGATGCTGCTGAGCATCTTATAATGCTTAGGCCAGCCCCACAGCAAAGAAATCCACTGTCTAGTACTGAGCAGCTGCATGACACTTTCAGCCTTTCAGAAAATAGTGACGGGTTTTCCTCCCTGTGAACCTACAGTGCTCAATGCACTGTGTGTGCTGAATAAATGTCTATTAAATGTCTGAAAGAAAACAAACTCATTTAATACACTCTGCTGCCTTATCTTCTTTTCTATTGGGTATTCTCCTTTTGTTTACTAAAATCTTTTTTTTTCTACTAAAATCTTATACGTGATTCAGCTCAGATACTAGGAGCATTCCACAGGGTCTGCCCCAGCCCCCTTGAGAGCTTCTCTCTCTCTCTCTCTCTCTCTCTCTCTCTCTCTCTCATTCTCTCTCTCTCTCATGTGCACCCACAGCAATGCACCTGCGGCATTCATCCCTCTTCTGGAGAAGTACATTTATTTGCTTTCATTGTCACCTCCCTCAGTGATTCCTAAGTCTCCTGGGAATATGATTGGCTAACTGCTCTTTGTAGAATGCTCCCAGGGTCCAGCACTGTGGTCTGGAGAATGGGGCTGTGTTTCATCGTGAATAAATTGACTCGTGCTGCCAAATGGCCCTCAGACTCTCCCAATCCAGATCCTTCTGGTGTACCAAGTTGCATCCCCTAAAATGATGCAGAAACCAATGGATTATTTGAATCTCCTCTGTTTTCTGTTAATAAATGCCTAATTGGGAACTGATAGGCTGATGATGCCTGATAGTATTTATTAAATAAATTCCAACAAAAGGACTCCCCATAACATCTTAACAATAGCATCATTGGAATTATTCTATAATGATGGACAATTTTCATTTTAGTATATGAATATCAGTATGTTTGCAAAAAAAATAATCAAGCAAATCACTAAACAGTCATACCTGGCTTACAGCACTGAAGGGTAGCAGAATATTGCCACCCCAAAATATGTTACTTTGGTGTAAGAATTATTTTGAACTGAGGACAGAACAGATATAAGAAAAGCTCTCTGACCTTGCCCAGTTGCCTAAAAGCAGGGTATACATTTGTAAAGATGTCTCCTTCTGCACTTGCTACGAGGAAGGACAGAAGTTAATTCCTGAGATAGCTCTGGACCTTTACTGGCCCTGAGACAGCCTCAGAGGAATCTATGTAGCAAGTTTTACAAGCTAGCCCTATTGTCCTTTGGTTTCTCAGTATGTTTACTGTCCCAGAATTTTCCACCTCCAGAAGCTCAAGTCTTTTTCCTGTGTCTTATCACTTCTCTGAGAATGTGCTGTTCTTTTGTTAAGATGCCATATACACCCAAGTTCTAACGATCCCATCAACTTACTCATCACTGGGCACCCCATGTGTATATATGTGGCACATGTTAATAAGCTTCTGTCTCTTTCTCTCCTGTTAATCCGTTTTTTCTTTTTTTTGTCAGTCTAATTTACAGAATTCCAGCCAAGGAACCAGAGGAAAAGGTGCCCCTATGGTACCTCCAAACCTTCATGCACAAGTTTGGAAGTATGGCCATTTATTCAATAAGCTCTATGGGCTGGCACTAGGCACAGAGTAGTGAGCAACATGCTTTTTCAAAGACAGACTCATCCTTCTCACTATTGCCAAATTCTCACTCTTTGATGGTGGGTTTGAATTTCTGAAATTGTCTGAAATCATTCAGAATTGAGAATGAAGAGCAAAGAGGGGTATCCCTGTGCCCTCTCTAACTTGCCTTTCAAGTTAGAAACAGGGCTTAGATAAAACATTGAAACCTGTATTTCTGAAAATCACTTATAAACAAGTTCAGAAAGTTCCAGAGACACCAGGTGGCTACTCAGAGGGGCTCAAACTCATGTCGACATACAAATTCTGTCATGGTCTCATTATCTGTTAATCATATCTTGTTTTGAAACTGTGTTTAAAGACCTCGTGAAGAGACAATGGGTCCTACACTATTAGAAAAGACTAGGATATTCAGAAGGTTGGGGGAAAAATAACATTCAACATCCTTCTTGTGAATGATTCCTTGAAGTACTCTTATAACTTTAAATCATGTTGTCTCTGTTCCGCCGTTGGCTAGGAAACTTCCAGAAATCTTAGATTAGGTTTTCTGTGCTTCCAACAGAAGCATATCATTGGGGAGCTAAATTACATTTAGAAGCTGTGTTTTTATTTTGATGATATATAGTTGATTGACTTTGCACTCAATTTAATAGAGTAATCATCTCGCTCCCGAGTGGCTATGACATGCTCAGTGCCCGAGGCCACAAGCCAGAATTTAGATCTGTTATAAGAAAGTCATCAAACTCTTTAATAGAGAAAAGAAAGAGAATAGATTCTCTGCTCCACACCCTCCAGCCCCACCAGCTGTTTTGAGCTCATTTTCACTGGGATTCCAAAATGTTTTTTGAAAGATTTTATTTATTTATTCATGAGACACACACACACACAGAGAGAGAGAGAGAGAGAGAGAGAGAGAGAGGCAGAGACACAGGCAGAGGGAGAAGCAGGCTCCATGCAGGGAGCCTGATGTGGGACTTAATCCTGGGACTCTAGGATCACGCCCTAGGCCAAAGGCAGGCGCTAAACCATTGAGCCACCCAGGGATCCCCTAGGATTCCAAAATTAATGAATTGTCTTTTCTAAAACAGTAATACCAGTTTGTACAAACTGATGTGTCCTGAGTGGACAAAATAGGTGTGCATTTGTTTTGAAGTGGGCAAGGTAGAGCCTGTAATGTTGCATACTTGGTTTCATCTTCCTTTTCACAATACACATACACATATAAGACAAATTACAATGAAAAATTCTGGAACATCGAATTCCACAGTGCTAGGATTGGATTACAGCGGACATTATGGTTCTGTCTGGACTCATCATTTACAACCCACATCTTGCATTTTATTTAATTTTCAAACCAATCACCAAAGAGGAAGTAACTCACCAGAAATGAGAATGTGGCAGGCTGGGCTTGAGAACCAGTCTTTGAGTCAGGTCTTCCACCTGCTTCATTATGAGACTGTTGCTCAAACTCGAGTATTGGACTGACCCTTGTACATATCATTGTGTAATTGTGAGGACTAGCAAGTCTGAAATCTCTAGGTCAGGCCAATGGACTAGACATTCAGGTGAGTTGATGTTACAGTCCTGAGTTCAAGTCAAATAGGGCAGCAGGCTGAAGTCTCAGGCAGGATGCCTATGCTACAGTCTCAAATTTGATTTCCTTCCTCTCTGGGACGGCCCAACATTTGCTTAGAAAGCATTCAACTGATTATATGAGACCCACCCACATTATATCTACTTTATTCAAAGTCTACTATTTAAATGTTATTCATATCTACAAAATATTTTCACAGCAGCATCTAGGCTAGTGTTTAACCACAGAACTAGGCACCACGGTCCAGTCAAGTTCATACAAAACATTAATTGTCACACCACTCCCTGCATGACTTGGCTCCATAGGGCAGGCCACCCTGAGTCTGGAGTGTCTTTTCAGGACACCTACTGACTTCTAATTATCAGGCATCCTTTCTTGCGTTCCTTTACTCCAGTCTGGGAAGATTTAAAAATTCTCTCATGGGAAAAACTATGACAGGAAAAACTGGCTCTCACTTTATCCTATGTTCTTCCAAATCTATTGTCTATGGTATAAAATGTGTTTCCTTGGGTCCTTCAGGATTTCGGTTTCTGATAGTCAAATGGCTTTTTGTGTCAACTCTAGTTTCTTCAGTGAGTTGCAAAGGTTGTTTTTAGACTCAAAAGCTGAGCTGACGCCCTGGTTCTGCTGTGTCATCACAGCAGGAAGGGGTCGCATAGCAAAGGACTCTGATATCCCAGCTGCCACCTGACCCAGGTAGCAACACAGGACAGGAACAGAGTCTCAGGGGTGGGAATGCTAAAGCCAGACCATCAACACGTCGGCAGCTGCATTTCTACCACATTGCCTGACAGACCATGTATGTTGATGAGATCATGTTTATGTTACGTGCACCCAGACCAGAACCTTCTTGGTGGCCACCTCTGCAGGTCATTCATCCCACACCTACCCTGGAGTTGAATGGAATGGAAAGAAGCTTCCAATTTTTTCTTGTACCCGATGACTATCTGAGACAGGCCAGGGAGCTGAACAAGTTTAGGTTTCTTTAAAAGAGAACTGGGATCTCTTCATCCTCTCTGGCTGGTGCTATTCTTTAAAGTTGTTGAACGTTTCCACAACCACTGAGACCTAGGGCTTCATGAATTTGTGCCTCCTGCGGTTAGATTACAAGGCCAAGCCCATCTGTTTTGTCACTTTGGTCAATTATTATAATTGCGTTTTGGAAAGTAAGACTTTTGAAGAGCAGACATACAAGGAAGATCTAACCACATCATTTATAGCTAGTCCTCTGTGTCCTTGAATGTGTTTCTAGTTTGTCGCAGAAAAAGCTGGCTCTGTGAAATATGGCATATCTTTTAAGTGCTGATTAAGACCTACATAAATCTAAGGCTATATTTCTCTGTTCAAAGGCATACTACCTTATATAACTAGCACAGAGGAGGCTCTCAGTATTATTTGTGGAACAAACAAATACATGTTAGTAATATGGATGTTCATATAGAATGTAAACTAATCATTGAGTCACAGGAGGGACACCTGTCCACGGACTTGAGCTGCCCGACATTGTTGGCCAAGGTATTACCAGGTCCATTTCCCATTTTGAGGGCCATTATGTCAGTGAGTTAATTGTCAAGACCTCTAGGGTGAACCAGGGAGGAATTCACTGGAAGTTTTCAGAACTGAAGGGGGAAAAAAAAAAAACCGAACTGAAGGGAAGCCTGGAGAATCTGGCTCAGAAAAGGGCAGTGTTGGAGTCCAGAGGTCTCCAGTCTGGATGTTAATGATGATGCTGTCACCACTCCTAGATATCTAATGTCAGACCTGACATGGCCCAGGGGCAGAGGCTGTGCTGGACATCTGTCTCTGCGTGGCAGGCACCATGAGCAATTTTTCCTCCATCCCAGCATCTTTGGGTCACCCTCCTCAGGGAGGAGCTTCTTGTTGGTTGAGTGGAAGTCACAAACCCACTTGGTAGAACTCAGGGTGGCATGCCTGGCCCTGCCATCTACCAAGATTAATGCAATGTGGGAATTTCCCCCAAAGAGGATTGTGTTCAAAAGCCTGGTGGGCAAATCCCCCAATGATGTTCATTGCTGTGTTGCAATGACTCTTGAGCAAATGTAGTTTTACAGGAATGAAATCAGCTTAATACCAAGGAAAGCAACATTATGTTTGTATGGAGCCACTTAGCAGAGAGGTGGGCTCATGACAGACATGATTATTAAAAATAGGGATTTGCTTATATTTTTAAAATAGTAGGTAATAACCATCCGTGAAATTGTGTAGCAGGGGAATTTTGTCTCAGATACCCCCAACTCCCTGCATTTTCGACTCTCTCCCATCCATCTCCTTTCCATCCCCACTGTCTTTCTGTGCTGCTTGATTCTCTTTCCCTATGCCACAGTGTCGTCTTCGTTGCTGGTGGTCAACTAATTTTTTTTGAAGATTTATTTATTTATTCTTGAGATACACACAGAAAGATCAGAGACATAGGCAGAGGGAGAAGCAGGCTCTTCGCAGGAGCCCAGTGCAGGATTCAATCCTGGATCCTGGGATCACAACCTGAACCGAAGGCAGCTGCCCAACCGCTGAGCCACCCAGGTGTCCCAACAAATGTTTGTTAAAGTAGTTTACACTGAGAAGGGCTTAAATGCAGGACTATTTATATTTATACCATGAGCTTGTGAAGATCTTAAAGTTTTCAAGGCCCAGTGAATGAATCTTTAATGGTGACACTTACTGCCGTTCAATAAAGTAAGCACACATTACAGGAGTACATGTTGAGCGCAGACCAAAATGCTTTGAATGGACTATCTCCTCTATGCATGTCACAGTCTTTGAGACAGCTATTACTGTTATTATCCTCCTGATTTTCAAGTGGGAAAACCAAGGTTCAGAGTCAACCAACCCACAGCTCATGCTGGGGGCTATGGCTATAACTACTGCACCTTCCATCTAATAGCACATTCTTCCAGTGCTGGTTCTTGAGACTCCTGCCCACTCAATGATAAGGAAAATAACTTAAAGACTGTCGAGGAGTACTGTGTTAATCAAGATTCTCCAGGGAAACAGAACTATTAGGATGTGTATATGATTGGCTTATGTCACTATGGAGGCTGACAAGTCCAAGATCTATAGTCCGCAGGCTGAGCACCCAGGAGAGTTGATGGTATTGTTCTACTCCGAGTTCAAGTGTGAAGACAGAAGACTAGTGTCCCAGGTGCAGTCAGGCAGACAGAGATGTTCTCTCTAATGTAGTCTTTTTGTTCTATGTAGGCCTTTAACTGGCTGGAGCAGACCCACCCACATGGGCAAGGACAATGGGTGATACTCGGTCTACCAATTCAAGTGTTGATCTCATCTAGGGGCATCCTCACAGATACACCCAAAATAATGTTTGACCAAATGTTGGGTACTCGTGCCCCAGTCAAGTTGACCCACAAAATTAACCATCAGAAATCCTAATCTTCTAAAGTGTTTTGAGTTCCATGAGGCCAAGAACTGTTTTTATTTTTTTATTTTTTATTTTATTTTATTTTTTTTACCTGTGACTATTCAGTGCCCAACTAATTAAGCTGAACTGAATAAATCTTTACAAGACCTTAGTTTCAGTGCATGGTGGGAGGGACAATCCGAGGGGTTATAGTAAGGATTGAGTGCCCAGTAAGCACAAGGTGTAGGAGACAGAAGAGCCTGATTTCAAGTCTTGCGTCTGCAAATAAGCAAGTGATTCAAGGTCTACAAGTCTGCAAATGGGAGATCACAACATCTGCTTCCTGGCACTGCTGTGAAGATTGGAGAGAAGGCAGGGGACGTGCCAGGCACATAGTGGGCCCACCATACACAAGTGCCATTGTATTAATAGTGGAAGAAAACAAAATCAATTGTCTTGGCAAGGATCAAAGATGGCAGCTATCTACTGGCTGTGCCCAGTAGATAAGAAGGTTTGGAAGAAAGAAGTTTCAAGTTTCGGGAGATGATCCTCCCCAAGCCAGCATCCATCAACTGGCCATTTAAAGATTTTCTCACAATCTCTCCTGAATTGCTTCATTTAAAAGACACCCAGCATGCCTCCTTTTAAAAGATAAATCACTGAAAATGTGACCTTTGCGTTCTAAAGCAGCTTTTATCTGGTGCAAACAAAATCTCTGAAATGCCGAGAAAGCCTTTTAAGTGAAGACATTTGTTGAAGACTGGCATCATCAGGGTAGATGACCTTTTAATTGATGGTTTAATGAGCCCTCAGAAATCAAGTTCAAAGTTAATTTGTCGAACACTGTTTCTTTAAGGAACTGAGAGCCATGACTTCTTTCTTTCTAATGACACAGCATAGGGGTTTTATTTTTTTAGCAAAGTATTTGCTCCCTTTTTTAACATCTACCCTCTTCCCCCAGCATCTCTGGGGCTTGGACATAGAAGTTAATTCTCAGTGGGTTAGGGCCTCTGTTGAGATAATTCAGAGGAAAGGAGTAGCCTCCAAGACTCCACAAAGACTTAGGAAGAGTTCCCAAAGAACTAGAAGGATAAATGTTGGGTCTGATGTTGCAGGTTATTTTGGAATTATGGTGCTGTTGAGACTGCTGATTCTGCTGAATTCCCTTTTGGTGTCTTCATGGAATGAAACAGTAAGTTATGGCTGTTAGTGGAAATGCTTGCCCCTGGGGGGAGTGGGTCTAGGTACCTTCTTGGACTTGAAATAGCCTTTAACTCTCTTACATTATTTGGTCAAGCCATCCCTTTCAACCTGATATTCTTTCATTTTGCCCTTTCCCCTTTGGACATCCTGGGTGCCATGGCTCCTCTCAGCCATGCCTGTGAGCTGATTCACAAGTATCTCTCCTGATGGGGTAATTTCTATTCCTTTCCATCACCAATATCTTTGCAAAGATTCAAATTTGCTTAGTTATGTAGCCTGTGCTTAAAAAAAAAAATCCAACATTAGTTTGGATGTGTGGATTTCTAGAATGTTCTATGTACTCATGAGTTTGTTATCTACTCCCACTTTCTGGGAGTCCTCATTTGCCTCAAATACATCAAAGTCGTGAGGACAGCTGGCTTGAGGTTTGGCCAGCAACCTCATGTCTGTCCAAAGGGTAAATCCTAAAATGTTTGCCATTCAGGGCTACCTATATAGCCTGGAGCCACACCTTTGATAAACCCCAGACCACATCCATCTCTCTGAGGAGAGGGTCAGCTTCTCTTCAGCCCTGTATCTCCCTCCCTTTGGGCTGACCCACTGAGTCAGGAAACACAAATGCTCTTGCCTTTGTACCTCCCCCGCCTCCCCACTAAATGCTCCTGACCAGAAAGCCATTCCTGAGGGTTCCACCACCATTTGAAAACATGCACAGTCAACCTCAGGCAGAAGGAAACTGCTGCAACCTAGCATACTTTCAGCTCAGGGTAGCTAAGAGCCGTGGAATGCTGATTTATTTTTCATTTTTTGCCAGCAGCATGTAACTGCCTCTTTAAATTATTTCAGCTAACTTCCATTGATGGTCTATGGATAAACAAAAGTGCCAGTTGCACTGAATTTGTGGGGTGGTTGATTTCACATAAAAGAGGCATGTCCTAAGTGGGAGATCTGTGCTCTAGAGCATCTAATTAGGAAAACCCAACAACAGCCTCAGTAAATGTCTCCCAGGGAGCTCGCATCTGGGCTCGGTGCATCAATTGCAAATTAAAGATTCATAGATTTTGTGAATCATTAAAAACTATGTAACAATCATAAGGCACATTCAGTTCTTGGGGAAAATTGAAGGCACCATCATGGATTTAAAAGTCATTTTTCATCTCATGTATGTGTATATGAGTGTGTGTGTGTGACGCAAACATGTCCAGTGGGTGACCTTCGTTTCATATGCCTCCTGTCTTGGCCTCCACCAGGCCCCTGGCCTCCACCCTGTACTCTGTATTTCTCCTACAGGCACTTATATGGGATTTCATGTCTATGAGTTATTATTTTGCTGGCTGTCATGTTGGAAGACTAATATCCACTAAGCTTTTTAGCATCTTAAGCAATTTTTAAAATATGTAGCTTCTGAAAACTGAAAAACTTTCAAAACACACAAGGACTCATGTCAAGTAATGGCATGTAGGTTTCCTGAAGAGTAGACGGAAAGATGGTTGTGGTCAGAGGTGTCTTCTTGTCGCCCCATCTGCTAGTGTCCTGGGGCTGCTGTAACAAAGGATCTCCAGCTGGGTGGTTTACACCTGCAGCACTGTATCCTCTTGGTTCTGGGGAAGAAGTCCAAAGTCAAGGTGTCAGCACAGCCATACTCCCTCTGAGGCTGTAGGGGAGGATCCTTCCATACCTTCTCCGGCTCCCAGTGGCCTCAGTGTTCCTTGGCTTGTGGCCATGTACCACCAGTTTCTGTCTTTATGGCCACATAGAGTCACATTCATTTTATTGGTCCACACATTGGCCGTAAAAGATGGGGCAAATTCTTCATACTGGGCCAGAGGGGAAAGTTCATCATGGTTAACCCATGCTTATGCTCTAACTGCCTCAGAGACCCCTTCCCTTGGTCTTTTTCCCTACCTTCCCTGGACAGGATCTTCCTGGAATAAGGTAGCCAGATGGCATCTGACAAAAGGAATATGACAAGAAATCAGTGGTGATGACATGACAACCCACTTAGGAAATCTGTGTATTTTCTCCAAGGGTTTCTGAGTTTCATGTTTCTTATTCAATCTTTCTATGTTCTGAACTTGCTGACATGCAGTGACTTTCCTTTGAGACCGCCGCAGCATGGAGCTTCTCTGGGCAAAAGTCATCTTTTGGAGCTATAAAAATCTCGGCAGAATCCAAGAAACTCACTGGTGGTCCCAGTGCATCTCTAGGTGATTGCTCTACTGAGTTATAGGAAACAAACAATTTGGTCCAAGCTCCACTGACTGCTATTACGGAGTTGGGATATTATAGAGTTCAGAAGTCTAAAGACCCTGGGAAATCAGGGAGAAAGAGTAAATTCCCAGATCTTCAACATAACAACTCCAGTAAATGGATACAATCCTGCCTCTTATTGTGAGCTCAAAAGACTAACTTCAGAGATCTAGAAGTTTCTGTTGTTGATGCTACTTAAAAGTGGCTGGTTCCAAAATCCTCAAGTGCTCTGTTTGTAGAACAAATGAAGTTTTAATGGCCTGCAGTGCCATTTGAATATTCATGCTAATAGGTATTTTCCATTTAGGAAATAAGTAGAGTAACCAAGAATTAATTTCAACGGCTGGCAGTTGTTAAAGGCAACTAATTTAGGCTGATTCTTGACTAGAGGAAGCAAATTGCCGCATCCATTAAGGACATTAAAGAAGGCTATTCTTTTTTCTTTCACCTGCACCAGCCTGAGGGCACCCTACGTATGCCCAGCATCCAAATGTCTCCCAAATGTGTTTACCACTTTTATTCCAACCTTAAGTGCTCTGTTTTCTATTTACTGCTATTCAGTTAACAACAGAGGAACCCAATATGAAATCCTAGGCTAGATTAGAAGAGTCAATAACTTATAGCACATTAGGTCCTTTAGATAAGAAGCCCTGCAGGTGGCCAGAAAATCTTGTAGGTCATGGTTCTTCGGATCAGAACTGTGGATGCTGCTTCCAGTGAAATATGTAGATTTCAAAATGTATAGAACTGATGGGGTGAAAGCGCTTAGATGTTCTCCTTTGCATAATCAGACCAGCTAAAAAGAAAGTGTTCTCAAGAAAGGACAGGATGGTCTATTTATTTTCCAGTCTTCAGTCAGGACTGTAAGGGTCATTCTTGATCTACCAGCCTTCTCTCAAAATCAACATGATAGATGTCAGAGCCTCTGCTTATATATACAGCTTGTCTGAAAATAGTGATTTTTCTTTCTTTGGAGAAGCATTCCTTGAGTGTTCCCTACTTTCTGTTTTTCTTGTCTTTCTTTCTTTCTTTCTTTCTTTCTTTCTTTCTTTCTTTCTTTCTTTCTTTCAAGATTTTATTTGTTTATTCATGAGACACACACACACACCACAGAGAGAGAGACAGACACAGGCAGAGGGAGAAGCAGTCTCCATGCAGGGAGCCCGATGTGGGACTCGATCCCAGGACTCCAGATCACACCCTGGGCTAAAGGCAGGTGCTAAACCATTGAGCCACCCAGGGATCCCCTGTTTTTCTTTTCAACCAAGACTTAGAGTCTTAACTAAGACATCCTGGACTGAGAATCAGCCTATCTGGCTCTTAGATCTGGTTCTGCCTCTAACTAGTTGGTGAACTGCTGAAAGTCCTCTAATTATGCTGAGCCACAGTGTCCTCATATCTGTGGTACAGACATTAAACCAGATCGTTTTCAGGGTGTGTTTCTAGTTATTTATTTATTTTAAAGTATTTATTTATTTGTTTATTTATTTGAGAGAGTGAGCGAGAAAGCGAGCGAGCGAGAGCACAGATGGAGGTGAGGGGCAGAGGGAGAGGGAGAGAGAATCCCAAGCAGACTCCTCCCTGAGCATAGTGCCTGATGCCAGGCTCAATCCCACAACCCTGAGATCACAATTTGAGCTGAAACCAAGAATTGGATGCCTAGCTGACTGAGCCACTCAGGCGCCCCCGTCTGTTTCTATTTAATACTCATTTAGACCATGGAATTCCCCACTAGTGGAAGCTCATACCACACCAAGCTCAAAAAGACCCTTTGAGTACCCTAATAAAAGAAAACCAAAAAAGAGCAAGGTTCTAGGATCTTAAAGGGGAACTGAAATATCCTAGACATAGAAGTATACTTTACACACTTTAGCACAGAAAATTTCCCCCAGGGGTCTTCCCTATGTAAAGTTCTGTTATATGGAGAGCCACCTCTGCCCACTTTGCCTATAAATGCACAACTTTGGGATAGATGCACATGAATTGCTCCAAAATGTTTGAACTGTTTTTACTCACTGCACTCTGACACCAAATCTGTGGGGGTCTTCCACACCATGCAATTCTTCAGTCTTCTGAGAAAACCAGCCAGGTGTCCTAAATTCAATTCAGTTCTGGCACTAACTATCCAGAGTTAGGGTTAAACCCTAAAGCTAAGAGTTCAGCACCACAAGAATGCCTCTATTTCAGACTTTGGTTCCAAGTCCAGGCCACTGGTACTTCTTACTGACCAGCTGTAAATCAGGGGTTCCTTTGACTCCTGAATTAGATCTGTCATTTGCTAGAAGGGCTCACAGAACTCAGGAAAACATTTCACTTCCATTTACTAGTTTATTATAAAGGATACAGTTCAGGAACAGCCAAATGGAAGCATGCACAGGGCTAGGTATGGGAAGTTTGTGTGAAGCTTCCAAGCCTTCTCCGGTTTTGCCACTCCCTAAGCAGCTCCATGTGGATTGTACTCACCTACTCAGATGCTCATCACCTCATTCATGAGTTCTTACAGAACTTAATGTCCAACGCTTCAATCCCTTTCCCAGAAATCTATGTATGGAACTATAAGTTCCAACCCTCGAATCACTTTCTGGTGACAAGCCCCTCACAGGCTATTGAGGGTGCCCGACATAAGTCACCCCTTTAGCATAAATTCTGCTGTGATCAAAAGGTCAGAATTTTTTTTTATGAATGAAAAAAGATTCTTTTCGCTCAGGAAATTCCAAGTGTTTGGGGACCCCTGTGCCAAGAATAGGGGCAAAGACCAAGTATATTTCTTATTATGCTGTATCTATACTTCTTGGCTACAAAGTTGAGGGTTCCTATAATTCCCTGTCCCTTTCCAGTTCAATGATTTGCTAGAACGAGTCACAGAACTCAGGAAAACACTTTTCTTACAATTAATAATTTATTATAGAGGATACCACTCAGAAATAGTCAAATTAAAGAGATACATAGAGCAAGATATGAGGAGTGGGGTGTGTGAAGCTTCTATGTCCTCTCTGGGCATCTTACCTTTCTAACACCGAGATGTGTTCCTCAACTTGGAAGTTCTCTGAGCCCCATTGTTTAGAGGCTTTTATGAAGGTTTTCTTACATAAGCATGATTGATTATGTCATAGGCTATTGGTGATCGAACTCAACCTCCAGACCCTTTCCCTTCTCTTAATGTAGGAGTGGGATGGGGCTGAAAGTTGCAACCCTCTAATCATGTCTTGGTCTTTCTGCTGCACAGACCTGGAGCTGTTGTGGGTCCTCCAACCACCAGTCATCTCCATAGCACACAAAAGACACTCTTATCACTTGGGAGATTGCAAAGTTTCAGGAGCTGTGTTCCTGGAACTGGGGACAGAGACCAAATATTTATGTTTTATTACATCACAGTGCTCTCATATTATTTATGAGAAGACATCTTCATATTGCATAGATCATGATCAGTGAGATGATTAGTCACGTTTAGGTTCTATTTCATAAATGTATCTTCTCTCTAAAATACATGTGTTTGGTGTATAACCATTGTTCACTGCTATATTGTTACTGCCTGCATGTGGCAGGTAGTGAACAAATATTTATTGAATGTGTAAGTAAATGAATGAATATGGTTTTCCTGTATGCCATGTACTGTTGGGCACAAAATATTTAAGAGTAGTGCCCTAATCTGCCATTCCTGGGGAGGGGGATTAAGATGATTCTGACATTGTGACACAGAAATATGTACATTTTCATCTTACACCATAGAAGTAAGTAACTCTTTCAACTGAAGAGTGTTTACAGAATGACCTCCAGTGCCACCAAGGATAATGATGCCAATTCCAGTGGATGCCTTCAAAGATACCATTCCATTGGAGAGCTTTGTTTTCACACATTGTTCCCATTCCCTAGAAATATAAGCAGGTTGGATTTTGTGCATGAAGAAAAGCATTTCATAAGATTTGGTTGATGAGACTTAGATCATTCTTCCATTTAATAGATCTTTTTAAAAATGTGTCTATGGGGCATCCCCGATGGCTCAGCGGTTTAGTGCCACCTTCAGCCCAGGGCCTGATCCTGGAGACCCGGGATCGAGTCCCACGTCGGGCTCCCTGCATGGAGCCTGCTTCTCCCTCTGCCTGTGTCTCTGCCTCTCTCTCTCTCTCTCTCTCTCTCTCTCTGTGCCTCTCATGAGTAAATTAAAAAAAATCTTATAAAAAATGTGTCTATGTGTCAGGGACTACCACTGTACTCTGGGGGTGAAAACATGATTAAGACAGGTTCCTGTTCTCAAGATGGGAGGAGGCCACCCATTACACACCCTGTTTAGAGTGTCATGACACAACTGTCCAGCTATATTGTGGGAGTTTATCCTCAACTTCAGATTGAGATTTGGGGCCTAAGTCTTCTTTTTTTCTTAGTCATCAATATCTGATTTTTAATACCACATGCTCTGTGCCAGTGGTGATGCAGTAGATCTGCCAAGAGTGATCAGCAACTGTTTCCAGGTTTTCTGCGAGTTTTAATGCTATGCTTACCAGGATGGGTCATGGAAAAATTTCTAACTAACAATGGTACTTCCATCACCAAATGATCCTTAACAAGTTTATTGGATAAAACATCAAAGAGAAAGAAGAGGGCATTACTTTGGAAATTCCCTATTTTCCTCATAGGACCACACAGAAGAACTAGGACAACAAAACCAAAAGCCCATGGACATCAGCTACCATGGAACTTGGTGACAAGATAGTCCTACAAATTCCAGCATCTAAGTAAGTCTGAAGTCCACGTCAACAGGTACAATCACCCCACTCCTTCTGCATCATGTGCTCTTCATGACTTGTCATGATCTTTGTATTCCTTCTCCCCTCCAGCCCTCCCGTCCTTCCTTCCTTCCTTCCGCTTTGTTTCTGAAACTGAAATCAAAAAGAGAGAAGAGAAGCTAATATGTATTGGACTACTACTCTCTGCCCACCAGGGGTACACACTGGAATCTTCCCAAATCTCCCCAAACACACATGTTATTTTCCAGAATCCTTATGTTTTCACATAATTTTGTTCATTTCAATAAAGTCAATTTGCTAAATATACATGACTAAATGCTATTTTTGTATGCTTGTAAAACTTCTCATAAATAAATTCATAAATCATAAAAATTCTTGTTTCTAAATGCGTGCCATGATTTTGCTTTGGGAAATACAATTTTTAGAGATGACACAAAGGGACAAATTTAAATTGAACAGCTGGGGAAACAAGCTAGAAAAAAATTTCAGCCTCTAAGTAAGACAGAAGGATATTATGGTGAAATGCAGTTCAATGAAAGTTGAAATAACTGCATATGAGATTTCATCATGTTGATTTGTGTTCCTGAGACATGATCCAACTATGGTTAAAATTTACTGTGTGCGATGCACACACAATGCTATTGGGTGCTGCTTCTGTGTTTGCTGGCCCCTTCTTTGATGGCCCCACTTGCCTGTGGAATACACACTTTCTTCCAGGTTCCTGCCACAGCCTGCTGTACTTCCTTCTCCCTCCCATTCCTGGGGGATGTCTTTAGTGCTCACAATTTGTGCAATTCTGGGCACTCCCAAGTGCTCTTCTCCAGTCCTGGACTAGCCTCTGGAATTCAGAATAGAATTTTTCAGCCTGGATCCATAGGTATTTATGGATCCATAGGAGTCCAGGGATGATGACAGGATGTCTGTGTGCACTTTTCTGAGAAGAAAGTATGCAGATTTTATCAGATTTTCAAAGTGGTCCCCAGTGCCCCCTTCTGTCATCACAGCTAATGTTTAGTGAGTGCTTACCTTGTGCCTGGCATTGTTGCAAGTACTTTGCTTGAATTATTGCTCATCATTATTGCAGTGGTCTGCTGAGGTGGGATGTGTTAACATCTCCCATTTCTGAGTGCAAGAACTGGAATAGTAGTGAGGTTGGTAAGTAGCCAAGCTTATATCTAACGGATGTCAGAGATGAGGTCCAAATCCTGACACCCCCATCCTCTGCCCACCAAAGGTAAGAATTCTAAGCCTAAAACCATGTTCTCCACTGGACATGGTTTCCTATCACTATCACCTACCTAGTCCTCTAGACTCCCCTCTCTTTCACCTTTTACCAGGCCTGGATTTCGTTGTTGTGTTTTTGTTTTCTTGTAATCTGTCTCCCAGATGTCTCTTATAGCACCTACATGATGCTATGAGATGTATCAGGCCCCAAACATGATGTCTGAGTTAAGGCACTCCCCATCAAAGATGGGATTATCATCCCCTTGACCTTCATCCCTCCCCCTTCCACCCATCCACCACCTGCTGCCCTCATTGTTCTCAGAACTATTGATTGGCTTGATAGGATCACATTCATCTGCTCAGATATGTTTGTGGCCCCCTAAGATACAATCCAGCTTTTTAGCAGGAAGTCATGATACTTCATGATCATGGTCACTCTGACCTTTTCAGTTACAGCCCTGACTGGTTCCTACACAAAGTACTTACACACACACACACACAAACACACACACACACACACCCCATGAAGACATACGCATTACACATACACATCATACACATTACACCACACAGACACACACCCAGACACACACCCTACACTGTGCAGACACAAAACATCACACCACATAGATACACACACCACATAGACACATACATCCCACAGGTAGATGCAGACTTCATATGCCTCATACCACACAGACACATGCCCACTCATACACCCCACACCATGCACACACATGACACCACAAACACATATAGACATCCCATGTGTAGATATGCACATCACACACATCATACCACACAGACACACATACCACACATGCTGCATCTGACCCAGGCCCTTGAATGGCCTTTCCACTTGGAATGTGACCTTTTTTTAGATGGCCAAATCTTTTAAGTGATTTAAAAGATTGGTTGCTGGGGTGGGTGGGAAAGGAGTGCTGAGGAGGATTTGTGCTGATAGAAAGTTTGGGAACTCTGTCTGAGAAAGCAGAAACTCTACTACTCCTGTCAGGTCCACTGAGGGAGGAAAGCATTAGAAAGAGGAGGGAGGGAGCTGGGCAGCCCCATTCATGAACCACCCCATGTGGAATGTGGCACCCTCATCTTCCTTGCCCTCAGAACCAGGCAGTGACTGGCTCCATCCACCCCTTGAATGCTAGCCCAGGAAGCATGTGGTGGTAACCCGACCACCTGTGCTGGGTCTCAGCACATCTGAGACTCTCACAGACAAGCAGGAGAAAATTACCACCTGGTCTTGCTTTTTGGTGACAGTGGGTAATGGAGATGTTGCCTCTCTTGCTCCTCCATGCCCCAGGGAGACCTGGGCACACCTGACTGTGTCCCTTTGCCATCTTGTACTCCACTTTATGTCAATTCCCCCTTCTGTTGTTTACTGCACTGCCGTTTGTTTCTGAGAGGCATTTTCCCTAGATGGGCTCCAGGGAAGCAGGTATGAGGCAGAGGGAATGGTGGACCTATGTGATCTGCAGGGAGCCATAGGGCCTGGGGTAGTACTCAACTTGACAACCTGAGGCAGGGAATCTGGGCCTTAACAACACCCTGCAGTGACCTATCATTGGATGTTAACTGTCCCTGGGGAGGTACAGAACAGCCAATGAGAGGGTACTCATCAGCTAGATGCTTTTGAGATCTTCAGCCACCAACACTCAGCAGCTGGGGGAAAGAAATCCTCTGTCCTGAAGAGGGTTCTGGGCAACCCATAGGTCATCCACCACACCTTTATATTTAAAACCCTTTGATATTCCAAATACAAGAATCTCACAGCATCAGTAAGGAAATGAGAGACTCCCTAGTCCAAATGCCTTACTTCATATGTCAGAAAAAAAGAGGTACAAGGAGAGGTAAAATGTCTACCCAAGTCTGTGGTGACATAGCTCCTCAGTGGCTTAGCTAGGACTGGAACCCACTGAATCTGCTTGTGAGTCCAGTACCCTATCTATGTGTAACAGTGAACTTCCCTGTTCTCCTTCTCCGAATGGACACCTCATTTGCTTCTGGATGATGGGGAGTATGCTCACATTGACCAACCACTGGCAGCCAGCTTGCAAGTTCCTTGCTATGTCTCTGCAAAGGCAACCATAGGAAAGACTACAGAATGTCCCTGCAAGAAATGCCAGGCAGGCCAGAAGTGTTTGTGGGATGAGCAGAAGAATTTTGAGCTACCTCCTAACCTCTGACAGTGCTGCCCAATGGCCTATAAAGTCCTGGAGGACAAGATCCCCTCGCCTCATCATGGGTCCCCCTAACTCAGTACCTAGCACAGACTTGGCACACAGCAGGGAACACCACGGGCTCTCTGAACCAATAAGCCACTTTACAATGGTTCACTTGCTCATCCAACCTGCTGAGATAGTTTTCCTTCTCCAAAACTTCCTCAGAAATTAGCATTATCTTCTCAATTCTTATCTATACCTGGTCTTTTGAAAAAAAATCTCTAAAATGAATGTTATGATCCCATTGTAACCCAATTTGCCAATCTGCTGTCTTCCCACTGGGAATATCATGATTTAGCATCTAAGGAATTCCTTGGCAAGCAGGTCTAATGGAGACTGTGCAGGAGACTCCCTGGGGTGTGTCCTGGGGAGCGGCACCTGCAAGGGAGTGGGGCAGCAGGCTTGGGCAGAGGGAGATGATGAGCTGAAGTGAAGTTGCAAGAGGCCTCAGCCAGACTCACAGGGGGCTCCTGAATGAGGCTGCCTTCAGAGTCCTCCCGAGTGAAGGCTAAAGGACCTTGACTTGGATGCCAGCACGGACCAGTCCTTGGATGCCAGCCGGCGAGAGAAGGGGTGTCATCACAGGCCAGGCAGCTCCTGCCCCAACTACGGCCAATCCTGGAGAGTATCTCAGCTGTGAGCCATGGCTTTAGTTCTCAAGGGGGATCGGTGGCACACAAAGTGTCCTTTGCATTCTATAGTTGGTTAATCTCTCTAGATATGGCAGATAGACTCACCATGGTCCCAGCAGCCATCAGACAAAAGACTGATATTCCCAGCCTGTGTTGGGAGTTGTGGTGCGGCCCGTTCTATGAATGTCCTGTGCTGCCTCTGCTCTCAGCCCACCCTCAATCTTTCCCTCATTCTCTTGGATATTTTCCAAGGTTCTGTTTGAAAGGTCAAGACTCCTGGATCTTTAAAAAAAATCCCTTTCCTGATGTCCATCACTCTGTAGCAAATTTCTCTCCCTCTCATCTCATCCAAATTCCCTTCAGCAGTAACCTGTGTTTCTTGATGCCACTGCAGCACAGACTCTCCCTTTAACCATGAGAAGAGCCATAGGATGAAGAGGACTAGGTGGGAGGGGCCTCTTACCCCAGGTCACAGTAGAAACTCAGAGCCATAACAAGTTGCCAAATCATCTATGGAAATTTTGAAACATGGGTCAGGATCCAATTTCATGTTATTTTCTCCCCAAAAATGACATAGTTTTCATTGAGATAGGAAGTGCACACCTAGCATACCTGCAGTATTGGGGTCACATCATACCTGTGTCTCAGCCCACTGCCATCTGGCTTCTTGGTCTTCCATCAACTGAGTCAGGTTCTCCAGTGGTCCCTGGGGTGCTGTACCCCATGGATAGTCCCTTCCATTTCCTCTCAGTCCATTTGCTGGAATCTTCTTGCTCCTATGGAAGCTCCCCATAGCTATTGGAGGCTAGACTTTGGTTCTCCTCATACCTCATCTACCATTCTGTCGTTTGCCCTCGGATCCCTCTTTTCTGGTTGCCTATGAAAAGATTACTTCAAAAAAAAAAAAAAGAAAAAAAAAAGAAAACATTACTTCTTCCTTCCTCACTTCATGTTTTTCTTCAGGATGGTTCCATGCACCCCTATGGCTTCAAATGCTATCTCCACATTGTTGAGGCTCAAACTCCTTAGCCTGGATTTCTTAGCTCCAAACCCTGGATCTGGAGGCATGTGGGGCCTCAGACAAATATGCCCAAATGCAAACATTCTGTTGATAAAAATCAGCTCCATCCTTTGACCAGTGCTCTAATCTAGGGCATCGACATGTGTAGCTCTTGCATATGGACAAGGGCCCAGCCTGTGAGGAGCTGCACAAACACTCAACTGGGAATTGCCAAGGCTCATGTCACTGTGCTCTGGCACAGGCTGCAGAACTGGCCTCACACTGCTATCCTCACACCCTCACAAGCTTATGCACACTCTCAAGGGCATGCAGTCCTGATGTGGCAAGTGTGGAAGATCAGCGTGTTTGCTGAAGGCTTCTTGGGAGGACAAGAAGGACGCATGTCACACATCACCCAGCACAACTTCCTTCATGTTCTCTTTAAATGCCTCCTTCTCTTCCTCACTGGCTCCTCTCCTGGGACACCCCACATCCCTTTCCTCCTCCTTGTTGGTCTCTCTCGTCCTTGTTCTTCCAGCCTCTTTCAGGTGTTCTCCATTTTTGCCAGGTAGAGACATCTGGTCTTTTCTTGTCTCCTGAATTTCTCCTCTATCACCTCCTTCAGGGACACAGCACGAGTGAGAAAAGCAAAGAACTGCTCCTGTTTAGTAAATGCATTTGCTTCCTGGGGCTGCTGTCACAGAGTCTCACAGAAGTACCATCTCACAGTCCTGGAAGCCAGAGTCTGAAATTGGAATGTCTGCAGGTCAGCTCCCTCTGAGGGCTGTGGAGAAAAATCAGCTCCAGGCCTCTCCCATAGCTTCTGGAGGTTTGCAGGTAGCCTTTGGCACTCCTGGGCTTGTAGAAGCATCACCTGGACCTCTTACTTCATCTTCACATGGTGGTGTCCCTGTGTATCTGTCAATGTCCAAATTCTCCCTTTTATAAGGACACCAGTCATATAGGATTGGGGTCATTTTACTCTGGTGTGACCTCATTTTAACTAATTATATCCTCAATGACCCTATTTCCAAATAAGGTCGCATTGTGAGGTTCTAGGGGGCTAGCCCTTCAACATAGGAACACAACTCAACCCATAGCAAGTAGAGAGGGGAAAAGGGATTGTAAATATTGTCATATTTACAATTTCATATATTTTCTTCCATTTCTTGCTCGAGTAAGTCTTAGAATCCTCACTGGCCCTGTATATAAGTGATGTAAGAGGGTAGAGGTTCTTGGTGGTGGCCTCATGGTCCCTGGGCCAAAACGGGCTTTCCAGCTTCTGTAATGAAATAAGTCCTGGAAACTTCTTTAAAGGGCAGAACTCTGTGAAGCAGACAGAGGTTGGTCCCTTGGTCTCTGGAGGAGTGTCTGCTTTTTCAGTAGAGCATGTGATGGCCTGAAGGTCAAAGGCTGGCGAGGGGCACCTGTAGCTGTGGCAGCTGATACATTTTATCATTCTTTATTATTAGTAATCAGTCATCATAATATCGATTCTAGCATTTATTGCACTTTCCTACGTGCCAGGCGCTAAGCCAAGCATTTAACATGTATTATTTCATTTTTGTTAGTTGAGGAAAGCAAGGCTCAGAGAGGTTAGGACATGTGCCCCAGCGGTGCAGCCAGTAAATGCACTGAGCATCAGTTGAACAGTAGCAAGAGGGGGTTTCCAGAAAGACCAGGCTCGCCATGTGTGTGGAGGGGCTGCCTGCAGAGAAGCAAAAAATGGAATCTGTCTCTATTCTATGCACACTGCCCTTGGGTGTCTTCACAGGTGTCCTTGACCTGCTCCCAAGGGGACACCACTCCCATTTCCTCCCTCTGCCACTACTATCCAAACCAGTGGTTCTCAAGGCGTTATGAACATGGAGTGCATGGGTAAGCAGTTTCCACATCAGCTCTTGTTAGCAATGCAGGGTCTCGGGGCCTACCCTAGATATTCTGAACCAGTTGCTCTGGACTCAGAAATGTGTGTGTGTGTGTGTGTGTGTGTGTGTGTGTGTGTGTGTGTGTGTGTTTAAACCCTCCAGGTGATTCTGATCTACTAAGTCTGAGAATCACTGAACTTGACCATTTTTAAGGGTTTATAAACCCTCTACCAAATGTCAGTTGAGAGGAGTTGGGTTTTTGATGGGAACGGACTTCACCTTGAGCAGAGACCATCTGCTTTGCCCCATGGCCACAGACACTCCTGGGGAGGGGCAGCCCTGACCTGGGGCCCCACACCCCATCCAAACCCTCTCTGCCCTCTTGTCTCACTTCTCCTGTAGTCCTTGCTTCCACAATCTTACAGCCTGCCTGTTCAACAAACAGTTTTACTTTCCATCTGCAACCACATTTTAATTTTAGCAGTGAAATTAATTTTAATGAATGGAAACCCCCGAACGCCTTGCTATATGCGCGCTCATGTTCCCAGATAAGTGTCAAGTAGGAATGCTTATGGTGAGTCAGTTAACATTTCACAGTTAATCCAGGAAGCCCAGATTCTAAACCCCTGACTCCCCAGGGTGCTGAACACATCCCTTTCCGTAATTTATCTAGAGGGAAGGGAAAATAATTTCGACGTGTGTATTTTATTTTGCCACATGAGGAGCACCTCCCCAGCCTGGAGAGTGGCCTCAACCAGCTGCAGCCCACTGGGGAGCCCCAGACCACCCGAGCAGGTAAGAGGTGGCATTCAGGGGTGAGCACTGGCAGGGGGTGCAGCCCGGTTCTGCATCCCAACAGAAGCTGTTTCTAGTTCTCAGCTCACTCTGTAGTTTGTTGAGTAGGAAGGGAGAGAGCCAGGGTGTCAAGCTCCTGCCCTACTGTGACGTTGCCAGCCCACTATGCTGGGGAAAAGGGTCAAAGTTAAGGGCTGCCCAGTGTTGGATACTGGTGGCAATAATTTCATTTTGAAACTAGATGCAGTCAATTTAACTGCACTATTTGATTGGATTAAATGCACTTTTGCTCAGCGCGGGGGGGGGGGGGGGAGGGGGGCTTTTGTTTGAGTGACATGAGGTCTTATATTTCCCCAAACCCTCAAGCTGAATGTCGGAACCTGTGCCGGGCAGGACTAGAGCCATCAGACGGTGGTGTGTCGATTGCCAGAAGGAGGGGAGTTTAGGACAGGCAGGGTCACATATTGGTCAAGGGCATTGACGCTGGCCCCGCTCTTGTGTGTACATGCCGTGTCCTTGTCCCTGGGCGCGCTCCTTCCCCCTTTACGATTTGGTTTCCTCATTCACACACTACAGGTGATGACAGTGATCCTGCCTCACAGAGGAGTCCTGGGGAATGCATGGCTTAATTTTCATAAAGTGTTTAGAACAGTGCCGGGTAGAACAAGCCTTATGGGTAAAAATAAAGAGTGGATCAAGGCTACTGATGTGCTTTCATATACATTTTCCCCCTAAAAACATAAGATGGAAAAATCATTCTGGTTAATAGAAGCATTGGAGGGTTTTGGAGATGACCATTTATATCAGCTTCCTGGGGCCACTGTAGCAAGGTACCACCAACTTTTCTGGTCTCACAATTTGAGGGGGCCAGGAGGCTGTGAGGGGGGATCTGCTCCAGGCTTCACGCCTTGGCTTGCAGATGGCTTTTTGTCACATCCTCTTTCCTCTATGAGTCTCTGTGTCCAAATGTCCCCTTCTGCAAGGACACCATCAGATTGGATTAGGGTTACCATAGTGGCCTCATTTTAACTCAATTTTCTCTCTGCAGACCCAATCTCCTAGTAAGGTTCATCCTGAGGTACTGGGGACTAGGACTCACACATGTCATTTGGGGAGAGCCCACAATTCAACACATAACAACATTTAACTGTTGTTCTGGTTTCTGTGCTCATCTCAGATGATTTGGAATTAGCCCAAAAGGGCCTTCCTTAAGCCAGCTCTTCCTTCTCCAATGTGGGCCATTTACATTCACGTCTGTGCTTGGAACCCCTTTGGCCTCCTGTGATTGGGAATCCTAATTGCAATCAGCTGCTGCTCACTGGTTTTTACAGGACAGCTGTACTTTGAGTTTTGAGGTCATCTCAGAGTGGTTGTGCTTTATTTGCTTTATTTTCGCTTGTCTGGCCAGAGTGCTACAAGTGCTTGGCCTTCTGGATGAGGTTTTGGGATGCTCAGATGTACGCAGCAGGCCAGGATCTGGCCCGTGTGCAGGATGTTACAGGTTTGGAGATCAAGCCTGTCTATTAATAACAATTATCACAGGGTGACTGCTCAGAGTCAATGTCATCTCCAGAATCGTTATTCTCTTCAGCATCTGTTCGCTTGAAATACAGGCGTGGGATTTTAAAAAACCAAATATTCAGAATATGCTTCTCTTCTCCCGGTTCTGAGGAACTCAAGTTATTATTATTTTCTAGATGTAATGTGACTGACTCCTTGCTTCTCATGTGATTTCATGATAATGTGGTAATCTGATGTACTGGGAAATCAGGTGTAGGTATATTGGGGCTCTGGGGGCCTGGATCGGCTGGTTCATGGGCAGATGCTCTGCAGAGCAGTGACGATCCAGAAAGAGGGATGCCAACATTTCTGATTCTTGGCCCTGTGTTCCAAGTTTTAGCCCTACTCTGTCTAGGTTGACCAAATTTGGAGACACCTGTCACTGCAATTTCAGCGTGTGCGTGTTTTCTCTGATGCCTGTCTTGCATGAGGCCTTCAAGGAATTTCACTTGGTGTGCTTTATATTATCCATTGCTGCCCTGAGTGCACACACACTGGGTTTTCAAAACCTTGACATTTTGGGGTGGCCCTGCTGTTGAACAAGTTGATTCCAGGGATGCCTTGTATCCAAGATCTAGATGTGCAGCGGGCATGGTGGGTCTGGAGGCCCTTTCTCATTCCAGATAAGACCCACTGTAGCCTTGAACTAAAGAAGACAAGACATGGAGCTGCTGGGAGAGGCTCATGGGATCGCGGTTTTCCTACTTATGAGCTTCTGCAAGTGAGACACAGATATGACAGTGAGGTCTGCAAACCTCTTAAATATGTGCTTTTTAATGAGCAAAATTTAAAAAAATGAACAGAAAATAACCTAGAACCTACATAATGCTGTGTTAGTTTCCTTGGGCTGCTGACACAATGTACTACAAGCTGGGTGGTTTAAACAACAGATAGTGATTCTGCCCCAGTTCTGGAGGCTGGAAGCTTGAGATCAAGGTCCTAAAGGGGCTCTTCTCCTTCTGAGACTCTCAGGGCAGGGATGGGCCACTCCTTTTGCCTCTTCCTAGCTCCTGATGCTGGTCGTTGCTCTTTGGCATTGCTTGGTTTGTACCTGTGTCACTCCCCGTCTCTGCCTCTGTCATTATATGGTGCTCTCCCCGTGTTTAAATTCTGCTTTCCTTGTAAGGACACCAGTCATTGCCCACCCGCCCCCCCCGCCCCCCCCATCCAGTATGACCTCATGTTGCCTTGATTACATCTGCAGAGACCCTATGTCCAAATGAGGTCACCTTCACAGGTGTGGGGGTTGTGACCTCAATGTCTCTTTTTGGAAGTAGCCATTCAACCCAGGCCATGCTCTCACATGCTCATCTGTCTGCTTGGTTTTCAGAAACTTTATCCGAAGAATGTTAAGTTCTAGGATATATTGAAAATGATCCAACCTTGGGATGCTGAAGTTAGGTTTGTAGTGACCACTTGTCTTCATTGATACGGGGATAAGAAAATAAAATTTGCAACAATCTTTGGTTTTTAGGGATCAAGCTAGCTGCCCAAAAGACACCTTCAAGCTGATTTATCTTACTGTTGCCATCAGATCTGGTAACGCTAACTTCCTTGGTCCAGACCCACTTAGATCCATGGCCATGTTTTATGGCAGTGGTGTAAACAGATTCCCTGTGCTTCTGTGTGTGATGAGAGAGCATGGGCAGGACCAGTACTCAAGTTAAACAGTCAAGCAAAAAGCACTGATGTTTCGTTACCAACATACTTTAGCTTTAATTGGGAGTTGGGAAATTTTATACAGAAAAAACAGAATAACTTGCATGGTGCTTCACATCTACCACTTTCAGGAAGTGACTATCTATTGTCCAGAGTCACAGCCTAAGGCCAGGCTGCAGAGTTTCTCTATGCTCTTTACATTGGAGAAGTAAGGGTGATGGCCCCTCATGACCTCACTGTGTTAAGAAGTCCTCCGTGTGGCTGCTAACCTGGCAAGACCACCAAGAACATATCCATTTCATCCTTTGAAGTACCTGCTTTGTGACCTTGGGCAAAGCAATTGGACTCCCTCTGATTTGCTTCCCTTGTTGTGAAGGGGAGCTCACACATGAGAAGGAAACTCACACAAGAAAGGCTTCGCTGAAACAAAACAAAACAAAACAAAACAAAACAAAAAAAGAAAGGCTTCGCTGTATGTCAAAAATAAACAACAGGACCTTAGAGCAGCTTATTGGGGTCTAATGTGAATGACACTATAGGTACTTCTCACAGTGAACCTTTGAGCATACTCATTAATGTTTTCAGGGTGCCAAGGCATTATGGAGTAAATTGCAACTTAGTCATAAAAAAATGAAATATAACCAAAAAAATTATATAGATCATCACGTTTTTTTTTTTTTGGTGAAATTTTTTTTTCTACAGGTAATTGGGACTTTCTGAATATGTGGGCCATAATGATTCCCCCATTCAAGTAATTCTCCCATGATTAAAGTACCTAAAATGGCAAGTCCTGAAACCTGCCTTGTAGCTAGTGGTTGAGTTTAGAGAATTCTTATTTATATAAATACAGCTTTTTGCACATATATTTAATGTGTTTGTAAGGTTAAAGCCATGTTCACCAAAACGACCATTGTTTGAGAATTTTCTCTCAACTGAAATTGAGGTTGCTGTGAATGAAAGAAAATTACCTTTTTGGGTCATTTTAGACCCGATCAGGCACATTCAGGGTGGTATGGCTGTAGACTTGGGTCATTTTAGAACTTAGAGACACAACAGGGGAAGGGGAAGAAAATAGCATTATGAATTATGTATCTTAGGCTCTTATTATCAAGCCAGTGATTCATTACTTGTTCTGTCTTATTCCATGATAAGACCCACCTGTGATAATATTGACTAAGTTTGAACCATAGGTTTATCTACAAATTCAAAATTCTAACTTTCTGAAATCTGAACACATCCATTTGCTCACATTAGCAGTGGAATTGGCCTCTTGTGAAGTGTCAGTGTGTTGGGATGATGAACAGGAAACCTGTAGTTTTATTTTTCCCATTAGGCACCTTCTGAACTCTCCTTTTCTCCAAGCACAGCTCCCCGAATACAATTTGCACGTTTGTGTCAGCCCCTTTGGTTCTTAGAACAGTCTCAAGGCTCAGTGTTGTTCCTTTGCAGACATCGCTCTCAAGATGTATTTATGCCTCTCTTCTCCCCACAAAGCAGGTCACACCTCCTCCTCACCTTCCTCCCCTTCATCTTCCTCCTCCTCCCTCTTTCACCTCTAGGCACCGAATTCTCTGAGGATGGGCAAGAGGTTGGGAGAAAAAGGCAAATTTCTCCTGGTTAAAGTAGGTGAAAGGGCAGTCTGTTCTGCCGGCTATTGTTGCCTCTCTGGCTGACACTGATGACCTTTTGTGTTCTTCTTCATCTGAGAATCCAAACGCTTGGACTCTCATGGGGTAGACACTCAGGTGGTTCTTTGGAGGACCCTATGGATCTCTCTCTCTCTTCAGCCCCTACTTCAGGAAGTTTCATCCTCAGACTGTCACTGCTCCAGGGACAGATCCTCTCTTGATTAGGTCTCCACAAGTCATTATAATGTTGAGGTGTTTGCTCAACCCTCTGGGAACTCCTGGATTCTTGCAACATCAGATGGTATAGGTTCAGACTGCTCCAAGTGCCCCATCTTGAACAGTCCTCCATGGTCATCATAGAGGAATGGTGATGTTCTGCTTGAGTTGGGAAGAGTGAGAGGAGGTGACACAGTAGCTGTGCTCATGAAAGAGCTCATGGACTCATCTCCTCACCCTGAGGAAAGCCTGTGAGGGAGCAGTGGGTAGAGTTGGGATGGTGAAGCCAGCAGGCTGCTCAAGAAAGAGATGGAGGCTTCCAGGTGAATCTCCTGACTGGTTGCGGATGGTCATTCTCATGTGAACTACATGGTTTTTGTGTCCATCATCAGCCTTGAATAGAAATATGCTGTCTACCTAAAATTGCTTCTCACAGATATCCCAATAAGACTGAGAGGGTTGATGTCCTCAAGGTAAAGATGAGAGAACATCCCACACATTTGTGTATCTTTACACACTTTCTACCTGTCCTCCTACTGAGACAGAAATAACAACCTCTTGAAACTTCCCATGATTAGCCTGACCTTTATGGTCTTTCCTCCTGGATACTTAATTTGGCACCTGGTTTAATCTGTTTTCATCCTATTTTATCTATCAAGTATATTTGTCTTTTTTCCCTCACAAGATGGTGAATTATTTGAAGATGAGAATCACATCTTCTAAGACTTACACTCTCTTTTTAATTGACTAAAAAATGCTAGACGTTTAGTAGGTACCTTAAAAATATTTCTTGATTGACCCAAAAAGGCAGCCTGCACTAGTTTTGGAAGCTTGGATTACTCACATAATTCCTTTAACTCCTTTTTATGGACAACTCTAATGGCCTTGAAGAGACCCATGATGGATGGATCCTCCCATCTCCTTCTTTTCATTCTATTGATAAATGAATGACCTTTGTCAGATTGAACCAAAGTGAGGCCCCATTCAAATGCATAAAAGGAGATTCCCTGACCCATGCATTCTGAGATCCAGAACCTGCAAATCATAGCTGGGTGTTTTGTTCTACAACTCCTTAATCTCCCTGGAAAAGGCTCTCTCAGTGCCTTATAGAGAAATCCAAGGGTATGGTTGAGAGGAACCAACAGCAAATATATGGAAAATGTATACATAATTTAATAAGCAGGAAATGTCAGCTCTGATATGTGTATAAAACCCTATGTATTCATAAGAACAATCCCTTTCTTGTTACTAAGCACAAACGTATTCTCCCCTAAGCATTAGGGGAACGTGAGTGACTTCACCTCCATCCCATTCTTGCTGCTACTTCCCTACATTCAGCTCTGTGGTGACCCTGCTCCTCTTTCTGGCCCTTCACTGAACTACATTGGATGGGCAAATACTTGTAGTCTGGCTGATATAAAAATGGCAGCAAGGCCTTCATCTAGCCAGGAATTATGGCTTAAGATACTGACTTTAAAATATAGAGTTTTCATGAATTAAACGCCCACCACCATTTGTGCTAAGGTAGAGGTCCCTTGAAGAAACTGGAAAAGGCATAATTCCCCCCAAGTTCCTCACAAGGAACTCCTTCCCAGGAATGGCTCTAGTTTTCTCCTCATGATTGAAGTGGCTGAGTTCTATAATCCACTCCGGTTTTGAGACAGACAAAAGCAAAAATTGGGATCAGCTAGACATGGATTTCCCATCTCTATGATTGCTTATGAATGGTGGGTCAAGTCATCTTTGGCCATCTCATCTGATCTCACAATGTCTTCATACAATTTCTGCCATTGATCCCTTTGCATACATGCAGAGGGGATACGGGTGCTGGGGTGCTTACTTATCAAAGGTTCCCCAGCCTGCAGCAGCCCAAGAGTGGGTGAGGGGACAAAGACTGCTGTTGTTTATGTTTTGTGCCCTCTTATGGTGACTCACATTTGCACAACAAATCAAAAAGTTGTGTTGCTCCATCTGATGCACACATCAAAATATTGATGCTGATGATAAGAAAACCTGACTAAACGAACAAACAAACAAACAAACAAAACCCTGGCATTTGTATGCACAATATTTTCCCATGTATCATTACTTGGATTCTTTTTTATTATTGCTGAGTTTTTCTGAGCGTGTTTCAAAATGTTTCCACAAAAGCATTCTTATTGACATTTATGAACTTAAACTTACTCCTCACTTGAGTTTGTAGGGAGACAGGAATGTAGTATCCCCGTGACCTCTCATTGTACTCCAGATGCCATGAGCCCTGCCTTTGTGGTGAATCTGGTGTGGAGACTAATTGCGGTGCCTTGAATGCAGAGCACAGAGAGTGCCCAGTAGTTAGAAAAGGAAACTGAAGGCACGCCAGCTGTTAGAAGAGCTTAATCCATCCAAGACCCAAGGTAAAAAGGGGGGAAAAAAGTAAAACCGTTTAAAAAGAACTCATTAAACCGGAGGCATTTAAACAGAGAAAATCTTAATCTTTCACAAATTGCTCATTTGAGTCTCAACTTAAGTGCATCCTTTGGCTGAAAATATCAACTTGAATAGTTACTTGAAAGTCATGAAACATTAGCAGAGAAACTTTAATTAAAAATAGCCATTGCTTACTGCTTTGAGAGAATTTTCCTCTTAGGGGAGGGTCTTTAAACTGCTTGCAGTGTCAAATTTGCTTTCATTCTAATGATAAGCCTTGACAACTGAGAACAATAGCCACGTGAAATACTTTACTGACATGCAGGGCTGTGCCCACAGAATAATCTCTTCTGCAAAGGGGACCTGTCACCCCAAGAAGCACAGCATCTCTGCAAAGTGAGGAGCGGGGTGGCATCTCTGTAGTGCATCAGCCCCGTTTCTGTGAAATCTTTGATCATATATTCCACCCTCAGTAAAACGGGTATGAATATCCTTTTGATTAACTGTGCACTGCTCTTCCTTGTGCATTAAGTTATTGACCCTCTTCAAGGTTGAAGAGACCCCCATGAGTTCATAAACAGACTTAAGTCTTGCAGGCTAATTTCTATCACTCAAATCCTGAAAATGATCCCTCGGTAAATAACACCCTGCTGTCTTCAAAGAGCCTTTGAGGAGCTTGTTTTAGGTGAGTTAACCCTGACTTTGCAATGGATCTTATTGCCTAGCTCCCCATCTGGAGCAGGTCCTGGCAGCCTGCTCCAGCCCCTGCATGTCAGCTCAGCAACTGGTATCGCGGCCAGAATCCAAGCTGTGCAGTCACACCTCCTGCCCTCTGCCACTTGTCAGCGGTGTTAGAGAAGTTGCAGCAACTTTCCACACCTCTGTTTCAATATCTGTAAATCAACGATTCCTGTCTCATAGGGTTGTCATGAGGATCACAGGAAGTAATGCCTAGGAAGGCTTTCTAGGTGCCTGGCACACAAGAGGGACTCAATCCACAATAACTGTTTTATTGTTATTTTTATTCCACAAATCTTTGCTGAGATCCTACTATGCTTCAGGTGCCGGTCTAGGCCACTTGGGATATCAAGAGGAAATGATGAGTCCCTTGGTCCTAGAAGCTCACAGTCTGAAAGGAGTAGACAAATATGTGTACCATGAGAGTTCAGGGTGATCCCGACCTTGATGGAGGATTCCTGGGATATTTGGGAGCATCTGCCCAGATGTGGGCTCTGACAGAGACACCTGCAGGGAATTCTGAAGGCTGGGTGAGAGGTGGACATAACAAAATGTTTCCCTTGACAGGGAGAGCTTGAGCAGAGACCCTGAGGTTTGGAGGGGCATGGAGGGGTCTGGAGTCACCGACGCTAGGTAGGCAGTGAATGTGCCCAATCAGAGGGACCTCAGAGATGGTGTGGGACAATGGGAAGTCACCAAAAAATGTAAGGAGAGGAACTATTTTGATGATATTTTTGTCTCAGGAGATAGGTTTTCCACAAATATGAGGAAAAGACTGGCTTCCATTGGGAATTTGGGAGGAACATCCCATGGAGAGAGGGAGAACCTCTTGTTTTTGTGAAAAATGGGCTCCCACGGGGAGGTGGGGGCTGGGCACGTAGGAAGAGACCACAGTGATAGGAGGTTGGTGTGGACAGCGCTAGCAGCACTGAAGGTGGGGGTGGAGGTGTCCAGAGGAGAGAAGGGGGAGGACAGGAACATTGGAATTGGTGGGCATGGGCACTCTCATTGTGCAGCATGGAGTGAAGCCCTCCACCTGTAATCCTGGTTAGGAGAAAGAACAACTCTGAGGGGGCGAGGTGTCTGGCTGCCTGAAATCCCACCTTCCACTCTTTATAGTCTCTGATCTTGAGCAAGTGACTATCTGCAAGCCTTGGTTTTCTCACACCGAACTGGGACTAGTAGCACCTTCCCCTGGGCCATGTGGGCATCTAACAAGGGAATGAGTTTGCAGAACAAGGCACCAGGAGCCTGAGGTTTGGTCAGGTGGCCCAGACTCAACCAGTGGCAAGGGTCATCAGAATAGTGTGAGGCCATGTAAATCAGGAGGGGTCCTATTTGAGGTTTTGCCATTTGTAGTTCTGGGTCCTATGAAAAGAGATACTGGGCTTTGCAGCCAGGAAGAGGATTTGAATAGATCCTAAGGGCATTCTGATCCTATCCAAGCTGCAGAACTAGTTGCTATGAAAGTCACCCAGATAAATCTCAGTCCCTTGGCTCAGGGAGCTGGGAACTGGGGAAGGAGCCCAGGGTAGAATCAGAGAAGTCTGGCTACAACACTCACCCTGTTGCTCCTTCCTATGTCACCACCTTAGGCAAGTTTCTCACCTTCCCTGAATTGTGTTTGCTCACCTACAAAATGGGGATGATGATGCTTGCTTTCTGGGGCACTAGAGGAGGTTTAGGGGTGACACATGGCAAGAGATTGCAGGCAGTGGCTTAATTATCATCAGGGGAGGTGCAAAATAATTTCAAATAGTTGTGTAGCACAGAATCAGGAGCACTACTGGGGAAGGATAAGGTGTTAAGAATAAGGTTCCCAGGAGGAAGGGATCATTTTCAGCTGAGATAATTAGGAGAGCCTTCCCCCGTAGGACATGGGACTTGCTCTGGTGCTGGGGGAAAGGCGGGGATTGTATGGTGGCTTCACCACTTTGACATGGCCAAGTGGCAGCTGTTTCCCAGGATCCAGCTCCATGTGTACAGTTGAGTTAAACTGGGCCATGGGGCATTTCCATGAAATTTTGAAGGTAGAGAAGAAGCAACAACCATGTTATTTCAGCCTTTGGGAGGTCAGTAAAGTGTCCAGGCACCACTTGTTTACGTTGTCCTTATCTGCTGGCTTAGCTGAGGTGGCTTCCACTGAATGTCCACTCTGCTTCTCCAGCTCCTAGATGGGGGTGGGCTTGGCTCCATCACAAAAAGTGCCACCTTCTTCTGCAGGATACCCTGCCACCTGTTACAGATAGGGACAGGGCCTCTCACCCCTGGGAAAACACAGGAGGGCCTCCAATGGTGTAACTGCAAACCTGCTTCCCCACTGTGCTCCTGTGGATAAAGTCCCCTAGCTAAACCACTCTCCTTATCACAGGGACCAGGCAGAGAGCTTGCTCATTGCTGGCAGCAGGCTTTAGTTCCCTGCCAGCCTGCAGAATTACTCAAACAAGCCAACCATGTCCTCCTGATCCTACAAAGCCTGCTCACACAGCCCTGGTTGTTCACTCTGTTCTTGAGTGTAACCCTCACGTGGCCCTGCATGGTGTGTCGTGTCATCCTCCCCTGGCTGTGAGGGTGTGTGACCAACAAGCTGCTGCCGGTCTTACCTGTCTAGTGTCAGGTGCTATGTGTTTGATCATCCCATAACCCTGCGGTTGTATTCCTCCCCTCACCAGTGAGGTAAAGAAGCCGTGTTCAAAACAGATCCACACAGGTTCCCATGTTCTCATGGATTCAGGTTCCAGCATGTGGGTTCCACTTGTCCTTGCTCTCTCTCATCTGATACCAATCCTTCCTTCCCCACTCACTGTCTTCTTCCTTGTGGATGTTAAGGACCAGCATCAGACCAAAACCCATAGCTTTTCAGGGATCAGTTTCCAGAACAGTGTGGATCAATGCATGGGTCATATAACTTACTTTTTCTCCCTGGAGGCCCTTTTCTGCAAGTAGCAAAAACATAATCTCCCTAATTCACAGTAAACACAGTGAATATTCAGGTTCCTTTCCTCTCCAGTCAATCAGGAGTGGGGGTTCTGTGAGCTGACCCTGTGCTCTTAGGCTCAGCATTCCATGCAGATGGGCCCCCACGTCTCCTCTACTCTCTGATCCCCATCACATCAGAGGCTACCTTCTCCCCTTGGGTCTAGTTCTGGGGTGGGTTCATGGCTCCTTCTCAGACATCTTGTACACATCTAATTATCTTCCTTTCCCATCTCTTTTCTGGTTTAAAGACTACTTTTCTCTCAGGAAAAGCAAGTATTTTAAAAATCACTTCGTTTTCTCCTGGAGCTATTGCTTAAAAAAAAAAAAATCACTCTCAGATGTTAAGAACTTGACATCTTTCTTATTTCTTTCCGAATGACCTGTGACTTTGTTTTGAAGCAATGGCATCCTCTAGTTCCAACTGCAGACGGCTATGGGGCCAGTGGGGGAGGAGGGCACACATCACATTCTAAAATCCCAGATGGAGGACAAAAGAGATGCAGAACCTAGTGTTATGAACTAAATATCTGTGTGTCCTCAAATCCATATGTCAAATCCCTAAGTTCCAATATGACGATATTTGGAGACGGGGTTTTGGGAAGATAATTAGGTTTAGATGAGATCATGAGGGTGGAAACCCATGGTGGGATTAGCACCCTTATCAGAAGAAGAATGGAAACCAGAGGTCCTCATGCCTGTGTCTACTCACTGAGGAAAGGCCATGTGAGGACACAGCAAGAAGGAAGCCAGGAAAGGAGGCCTCACCAAGTATCCAATCTGTGGGCCCCTTGGTCTGGGACTTTCTGCCTCCAGAACTGTGAGAAACAAGTGTCATTTAAGCCCCTCCATCTGTGGCATTTGCATGGCAGCCCAAACATACCAAGACAACAGGTGAACCATGGGTGAGAGCTGATTCCAAAGGAGAGTCAGGGACAGGTGCTCCTCTCCAGGTGGTCAGGAAGGCTGGGCCTTGGGAAGGCCATTTGATGCCACACTCAGGGATATTTCCTGACCTTCAAGAGAGTGTTTTGGGGAGGATGTAGAAAGAAAACAAGATTGTAAAGGGCTGGGAAGTAAGCAAGGATCGTGAATATGGGAGTGCTGAGTGTCGGCCACCTACGAGATCTTACTAGATAGAAGTGGGGAAGATGACAGAAGCTTTAGGGCCTACAGGGGACATTCAGAATTTAGCAGCAGGAGGGAAAGATATGTTTAGGCCAGGGAAACTTGAGCGTTTTGGAACACAGAGGAGAAAGAGCCAAATAAAGGGAGAGATCTCCACACTCAGAAATGAGAAACCTATTTTGGAATATTGGCTATACTTTTTGGTAACATGGTGATCTTGGACAAGATACCAAATCTCTCTGAGCTTCATTTTCTTCATTGTGTAACTTCTGAGAATGATAAGTGTATCTCGCAGGCTTGCTTTGAAAAGTTTTACTATTATTAATTTAAAAGGGCTTTGCATGATATACAGCTACTTCTGTAAGTAGGGACACATATATGGTACTTACTGTTTGTCAGGTCTTACTCTCCACTTAAATGCATATTAACTTACTGAGGTGCATGTACTAAATGTCTTTCAACTTAATTCTCAAAGCAACACTGTGAGGTAATTAGTTTTATTATTTTCGTTTTACAAATGAGGCACAGAGATGCTAATAACTCACCCAAGAACACAGAGCTAACAGTTGGCTGGGAGACTGGCTCCTAATCACCATGCAACCCTGTCCAATGCCAAGTGAGTTTTCAGGATTAAAATTGATTATGTGGTTGACTGATTAGGTGCACAGAGAAAAAAGAAAGGATAATTACTGGAAGTCAATAGTAAAGAAGGAACGAAAGGATGGGATCAATAGCCCAAGTGGAAAGGCTGACCTTTGAAGGATGAGGGACAAGAGGAGAAAAAGACAAAGTTGCAAGGTGATACTAAGGGTTTGAGAACCTGTACTCAGGCTCTCCTAAAGCTGATCGGATCCATTCTCCAAATCTTGACTTGAGCTAACGAATCTTTTTCTCACTTAAATCAGGATATGTTTGTTGCATGTTCACTTACTTGAATCTGAAGGATGATAACTGAACATTCATGGAATTTGGAGTCTGCTGGTGGAGAAGAGAGGTGGAGCAGGCTGTCACTGTGTGGTAGTGACCAGACCCTGTCTAGTTGTCTCTATTGGTGTCCTCAGGTTGCCCTAATAAGTTGCACCAACTGGGTGGCTTACATCAACAGAAATTTATTCTCTCAAAGTTCTGGAGGCAAGAAGTCTGAAATCAAGGTGTTGGTAGGGCCATGTTCCCTCTGAAGGCTCTGAGGGAGAATCTATTGCTTGCTCTTGATGATGCTGGTAATCCTTGGTGTTCTGTGGCTTGTAGATGCAGCACCCCAATCTTCCTCCAGCATCACATGGTTGTTTCTCTGTGTGTCAGTGTCTAAGGAGAACAATCGTATTACACTAGGGCCCACTCTAGTGGATTATGACTTCAATTAAATTTGAGTCTGTTTTGAAATAAGGTCACATTTAGGTACCAGAGTTAGGACTTCAACATATATATATATATTTTTACTTCAACATATTTTGAGGGGGACATAATCTTCCCACTCTACACTTACACATGGTCATATGTGGCATAATATGATTATCTTGATATTGTCCTCTCCATTCCTCCTGTCTTTCCACAAGTGTTCAGGCAACTTTATGTCTCTCAGATTTCAAGGGAGGAGGTGACGCTGTCTAGCATAAAGGCCAAATTTTTTACTTGGAGTTTCAAAAGTGGTTCTTGAAATTCACTGTAAAGATAATAATCTTTACAAACCAAGGGATTTTTGATATGTAAGAGTTGGGCTTTGTTGAAAAACAAAAGGATTTGTGAGTTTGGGCAGGAAAGCTTGGAGGACCGAGTACAGAGAGAATAAAATAAGCCTGATTTCTGCAGAAGACAACAGAATGTAATGCAAAGGCCACTCCTTGCAAAAGAAAGTAAGCATTCAACAAGCAAGGTGCTTTGGAGGCAACGAGATTAGAACAGAGCTGTTTGTAGCTGTCTGAGAAGACTCCTGTAGGCAATTTTAAACTCTAAAGAGGCAAGAATCATGCACAGAGGTTTGAGGATCCCGATAAGAACAATCTGGAAACACTGCGAACAGATCCTAAATAGATGACCTAAGGTTGATGCAGGTATTTAGCGAGATAGGTCCCAAGACAATCTCAAGGTCCCGCACATTCCAGGGAGGGGCAGGCCCCCAGGGGGGCCAGAGTGCCCACCAAGTCAGGCCAGGGGAACATAGTGGCTGTGGCAGGGACCACGGGCCTTAGCACTCACTGGCTGTCAGCATAGAACACCGAAAGACCATGAGGGTCAGCTTCACCGAGATCTAGGTTGTAGCAGGGCCTGGAAGCCAACCCTCACCCCCCGCTAGCCTGTCCTGAACTTCCTCTCCCAGAACTTAGGTCACCACAAAAACACAAAGAAGGGGCAGGAAGGAGTCCATCATTTGGATAACTACTTACCCCCAACAGGCTGAGTCCTAAATTGGAAGTGGCTAATTTCCTTGGAATGAGTTTTAATGTTTTAAAGATTTTATTTATTTATTTATTTATTTATTTATTTATTTATTTATTTATTTATTTGAGAGGGAGAGAGAGAGAGAAGCAGACTCCCCACCGAGCAGAGAGCACAACATGGGGCTCGATCCCAGGACCCTGGGATCATGACCTGAGCCAAAGGCAGATGCTTAACTGACTGAGCACCCCAGGCACCCCCAGTTTTAATTTTTAATCACCAATTTAAATGGAAGCTGAGCTCAGTTATGGAGGAACAAGATAGTTACATCTGTACATAGCTGAGGCTTCTTAATATGTGTATTAGTTACCTCTCACTGTGTAACTTAAGCGGCTGGGGACAATGCAGAGTCATAGTCTCATGGTTTTTGTTAGTGAGAGTTTGGGGTGGGAGGTAGCTGGGTTCCCAGCTTCAGGGTCTCACCAAACTGCAATGAAGGGACTGACAGGACCTAAGATCTCATACAAATGCTCTTTGGGAGAAGAAAGCATTTCCAAGTTTGCTCAAGTTTTTGGCAGAACACATTTCCTTGTACCTACAAGACTGAGGACCAACTGTTGGCCGGAGGCTGCCCTCAGCTTGCAGGGATCTCCCCACAGTCCCCTGGCAAGTAGTCTTCCCCATGGGTAGTTCACAGCATGGCATCTACCTCCTAAAGGCTGACAGGAAAGTGAAAGCGAGGTGGTGAGGTGGCGAGCAAGGTCAAGTCTTACATGACCTAATCATGGGAGTGACCAATGACCACCTTTGCCACATTCTGTTGGTAGAAAGAACATCACAGGTGCTGGCTACACTCAGAGGAAGGGGATTGCACAAAGGCATAATAAATAGCAGAAGGCAGGGGTCAAGGGGGTGGGGCACCTAAGGGTCTGTCTGTGACTATATGCAAATCTTTAAATTTGCTATACATGCACCATTGGCTGCATACAGCTTTCGTTCTAGTGTATGAGGTCAGTAACCACTGACCAATGACGTCAGTGAAGTCTTGCCAGTTTTGTAAAGTTCTTTTAAAGGTTATAGGAGTTAGAGAAGCTCTCTGTGGAACTTCACATGGAAGCGCCGTAAATCCTACCTCACTGCTGAAAGATGGGAAAGGAAGCAGGACTCTGAGGAGGCTGCAAGAAGGAACGAGTTCCAAGTGGGTGTGCTGTGACCGTTTCATATGCCGCCAGGGTCCAAATGGATGCTTATATGTGTTTAGTCAAGCATTACTCAATATAATTTGGCTATTAAAGGAAAGATATAACATTTGAGAAACAAGAACTTGTTTTTGCTACTTTTATTAAGAGCGATAAATAAGAAAATACAGGAGAACACGTAGCTACATGACATTAATGACTACTTAAAATTTTTAAGCATGCTTCTTTTAGAGTGATAGTGGAACAGTTTCTTTTGAAGTTTAACCCCATAAATGCTGTCATTTATACATTTTTGGTAGACAACCTTTAAGAAGTGGCTTTAATTAGCTTCTCTTTGTATCCCTCTCCAGCCCCTCTCCAGCCTTCTCCCCTCCTCCTTCTTCCTTAATATATGTTGATATAATTAGTTTTATGAACCAAACGGGCTCACATCACCAGAAGACATGATAAAAAATTGAAAAGGCACTGCATAATTAAACATTTAAACATGATTAAGCACACTTACATATATGCTCTTGGGCTAGGAACTGATTTCAGTACCATGGACATTCACCAAATAGAAAGCTCCTGGGAGTGTTTGCCTTATGCTGATACACACACACACACACACACACACACACACACACACACACACAAATATAACAAAATGACCCTTCTCAGTCCAAATGTTGAAACAGTGTTTGGAAGTGAGTGGGATGCTTGTTGGGACATTCTCCATTGACAGATGTTACTCGGCATCCATGGTCTTATATACGTGGGTCAAAGGAATAATTAACCACGACTGTAAACACTTATTAATCACCTATACATACCAAACACTTGTTCTGAGCCTTTTAGATGTGTTAAATCTTTCCATACTCCAACATCCCTGAAAGAAGTTGGTATTATTTTCCATGCTTTACATATAATGAAATTGAAACATGGGAAGCAACTGCCCAAAGGTTACAAGCTTATCCATGGTAGAGTCCAGAATCAAATCCAGTAATATGACTGGCTAATCTCATACCATTAATCACTATGTTTTAAGATTCCAGGAGGTTTAGTGCACATGTGCAAGTCAGTGCAAACTCAGTCTTTGAAATGACCTAAAGAAAAGTAAGACCTCTTTGAGCTATTTCATTAAGTCTCAAGATTAACTGCTTGATGTAAAGACCCTGGTGTGCTGTGTGCTCAAGCTTTAGTGGTTTCCATATGTATAATGGGGCAGGTTCTAATGAAGCCCATTTTCCTATATTTACTATTTTTGGCCCAAAGCCTAGCTCATGATAACATTGTGTGAAGTGGCATCTTTTTTTGGCCCTTTTTAAAAATATTGTGCTCAACTCAAGTCAACAATCTCTTGCCCCATGTGTTAGCAATATTGAGTTTCTCTTAGCAGGGAGCTGGAAGGATGAATCAGCCACAAAGTGGGGTATTACAAAAGAAGCCTTAAAAAAAACCAAAGTCAGATTTCTGGAAATCATGTTAAAGGTTCCACATGTATTGCAAGACCTATAAATATCTCATCTTCTGTATTTGAAAACCTTTACTGTTGGTCCAAATGTTAGTCCTCATTAGGTTATAAACCTGGAAAGGATTTTGTTGTCAAAGATAAAAGACAAACTATAAAACTGGATGCTTCCTAGCTGAGTCCAACCCTGCTGAAGAAACCAATGACTTGTCCTTGACTTTAAAGCCCTGTTCGATTTACCTATTCCTCAAGCCTGTCAATCCAAATGAAAATGTCCTTTGTGGAGTTTCTGCTTTAGCAGTGTCTTGTCAGTTCTTCATCTGTGAGAAGGCCTGGGCCAGGGTGTTGGGGGTGTGGTGAGGGGTGGTGGTGGTGGTGGTGGCAATTTAATGCACAACAAGCTTCCACCTAACTTTCTATTAGAGACAACATCATTGGGCTCTCGCACTGGTTACCATTTGCCTTCCCCAGGCTCTCAGGTCAGCTTCGGAGCAGATTCTCCAAAGCTAACTTCTGTCACCTTAAGAATGCAGAAGGGCATTTTACATTTCAAACAGAGAGTAAATATGGTGGCTATTAGGGAGTGAAGGGGAGGCTTTAAGATTGATGACCTTTGGGCAGCCTGGGTGGCTCAGCGGTTTAGCGCCCTCTTCAGCCCAGAGCCTGTTCCTGAAGACCCAGGATTGAGTCCTACGTCGGGCTCCCTGCATGGAGCTGCTTCTCCCTCTGCCTGTGTCTCTGCCTCTCTCTCTCTGTGTCTCTCATGAATGAATAAATAAAATCATTGAGTATTGAGTATACTTGAGTATACTATACCATTGAGTATTTTTGACTCCCTTGTCAAATATTATTATTATTATTTAAAAGATTTTATTTATTTATTTATTCATGACACACACACACACACACAGAGAGAGAGAGAGAGAGAGGCAGAGACACAGGCAGAGGGAGAAGCAGGCTCTATGCAGGGAGCCCAATGCAGGACTCGATCCCGGGACTCCAGGATTGCTCCCTGGGCCGAAGGCAGGCACTAAACCACTGAGCCACCCAGGGATCCCCCCAAAATATTATTGAACATGTAATACATACTAGGCACTAGGATAGGTACGGGGGTAGAACGAAATATGAGACCCGGCATTAGGTATGCCTTCCTAGCAATAGAACTTGGGATGTAAATTTATATGCAAAAAATTTATTACAATGCTACCAGGAGAAAGCAAAACAGGAGTGGGGGAGGGAAGTTGGAAGAAGAAACAGTGATATCTGGCAAAGTCCCAATTTAGATGGTTTCATAGAGTTTTGGAGCATAAACTGCAGTTTGGATTTTGCTTCATATGGAGGCAAGGGAGCTGGACTTCCATAGTCTTGTGCTTGTTGATCACTGGCTAAATTCTTTCTTGGAAATGTTAATTTGATTGTAGACATGTTGATTCTCTGTGCTTGTAGGAAAGGTAATCCCAGTAGCTCAAGAGCAGTGCACTGATAGAAGTTGTAGGGGCTGTCTCTAGGAGAGCAGCCCACCAAAGCTGATGTGTGGGCACTTGGAAAGATTAAGATATTTGAGGAGTCTAGGTGAAGCTCCAACATGTCCATATAGTCCAGCCCATATTCTGTCTAGATTTACTTCCTTCTCATATTACATTCCCTCCAGCCTATCATGGCTTCTTCAAGATTGGGACTGAGTTCAATTTCTGTGGGAAACCCTTTAAGAAGAGAGTTAGTGGGACAAAATGTAGCCCCTGCTGCTGTAACTGATCCCAAAGCAGTATCTGATGTTTGTTATCTATTCCCTCTGGCATCCATTCTAGATAACCTTTGCCATTGGCTATCACTTCTGCTGGACTGGGTGGTTTGTTTAGCGAAGTCACCAAGACACTCATCCCTGAGGATGGAGCCTCTGGTGACTATTGCTAACTGCCCAAGCACAGTTAAAAATGGGCACGGGAGCTCCAAGAGGTGCCCTAGTGAATCAACTACATGGTGAATACATCCCTTTCTGCACTCGGGACATGAAAACCCTGCCTCCTTATGATGATCAAAGTCAAGTACTGCTGATCTGCTGTTAGAGAGAACCTCAAATGACTAGGTAGCAGCTATGGCTTTAAGTTTAACATGGCTTTTACTATGTCTCCTGTTGGAAAGAGCTCTCCTCTGGTAAGTGGCCTCTAGATCTGTAGAACCTAAAGTTTTGGGGATAAAATCACAAATTCCCTTGTGAGTTGCTGGAGGTGATGGTCAGTAAGGTCATTCCTTCCAAATTTTGGTTTCTGGATCCATGTCTTTTACCACTGGGATCTTAGTACCATATAATGACTGTTGGTTTAAGATATATACTACATCCTGGAGGACCACAGTACCCCCAACTTCATAGGGTGTTGTCTCCATTCTAGCATCTTGGCCACATCTTCAAAATACCATTATCATGCTCTATTATTACTTATACACATTGTAGGACCAGTAGACCCATCATCATGCGCCCAGTGTCACACTTTCTTTGCCATTAGTGGTCCCTTTTTTCTATATGTTTATTTTTTTAAGATTTTATTTATTTATTTATTTATTTATTTATTTATTTATTTAAGAGAGAGAGAGAGAGAGAGAGAGAGAGAGAGAGAGAATGAATGAACATAAGTAGGGGGAGCAGCAGGCAGAGGGAGAAGCAGGCTCCCCTCTGAGCAAGGAGCCCAATGTGAGGCTCAATCCCAGGACCCCAGGACCATGACTTAGGCTGAAGGCAGACGCTTAACAAACTGAGCCACCCCGGCACCTCAGTAGTCCCTTTGTTCTAGACAATATTTTGTTATGTGGAACCCCATGTTGGTACATTTGTTACTCCAGCTCTCTGATGTGTGGACCTCAGCATTGGGGCAGGAAGAGCAAAATGATGTATGTGAATCTTGATCATGATTCACTGCCCTTTCTAAGCTAGAAAAGAATAAGGAAGATGTCAAACACATTATACTTCAAAGTCCTGGGCTCAGACTTTCATCTCAGAGAGAAATGAAGGGTAAGGTATAGCTTAGCAGGGTAGTTGTCCTGCTCATAGGCAAGGCACCTTAGATTCCACACCCTATGCCAGTCAATCACTGGTAAGGTCTCTTCATCCCAGGACATAAACTCCCAGGCACCTCTTGCTCTCTTCACTTGTATGTAAAAAGTGGCTCCAGCAACTAAAGAGAGTTCTTCCAAAATGAGTCACATGTACAGTAATTTGAAGCCAGAAGATGGGCAGAGGACTTGAGTAAAAGAGATGTGAGGAGTTCTAGATGAAGTGTAGACAGTGTTTGCTCATGGCTGAGAAGAGACACAAACCCTAAGCAAACTGTTATAATTCAGAGTGGTAAGTGCCATAACAGAGGCAAAGGCAGGCAATTCCAGGGTCAGTGAGCCTGTCTCTTCCTTGGCCTCAAGAGTGTGAGAAGAAAAAGGAATAATTATGTACCAGGAGGTAACCTCTGAGTTGAGCTGAGCTCATAAAGATGGGCAAGGATTAGAATAGACAAATGGAAAAGGGGATATGATGTTCCAGGTAGACAAACAGGCATGTGTAAAATCATGAGGATGAGAGACTCAGTTCAAGTATTTAAGAAATTGAAAGAAAAGTGTGTGTGTGTGTGTGTGTGTGTGTGTACGCGTAGGTGTAGAGTATGGTGGGAGATAAAGGGGTGTTGATAGAGATGAAAGAGTAGTCTAGTTTAGGCGGACTACAGTAGATGAGAACCAGATGATGAATGGTCTTAAATGCCATACTGAAGAGTTTGGATATTTTATTCAAGGCAATAGAAAATAATTTAAAAATATTAAGCAGGAGATCCCTGGGTGGCGCAATGGTTTGGCGCCTGCCTTTGGCCCAGGGCGTGATGCTGGAGACCCGGGATTGAATCCCACGTCGGGCTCCCGGTGTATGGAGCCGGCTTCTCCTTCTGCCTGTGTCTCTGCCTCTCTCTTACTGTGTGTGTGACTATCATAAATAAATAAAAATAAAAAAAATAAGCAATAAATTTCTCAATGAAAATTGCATGCTAAGAAGGCTAGTATGGCACTGGTATAGAGGATGAGATCTGATAGTGTATAATATTGGAGATACTAAAACCTATTCCAGGAAGTCATCGCGATAATCCATGTGAAGAAGAACAGAGCAGTTGTGGAGAGATTAAGAAGCAAGGGGGAAGTATGAGAGGATAAGAGACATGGTTAGTGGCTGTGGAGGCGAAGGAGAGTCCTGGATTGGATGGTAAAGCTGTAACTGGGATGGGGACTCAGGATGAGTGGAGCCAGGAGGAGTGAGGTCATACATAGTCATCAGCATTGAGCAGACTGATTTTGAGTTTTGCATGGAACGTCTAAATGGAGATGTCCAGGAAGCTGCTGGATGTGCACTGACAACTCAGTGCAGAAGTTCAGGCTGGAGAAATAAATTAGGAATCAGTAGAATGCAGATGATAATTAAAGCTATGATTGCAGATGGGATACTAAAATTGTCAAGGGTAAAAAAATAAAATAAAATAGTCAAGGGTGAGAAATAAATGCACAAGGGTGAGGGTAGACATCTGGGAAAATACACTTTTGAAAGGAGCTTTGGAAAATGAGAACCTCATCAATAAAATTGAGAAGACTTATCCCAAAGAGCAGAAGAACCAGAAATCAGGAAGAAATTTCTCCAGTGCTGTGGAGGAGGTTGACCAAACTGAGGGGCCATGGGACCAGGGCTCAAGGAAGTCTTCTATGTTTTTGAGGAAGTCAACTTCAGGGGATGAAAATAGGTGGTGAGGGTGCGTGACGTTGGTGCACACTTCAAGGTGCTTCATTGACAAGGAGAATGGGGACCGGCAGTGCCTGTAGTGAGTGGAGAATTGAAGGAGAGATTTTTTTTTTCTTGATGTGAAAGAATATTTCATCACATTTGAATATTTTTACATATGAAGATGAGAGGAGATAGGACTGAACAGGGGAGTGTGGGTCTTAAAAAGGTGGGAGAGTTTGAGATCCAGACTACAGATGGATAGATGAGCTGCAGGTAGGCGCGGGACACTTTTCCTACTGCCCTAGGAAGGCAAGAGTAAGGGTGGGTGTAGGCTCAGAAGAGTTTGGCAGTGTGTGTAGGAAAAGGAAGCTTTTTCTTGGTTGCTGTCTGCTAGAAGTGAGGGCAGGAGATGGGATAGGGGTTCGGAGAAGGTCCTGATGGTTTGACCTGACCCAGGTGGAACTGGGGTAGCATCAGAAGTGCTGGCCTTCTAGGAGCCTCAGTTACAGAACACTGGTGTACATTTCCAAGAGTGAGAAATATGATGTCCTGGCAAATATGAGTCACTGGGGCTGTACCCACCAAGGACAGACAGACACCAGCCTTGTTACCAATGGTGGCAACAGCAAAAGTCAATTTTCTGTGACTCTCACAAAAGGGTTATCAGCACAAACTTAGAAATCTGCTAAATGTAAAAATAAACTTATTTAGAAGGACCTGAGGGAAGGTCAATCTCTTCAACATCAGTATGTGAGATTTTATGGAACATGCAGTGAAGTCGCTGTTACCTGAAAACTTCAGAAGTGGAAGTTTTGATGAAACAGTCATATTCTCTTGTCACGTGGCCAGGAAGTCAGAATCAGGTTTCTTTACTTTCCCCTCCCCTCAGGATAAAGAGCACACACACAATAATTAGCTGAATTTAGGAGTTTATTAAAAAGGTTAAAATCTGCCTTATACCCTGGGCTTACGCATATTTAGAGCACCCTTTTTGAATTTTACAGAACATCTGCACATCTACATTCACTTCATAAACATCATTTAAAAACATTTACCGGTTTTGGCTGATGCCTGGGCTGGATGTAGGAGTTAAAAAATAAATAAATAAATAAATAAAAAGAATGTAATGCAGTCCTCACCTCTCACATACAGTTCCAAGGAGCTCAGATATTTACCCAATGAGATTGACACCAAGAAGGATCATCTCCTTGTTGAGCTGGAAGGGCCCTGGAGAGCTGATCCAATCAGGTCTGTTTGCAGATGTCTAAACCAGATGGCCAAGCATGAGATCTCACGGTGAGTTCCCGGACTTGTTGGTGCTACAGCTGAGTCTCTCTGCACAATGTTCTTGCTATTATACCATGTGCCTTGCCAGCCCCAAATCCTCCTATGACGCAATACCATTAGACATACAAAATTTTCATATTCAGCAGAATGGACACATAGGGAGGCAAAGAGACAAAGGCATCTTGAGAACAATTTTTGGCTAGAATGGATGCTGGAGGGTTTCCAGTTAGCTCTATAGCCGCTGGAATGTCCCCTTGCTGCTTGCTCTGATAACCCTTGTTGGAAGCATCTTCATTATGCTTGGTTTGACACAAAAAACTCTTAACTACTCTTAAAGGAAACATCATCTCCTTGATGTTGAAGGTTAGTTCTTGCCACATGATTGGGCTGACTGTCTTCACCAAGGTCCACCATGCTGAAGATTATGAGAAAAGTTAAGTGGAAATTTCAATGGAACAGGAATGTTCTTTTGCCATGTGGCCAAGCAGTTCAGAAAAATAGGTAGTGTTGGCCTAACAGTATGTCTTTACTTAACTTGTGCTTTGCTCTGCATGTGCAGAGTGCATCTGTTTGGACTGTCAGCAGATTCCTTTCCTGGTCAATGGCAGGGCAACTTCCCACCTTGATGGGAACATAGATGTTGGAGTTTGCTGACATGGTGTGTGTGACATGTTTTATCTGTGTGTTATTGGGTGTGGGCACAGTGGTTGCATGGAAGATTGTGCTCTCGCTCAGGTCAAGGGTTGAATGCTAGATCAGCATGCTGGCACCATTATTGCTCCATCTCAGAAGCTGAACTTTATAAGACACTTAAAATTTTGGATCTGGAAATAAGAAGTGTCTTTTTGATAGATTGTTAAATATTTCTTCCTGGTGTGGCAAAAGGAGGTCCCATCTTTTTACTAAGGCATTCAGCCCTTAGGGAAACCTCAGAGAATGACAAATTAAGACAAATACTGAATTAATAATTCTTTGAGAACCTAACTTTGTGCCCACATACAGCATGAATGGAAATGCTGCCTTCCCTCTGATTGTGACCCTCTGAGGCCCAGGTGGTCTTGGTAACCCCTCTGTAGTAGCATAGCCTTGGGCCCTGTCATCTCAAGGACATTTCTGAGCACCTTCCCTTTATTACACACAGGATTGTATAGCTCAGTTGTTTCTCTCTCTGTGGTAGGGTTTTCTTTGAAGCAGAACACAACCCTCTCTGGGGAGGCACAATGCCAGCGACAATAAACATTGCCTTTTCTTCTTACAGTTGGCTTGAAGTTTCTGGAACACAAAGAGCTTTCCAGCTTTGCCAAGCTTGTCTTGGGAGATGAAACAGGCACTCCTTGCCATGTGCTCAAAGTTACTTTACCCTAGCTTTCCCCCTTTCTGAAAGTGAGAGATTGAGAAAAGCAAAACAACAATAACAACAACATTCTCATCAAATTGCAAAAAAAAATTTGTGACTGAGTGGATCACACCCAGAAGCCTAAGCTGCAGGAATTCTGTTAGGGAGTAGAGGAGGCTGGCACTCTCCATGTCTAGTTTGCCATTGTCAGGGAAGTGTAGAGGGTACCATACTCAAAAACTAACAGGTTGGCTTGCCACAGTTCCATGGATGCTGGAAGAGGACATGAGTTTCCTGTCAGAGACCCAATGTAGTATTACAGCACAGTGATTGGCAAGAGTGCCACACTCTCATCAGTTCCCTTGTGCCCTCAAGGCCCACAGGGTAACGCAGAGGTGCTAGGTAGACTCTGTGCACACAGTAAGTTTGTGTCACAGTTGATGAACCATGAAGTTGAGAAAAATTGAGCATCTTTTCCATTTCAACAAATATTTGTAGGGTGCCTAACTGTGGACCAGGTGCTGATCTAGGAATGGAGGACACAATGAGAAAAATGGAGTTCTGTCCTTGTGCAGCTGACTGTTTTTTTTAAGATTTTATTTATTTATTTGAAAAATCTAAGGACTTCTTGGATTTGGATGAGAGATCCAAGGATTTGGATTTGGATCCATTTAGATTTGGAGAGAGAGAGAGAGAGTGAGATAGAGAGAGAGGGAGAGAGAGAGAGAGAGAGAGAGAGAGAGAGAGAGAGAGAATAAGCAGGGAGAGCAGAAGGCAGAGGGAGAGGGAGAAGCAGACGTCCTGCTGAGCAAGGAGCCCTAGGATCATGTCTTGAGCTGAAGGCAGATACTTAACTGACTGAGCCACCCAGGCACCTCTGTAGTTAAACTTCTTGTTGGAAAAGACAGATAGTGAAAAAGAACCATTATAAATAAGTAAATTACATAGTAAATCAGAAGATGAGAAGGGTATGGACTGAGGGCTACAGAAGATGTGGGAGCAGGAATGCTGGGAGGGGACTGGATGCAGTATAAATAGGGTGTTCAGGGAGGGCTTCGCTGAGAAGATGAAATTGGAGTGAAGATGGAAGAACATGAAGGAACCTGCCTGAGGCTATGCAGACGGTCAGGGAAGCTTGAGGATGTGAATGCCTATGTTTAATGCCCAGGAAACTTCAAACTTAAGAAAGAATTTGCTGGCAAACCTGTCAAATTTTGCCTTGGAGGGAGACATTGTTTTTATTATCTCGGTCAGCAAACAGATCTGCCTTTTGCCCAGCAGGGAGATATAGCTCTATCTTCTGAAGCTATCCTTTATGCAGACATCCTTGAAAAGATACTACAGAACAGAATCTATTAATACCTCTACTCAGAAGACATGCACAAATGCAAGAGAATCATGAAAGTTTGTTTCTCAGCAATTATTCTCCACTCTCATGCTTGATGATACTTGAGTGACCCAGCTAACTAACTGAGGTCCCTCCAATCCTCAGTCCCAGTTTGTAGAGGGGAGAGGGGCTCAGTCAGGACCCCGTCCTTAGTTACTATCTAACTCCATCCTAGCCCTGGCTGGCAGGCTCAGAAATTCCTGCTGAGAACTCAAGAGCTCTACTATCACAAATCTTCTCCTCAAATAACATACAAGAGCAAACAGACACAGTTCTACATAAACCTGAAGATGCCTTGACTCATACCCTAGTTAAGATTGCAACAGCCTGATTTCCAAGAGCTGAAGAAGACTTTTGTTTCACTCCAGCTTCATTCCTCTGACTCTGCTGTTTGACAGGTCACTTTGAACCAATGGGTGGAATAGCATCGTGGGGCTCAAGGACCTTGGGATATTAAATTGTTGATAATCTTCCCAAGCAACCTTTGGAGAGCTGATGATACCCTCCAGACCACATTCTTTAGGTAACTGAGAAAGGCTTTTGAACATAAACATACCATCAACATCCATCAAACTTTCCAGGGCAGGTGAGTATAATCAGCTAGTCCTTGGATTTCCAATCCTAGTCCTTGAAGGCTGTCCACCTTTGCTAGAAATAGATTTATAGAGTTCACATTTTTTTTTGGAAGGCTTCAGTCATTTCCTTAAAAATCACATGAAGCTTCTGGCTTATGGAGAATCAAGGTCCCAGATCAGAGAGAGCTTAAGTGAGTGTGATCTCCTGCTTAAGAACAATTGAAGCAACCATATGTTTTTTATGTCTTTAAGTATTATCAAGATTCTCTGTGGTATGTGTACAATGATGATGGGATGAGAGCTTATCCAGTCTGACCTGTGATAAGCTTTGTATCATTTTACTCCTCCATCTTTCCCCACCTCTGTTTCTCCACTTCCTTCTCCTCATGAGTGGTCATGGCAGATGTGGATACAAGAAAGTGAGCTGACATACATGTGAACTGAATGGAAGAACCAGGGTTTCTGTAGATGTATGAGTACTGAGGGCTGTGTGATTTACTGGGAATTTATTACAAAAAGGCCTTGCTTGCTTTAGGAAAGTGGGCGTTTTTCAGACTGTTAGCTGAGGGATGCCTTAGAGGAAACTCAGCCCATTGACCCAATAGTATTGTTCATTGACTCTGTACCTATTCTCCATCAGCCTGCCAGCTATCATGCATTGACCCCATAGCTATTCTCCATTGACCCCAATGGCTATTGTTCATTGACCCTCTAGTTATTGGCAGAGGATAAAGAACTTATCAGAGTTCCAGTGCTCTAAGATACCGCAGTCTGGTTTCAGACTTAGCCTAATAAAATGACCTCTCAGAGACATTTTAAATCAGGTTAGAGACAGGCAAAGGTCCAGAGGAAAATTAATCATTATCACTCAATAATGGTTGTTTTACTACACAGTGCCCCCTTTAATCTATAAATCTGGATCTCTTTGTGGTCATCAATACTGGACCTCTTCCTGAGAGGTAGGGAATTGGACTTTTTGATACAAGGCTTGTGTGTCGAACTCATTTTAATGAACATCACCAAAGCAGAGTTATTGAAAGTAATCCATTACAGAGGCAAGCATTATGTAGAATTTTTATTTTTGCACAGCTTGAGAAAAAAAGAAAATATGGTAAACTTCTAAGTTTGGGAAATATAGGAGTTTTAAACTGATGAAAGATAGTTTTAATTTTTCCCAGAAAGTAGCATTTAATTTCTTTTGCATACAAAAGCAGTCTGTGAGGATCTGTGAGGGTGCAGACAATAAGCTGTCGACATGTTTCAAATTCTGAAACCATGGCAAGAAAACACACACACACACACACACACACACACTTCAGAAGCATAGAGTCATCTAATATTCATGCCAGCAGGTGGTCTTGACAGAGTCCTGGCCCTGTTCTGCAGGTGCTCAGTATCACTGCATCTATGTAGGCAAATATGCCTGCCTGGAAAACAAATGGAAAGAAGCAGTGATAGGAAAGAGGGAGGTAGGAGGGAAGCAGGCAGGGAGAGAGGAGGGGAGAACAGGAAATACGTTTCTGAACATGTTCCCATATGGTAATAACTGGCACCCGTCTATGCTGGTGACTTAAATGGGAGCCTGTAGAGAATATTAAGAGAGAGGAAAGTACTCGGGTAGTCTGTTACCTGGGCCACTGAGCTGCTATGGGCATTTGATCAAATTTTCTGGTGAATTTCAAACTTCTGTGGTGGAGACCTAAGAAAGTCTGCAATGGGGTGCAGGTGCCATGGGAGGATGATGTGGTCTTTCTAAAACACACTGTGTAAAGGTCATGGGGCAGAAGAATGCAGTCCAGGGTACTTAAGAGAACGTTCTCTGTTAGGATAAGCCACATGGTAAATAATTTAAACTTGGAAGAAGAAGAAGAAAAATTTAGATTTCAGAGGAACATCACTTACTGTTGGCTGGTTTCCCTCCTGGTACAGAGAAGTGAACCAGAGGCAACATATACTAAGACGGTCTAGTGCAAATTTAGATACCAGTCATGGCAGTGACAGGACAGGTCTTGGAGGGTAGGAGGCATGGAATTCCCTGGTCCTCTCTTCCTTTCTCCAGAAAGCTGATGTGAGACTCTAGAGTAGGGGTCTGCAAACTTTTTCTGTATCGGGCCAGATGGTAAATATTTTCTGCTTTGCAGGCCATACCATTTCAGTTGTAACTATTCAACTCTGTTGTCATAGCACGGAATAGCCATAGGCAAAATGCAAATGGTGCACATGGCTGTTTTCCAATAAAATATTATTTATAAAAGCAGCGAGTGGGCTGGATTTGGCTCATGGGCCATGGTTTGCTGACCCCTGGTCTAGCTAGAGAGTGAGGTGCTGTGGAGAGGCAAGGAAGGAGCAGAACATCTGGGAGGCTTCGAGTACCTGGCCAGCCCCTGGTTATGGTCACGACCAGCTGCATCATCTGTGCTCTTCCCAGCCATTCCTGAGGAGCTTGGAGTGTTGGTGTCCTCTCTGGTTTATTCAACTGGGCTCTGGGTTCAGCCCTCGTGTTTGCAAACACAAGCATCAAGAGGAAGGAGGACCCAGCAATCAGTGGGAGACGAGAGAGGTAGACATCGAAATAAAGGCAGACCACCTTTTCTTTTTTATTTCGCTTAGACAAAATGCAAAGAGTGTCTCATTAAATTAAAAAATAAACAGAAAAGAAAATCAAATTGATTCCCCCCCCACCCCTTCACTGACGGCACTCATCCTAATTCACAACAGAAGGAGGTCAAATTGAGGACCCAGTTTCTAATGGGAAAGAAAGGTGTGCAAACATGACTAAAGTCTCCCCCCTGCCCCCAAATCAATGTTCCTTTTAAATTCACAAAGAGGGTAATTTTTTCCCCATTTTCGTTCTTAAATCTTGTGTGATAGAACTTCCAGTCAGAAGGTTTAGTTAGTCCCCCATGCACTTTGTAGAAAATCAGTAAAAATGCAATAACCTGTGAAGATCATAAAACTGGACTTCTTTCCCAAAAAATCAGATGCCCAGGCAGATGGAGCTCACACTCAGACAGAAAAAAAGCAGGAGAGTCTTTGCACTGTCTGTGGTTTCAGTATTTTCTCTTTTTTTTTAATATATTTTGGCAATTTTCTTTAATTATAAATATTGGAATTCCGTAAAAAAAAGGTAGCTTTGATTGAATTTTTTAAATTGTATTTACAACTGCTGTCCAGTCATGCTGTTTGTTATACCAGGGTGTAGGATTTTGCGTAGGGATTGTTTCCTTTCAAATGGCCCCGAGAGTCGAGCAGGGATTCTTGGGAGCTGCTCATCTTAGCTGCCTGTCCCAGCTCTGCTCCCTCTCGCTGAGGTAATGTGGCCACAGTCCCTTGCTGCCACTGCTGTCCCTCTCTTGTGGAGGACGTGGAGGAGGAAGCCTCCATGGGGATTGGCTCAAGGACCGTGGGGCGCTTCAGGGTCCGACTTTTCTGAGGTTCCAAGCACGCTTGCCCTAAACTCAGGTCCCTGCTGGTGCCTGCACCGCTTCGGTTTAACAAAAAGTCCATTCTAAGGTATGGAGGCAAATGTATGAGGTCACCTGCAAAGAAACACAGAGCAGTTAGTTGGCTTCCTCACTCTCTCAGCAGGTGCCGAGTGCCCTTTGGGGTTCAGAGCTGGAGATGTCACTGTACCTGGCCGTGTTTTGTGAGACCCCTTGTCAGAGCTCACCACAAAGGCAGGTGGAACCCTCCTCACACCCGTCCCACCAGGCATAAGATGAGCTGGCTTTCCTACGGCACATTAACTTAGGCTTTTAAGGGTCATACTTCAGCCAGAGAAAGAGCGGTAACAAGATCCTTCAAAAACTCACAATGGCAAGAAAAGCATACATCAAAGGCAACAGTGCACCCCCATGTATAAAGGAAGGTGCAAAGGAAGTGCACCCCCGTATGTGATCGGAAGTGCTCAGGGGAGCATAGGGCTCGAGGAGGAAGGCAGAGATGCCAAGGAAGCAAGGGTCAAGCTCATTGGCTAGCTCAGTGCTTCCAGTCTTCTCCACCCCAAGACACATGCAGACAAGGGAGCGTTTGTGTTAGCAGCAAGCTGGGTGAATGCAGGGGGCTCTTCCCAGCCATCTGGGGATTGAGGAACTCACAATTTTGGCTCACTTGTAACTCCTGGGTGGACAGCTCTGGCTAAGAAATGGGCTGCGGGTGTGCCGTCCTCAAGCCAAGAGACCAGGAAGGAGGATGTGCAGGTTGGGGGAGGCATGGTGATGGCCTGAGCTCAGAAGACATCCACAGAATGTCAGAGGGAATGTAATGGTGAGGCCTAAAAAGGGGCCCAAGGATCATGGTTTCTGATTGGAGGATAGTGGGAGGGTGACAGGGAAGGATGTGTGGATTTTTATATATCCAGGTTCCTAAAAGTGATGACCTGACCTTATTCTAAAAACTTAAATAAGCAAATTATATTAATTTGCTCTTTTATTTACTCACATGGCTATTAGTCTTTTATTGTTTTTTTTTCTTTTTCACATACCTGAGAAAACGTGGAATTCATTTACCTCTAAGGTTATTTTAAAATGTAGGTCAAGAGTGCCTCATGCTGTTTCTGAGACCCAACTAAATCTTGAAACTTGACATATTTGTAATGTGTTGTAACAGATTTGGGAATGAGTCTCTATCCCAGCAACTCCCCACTGAATGAGCAGGGCTTATTAAGCCTTCAAAAAACTATAGCCTTTTGGTCCCAGCTGGATTACAGGATGCTCAGGTCCTAGATTAGGAGGAACAAATGTGTTTGAAATCAAAAGACAAAACCCATGATAGCTGCCCTCTGCCTGCAGGGGCTCTCACATTAGATTTAGAGATCAGGAGGGTGAGGGTAGCTGAGAAAGGTGGGTGAAAATGGAAAATCCTTAATAATGGAAACAGTCCGGCGCCCACATCTTCATATAGCAGGGCTACTTGCACTTGCGTATTGCAGGTCTGCCAACTATCTCTGAATATCCAATGTCTCCGGGCGATCAGTTTTTCAGGCAAAGCTGAATTAAGTTGCATGATGCTCTAATTAGCCCTTTTGACAGTGCAAATGCTGCAAATGTGTCCTCTTAATAATTCATGCACTTATGTGGAAGAAAGCACCAGAGTAATCGGTGGTGAACTTGGTTTATTAAAGGCACTTTATGTCCATTAAAATCCCAGCCCATGTGTTGATCCAAGTACTACTTGGGAAACTGGGCTGTCTAAACATCCATGCATTTTCTATGTTCTTCAGATGCCTACATATCCAAGGCAACTTGTGTGCTTATTACTCCAGTGAGAGAAAAGAGGAATGGAAACCGTGGTGACAGTCTGGATATTGGCACACCTGCTTTTCTCAGCCTCCCGCCTTCCATCTGCCTATTCCCACGGAGAACCTAAACAAGGATTCTACTGGTGGGGATTAGGAGTAGAGGTCTGGAAGGCATTGCCTGCATTTAATCTAGGCTCAATCTCCTCACTCATAAAAATGGAAATAATACTAGAATCTACCACATAGAGTTGTGGTGAGGATTTAATTAGGTAATGCATGTGAAAGGTTTACTGTCAGACACCTCCCTTCTCAGAAGGTCCGTTGTTACGAGCTGGACCAGCCAGGGGAATGAGCCGGGAACTCTTCTTTCTACATTGGTTTCTATCTTCGGTGGGTTGATTACAGTCCACCCCTTCCAAAAGATATGTCTGTGTCTCAACCCTCAGGACCTGTGAACATGACCTTAATTGGAGAGATAATTAAGGATCTCGAGACAAAATCATTAGGACTCAAGGTAGCAGGTGTCCTTATAAGAAAAGACAGAAGGAGGCTGGAGACAGAGCAGAGGGGAGAAGCCATGTGAGGATGGAGAGATGCAGCCACAAGCCACAAAATGCATCCACAAGAGGATGGAGCTGGAGGAGGCATGGAAGGGATTGTTTCCTAGAGTTCCTGGAAGGACCACAGCCCTGTTGACACTGGATTTTGGAATTCTTCCCTTAGAACTGTGAGAATAAATTCGTGTTGTTTTGAGCACCCAGTTTGAGGTACTTTGTTATGCCAGCCACAGGACACTCACACAGATGTCCTTTCTTCTTGGCTGGGATGCCCTGGGTACTTCATGTGAAGCCTCTCTGAATACCCCTACTGTCGGGAACAGTGTCTGCTTATACCAATTACAAGAAAGGAGGGAATTTCTCTTTAGAGACCAGTACAGCAGCCGACGTAGTTGTGGTTTGCGGTGTTCCCACCCTGTGCTCTGACACGTCACCCACCTTTCCTCCTTACAGAGACCAAGGCAACACCTCTTCCCCCAGTTCCCCTGCTCTCTGGGGAAGCACACACCTGTCCAGCTGGCCCTCAAAGCCCCCCTCAGGGAGGCTGGCTTTCCTGGGGTCTCCCTCACAAGGGAGCAGAAGCCTCTGTGAAAGCATCTGATTCCACAGGGAGCAGGTCTCTTGGTTCCTCACAGTACAGCCCTCCCCAGCTGACCCACCCCTGGCCATCTAACCCTCTCCATGCTCTGTGGAGCAACATGCCCTGAAGCTAATCCACCAGGACCCCCTGGAGTTATCCCATGTGTGCGAAAGTAGCAGTGATCCACGAGTCGTTCAAGGATCTTTTTCGCTTTGAGCTCTACGGTCACCTCTGTCGGCACACATGGCCTTGGTCTCCTTGTGTGTAAACCCACCATTGCCACAAATATGGGCAGAGCCAAAGCCTGGCCTTAGTGCATTTCCAGTAAAACCAGTTACAGTGGAGTTCACCTCCAATTCCAGCAAGGATTTAATCATTTAGGTTCCCTCTTTTTGCTTTACTCTGCATTACCTCTGCCCTTTCTGTCTTTCTCCTTGTTTTGTTTTACTTCTGCTGACGCTCTCCTCTGTGGAATACAAGGTGGAGGAAAGGGATGAAACAGACAGTGTGGGTTGGAGAGGGGGTAAGGGATGACAGGCAGCAACCAGAGCATGATGTCAAGGAGAGTGGGGTATGTGTGTGTGCGAGTATATTCATATGTCCATGTGTATGTGTATTTGTTCATGTGTGTATGTGTGTCTGTGTGCATGTGTGCACATGTATTTGTGCATATGTGCATGTAAATGTTTACCTATGTGTGTGCACGTATATTTATATTTGTTCATGTGTGTATATGTGTGTGTGTATGTGCACACGTGTTTATGTGTATGTGTGTACATTTATGTGTGTGTGTGTGTGTGTGTGTGTGACACAAAGACAGATGGAAGGAAAACCCACAGGTTGGAGGAGAAGCAGACCCCACAAGGAGAAGACAAGGTGCGCAGGAGAAAGGCACAGGTGGCAGGAGGACCTGGGCTCACATTCGGATGCTGGAAGGGAAAGGATCTGGGGACTCCAACGCCCCCTTCCATGCCTTCCTTTTGCTCTGCTTACCTTATTGCTCACATTTCTAGCACCTTCCTAGTTAGCTAAACCCATTAGCTACTTTCCCAAACCCAGCATGAGTGAAACGTGGTGACAAGGGGCTAAGAGTCCTGACAGGCCCTAGGGGCACACTCCACTTGCTGATTCCTGTGGTGCTTATTCACACAATTGTGTGTCACGAACAGTCACCCACTGTGCTCTGCCCCTGATGCCTTGAGTCAGAAACATGGGGTGAGGGCGAGGGTGGAGGGGCTGAGACACCCACAGGAAGAAGGGGCTCTGAGAAGCTGAGCTTAGGGGCTGAGGTGCTGGACTAAACTGGAGACAGAGGGGCTGAGATGGGTGGTCAGGGAGGGGCGAGTGGGAATGGGGCTGATAAGGGCAGAGAGATGGACAGGGAGACAAGAGAGATTACAGAGACAGAGAGAGACACAGAGAGACAGAGAAAGAGACGACAGAGACAGAGATGGGGACAGATGGAAAGACATAGAGAGATGGAGAGACAGAGAGACAGAGAAAGAGATAAAGACAGAGACTGAAAGAGACAGGTGTGAGACATACACAAAGACAGAAATGGGAGAGACAGAGACAGAGATGAGAGAGATGGAGGGAGACAGAGACAAAGAGATGAGAGAGAGAAACGGAGAGAGAGAAATGAGAGACAGATCTTAGAGACACTGAAAGAGACAGAGATGAGACAGAGAGAGACAGAGTATGATGGAGAGACAGAAACAGAGGGGAGATGAGAGAGATGGAAACACCTACACAGGGAAGCAGAGGGAAGCAACACAAGACATAGGACTGGGGGTGGGGTTGAAAGAGGGAGGAAATCTCCCATGAAAATGGGGAACAAAGAGTCATAAAGAGAGAAAAGCAGATAGGACTCGGCAGAGGAGTGTGGGGAGGACACTGCCACGGGACCCCCAGGATGTGGATCATGAGTGAGGATATGGCCCTGTCCCCTCACCTGGCCACCCCCCCATGGTCTCTGAGTCCTGAGTATTTCTCCCTCTTTCGTCCTCAGCCTGCAGCCCCCAGATCACAGGCTGGCCCTCCCCTGTGACTCCCACCTGGAGGGACCATGAAGGCTCATTATTCAATATTATTGAAGTCACGGCCCATTCCTTATTTTCCTGTCACCACCCCTGGGAATTTGGTGCCCCTGGTATCCCTGAAAGTTCACACTAAACAAGAGTCATCAGTTTCTCCATCTGTCCCTAACCACCTTGCTCACTGGTGCCCTCACAATTCCTCGCCCCCAGACTCTCTGATGGTCATACATCCACCAGCAGGTGGGTGCTCAAAGCTTGCCATCCTCACCAACAGGGACCTGCAAGCCATGGTTGGCCCAACCGTGTCAAAACTGCTCTAGTAAGAGCACCTCCTGCAGGAGATGCACCTTCCTATTAGGAAAGCAAAGTTTCCCGAGCTTTCTCAGTATACTCAGAAGCACACAAAGTTTGAATGCACTTTAGGTTCGAAGAAGGATGGCAAAAATCGATATTAAAGAAGAGCAAGAATGCATCCATTCAGAAAATCTATAATAGATGTGCATCCATGAATCTATTCTCAGACGATGCTTCCTGCCATTTGGTGTGCACACACTTGGGGAGGAAGCATCTAAAGTTTAGCAGTGGTTCTCAGCAAAGAGTGATTCTGCCCCCAGGAGGCATGTGTCAATGTCTAAAGACTATTCAGGTGTTACAGTTGGAGGGTAGCTGCTCAGTAGCCACCAGTAGCCTTTACTGGACACAGGCTAGGGATGCTGCCCAACATCCTATAAAACACAGAACCCCACAGACCCTCCTCCCCTGCCTCCAATCCTTCAATACTCATTGTGCTGCTACTGAGAAACCATAGCTTAAAGGGGCCAACGTTCACTATTCCACGTGGGCCTTTATTCTACTTTAAGGAACAAGAAACTATTGCCCAGCTTCTTCTAGTCCACCAGGAGTTATGACCTCAGATCCTGGGAGAATGTGAAAGATGGATCCCATGGGGCAGTGGTCATAAGGTCTTCTTCCAAGTTGGTCTGATGAGGTGGGAGCTTAGGATGGGGTAAGAGCATGAGTTAGAGACTTCTAGGCTTCCTGAAAAAATTCTGCTTTTACCTCTAAATGGTTCTGTGACCCCTTCAAATTTTGCATCTTATCTTTATCAAGTGAACGGGGCAAGGTTATTTCTAAGGGCATCTTCAAGTCTGAAAGAGTCTTTCTTATGCTCTTTACCATCTCAACTGTGAAAACTGGGGGAGCACAATGTGTTAGGAATTTGAGGATAAGTATGAAACAAACGAATGCATTTTTAGGAGCCTAAAATTCTGAGGCATATTGCAATAGCCTTTTTCCCCTTCTTATGTAATACTTCATTAGCACCTGTGAAACCATGCATATGCTTTCACAACAAAGTCCTGGAGAGAAAGCTAATCAGAGTCCCTGGGGATTAGCTCTCCTCTGGGGCCATATAAAAAGGAACTTTCATCAATTTCTAATAAGGCTTCACATCTATGCTTGGATGGAGCTGGGTATTGATGCAAAGGTAAGAAGCAAAGGATGCTTACCTTGACTTCTAGCAATTTCAATAAGAACCACACAGATCAGACTTGTAATGATGGTTACAGCATCAAAGAGCTAGTTACAAAGTGAGAGTATAGAGTCTGCCCGTTCTGGAGGCAAACGAGATCTAACAATTTTTTAGTTTAATATTAATGCTGAAGCAAGGTAATGAAACCTTGTAAATGAACCTCTTTTGGTAAATGAATCTTCACTCCCAAATGGCCACCAGGAAAACCCCTAAATAAATAATGTGAGATTGATACCAGAGGTCTGTGTATGCGGATTCTATTACCATTCTTGGCTTGTACTTAGGAGGCTTCATGCATTTTTAAGAGCACATCAATATTGTCATCCTCCTACTCACTGGTGAACTTTAGCAACTACACTGAGGTATGAAGTGGGGCTCTGAGTTTGTTGCTGCTCACAATTCTTCTGAAATAAAATAGTTCTGTGTGAGAAACAGGATTGGAAAACCCAGCACTTAGGCCAGGGTGGAATCACTTGGCAAGGCATTTGGAGCACTCAGTGAGGAAAGGTCCATGAGGCTCAAAGAACCTCCAGCTCCCACATAAGACTGACAAGGACACACACACTGGGGACCACCGGGGAGGAAGTGTGGTTGGGTGCCTGTACCTGTTCCATTGTGGGGCTGGCAGACCTTTCTCAACAACCCTGTACATCTTGACTCATCTCATAGAAGGACTTAGTTAATCTGGAAACGAGAGGATTCTAGGCAGAAGGAATATACATTTGTGGACTTTAGGAGCCCAGAGAGCAAGGGTCATGACCAGTAAGGAGACAGGGCTGGCTTATTGAAGCCCTGTGTGTCTCTATCCTGAGCAGTGGGCATCTTCACAAGGGATTTCAACATGAGAGCGTCAACCACATCACTTGAATTTAAAGTTTGTTGGTTCCCAGTTTGGGATATAGGATGCATTAGAAGTTGGTGCCAGCTGTGTCCACACAGGATCCCATTGAAATATGATGGTCTTTGCTGTCTTTTTACCTTTTTGTATATTCCTAGCACCGTCGGGTTGGTCCTGGCTTCATGACATCTTACTGGGGTTTGTGTGTGTGTTGGGGAGGCCTCTGTCTTCCAGAAGCTGGATTTTTTTTTTGCCTTGTTTCCTGGATTTTCTCATTTATCTGTCTTGCGTCTTTAGTGCCATTTATGATACTACATGGTATTCTGATGAATTAAGGGGCCTGTGGGAAGTGTTGGTTTAATATATTAACAGTTTTAAGTCTTAGGATAATACCTGGTATTTTTTTTTTTTACAGAGAAGATATTCAATAACTATGGGTTGAATAAGTGAGTGCAATAGATTTGTGTTTTCACAGGGTCTTTCTGGAGATGCAGTGAACTTTCACTATGATGAGTCTTTTTGCTCATCACCCTTGGCACTGGAATCTAGAAACTTCCTTCTGGCCACTCAAAAGGACACAGGTGGGCTTCCTACCGCTCCCTTACAAGTTATCAGGCACAGACCTCTTCCCTACCTTGTACCACCCATGAGCTCCCCAGCAACTAAAGCTGAAGTCCAATAAGCCAACCAAGGAAAACAGTGAGTTAAGGGGATAGGAGTCAGAGAAAAGGCAGTCAGAGCAAAAGAATGCACTTAGGAATTGGGGGACACACATAACAGCAGCATCTTTGAAAAATCCTTAAGAACACTTAGAAAGGTAAGAAGACTCAGGCACCTGGAATCAATGACAGAAAGTCACTGTCAGACAGTGACAGAAAGGGGAGGAAGTTGGTGCAAAAGTCAAGTGGGCTTTGAGTTCCGAGTCTGGGACTCTTTGTAATAAGTCCTACCATCCACTTCATGTGTCCTAGAGAGATCAGATAAAATAACAAGACAGTCTTTAAGAAGATGAAATCACAAATGTACATCAAAGAGATCAGTTTCCGAGCAGTGAGCCAGGACAAGCATGGTGAAATCTTTAGGTTTACTCAGGGCAGGTGCATAGCAATATGTGGAGGTGCTGTTAATGGCCTCTGGGTCCTTCAAACTTTATTTATTGATTTTTTTTCCGAAGATTTCATTCGTTTATTTGAGAGAGAGAGAGAGAGAGAGCAAGTGTTAAGGAGTGGGCAGGGGTGAGGCAGAGGGAGAGGGAAGAGCAGACTCCTCACTGAGCAGGGAATCTAACACAGGGCTCCATCCCAGGACCCTGGGATCATGACCTGAGCTGAAAGCAGATGCTTAATCCACTGAGCCACCCAGGCGCCTCTCTAACTTTAAATACTATGGGAATATTTGAAAGTTAGTCAGCTCAGAGTGAGCTCTTGCTCCATGTGGTGAATGTGAAGCTGATTCCAATCTCCTGACTTTGCTCTCCCCTCTGCCCACACCACTGTGTCTTTAGGATGTCTACCAGGCTTTCTGCCCCATCCACCACTTAGATCTCAGCCCACATCTCATTGCTTCAAGAGGCTTTCCTTGACCATTCTCCCCAACTCCCAATCTCTGCTAGACTTGATCACCTTCTCCAATTACTTCTCTTCCCAGCACTTACCATAATCTGAAACTGTGTTATTTGCTTATTTTCTCCCACCAGGAATATAAACTCCCTTAAGCTGGGGTCTTTGTGGGTCTCATCTACCATTGTATCTCTAGCTCTGAGATACAATGGGAGTGGGATCTCAAAAAAGACATGCTGATGTTAGAAAGCAAGCTGGGAGTCTGGGGGTCTGGGAGGCTGGGAGGGAAGAATCAGGAGCATCTCTAGAAGGATGGAGGCCAGAGCAACTCAGTGTGTGTGTGTGTGTGTGTGCGTGTGCATGGTGTACACATGTTCTTGTGCATATGGAAGTATCAAAGATACTTGCAATTCAAAGGAGACACTTTCTATAGCTCTTAGAATAACACTCATGATAGAAATTTCAAAATCTAATTGTAATGAGTGCAAAAAAGAGGAGAAGGATGCAAACCTGAGGCATGCGGTCCCCATCACCGACCCAAAGAAGTGAGGGGAGGAAGGACACAGAACTGCTTGAGAGGAACCAAGTGTGGTGCCTTGGGTCAGGAGGAGAGAGTCTATGTCAGGTGACCTACTGGGAACAGAACTCATGTCCTCAGGTGGTGAGGGAGATGCAAGTAGAACACAGCTGTGGAGGGGGATTCTGGACAGTGAAAACCTCCAGAGTCTAATTCTGATTCAAGAGCCAGCATGAAAACCACATGGGCATCAGGGGAAGCAGTATGTTCAGAGTAACAGCTGAGAACAGGAAGAACAGACTTCATTGGAGTGCACCACCAGAGCAGAGGTCAGCCAATCCTTCAGGTAAGTACCTCTCACTTCATGCTCTTCCCTTTGGTTAAATGCGCACATCCAGGAGGGCATGAGGGATGGCATGAATGGATCCGAAAGCCAAAAACTGCTTTATGTAGCTGATTGTTCAGAGAACCAACAAGTTGACAGTAGGCAGTGACCTTTGCCAGCTGGAAAACTTCAAGTGTGTTCACGAGAGGGGCTGATGTGTGTGTATTTAAGGCTGGTGTCCCAGAGTGTGAGTGCAGGAATCTAAAGGGGCTGACCCTTCTACTCTTCATGGGGCCAGGATGCACTAGGCTGCATATGTGAAGTTTTAAGTAGCTTTGTGCAAAAGCATTTCTTGATTGCATAGGATAAACTCATGAATAAAGGAGGAGCAACAATCCGAAAAGATGAAAAATCAGTTCAGAATGCTACCTGAATCCAAGAACATGTATTGTAATCAAAGTATTGGAAATTGCTTTGACCAAGAGGGAAATCTTGTTAAATCTTCCCTCTATTTCTCAGAGGAAGATAGAGTTTTATTTGTTTGGTTTGTCATTTGTTTCTAAAGATGGAAATAACCATCCCTTATTGGAGAAAACAAAACCATAGCACAACTGGCATTTTATTTAAAATCAAAAAGCCCTAAAAATTCATTACATTCAAAAGTCAAGTATTATTAAACATCTAAAGCGAGATTCTGATGTTTGCCTTATGTACGAGCCATTACAGTTCATGAGGAACTCCCCTTTATCTGTGGAAGAGATTGCTTTTTGATTTGTTAAGAGCAAGAATAGAAAATGAATCACTGCTGGAAGATGGGGTAGACTTAAGTGTTCTCTTATGTTTTGCTGACAAATTCTAATAATAGTAATATTTTAACCAATTGGCCAGTCTTATCATTATCACAGCTATGATATGTACATTCATTCAATATATTTATTAAGCACCTACTATATGTGTCAGACACAATGGTAGGAGCATATATTCATTCACTAAGTCATTTAAAATATTTCTTGAGCACTTACTGTGCTGCCAGTTATCTGTTAGATACTAGGAGAGAAGTATGAAGGCAATGAAGACATATTTTCTATCTTCCTGGAGCCAGGATCTGGCCTAGTTGATTTCACTGGATCCTGACTTTATCTATGGAGTGTTTAAAAGATTTGGATCACAAGTGGAGGAAAAGACCATCAAACAAGAAGACCCAATAGTGAGGAGAAATATGTACAGAAACTCGGAAGACTTCATGGAGACACACACTGATTGACCGACGCCGTCTAGAGCTACGCGACACAGGTAAGAATGAGGTTTGAAAGCACAGCCCCAGGAACTGATGATTTTGACACAGCCTCCAGTCAGCAAAATACTAAATTGTCACCTTGGTTTTTGTGCCTGGTCTTGAATTTAGTTTCATTATAAAGGGACAAGAGAAAGGTTTTCCTAAAAGCATATCAAATAATCAATAATAATAATGTGGTCATCCAGGGTGGACAAAACAAGGTTTATATGCATTAGGACTTGTGTTGATTTAAAAAGTTACTCATAACTAAAGTCATAAAATCATTTTAGTCTTTTTTAAAATCATTTTAGTCTTAATAGCGTTTTAAGACTATACTACTTCACTTAGTTGTGATCTTTCAGTTGTTCTGATGGATGCAGGCAATGATGTCATAACAAAAGTTCAAACTTTTTTTTTTTAATATGAGCCTAACAATAGGAACAACAAGACATCAAAAAGAAACTCAAGCCTTTAATTAATTCAAAGCTTGCATAAATAGGACCATTACTTCACCAGGAACTCCTGTATGCAAGTGAAGATGGTTGCCAATGGAAGCATGGCTTACTTAACTAGGTGATATGCAAAGAGGCAGATGCTTCCTGGCGGGGGGGGGGGGGGGTCCATGGCCACTGAAGGGAAATAAAAGAGGGAAGGAGAGGAGCCAGCGTTCATCTGGAGACCACATTGGAGTCACTATGAGAATCCCAACAACAGCGTCAACAAGGCAACAACAGAAGCAACTGCTAATCACTTCAACCAAATTATGCTACACACGTCTTATACCAATGTCATGTCCATTTTAAAGATGGGGCACCTGAAGGCCAGCAAGGTTAAACAACATGCCCAGAGGCACATTTTCTCCTCTCCTATCTTCCTCCCTCTCAGGCTTAACAGCCACAAAGAGCTTATGTTTTGATCCTATGTTTTTCTGCATTCGCTTTGCAAATAAATGCCAACAAGAAATGCTTGAAATAAAAACACCCACAAATAACAGCTCATCTTCTCCCTGAGGAGGTAGACAGAATGAAAATAAATGAAGCCATCATTCTTTATTGTATGCTGGCATGAGTCTTGACTCAGTTTGGAAGATTAGTTGCTGGATAGACAATTCTTATTTTATATATTTTTATGCATTTATAAGGCTCATTTCAGCTGGGCTATACGCCATAAAACCCAAGGGAATTGCAGTAATTTAACAGTGAAGATAAATTTTTGAAATAGGGCTAGTATAGTGGTTTGGAAAATGGGAAAAAAGGAAATAAAACTGGATTCGACAAGAATGGAGGGGCTGGTCCGCAAAGGAAAGTCTACAGGCAGCTATTTAAGGGTGAAGAAGAAGAAGAAGAAGAAGAAGTGATTCTTCACATGAGAAGTACCATTCGTCGCCATGGCTGGATTCAGTATATAGAGTGTTTGTTTGCCCTGTACAATGGTTTGCAAATATCTGACCCAACACTTGAAAACTGTGAGTCTTCATAGAAAACCAAGATTTCTGGCTTCTCTTGAAAGTCGCTCATACTGGCCCCCCATTTCCACTTGGGATTAGTTGGTGGGAACATGCTGGTGTCTCTCCCTTCTAGATAGTCTTTGAACCCTTAAATTGTTCATCCTACATCATCTCCCTGCTCTGCAACCTCTTCACTAATGCACGCCATCTGCCAGGCCCCGAGACCTTAAAACCCAGAGCTGCCATCCACACACCCAGTCCACTCTCACATGCTCAAGGCAAAGCCCAAACCAGTGGATGACCAAACCCAAGCCAGTCATTGTCACTTTGGGTAGCTCAATGAAACCAAGGCCCAAGCACTGGCCCACTGGTAAGACCTCTCTCCTTCGGAAAACCCTCAGTACAGCAGCTTTAAAACAGAAGCCCCCTGTGTTTGAGCCTCCTCTCCTCATGTGTTGGGGTCTCCATCTCCAATCTGAGCTCCTTGGGCTCTTTGACGATTGCACAACAGAATAGAAGCAATGTGTCACTTTCCAGGCCCACTCTTAATAGACCAGATATTTCTGTTTGCCTGTCGGGAAGCTTGCTTAGAACCAAACTGCCATGATATGAAGAAGCCCAAGAACCTGGTGGAGAAACCCACCCCAGGGAAGGACATGGCCAGTGCCAAGCTGCCAGGTGAGGGAGCCATCTGGGAAGGGCTCCTCCAGACCTAAGGGAGCCTCCTCAGCTGACCCAGCTGGAACAGAGAGGAGCTGTCCTCACTAAGCCTTGACTAGATTTCAGATTTGTAAATAAGTTGAGTGATTGTCACTGTTGGAAACCAGTAAGCTCCAGAGTGGTTCATTACACAGCAACCTGTAAACAGAGCACCGAGTCCAAACACCAGGATGGGCTTTCTTAGGGTATGGGTGTGCATCAGGAAGACGAGTCTCCTAAACAGTGGCCCAAGCATTGCTTTCCTCACCTGGCCGGTGTGCCTTTGGAACCGCCATGTTCATCACTCGACCTCCATCCTGAGGTTTGGGGGGAGATGCAGTGAACCTGCAGATCCCCGATTCTGAAGGGGTGCTGGAGGTCAGACTGTCTGTGTACTCGTTTGTCCCTGCCGTCAACTGTTCAGATGATGTGTCTGATATGAAGCACTCTGTGATGGTGAACTTGGCGTGCCTCAGCTGCTCTTCCATCTTGGCGTGCTCGTAGGCCCTGGCCAGTTCTTCGTAAGTGGAGGAGGCACTTTCTGTGGAGACCATGCTGCTTCGCGCTCGATCTGCAGCATGAAAGAGAACAAGATGGATAAATGATTGCCTTGTGCGTGCACCTAGAGAATGGCCATCTCTGGCTTGTGGCTGTCTCTCCCAGATCCTTATGCAACCCGTCAGGGGTCCTGGGTCTTTGACTGAGAACTGCCTTTGTCACTGTGGGGTCCTATTTCTGCACCTCTGTAAGGTGGGCTCAGGGAACTTTGTTTCAGCTGAATTGTTCCCAGCCTGGGACACTTTGGTAAATCAGCAGTGCTGAAGAAGTCAGTGTTTAGTTAAAATGATCGGGAACACAGTGAAAATGGACAGCAGTGTCTACCCCCTGCTCTGACTTGTCAGTCAGTCTGTTCCGTAGAGACTCTAATTGGCACGAATGATTTGAGCTCTGCATTCAGCTCCTCCAGCCCTAGCTTGGCAATGAGGTTGTGACAGCGGCTGGAAATGAAGCTGCAACGTTGCATGAAATTGGCCAGTAGGAAGAATGGCCCCTGGTCCCTCGGACTCATCTTTTTGTGACTGCCATCCTTTATGGGTCCCAGAAAGTGGCCAGGACAAAAGGAGAAGCATCTTGGTCAGAGGAATCTCTATTTTACACACTAAAAAGTTTTGAATCACCTCTGTGGAACTCTGAGACTCTTCTAAGAGAAATAACAGCCATAAAAATAAATGTACAGGGTAACACTCCACCTTTAGAACACTATTTTTAAAGTATATCATCCAGAACAAAAGAAAATGAGTATTAAAATTTCCTACAGCTATTAGATTCAGATATAATTTCTTTTCAAAAGTTAAGGTGGGGGGATGGGGCAACCTGGTGCTATTCATAGGCCCTGTCTTCTCTCAGAAATGAAATCTAAGTGGTTGATGGCACAGACTAGATGACTTACCTTATAATCAACTCCTGTTTAATTGTCAAAAGGATCAGCCTATGCTCCCTATAGAGGGTGCTATGACCTTGTCATGAAATTTCAAGTGTAGCATTTTAAACCCAGGGATGATAGTGGGTCATGTGCCCTCAGAGTATAATCAGGAACTACTGCAATCGTGTGGGTAAAAATTTTGAAGTATCTGTGTTTCTCTCAGTGGGGTAGGAACTAAAACAAGAGAGGAGCATGAGTCTGAGATTCAGGACACCTGCAAAATAGATGCCTTTCAGTTCTGCTTTACAAAAATCACTGGGCCCTGGATATCATCAGTGCTGTTAGATAAATGCCTGAAAATTTGAAAGTGACCTTGAAGGAGGATGAGTAGAAGCCTCTGAGGCCTATCTGTGGGCCGCGCTTGTCCCCAGGGTTGAGGAGGAGGCGTGCAGACCCTACCTGTGTCTTGTGAAGGGCTGACACTGTAGCTGTCACTCTCCTTGTCCATTGATCCTGCAGCCCTGGGCGTTGGCAGCCTCCAGTCTGTGGTGAGGGTGTGTGCTGAAATGGTGGGGTGGGGTCTGTTGAGGGTCCACTGGCTGGCATACCGATTTCTTGCTGTGGGTCCTGCCTTTGCGTTCCTCCTGGTGGTAGGATCTGTGAAGAGCCAAGAATAATGTTTGTCTTAGTCTCTAGGAGTATGGCTAGTTATGATCAAAGTGTTGAGAGTGGTTCTCTCCACCCAGTCCTAAGACTCCCTCCTGCAGGACTCATACTTCCAGGAAGCCTTCCCAGACTGCCCCTATCCATTCATTTCCTTCCTCTTATGGCCTGAGACATTTATGTGATACTTAAGCATTTTAAAAAGTCCCGTGGGAGAAAGAACATTAGATTTGGACTCAGGGATTATGGACTCAAACCTTGCCGTTGGCCCTTAAATATTTCTGTGGATCAACACATATCACTTAAGCTTCCAGAGAATAACCACCATCTTCCATGCTTGGCCAAATACACTCTAACATGGCCTCTTTTTTATAGTTCTTCTATCTTAAGGTGTTATTATGGGTTGAATCAAGTCCCTTCCGAAGATATGTCCACATCCTAACCCCGAGTACCTCAGAATGTGACCTTACTTGGAAATAGGGTCACAGCAAATGTCGTTAGTTATGATAAAGTCAGATGGGAGTAGGGTGGCCTTCAATCTAACGTGACTAGTGTTCTTATAAGAACAGGAGACAGACACACAGAGGGAAGACAGCCCTGGACCAATGGAGGTAGAGATTGAGGTGCTGCAGGTGTAAGCCCAGGAATGTCAAAGATCGTCAGCAGCAACCACCAGAAACTAGGAAGAAGCGAGGAGGGATCCTTCTCTACAGGTTTCAGAAAGAATGTGACCCTGCTCATATCTTGAATTTGGACTTCTGGGTCCCAGAACTGTGAGACAATAAATTTCTGTTCTGTTAGGCCACTGTAGTTTGTGGTATGTTGTTATAGCAGCTGTAGGAAACAATAAGTGTTATGGTGGTTTTGTATTTACTCATTTCCTTGAGTATGACTGTTTTACTCATCAACTAAATTGTATGTTCTTAGACCAGAAGGATGATTTTTTTTTTTGTCTAAAGACTCTCTTAGTCCTTTGCATATAGTAACATATCTTTTCAGTAGGATTGTCTGAACTTTGTCAAAGACACAGGTCATTCAATGTGGAGCATACACAGTTAATGATATCTGGATTTTATATGTCTGCTGTCCTCAAGAATACAGAAATTTACATACATAGAGGCTGGTGCCAGGTGGGTTTCATTTTTTCCTAAATCTGGAACCAAAGGCAGCAGGTCAATGGGGTAGACAGAGTTCTTGGTTTAGCTCTTTGGCTGGACACTGGAGTGAATCACAAAACTGTCTTTTCTGGAATTCTGTGGAATAGGGGAGAGGCTCAGTGACCTGGAGTGATTTTTCTCGGGCTCCAACCTGAAGGCAACACAAGGTCCTAGATGGGCCTCATCCACCATTGAATTCTCTGCTTCTCAAAAAGGAATTTTAGGCAGTTATATTTCAAAGTGGCCTGGCCCTTTCTAAACACTGCAGTCTATATTTATGGCTCAGGACTAATGAAGCGGTATTAAAAGATCAACACTGAGAGGGCCAATCCTTGGCATTGTGACAATGACTTACTTATGTGCTTCTGTAGGCCTGGAAGTCTCTCTAGGGAAAGGGTAAGGGTAAGGGCAAGAGTGTTCATCCTTGGGTCTACAATAATTTCTGGTACACATAGTCCCCTGGATGAATACTCATAGCCCAGGGTCACTTCATGGATGAAGCAATGGAAACCCAGAGAGGAGAAGTGGTAAAAATGGAGCCCAAGACTCCATGGATTTTTTTCAGAGATTGCCCAGCCACTTGACCACCCTGGATATCTAAGTATCTAATACAGTGTCCCCACGACACTGACTCCTTTTTAATGCCACGTTGGATCATTTGAAAGTGGCAAAATGAGTTTCTTTTTAAATGGAGGATTTTCCTCTTTGCAAATTCTAGTTATTGGACTTTGAGCCTAATCCATCATTCTACAATGCTGGAGAGAAGCATTAAGATGGCAACCAAATCGATATGTTTTAAGATTTCCTGGGTCATCAAAATGCTTCATCTTGGTGCATATTCTTTGGGGCATTGATTTTTAAGACACATTTTATTCCTACTTGCAAATTCCACAGCAGGCTTTGTTGGAAGATATATTTTTTTGGCCTTGATTGGAATGTAAATGTGTTATGCTCGAGTGCCAACCCCTCTGGACAGCAAGGTGTGAATGATAATTGTGTTTCTCCACTGAAATGCTAGGAGAGAGGTCCTCAAAGAGATAGAAAACTATTCTCACAGGTAGGAGGCTAAATATCTTCCAGGTATGATAGACTTCCTAAATAGAGCTTCAATAAATGGAGCTTGTTATTATTTTTTTTGGAGCTTGTTATTTAAATGCTAATGAACCTTTCCCTCCAAAAATGACCTTGTCCCTTACATAAGATTTGAGGGTTCTTATTTAAAAAAAATTCTTCAAGGTTCTCATTTTTATTCTTTATGTTTCTTGCAACTACAACTATGGATCAGATTTACTCCTGGCATGGATGCTTGGGCAGGGGTGGAGGGTGGGTATCAGTTTGATCTTCCCACTTCTAGGATCACAATTTCTTCAAATCTCCAACTGCTCCCCTGTGTTTCCTCCCACTGACTTGCCCACCCACAGTGGGGCAAAGCCGTAGCCCCTTTCTCACTGAGATCACCCTATGTGGAAAATTTCATGGTCACGTCGTGCATGTCAGCCTCTATTCAAAGCCAGAACTCTTTTCAAGTTAATTTTGTTCATTATCCTTTTTTTCTAGATGAGGACAGTTTTACCAGTGGCCTGATAATGTTAGAAATATAGGTCATGATATTACTTTCCTTGAACCACATCCTGCAATTCTGTTCTGCTCTAAGCAAGCATCCTAGAGGCGAAATTATCTCGGTAGGTAGAATATTGAGGTGGTTGACACATTTTTTTAATAATCAGGTTTTGGGGGCTGTTTTGTACCTGAGTTGAACTCTTCTGTATGATAGCTCCTAAGATGGCAGCTAAAATAAAAATTTGACTTGGATTCCACTTGGTAGCCTCCTTGGTATCCTTACCAGGCAATCTACTAAGGAAATAAATGTTGAGATTTACTGCCCCTGCATGGAAAGCATTTTATTTGACTCTCCAACATTCTAATATATATATACAACTGAGTGATGAGCCATCACACTTGCTAAACAGCTAACAAATTACAAGGTAAGTGATACAAATAACTCTTTTGGCCTTTCAACACCGGGTCTGAACCTAAATTAAGCTTTTCTGCCCATTGAATCAAATTATTTTAATCATCCTGAACTCAGAATAAGAGAGGATTTTTGTGGCTAATAGGGTTATAAACCATGTCATGTGCACTGTGATCTGGGTATTAATCTATTTTTATTCTCTGGCATTCGATGTCCTATCTTGTAGGTGCTGTGGCCTTAGCTTCATGTGGTGATGATGCTGTGGGGCCTGAACATTCCCATCACATAAGGAGCAAACATTTATCAAGGGCTCATTGTACACAGGACACTCCTTGCCTCCATCAGGTATTTTCCTGCAGTGTGATGTCAAATACAATTCTGGGTGATGGAATGTGAATTTGTTTTCAAAGTCCCAACAAAAAAAAAGTCAGTACATGTTATAAACTTTTCAGTCCATGTTATGAACTTTATATATATATAAAGTCTGCTCCGTCCCTAGATGTCCTCTAAGAAGCATCATCTCCGCTTGACAGCAACATGGAGTGCTTGAGTTACGTTGCCTGCCTTTGACCCAGTTCCACTACTTGCTGGCTGTGAGCTCACCAGACGTGTCCATTTCCCTCATTTCTGAGAGTGGGGTTATCACCTCACCCACCCGTATGGTTGTTGTGACATGTTGGGGGGCTCAATAGATTTCAGGGCCTGGCCTGTAATTCCTGAGTGACAAACACCTGGCAAGAGTTGGAACACATTGTGCTTATTGGAAAGAGGATTGTGGAGATTTAGTAGATTGATCAGGAAGGTTAGAAAGTTAGACAATTTGTCAGAAAAAAAATACCGTAAAACAAATACCATTTGGTATTTTTTAAATACCAAAAAAATACCATTAAATATCATAAAACTGGATCCAGGAGAGTTCCCAGACTGCAGAAAAGAGCTGAAGAATTGAGCTGGTAAGGATAGGTGTGCATCGTATTCATGCCCAGTCTAGCCTGCTGTGCATCAAGGGCTCTTGTAATGCTCTTGGCCCAGGTGGGTGGATGGTGACAAAGGAATGGCCTCCAGGTAAATATAACCCAAGAACCCAGGTCAAGTCTAACATTGTTTGCTTCATGTGTCCTCATACCTTTGTACAAGAAATTTGATTTAAGTTCTCCTGTGACAATCTCATTGGTACGTCTCCAAAAAGTGTCCTGGGGAGAGACTGTGTACATACTTACAAACCTCTAATCAGCTGGCATCCTGACACCCAGCCTATGAGATGTCGCAGGAAATGCAGAACAAGGAGAGGTGCCAAGTGGACTGCCCAAGTCGTGTCCAAAATGCTAAACATTCTTTCTTTTCCACTCCTTTTACTGTGATTTCAGAACTTGACATGGATTGATATTTAAGTGTATTTACTGAGTGCTACTGTGTGTCAGACCCTGTGGCTAGAGCCAGGGGTTAGGGAATACAGACACAGGCACCAACAGAGGCCCCAATTTCAAGTGTACCCTAATCTCAGGAGAGACAGGGAAGCAAACAGAGCTGCAGACACAACCAAGGCATCTGTTTCCTCTGGTTGAAGAGCTAAATAGCCAATTACTAGTATTTCTCCCATCCTCATAATGAATCTTTGCTGCAACTCTGGAAAATTAAACAAAGAAAAATGCCTAGAAACATAGCTTCTGTGATGCAGCCATGATAGTGTGCAAACAACATATCATAGATGCTCTTCTTAAAACTGAAGGGCCCCCACACTGAGGACATAGTCCTAGCATCATTAGGACAGAGTAGCAATGCCATTTGCAGTTGAGGAAACAGACTGTCTCTGCAGATGCACCATGCTACACTGTGGAGAACCCACCACATGGGCCTGAGATGACACAGGTGCCCCATGTGTGCACCAATGATAAACTCTGGGGTGCAGGACCCAAGCAGAGAGTTGGGCTTTGGAAAGTTCCCAGCTTCAGACTTCTGTGGGGGGTCATCTGCTGGGGTAGGGGGCAGATGTTCATTGTTTCTACTTCTAAATGAAAAACAAGATTTCTTAGTCCCTCATAATGTGGTTCTAGAAGGAATATTTAATGAAAAAATTATCCCAAAGATCTTTTACTAATAGAGAATGTTGTGCAGATGATAAATGAATAGCTCTCTCTCTCTCTCTCTCTTTTTTTGAACTAGAGACTGATGCATGTATTTGAGTAGATTTGCCTAATGTTTGTAAACAGCTGTTGGATGAAGTTCATCACAAATGAAAGAAGCTGCGTTCTGGAAGCCGTGGTTGCTTCAGTGTGATGTGATCATCAGGCTGAACCCTGGTGGAGCATCCCAACATTCTCAGGATGAAGTGCAAACTCATGAGGCTGGCCCAGGAGGTTGGCCAGCTCTTTCTCTGGCTCTCCCCCTCCCCCTTTCCCTGTCACCCACTGCATTCCGTGATGCTTCTGTCCCAACAGGCCTTAGGAGGTTTTCCTTCCTCTTTCCTCTGCCTGGCAGGCCAGCTCCTGACCACAACTCAGGTTTTCTCCTCAATTGTGGTCTCCCCAGACTCGCATCTGAAGTGGTCCCTCCCATCATCCCTCTCAGACCCCTGACTCACCATCTCATCACTGTGTCCTATTTTTCCCTAGTTTTTTTAGATAACGAAAAATGCTTGAGTTCTTTGTTTGCTGTATGATTCCTGCACTAAGATGAAATGAAAGTCTTTTTGCATCTTAGGATGTACCCCCATCACTGGGCCATATGTAAAGCAAAATCTTAGTAAATATTTCTGAGTCTGAGCGCACGAATCCTTAAATCTCCCCAGTTATGCTTCCAGTATTCCAGGTGTGAGAGACATGGACCTGCTGCTCCACTTGCCTCTTGCTGGTTCTAGTTTATGCTTGTGACGGACATTCACATCTCTGCTGATATTCTGAATGTCATTGAATCAATGCTTCCATGAGTCGGGGGGTGATCATGCAGTTGGGAGGTTCCCAGGGCTTTGGTCTAACTATTCCCTCTCCCCTATTTAAAGCTGGCCTCTTTGCATTTCTCTGCCAGTTGAACATTGAAAAGGAGGTAGGAATGCTTGCTTGTTTTACTTGGCAGAAAGAAGTTATGTGCTGTGAGTGTGGCAAGGTTGAGAGGTCCTGTCCCACTGCACTAAAGGGCAAGGACATACAAACCTAACAACTGGGGAAGTATTTGTCAGTGAGGGTTCCAGACAATCAGCATCAGAATTCCCCAGAATGTTTGTTTACAGTGCAGGTTCCTGGGGTTCTTCCATAGGCCAAGTGAATCAGAACCTCTGGGGATGGAGCCCTAGATGGGTGTTTTTTTTTTTTTTTAATAAATTAATTTTTATTGGTGTTCAATTTACCAACATACAGAATAACACCCAGTGCTCATCCCATCAAGTGTCCCCCTCAGTGCCCGTCACCCATTCACCCCCACCCCCCGCCCTCCTCCCCCTCCACCACCCCTAGTTCATTTCCCAGAGTTAGGAGTCTTCATGTTCTGTCTCCCTTTCTGATATTTCCCACACATTTCTTCTCCCTTCCCTTATATTTAGATGGGTGTTTTGAACAGACATCCTGAGTGATCCTGATGCACATGAAAGTCTGCGAACCACTACCTGGACATCTGTTCTGTTTCCTCTGCCTCTTTCCTATTTTACTGCTAATGTTTCCATCAGCTTCCATGCTGCCTGGGGATGGGAGAAACTCTGAGGTCAAGGATCCATCCATTTCAGTCCTCCTGGGTCTACAGTCTTTTCCTCACTGAATAGCAATCAGTGGTTTAGAAACCCATCAATACAGTGTCCTGAAGTATCCAGAAGCTCGACCAGGCAGATGATGATGGGGAAACCAGTAGCTGGAGAGAATGTCAAGGACCATGAAGCAGTTTCTAAGAGCAAGGCTCTTGCTCCAACACCCTTGTGCAAAGTTAACTCTCACTCATGGCCCGTTTGTATCTTCAGTGTATGCTAATGTCATCAAGGAAGGAAGGGGTTGAGGTTACACAAAAGCGAGAATAAAAGATTTCTTTAGTATGCTCTTGAGCACATTTTTTTTCAAATGAATTTCAGTAACACTTGAAATTATTTTCCCTCAAATGACAATGTTATTAGGAATCAACTGGTTTGCTTCATGACGCTCGGTGCATTTCACAAATGCCTTTTGAGTCAGAACTTATGAAAAACAGCTCCTAACGTTGTAATATTTTTCTAATTATAACACTCCGAGAATGTAAATTTTTGCAAAGCGATTAGAGATTTAAAAGCTAGACATCAAAGCTTCCAAAAAGATAATAATCAGGACATCAATTTCTCAGTCTTTAAAGAGATTTAGAAACCATTTCAATTATGAAGAAATGAGAATATCTAATTAATAAGCTCTAGATACATATTAGGGGATTTAATTTCATTGCAGTAATTAATTCCCATATATTATGGATGCAGATATTAATAACCAAATCACACATAATCCCCAGATTAGCCAGGACTACAATTTTTCTCAAACAGCGTGTGCAGGAGAAAAGGATAAGCTCCAAGGATGAACAGATCTATGACTAAATCTTGGCTTCACTACACATTGTGTGTGCGACTTTGTGCTGTTTACTTAACTTCTCTGAGAACCCTTTTTTTTTTTTTAAACCTGTAGAGGCTATCATATTTTTTCAAACCTATTATAAGTAGGTATCTGGCAGGGTTGCCTTAGAGATAACATACATGACGTAACCTTTGTATCCTAATCCTGGCACAGAGTAGATACTCACTAAAGTCAATTACCTTCCTCTTTTCCTGAGTCATCCAAATAAAAAAAAAAATACCTTGACCTGAAATTTCTAGCCCTTTCATAGCGAATCAATACCAAGGGCTTCAACTGACACAGTTTTAATACCAGCTTAGATCAAACACTTAAAACTCAATGTCCCAATGAAAGATACTATCATATGAATTTGTTTCTTAGGCACGGGGCCAATGAGCCCCACTTCTGTTTGACGGGGACAGAGCATCAGTGTTTTGTCAGCGTTGATAACAGCCACACAGTTTGTGTTGTTTGACTACTTACTTGTTCCCGGTCGAGCGTCCGAAACATCTACTAGGGGGCCGGTGGCCTGTGACACCGACTGGTAGTGTACCGTGTGTGTCACCGTCAGGGACTTCTGTTTTGCTGCCTCCCCAAAGTCAGCATCCGTTAACAGGACCGTGGAGCGATCATCTGCAGAACAGTAGGAACACAGGCAACCAGACACGTTTACCCCCTTTCAATGGCTCCCTTGCCTTCTCTCCCCTAGGTCCCTGTGTTATTGTTGATTACAACAATTACGACTTCATCTAAAGCAGCAAGAACAACTAGAAAGTCAAGCACTGTGTTAGAACCACTGCAGGATGCTGAAAGTAGATTATCTTTAATGGTTGGCTTTCAGAGCGTGAATGAAAGAGAGTGACCACAGAGAGAGGTCTTCTCAAGAAGCAAATGCTGGGATGCCTGGGTGGCTCAGTGGTTGAGCGTCTGCCTTCGGCTCAGGGCATGATCCTGGGGTCCCTTGCATCGGGCTCCCTGCATGGAGCCTGCTTCTCCCTCTGCCTGTGTCTCTGTCTTTATCCCTGTGTCTTTCATGAATAAATAAATAAAAATTAAAAAACCCCCAAATTCATAAAAAAGAAGCAAATGCTGATTTGGGGAGACTTGTTGCAGCTACCTGTTTATAATAGAGTTTGGGAATTCTGTGTTTGTCAAAAGCTCACCTGAGATGTCACCAGAGACGCCAGCATCACTCAGCGATGGGACTAGAAAAGCACCGCCACAGCTGTCTACACTTGAGTGGCTCTCATGCTGAACTTGGCAAATGTTTGGGGTTGGGGTGAAGGGAGGGGAAGAGGGAGCTGGTCTTCAGAGTTTATTGATTCCTCTATTTTAAAGGTTCTGAGGTACATTCCTTTTCTTCCCACCTCTTCTGAGCTTTAATTACTCTAGAACATCCTTTAATTGATTTTTCAAAATGACTCACTTGTCAGATTTCCAAGCCCAGTTGGCGTTTGAAGATTGGAGAAGCAGGAGCCTGGGTTCAGATGAATTTAGAGCATTTTAGTGCTTGGAAAGGAAGCACTTGGTTGAGCTGTGTGTCATTATTTGGTTGTCTCAAGATTTTCATTACTTTGTTGTGATACTTTTCACACTTCCTTAAGAGCTTTTTTACTCCAAGGGAAACTTCCGTTAGGATATATGGATAGATTCATACATTTACAAGCACCGCAGCCCAGGATGCTGTTCATATGAGTTTATCAGTCAGCCGGGACCACGTTACAGCGTGCCTTGACACGGAACGGTGATGTGAAAGTCATAAACAACACAGCTAGACTTCTGTGCCCAAAAAAGGCTCTGAACAGAATGAACCTTACAAAATCCAATTACTCAGGCTCTGGCAGGAGAGGAAAGCCTCTTGAAGTTAGAATAAAATTTCTTGGCAGAGAAATAGAGGAAAGACTGCCAAGGTGTCTGCTGGCATCCCAGCGTGTGATGCAGTGCGGGTTGCTACCGCAGCAGGAGCTGGGGTTCGGCCTGGGGGTCAGTCGCAGCCTTCGCTGGCCCCCAGGTTGGGCGGCCTTTATGCAGAAACAGATTCTTACAATTGGACCTGGCATCCGAAGCCTGACGCTGACGTGTTGTGCTTTCTAACACGTAGCCCCGCTGAGAGCACTCCAGATTATCTTTGGGGCTATGCTACGATCTGTGGGGCTAGGTTACAAATTTTTAATGGGAAATTTCAGGTGCCCATCAGTTTGTGAGCTTAATCATTCATTCCGGCTAGAAACTAATGGCACTCTCATATTGCATTGTTTTAAAGCATCACATTTCTACTTCCCCCAAATTAGAAAATGCCATCGACCAGCTGTCAGGCATCACCAGGAGGTAAACGATTCCTGGTGATAGATGATCCTGTGTAGAATAAGATGCACCTCTGGCTAAGGGCAGTGACTATGGACAGAGGATGGGCAGACCTTTCTCTGGTGTTAGGTCAACACCGACTACCTATCAATTTTAACCACTGGAGGTACAATGATGAACCAGCCTGATGAGGAATGTTTACTAAATGTTGAAACTATATTATAAGGGCAAAGCAATTATGTTTTTATTTTTGAAGTAGTATTTCAAAGGAAGTTTTGGTTTTAATGCCCAACCTATTGAGTTTAATAAAAGAGATGCCAGCTATACTACTGAAAGATAATGATAATTAAAAATGAAGCATGGTGCTTTTGTCCTGATGTGAGCCAGCTAATAAAATCTTGTGTATTTTAGGAGTGAGCCCTCGGACAACACGGGTAGTATTTAACCGATTTTGGTTGATCGAGAGCCACACTGGGCTTGACCAACCTTCTCCAAGTGCTATTACGCTTGGACCAAACTTGAATCCAGCAAGACCATCCCAGGCCTTAGGACTTTGAAGCCTTTAAGTCAAGATGTCTCTGCTGTTCTATTAGAACATAATCATGCAGGGTGGGGGCAAGGAGCAATGCAGATGTTTTGCCAATTTGGCCATTTACCACTTTTTTTTTTCTGGCAGGAGGTTTCTAGTTGCCAGTGTCATTGCCAGAAGCTGGGTAGTTTTAGCCAAACCACAGGATAGGGTTGCCCTGGGACCAAGTGCCAGCAAACACCTTCCAGAACAAATGCAGAGCAAAGTTTGTAAAGGGCCAAATTGGCAACCTGCCTCAGATTCTGTTTCCATGGATACTGGAAAGCTGAGTGATATTTCTAAGGTGAGGGCTTCTGGGAAGTAGCTTATTGATACGGAAGCAGGTGGTGACAGTTACAGGAAACTAAGCTGGCGGCTGGGTGGGGGCCCTACCTTGGTTCTGCTCTAGTCTATGTGACCTGCAAGCTATGTAACTTCTCAATGCCCCAGTTACAAAGTAGTATCTTTTTCCTATGTTGCTTGGGTGGGTTGAACGAAATGATGCACATAACGTGCTTTAAAAAGTAGGTGACATTAAAGAGCCCTCAGTAAACATTAGCTATTCTTCTGATCATTATCGCAATGGAAATATAAAGTATCTGATTCTGGAATAAATAGACCCGTGTCAGAAGGCATTGTGGAATGGTGGATTTTGAATGGAAAGGGCTGGAAGGAATCGAGACAATGGGATTCTGGATAAGCCAGCCCAAAAAGCTCTCTGGGTAGAACAGGGATCTTGGTGTTTCCCAAAGCACTGCCAAGGAACCCATTCCAGGGTGTCTATAGGATGCTGGGGGATGCAGAAAAGGCAGCCTGTGCAAAGACACTTGTTTGTTAACTACTAGGTAGAGTTTAAATATTTTTTTAAGTTTTTTATTTATTTATGATAGTCACAGAGAGAGAGAGAGAGAGAGAGAGAGAGAGAGAGAGAGAGGCAGAGACACAGGCAGAGGGAGAAGCAGGCTCCATGCACCGGGAGCCCGATGTGGGATTCGATCCCGGGTCTCCAGGATCGCGCCCTGGGCCAAAGGCAGGCGCCAAACCGCTGCACCACCCAGGGATCCCCTAGGTAGAGTTTAAATGTTTGCTTTAATGAAGGCCTTTCTGGAGCTGAAGAAGAAAGCACTGAGTGGATTTCCAAGATGGGGCTTTAGTGTATGGCCCTTCTAGGTTTATTTGATTACAGGCATTTGTTCTTTGGAGAGGCACCAATAATCTCCCCAGAAAAGATCCAGCATGGATCAAAGTTGGGGAACTCCTGTCTCAGGTGACCTTGGAGGTACATATAATTTCATTCTCCCCCCCACCCCACATTTGCTGGTATTCATTATTCTCCTCAATAACAATTATCTACTTTCTACCTTTGCTTGTGTAGCACTCAGGATGTTCCCATGTCCAAAGGGGTTTGGGCTGAGAGGACATGGCTGTAGCAGCCACATTGTGTGAAGCCATAACAGGGTACCTTACCTATGGTCTCCATTGTGTCTCTCTCTTCAATCAAAAGCTGAGCCCTGGGTATGTCAATGTGCATTCTCAAGGTTTGTTGTTGCTTGCTCAAGGTATCCGAAGTCCGAGTATTCTTACTGGGAATAAAATAGAGGGGATGCATGAGCAAATGCAGTTCAGAGTCACATTATGCCAACACGTGCGTGTATATCAACTGGGTTTAGTACCTAATTATTTGAATGCCTTGTGAGCAGGCAAGGAGGAAAAAGCAAGGAAGGAAAAGGGGAAAAGGAGAAGAAAAAATATTTTTCCTTCATTCAAATGATATTTACTAATATTAGGTTTCAGCAGTAAGTTGTGAGGTTCACAGAAAGAAAACTGTAGATAGACATTGGTTCCATATTGATAGAACCTTTGGAATTTCCCCTTTTCTGTGTAAAGCTAAGTAAAACAAAAAAAAAGTGGTTTCTAAACCCAACAACACTTTTGTTTGTCAGATATGAGATATTCCAGTGATGGCAAGGGAGGAAGCATGTGTGCTGGCTGCTAAATGGGTGGGGTTTCTACTAATGGATTTGTATTTATATCTGGTGTCATTTTATTTTTGTTCTGGTAACAAATCATAAACCTTGTTAACTTCCTTGACACTAGTTTATCCTGATATCACATTTTAGAATTAAAAGAAAAACCCAACTACTGTAAGAATTTGTGTACCAGAAAATTACTCTTAGAGCAAGCTGTCTTCTAGAAGTAAATGAAAATAGGTAGTAAAACGGCATGGGATCATCAAATTCAGTTACAGCTGATAGCAAATAAAAAAATCTGCGTGTTTCACAATAACTCAAAAAAAAAGTCAATAAAGGCTTTAATTAGAAATCCACATTGCAGAAGTGATTGTTCAGTCTTTGCACAGCTGTAAGAACTTAGATGATTTCAAAATATGTACAGTTGACCCTTGAACATCAAGGGTTTGAACTGTATGGGTCCACTTACATGTGGATTTTCCTTGATAAATACAGTCTAGTACTGTAATATTTTCCCTTCCATATGATCTTCTTTTGTTTTCCCGTATGATCTTCTTAATAAGGTTTTCTTTTCTCTAGCTTGTTATATTGTAAGAATGCAGCATATAAATCATAGAATATGCAAAGTATGTGTTCATTGATTGTTTATGTTAAGGGTCAGGCTTCTGGGCAGCAGTATACTATTAGCAGTTGAATTTTGGGGAAATCAAAAGTTGCATGTGGATTTTCGACTGTATGTAGAGCTCAATATCCTTAATGATTACATTGTTCAATGTAAGTTCTATTGTTCAAAGGTCAGCTTTATATGAAAATAACTTCTAATGAGCAACAAAGATTCAGAAAATACATCAGTGTGATAAATTATGGCATCCATAAATCCAGCTCAATAATTGACAAAATCTACTTTGAGAAAGATTTCTGGAGCCTACTTCACTCAATGATTTTCCTCTGTGTTTGTTACTTTTAGTAGAGAACAACAAAGAGGGTATCTATTCTGGATCTTAAATATTTTTCTTCCCAACTAAGCATTCACTAGGAGTCCTAGATCCTTTCTTGTTGATGAGGATTCATCTACTCTTGAACCCTGTAGCTGACAGAATGTTAATAATCTGAAGGTCAAGTTCACTCAAGAACCCCTGTAGATATTTGCATGTTGAAGTCTGTGTTAATATTCTGAATATTTTGTAATTGCCCTTCCTTCATTTGAGTATAAACAAAACAACCTACAAAAACAACAGCTTCTGAAAGGTGCACCATTCCTACTTAGGACTTGATCTTGAACCAGATTTCTTGCTCTGCAGATGAGTAACTGGGTTATGTAGCTAGATCATGCTAATTATGCAGAGCCCAAATTCAAACGTTTGGCCTGAATTTTTCACATGAACTACATACTTTTAAAAATTATTTACTTATCTATGTTTTCACTTTATTTGTGTGTGTGTTTTAAAGCAAAAATTCAAATACTTGTATAAAATGAAGAACATTTTGGTGACTTGGGGGCTGCAGTTATGTCATGTTTAGACAGGCTCTATTTCCACAAAAACAGATGGGGAACTACTCCTCTGTGAGTATCCGAAAGGTCTGTTTAGAAACTCCACTAGGGACTTGAGCTTGTCCTTGCACCAAAAATAGAAATGTGAGCTAGTTCCTTCTGCTCATCATGAATAGTTATGAGGCAGTCAGCGGCTGCTCTATTAAACACTATGAACCCAAGTGCAAACTATACTTAACAATAAGGGGTCCACTGTCAAACTGACACAGGAAGCATGCTAAATAGCTACTGTGCACCACTGCCATTGGCACGAGGACTTAGAATATGATGGAACTTCATTAACAAAGACAATGAAAGCTGGAGGTAAAACTTTACTTCCTCCTTGAAGGATTGCATGCTGTCAAGCCCTACAGTGGGAAGGCGAGAATGTGGCCCAACAAACCTTGAGATTCAGGAGCTAATTGTTCCCTTCTCCCTTGGCACTTGCTGTTCTCTTTGCTTGGAAGAAATGTTCCCTAGGCCTATCCCAGTGGCCATGTGACTGACTCCCTCCCTGGCTTCAGGGCTTGATGCAGGTGGAGTCTTTTCAATGGAGCCAGGTTGGCCCAGCTATGGGCACTGCTGATGTTCCCCTCCCCATCCTCTGGTGAATTTTGTTTCCTCAGCACTTAATACTCAAGCATATGTTTAATGGACTTATCTTGTTTGTGATCGGTCTCTTCCACTGGAATAGGAATTATATAAGGAATAGTCCCTTCTGTTTTGTACCCTCTATATATCTGGAATTAGAGCAGTATGTGACTGAAGTAGGAGCTAAATAAATATTTGTTAAAGCTTGTTGAATAAATCGTGTTGTTTTGGGGGTACAGTGGTAGTGAGTGACATGTCCCAGAGGCACTAATACTCTTCTCATTTTAAAAGATTACTAGGTCTTAACTTTCTTAATGAGGCTGCCATATTCTATAATCTATTGTTATAGGAAGGCTGATTCTCTAAAATTATAACAATTGGTCATTAAAGCAGCAGCTAACCTTCAAAAAAAAAAAAACTAGTTGAAGAAACCTCTTTTGTGAAAAGGTTCTGTATATTTTCACCATACAAAATTGCATCTTTTATATGATATGGGAGCATGTTAAATATGTTAGTTATTATTGAAATATAATCTACCGCCATCCATTTGCCATCTGGTTGTCTGATTATAATGACAGGGAGCTGACCCTCATTCACAGAGGATGGTATTTCCCAGCTTAGTCAATAAATTACTTGCAGTTGTTAAAACTCCTTAAAGTCTTAGTATTTCCTTAAGCTTTGTGGGGAGAAAAAACTAATGAAAAAGTGTGTACACTATCTACCTTCTGAAATGTGCTATAAAGCATTCTATAAGTTCAGAATAATTGTAGGGTTATCAGGACCATATTTCATTATAATAGCTGAGTGGGTTTTTTTTTCTATATGTCTAAAGATATGAACATCAAAAAAAGCTAAACTTATCTAAATTCTCAATTTGACCCTTCTTCATCCTTTTCCACTTAAAGCTAGCTCTAAATAATATTGGTCTTTGGATATTAACCATACATTGGCTAGTGCCTTAAAGCAGGCTAGTCTTACTCTTATATAGCTGGTATATTTTTAAAAATTATTTTCACCTAATCATAAAAAAGGAAAATCCTTTCTATCTGGTCATGGTGTGTGAAGTCTCTTTTCTCTCTCTCTCTCTCTCTCTGGGGGGTGATTTGCTTGGGTAAAATAGATGAGTGGGCAGAAGCACGAAGCCCAGCGAAGGGAGATGACACCATGTGGGGGTACCCTGGCACCAGCTTATCTGTGTTTGTCCTACAGTAGCATTTGCCTTTCTGGCCCTAGAACAGCTAATCCCAGTAAAGTATGGAGATATTTTTTTGTGGAATGTGGTTGGAAAATAACGTTACCTTCACCAAGATCACAGAATGATAAAGCTAGGAACAATTTCAAATTATTATTTTTTAAATGAGAAAAGTAGGGGAGTGCTTGGGTGGTTTAGCTGCTTAAGCACCTGACTCTTGATAGCAGCTCCGGTCGTGATCTCAGGATTCTGAGATCAAGCCCCCATCAGTCTCTGTACTTAGCATGGAGTCTGCTTAAGACACTCTCTCCTCCCTTGGCCCCTCATCCCACTCAGGCTCGAGAGCGTGCACTCTCTCTTTCAAAAATAAGTAAATAAATCTAAAAAAAAAAAAATGAGAAAAGTAGGGCATACAGAGGGAAAATGACTTGCCCAAGATCACAAAACCAGCTGGGGGCAACTTGAAGCCTACAACATAGACTTGCAGTTCTCTGTGCTCTTACTGCACCAGGCTTCTAAGTCCTCAACTTCCCTTGCAAGCAGCAGCGAAGGTGAGAGATAGTAGTTCTGTAGCCTTCTCTGTACCAGTGGATATGACTTGCCTAGGTTTTCCAAGCCACATTTGAAATATGGTTGGCTCTTAAATCTCCAGGAAGGTGACGGAGTCTTTGGTTGTTAGGCTCTGTTAACCAAACTCAGATTGAACTGGCCCTTCATGATTAAAAGCATTGCTTTTATTTCTAAATTAATCCATAAAAATCCACCTATTTGAGAAGAAGCTTGGAAATTCTCTTCCTTTTCAATCACTGTATCCTCTGGAGGAAAACCACCTCAACTACCTTAAGTGGGAGTAATTACTAGCTTTAATGTTCCTAATTTCATGTTGGCAACTGTTAGGCTCAAATACCACTATTAATGCCTGCTTTCCTCAACAGGTGGTCCTTCAAGCACAGTGATTGGCCTATTAATGTAGAAGATAGTTTTGATGTCTCGCTTGGGGCTAATGAGAAGGGGGAGGGATGCATTCTAGGACATCAGAGAAGCTAATACGAACTCATCCTAACCGAACAAATGTTGAATATGTCAGAAAACACAGATTCCAGTGTCACGAGCTTTGAGCAGAGGCATAATCTCTGAAGGAAGTAGCCAGAAGATCTCTGAGATGGCTGTGGGACCCAGGCTGGGTACAAACCAGTGAAGCAGACTGGAGTGGGGATGGGGATGGTGACTTTTTATACAGAGCAAAAAAAAACCTACCATTTACTTTGATGTGGATGGAACTGGAGGGTATTATGCTGAGTGAAATAAGTCAGTCAGAGAAAGACAATTATCATATGGTTTCACTCATATGCGGAATATAAGAAAGAGTGTAGAGGACCATAAAGAGGGAGAGGAAACTGAATGGGAAAAAATCAGAGAAGGAGCCAAACCATGAGAGACTCTTAATTCTGGAGTTGCTGAAGGAGCGATGGGTGGGGAGATGGGGTAACTGGGTGATGACATTAAGGAGGGCATGTGATGGGATGAGCACTGGGTGTTCATCACACAACTGTGAATTATTGAAAACTACATCTGAAACTAATGATGTATTATATATCGGTTAAATGAATTTAAATTAAAAAAAATTCACACCCAGTCTAAAGGGAGCACTTCATGTAGCTCCAGACAGCCATAATCTCTAGACTGTGCCCAGTACGGCCAGAGCATTTTCAAGAGAAGAAAGAAAGCCACAATTTTATATGAAATCTCTTGATTTCATGAATCATATGAATTCATATTTTTAAGGCAACATTAGAAAATTCATTTTGTTTCGAAGTTATTATAAATTGAAAGACTCTGGTTTGTTTTTTGTTTTCCAAATATTTGCCAGATTTGCTCTGCACAGGTGCACATGTGTCTGGATACCTTCCATGTGACCACAGAAATGTCCTAATACTTGCTTAGCAAATAAGTACAGATTTGCATTAGAGCATGGATTCAATCTTCTATAAAAATATAGATTTTTATATTCTTCTCATGCAAGTTTGACCTAGAAGGATGTGGCTAAGTTCCTATTATGGAAGATATATTTTACAGGCCATTTGCATTTCTGAGTTCTCTCTTGGCTCTAGATTCCTGCTACCAGCTATTCGACACTTGGAAAGCATCCCAAATTCAACATGACCCATACAAGTCTTTTCATTTCCATCAACATTCCCTTTTCCCTGTCCTCCAAATAAATAAATAAATAAATAAATAAATAAATAAATAAATAAATGTCTGTACCCTGCATCTATCCTCCTAATTCCTAATCCTAGCAAATGACACTTATGTTTACTTAATTGCTCACTCCAAATTTTTTAGAGTAATCTTGAGTTCTCCATATCCATTACCTATAGTACACATAGTTTTAAAACATACTATTGCAACCAAAGATGTCTGTGGAAAATGTAATTCATGGGCCAATGGCAATTGATCTCTGTCTTAGGTCTTCAAAGATACTGGTCATATGGGTTATGGGCTCTTTGTGAATAATAAATGAGCACCAATTTTATATGCAAAGATGGGGAAGGAAGTTAAATCCAACTGTGGTGGGGTGGGGAGTAGGCCCCATACCCATCTTCTTTTTCCCCTACAGTAAATATCCTAAAATGGCAATACTGTCAGGATTCTTGACATTTATCTTAATCTGATTTCCAGACTCTGATTATCCTTTTTCACTTCTCGTTTAATCATTACAATATAAAAGGCTTAAACTGCAAAAACTGAGGTGTCTTCTACAGCCCTGAAAATTCACTTACTTATTCAACTACCACAACTTACTTATTCATCTACTATAGTTCTGGTATTTTTAACATGAGGACAACATATCAGGCTATGACCTCTAAGACCAGACAATGAATAGATAATTGTAGCAGAAATTGGTGAGTGCTCTAGGGGAGGGGTGCTCAGGATGCCATGGCTGCTGAGGACAAGGGGAATCTTTCTTGATCATCCCATCTCTTTGGAAGAGCACAGTGCACAGTGCATTTCCTTTTCTGATTTTCTTTTCACTTGCCTAACTCTGCTAAAGTGGAAGTCTCAACCTCAAAAGTGGTATACTTGGGTGGAAACAAAACCAAAGCTATTTACTTATAATGTGCTTTTGTATTCCCAGCTTTATGGGAAACATTCCACCGGTTGAGTCTGATCGACAAGAAAACAATCTATGGCATGTACAGAAGTATATTATTTGCTATCTATATATCCTATTAGGCATAACATGGATATTTGGTACACAGAATGGAATTTATGTGTCAAAAATAAAATGTGCTATCAATTTCAGACAATCATTTAAAAAACATCAAAGCAAGTTGGAAATTATCCTTTTAAACATGATATATAAGACAGTAGGTTTTGTTCTTACCTCATGAGCATTTCAGCTAAACTCTTTGCATCTGTGGAAAAAAGTTAATATTAGTATATGTTAAACAACTCATTAACATTCACTTAGGCATTTATGACAAATATTCTACAGAGTCAGATGACAATAACCACTTTAAAATGTAATTATCATTCCACATATCACTATTAATAACCAAAAGTTTAGTGGATTCCTTATTTCTTCTACACATATGTATGTGATATTCATTCAATAATGTATATATGCAATCATATGTCATATATATATATATATGGTGTGTGTGTGTGTGTATATATATATTACAAAAAGAGCATAACTCTCTGGGACCATAACATTTATCAGACATCTGTTAAAGTCTTCTTACAGTGTATTTATTTGCCAATTTTTGAAAACCCAATTTTATTTTCAGTAGTCAGAAAATTAACATTTTGAAAGTAGTTTATTTATGTAGTATACATTCTACTTGTTTTGTTATCAAAATATCAAGATTTAAAAACTTATGACACATAGATGACTTTAAGAAAGCATTATTACAGAGCTCTGAGTCCCCTAGGTTGATCAAAGAATTGTATAAATGACATATCATTGTGTCTCGAAACTCAGATGCTTGTTTCAAACCCCAAAGTAAAACTTTTCTTTATATATATATATATTTTGTCTCTGAAAACACTGTTTATCAAGTCTTGGTTACCACTCCTGACAAAAGAAATCCTGCCTAAAAATGATGTAGAAAAGAAGTCTACATTTTTGGTGACATTGCTTTGAAATTCCCATCTCCCTTAAAACATAATTTGTTTTTCTTTTTACACATTTTGTCCTGGCAAAAAAAAAAAAAATGAATGTTTTCTTTCTTAGAATACAGAAGCCTTCTTCTTGCTTCCCCCCCCCCCACTGCTTTCTAAAAAATCTAGATGTTAAATGTAGTATTCAATGAACAGAACTTTCTGGAAATGGATTCAGCTACGTGGCTGGCTCTATAGTGGAGAAAAGAGTATGTTGGAGCATTTTCATCTCATCTTTCATCTTTTAGAGGCTGACATTTAAGTGCAATCATTGTCAAGCCGGGGAGCAGCATGGTATTACTGAGGTGCTTGGGCAGTCACAGGGATAACCACCCATGGGCTGGCATCTCTGTAAGCCGAAGTTCTGTTATTCAAATCAGCCATGCCAGCTCCTACTGGTAACCTCACACATTCTGTGCACAGATGGGTTCAGTCTGGGAAATGAAAACAGCTCCTTTCTACCCCACTCATATGGTGAAGCAAAGAAAGCAAAACAACATTTAACTTCCTAGTTCATGTCTTTCTCTCCAAAGACCAAGCAGATGTGAATTTCTTCTCTTCCTGAATGATTTAACACTTGCAAAGTAAATATATATATAAAGTCAAAAGCGTGGGATTAATTAGCTCTCTGTAACAGCCAAGCAGTGGCTAACTCAACGGTCTAAAAAAGAGGGGGAAATTTAAGGAGTACACACTGTACTTCAGCTCATGATTGGAAGGTAACTCAGTCCCCAGTGTCTTCAGAATGGACCTGGTTTCCTCGTTTTGCTCATTATCATCACACTTTTTCTGTTCCTGAAGTCAGCACAGTTTTCTGTTCTGTGATTTTTTTTTCATATCCATGTGCTAAGGAATTGTGGCATCCAACAAGTGAGAACAGAGCTCCCCTCAAATATCGGCATGCTCTAACAGCAAGTTCTACAATTAGCAGGCATCTTCGCTGTGGTTAAGCTGGTCTACAGCTGTGGGCACCCCGAGCCATTTTGGTCCACACTTCCCTATGCTTATCATCTTACAATAGATCCTTTTTTCTTTCTATCTAGTTACTATGTCCCCCTCCTGATGTCGTCTGAAATTGTGAGAAAAATGATATTAATTGAAATTCACTTCTGTGAATTCTCCTTTGAGAATCGCTGGTGGAGTTTTACAGCACAAGTGGCACCAGGGACTGTGTGTGAATGTCTTCTGGGAGCAGACACGAGGTGGGCTGCAGTCACAATGGAACATGTACTAGGAATCTGGATTGTGCCAGTCTCTACCTGGGAATTATTATGCCTTCTTTCAGAAATCAGGAAATTGGGATTCAGATATGTTCAGTAATTTCTTACGGCTGAGCAGGAATTCATAACCAATGTCTGTTGGTTCAAACTTCTTTTCCATTACTACTTTTAAGGTTCTGTATACATAGAGTGGGATTTGTGTCATATCTTCAGGGACATAGGGGTACAGACACCTGGTACCTGCTGACTGAGGGAGATGATCCCAGGATCACCTGTTTCAGGCCGAGTCAATCTGGAAATATCCAAGAATGCCCTCACCTTAAAAGGAGCATGGGACTTGGGGAGCATAGACTCCAATGGTAAGAGAGCTCCATGACACAAAATTAGTGTGTCCTGTAATTTGAGCTCCTTTAGGAAGTATAGAGTAGGTCAGTTTGACTGGAGAGAGGTTTCCAGGGAAGGTTGTGAATTAGGGTTGGTCAAGGCATACAGAGCTAAGAAAGTGTGACTTTGGTTTATTGGCCATAATACGGACCAAGAGGAGAGGAGGAGGGCAGAGGTAGTGGTGGGTGGGTGTAGGTGCTGTGTACTAGCATCAATCCATCCAGAGTACATGGAATGGGGGCTGGGGACAAGGACTTGGTGGTGAAAGTGAGAGGCTGGGATGGTTGGCTGCAGTGAACAGGGGGACAGAGAGTGTTTGATGCTATAACAGATTGATGGTATCTGCAAGAATCAGGACCCACTGGGTATGGAGGGGACCAGCAGAGGGGCTGCAGGGAGTCCAGAAAAATGGCAAGATTTAGGATATTAAGGGCTGGGTATGGTAACACAAATGACAAACACAGGAGTCTGGAAGGACACGGAAGCAGCAATGTGGGTGGAGCCAAGGTGCTTGGCTTCAAACCTACTGCGGTACTCCACCATATTAATATAGGCTGGGGGACATGAGGTGAGGCTGTTCAAGGCAGATTTGGAATCAAGTTTAAGAGAGATGTCAGGACTGAGATGGGGTCCAGGGTCTTCTTCATATTCATGTAGGGACAGTGAAAAGAGATGACAAAATCTCGGATACACTTTTGTTTAGTGGTGAGAAGAGAATCTGGGGCAAGTGAAGAACATTTTTAAAATCATGAAATCATAGAATCTTAAGAGCATTAAAGACTCTTCAAATCATCCCTGCAGTAAATGTTTGTCTCCATGCTACAGTGTCTTGGGCAGATGTTCAAATGAGCTGGGCTCCTTAGCACTCTGGGGAGGGGGGTCCATGCTGTCGCTACCACATAGCACCTCTCCCTCTCAGGTCTGATTCGATGTCAAGTCTGTTTATACGTCACCTCAACACGTCCCCATGGGACCTTTCCTTTTTTCTTTCTCCTCAGTTCGAATCAAATTACCAGTCAGCAGCCCCCTCCCTGGCCTCCCCACCTCCAATGTGTCAGTCCTGTAAGTGACATCCACCTGCGGGAAGGGTGATGGATCTGAAACACACCCCTCACTGTGTCACAACTGTGCTTTGAAACTCTCGGAGGGACCTCCCTGCCAACAGGACTCAGCACAGAGCAAGAGCCTGCTCATGCTGGTCCCAAGCTGTCTTTCCAGCCCTCCTGCCCCTCATGTCTTGCCTCCAGCCCTCTCTGAGGTTCTTGCTATTGCATTCTCTGTAGACCCCATGATATGGCTCCTTTGTCGCTTCAGCGTACGCAGATGCGACTTGCCCTGTGCACTCTCCCAAGCCCCGCCAGGTGAAGTTGGTGCTTTGGTTCTCTGGACTTCGCACACCTCTGCACAGCATCCAGCATAGCCTTTCCCACTTCCCATGGTGGTTTCCTGTCCCCATGTCCTCTCTCCACTGGCCTGAGCCATCTGCCTCCCCAGCTTCAGCCCAATCTCTGCTCCATATGGAGGTCACACAAGCTTTTCTTGGGGATACATTTAATTGTGGGAAACATCTCTCTGCTCTTGTGCTGAAATCCCTTGCTGTAATTTCTACCTGGACATAACGAGGACACCTGGAGTCATTCATAGGCCATGAGAATATCTCCATGCAGCTGCCTGCCACCTGTTTCTTTTCCAAGTTGAAGTTTCTAATTTTCTCAATCCCTCCTCAGATGGCATAATTTCTAGGTAATTCTCTATCTGGGACTCTTCTATGAAAGACCTGTGATTTCTTATTGTCCTTTATTAAATGAGGCCAACCACAGAAACTGGTCATTTTTTGATATTCTCTTTCTTGCACACCTGTGAGGACACAATGCTCATTATGTGTGTTGCAAATGAATTTTTACAACTTATATAGAAGATCTTACAATTATCCCTATTACATTTTATCTCTTTGGTTCCAGCCTTTCAAAAACTCTTCAAATTTGGATTCTTCCCACTAATACATTAGCTTTCATCCTTGGAGTTGTGCCACTTCCAAAATGGCTCAGCCTGCTCTGACTTCAGCCTCAGCCTGGTATCCCATAATCAGTCAGCCCTGTCCAAAGGGAAGTGCGATTTGTCTGGGCCTTTGCTCATCCCTATAATTTCCCGATTGCTGACAAAGCATCCTTTCTATAACCTAAACTACTTTATCTCAATCTGTAACTTCTAGAATTTATTGTTTTTGAAAATGGGAATGGAGTGTAACTATTTTCCTATACCTTTAATTTGATTGTTCAAAGATTATCCACAAAGATTTTTGGGATTATATCCAGAACATCTTTGTCCAGAATCCTAAGACATCATCATTTGGGGTCTAGGAACCAGTACCATGTGATAGCCTTCCTAATATTTCCTGTGGGGGGAAACAAAATCTTCCCCTTTAGTGTATTATCGTAGCATTTATTGGTGCCCATAGTATGGTGCTTATCGTTTAGAATTTGTGTAATAGTTAGTTGTAAATATGCCTTCCTCCTCACTAGCAAGAGATCAGAACTATTATTTTATGCAACATCCCATCTTTTGCTCCCATAATGACTGGAACATAGTAGGCTTTGAAAGAATAAGTAAATTTAAATGATCAAGGGCTCTGGTTATTTTCTTAAGCTCCTTCCTTCCTTCCTTCCTTCCTTCCTTCCTTCCTTCCTTCCTTCCTTCCTTCCTTCCTTCTATCCTTCCTCCCTCCTTTCCTTCTCTCCCTTTCCCTCCCTCTCTCCCCTCTCCTATCCTCCTTCCTGCTCCCTCTCTGTCCTTTCCTTCCTTTTTTATAATTCTTGTTCCACATTTTATGATTTGTATAGCACTTCTCCTGGTGCACATCAAAGCAAAGCAGACATTGAGTCGTTCTTTCTACCTGCCATCTGTTAATATGAGAACATCATCTCAAGGCTTGTTCTTGCTAAACAGCCTCTTGTGTTGCCTGTCACATTTTTTCCCCACAAATTTCAGCTCAATCTGAGATTTAGACTTTGTGACACCTTTCCTAAAGCCCTTTGCTACTCCTACATATACATCCCTGGCTCTGTGTTTCCCCGTTAATCTTGGGAGTGATAGAGAAATAGTGCCAGGATATTTGGAAGGAAGGGGCTTCAAAAAATAACATTTGCTAACACACTGAATTGCAAAGTGTCCTAGAAAATGGTAGCTGGAAGGAGAATTTGGTGATCAGAAGGTAACTGGTCATCTGCCTTCAGGAGAGCATTTGGTGGGTGGGGGTGGAAGTGAGACTGTGAGGATTCGGGAGCTGGTGAGAACTGATGCAGCTGAGTATGGAAGAGTCTTTCAATAATCCAGTGAGGAGAAGCAGTAGAGAAAAGGGCGGTAGGTAGAAAACATGCAAACAAGAAAGAATCTATATTTTTTAATATTATGGGGAAGGTAGAGATATCAAATATAGAGATAAAAATGAATAAACCAAACATTTTCCATTGGAAAAAATAAAATTATGAAGTAGTTATTGATTCTGTGTTAATATATTCTTCTGACTCCATGCTTCATTGACAACCCTTTCAAAGCCAACAATATTGATGGGATGTCCTGTTTCTTTATATGGGAGTCCCAAGTCTTAGGCAGTTTCATGGAAAGAGAACAGGGTATGGCAGCAGTGATCAGAGCTCTTTCTCTAGCCTTGTCTTGATATGTGATTTTTGGATAAGTTCCCTTCAGTTTTCATGTCAGCAAAGTAGGGGATAATATATATATCAAGTTTATAATCTACCTGTTTGCATGGCCATGGAGAGACTAACATGGCCATGGAGAGCATAAAGTATCATGAAAGAGGAGGGCAGTGCAAAAGTAGAAGATATGAATCCTCTGTTGATTACTGCATGATATAGTGGGCTCTTGGGAAGAGGCACCGCTGTTGGGTAACTAATATTATAGCGTGGTCTCGCCCAGTTCCCATGTTCTTTTTGTGGACCACTCTTCCCATCCTGGAAGAGTCTCATCCACCAGGCAGTGCTATCACGGTGTGTCAGGGGAGCACAAGGCAAATCTCAAGAACAGCTGCTGTGCCAACTGACAATCTGAGCTGCTTCCCATTTTGCGTGCCCAAATGTTTCATTAAAAAAGAGAAATCTCATTCATAGCCACATGACTACACTTTCATTTCTGAAGTTTCTAGTTAGGTAAAGTGGAATATGTTTAGGTTAATACTTTTGTTGGGCAGCTACCTGCACATACCCACAAAAACAAAAGAACGAACAATCAAACAAACAAAAAAACAGTTTGGGAGTAGCAGATTTTGCCTAGCTTTACTATCTATCAAGTGTTCTTTGCAAGCTACCTCACAAAAATCCCTGCTTTTCTGTGGAATTGAAATGGGACTCGTAAAGTAGCTATTTTTGTGAGGGTTATGAGCCTGCATTTATATTTTTACCAGATGACAAATAGGACTTCCAATCATCAGCATGCTATGAAACCTGATCTGAAAACTATGACTAAATAAATAGTCAAAAAAGAAAATCATATATACTTGCAATCTGAGAAAACTGCAAGTACAAATATGGACCAAGTAGAACACCCAGGCAGGGCAAAGCACCAGGGCTGACGCCAACTCTCTCCCTCCGGACTCGCTGTCCTCACTCTTTGTCCTTTGCTCCACTGGCTGCCCTTGGCTTGGCCCTGCCACCATCCTAATGTTCCTTTGCTCTCCACTCTTTGATATGGAGGCTGCTTTTACTCAATTCTTCCATTGCAAATTTGGAATTTTGAAAGAATAGTTTTATTAAGAAATTAAGGTTTGAAAAAGAAAAAAAAAGAAAGGAGGGAAGGAAAGAGGAAGGGAAAGAAGGAAAGAAAGAAGGAAGGAAACAAAGTATAGAAATAAGGAGCCTCGGTGCCCATCGAAAGATGAATGGATAAAGAAGATGTGGTTTATGTATACAATGGAATATTACTCAGCCATTAGAAACGACAAATACCCACCATTTGCTTCAACGTGGATGGAACTGGAGGGTATTATGCTGAGTGAAGTAAGTCAATCGGAGAAGGACAAACAGTGTATGTTCTCACTCATTTGGGGAATATGAATAATAGTGAAGGGGAATATAAGGGAAGGGAGAAGAAATGTGTGGGAGATATCAGAAAGGGACACAGAACATAAAGACTTCTAACTCTGGGAAATGAACTAGGGGTGGTGGAAGGGGAGGAGGGCGGGGGTTGGGGGTGAATGGGTGACGGGCACGGAGGGGGACACTTGACGGGATGAGCACTGGGTGTTATTCTGTATGTTGGTAAATTGAACACCAATAAAAATTAATTTATAAAAAAAAAAAAGAAAGAAGGTTTCAGAGCATATGCTTATGATTTCCAATAAACCACAATTTGGGCATTTATTAGCTTGATTAAGAAGTCTCTACACTATTCTTCCTTTAGATTATTAAAGACCAAGCTAATATTTAGTCCTACAAATAAGGAAAGCTTTTAGCTCATTTGCAGAAGAGATGAATGGGATGTTAGAGCTCAGTAGATGATGATCATCCCTCATAGCCTGCCCCTTCTTCTGTGCCCTTGTAGAACCATGAGGCCACATGCTCTCTGGGAATGGCCTTCTGTAACTGATTTGTTTTTATATATTAACACATTTCAAAGCATGCTTAAAATAACCTTGCTTCTGTTCACGGGAAGAAAGGCATTTTGCCACAGAAGCATGGTCAAATTTTATATCATCCATTGATTTTTATCTTTAGCTTATTTGAAGTGCCAGAAGTAGCTTTTAGGCTTGGCATGCCAGTTGACCCAACTGGCTGGTGCCAACATTGCACCTTCTTGGGTAGACTCACACTAAAGAAGGAAGTTTTTTAGTGATACTGGCATTGATCACTTGACATGGGAATCACATTTTGTGGTTTTTATAAGGTTGGGGCTCCTGAGATCATGGACCCAGCCAGGGATTTGTTCTGTAACCTTGCACTTTAAAGGATTTAGAAGTGGAGAAAAATCAGGGCATGATTACAAGCAAAATGTGACTTCTGGACTCCTGGATAAGGTTATAGATTTTTTTAAAAACATACCACTTGCAGACAATTTAGACTTTAGGAGGTCGCTATGCTCTAAAATTAGTAAAGTTCTCAGGAAGGAAGAAATATAAGTTGCTAAATTGCTTGAGTCTCATATTCTTTCCTTCCTTCTTTTCTTCCTTCCTCCCTCCCTCCTTCCCTCCCTCCTTTTTCCTTCTTTTCTTAATTTTTACATAAAAGAATGTTATGTTATATTCACTTAACTAGATTGCTTGTCTACATGGTAAAACATATCTTGCTTATAAACATTTAGTAGTTTCTAGCAATCAAACAAGGTCAACAATACGAAATTGACCTTAAATAGCAACTCTAACAGTGTCCATTAGAACCCCCACAATGTTTTTCTATAATCCAAATTTTATTTCCAGTTTTGATCCTCATCGGTGGTTGTTAAGCAACATTGACATATTATTAGAAAGGTCCTTATTTGGGGCAATAAAAATATTGTATGAAGCAACTCTTCTTGTTGAATCTGTAAATATATTTGAACTCATTTAATCCAGGCACAGGATCTGTATCTTATGTGGGTCAGGTTGTAACTAGGTGATTCTACTATTGAGTTCTGTTTAATAGGTAGGCACCTACTACATTAAGCTCTGGCTACAGTTTTCCTCTATGAGTGAGTTGTAAACATTTTTTTTGTCATTAATTAACATTTTGGGGGCTCTGCTGGACTACAAGAGAAAGACGTTTTTGGGGCAAGATCTGGCCTTGTGTGGAGGTTCCTCAAAGAGTTAAAACTAGACCTGCCCTACAACCCAGCAACTGCATTGCTGGGGATTTACCCCAAAGGTACAGATGCAGTGAAACAGCAGGACACCTGCACCCCAATGTTTATAGCAGCAAAGTCCACAATAGCCAAACTGTGGAAGGAGCCTCGGTGTCCTTTTACAGATGACAGATGACTGGATAAAGAAGATGTGGTCTATGTATACAGTGGAATATTCCTCAGCCATTAGAAATGACAAATACCCACCATTTGCTTCGACATGGATAGAACTGGAGGGTATTATGCTGAGTGAAGTAAGTCAGTCATAGAAGGACAAACATTATATGGTCTCATTCATTTGGGGAATATAAAAATAGTGAAAGGGATTATAGGGGAAAGGAGAGAAAATGAGTGGGAAATATCATAGAGGGAGACAGAACATGAGAGACTCCTAACTCTGGGAAATGAATGAGGGGTAGTGGAAGGGGAGGTGGGCAGGAGGATGGGGTGACTGAGTGATGGGCACTGAGGGGGCACTTGATGGGATGAGCACTGGGTGTTATGCTATATGTTGGCAAATTGAACTCCAATAAAAAATATATATTAAAAAAACTGTTATACCCAGCACATGACAGGTGATCAACAATGGCTTGTTGAATTAAATTTACTTCTGTGATCCATCCACATTAAAACTTGCTGTTAGAAAGAGAGCGGAATTGGGTTCATGGTCCTTTGCATTCTTGCTGCATTTGTCCAACCTTTACAAAGCACATACAAAATGCAAGACTGCAGACACTACTGTACTCCGGCAAGGTACTTCCCTGGAACTCTTTGCTCCCTGGCATCTTGCATAAATATGCCCCCTTTCTCACGGTACTTGTTTTCTTCCTCTTGAAACCTTTGTGCCAGATCTGTCTTTCCTCATGCACCAAGAAAACAAAACCGTTCCTGGGGAGGGAAAGGTCCTGCTCTCTGATGTGATATATTGCTTTCTTTATCAAGATCCACCCTGAAATACTGGTGACTAGGAGTAGAGATGCCCACAGTGATAATGCCAGTCCCAGGATATTTTCTGGCCAGAGCCCTTGCAAAGCAACCACTGAAACACCCGGCATTGTTAAGAACGACAAGAAAGGGTCCATGGGCCTGCCATTGGTCCAGCGCATTATGTTGGTAAGAACAGCATCTTTAGCATCTTTAGAGGCTGAGGTGCTTAAGTTATAAGTAGAGTAGGGAAAATCAAACAATAGCTGGGAAGGAAGGAGTAAGCAATAGGGCCAGGGTGAGGGGAGGAACTGTGAATTTGGCAGAAGGTAGTAGAATGCTAGGAAGGAGTGCCTTCATGTTTAATGCATTTGCTGCCAAACCTTTGTGATCAAATGGAAATGATTAATAAAAAATTACTGTTGATTTTATACGATGTTTTATGAACAATGGATAGCCTTTGAAATGCAGCTAGTTAGATCTGGCGGTCTAAACGCAATAAGGACAGCCCCTTGCTGGGTCCATCAGTTATTGGCTCCTCAATAATATTGCCCCTTGCCCCTAAAGACCTGGATGTGGGATTTTGTTGTCCCTGAAAGAGTTATAAGGACATCCTTTGGTCCTTATAGTGATGAGCACTTGTGGATGTAATCCAACACAATTCACTTTATGTTGGATTTCTCAACTTATTAAGCAATATGTTGCTTTTTCATAGCTCTTAGATGGCCTCCCTTTCTCTCCCCAGTTTGGATTAATTGCTCCCTCCTTTGTGCTTATGTAGGATTTGTTTGAAGCCCTATTTTAGCATTCATGACATTTTTGTTCTTTTCCTGGTAGATGCTCATGTGTCTGCCTCCTACACTAAACCTAAAGTTCAGAAGGTTCTTTCTCTTCATTTTGATACATCAAGCACTAGGCATAATGCTTAGAATATATAGGATTTACTAAGGTAAGTCTGCAAAACTAAATAAGTGGTTAATGTGATTTAGGAAGGATATTTCAATGAGATCGATGGCTCATCTGAATTATGGGGCTGCAGGAGATTTGAATGGAAGGGCTATTAACATGTACAGATGGAGCATGATGTACTTCAAATATTTTAATTTGTCAGCGAAGTGGAAGCAAATTGATAGGGAAATGTGTTAGGGCCACATAAAGAGAAATGCTTCCCATAAGTGCAGACAGGAGAAAGTATCACCATGTTCTGCTGCTCTAATCAGATTATAGCCAACTGAAGTGTTTGCAGAAGATGCCAATGTTTCAATATCCCCACAATGTCTGGGGTATATCACAGATAAGTACTGGGGACAGGGCTTTCAAACTTGTTCCTAAGATGTAACTCTGAGGAATATGCAGGATGCTGCATGACATTACTCCACACTGGACTGATTAAATGCGAAAATTGTGTTCATGCATTTTATCAAAAATGTGGCTTGGTTAAATATCCTGGCAGTGAAAAGCAAAAGACTTAAAAATACTCTTCCTGCGTTGAGTTTCATGTTGGAAAGAGCTCATTTTCCTCACACTGCAGGGCAAGGGCAAAGGCAAGGAAAGGCTCTAGCCAGAAGCTGGAAATAGCTTTGTCACCAGGACCTCACAGAGCTGGACATTATAATAATGGTGTCTGCTCACAATGGCTCTCGTCTGGCCTAGGCTCTTGTCTTCCATGGTTTTTTTTATGGTTTGAGTGAAACTCTTACACTGGGCTTCAGCTCAAATTTCTAATTTGGGAAAGTGTGTGTTTTCTGTCTCACAATGCTTTACCATAAGCCCTCAATTTCCGCTTCCCGGCAATAAAATAGTTCTCATGGCCACAGCAAATGTGATAGACCTTTTTAAAGGCAGTCGTAATTGATGGCATTGCTGGAATGGTTAGAATTAAAGTGAGGGGGGTTGAAAAACCCATGAGAAAATAATTTTCTTTGCTTACGATTTAGGAGACCTGTGTGAGGTTGACCCTCACTCAATTTCTGATGGTGTTGAGTAGTAGCATCTGTGTGACTCTTCCCCTAAGGCTCTGTGACCCTGATGAAGGCACAGCATGGAGTCAGGCAGCTGGGAGACCTGGCCTGGAGAGTAAAAGCCCTTCTCTTGGGGGTTAGCTCCCACCAGGCTGGCTGTCCAGCAACGGTGGCATGAGAAGTTGACTGTGGGGCCACCACTCACCTCTCAGCCTCTTCAGTCTCTGCTCCCGCCTCCTCCTCCGTACCACGAGCAGGAGCACAAACAGCAGCAAGACCCCCACCAGGATGCAGGAGATGGTCACCAGCATCTTGAGCCCTTCGTTGGTTGTCAGCCCTTCTTCACTTTGGACAACTGACTTAATGAGTGGAGGGATTGTACCTGAAAGCAGGGCCATGGTGTTAGATGACTATTAATGAAGACAGCATGGTGGAGGTTTTAGGGATGACGGTTACAAGAGGCGCATTGTGTGATCCAAGGGTGTCCAGGGTGATGAGAAATGAGAGGAGTTCTTTATCTAGGTCCTTGCTAATTTATTTATTTTCTCACACCCCTCCTCTGCCCAACTTGCAACTTACTTGACAGCACATCAAATCACGATCTGCACAAAGGGTGAAGCCCATTTCTTTGAAAGGGACTCATTTTGCAATGTACTGCTGGGTGCAGGCACTTGAAAGCACAATGTCCAGGCTAGTGCTTAAAAAAGCCACATGCTGGAATTGTCACCTATAGTACAACTTATAGAGGCTACTTGAAAAACCTGCACATCAAAGAAGGAACAGTAGGTCTGGCAAGTGGACAGGAGTCTGCAGGGAGACTGTTCCAGATACACTGGTTTAAAGAAGCCTAACGTCCCTTTCTGTTTGGTTATTCACTTGCTTTTTATCTAATTTAGAAACTCTCATTTTAGGGTGTAAAGACTGAAGATAAATTTTCGAAAAGGAAACATCTAGGTCTCCAAAGCACACTCCTTAACGATCAAGCATGATTATACAGTGTTATGAAATTCAGATTATTTAGAATCATAAGGAAACACCTAAGTAGACTGGACTCTGAGCTATATTTGAAGCTGTCGTCTATGCAGAGGCTGAATATAATGGGCACAGAGATTCAAACATGCATCCACACTTTTATAGGGCACGCATATTGGCACCTTCCATTATGTAAGAAGCTCCATCTCACTATATTTTTCATGTAAAACAAGGGCCAGGAAGTCAGTGGTTTAGGAAAAATAATGCAAAAATAATCCAATTTCCCCCCTGAGCAAAAACGGTCTTTATCCTGCAGTTAGTAAGTAGAGCAGGGATAATAGAATCCCAGTGCCCTATGTTATCTGCCCAGGCCAAGAAAAGTGTTCTTTGAACTGTGCAGTGTTTTCAGCTGGAAACCATGTCTGTGGTTGCTCAGAACCCACATAAGGGGATGCAGGTGAAGCTGGTCTGCAAAACCAAGGCAGCACAAGGATGCATGCAAACATTTTGCCAAGGAAATGGCAGAAGAAAGAGTCAAATGAAGACACAGAAGAATCTGAGACCTGACTGGTATAGGTGTGAGGCTGTCAATGTTTGTTTCTCCCAAAATGAAAGAAAAATCTTGAGTCAGATATGACAAAAGAGATATTAAAGCTATATATCTATGAGATCAGTTCCAAGAAATCCACAATCCTTTTCAATGAAAATGCAAATATGTATTTTTATATCCTAGTATAATAAAATTATTTCAGATTTCAGAAATTTAAATGTAGCTCACAAAACTTTTGCATGATTATAACCTAAGATCCAGGATAAAATGAGAGCATCATTTTTTTTCTTTTCTTTTTTTTTTTTTTAGAAGACAAGCACTTAAATTCTGCAGAGTGCTTTGTAAGTTTGCATTACAGTTTCAAATTTTGCCTGTGCGTGATTTCTCATTAAAAGATTAGCATGACCATATCATCAATATGCACAGTGAAGCCCGGTGCTCTGGCACCTACACAGATTATAGAGAAGCTACATGCCAGCATGTGATTATTGTAAATCAATTAATGTAAGCCAATAAGCTAAAGTAAGAAATATGCTTTCTGCACGAATATGTACCTGCTAGCAGAGGACTTTGGGGGAACTCTTAAATGCAAAGTAAAGTTTGGTAAATCAAAGTCCTTTATTTCATAAGATCAAAGAATTAAACCATGTTGGAGGAGAAAGCCACGGGGAAGGGCTGCTCTGACTATGGCTGGTACTTCAGGATGGGACACCCTTGAATGACATTACTTGCAACTGAGGGCTAGAAAGTTAGAGGTGGCCCATGAAGAGCATCAGCTCTTGAGCAGAAGGGTTACAGTCCAGTTGCTGAGCTAGCCATTCCAGAGCCATGGCACAGAGTACACTGCAGTTGCAGAACCCCAGGCTGGAGTAACCAATACCAGGAAGGCTTCTTCTACCTAAGGCTCTTCATACTTTCAAGTGCCCCAGACCTGAAATGCTGGAGGCCAGATAGGGTGTTGGCTGGGGAAGAATTTGTGGTGACATGGCCCTGGGTAGGAAACTTGGGGGTGGGTTTCCATTGTGCCAGAGCAGAAAGAACTCATTCTGGGTCATCCATGACAATCTAGGAGAAAATGACCAAATGAGGATCCCAGTCAACATCACCTGGTTAGCTTCCTTTGGTTGTTTATGAGAGTTCTTGGGTTCATGGATATTCTTGTTAGGATTGTAAAACCTGTGCTCCAAGGAGGTTCTTGCTGGAGCTTTAATTAAGCAAGATCCCAAATACACACAGGCAGAAGAGGGAAGACCCTTTAGTCTGCCTACTGATGATGAATAAAGTATGGGTGGTGTTTGCTCAGGTACACACTTCCTGGGCTAAGCCATCCAACACTGTGGTCTGACCTGATCAGTGGCATTGGCCAGAAGACTTGGAGGGGTGGGGTGATGCTAAGCCAGGAGCTCCTGATATCCTGATGAACTGTAGCGGGTCTTACCTTGTGTTTGAGCAGATAACTCAATCACTGCTTTTCCCTGAGTCAAAGTCACTGCAAAGCTGTAGAAATCAGCACCAACATGCTGCTATTTGAGACTTTCTAAAGTTCCCTAACTGCATAACCATCAATGACCCACTATCTTTCACCTTCACTGGGCTGGACATTTGTTCAGATATCAATAAATAGCCTTTGATACAAGTTGTAGAAAAAAAAAGGATAAAAATTTGTATCATTTACTTTTGGTTCACTAACCATCACAAGATACCTTGCCTGGTTTTCAGAAAGTCCATGCAAATTGCATGTGCGTGTGTGCGTGGGGTGGGACACATGCTAATATCCTATGATATACCGCTTTCATCAGTGCCTGCATTCCTGCTTAGGGACTGCCATAAGCTCCTTTACCATGAAGACTGTTTTGGCACATGCAGTCTAAGGGCTAAATGAGAGCAAAGGCGGAGTTATGTGGGTTGGGATGGGGTGGGGAATGGGTAGGGAGACAACAAAAGCAGTGTTAGCACATAGTCATTGACAAATGCACAGAAGCACATGTTTGGTAAGTGAAGGTAAAGAATCCTTCAGCCCAAAGAGAAACCACTTCTGCACCAAGATTCCCTAAGGAGATTCCCATTAGCCCTCAGTTCTGTATTTCTGGAACAGAGCCATGGTCTCGGGAATGCAGTGAACTAGGGAGCCCCACAGGGAGCCGACTGAATGGCCCTGAAGCCTAAAGAGATCTGTGGGCACTGGTCACTCTGTGCCAAGGATGAATGTTGCATGGGAAAGGGACAGTAAGCACATGCACATGTCCTGTGACACAAAGAGGAGGGCCATAAAGCCAGCCAGCTTACTGCCATCGTAGTTCAGTGTGGCGAAGTTGGCCTGCTTCTCTGCACAGCCGGCACTGTTGCACACCCTCATCTGTAGCTCATACCACGTGGCTTCTTGCAGGTCGTACAAAATGTACGACTTGGAAAGAGAGGTCCGCTGAGCTGTGGTCCAGACTGTGGTCCCAAAGGGTCTGTACTCCAGTGTGAAGGATGTGATGGGACAGCCGCCATCATTCCAGCCAATGAGGTTCAGCCTCACGCGCGTGGTGTTGATGCTGGCAAAGAGTTCTTGCTCCTTTGAAAATTGGGGCTCTGCAGGAGAATGCACAGTGGAGGTCAGCTCATGGGATATGCAAATGAAGGCCATCTGCATAGTCACACATTTCCCCTTTGGCTGCTTTCCCCACCTGGGTAAGGAGCTCAGTCCAAGTCTTGGTCATAGACAACTCCCAATTTGTCCACTATTTATTGGGACCTATAAACCAATGGGCAATCTCCAACTATCTCCCTACGTAGGTACTAGATGGAAAACTGGGTGGGTAGAGGCTATCTTTGTGTACGTCAGAGCTCTTGAAGAACAGTGCTACTTTCATGTATGCATTTCCTTGAGTGGTTCTGAAGGAACCAGTGCTGTGTGCTGAGCTGACCTGTTTCCACTCTGGGGTGGATGGACCTGACTCAAGAATAGTCTAGTTGGATTTGGGAAGTACCAACGGGTGTCCCTTGCTTTCTAAGCAATTCCTACTGGAACCCAGGGATCTAGTGGACATATTTCTGCATAAATCCCTCATCCTCTGAAGCCTTGCTGCATCTTATCCAAAACTCAGGTGCCAGGTCCAAGTAGCACCTTTGCCTTCCCATCTCTCTCTCTTTTGCTGCTATCTAGTGTGGCTCCAGGCACTCGATAAGAGTCAGATGTGAGGGGAAGTTCCAAAAACCCTCTCTTCACTGCCTCACTCACTCTTCTGTGCCACTGTACTCCTCCCCTTACTGGTGTCCTCAGACTACAATTTCACTGCTGAGCACCGATCCCTCCATCCCCAGGGGTTCATCCCCTCAAAGATTCATGTTTCAGATTAAAAACCAATTCACATTAAAAGCCAACAGTCTAATTCAGTCACTTCTCACCTGAAAAGTGGGGCCTTGGAGGCAAAATGCAAGTTATGGATAGAGGGGGCATCGGGCGATGGAGAGGGGAAAGATCACAGTAGAAGAAGGTAAGGGGTAAATGTCATATTTCATGGTGACCCAGCTGGGGCACTTTATGTTGGCTCTGAAACCCTTGATTTGCAAATGACACTTGTCTTTTTCACGGCAGGTGAGATAATGAAGGAAGGGAATCAGGATATTCTGTGAAGACGGGCCATTCCTCTCATTGCACCGCAACACTTCCAAACCCGTTTTGGGAATAACAAAGTTCAAACTCACAAACAAACATGCAAATATAATGACGTCTTCTGTGGTTCCAGTCCCCAAATTAAATCTGGAAAGTAGAGGAAATGTAGACACCAGGAAGCACACATACCTTTCCCCAATGTTTTCGCTTCTATGATTTCACTTATGCGTCCCGGTCCCACTCCATTTTGGGCAGTAAGAGTGAACTTATACCAAGTACCACACTTCAGATTTTCCAAGCGGTAAGAACGTTCACTTGGGCTGATTGGAAAACTTCCCCACTGTTCACTGTTATCCTCAGAGTACTGCAATATGTATCCTACAGAGCACAAGACATATTCGAAAGAGTCTTATTTCCTTTCTACTAGAAGTTGGTGGACGTTTGTATTTTGCAGGGGATGAGAGTTCTCAGCACTCATGCATCTTTGGAAGAGTACAGTTGAAGTCTCCCTGATGCCAGGAAATTGAACCCAGGCTGGGAGGAGGGCTATGATGATGTTTTGATTAGTATTTAGGACACATCAGACATTACTATGGTGTATTGCTAATTGGTGTGGTGAAAATAAAACCACTTTCTCCCCATTTCCTTTTAAAAGGTGTAGCAAGCAGCAGGGAATGGACACTAGGTCTCTAGATATTGGCCCTCAGGGAACACATGCCTGAATCCTTGGGTATCAGCATGCTCTGAAGCTGACTTATATGTAAGAGAATTAAAGCTCGGGAAAAGGGGTATGTTATCAAGGGGATAGGAATCTCCTCAACAACCCCCCACCCAGGCCATAATCACCAAGGGAACTGGCTCTAAATCCTGTATCCATCCCAACATTTCCATGGTGACCTGGCTTCTCCTTCGTCTGAAAAATCCCTCCAAAAATTCATTTCTGTACATGACCACTACCACCTGTACTTCCACTAGCATGAACATTAACTGTCCATTTCCTGAGTGTTCACCATGTGCCAAGCACCGTCCTCAGCCCACTAGGTTCATTACTTTGCATAACCCTAGAAGATAGTGATTTTTATCCCCACAGCACAGAGCAAGACACTGAGGTCCAGACAGGTTAGGTGACCATTTGAGGGCCCCCTAAAGTAAGTGAGATTCAAACCCCACCTTCAGAAACTGAAGCCAGCACTCTTGGCCCTTGTGATCATTGAGACATTCCTCCTTGTTATGGCCATCATCCCTGTTACCCCAGTCACTTCCTGGGGGGCAAACAGGTCCTGTTTTCTCCGTCCCTGCCTCCTCCACATTCACACCCAGGCAATCAAGGACCAGCCTGCCTGGTACATGGTGTCCTCAACCCGCCCCCCTCCCCCTGCCCCTGAGTGGACTGCTATCCTCCGGGCTCCATTTTTGACATGGGCAAAGCACTGCAGAGACTCCCAAGCCCACACAGGCAGCATCAAGTGTTTTGCGGACCTCTCACATGGAGGTCATCTGTGACCTCCTCTGTGATTCCTCTGTGGTCAGGGTCCACATCTTCCCTACTCTTTACTCCTTCCCTCCCCTCTGAGCCTCTGCTGCCTTGGGGTCCCTCCTCTTTTCCGAGACTCATTTTCTCTTTGAGCATTCCTGATCTGCACCTCTCAAAGCTCCTACAGCACCTGACAGATGGGTGACAGATCTGTGTTCTCCATGCTCCCATGTCATCGCCTGGCTTCAACTCCAGCTCTGCCCAAACCACCTCCCTGCTGCTCTGAATGTCATGGGGAAGAACCCTTTCCTTCTAATTTCCTCCACCCAAATCACATCCGGGAAGCTCCTCTAACCCTTGGCAATAGGAGACCCCATGCCAACAGCTTTGGCTACCATTGTGTTTCAGGGACAATCAGGGGATTGTCTTTGCTTAGAAACCCTTCATTACTAAAATTGCTTCACCTTCATGACCTTCTGCTCTGACACTTCCTGTACCACCTCTCCCAGGCTCTCACACTTACAGAACCAAAACTTTATTTCATTTGAGCCTAGAGTCCCTCTAACTCTCCCCTCAATGCCCCATTTTTTTTTTCCCATAACGATGTTCTCTAACCAGCCTAGAACCTTCTGTAAACCATTTCCACCAGGAGCCTATTTTCACTCACTCCTCTGACTTTGGCCACACTTATTCTTCCAGTCACCGGCTCTGGTAGCCTGCGATTCACTTTTTCTTCCAGGTGTCTGGCACTACTTGAAAAAGTCATTAAACGGTGAAAACTATGACCACAATTTGGGCAATTTATATGCAGCTGGGGCCTCGCTCCCTCTTGGCAATGACTTTGTTGCTCTATTAATGACTCCCTGTGCATTTCACATGGTAGCTGTCACAAATCTTCCCCATATTCCTCAAAACTACAAGCATAATTTCACCTCAAGTCAGCCAATTATTTAAAAAAAATAATCTCGCCTTTTTCTCTCCCCCTTCCCAAAAAAGGAACATCCTCCCATTTACTCAGTGAAGGGTAATAAATATTCAGCAACTGATTGTTAAAAAAAAAAAAAAACATAGAGAGGTGGCTGGGTGGCTTAGTTAGTTGTCTGCCTTCAGGTCAGGTCATGATCTCAGGGTTCTGGGATTGAATCCTCCATTGGGCTCCCTGCTCAGAGGGGAGTCTGCTTCTCCCTTTTCCTCTGCTCCTCCTCCCTGCTTTCTCTCTCTCTCCCTCTTAAATAAATAAATAAATAAACAAACAAACAAATAAATAAATAAACAAACAAATAAATAAATAAATAAAATCTTAAATAAAATAGAGCCCTGACCAGTAGCATTTCTGATTTTTGGTGTGTGTGTGACAATCCACAGCCTGGGTGCAGTCACTGAGTTTAAGGCGGGGAAGAGATAGGACAGTTTGCTCTCATGAACTGGAAGGAGCTGGCTGCAGAACACTGCTGGCTTCACCCTGAAATGGCTCGCTATTTCTGGTTGTCTATCACCCTCCTCACTCAGAAGAAGGAATGTCTTCTCTCTTTGGAATTCCCCGCCCATGCTCTAGGACTAAGCCCCCATCTCCAACTCTTTTTTTAAAAAAAATTATTTTATGTTTTTAAATTGGAGTTCAATTTGCCAACATATAGCATAACACCCAGTGCTCATCCTGCCCAGTGCTCCCCTCAGTGTCCATCACCCAGTCACCCCAACCCCCCGCCCATTCCCCTTCCATTACCCCTTGCTCATTTCCCAGAGTTAGGTGTCTCTCATGCTTTGTCACCCTTGCTGATATTTTCACTCATTTTCTCTCCTTTCCCTTTATTTCCTTTCACTAATTTTTATATTCCCCAAATGAATGAGACCATATAATGTGCATCTTTTGTCTGTTCCTCTGGATTCTCTCCCTTTCCTGTGGCCATAGCTTGCTCCAACTCTATGCAGAATTATCATGCTATCTCATTCCTCAGAACAGACTTCCTTTATTCTTTTCTGCCATGGACTACTTTCAAAAGCTTTGTGCAAATGGATCATTTCTCACCTAAACTCTAGGTTCTCCATCTTTTTGTGCTTTAAAAATAACAGTAACTGTTTAATTACTAATTAAATTAGTAATTATTAATTATTCAAATGAGTGAGTACAGGAGTGAATGAATGATGGAGTGTTGACAACATGGGGAAGAAGAATCTGGGGGGGGGGAGGTTACCAAATTCTTTCTTTCCTGCCTTCATTAATCTTCCTCTCGGATTGGATGCACAATGGTAATTTTGTGAATGGGATGCCTTGGATGAATGATGGGTTTCGGTAAATACCATAAATATAGACGCGTGGCTTGCTGTTTAGCTGGTGGGACCATTAATTATAATTGACACATAACAATTACTTGATGGAGATGTGTCACTTCTCAGCCTGAGGATAGTGACAATCAACTACTGTGGGCACCTATTACTCATTACCTCTGATAGAACTGCCCCCGTTGTCTCCAGGGAGCCACGAGAGCGTGATGGAAGAAGATGTTGTTTTGGACACTGTAAGCCGAGGCTGATCGGGTGGAACTAGATAGGAAACAGTTTTTAGAAAACAAGAATTAGTTTTTCACATCTTTAATCTGCCTTAACAGCCATTTACCAAATCATTTTTAACAGCCATTTATTAAATAAGTGTTTTAGGTTGCCAAAATATGCAATTCACTTCTGTCAAAATGTCTATTTAGTTGAGGTCCTTGGTTAAAGAGACAGAGCAGAGTGAGTCTATTATTTAATGAAAATTCAACTGCATTTCTCCTTGGATTTATGTCTAACTCATTTCCTCACTGATTCCTTGAATTTCTGAGTCGTTCATCACTGATTGAAATCTTCTTTACGCTTACTAAGGATGTGTGCATTGCTCTGAATTTCAGCCATGATCCAAGGGAAAAAGATAAATGGCATCCACTTAGCTGTTCTGTTCCCAGGGATGTGAAGGGGGAGGAGAGAGAGAGAGTCGGGGAGGGAAGACTGGGTGAGGGAAATTTAAGGGAGGGGGAGTGGGGGAGGGCACAGTGGCTAGTGGGAAAAAGAATAGCGAAAATTTTCACTTTTTAAGCTACTCCCCCAAGATGCAACACATACACACACACACCTACACACAGCTCTGAAAATCAAAGGTGTGCCATTGGGTGTCTGCACGTGAACTTGCACACTCATATGAGGTTTTGAAGAATACATACTTCTAACTAATGGGGCTCAATGTTATTTTGGGTCAGCACCGAGGACAGAAACATTGAAGGATTTCAGAATCAGGTTATCCAAATTGTATAGAAACTTCCCATAAAATGCTCATCTCTTTTCCTCTGAGAAAGGCCCGTATATATTAACCCAAAGGTGGGAAAACCTGACCTGTCTATTAGAGTCACAATATCATGCCAATTTTCTGAAGCACAATGGAATTCCCTTGACTCCAATTTACTTGGAATTTCAGAATAATATTGCCTTATTTTTAAAAAAATACGGTTGTTCTCCTCCTCTTCCCTCCCAATACCAATTTTATTTTTACTCTCTGTGATTTATTAATGTGACAACACTTAAGTCCAAAGAAGCATACATAACCTTTGATTTTTCTACTAATATAATATGGCTGTGCACCCAAACATGAACCCGCTCAATGGCCATTTGGGATTTTAGGTACGATTTTAATTTAATTATCTTGAATTTGTCACGTGCTTTTTGTGTTTGATACCAAGAAAAAACCACATATGCTGTATTAAAGATTCAACTAATTGTTATAGCAATATGCTTAGATTTTCATCTGATGACCTCTTAATGTACATTACATATAAAAGTTTAGTTACTCAGCAGATAACAGACTTCAATTCAGACTAATTTTTTTTTTGTGTGTGTGTTTTCTGGGTTCTACTGACACATATGTAGACTAAACCGTGCAATTAGTGGAAATTTTCAAGGACTTAGCGATGCACACATAAAGAAAAATGAGACTAGGCTCTCTATGCACAAAAATATGAATAGTGTTATCTTTGGGATTATGAATGTTTTTTGATTTGCTGCATTACATTTTCTGAAATGAACTTTTTTTTGTAATATGAAAATAGCAATTAGCTCTTTAGAAAGGCTGATTTTGAAATTTGTTCAATTTTACTCTTTGCATATAGGCATGCATGTAAAAATATCATTAAGAAGAGTCCCCAATTATTGTACCTTGTACTTGTAAATTTAAAATAATTTCATCTGATCCCCAGTTGTTATTGGCAATGCAGCTATAATAGCCAGAATCTTCCGCCTTCACTGTACGGATAATGAAGCTCCCGTTGCTGAAGATGCTCCTCCGCCCATCAATCGTTACTAGGCTGGGTGTCCCGTTACTACCTCACAGGAAGAAAAGGGCACAGATGAAAGAAATTACAATCCAAATTAGCTGAGGCTGGGGAAAAGCATAAAGACTCTCTCTGAGGTAAACAACACATTTGGAACTAAATTGTGATTACATGACAAAAACAATAAAATAGCTGAATTTCATTCATTGTAAAACACGCCATGTGGAGGGTAGATTTGTGCCAGGGGCTTGGATTCTGGCTCTCACATATGGCAATGTTCGTCACATGCTGAATGGGCCTCTCCCTCCTCCACCATATAGGTACCAGCCACTCCCTCTTGGGAATTCCTTCTGGACAGAAGTGCCATTTTGACACAATCACATAGGGACAACTAAATGTGGGAGTCTCCTGTAGACTTGCTTAGATCTACAGTTGTTAATGATTTTGACCCCATGAACCATGGTCTCTCAAGAGGGTGATGAGTTGGTTCTAGAATAAAAAGAGTTCCCTCGCCATTGTAACTGCAGCTATGGTGGCGACTGTCCAGCCATCCCCACATTAGGCAGGATGCCTGACCTTGGGAGCTTATTTATTTCTTTGGATAAACTGATTTTAAAAGAGGAGAAAAGTAGTCCCTGGACCAAGACTGTTATTTCAATAGTTTATGTCCTTTAAGGGCTTTTGTTTAAAATAGGCACTCCTCTGAATCCTTTTTATATCAAATCTCCATGCTCATTAGTGAATTGTCAGCCCTTAATTTATATCCTAATTTCTTCCTCTGAACATAGAGAAAGCACTTAGAAAAGTTATAGGACAGAATACATCTCACCCACTTTCTGCCTCCTATCTTGGCTGCGATTATTCTAATAATTACTATTGAGCATGGAAAACCAGATTTTATGTTAGCCAAGTCCTAATGCATTCCATTTCTTGAAGTTATTTCTCAGAGCATTTGAGGTAGGGTTGGTTGAACCGTTATCTTAGAAGGAGAAAGATAGTTGTCAGGTCTCAGGTGACATTGGGCTTGTTTATCTCAGTTATATGGGAAATTCACATGATAAAGTACAGAGATGATTGGATTGGTCAGACTATTTTCCTTGCAAGCGTTCTGTTGAACTTAAAGGCTCTGAATTTATGGAAGATTGACACAAAATGCCAGACCCTTTTAGTGCTAAAGTCAAGATCCTACTCCATGTCCATACCTCCTCTCCCATCTCAGAAGATTTGGTGTTTCCTGGAATTTTCATGAGTGTCAATGGATAGAAAATTAGACCACTAGACCCAACTTGGTATGTCTGATGTAATCTCTAGAGTTTCACTAAAGGCATACATTAGGTTACTGGTTACCTGTCTTTCATCCACTTTACTGCAGGAGAAGGGTCCCCAACAGCTTTACAAGGCAAGGCGATGTCCTTCATCCATGGAGTAGTCACTGTGCCACTGAAGGTCAGGATTCGTGCAGGAGCTGGGGCACCAAACACAGCAGAAGCCCGATTATGCCACAGCCTCATCTATACAAAAGCCAGAATGACCTTCCCCTATATAGTAACTCTCCCAAAAAGGGTGAATGCAGCATAGCCAAATAATGATATATGTAAAAGAGATTTTTTTGTTAAGAACATACAAATAGCTGAAAATTTCTATTGTGGCATTTCCCCCCTCTTTTGACTAAACTTGAGGAGCCCAAATTAAATATTTGGGTTTTCATAAGCCTAGCAGCCCCAAGCTGTGTTTTCTATGAGCCCAATTATTTGTCAGAACACTTTATTAAGCAATTTATCTTAACTCCAAAAATCACACATTAAAATATACTTTTAATATCTGAGAGAATAGACAACACAAAGTATAAAGCCCCAAAAGATGGAGAAGTAAAACTGGAACAGCTTCTATTTATCAATTTTGTGGAACTTTCCTGACTTTATTGAATTAACTTGATCTTCAGCACAAATGTTAAGAAAAAATGAATGTTTTCCGAGCAGCTTCTCCTGAAGCAACTGTTTGCTTGGGATAGTGATTCAGATGCTCCAACAGGAGCATTGGCCTGAGACATGTGACATCAGCACAGTCCCAAAGTAGCAGGAGCAGAGAGGAAAAAGCCCAGGTGGACCTTTGTCAGCAGGGGCCTCCTTGAAGACTGAGAGGCCTGGAACTGACAGGTTCTTAGCGCTACCTTCTTAAGGAAGACATAAAAGCTGACACCAAGACACAAGTCCTCCAGAGGCAAAGGAATGTGCCCCACCTTTGTCATACATTGGGATACTGTCTTCTGGGACACTCCCTCTGGAAGCGTAGCCAGGCCAGATGCAGTCATAGACATCACATTCCAAGATTGCAATTTTACCTCTAAGAGATCTTGATAACATGCTTATTAATGTGATAATTAAGAAAAGGTCAGAATACAATAGTGAGGGGGAAAAAGAGAATGCTGTCACAGTTTTAAACACAATTGCAGATAAAAAGTAAATATGTTGTTGGCAAGGAAAATAAATTCACGGCTCTTTTTTTGTTTATTGGACTCTTTGATTATGATAGCCAGCCACCCCGAACACACACTCTCACATTTAGAAAGCAGTGATTATCAGTGAGCATAAGGATTGTATCATGGGATCAAAGCAAACCAGCAACATGTGCTTCTCCCTCCCCAGAGCAAGCTGATACTCTGCGGAACTACTCATGGACTTGACTCTATTTCCCAGGTGGGTTCCTCCCAGATGGGTATCTGGGTGCTGACCCCTCTCCATATCTGACTCCTGCTGGAGGTCTCTTGAGAAAAATGACTTTCCCAACTGCCTGCCTGACACTGAACACACAGAAGTAGAGACGACGTAAAGCTATTGCCTAACCCTGCATCTCATGTTGCTGGTTTGCTTTGATCCCATGATACAATCCTTATGCTCATTGATAATCACTGCTTTCTAAATGTGAGAGTGTGTGTTCAGGGTGGCTGGATATCATAATCAAAGAGTCCCAATAAACAACAACAACAAAAAAATCCATGAATTTGTTTTCCTTGCCAACAACATATTTACTTTTTATCTGCAATTTTGTTAAAAAAAATGTGACAGCATTCTCTTTTTCCCCCTCACTATTGTATTCTGACCTTTTCTTAATTATCACATTAATAAGCATGTTATCAAGATCTCTTAGAGGTAAAATTGCAATCTTGGAATGTTCTCTTTTCTCTTTTAGGCACCTAGCAGCCTGGTTAGTAACAAATTGCCAATGTGGTGTATTCCAAAATCAGGAGGCATCTCCTGCTGGCCTGGAATTATGATGTTAGTACATTTACTAGTGAAAACTGGTAATTTAGTGGTACCCTAAACACTGGGTGGTAGCAATTAACAGGAGTAGAATAAGAATATTCTGTGCCTATATATGCTTTTTAGGACCAGTATAACATTTCAGTGTGCTGATTCTACATTAATTTTTGGGAACTTTTATTCTTTGGTGACTTTGACTTCCCACTGTTAATTAAGGTCTTTTTTTATAGCATTCCATCAATGGAAGAAGAGCCAAAGATTTTCTTATATTCACAAATTTCCAAATTCCACAGACCCTAAAATAAGCATTTCTCTTTAAGAAGTATGATGCTTGCTTTTGATGAAAGTAGAATTTCCTTGGGAAGTTGGTAGGTAGTGATTTTCACCCACCCAAGGGGTGAGTGGAGGCTCTTTTTCCTCACTTTCCTTAAGACACTTTGAGTTGTAAAGCCACTCACTCTCAGTGCTATGTTCACTTCTAGAAGGATTCTTTTCTGATTTGCATAAAAGCCCAGTGTTAACTAACAGCAACCTTATTTCTTAAGCTGAAATGTGATAACACGTGATGTTCTGATTTTCTAGTGATTTTTAGGGCATTGTAAGCTTTATTTCTGGTAGAATAGGGATTTAAACACAGTCCAATTAGAGTGGGAAATGAGGTCTTTACTACAGTGGCACACCTTTAGCTAACGGCTCCACCATGATGATTTCACTGCTGTTGCCTCTCCCAGCCGAAGTCACAGCTACCACCCAGACGCTGTACTGACGGTTCCGACTCAGGTTGGGAATTCTGTAGGAAAATGAGTCAGGAGAGGCTTCAAACTCGCTGATCACCTGTGAGAGGAGACATAAATGTTCCCACATTCAAGGAGGTAAATGGCACACATGGATTTCCTAAAGGCACAGTTATTAACATATTATCTACCATAAGAAACAAAAGACACAGCTAATCTTTTTCCAAAATGCAGGAATATATCGATATCGATATCGACATCTCATATATAGAGATGTCATATGTAGAGAGTTTATATTTCTCTGTGCAGCAGCTTTGACAGCTACCATGAAGTAGCTTAATCTTTTTAATTATGGGTCATGGTACATCTGTTTTCTGTTGAAATAGAGTCACAAAAACAAATTTACCCTCCTACCCAAAATGACCTAAGAACACACGGAGTATATGAAACCACAGTCTCAAAGGCATTGTACATCAGGTTATGAAGTACGAAGCCCTCTGAAATATGGGAGACAAATGAAATAAGCTTATTATTGCAGGGCTTTTACATTTTTTTGTGAGAGTCTCCAGGCCCTGGCACAGAGAGCCCAGGAGGAGGCCAGCAGCTTCCCTGAGTTGAGGATTCACACCTGAGAGACTGGGAAGAAGCTGGAGCTCATAGGACAGAGTTGAGAATTCACACCCGAGAGACTGGAAAGAAGCTGGAGCTCGTAGGACAGAGCTACACACAGAGAGAATGCTGGGGATCTGAAGAGCATCTCACATGGGTATTTAGCCAAGCAGATCTGTGCACGCATGGTGGGAAGCTAACAGAAACTAGAGAAAGAACTAACTGAATGGATAGGAAGTCACAGTGCCCAACATTTACACAGGGCTGGGGCTACCAACCAGACTGGAAGACCTCAGGATTCATGGAGCATTGGATACAGTACATCAGGGTCTTACCTTGGTGGTGGGGAATAATTAGGCCTAGATTGAACACCACAGTGGTATTGCCTAACAAATATTAAAAGCAAAATTCATATAGATGAAATTTTCACTAAGTAGCTGCACCCCAGAACAGAAGTCAGAATATTTTACAGGAGTAAAAATATCCAGTACTCAATAAGGTAAAGTTCATAATGTTCAACATCCAATAAAAATTTCCCAGGTAATCACAACCCAAATATCCATCAACTGGTGAATGGATAAACAAAATGTGTTGTATCCATACCAGAGAGTATTATTCAACAATAGAAAGAAATGAAATATAATACATTTTTAACTTGGATAAATCTTGGAAGTATTTTACTAAGTGAAAGAAGCCAATCATAAAAGATTACATACTTATTCCCTTTTCATGAAATTTCCAGAATAGGCAAATCCAGAGTCAGAAAGTAGACTAGTGTTTCCAGGGGCAGGGTAGGGTTGGGACAGAATGGATAATGACTGCAATGGGGTATAAGGATTTTTTGGCTGATGATGATGAATGTTCTAAAATTAGATAATGGTGGTGGTTGTGTAACTCTATGAATATACTAAAAGCCATTGAATTGCACACATTAAAAGCATGAATTTTATCGTATGTAAATTAAACGTCAAAAAAACTGTTAGAAAAAAAAATTTCAAGAATGCAAAAAAAAAAAGCCCAGAGAAGTATTTCTTTCATAAAGAAAATATAATTCAATCAATCCTATTTGACCTATAATTGACACAGATATTAAATTTAGCAGAAATGGGCATTGTAATAGTTATTATAATTGTATTATAGCTGTTTATAACTATAGATCTTCAAGAATTTAAATAGATACATGAATGATATAAAAAGACCCAAGTCAAACTTGAGGTGAAATTACAATATGTGAAATGAAATATACACTGGATTAGATTAGTAGTAGACTAGATTTTCAGAAATAAAAGGTCAGTGAAGGCAGCCTGGGTGGCTCAGTGGTTTAGCGCTGCCTTCCAGTCCAGGGCGTGATCCTGGAGGCCTGGGATTGAGTCCCATGTCGGGCTCCCTGCATGGAGCCTGCTTCTCCCTCTGCCTGTGTCTCTGCCTCTCTCTCTGTGTGTGTCTCTCATAAATAAATAAATAAATGAATAAATAAATAAATAAATCTTTAAAAAAATAAATAAAAGATCAGTGAACTTGAAGATATATTAATAAATGAATCACAGGGAGAAAAGAGACTACAAAATTTAACAAAACTTTAGTGAGCTAAAGGACAACATGGAGCAGCCTTGTACACATGTAATTAGAATTGCTAGAAGAGGGAAAGGAGGCACAATAGAAAAAGTTTTGATGAAATAGTGGCTGAAATTTTTCCAAATTTAATGAAAACTATAAACACAGAGAACCAAGAATCTTAATGAATTTGAGCCACAAAAATATGAAGAAAACCATACTAAAGCATATCATAATCAAATTGCTCAAAACCAGTGATAGAAAATCTTAAAAGTAGTCAGAGAAAGGACATGTTATATGTGGAGAAACAAAAGAAAGGATGTTAGCAGACTTCTTGTTAAAAACAATCCAAATGCTAATGAATGTTTCACCATAATTTGTACACTGAAACCTAATCCCCAAGGTGATAGTATTAGGAGGTGGGGCCTTTGGGAGGTGATTAGGTCATGGAATTAGTGTTCTTATAAAAGAGACCCCAGAGAGCTCTCTTGCCCCCTTCCACCATGTGAGGACACAATGAGAAATCTGCAGCCCAGAAGAGGTCTCTCACCATAACCCCACCATTATGGCACCAATGTCTCAGATTTCCAGCATCTAGAACTGTGAGAAATACATCTCTGTTATTTATGAGCTACCGAATCTATGGTACTTTTGTTATTGCAGCCTAAGCTAAGATACCAAGTAAGAAGAGAGTGCAACAGCATATTTAAAGCATTGAAAGAAAAAAAAAGTCAACCTAGATTTCTACACTCAACAAACAAATATTTCAAAACTAAGAAATAAAGACTTTTTCAAAATATAAACAACTGAAAGAATTAATCATCAGCAGAGCCACATGTGCTATAAGAAATGTTAAGAAAAGTCCTTCAGTCAGAAGGGAAATGATACCAGATAGAAATATAAATGTCCATAGAGGGATGTAAAGTACCAGAATTGGTAACTACATAGGTAAATATATGGTTTCTTCTTCTTATCTAAATCCCATCAAATTATCCCATTGATAATCAAAAGATAATGACGTAGTGTGAGATTTGTAACATATAAAAGTATATTACAAAAGTATAAAATGTATGACAATAATTGCACAAATATTGAGAAGGGAAAAAAACAGGCATACTATTATAAGGTCCTTATACTATATGCACAGTAAAAAATATCACTAGAAAAAGTGGAAAGTGGTAAGTTAGATATATATGCTTTTAATCCTAAAGAAATCACTGAAATTATAAAATAAGGAGTAAAATGAATCTAATGGGCCAGCCAAACAAATAAAATGGAATTATTGGAAAAAATGTTCAATTAATCCAAAAGAGGCAAAAAAAAAAAAAATAGAAAGGAAACAAATAGGACAATAAAAAACCAAGTAGCAAGATTACAGATTTAAACCTGTATCAATATATCAGTAACTATAATAAGTGTAAATGACCTAAAATCCTCATTAACAGCATAGATTGTAAGAATGAATATAAAAGCAATACACAGCTATATGCTGCCTATTGTAAATCTTTTTCAAATATAAAAATACAAGTAGGTTAGAAATAAAAGGACAGAAAAGCTATCCCACACTAACATTAATCACAAGGAAGCTCGAGTGGCTATATTCATATCAGACAAAATAGATTTTTGAGGAAAGAATATTGTCAGTGATAAAGAAGGTAATTTCATAATGATAAAAGATCAATTCATTGTGAGGACATAACACTCCTAAACATTTATGAGCTTAGTAACAAAACTCCAAAATACATGAAGCAAGAACTGTGGAACTTCAGGAGATGTAGATTCAGACAGGTCACACCTCTTAAGGAAGCCATATGATATAGATAGGCTGGTATCAGATCCATTTTACAAATGAGGAGTATTATGGGTTGAATATTTGTTCCCCAAAACTTCATATGTTGAAGTACTAACCCCTAGTGTAATGGTATTTGGAAGTGGAGTCTTTAGGGGATTAGATTAGGTCATGAGGGTAGGGTTCTCATGATAGAATTAATGCCATTTCTTATTAAGAAAAAAAAAAAGGAAGAGACACAAGAGCTTTCCCTCTCTACCATGTGAAGACACAGCAAGAAGGTGGCCATCTGTAAGCCAGGAAGACAACAGACACTGGATCTATTGGACCTTGATCTTGTACTTCCGGCCTTCTGATCTATGAGAAATAAGTGTCAATTATTTAAGCCAACCAGTGTGGTATTTCATTACAGCAACCTGAGCAGACAAATACAAAACTTAGTACTGAGAAGTAGGGTGTTGCTGTAACAAGCACCATACATGTGGAAGTGGCTTTGAACTGGGTATAGGTAGGAAGAGTTTTGAAGTTGACCCCCAAAAAGTTGAGATCCCATGAAAGAACTGTTACAGGTGATTCTGATGAGGGCTCAGGAAGTAGGGGAGAGCTGGAGGAAAAGCCTCCCTCTCCTGAAGAAAACATATAAATGACTACTTATAGAATGTCACTAGAAATATAGGTGGTAAGAGCCATTTTAGTGAGGCCTCAGATGGAAATTGGGAACATGGCATTGGATAATGGGAAAAGGCAATCCATGCCAGAAGGTGGCAAAGAGCTTGCTTGAACTGTCTTTATGTTCTAGTGTTTTGTGGAAAGTAGAATATGCAAGCGATGAAATTGAACATTTTAGCTAAGATTTCTAAGTGAAGTATAAGAGTGGCACTGTGGTTCCTCCTGACTGCCTACGGTAAAATGCAAAAAGAGAGAAGTAAATTGAAGAAGGAATCGTTAAACAAAGAGAAACCAGAACTTGAAGATTTGGGAAATTCTCAGCCTGTTCATTGCAAAAACAGGAGAAAGTGTGTTCCGGATGAAAACATTAAGGGTGTGGCCCTGCAGTCATGTGGTAAGGAGATTGGCACAGGTGTGAGCCATGAACTGAATCAGCCACAACAGCAGGAGCATTGCCAGTTTGCACTAAAGGACACTGAGATGGGATAGAGTTGAATGGGGTTCTCCGAGTCCTTAGATTCTATAGGACAGGATGACTGAGCTCTTTGGCCCTGAACTCGTGCTGTTCTTCAAGAAAAGGGAAGAATGGCTCTGAAGGATATTGAGATCATCAGAGTCACCACCACCAGGGTTTCAACAGGTCAGACAGCCTCCACTTCAAGCCCTGAGGGTAGGACCTCCGGAAGCTGAGTCATGGAGACCCCTGCTTGGTAGAGCCCTGGGGATTCTACTCTGTCCTTCACAGTTGCAAAATGGACAAAGCCTCTGTAGAGAGCTGTGGGGTGGGCTGACTCAGTAGTCTGGAATACACTGCAATCCCGAGAGGTCTTGAGGGCAGAGCATTGAACCAAAGAGGATTATTCCTGTGCCTTAAGATCCAGTGGGATTTGTCTTGCTACCTTTTGGATTTACACGGGAGCCATCAATCCTTCCTTCTTTTCTATTTCTTCCCTTTGGAATGGGAATGTCTCTCCTATTTGTGTCCCACCCTTGTATTTTGGAAACATAACTTTTGTGGGTTCACAGCTGGAGAGGATTTTGCCTCTGGATGAATGTACCTGGAGTCTCACCCATACCTAATTCAGCTGGTACATAGATAAGACTTTGGGCTTTGGAGTAGCTGGCACAATGAGTTAACACTTATGGGGCTATTGGGATGGAGTGAATGTATTTTGCACTTCAGAAGAAAATGGATCTTGTGGGGCTAGGGAACAGAATGGACTGAATGTCTGTGCCCCCCCAATGAATGCATATGTTGAAATCCTAACCTCTAATGTGATGACATTAGGAGATAATTGGGTCATGAGGGTGGAGCCCTCATGAATGGGATTTGTGCCCTTATAGGGGGATGAAAAGACCGGAGGTCTCTCTCTCTCTGCCATATGAGGATACAATGAAAATCCAGGAAAAGGGTCCCCACCAGCCACTGGGTCTGAGGATGCCTTGATCTTGGACCCCCTAATTTCCTGAACTATTAGAAATAAAGATCTGTTGTTTAAGCCACCCAGTGTGGTATTTTGTTATACAAGTGGACCCACACAAGGAAACTAAGGTATAGACTATGTGACTCACTGGGGTCAGAGTGGCAGGCAGGTGAGTAGAGGCTCAAGCTCAGTGCCTCTGGTTGGAGTCCAGCACTGCTCCCTCACACTTCATGCTGCCAGTTACAAGCAACCAAATGCACAAAAGGCTTACTTTTACCCTTCCAAGCTGTTAAATAAACCTTGTGTAGGTCAGTAGGCTGCATGGGCTGCAACACCAGCTCTACAATTAATCAGGGGGTGCAAATGTAAACTATATCCCTTTGTTGTCACAGATCCCATACTCCCTAAATAAAAAATAAAATCAGACATCTGATTTTACACTGTGTATACACAGTGTCAGATGATTAAAGGGAGACCATAGGGCCCTTGCACAGATTCCCCAGGTGTGCATATATGCTTTAGAGTTCATGAGCTCTTGTCACCGTACTGCCCCTTTACCACCTCCACCCTCACTCATACCAGTCCTGTCTTGTGTTCAGAAAATCATGGGAAAATCTAATCCTTCTAGAATTTCAGAGGGAATTTGGCTTGCTTCCTAGCAATCTGAGGAGACAATCCCAAGACTGTGTATATTTGTATTCTGTAATGTTCCAAGGCTGTGTTGTTGCCAAATTAATTTTACAAAGCTTAATGATGTGCAAATTATAACAATTGCTCCTATTGAACATTAAGCATCAACAGAGCATTAAAATATATTTACAAACTAAGGATTTTCTGTGAAGAGTACATAGCTTTTTGTTAAAACTTAATAAGCATCCTGTCTATGAGGTACAATTGGTCTTTGACTACCTCCAAAATAAGCATTTTATGTAATTTTTACCTGCCACCCAAGGCATGGCTAAAATCAATGATAAAAATATAATTTCTTCTGCAGCAACATTTGTTTCACTGTTTATATACAAGATCAACCAAAAGCCAAAGGAAAAAGGTTTGTTTATAGAAACTTATTCTTTTTGGAATGACATTTCTCTATAGATTAGGATGAGAAATAATAGTCAAGCTGTCTAGGGGTTCCTGTTGGTTATTTGGGAAATTTAGCTGCCCTGGTGTTATCACCCTCTGATGCCACTCTAGTCCCCTGATGACTGCCATAATTAGGCACCACTTTTTGGCTCTTGGAAGTGTAATCAGAAGGTTGCCAACCAAACAACTTAAACAATAGAAGAGTTTATTTGTTCTCTTCATAATATATGTAACTGGATATTAAATGTGACTTTTTTGTCTTAAAGTTTTGGCAATGGGTTTAATAAGTGAGAATAGTCCCAATGATGCTGGTACCTTCCTTCCTAATAAAAAATGTGAGACCACCTATGCAGGGCTTTCTCATGTTTTGTCCATCATCCATCTCTGGGCCCCATAAGAGGCTAAGTCAGGAATAGGATATTCTTGTTGAGAGCAGTCTGTGTGCATTTCCACATAGGGATGCCAGGGAGTTCTGAGCTCTAAGAAAACCACTGGAAGAGCCTGAAGTCTGGAAGAACATAGTGAGTCATGGAGTTGGTGAGGAAGCCAAAGGCTCTGCAGAGTGGCAAAGGCTAGCCCTCCTCCCAGCAGGAGAGCAGGCTGTGTTGGGGCTGGCTGTCACTTCTAGTGTGGTAGGTCAGGAAAGCTTACACGTAGGTGCTACAGAGGAGGGCATGATTGGATGTCTCCAGAGGTGTGAGATGCCTCCTACAGAGGCGTGTACTGTGAATCCCATAATCACTTATCCATAGATGGTGCCTAATTCAAACATTATTAACAAGTTCAAGAGGTGGAAATGGTAAGAGAAAAAGAGATAAATGGGAAAAAAGATAATCAGAAGTTCATGCGAGGTAGTGAAGCAAATCCATTTCTTTAAAGCCTTCCCCTTAATGCTCAGCCAAAAATGCTTGTTCTCAGAAAGGATGAATATTGTTTCCTTATGAAACATTTTCCTCAATATTTTATATGAGCTACAATAACTGACTATATTTACTTTTCATCAATTGTCAATTGCCTATTTATTGGATACCAGATTCTCCAATACGATGATCTAATCCTGTTTGAGCTGACTTGCTAATTTCTATGTGCACCCTATTATGTGTCACTCCCTCCCAAACCCTGGTCAGGGAGAAGGGATCAATTTTATTTCCAGGTTTATCCTGATACTTCAGCTGCACTGGTGCATCAGAGTCTCAGAAACGTTGAGAATATGTAGAAAAGAACAGGAAAATTCCTCCTTAAAGGGCAGCAAGACAGAAAATGATAGTCTGAGGAAAAACTCACTCCAAATGTGGTTTCCTAGGATGAATGAATCCTAGGGAAAGTGGCGAAAGGAGACATTGGTAGGGAGGAGAGAGAGACACTTTTCTCAATATTTAAATATTTAAATCTCTAAATATTTAATTTTCTGCGGGCAGATCTATAACTCTGTCGTCTCATCTTCAAAGTTAAGACAGGGATATTAGCCACTCAAGAAGATTTGATTATGCCTACGACGTGAATTAATCTTGAATGGATGGCTATAACTAGGCTGATAAGGGATGGCCAGAGGAAGAGGGCATGTGGGGACAGCCATATAATCTCATTGGACTACAGATTTCTCCTTTGGGTCTTGCAAAGAAAATGTATGCAAGGGCTCTTAGCACCATGCCTGTAATGAGAAACAGTCATAAATAGTTGCTGTGTTTGAATTCATAGGCATTTACTGAGTTCCAGTCCAGTGCGTAGACCATAAGGTAAGGTCCTGCCCCCAAGGGAACAAGAAATGATCATAGCTTGGCAGAGGATTAATTAAATGAGGCAGAGTAAAATTCTGACAAGTTCTGCTAAAATCTAGAAATAAAAATCATTTGAATTCCGTTTCTAAAACGACTCCAGTTGTAGTTGAGGACATGATTAATATTTACAAGATGCCTAGGAAAATAAATAAAGACTTCATGTATTTCATTTAAAAAATACTTATAGCAAGTTTCTTTTATAAAACTTCAGACATGTTGGCTTCCTGAAAATTGTACCAAGAGTAGAAAATATAGCTCATGATATAAACCCTGCAATACTCAGACCAGAGAGCTCACATTCACCTCTTCTGCCTTTCTTACTAGTGCTTTAGGTCTGGTGGGTGGCATCACGGATTTCTGAGGAAGTCAACAGTATACTCCTCAAAAGAATGTAGAGGTTGCTGGAAGGTTGGCTTTCTCTTGGTGCTTCAGTGTCACCCCCAAAAAGCCTGAGAACAGGGTCTGCTAGATCTACTTTCACCACACAACTATTTTTCCTTGTGGTTTTGATGCAATCATCTTCCTTTCATGTTTAAGACACTTTGTAAGAGTAAATAAGATAAAATTAATCACAATGAATTACCTTCAATGCTCTTTAATGATTTCTATAAAACTGGATTTTCCCCATTATTTTCTGGATTCGTTTCCAAACCCCTCATCCTATGGGTGACTTGCAAAGCCTTGTAGCCTTCTCTCAGCCCTTCCCCGTTGGGTGCCACATCTGCCCTTGGTTTACAGTCCTGATCTTTATCCCCCTTTGGATTACGGTTTTGCATGTCCTTACCACCTCTCCCATGCTGGATGGAGTTCAGGCTCTCTAAGGGCTTCCCTCTCTGATTCCCCCAGGGATCTTAGGTCCCAGCATTACAGAGTCAGGACCCAATCGCCACTAACCAGAACACCTGTTGCATTAAGTTGACTAATGACCTAGAAATTATTTGAATACAATCGAGAATAACTATGTAGAGAATGACTATGGATTCACAGGCTGCTCAGATCAAATTATTCAGTGTATCTCATGGTTATAAAAAGAATTCCACTTAAAAAATTTCAATTAACTTTTTAATGAAAAACTAATTCTGTTAAAGAGGTATCATGCTTTAAAAAGCTCTAATATCTAATTATTTAAAAAAAAGACTCGAATGTTCTGATTTTATAGATAGCATGTTCACAGCAGTGATTTAAAAAACCTCCCCCAGAGCAGAATAAGCAAAATAGGCAGTTCTTTTAATTATGGGATAACGACACTTTGAGGACATATAAAACCTTTCTGTTTAGTGGCAGAGAAATGACCTGGATTACGTTAAGAATAAGGAGTTAGCTGGATCAATTTAAGATTTGTCTTTGTTCTTTAAATTCTTACTTATAATACATTATGATCTGGTTTTCATTTTATTTCACTGTTTTCACTTCTAAAAGAAGATAATGGGGCAGCCTTGGTGGCGGTTTAGCACCACCTTCGGCCCAGGGCGTGATCCTGGAGTCCCGGGATCGAGTCTCACGTCGGGCTCCCTGCATGGAGCCTGCTTCTCCCTCTGCCTGTGTCTCTGCCTCTCTCTCTCTCTCTCTCTCTCTCTCTCTCTCTCTGTGTGTGTCTCTCATGAATAAATGAGTAAAATCTTTAAAGAAAAATAAAAGAAGATAATGGATGGCGAAGATCACCCTACAGGGATAGACTGGGATGGTCAGCGTCCTGAGTGGGAGGAGCATATTCAATCTACTTGTTTTATCCAAGTCAATTTTGGTGGTTTCCTTTGTACTTTACTGAGATGACTGTAACTGCTGTTGTATTTATGCCTGTTGGCTACTTTTAAAAAAGTCTTCCAAACAAAATATTTTGGCCTTCCAAATATAAAAATTATTATTTTGCAAGCACATTTAAGTTGATATCCAGAAAAGGCACAGAAAAAGCTAGTGTCTCCATATTACTGTTTAGAATCAGCACTGTCCAGTTAGCCAGACTGGCATCACAGGGTCGGTCCTTACTTTTCCCAACCTTTTTTTTTTTTTTAACAAAATTGTCTCTATTCACTACAATTTTGCCTCATTTCTTCTCTGCTTTCATCCATCTGCTGTGCAAATGATCTATCTGTAAAAGTGCTTTATTAATCTGACTGATTGCTATCACTTATTTGATGATGAACAAGTAATTCATTGTACATGTGTAAATGGAACAAGCCCATGCATTCTTAGCCAACTTTTGGCTGCTCCATAATTTCTAGCTTTGCCATCACAGTAAAGAGAGATCCACCATCAGATCTTTTAGATGGAACTATGGGAGGATGATTTCCATGTGAGTGATTTAAAAGCACAGGCATTTTATCTAATTCCTTGTGAGATCAAAAGCATCCCCAAGTATATAAGATACTTTCCTGCCTCATGAACCAGAAATTTCATTATACAGTTTAACCTCTATTGGATGACTCACAGCCACTATCCATAAAATTTAATTTAGACAACATTTGCTTGAACATCCACTATTTCAGCATAATACCAGGCTTTCTAAAGTCTGAACAGTGACTAACTGGGTGGCCAGCACTTAAGCTGACAAGCCACCATGGGGGCCCAACTATGTCCTCATCTGACAATAATGCAAGAGGTTGTAGTTATGCCAAAGCAAGGCTTAAAACCAGTTCTGGGACCTTTGAGATGAGATGGGAGCCAACTTCCCAGGAAAGACTGCAAGATGTCAGGGTGAAAGGCTTGGGCTCTGAGCTCAGACAAATGGGATGCAGCCCCTGCTTTTACCTTGCAAACTGCATGGTCCTTGTCAGACAGCACATGCTGCTCCATTTCAGTACCACTACTGTGAGGTCATAATAACCCCACCTGCATACGGTAATCAAGAGGATTAACTGATAAAAGCCAGTATTTTTAAAGTGGTGCGTCATAGAAGCAATTTTGTGAGTTATGACAATCATTTACAAAATAAAATGGAAGAGAAAAAAACTAACAGAACGGGAAATATCAGAGTGCATCATGTGGAACAAGTGTAAATGTTATGAAGCTTTTATTGTGTGGGTCTTGGATTATGATTATAAGATATATTCCCTATTGTGAGTCATGAAGAAAGAACTTTGGAAACCATAGGCATAAAATGTTTAACAAATGGTGGCTAGAATTTGGCCAATGTTCAAAAATGGTGGAATAAACAATAGAACATTTAAGTTGAACCTTTAGAATGAAGACTTTAAGTGGGAAGAGGATGAGAGAGAAAAGGCAAGGAGGACCCAGACACACGAGACGTGATATGGTTAAAGAGCTGGCTGGGTAGGGTAATAGAACAGGAGATAGGAGACTGGACAGGAGTTGGAGCTGGATGGTGGAGCTGCTTAGGTCATCTTGAGGATTTTGAACTTTGTTTCAGGTTAAAAAGGGAGAAGTCATCCAAGAATTTGCCCAAGTGAGTGATATGGTCAAATCTAGAATGTGAAAGAATGATTATGACAGCAATGCAGACACTGGACTGGCCCTTAAGACTGGCAGTGGGAAGGCTTCTGACCTAGTTTGTTCCCCAGCTGAAGACCTGAACCAATGCAGTGGTGGCGGCTGTGAAAAGAAGGGAGAATGTTAAAAAGATATTGTGGAGATAGAATTCTCATGACACAATGTCACTTCACAGACGCTGTTTCCTCTGGTCATAAAAACCCTCGTGTCCAGTAAAACTTCTCCACCTATAAGGCAGGGCTATGTGTACATCCCAAGAAATGGTCTCTGACCCTCTGTTTGAGTGACACCCCCTTGCCTATGCTCCATGTCATTCTGTACTCTACATGCCCCAGCTGTGTCCCTCGCCCATCACAAGAACAATGACAATCTCTGGTATTTTCTTCCCTCCCTAGAACCAGGAACTTCTCAAAGAAAGGCAGACCCTCTATCCTTTATCACTGCAGTCCTGTGGTGGCCAGGAGAGCTCTTCCCCAAGCTGCTCTGGTTTTCCTGTCTACCAGGTATGTGTTGGAATTCTGCTTTCTGGTTCCCCTGTGGTTGGGGGAGGCCGGGTTATGGCTGTGTCACACCCTCCGGAGAAGCACAGAGGGTATTATTAGATCATTAGCTTGGCTGGGAAACAGGGAGAGAAGAGGAACAGGAATGAATCTGGTTCTGGATACGCGAGATGCAGTGGAGTCTCCATGGACATGGATGGAAGAAGTTGGAAATACGGGTCTGATTGGTCCTCTAAGATGGTTGGGGTTGGAGAAACACATTTGACCTTTGTAGCCTCAGGTATACTTAAATTATAAAAACAGATTCAATGATTCATGGAGATAATAAAGAACAGGAAAAGAGGATGCAGGGAGAGTGTTGAGGAAGGCGTACATTTAAGGGTGGGTGTCGAGCTGGAGGAGACGACAGAAGAGAAAGACTAAAGAGAAGGGGGGTTGAGACAGAAAGAATATTAATGCAGATAGCAGTATGACAGCATGCTACGTGGCAGCAGAACCAGGGAGAGTGCTGCTTCCCTCGGAGGCCATGGCCTTGTACATCCAGGGGGTCCACGGTGGCTTCAGAGACAGGAGCCGAGGCCAGTGAGATGGACAGCATTATAAATATGGATGTTCAGGTTGACCACACTTGATGATTCCATCACAGCACCATTGTTTGACCTGAGACTATACTCAACACTTCTGGATTTCTGAAGCCGCTCTCCCTCGTCCTCAGGCCCGTGATTTATTGAGTACAGGCCCCCGGGTCAGGTGGGTGGATATGGGGCAAACGCACACCTGCTACCTTGGCTTGGAAGTTACCCAGACCTGGCCAAGGTTACTTTCCTTGTTTCTCTGAAGACTTGCTTACTTCTAAATTGTGGGCTACACTGTGGGGAGTCTAGTTGCTGAAAGTCACCTTCCGGAGAAGAAGAGTACTGGAACATTCTCATTTGCTCATTCAGCACCATCGACCGAATACCTGTCACATGCAGGGACTGGATCACAGTATCATCTGAAACTGGGATGTTTGATGTGGGTCATAGCTCATCGATACAATTATTGTAGGCCTTCTGATTTTGCTCCTAATTGCTGAGAAGTCCGTGCTGTCTTAATTTCACATTTCTGAGTCCTGTCTCAATCAGCTTAGCGCTGGAAAAGGGACACACGTTCCTTCTCCATCCTCGTGCTTCCTTAACATATGGCATTTCCCACGGGGCTGGGCTGTGTTCACAAAGGGAGGAGCGCTAGAGAGGAGATCCAGCCTTGCTCCTTTCTCCCTGGGACCTTACAAGTGTGTGAATTGATTGTTCAAATCATCACATGTGAAAATTAATCGCCACGGCCCAAACATTATATGGATGAGCTCCTGAATCAAATGGTTTTTAAGATTTTGCTGTTAGAATCTCTGTCTGGGGAGGTTGACGTCTCAGGGCATCTGCTGGACCCTTACGGGGAGACTCTTGTTTATCCAGCACCACCAGACTTTAGATGAACTTGCAGTTTCTTGTCTGGCCCAACATGTGAAATTTCCAATCCTAATATCTTTGACTAAGCTAACTCAAGAGAACACAATGAAATCAGTACCTATTATTAGAAAATGGGCTTTACCCATTAGAGGGAAGAGCCTGGGGCTTATAACAGGTCCTTTCATGGGGGTCTAAGGGGAAATTTATATCAGCGAGGAAGTCAGCCAAGGGACTCCCATACAGAGCAACAAATTACAGAGTGTATTGTGTCCTCATTTATCCTCCTATGTTCTACATTCAACTATGAAATCATTTCATAGAAAAGAAAAAGTTAGATAGCGGAGCAGGAAAAATATACAGAGCTTGCACTGCCCTCTGGTGTTATTCGGCCGCATAGGCAGAAATGTAAAAGCCTCTCAAAAGGGGACAGTCTCCAGTCTTGGGACTTTACGTCAAATTACAGAAAATCGAGATGGAAACAAAGTTCCTCTTTCCAGTAATTTGTACTCCCTTACTAATTCCATGTGAAAAAAAACCCAAAATAATAGGTGGTATTTTCAAGTGTTTCCCTCCAAAGGGAAATATATTAATTAGTCCTTTCTGATCTTTACCTAAAATGGTAGTATTTTATTTAAAAAAAAAATAGCCCTTGTATGGGAAATCTCTGTACCTCCCACTCCGCTTTCTGTCACCCTAAAACTGCTTTTAAAATAAAGTCTATTAAAAATCTCTTAAGTGATGTTTGAAGTAGATGAGCAGCAAGGTGGCTCTAGAGATGGAACAAGCCTAATTCTGGTTCACTTCACTTTATTGAGGACAGCTCTGAGATTCTGGACCTTCCTTGCAAAACTCCCATGGTGCTGCCCTGTAGACCACTGGCACCTTGTAATGATCATATTTCTGGATCTATATGCTTTTCAATATAGTCAAAGGCAGCACAGAGACACCCAGGTAGTGGCAGTCAGACAGTAAGTAGGTGAAAATTTTGGTTGTTAATTCCCATCTTTTCTGGTTAGTTTGATAACAGGATTGTCATTTTTGGAAGGGTCTTGTTGGGGAGGTACTAGGTGGTCAAACCTCATTGTCCTGTGCATGGAGACGCCGTGGAAATCCCTGGGCAAATCTTCTCCATCCTGCAGATGGTTTGATCACAAGTTCAGGATTGTAACTCCCTCTGTTCTATTGTGTGTAATTCATGGGCTGGGAGGACGGGAACCATCCTGGCCCACAGCATCCACAAGTGGGGCTGCCTTACTCAAGTATGGATCTGTTAGGACCAATTGCAAATAAATAATCCAGGCTGGTGTTTGTGGGGTTTTTTGTTTTGTTTTTGTTTTAGCTTAGAGACAAAGAGCAGATTGAGGGGGAGCTGCTGGCGTTCTGGGTACCCTGCTAGTCTCCTCCTAGGTTGCTGCATTCAGAACAGCAAATGTGAGTCCTCCAGCAGATAGATGGATGAATGAGTGAGTAAAAACAAAGAAACATTTCAAATCCCAGTGGAACACAGATATTTTTTACTTTAGCGGTGATTTTGTCTCTCTTTGGAGGACTGGCTATATGTTGGGGCTAATGAGAGGATCAGGGGCCGCACAGGGGTCCTCCGTGAATCCCCTCTCTGAGTAGCAGAATATGATTGTCTAGAGCATCATCCCGGCACTGTGTAGCATGTCTACACTTCGGCGGTAGGATTTGGCAGGTGAGACTTAACAGCATGGGTGATGGGCACTGAGGGGGGCACTTGACGGGATGAGCACTGGGTGTTATTCTGAATGTTGGCAAATTGAACACAGATAAAAAATAAATTTATTATTATTAAAAAAAAAAGACTTAACAGCATGTTTGAAACCAAAGAAGGAACCCACAAGAAAGTTCTGGAGCTCGACTCTGACCGTTTACACGTAAATCTTCACTTCAGCTCCAGAGGGGCGGCTGTTGACATTCTCCAGCAGGGAGGCAGACCTCCGTGAGCTGAACACGTGCTCTCTCCTGTCTCTCCACCTGCCACCGTTAATCATGCTCACTGCCTGGTGCACTATAAGGCCTGGGGGTTCCCTACAGACTCTAGACTTTGGAAAATGTATCACTTTAGTTAGAGAATTAATTAATAAATAGTTGGAGACATTCTTCAGCCTTAAAAAGGAAGGAAGTCAGGCAGCCCAAGTGGTTCAGTGGTTTAGCGCCGCCTTCAGCCCAAGGTGTGATCCTGGAGTCCTAGTATCGAGTCCCATGTTGGGCTCCCTGCATGGAGCCTGCTTCTCCCTCTGCCTGTGTCTCTGCCTCTCTGTCTCTGTCTCTCATGAATAAATAAATAAAATCTTTAAAAAAAACCAGGAAGGAAATCCTGACACCTGCTACAACATGATGACCCTTGAGGACGTTATGCTCAGTGAAGTAAGCCACATGCAGAACAACAGAATGATGTATGATTCCACTTATAAGAGGTCCCTAGAGCAAGTCAGATCCACAGAGGCAGACGGAAGAATGGTGGCTGACAGTGCTGGAAGGATGGGGAATGGGAAGTTTCAGTTTGGGAAGATGAGAATGTTCTGGAGGTGGCCGGTGGGGATGGTTGCAGGACAGTGTGAATGTACTTAATGCCAGTGATCTGGACACTTAGAAATGATTAAGATGGTAAATTTTATGTGAAGGTATTTTACTACGATAAAAACCAACATTAGTCCATGTACTCATGTCACAGATACTTCCAGAATGACTGTGCATGACTATGCATGTCTAGTTCTATGCCCAGCTGGGGCACAGAAAGAGGCCCACGACACGGTGCCAACCTCAGAAAATGCCTTATATGTTCCTGTGAAGATATCACGAATTTTGCTGTACCACTTTGGCTTTCTTTTCTCTCACATTTCCCTTCTGGATCTGCTTTTGTATCTGGTCTAAGGAACAGTGTAGCTCTATAATTATGACTTGGTAGTAATAATATTAATGAAAATAAATACAGCATTTGGAAGTATTAATTACCCTAACTTTTAATTTTGTCACAATGAACAAGGCGGACCACGTAATTGTCAGGGTCACAGATCCTCAGTAGAAGTCCTCGTGTCTGGCCCCACAGGGGCTTGCCTCCTCTCCCTCAGTGGCGGATGGGCCTGGCAGGAAGAAGTGGTGGGAAGTAGGAGCATAGGAGGGAGGGCGGAGGGAAGGGGGGAGGCAGGGAGGGACTGGGGTGCACACAATGACGCGTCCAACAGCAAAATCAATAGGTGTTGTCCACTGACTATCAATTAAGGCACAATTAAGAGCTCTGGGTTTTGGTTTTGAGAAGGCTGCTGGCAGTTTTGTGGGAAGTCACCCCATAAACAATAATTCTAGACAATTGTGTACCTTACAATGACTTAGATGGGTACTTTCAAATGAGGTATAAATGAGGATGTAGCTTTGTGGCAGAGACAACAGAAGAAAAATAAAGCCACTGGAAAGACCCAAGTAGGTGGGAAACAAAGGAACAAAACTGTCCCAAATGAGCACTCGCAGCTCATTTCTCGAAGGTGCTTGAAAGGCACTTGGTTATTTACCAACTTACTGTGGGGTAGGGGTGGGAGCAGAATACGGTGTACTTTCGGATGATGCCGTTCAGCTTGAGAGGGGGAAGCCAGGAGACGAAGACCATGGAGGCTGAGGCCGCAGCTGCCTTCACTCCTGCAGGAGGACCTGGAACTAGAAGAGCCGTGCATTTAGTCACAGAGACGGGGCTTCCGACCAGGCGTGTAGGCCCACGCTGAGCAACATAACACAGCCCCTCTCCCCCCTGAGCTGGGGCCGGCCACTGTCTTGGGTCCGTTCCTCAAGTATTGGGGCTGACTGGAGATAGGGCTCACCTGAGTCCCCTCAGAATCTGCATGTTGAAGCCCCAACCCCCAGAAGCTCAGATTGTGACCTTGTTTGGAGAAGGGGTCTCTATAGAGATGACCGAGTTAAGCTGTGGTCATTTTTGGCTGGCATCCTTATGAAACAAGGAGCAATGTGGACACAGAGAAGTGCTTAGAGAGAAGACAATGTGTGGACACGGGGAGCAGGTGGCTGTCTATAAGCCAAGAACAGAAGTCTGGAACAGACTCTCCCTCACAGCCCTCAGAGTGAACCAACTTGGCCCACACCTTGATTTTGGACGTCTGGCCACCAAACCATGAGGCGATGCATTTCTGTTCTTGGAGCCCGCCCCCGTCTGTGGTACCCTGTTGCAGTAGCCCTAGGAACTGACAGAGTGACAGAGTCTGTCTTGGACGAGTGACCTGCGAACCCCACCAGCCCTGTCCTCAGGCATGTCCTCTAAGGGCCCAATTTTAGCAAGAATCCTACTAAGTCAGTTCAGCCAGAGTCGCCTCAATAATTAGTCACCCTTCATACATAATCAATGTCTTCATTCTCTACCATACCCCACGTAATATCCGATCATCCTAGTGTGCCTTTAGCAAAAGTCTTGTTCGATTGATTGAGTCAGAGTGCCCCTCATCCCTGATGTCTCCTTTTCAAAATTTTCCACCCAAGGACCCCACTCCGTTCCCTCCACTCCTTGGCTATACATTCCCACTTTCATTTGTTGTATTTGAAGTGGAGCCCAGTCTCTCTCCCTTACCGCAACCCCCCACTGAGGTGGTCCCCACACATACACCTCACAGCAGGCCCCCTGAATAAAGTCTGCTTTGCTGCTCTTTAATGAGTGCCATGAATAACCGTTTCTGCAACAGAACTCATACATTCAGTTCAAGTCCCTGTCTTCCTGGGAGCCTTCCCTACCCATTTCTGTCCCTCGTGATTTCCTGCCTCTGAACAGTTGGAGAATTGAGCTTCTTGTGCTGCTCTAGTAGTGTCTGGCTTTGAACAGGCTGGGGATGTACATCTCGCCTTGGAAGAATGAGAGCAAACTTCCACAGCCTTCAGGGACCACTCTTCCTTGCCTGCAACACTTTGTAATGGCACCCTTTTTGGCTGAGGGGAGGTAGAGACACACTTTTTATGAGAATAGGTTTTTGTGTTAATGATTCACAGCTCGTGTGGACAAAAACACTAGGAAGGCAGGAAATGCTAACAGCATTAAGCCTAATTTGGGAGTGAGACTGCATGTACTCTCTCCCTGTCTTTCTGATTTCCAGGTTGAAGAGGGAGGATGCAGTGAGGTAGAAAGACTACACGGAGAAGGGAAAAGAGCATTAATGTTGCTACTCAATAAGCTTTGAGGATCTTGTTTTGTTTCTCTTTGCTCTGACTGTCCACGTGGAGGATGGTTCCCACCTTGATAGAGGTCTTCAAATTCTAACCAACATTAAATCCCTTGTGAGCCCCCTGGAGGTATCTTTGAGTGTCTTCTGGTTCCAATAACAACAGAACCGCTCAGTAAATATTTTTGGAGTTGAATGTGTGTCTCACAATTGCCATCTGAACTCTTCTAGGTCAAAACGACAGAGCCAGCAGCCACAGCGCGAGCTAACGTGGGTTGGACATCATCAGCACTTGAAAATATGAAATCTTGGGATCAGTTTTTGGCAAGTCCCCCTGACAGCAGAGGGTCTAGAGAAGGGGGCACACGTAAGCGATGACACCTGAATTTCTAAGTCCTTAGGAACAAGGCACTGTTGTCCCAAGCATGGAGGGCATTTGTTTCCCATCGGTGAGGGTTTCAGTCAAGACATTCACTGACCTGCAACCTGGTTCAGACCCGTAAGGGTTCCTCCTGAACACCAAGGGTTGAGTGGACATTTGCTTAACCTTTACATCCTAACGGATGCTCCACATTTGCCAACACTTTCCATTCTTTCTGTAAGGCAACCACCTGGCTGGTGTTCACCACGCCCAATACTCCCTCTGGACAGCTTCCTTCTAGAAGCCCAAGTGCTTGGGCAGCAACTACCCGAGTGGCTGCTTAGCAAAAGTCAGTCATGCTTGTTTCTACTTTGTTTGTGATAATTATACTTGTCATGGTAATACGATTTAATTCATTATGTAAACCATTCAACTATGAGTGCCAAAGAAAGCTGTTTCCATGACAGTTAATGGGACCTCTTTGGCAAAACTTTCTCAAAGGTAAGTTAAAAAAAAAAAAAGTTTGGCTAGGTTCAGGCCAAAACCATAGAGAAAAATGATACACATGGGGAAAAATCAAGACAAATAGATTTTAAAAAATCTAGCAAAGAGATTATCAGCAAATGGCAACAGGCTTTACCCCACTATCAGGAAATGAAAGCTGGAAATGGCAGAGGATCCACAGTTCATGGAACCGATGACATAGAGATCTCTTCATCCAAGACTTAAAGAAATGAGAGTATATTATTTACTTAAAGAATGAATAGAGAATCAATCTCTATTTGTAAATTTTAACTTAAAATGCAATATTTAAGGTACATCTGTTGGTCACTATAAACCTTAGTGACTCCTTGCTTTATTTGGTTATTTCCATTAATTTGTCTTTTTTTTTTTAAGATTTGATTTTTTTTTATTCATGAGAGACATACAGAGAGAGGCAGAGACACAGGCAGAAGGAGAAGCAGGCTCCCTGCAGGAAGGGGAACCTGATGCAGGACTCGATTCCAGGCCCCCGAGGTCATGACCTGAGCCGGAGGCAGACGCTCAACCACTGAGCCACCCAGGGGCCCCTCATTAACTTGACTTGATTATATCAGATCAAAGGGCTTTCACTGCTTTTACTGTGTAAATTCCCATCTGACTCCTCACACACTGATGTATGATCTATCTTGTGCAGTCTTTTCTTCTAAATTGGGATTTTGTACAACAAAGGAGTAAGTACACAGAAATTTTGAGGAACAAAACATTCTGGAAAAGTTCTCAATCACTGAGCCGTACCTTAAGATTAGAATTTAAGGATGAGCACTGGGTGTTATTCTGTATGTTGGTAAATTGAACACCAATAAAAAATAAATTTATTATAAAAGAAAAAGGAAACACAAAATGCAGTGATGGAAACACTGTGAAAATACAGATTTCCTTAACTTGTGTTTAAAAAAAAAATTATAGTGGTTTGGATTATACCCCAGTGGTGGAAGGTGTGAGCCCTGCAGTCCCACTGAGGGCTTTTGTTTAGCTCTACCACTTAGTTCTCTGTCCCGGGCAAATTCATTACCTTCTCCAACAAATCTTAGTCTCCTCATCTATGAAGCTGGAACAATAATTGTACCTGTTGATGGCTTTGTTGCTAGGATTATGAGTGATAATTCATCTAAAGAATATATATGGAGTTTTGCATACAGCAGGCATCAAATAAATTCTAGCTATCATTTTTAAGGACAATCTTCATTTTCTTACATTTCACATCACTCAGGGATCCTAGCCTTTCCTTGGTGACCCAGCGTTGAACTATAAACACCAGATGTTGAGAGTTGGAGAAAACAGATGGCATAGGATGGTCTGTCTAGAACATATTTTCTTAAAACATTCTTAGTCATCAGATTACATTTTGGTAATCTGATTCTGTTTTTTTTTTTTTTTTAATGAAAATACAGGCAAGTTTAGGCTATTTTCATGAATTCCTACCAATGTTGAGTGAATTTCTGACTTCAGATCTGATCGGTTGAAGTAAAGAACACAGCATAGAATCATCTCTTCTACGGTTCCAATTTGCCCACACCTCCTTACTGTATTGCAGAAGCTCTTAGAGATCACATATCCAATTGTCGCTGAGATCTCCACTCAGATTCATGGGTGCCTTAGACCAACCATGTCCCAAACTGGGATCATCATCTTCCCTTCCAAACTTCCCCATCCTCCTGTACCCAAAGGGACAGCTATGGTCTTGGTTGCAAAAGCCAGAACCTAGAATTCTCTCCCTGCAGCTACCACCCCACAGGGGATGTGTAAGGTTAGTGAGCCTTTTAGACCTCCACATAGACACAGTTAGTAGTTGGCCTCTCCCTCTAGCTTAGTGTTGTTCTATAACATCAGACCATTTTTTAGGTCTCTGGAAATGGCATGCTTGTCCCACCCCAGGACCTTGACATAGGATGACCTACGGTCCTTAGGTTCCTTCTGTTTGAATTTTTTCCTACTCTCCTTCTTTTTGTTGGCAACTCTTACTCATCTATCAGGTTCTATTAAATATCACTGAGGGGGGCACTTGACGGGATAAGCACTGGGTGTTATTCTGTATGTTGGCAAATTGAACACCAATAAAAAATAAATTTATTATTTAAAAAATATCACTCCTTGAGAAAATCTTCCCTGACCACTAGCCTAGATTAAGTCAGGGCTCCCATGTTCTCTTTTAAGACCCTTCTCCTTCATGGCAGGATCCACTCAAATATCTGTCTTCTCCATCAGCCTACAAGCCTCACCAGGCCCATCCTGTTCTCTACTGTATCTACAGTGGCTGGAGCAGTATCTGGAACATACTAATCCTCAATGCAGATTTTCTAAGTGCATAGGAAAATGAGTTTATCTGCTATCGTGTAGTAGGAAGAATTCTAAGATGGTGCCCAAGATTCTCATCTTTTGGTATACATACCTGTATAACTCCTTCCCATTGAATACAGGTGGTAACTGTCACTATAGATGGATAGATTATTCCCATGATCAGGTTATGTTATGTGACAAAGGTAAAGGGATTTTGCAGATATAATTAATGTTCTAATCAGTTGACTTTAAGTTAACCATCAGTTAGGGGCAGCCCAGGTGGCTCAGCGGTTTAGCACCGCCTTCAGCCCAGGGTGTGATCCTGGAGACCCGGGATCTCGTCCCACGTCAGGCTCCCTGCATGGAGCCTGCTTCTCCCTCTGCCTGTGTCTGTGCCTCTCTCTGTGTCTCTCATGAATAAATAAATAAAATCTTAAAAAAAAAAGAAGTTAACCAAGAGAGGATTATTCTGGTTGGGCCTGACCTAAACAGAGGAGCCCTTTAACAAGAGGGTCTAGGAGGGTCAGAGAGGCAATAAGTCAGAGAGATTTGAAGCAGTAGAGATGCTCTCCCATTGGTCTTGAAGAAGCAAACCATCTTGCTGCTATAGAGAGGCTATATGGCAGGGAATGGCAGGTGGCCTCTGGGAACTGAGGAGATGGTCACCAGTCCTACACACACAAGGAGCCCAACCCTGCTGACAACCAGTGAGTTTAGGAGAGGACCTCAAATGAGCCCGCTGCCACAGCCAACACCTTGATTTCAGCCTGTGAGACCCCCAGCAGAGGGCCCAATTGACCTAGACCTGGACCTCCAAACCATGGAGATGGTGAGAGAATAAATTTTTGTTAATTTAAGGTGCTAAGTTTGAGGTGATTTGTCATGTAGCATAGAAAATGAGTCCATACAGTTGAGGCCTCTAATGATATAACTTTTTTTTCAATCTAATGATATATCTTAATGTAAAACATCAAAGTCAGTGCTTTGAAAAAACACTGCTTTTGTTTGAATTATAAGCCTGACCAGGCACACACACAGATACTTCATCCAACTACACTATTGTCATGATCATTTCTCTGGTCTTCGGTGATGAGGTATAGGCAGGGGTGTGCATGTGTGTGCATGCGTGTGCGTGCGAGCCTGTGTCTATGTGATCCGCCATGGTAGCCAGACCTACCTGAGCCTAATGCTGCCCCGAGGCCCCCCTAAGACATGTGCAGACCGCATGGTGTTAGAAGGAACCGTCCACAACTGTCATCACGTTCATACAAAGCACACGTCTTCCCCATTTCCACAAGATGCTGATACATCTGGCCTTTGCTCTTACAAGAGAGGTATTTTTTAGACATTCTTTAAAGTAGACAATTCACTATGGCATCATGCCAGTGAGCCAACAGATGAGCACAAGGGGATGTGGAGTGGCTCCTCTTGAAGTCCAGTGGGCAGTGTGGAGCCCCCCACGAGGCACCTCTGGGGCCCTGCCTGAGAATCACTGCAGGGGAGGGAGCCCTGACATCCTCATGGTGGGAGGCCTTCTGGGATACTCCCGTCTGTGTGCCGTTGGTGTACCTGCTACCACACAGAGCCCAGCACCACCATGTGCTCAGTACCTGTTGGGCTGAGGAGGCTGAGGAGGCTAACAACCACTTTTGGTGGTTAGGCAAATAGACATGCACATGGAGTCCATTGCTTTTAAGGCACACTGAGGTGTGGTCACACAACCATCTGAGAACAGGTGATCTGTGCCTTCAAGAGAATGTATGGCTCAAGATTTGGAGGGTCTGAGGGTTCAGAGACAGCCTGATGTCTGTTCACTGTTCCCTTGCTCTTAGCTCTGCTTTGACGCACATCCCCCTCCCCACAAAGACAGTGCTAATCACGGGGCAGGTGGAGCAAAGTTCATACCCTGCACCTCCCACCTGGCCTTCTTCCCATATAAAATGATTTACAGAGTTATGTGCCTTAGTAATGCACTCAGCAAATATTTGAACTTAAACACAACCAACTCTATTTATACATATACAATGTTGACTTTTGCAGAAAAGGGCCAGGGTTGTAACTACGCTAGGCCTGCAGAATATAAATAACAATCGGAAAATTAATAGATTGTGTTTTGTTTGTGTTCTCTTTCCCCCACGGCGGCCTTGCTCAGGTTACAGTCTCAGCAAATAAAATGGCATTAGGATCTCACAAACCTTTTCGAATTCAGAATTAGTTGTCTTGTGTTCAAGAACAGAAAGCCAGATCAGCAAATAATCTTTTGCGTTCTTGCCGAGTAACAAAGGTACACGTTCTGATTGACGGAGCAGTCCTGGGAAGAGAATCTGAAGCCTGAGCAATTCTTGAGGACCCCAAGAATATGTCCACGGACCTGGGACGATGTCTGCGGGTCCAACATTCTGTAGTTTATGGGCCCAAGACTGTCTACGGATTTAAGAATCTTTCTCCTGGCCCAAGATTCTTTACGGAGGCTGAGAAACTGCTGAAAGGTACAGAAAACTTGTTCTCTGAGCAAACATTTCAATTGCAAATTATCCCTGGCAGAAGTAAACTTCTACAAAATATCTTAACTTTTGATTTGATGATGTATTTATCATATTCATTTCTAGTTACTATTTTATTCTATTGTTGTGTGTTTTATTAGCAGCTGATACATTTTCCCTTCTTAAGATGACCAGTGACCTAACAACACTACTTAAACTCTAGGCCTCCTGACACTGGGGGTTTTAGGATCTTGTTTAAGAAATGTACTGGGCGGGGCATTGGGTGGCTCAGTGGGTTAAGTGTCTGCCTTCAGCTCAGGTCATGATCTCAGGGTCCTGGAAATGAGCCCCTGTCTGGCATCCTGCTCAGGGGAGAGTCTCCTTCTCTCTCTGCCCAGTCTCTACTCATGCTTTTTCTCTCTTTCTCTCTCAAATATAAAATCTTAAAAAAAAGTAATATATTGGGCATGAGGACCAGATTGAATGCTTGGTGTCAATGCACTAATTAATATTTCTTTCCCCATGAGAATATCAATAAACTCTGAAACTGCAATCTGTGCCTAGACTAGTGCTTTCCTGAGGAAGAATTTAGTGAATGTTGGCAATTAGTATTTTACTTGAATTTCATCCACAACCTTACATCATTTAATTGACTCTGGCAAGTTAATCCAAACTTGCAAACCATAAGATTTTGCAGCAGAAGTTCAAACAGGATCTATATTCTCAATTTGAGTAAGCACTCGTTCTATGATAATTAGCCTTGCCCTTTCTTCCAATTAGACACAAACTTGCATTCAGTTCTCTAAACTGTTCAAATGCCTATTTGTATTTGGTATTGAGTTTAGAAAGGTGGCTAGCACAATTCTTCACTGTCTCATATTAGTGAATTTTTCATGTGGATCTGGGAGATAAGCTCATTATTATACCAGTTTTTCTCTACTTCCCCCTAATCTCCACTCTGCTTCTTTTTGAAAATGCTGATGATTTATCCCAACTAAATACTGACATTCGGTTCTGCACCGCTCTTTGTGATGCACGCCAGCATAAGTGGGATTCTCCACCTCCTTCCCAGGGGAACTGTTAAGACCTAAGGCAGGGTCATTCACCATCAGTGGCATCTCCATATATCATCAGCATTGGATAGGAAAGCAGAGAATAATTGATTGACAAATTAGACTTTAGGCCTCAGGGTCAAGTTTTGAGGGAGAACCCCAGGATTTCTAAAAGTGGAGGATTAAATAAAAATTGATCCCAAATCACCAGTCAATAAGCTGTGGAGAGCCTTCCCTTCTTAATGGATTTCTGTACATTCATCTGAAAACTGCAGGTGTCAAAATTTATGTTGCTGATCAATTTTCTCTTTAAATAATAATTCCACTGACATTTGTGTTATTGCTTAGCAATGCAAAAGAATGTGCCACCCCCACTCTGAAGGAGTGGAGATCAAATAATCAAATATCTAGTGTCAGGAACCAACCCACTATGTGTCAAGTTAGGTGTTTGCACACATCACTTGACTTTTTATATCTTAACTCTGTGCAGTCTGATTATGATGGCACTTTTGTACGTGAGTTCAGTTCAGAGGTTAGGTAAGGTGCCCAAAGTACCCTGGGCAGCAAGTAATAGAGCCAGCATCTCGACATGGCTCGTTGTCTATGGCATTTTTAGAAACTAAATTATGACCACCTTCACTTAGGACATAAATTTGTAGGTCTCTCCATACTTTTTAATGGCATTTCATTTTGCCTTTAGATTTCCCTAAATAGCCTAATTTCTTTGATCAGAATGGGCCGATACCTGCACATTCCTGGGAAGAATTAATTATCTGTGTGTTCTGGAAAAGCTAAAGCCAATGAGGATGAATTTGTGTGCACCCCCAATGAAGCAAGAAGGGCTCCAGAGACAAGGAGAATAATGTGTAAGAGTCGATGGAAGAGACCGGTTGGGGGAGGAGGGAGAGCTGGGTCTGCAGAGGTGAGGGCAGAGAGTAAGATGGGACATAGTATGCTGTGGGTGTCAGAGAAGCTTTGTCAGGGGTCAGATCTCTGAGCCTGGGTCCCCAGCTTTGCTTCCACAGGATGGATATGGGTGGAACCATAGTGTGTTTGGTACTCTGTGTAGTGAAGGAGGTTGCATAAGCAATGGGAGGTCATAAGAATGGGTAGCACTTCCCCCCACTGTGCTCTGCCCAGCTTCCTGGGAGCAGAATCCTAGAAAGAAGACAGAAGGTGTGGAGCCAAAATCTGCACAGAATTTAGGGGCACTGTTATCTCGTCTCTACCCAATTTTGTATAATTCTGTGCTCTGACTTGGAGAGTCCCACATGGGTATCATTTAATACCAGTTGTTTAAGGTGGAGACGGCTTTTCTCACTTTGCTATATTTATCAGAACTTAAACTACTTTCTAAACAGGTTCAGGGAGGCAGGTGGGGGCATGGGGTGACTGGGTGATGGGCATTGAGGAGCACTGGGTGTGATACTATATGTTGGCAAATTGAACTTCAATAAAAATATATATATATAAAAAGTAAAAAAAAATAACAGACTCAGATATGGCACCTCAGAGTTTCTCTTAGAATAATACAACACCCCCCCCCAACACTTGCCGTATAGTTTTTGTAGGTTTGGGAAATAGTCGTACAACCAAGTCTAAATGATATGGCACAGCAAAAATTAATGGTCTGAACCAAAGTGAGCTGCAATTTAAAATGTTACTATGTTGTTATGAATTCCTCTAAGAAATTTTAAAAAATCAACATGAAGCCGTCAAACTAAGGATTTATTCTAAGGCGATTCTAAAGCTGGCGTAGAATAACACAACTTAGACCTTTAGGTAATTTTACAGTGGAGGATGGAACTACTCTGAGCCTATATACTGACAGCTGGAGTCACTGGGATTATTCTGATGGTAGGACGTGTGTTACACCTCTGCCATAAAAGGCATTTTCATTTAAATAATACTCTGCCAAAAAATTTTTAAAAAGAAGAAAAATTCTGGGAGGGAGGATGGATGATGGATACATCGAGCAAAAGTGACACGGGGTGGATGGTCTCAGTTGTGCTGGAATATTTTGGGAGGGCAGCAGATGGTTTGCCCGGAGCGAAGTCAAGGTCAGGCTGATGAAGGGACATGAGGCCCTAGGACCCGGCCCTCCCAACAATAGCTTCTGCCCCTCGGTGGGGCCCTGCATGTCCCCTGGCATCTGCCCCACACTTGCCCCGTCCCTCACCATCCTCTTTGGTCCGAGTGAAGATCTGCTCACTCCTGACGCCGTCCCCGGCGCGGGTGAAGGCCAGCACCTGGATGCTGTAGTTGGTGTACTTCTCCAGCCCGTCCAGCTCTAGAGAAGGCTGCGTCGTGGTGACATTTTTAATCTCGCCCAGTTCTGGAGGGAGGACAAGAGAACACGATCTGGTGACTGACTGTGAGCACCCTGTGCCCGCTGTGATGTCAGAGAAGCTTTGTCAGGGGTCAGATCTCTGAGCCTGGGTCCCCAGCTTTGCTTCCACAGGATGGATATGGGTGGAACCATAGTGTGTTTGGTACTCTGTGTAGTGAAGGAGGTTGCATAAGCAATGGGAGGTCATAAGAATGGGTAGCATTCCCATCCCTGAGGCTCGCTCTCCAGCCTCCACACCCTGAAGTCCCTCAAAGGGACTCATTCACACTGAATGGCCACAGGACACCGGGCAGAAGGTCGGTCTGAAAAGCAGAGCAATTCACTCCAAGTAGGTGTGAAAACCCAACACCAACTACTGGGACCCAAGTCCCCCAGCCGCCAATCCAGCGTGCCCCCCACCACACACACCGCTGCTGGACCCGGGGAGCTTGGGACTGCAGGGCTCACTCTGCAGTGCATTTCTTTCTTTCTTTCTTTCTTTCTTTCTTTCTTTCTTTCTTTCTTTCTTTCTTTCTTTTTTTTAAAGGTTTTATTTATTTATTCATGAGAGACACACAGAGAGAGGCAGAGACACAGGCAGAGGGAGAAGCAGGGTCCTTGTGGGGAGCCGGATGCAGGACTTGATCCCATGACCCCGGGGTCACACTTTGAGCCAAAGGCAGATGCTCCGCCACTGAGCCAGCCAGGCATCCCTGCAGGTGTATCTCTAATTGCTCATCAAGAAATGACTGGAAGGAGCCGAGATGCCCATCAGCAGATGAATGGATAAAGAGGATGTGGTCTATATATGAAATATTATTACTCAGCCATCAGAAAGGATGAATACCCACCATTTACACCAATGTGGATGGGACTGGAGGGTATTATGCTGAGTGAAATAAGTCAATTGGAGAAAGACAATTATCATATGGTTTCACTCATATGGGGACTATAAGAAATAGTGAAAGGGGTTATAAGGGAAAGGAGGGGAACTGAGTGGGGAAAATTAGAGGGAGACGAAACATGAGAGATGCCTAACTCTAGGAAACAAACAAAGGGTTGCAGAAGGGGAGGTGGGTGGGGGGATGAGGTGACTGGGTGACTGGCACTGAGGGGGGCACTTGATGGGATGAGCACTGGGTGTTATAACCAACTGATGAATAACTGAAGACTACATCTGAAACTAATGATGTAGTATTTGTTGGCTAGTTGAATTTAAATTAAAAAAAATGAAACTTCTGCAAGTTGACTTTTGTTTTTCTGTTAAAAATAACAAACCCTAATGTCCGTGTATTTCTAAAGTACCTAGCCTCTTGGGTATCTGAACTGAGATGAGGTGGCTCAGTAAACTGCTCCTTTTACCTGGAGTGAACCTCCCCCCCCCCCCCCCCCGGCATCCTTGCTGAAGTGACATGCTGATGTGTCAGAAACTTGGCATTAGCTAAAAATGCTTCAATTTCTGGAGTGGGATCAGCTAATAATATTCAAAGACGGAATGTTATGCTCTCCCATCTTAGGCATATGAGGCAGGGCAATTTGAGAAAACTTACAGTGAGGTGTTAAATGCCTCCATGGGTGTTCTGGATTTTGAAATGAGCCACCTACAGAGCAGCTGGAGCAGGAGAGAGAGGCGTGAGGACTGCTCACCCCCGGGCACAACTATCCGCAGAGGGTTGATTGACACTGCCTGCAAGCCTGTGTGCCCAGTTACTAAGGGGACTGACAGGGAGCAGGTCCAGGAGGGATTCCTCATTGGGTGGCTGGCTATAGTGAAGGCCACCTGTGCATACAGTTAGCGAGAGGTAGGGCTGTCTGTCAGCTTCTCTCCCTCTTGCCTTGGTACAGACAGCCACTTGCATGCTCACTTAAGGGTCAGCATCGTTCTGGGCTCAAATGCTAACTTATTTAATCAGCACACCAAGCCTACAGGCTTCGGGCAAGGAAGGTGGTCCCCAGAAGGTGCCTTTGGCCTGGGGTCAAAGGGTGAAGAATTTTTGGGGCCACAATTTGGAAGCCTCAAGAGATGGCTTTCGAAAGTAAAAACACATTTGCTCATGTGTGGGGTTGCTGCACGTTTAGAAGGTGGACAGTCGTCAGGCCTGATGGGTTAGGAAGTCTCCCCTCTGAAGTGGGGGGGGGGTCCCACCACTGACCACCAGGGCTCTTTGCATTATATTATCTGCTTATGACGTTCATTTTCCTGAATAGATGTAATATGGCTCAAGTGGATTAGGATAAAAAACTCAAGTGAAAATAGAAGAAATTTAAGTACAGATCTCAGCAAGATCTTCTCATATTTATGAATTTCTACATTGGGTCAAAGATCACACACACACACACACACACACACACACACACCAGGGAAAACGGTTCCACAGGGCTGTGTGCCAGCAGCTAGTTATGACACTTTGTCTAAATCATTTGACCTCTGGGGACTCTGGGTTTTTGCTTTTGTTTATAAGTATTTATCTTTAAGAAGGGCCCAGGGATCTCTCCCTCCAGGAGAAAGTAGGCGCCAGTCCTTTGCTGCAGGAGGAAATGGTGCTGATTCATCAGGGAAGTTCTTGGATAAGACACAGTGATGAGGAAGAGGGTGGCTACAAGGGACAAAGGGAAGTGGACCATCCCCTCTGTTTAAAGAAAACAACAATCAATGCAGAAGAATTCCATCTACTCATGAAGCCCGATACGGATCAGAATGAACACCTGGATGTTTACTCATCTTGGGGTTCATATTGCTTTGATGTGCTGATTTATTCATGAACCAGGAATACGACTGGAGTCAGAAGCCCCACTCAAGATTACCCCCCAGAGCTTCCTGACGGTCCAGGCAGCTCTTGTGCACTCTGCTCTCACTGACGGAGGGGCATTTTCCTGGCTGGCAGATACTTGATGCTTAGCAGATATGGAAAAAATAGAAAAGAAAATAGAAAAATTATGACAAAAAGCCCAATCAAAACATCATGCTTCATTTGCCATTCTTTAGAGCTTTTTTTTTTTTTTTTTTTGTATGGCTTAAGCAGGATTTCTATCATCTACCTTTAACAGCCTCCATGGGGTTATAAAAAAAAAAAAAACAGGAACTAAAGAATGATGTTCAGTTGAAACCATGAATAAAATAATGTGAAATGAATATAAAAAGTAAATTTAGACATATTACTTCTACTACAAAATTTTTTAACTTTCTGTTTTGAAACAAATTATTTTACGTATTCATACCTTCCCTCATTCTCAAAGGGTCTCAAGGCAAAAAAGAGGGGTGCAAATGACATTTCTAAAGTACTGCCAACTGGCCCACCACCAAAGCAAACATCCGGTTGGCACTAACTGCTGACTCGCTTCAGAGGCACCGCGTCATCTTGGGGAAACACAGAAGAAATGACGAATAGTTCAGATTCAGATGGAGATGTGTCTTCAAAGTAGACAATAGTCTAGCAATCACGGATGAATGACTTTGTCAGGCCTTGAAAAGTATTGACCTTTCAGATTATGATAAAATGCTCAGAAATTTCATCAAGATATAGTATGGTTAGCCTGCCCTATTGGCCACTTTTATAGACCACATTAATAATGACAAAACGCTTTGCTATATATGTATTTGAGGCAATTGCTAATCATAGTGGTAGTAACAATCTGTGTCTCTCAGGCTGTGAGTGTGTGCCTGTGAAAGTGAGTGGATGTGCGTGTAAGGTTGTGTGTGACTCTGTGAGTGTGTGTGCCTATGAGTGTGCATGAGCAGATGTATGTGTGAGTCTGAGCATGTGTGTCTGTGAGAGTGACTGTATGCATGTGTGAGGGTTGTATGTGAATCTGGATGTGTGTGCCTATGAGTGTGTACCTATGAGCATGAGAGGATGCATGTGTGAGGATTGTGTATAAGTCTGTGAGCCTGAGGGGATGTATGTGTCAAGGCTGTGTGTAAGTGTGAGCATGAGGGGATGCATGTGCGAGGGTTGTGTGTAAGTCTGTGAGCAATGTCCACAATAGCCAAACTGTGGAAGGAGCCTCGGTGTCCATCGAAAGATGATGGATACAGAAGATGTGGTCTATGTATACGATGGAATATTCCTCAGCCATTAGAAACGACAAATACCCACCATTTGCTTTGAGGTTGATGGACCTGGAGGGTATTATGCTGAGTGAAATAAGTCAATCGGAGAAGGACAAACATTGTATGTCTCATTCATTTGGGGAATATAAAAAATAGTGAAAGGGAATAAAGGGGAAAGGAGAAAAAATGAGTGGGAAATATCAGAAAGGGAGACAGAACATGAGAGACTCCTAACTCTGGGAAACGAACTAGGGGTGGTGGAAGGGGAGGAGGGCGGGGGGTGGGGGTGAATGGGTGACGGGCACTGAGGGGGACACTTGACGGGATGAGCACTGGGTGTTATTCTGTATGTTGGCAAATTGAACACCAACAAAAAATAAGTTTATTATTAAAAAAAAGTCTGTGAGCATGAGGGAATGCATGTGTGAGGGTTGTGTGTGGGTCTGTGAGCCTGAGGGGATGTATGTGTAAAGGTTGTGTGTAAGTGTGAGCATGAGGGGATGCATATGTGAAGGTTCTGTGTGGGTCTGTGAGCGTGAGGGGATGCATGTGTGAGGGTTGTGTGTGAGTCTGTGTGTGTGTGTGTCCTTGAATGCGTGTCTGAATGTGTGTGTGTGTGTCAGTGTGAGAGTGTGTGTGTGGTATTTTCTCGGGATCAGTGGGTCCAGTCCTTTACACAGTCACATGTTTTCCGTCGGTGGGAACCTCGGGGTGGCAGCCTGTGGAGTCTCCGTGGAAGCTTCCAGTAATCCCATGGAATTACCTGCTAATTCATACCTGCCACTTTTTATAAGTAGCAGGTGAGGCGAGAGCGTTCATGGCAGGCTTATGTCTCCACGGGTTTCTTTCTCACCGTTTGGAGACTGCGTGTAGGACTCCTGCACCAGGCATTAAGCACCTCCCTCGGATCTTCCTACAGTGAGCAGAAGGATCTTTAGGAACTGTATGCGTTTCTGAGCAGCCTTATGTGAAGACTTCCGTGTTTTTGAATATTCAAGTTTTTAAAGCTTTGGAAGCATCAAGTCTGAAGAACTGCATTAACCACGTTACCCTCCGTACAGCTCAGGTGTTAGTAGGCAGCATTAGCAAGTATGAGTGATGTGTGAGGTACGGATGACACAGATGAGGAGCCGCCACTGGATTCGGGAAATATTTCCAACAAGAACAACAGAACAATTTCAGTGTCACGTTGCCTCTAGGTGAGTGAGCTAAGGTGTTTGGTTTCACCTCATTCAAGACGAGGAGGAGAAACCAGAATAAAGCACACACGGTGATAGAGCCTATCTGGTATCGGGTCAATAAGAGGGACACTTTTACCAATTTTCATTGCTGTAGTCTTTACGTCTATGGGGTGTGTACAGGCTTTTTGGGGGCACAAGAGGGTGGAGCTGCCAAAGAATCGTCTAGGTAGGTCTGTCCCTCTCTGGGGCTGGCTGTGCGTTATTGGGTTTGCGGCTCTACATTCACGATTGTCCCTCGCTCACTGGTCTCAAACACCCAAGAGGGCAGACGCTGCATCCTCTGTGTCCAGCATAAGCCCAGCACAGGGTAGGTGCTCAGTTAATGTGTCTGCCTCGGGTCAAGCCAGTGAATCTTTACAGAACGGCTCTAGTTGCTGGGTGCTGGGTGAGGTGCTACACTCAGCATCAAGAGGAACCAGGTCTGGTCCTCAGCCTTGAGAAGCAGGTGGAAGCCTCCAAAAACTGCTCTTTGTTTAGCAGATGAAGCTTATTTAGCTAAGTGTCTTTCTTCCTTTGTTCTGGCCATTATTAGAGCCCTATGTGTTCTGTTTACCTGGGTGGGGACAGCCACCTGCTTGGAGAGCAGACTCAAGTGGCCCGAACAGGGGTGGGACATACCTGGGCCTCTGGCTATGTTTGCCCAAACTCAGAAGTGAGCATGCACCAGGAGGCCACATACAGTTAGAGGGGTTGAAAGAAGGCCCAGGCGGGAGGTGAGGCACGGCCCCCAGAGCAGGGGTGCAGGAGGTACCTGGGGACAGGAAAGGGGGTGTGGGCTACGCAGGTGTTGGGATGCAGGCAGTGACCTGACATTCACAGCTTCCCTGTGCAGGCCGCAGTATGGGGGTGTGCCTCTCCTGCTCACAGAAGGGGGCTCAGTCTGGTTCAGGAGCACCCACCACCTGAAAGGCATCATCACCCTCAGACATACTCTCCCTGAGAAACTTCTGGCCCCAATCTCCCCACGAACTGAGAGGGTGACACTCTCACTCATTCTTGCCCAAACAGAAAGATTTTGTCCTATAACTTGAAACAAACAAACAAACAGAGAAGCAAGAAGAAGGAAGGAAGAGAAACAGAAAGAGAGGACGGAGGAGAACAAGACAGGAGGAGACAAAACAGAGGGTGTGGGATTGAATGGCTCCTCTCGAGGAATAACAATACTCCTGGCGAGGTGCTCCTGAACCCTCTCATGGGTCAACTCCAGGGACTGAGCAAGTTTCCCTGCTGAGTTTTATCAGGAAATCGGAAGAGGTCAACCTTTTAGGATACACATCACATAGAACTTTCTAGATCTTGGTGTGGCCTGCAGAGGCTCTGCATAGATACTTCTCTAGGAAAGCACATCTATGCCTACATATCTCAAATGCCACCCCTCTCTGATGCCTCAAATTGCTTTTTGAGGATACATGATGCTTCAAGCAGCTGAATACACCTGTGAGCACATAACATGACAGGTAAGAAGAGAGCGACGTGGGGAGAGTGGGCAATTGTCCATTGATAAAGATGTGCCCTCCACACCCTGAAACCCACATTAGGAGTGGGGCTCTGCTATCCCACCAGGCATCCTTTGGGGCAAACTCACATGCCTTGTTTTCATCCTCTTACCTCCATCCATCAGGTTGGCCCAGTAAATGACTCTGAACCCCTGGAGAATTCCATTCAAGGCTTCCTTGGAAAGCGTGGACCAGGATATGGATATGCTCTCTGGTGATGTTGCTATGGCTTGAACATTTTCAGGGGGGTAACTCGGCACTGAAATTAAATAATTAGAGTCTGTAATAACTGCGGGTGGTTTAAGTGGCAAAGCGATACCGAATAGGCAATATTAGTTTAACACGTCGATATGCAAGCAAAAGAAAAAAGTCATACTCAATCCACAAAATTAGGGGGAAAAGGTGAGTTCCACTTCCCTATACAAATAGTATGATAACTCTATAAGGTAACGTGAGTTTGCGCATCTGTCCCAGTCTCTCTTTCCAGTTTAACTGGCTCACGTTGAAGAAGGCTGTCCCGGGACTGAGAGGAGAGCACTTCTGATCTCAGGGCAGGCGTAAAAGGCCTTTACCACTCTTGTGACTGTTGGAAGTTACATTTGCTTTATACAGGACTATGCCCTCTGTATTTCGTGCTATCCAGCACACAAATCGGAAGCCTGGCTAGTGAAAGGTGTTGAAAAGCAGACACGAAGTCGTAGCTTACTCACCACCCCCACCCCGGTCAGCCCCTCTTGCAAAACCGTCACCCTCTGCCGGAGGAAAGAGAGCGAGTGGGCACAATGGGGGCTGCTTGTTTTCCACATCGAGTTTATGCAGATCTTGAATGCTGGGACTCGGAGAAGGGACCAAATAACAGCAGAACCACACACACCAATGAAGAATGAGCACTGAGGTGAAAACCAAGGCAGATGCGATCATGATGGCAGAGATCATGATGCTGGATAGAAAACCCAGTCTTCAGGTTTCTGGTTTTCTAAGGCTTCTCTCCCTGTAAAAATGGTCACAGATTATGGAGGCAAGTCACCCTGTGCCCCCTCAAACCTATGATCACCTGGCTAACTGCACACGAGGTCGTTGTGGTGCATACTGGCTGCCTTAAAATCTACACGCAGTGCTGCAATGAAGCAGGTATCTTATATCTGCCCCTAATGTGGGGTCTCTGGACACAGGGCTCTCCTTTGCTTTTCAAGCACAGGATCCTGCAAGTCACGGGAGAAGGTGAATTAATTCCTCGTGGTCACTAGGCGGCGCTCGGTCACTGTGAGATTTGCTCCAGGAAACCTGCTCATTCCTTGCTCTTGTCCAGAGTGCTTGAAAATAGAAAGCATTGGAAAGGAAGGAAGGAAGGAAGGAAGGAAGGAAGGAAGGAAGGAAGGAAGGAAGGAAGGAAGGAAGGAAGGAAGGAAGGAAGGAAGGGAGGGAGGGAGGGAGGGAGGGAGGGAGGGAGGGAGGGAGGGAGGGAGGAAGGAAGGGTTGGTTCTCCTCCTTAACATGATTTGGAGAAATTCTTAGAAAATCGAATTTCCACATTCTGGTTAGGCTTCTGCAGTCCTAGGGAGAGACTTGGATGCACTCGGAGAAAAGCTCAAATCTCGTGCTTGGAATAAATGAGATGCTGCAGCGGGAACGGACTTGGGCTTTGTAATCAAGCTCTGTCAAAGGCGAGGCCCAATCTGTGCAGCCGGCGAGGGAATTAAGACACACTTTCCTGGAACCCCCATCCCCCAGGCCTGGCACTTTTGTCACTGTGCAGCCAGCACGAGCCAGGCTGTGGGGGGCCAGAGGGACAATCAGAGCAAACCTCTGAGGAAGGAGAGGCACGAGCGGCGGCCACCAGAACCTACCATCCTCGAGGGTGGTGGTGATGATTTCCTGAGAAGAAGGTCCCGTCCCGGCCCGGTTGCAGGCCTGCACCACCAGGCCGTACTGGGTGAACTTATTGAGGTTGTCGAGGGTGTAGATCTCACTGTCCCCAGTGGTGTCAATACTGATAATGTTGAATTGGAAGTTGCCCCCAGTGCTGTACTCGCGGTAACCTATTTGGTAGCCACGGATAATCCCATTTTGCAAATGTTTCTTGGGAGCCTAAGGAGGAAAAGAAAAGCAGACAGTAAGGAATTCTCGAGCAACACCAGGACGGGAGGCAGCACCCACTGCCTCTCGGGGAAGCAGAATAAAGTGAGATGGTCATGGAAATAGTAGCAGGAGGTGTCCTAGTGGGCGTAGAGTCAGGGCTGCTAGCCGTGAACCCAGGCACAGCTTGCTGTTGGCCAGGTGCTCTCCCTTGGGAAGACTGAAACACCAGGGGCATTCATGTTGCCTCAGGGACACCGACCATCACCCAGGGACACTGCTCTTCACACCTCACCAGCAGAATCTCCTGAGTTAGAGCTACTCTGCCAGCTTGTTTGAGGTGAGGGGGGAGCAGGAATGATTTTTTACAAAAGGGTCCCTGTCCTTGTGGAGCTTACACTCTAATGGAACGTTCCAGAATAGAGTTGTTTCCAGTTGAAAGCAGCATGTGGAAGGAGTCCGCCACGGACATGAAGGCATAAATCATTTTGGAATCATTTCATGGTGATCTAAATGGGGCAGGGGTGAGGCTATAGTCAGCTGCTCTCTGCTAAGGACAAAGGGTCTTCGCAGTCAAAGACAGAGTACTTTAGCTGGTATCTTGGACTTTTAAAAGAAACTTTTCAAGTAGAACACATCAGCAATGCTCTAAAGTTAATAAATGTTTTATAGACTTTCAGGCAGTCAAGAGGTATGTGTGTGCGCAAGTGTGAATGCATGAGTGTGTTATGGCTGTGTGCGAGTGCATGCGTGTATGTATGTGTGTGAGCAAGTGTGTTGTGTCTGTGCATTTGTGAGTACATGTGCAGATGTGTATGTATGTGTGTGTGTTATGTCTGTGAGTACGTGTGTATGTCTGTGTGTGAGCAAGTGTGTATGTGTGTTCTGTCTCTGTGTGCATGTGTGTGAGTACATATATATGTATGTGTGTAATGTGTTATGTCTGTGTGTGCATTTGTGAGTACATGTGCATATGTATACGAGTGTGTGAGCATGTGTATATGTGTGTCGTATCTGTGTGCATGTGTGTATGTGAGTGTGTGATCATGTGTATGTGTGTTGTGTCTGTGTGTGCATGTGAGTACATCTGTGAGCAAGTGTGTGCATGTGTGAGTACATGCATGTATGAGCACGTGTATATGTGTGTTGCGTCTGTGTGTTTGTGACTGTGAGCAAGTGTGCATGTGTGAGTATGTGTGTGTATGAGCACGTGTATATGTGTGCTGTCTGTGTGTGCATGTGTGTAAGTACGTGAGTGGGTGAGCAAGTGTGCATAGGTCTTATGTCTGTGTGTGGATGTGTGAGTACATGAGTGTACGTATGCAAGTGTGCATGTGTTACGTCTGTGTGTGCATGTGAGTACGTGAGTGAGCAAGTGTGCATGTGTTACATCTGTGTGTGTGCATGTATGTGAGTACATGAGTGTACTATGCAAGTGTGCATGTGTGTTACATCTGTGTGTGCATGTGTGTGAGCATGTGAGTGTACGTATGCAAGTGTGCACGTGTGTTACGTCTGTGTGCATGTGTGCGAGTATGTGAGTGTATGTATGCAAGTGTGCATGTGTGTTACGTCTGTGTGTGCACGTGGGTGAGCACATGTGTGTATGCACGCGTGTGTCTGTGTTTCACCGCAAACTATGGATTTGGATCTCTCAGAGCCATGAAAGGCTTCCTCTGCCCCTCTTCCTCTGCCAGGCGCCCATCTGGAGAGGGGGTTAACCCCTAGGAAACCACAGAGAGTCTCGAGTGTGCAAGTGTCCGGCTCCGGGCAGTGAAGGCGCGGACAGCCAGGCAGCGGCAAACTCAGCGGTTGGAAGAGGCTGCCCCGTGGGCTTGGAAGGGTGGCCAGGGCCGGCGACTGGGAGGTGAGCAGGGCGCGGGGGGCCTGCAGAAGCAGCGGGGAGAGGCAGGGCGGCGGGGGGAGTGGAGGGTGCCCGGCACACAGCCCTGAGGATCGGGAGCGGCTAACAGACAGGGCAGGGCTGCCGGGTGGGCACGATTCGAGCCAGAGGGTCCACACAGGGGGGCAGCAGAAGGAGGCTCCAGGCAGCACTAATGAATTTCAGCCAATATTTATGCATTGCCTAATATGCCCCCCCCCAGGGGGATCAGATGGCGCCCGCTGTGTTTGGGTGTTTGTTGGTCCGAGCTGTACAGGAGCAGGAAACTCACATTCTTAAAAGCAAACTTCCTCATTTCTGGTTTTCTTGGATTGGAACTGCTTTCAACAACCAGTCCGATTTCACGCATGTACACGGTTCCAGTGGGGATCCATGAAACAGTCCCGTAAATCATTACTTTCTGCGTCAAGTTGGCACTGTTACACCCTGACGTGATGGCTTTTCTCTTTTTTACAAGCAAATCTCTATGCAATCTTGTTTTTCCAGTGATGAGCTATGACTTTTCACTTTGTATGAAATCAGATCTGAAGATCTTAGATTTGGGGGGCACCCGAGTAGCTCAGTGGTTGAGCACCTGCCTTGGGCCCAGGGCGTGGTCCTGGAGTCCTGGGATCAAGTTCCACATCGGGCTCCCCGCAGGGAGCCTGCTTCTCCTTCTGCCTGTGTCTCTGCCTCTCTCTGTGTCTCTTATGATTAAATAAATAAAATCTTAAAAAATTAACAAAAAAATTTCAAAAAAAGATCTCAGATTTTGAAAATTTGAATTCCATGGAAATTGTTTTACCACAACCACTGAATTTGTATTTATGCCATATAATTAATAAAATTTATTTCCCCGCAAGACTTATCTATAAGTCAAATTTAAAACAGATATTTTTATGTATTTAGTTTTAAGGATTTTCTTTATTTATTCGTGAGACACAGAGAGAGAGAGGCAGAGACACAAGTAGAGGGAGAAGCAGGCTCCCTGTGGGGAGGGGAACCTGATGCGGGACTCCATCCCAGGACCCTGGGATCACGACCTGAGCCAAGGGCAGATGCTCAACCACTAAGTCACCTGGGTATCCTGACATTTTTCTTATTTCACATAGTTTTTAAATTTTAAATACAGTGACCCAAATATAAATGATATATATTTTTTAAGATTAGTTTATGCTCATTAAATATTCTAGTCTTTCAACTGGCTCCCTGTATAGGTTAAGATCCTAAGTCAGGATCACAGTGTGGTGGTTATGGCATCAGGTCAAGAAGCAAGTGAAGGGGGTAGATGCAAATGCCCATCAGAAAATGTTCACATAAAAAAAAATTAAAAAAAAAAGTTCACATAGAGCAGCAACCAATGTCGTTAAATCTTCCACAAGGAGAGGGACTGCTTGCTGACTCCTAGCATCTTGGGTTTGGGGGATTAATGATTTGATCTGGTTGCACACGTAGGGTGGAGAAGACTTCTTTTTTCCCCTCCCACGGGTGAGAATGCATTCTAACAAGCTTAATTATGATAGACATTTTTAACCAAAGAAACATTTAACAAATCACATGAAGAGAAAGTATTGTTTTCGTGCACAAAAACAAGTCAAAATTCTAACTATGTCAGGCAAAGTTTAAGTTTTATTATTATTTTGTCGGCTGGACAGTCAGATTTCTACTTAGGGATGTGTTTACATTAAAGAAATCCTTGAGAACATACTGAAAACTCAGATCTCTTTTTAAAAGTCCATAAATAGAGGAGTTTTATACATTCAGTATAGGGAATTTTAGGGACTGTGGCACAAATTGCAAAGGGTTTTGAGAGTGACACTGGAGACTGTCTCTGACTTGAATGGACAACAAACCAGCGGTGACAGGGTGTATGGAATAGTCTGGCAATGGGTCTCATGTCATCCCTTGGATATCTTTTACTTAAAACGGCTTTTAGATGATGCTTTAAACATCTGTGCCTTGGAGTATGCACTTACCTGGGATAAAGGTAGGTGTGTGTAAGGGAGAAATCCTAGTGGGGAAGACAGTTTTAGAATACAATTCTCTAGCCGCTAAACAGCATCAAATTGTGACTGACACAGTGGGTCAGAAATAATTATTTGTTTCATGAAACTAAATGAATGAAATTAATAGTGGAGTAGGAAGAAAAGAAAAAGAAGAAATCTGGTAGAGATCTTGAAGATACTTTGAATCTGGGTTGCAGATACCGGAGAAGGCTAATGTCCTAAGAAACCACCTCAATCACGCCCCCTTCTCCCCACATCTCAGCAGTAACCATTGTGAGATTTAAGTCTGGCCGCAGTCTTTCCAGGGAAATGTCCCTTGGATGTTCCCTGGTGACCTAGGATTCTCTCTGGCTGCTTCAATAAGCATGGAAGTCCCAACTTTCTTGTGTTTTCCCATCTCATGAAAGGCCTCATCAGAGACTGCCTTTCTTCCTTCTCTATCAAAGCCCAACTCATTCTTCATAGCCAGCTCAACTTCCAGCTCATCTGCTTCCTTCAACTGTCTGCGTCCAAGGAGTTCTCTATCCTCCAGCCTCCACCTGCACACACTGCTTCACCATCACCAGCTCAGCAAGAACTGACCGCTTCCATCCCTTCAGCACAGTGGGCATTCTCAGAAAATGTTACTGTAGATGCAGAAGAGAATGGTTTTGAGCATATATGGGGCACAAAAATAGTGATGGGTAGAAATGACGTCAGTTGCAGGTTTATAATCTGGGTACAGGGCTAATGAGAACAGTTTGAAGATAGAAGAGATGCCCAGCCTCCAGGCCCATGATGTAGCTGTTGGTCAGAGGCCTGGACTAGCCAATACAGAAGGATCTCTCAGGGGCACTGTGCAACTCAGACCCAAATTGAGAGCTGGCTTCCATGTGGTCCCTCAGTATGGCAGCTCATGCGTCAGGATGAGAGACACAGGCCCGACTTAGAGGGGTCAGGCTTCACTTCTCAGACCCCATCAAGGAAAGAAAAATAGCACCTGGAGAGCCAACTTACTTGGACAATGTCATCCTTTTTCTTTTCCTTTTTCAAACAGTGATTCTAGAGAGTTTGTTCACTTGTTCCGGGCAGCTCATGGGTTACATGTTTTTTAGAATAAGGATCATTTAAGCCAGACTCACAGATTGACAGCAAATCTCACTTGGCAACCAGTCCTCTTAATACATAATAAAGGAAGACTTTGGAGGGTAAGTGAATGGAAAAAAGAAAAAAGAAAAAAAGAAGGAAAGTCTAAAGTTCACTGTGTGTCACTGAATTCAACAATCTGAGGCCCTTTCTTTGCTGGAAGATGGTGTCATTCACAGACCACTCTGATTCACGCGTGTTCTGTTTCTATCTTCTCTCAAGCCTCTTCGAGGGGACTACAGTTCTGAGAAAAACCCTTCTCTATCCACTATTGTGTTTCCCATGTAGGGGTTAATTATTTTTCTGTGTTGAATACTACTCTTCCTTTCATTTACCTTTGGATCCAGTAATGAGCCTGGTTTCTTTCCATTTGTCTCATTGATCTGCCATCTGGGGTGCTCTCTCCCCTGTCTAGCCCTGGCATTTTTTTTTTCCTCCCGTAGTCTCTCTAAACAGCCTTCTTTCATCCCTTCCAAATGTCCTTCCACCAGCCTCTGCCCCCCACCCCCAACTCCCACTCCCTTTAAGAAACTGTCTCTTTTGATCTCCATGACAACAGCAGCACCGCATCAGTGTATGTGCGTGGTGTGCCATTGCCTGCATTGCATGTGTCCATCCAAATGAGCCTTGGAGCTGCCTGTGGCGGATACAGAGGTCTTTAAAAAGTCGGTAAAAACAGGGGTGTGGGAATGCTCACAGCACCATCAAGGATGTGAGTGATTAGAACGGGCCATCTCTTCTTTAGGAAGCCACCGGCCAGGTCCTGTTTCTGGCACACTTCCCCACCCCCACCCCCTGCCCAGCACAGGTGAATGGACTGTGCACAATGTAGGATTCGCCCGCTGACCAACCGGGAGAGCACAAACCTCGACTGCAGGTTCCTGCACTCCAAGAACACCCACCATATTACTCGGTCATGTTGAGTAACTCAGGTGAAAAATGAATTGAACATTTTCCTCTTAGGTTCCTCCAAATTCACTTAAAATGTAACCTGTCCTCATTCCCCTTTTATTACAGGGGGTTGTGGACTGTCTTTCTTATCTCCGTGTACTCCCTCCACCCCTGTCCCTGTTCTCCAACATAAATAGCAGCTATTTGGTAAGCCGGCTCAGGGAACGGGATGCGTTCAAGTGAGCAGTCTGCACAGGTGCCTGTCCTCTGCAAGGGGAGGCCTGCAAGTGAACCTGTGATGAAAGTAGAGCACGGCGCTTGCAGGGCGGAGGGCTGGCACAGGGTAGCATGGAAGGGGAAAGGGGCAGGTGCCTTTTCTGCTTGTGGCAGAAAGATTCCCAGAGAAGGGGCACTTCATCTGAGCCTCTAGGAAGAGCAGCCGTTGCTGCGGAGGGACAGCCTCACAGGCATGCAATCAGCCTGCCCCACGGCACTCGGGAGAGATAACTGGAGATGCCACTAGAAGGAACAGCTCCGAGTGAGCCTTCAGAAGGTTTCAGCGGTGACTGTAGGGCTGTGGGGGTGGGCATGGCAGGAGTGTGCAGGAAGCCAGGGAAACCGTTTTGAATGAAGGGAGGGCAGGAGCCGGTGATCTGTGTTGACAAAGCCCCCCCGCCCTCCCGGGATTCTGGTGCACGCTCATGCTCAAGTCTGAGAACCATGGTTGCTGTCTTGGGGCATCGTTACAAGGCCGAGTATCTGCCTCGCTTAGGATGGATGACGTAGTCCAAAGCAACAATTGCGCATTTCCAATTTTTCAGGTCACTAATAACACGTCTTCCTGGTCTTTTTTGCAGAACAAAAAGAAACAAATGCAACGACTATCAGACCTTCATGGTCCTGTGAGTGGCACAGCAGTGAAGGGGCTGTGCTACGGGGGGGCCTGGTTGGGGGAGGAACAGCTGCCTTGCTGGATGGAGCCCTGGTGGAGCAGCTGCTGCAGCTGCACGGACGGTGGGTTCTGAGGAAGCGGCGCCGGAGTGGAGGGTGCTCCCATCATTGTGCCGGAGCATGTTTGCACTCCCGGATCTGCCCTTCGGGCTGCACTAAATACAAAGGCCACGCCATAGGTCTCCTCCAAGGGGCATGCACGGCGACTGTCCACTGAGCGGGCAGGACAGAGTGAGGGGCCACATGTTATGAAATAGAAAGTGGACACAATGATCTGACCATGAGACGTGCTCAGAACACAGCGGCTACTGAGTCCAGGTCTGAGAAATTAAGGAGGAATGATGGAGCTTTGAAAGATGCACACTAGTGAGAGGCCAAGAAGTTGACTCAAAGCTGGTAGTCACTGTGTTCTAGTCAGATCTGGCAGCTGGGGAGGAGGCGGCGGCCAAGCATGTGCTTGGAAAACACATGTAGAATTATAGAAACAGGCTCTCACAATTTTATGGGATGAAATTGAGGTTAACTATTGCATAACAGGACTTTATTTAATTTCTAAAGTGTGGGGTGGCTCTCACATCATTCATTCATTCATTCATTCATTCATTCATTCTTTCATCCAACCAACCAACCAGCCAACCAACCAACACGTGGAAGAGCTACTCTTGCTAGGCATCCTCTTGTTTCTGAATTTCTCTGTTCTTTGCATCCCACACTGTCTGGTAACCACACACAGCATTTCTCAGCAGCCTTAAAGCCTTATCCAGTGGTTTCTGCCAAAGACCTAATGAATTCATAGCACATACATAGGCCCTACCTGGTGTTATATGTAGCGGCTCTGAGAGCTGGTCTCCTGAATATCTCATATTTAATGTTCAGAGACTCTAGATGTCTCGATGTTTCTGAGAGACAGAGTTGGCCAGAAGGGTGATGGCACATAGTGTTCCAGAGTCTGGGGGTGGAGTACGATGGAGAGAAGTAATGCAGAGAGTGGAGGTGCCCAGGTTCGGGGCAAGGAAAGAGCAGGGAGACAGTGGGAAGGGGCTGCAGGAAGACCTTTCCACAGGCCAACAAGAGGTGTAGGCAGGGCCCAGCCAGGAAAGAATGCACCTGGAGACTGTGAGGTTTTGGGAGACGGTCTCACTTGTATGTCTAGACACTGTGCAGGCAATAGGGATGTGGAGGGAAAGCGGTTTGGGTTAGGATGCCAAGAAGGATGTATACTAGTCTGTGAGCATAAGGCTGGGATCCCAACTGTTTAGTGGTAGCTGAGTGATCTGAAAAGACTTGGTGCCTCCTATGAAGACTGAAGGACACAACCTACAGTAGCTGTTACTACGTGGAAGTCCCTGGGGATGGCAGGGTGGCCACGGAGATCTGGGGGGCACAGCTGGTCCAGATCTGCTAACCAAGCGCAAAAGGCAGTGTTTTCAAAAGTATTAGAGTCTTTGTAAAGGAATGGCCTGCCTCAGTGGTACGAAGAGTTGCTGCTGTCATTGTCTTTGTAATTTCAGAAGGGTAAGGTCTGTCCTGAAGGACCAAAGAAGATCCGAAGTTCAGAAGGAACTGCTGAATGAAAGGAAGGCTTTAACTTCATGCCTGGAAAGAGTCCCTTGGTGCTTTAACTCTCTGTTCAAAGAGCCAAGTAACAGGAAGCTCTTTGTGACGTATTCCAATTGTCCGTGGCCGCTTCCCGGGTGTTGTCGTGTTCAGTAAAGCATGGTTGACAAACTTATGGTCCCAGGGCCAAGTCTATTTGGCCATGTCTTCTATATGGCCCTTAGCTAAGGATGTAGGACACAGTGTTGTAGACTGAATCAACGAGTAGGGTGCAGGGTAGAAATTCGTGGGGCGGGCTGGGGTTGGAGGTGGGGTGGGTGAGAGGTCAGCAAAGGTGGAAGGCGAGGCACCTCCATGAGCGCAGAGTCAGACGGAGGCCAGGGTTTGGGCTGGGTGCTTGATGGCTGTAGTGCGATTCTTGCTGGGATGGCAAAGTTCTAACCCCTGTTCTATCGGAAGAAGACCAGCAAGGCCTGCATCAACGGCAGACTTTTGGTCATGGATTTACTATCTACCACGTACACTTTATGTCATGATTGAAGCCGAGAGTGGCATTGTTTCCATGGAGCTATTTACCTTTGTCTCTTATCTGTGCTTGGGTAATGAAAAGCATTAGCCCCAACTGAAGGATTTCAGGCGTGAACACTCATGAATGGATAATGGAGGAGAAGAGCATTGAGGGAATGTCCAATAAGATAGGTTCTTCTGTCAGAAACATGCTATCCTGGACATGAGATATATATATATATCCCCATAAGATTACATAGCAAAAATTATGCACAGTGTACTTAATAGACAAGTACTTTTCAATATTATTCAATCATGAGCAATTTTTATCCTGATGTCCTAACTTTAGGATGTAATTCACTTGTAAAATGTGATGTTGATGTATCAGACAAAGACAGACCCATGGCTGGTTACCAGTAAATGTCCAGAATGCTCTTTTAGTTATGACCTCACAATTCTTACGCATTGTTCTTATTTGCATTTTGACAATATGTTCTCTGTCAAGGCAAAAATACCATTCATGCCTCCTTGACTCATTGTAACCTAGCAGTTTAGAATCTAACAGCCCTGAAACAGAATCACGGAAGTGCCTGCTCTCTGACGTCTTGCATTGTCAGCTTCATCCAGGCTCAGTGTGAAGCTTTCAGAATAAACCATCTGAAAGGACTTCCAGCTGATGGATAGAGATGGCCTGGGTCCTAGTCCTTAGTCCAAGCCCAATTTGTGTCCTGTCAGGGTCAATTAGCTGGAGCGCTACACTGGGATGTGCCTCCTATGCTGAGTCCAAGCCAACCTCTCCAGCATGCCTGGTGTCAGACCTGGACCCACACTCCTGGCGGCTGAGCAGCCTTTGGAAAGGTGGCCAGCATCCTTTTTCTGTCCTCAGGGGTTGGGAACCAAGAGAATTGCCTGCTTAGGTTGAGAGGTCAGCCAGGACCCTTTGGGCAGGCTGGCTCTGCTCTGGGAGAGATAACTAGGGTCACTGGTGAAAGCCAGTCACATGGCTAAACCAGGAGGGCTAATCCAAGGGATAGATGGAGAGAGGTGAGGAATATATGCCAAAAGAGGCAAATAAGCAATGAATGATTTTATTAAAGGGATTTGTATATTTTATACATGCACAAAAAAGATGGGAATAGAATCCAAGGGTTTCCAAAAGAAAAGGTAGCCCCTCTTGATATGAATATTTTAACATGAATGTAAACAAAATAAATACCTCGTATCTTCATTTAACAAATATTTAAATATACTTCTGGGGATATAGTGACCAAACAAAAACAAAACAAACAAAATAAAAATATGCCCTCTACTCTCATAGAGCTAGAGGAAGAACTCCTCAGGAGTTGAGAGAGAATACTCCTCAGATATGTGGATGACCAAGAGGTTTTGAAATCAGTTTGAATTTTTCTTCTCTTGTTAGAGGGGAAAGAGGCTGCCTTGTTAATATGAGAAGGGCTGACGGTTCCTTAAATATTTGTAAGACATGTTGGTCACTGGGATTTTTTAATAAAGCTGCTGTAAATCCAGCCCTAGAACAAATTGATTAAGAAATGTAAATTTTGTAATTTTTCCTAGCCTGAGGATTAAAGTGAGAGTCAAGGAATGAAATAAAATTAATTTCAAGCCAACCCTTTTGAGTTTCAACGGCTGTTGGAAAAAGGGATGTTGACCTACTACTCCAGCTATGCCAAGGTTAAGTTTACATTTGGAAAGAAAGAGAGAGGAGGGAAAAATTACATTTTTTCCTATTTTCTCTAATATTAAAGTTGAGTAAAATTTATAACATGAAGTTAGAAGGAACAGGACAAGAAACTAATATTGGTTGAACTTACTAAGCACAAGCCACAATCTTGGCACATCATGTACCTTAGCTTATCGGTTGCTTAGAAACCGGTGGGAAAACCTCGGTGAGGGTCCTCAGTCTGACAGTCCGAAGCCCCCAGATTTCAGGCAAATCCCTCCAATGTCAGGAGTTTGTACAAAACCCGGTATACCCAGTGCACAGATCTAATGGCATAATGTATGCAAAGTTGAGTACCATGCCTGGCTGGGGGCAAAAACTCAGAAAGACTGCTTTCCCAGGGATCCCAGCCAGGAAATACTATTCTAGAAGACAGTCCTCTTCCAATGTGGCATGCCATTTCCTGGGTAGAAGGATTTATTTATTTATTTTTATTTATTTATTTTTATTTTTATTTATTTATTTTTTGGGGGTAGAGGGATTTAGATGCAGGAGTCAAGAGGAGCCTGCAGTTTATTAAATCATTATGATGAAGGTCACTGGCAATAACGCAGTTCTGTTTTTAAATGACAAGCTAAGCCACTTTCCCACTGTAAGAGCTCATCTGGGAAACATAACATATTGCAATGATGCCTCAATTAGCTGGAATTACTGGGGATTGCGCAGATGTGGTGTTTTAGTTAAAAGTAGTCTTTGGATTACTTAAATTTAATTAAATTCCTAAATATGCAATGTTCAAATTTTATGGAAATAGGTATCCTTTGGCAACATTGCTCATTTTAAATAAAATCCAGCCAGACGGTTTGATATAGAGCGGCCAGAAAGTGGCAAAATCATTTTCAGGACTTTCTCCGGAGTCATCAGTCGGACAACCATTTTTAGCACTGGAATATTTAAACAGTTGAGAATTTCATAGTTTTGGGATAGTGTATGGCTCTAAAAAAGACTCCTCATCTAAAACGAAAGGAAATATTTACATCAATAGGAAAAAAATCTCTGCCTTAAATTGCATCCTCTTTAGAAATGTTTTGAGATATTTAGTAATATTAAATATTTCGGATACTTAAGGTTTTATGTTATGACCACATGCAAAGAGCGGGCAATCAAACTGTCCTTCATTTGTAATAAAATGGGATACATTGATTCTGAGACTGAGCAGAAGAGAAAGTGGCAGACACTGTTCAAAAGAGGCTTGTTCTATCAATATTTTGACACTTAAGGAAATAGACCATAATTTTCTGAAAAATCAAAGAATTCTCCTTTAGTTTTACAATTTACATGTATGTAAACAGATATATCATCAATAATCAGTAACTTTAAGTATTGTTGCTGATTTTTTAAGATTTTCTTCATTTATTTGAGATGAGAAGCGGGGAGCAGAGGGAAAGGGAGAGCAGACTCTCCACTGAGCGCCAAGCCCAACACGGGGCTCGATCTCACAACCCTGAGATCATGACTTCAGATGAAATCAGGAGTCAGACACTTAACTGACTGAGCCACCCAGGCACCCCCATATTCTTTCTGATTCTGAATAATCTCTACAAAAACGACAAGAAATTGTATTTGCTTATGCAAACCCTTCTATTTTTCAAAGAGGAGGAACAAGAGCTAGAACGTGAATCTTTATTATCATTTACTTCCTTTTTATTTATTTAGAACCACTGATGTTATCTCTCAAGTTCCCGTCAAGGCACTGTTCAGCATTTTTATTTCACTCCAAAGGCATAAAGGTATTAAAAGCCCAATTTAATATGGCACTGGATCTTGGACGTCCTCCTGAAGGCTGACATTTGATGTGACATGCAGAGGGCCATTTCCTCTGACACTTATCACAAATTTTTTGAACCATTACTGTCATTTATTTTTCAATAAATTACAGTAGAAAGCCATATGTAAAGTGGTTCATCTGTGTGCTCGCCTGAGTGGTGATCACAGCTTTGGGCTCCCACCAGAGTAGGCTCCGGGGAACTTCACTGGAGGATGAGGGAATATTACAGCCTGGGGTTCAGAGTTCCTCAAAGCTGGGTACCTTCTCTACAGCCGTGTCTGAAAGACCTAATGCTTCAGAGGCTACTGTGATTTGGAACACTTGTGCTGTGGACCTCATCATTCTCAACTCGCAGATGTCCTCACCCGATCATTTGTTCCCTCGTTCATTCATTCTTTCATTTATACCAACATGCCAGTCATTGGGGGCCAGAGATGAACAAGACTCCCTGATCTTAAGCAGCTCACAGAACAACAGAAGAGGTGCAGGCAAACAGAAGATAGAACCCATGTGATGGGGGCCTCACTGAGCTGTCCCCAAGACTGAGGATCCCACAGAGGCTCAGACAATTACTTACATTTTGGAGATGCAGCACACATCTTCACAGTCTCATGCAGCACAGGACAAGGGGGGAGTGTTACCAATGGTGTTGGCAATGACAGCAAAGAAGGAGGGGGACGCCAGCTGTGGGCACGTGAATGGCCTGTTGTAACAGGGGCAAGGTGGGGGTGACAGCCTGCAGCCAATACTGAATGGCCTCATGAGACCTATAGCTCTTGGTCTACATTCAGTGGGCCACAGGGAACCTTCACCAGACTTGAAACTTTAAAAATTTGAATCTTTTCGATGGTGAAAGGTATGGCTAACATAAAAAGGTAAAGTTGTGTTGTTTATTTTATTCAACAGAAGGGGTATGTCACAGACGTGTTGCTTATACAATAGTTAGACAAACAATATCCAGGTCCAGTAGGTCACCAACATGCCCCAGAACTTTAAGAGTTTGAGAGTCTAAAACGGCTGTCTTGCCACCAAAGCCCCAGCACTGTTCTCCCCACTGTCTCCTCTCCCCACTTAGTGCATATTTTACTTCTGTCAGTTGTCCTGTGACCCTGAATGCGTTTCCAGCTCCGTCCTCCCACAGGTCCCGTATTTCTATCCTGCTGACGGGGTGCGGGGCTCCCTCTCTGGGTTAATGTGATTTCTCTTTCTTTCTTTACTTCCTTCTCTCTTGCCCTTTCTGGTCAGTCTCCTTACACAAAATGTAAATCTGGGACTTTAACACCATAAAATCAAGACATATTTCATGCAACATATTGTCCTTTGCAGATCCTTTGGGTTGTAGATAAAAGCATACAGTTTAGTTGAATCAGTGACGCACTTCCATTACATAATCAGGCCAATGTGAAATGATGAGCCAGCAAACGGCGGTCCTTACCTCATTCAGTCTGTTAAATCACCTGTACACCTGTCTGCACACTGACAGGCCACACAACATCTGCCCGCTGCTCCGAGAAAAACCACTGCTCCATGAACCATGCATTACAATTGGCTCATGATCTAATGGAAGCAAGGCTTTCTTTTAATAGCCCACAACATGTTCATTCTTTTGGCAGTAAGAAGAGATTTAACTGCAATTTACTGACTTTTGCTTTTTTTTTTTCCCCCTCTGGAGACAGAAAGGACGTCATGCCTCTAAAGTCTGGAAAGTTTCCATTTTGAGTTGTAAGGCCTCTGTGAATAGATACCTTTCTCATGCAGAACCCAGAAAGCTTTAGGAGCCACCGGCATAGCTGGCCTTTTTCAGTGGCAACATGTGAGACTGTGCAGAGCCAGTGGATAAAGCTCACAGGGCCTTTAATTTGAGACAGAGTGAGTCAGCATTCCGTCTGTAGAGTGGCCGGGATACGTGCAGGGTTATGGCTTGCTGCGTGCCTTTTATGATACAGTGTGTGATGCTCTCAGCTGGTGGATGTGCTCACAAAGGCGAACGCCACCCCTCCCACACTGCTTGGCCTGCACCGTCTGTGCGGCTAAACAGTCCCGGCCTGCTGTCCGCCGCAGCCGCCGCACCGGCTGGGGTATAGGAGTGCACACGTAGGGGCTAAGGCATTGAAGATGGTAGCCACCCCGACAACGAGGATCCTTTTTTTGTTACAGACGCAGCTCACTTTACAATAGAGCTGGAACCCGAAGAAAAGCACCAGTAACGGGTGCGATGAGTTAGGTCTCTAATGGCTTTACAGGCAGGCCACTTGAGGACCCCACAGAGGTTGTTGACTTCTCCTCTGAGTAAGAATGCAGGGAAAGGGTGAGAAGAGAGGAGAGGGAAACCCAGAACTGGAAGAGCCAGTGCAACGTGCACAAGTTTGGACCCAAGAAGAGCATTCTAGGTAAAAGGGATTGGGCCTCCTATCATCAACTGCAAGAGCACATCCAAGGATGACTAATTCTCAAGACAGTTTCCGCCACCGGGTTAGTGACTTCAAGATCCCTGGGACGATGCACCTAACATGCTGCTTGTGACCAGCTTGCTCCAGCACGTAAACCAACAGTGCTTCCCTCACCAATGGCTTTGCTAGGAAAAACATGGCAGCTGGAAGAAGCTGTGCTGTGTAGTTGCCCTGTAGCTCAAGGGGTCTCTCCCAGTGACTGGCAGCAAGCCCTTGGCTGACCAGCGGCCAGTCCATATTTGTGGCCACATGCGAGCACCACTGCCTGGGACGGTAGCTGGCTCCAAAGGCCACCTCACTGAGAAGGAAATGAAGGGCGTTCTCCAGGACACCGCTGGCTGGTGGCACAGGGAGGGCGACAGTCCTTTCTGGCGGCTCAGTGCACTATCTGCCATACTCAGACTTGCAGTTAGAAAAAGCTTCAAATGTGCCCGGTGCGTCTGTTTCCACTATTTGTACAAAAACCAGCTCTCAGGACTCAATCAAATGCAAAGAATGAAAACAAGACCTAACAACTTCGCTCTCTGTGCATATCGAATTTGCTGTCAACGGATTCACAATGTGGACACATATTCCGGATTTTAAGAAAGGGGCTTTTAATCTAATTTTGCAAAACAAAAGCTTCACCAGGTGTTAGTGCCTTGGCATCATGACTCTTAACCTGAGTGACGTGCTCACCCCACGAGAAAAGCGCCAGGAATACAAGCGTTGGTTTGGTTTACCTTCCAGGTGACTCTGATGCTCTGAGATGAGAGGGGCTCCAGGTGGACTTCCTGAGGTGGGCCGTCAGGAGCTGTGAAGACCAAAACCCACAGGCCGGTTAGCACCGAGTTCCAGAGCAGACTGAAGTCTACACAACACACAGGCCCAGAAGGCAGCCCCCCAGCAGTGCAGAGAAGCGTGTTAGCGGCCTCAGGGAACAGACCATGTTGGCCGCATTGCTGTGGACTGAATTTACCCTGTGCTTACTCCCTCCTGGTAAATATGAACCTTGAGGACCTGTCCTTGTGTTCTTCTTCACCATCCCTTTGACAACGTGATTAACAAAGTTCAAGTCTCAGCAACTTCATAGGTAAAGTGGGAAGGAGGAAGACAACATTTCTTTTGTGAAACCCTGCGATGGTTGTCAAAGACCCTTCCCTTTTCCTTGGAAGTCATGCTTAGTGACCTGGCATTAGGGTCACTCAGGTTGCTCGGGGCTATTGGGGCAAAAAAAAAAATCAGGATTCCTCTGCTTTTGAGTTCCTTTGATGGCTTTGGGTTTTCACACTTTCTGATGTAAAACTCTCATTACCCAGGGGCTATAGCCGCAGAAGGCAGAAGCAAAGAAGAGTCAAAGCATACAACTCACATCACCCTATCTCCAATGCTTGTAGAGATTCCAATTATGTTCCAGTCCCAGTTGCTGGCCCTAGACATGCAGTGTAAAAGTGGGGGGAAAATGTTTCTGCCCACCCAGAGTGCACGCGTTCACCAGAACAGCACAATGCACACGCCGGGAGAAAGACCAGCCTAACCGCGTTGCGGTTACTCAAACATCTTCTGAGAAGTGGAAGCACCTGGGAACTCAGGATTAGAAGGAGAGACCCCTCTGGGTGAAAACATGCTGTGAGATTGACACTTGTGCGACACCCATTTCTGTGGAAGTGGAGATGCCAGCTGCAGAAGGGGGAGGGGCACAAGGCAGATGAGAAAGCAGAAGTGGTGAACGTGAACTGGTTTGAAGGGTCTGGAAGTCAATGGAAAGGTAAATAAAGCTAAAGGTCAGATTAGGGGAAGAGGCAAGGTCAAGGGAAACGTTTTCTCCTCGGTTCAGGAGAAGAAGTTTTGAGCAATACATGTTGATGGTGTGGCTAAGTTGATGGGTGTTTCAGTCTTTCTGCCTGAGTTCAAAATTCTGGCTCTCTCACTTAGCAAGCTGTGTGGTTAACTTCATTTCTCTGGGTCTCAGTTTTTTATATAACAGGACAATAAAATGCATGCCATAGGATTGTAATGAAAATAATATACTTGGTAAACACAAGTAATAACAATTATTATCATTGGGTGTTTGATGTAAGGGGAGGCAAAAGAGGAAATTCATACAATGACAAGAAAAGGTACCCTTGAAATAACGATGTCTGAGCACAGATGCAAGGGCACTAATAGGAACAGAGGTGGTGGAGACCAGGGGCATCCGAGCAACCATCTCTGGGGAGGGAGGAGGGAGGAAATGATGGGGGAGTTTCTGGTGGACTTGCTGGTTGAGGAAAGCAGGCTCAAACCTGTTTGTGTTTTCTTAGCAAAATAATAAGAGGCAAGGTCAGGGGCACCAGGGTGGCTCACTCAGTGAAGTGTCTGCCTTCAGCTCAGGTCATGATCCTGGGGTCCTGGGATGGAGCCCCGTGTCGGGCTCCCCGCTCAGCAGGGTTCTGCTTCTCCCTCTCCCACTGCCCTACTCCTCCTCATGTGTGCTCTCTCTCTTAAATAAATAAAATCTTAAATTAAAAAAATAAGAGGCAAAGTCAGGAAGTCAGAATGGGAGAAGGAAGGAGGGCCATGGCTTTAGGAACACAAGGGCTTGGGGAATGGCAGTGGCCTATGGAAAAGTGTGCCTCGCCCAGCAGAGAGGAGCAGGGAGCCCCGGCTTGGCATGTGAACACAACATGGGGAGAGGCCCGCGTGTGGGCCTTCATGAAGGCACCGACTGGTGTAGGCAGAGTACGCAGGGGGACTGGGGTGAGCATTGGTGCTGGGCAGGAAGAAGCAGGTGCCCAACTTCTACTGGAGGAGGGGCAATGGGATCCCCTGGTTCCCTACATGAGGAAGAAGGCAGGGATGGGGGTGTGGGGCTGACTCCAGAGGCCAGGGCTCGCGGGACCAGGGGAGAATGAGAATGCTAAGAGAGGAAGCCGAATTGCCGGGAAACATGGTTCATTATGTTTTACGAATATGAACTCGAAGGGACTCGATATTGGAGCTGGAAATGTTTACAAGGGCCGGGAGAGCAAGAGGAGAGTCGAGTGTGCAGTCTGCTCCCTTCTCCACGCCTCGTTCCATCCTGCTAACACCGGCCCTGACATCTAGTCTGCAAGTCCCGTGCTTGGCCTGCCGCTGTGCCCACCGAGGCTCTCAGCCTCCCCCGACAGCCTGCTCCAGCCCCGCATCAGTGGCTCATGCAGGTTTTCATTTGGTTCCTAAACACTGATTCTGGTCTCCACTTTACCCCTCTTAAAGGGGACATGGGCCCAGAGCACCTTTCAAACTGCTCACTTATCATACTGACTCCCCCGTGTTCAGTGTTTTGTGTCCCGCCTCCCTCTGTACGCTTCTGTTCTGCATCCCAACCCCCCATGCACCCCCTGCCCCAGCCGCGGCCAACATCTCAGTGGAACCCAAGCACACGTGCCCTGGGCAGATCTGACCTTTTCCCTCCATCGGCATTGCCTACCTCCACCGTCTACCCGTCGGTAGCATGGAGACCGTGGGGACCCCGACAATCACAGTGGTGCTGGGCACTTGCGCAGAGCCACCTTTGCACCGGGCTGTCTTCCTCCAGCTGACCCTGAGCTGCATGGCCTCCCAATCTGGGTCTGGAGCAAGTGCCCACTTTGAAGGGTAAAGCAATGTGCCGACTGAAACGTAGAGCACACCGCTCTCAGCCCGGCAGGTCTGGGGACAGCTGGCTTGCTGTGGGTGCTGCAGCCTCTTGCACCCATCCATGGTTCCCCACGTGAAAAGGCTTGTCAGCACTGAAGCCGTCTCCAGAGCAGGGACCAGGGGAGGGGCTGGCATCCAGCTACCTGCTGTAATGGACTTAGATCTCTGTACCTAATTTCTGCTCACAGGATCGTGCCCTTAATGCGGGGGCCTTTTGATACAAGCTCCAGTGAAAACCCATGTGGCAGACTTCTCTCACTCTGATAATTCTGTGGTCATCAAGAAGTATGTGGTTCATCCATGAAAATCCATCTTGAAAAAATGATTCTGTGGTCTGACGGCTACATTGGTCCTTGATTATTTTAATTGTGATAAATGAAAGATCCTGTGTGTGAGGAACGGGAGGCAATGTGGGGGCAGGACCTCACCCTGCATCCTCTGGGTGTGTCTGGGCTGTGGCCTTTGGTGCTGCCTTCTGGGCAGGGGGGAAGGCAAGCTATAAGTATAGCTTTCGCATCCTTGGTGAGATATAGTCAGGATTGAAAACAAAGATATGAAGATAGTGTTTACACGATGGCCTTGATTCTATCAGAAAACATGAAACCAATGATGTAGTCATGAATTGCGGAGAATTTGTTTTTCCCATCCCGTCTGGTATTTCTTTTTTCTTTCTTTTTTTTTTTTGAATTTTTATTTATTTACGATAGGCACACAGTGAGAGAGAGAGGCAGAGACACAGGCAGAGGGAGAAGCAGGCTCCACGCACCGGGAGCCCGACGTGGGATTCGATCCCAGGTCTCCAGGATCGCGCCCTGGGCCAAAGGCAGGCGCCAAACCGCTGCGCCACCCAGGGGTCCCCCGTCTGGTATTTCTTGAAGGCCGCCAGTCCCTGTCTCCAGGACAGACCTGACCATGTTTACACATATGGCACTTTCTTTTTTTTTTTTTTAAGATTTTATTTATTTATTCATGAGAGACACACAGAGAGAGGCAGAGACACAGGCAGAGGGAGAAGCAGGCTCCCTGGGGGGAGCATTATGTGGGACTCAATCCCAGGACCCTGGGATCACGACCTGAACTGAAGGCAGATGCTCAATGGCTGAGCCACCCAGGTGCCCCAACACGCCACCTTTTTTACTAGGCCTATCAATACTTCAGTAGTTTGCTAGTAATTAATTAATTTATTGGTCTGCATATTCTCTGGAGTGGATTCAGATCTCTCTCTTAAGAATAAAGTGATAGAAACAATGTCAAAGACAAATGCCAAAAGAATATAATCTATGTTCACACGCGAGAGTCATGCCCAATAGAATTAGGAAGTGTTTTTGTTTGGGCACTGAATTTTCCACTCTAAATTTTCTAATGCATTATAGGAAGAACTTTTTAAAACTATGTATCTGAAAAAAAAAGAGTCTGCTTTCACAGCTATCATGCTTCCCATAAAAAGCTCCTGAGCCATAATTATTCCATAGGTCCTCATATCATAGCAAACAGACAATTTCTGTAAAATTTAACCTAAGGCAGACTGAATTCTCAAGAGCTGAAAGTCTTCAAGATCAACCATTAAGTACTCATTTATTTAACTAATTTTGAAAATTGTGTTGACACTTGACATTTAAGAATATATTTACATGCTCTTGAACTAAAGCTATACTACACATAGAAAGCATAGTTTCTTCTTCCATTTTTAAACCAGAATATTTTGCTTTTTCTTTTTTTTTAAATTTTTTTATTTTTATTTATTTATTTATGATAGTTACACACAGAGAGAGAGAGAGAGAGGCAGAGACACAGGCAGAGGGAGAAGCAGGCCCCATGCACCGGGAGCCCGACGTGGGATTTGATCTTGGGTCTCCAGGATCGTGCCCTGGGCCAAAGGCAAACGCTAAACCATTGCGCCACCCAGGGATCCCTATTTTGCTTTTTCTTGCAAGAGGAGAAGGCTAGGAGGTAAGGATTGATAACGAATGTGATTTTCTGAAATAAATAATCTCTGCGTTTCTCCAGAAGCCAAAACTGTTCAATCTGCAAAACAGTAGTAGTTGAAGATGATATTTACAGTTCCTAATATTCTTCCTAATTCTGTTTGGCTCAAGACACAGTGATCCTAACTGCCAAATGTGCAGACCTCTGCTCTTGCTTTTTTCTTCTGGGCACCAGGGCTGGCTCTGCATCCCTACCTCCTAAGCTGGCTCCTCTCCTGCTCCCTGCTTCCCTGACAGTCACTGTCAATGGATGGTCTCTATGGATGGCCCTCTCTCTCACTTCCAATAGATGAACACAAGACTCCAGCCTCAGCACTTCCCTCTGTGCTCGCGAAATATCCTCTCCTCCAGGAAGCCATCTCCTGGCTTTATGCCACAGCATCACCCAGGACACCGGGGTCCATGGAGAAAGGAGGCCATGCCTCAAAGGCAATTGTCTTAGTGCTACTTAGTGCTGGGGTAGAGGCACTAATGTCATCCGTGGAGATAGGAAACTTGGGAGGGTCTTCCAGACACAAGAAGCAGTTGTCTTAGTGCTACTTAGTGCTGGGGTAGAGGCACTAATGTCATCCGTGAAGATAGGAAACTTGGGAGGGTCTTCCAGACACAGGAAGCACACATGCAGCACACATGCAGAGGACTGGGGCCAGGGAAGGGCTGTAGGAAGTCAAGTGTAGCTTCAAGTGGAGAGGGTGGGAGAAGATCCAGACCTAATCATTCCAGAGACACATTTCCAGTTGAGTGCTGAGAGATGTTCCCTGATGCTCGAGATCTGGACACTGTATTATACCCATAAAAGTGAATGGGTCTACACCTTCCAGAAGCTTCCATCTGAGAGAGATGGCCTGCTTGAGAGTTAGTGTCTTTTTTCCTTAGGCTAAGTGGCCAATAAGGATGGAAAAAGGTCACCTTGAGATGATAGCAGTTCTCAAAAGACATGCCTTTGGGTATCCCTGCTGGGAAGCGGCAGTGGCAATCCAAGGCCACTGTAGGCAATTCTAACGAGAGGATCTTTGGTCAGGACAGTCGCTCTTCATTCTACATGAGTCACGTTGTAAGAAAACCTGATTTTTTTCATTGCAGCCACAAAACCTATGCACCAGGGCAAAGACAAATTCTGTTTTGGAGCTTCACTTGTCTTGTTCCCTTCCTTGCATTTTCCCCTAGCTCCTCTGAATAGTAAATCAGAGAGGCGCTGTGGGGCCGCCAGCAGCCAACATGCAGGTAAAATCCAGGGGGCCAGCCCCAGCAGCCCAGAAGGTGGCTTCTGCATCAGACTGTCTGCAGAGATGCCAGGGAGCGGCACTGCAGGCCAGGGACCGGGAGTGGCTGTTCACCTGGCCTCCTGGCTGGGAGAGAGACGCTGCCATGGCAACTGCCAGCTGCAGCAGAGGCCACAGAAAGCCAAAGAAATAGCAACAGCAGCAGGACTCATTGTGACAGTCGGGAAAGCAGCCACCAAATGCACCACCAGAAAATACAGTGGTCCTGAGAAGGATGTGTGGATGGGGCACAGTTAGAGCAAGGGTTAAGAAGGAGGAGAAGTTTGAGTAGCGCGTCAAAGATTATATTTTGGGGGCAGCGTATCCTCCCTGAATATACAACGTAATGAAATTCCAGGAAGTTAGTGGGTTGTTTAAATATTTAAATAAGATTCTATTTCTGCAGGAGCATGTTGACACTCATTTCTCACTTGTTTCTGAGAAATACAAAGTACTTTTAGAGCTTGCATTTTTTCCCCTCAATTATCCAATATGTTTGTGGCAAGGAGGGGAAAGGCATCCTTATGTCCATTTTGCAGATGAGAAATCACGTCATTTCTAAGCAACAGAAATGGCTCATCCTCAGACATTTAAGCATATCCTATCACCTGTCCTTAAAAATAATTTTCAAGAGCCGTTGTGTTCCCGGGTGGAGAATTAAGTGCTCATCCCCAGTGCAGGAAGGATTGTCGGTTTCATCCCATTTCCTTCTGGTCAGTATTGACTATACACATATCAGAAGAGTTAAGTGTTTGTATTTGTTTTGCTCTAGCAATCTTACTGCTTGGAATTTAACCCAAGAGAACAATCCAAAGTGGCAAAAGATAGGCCACAAAGGATACTCATCACCGTGGCATTTATAGTAATAAAAAATGGAAAACCACAGACATGTCTAATAGATTGTGGATTTGTTAAATAGATTGTGGAAGGTATCATTATGAATCACAGACAAGTACTTAGGGGGTATATAAGAGTGATGTGTTTTTGGAATGCCGTTCATGAGGGTCGAAGAGAGGTGGGTGGAGGGAAGGAAGTCAACAACAACTCTAATTCCTTAGCTGAAAGCTGAAACAAACCTCCTGTGGACTCTCACTCATTTGGGGATGATCACCTTTAAGCCTGGTTGAAGAAGGGATCTGAGACTAAGTTCCCAATTTCACCTTTGCAGTAGATAAATGGCTGATTAGCTCTGATTTCTGGCAGGGAAAGAAAAGCTGGGTTTGGAGCAGGACACTCCTCCTCCCAAGAGATGAGCCAGGCTGCTGCCTTCCTTCTCTCCTGCCAGGAGGTGGATTGACAGCCAGCCTTCCCTGGCACTGCCTAGGCTCAGACCTCTACAAACCAGTCAATTCACCCCCAATAACCATGCGTGCATGTGTGTGTGCATGGGTGCATGTGCATGTGCATGCATGTGTGTGTGTGTGTGTGTGTGTGTGTTCCTGCGTGATGAATGATTCAGTAGGTGATATCACTGTGCCCACAGGTAGCTCCAGGTGGTGGGATTATGGAAACAGTTTTGCCTTTTGCCTTCTTCAAAATGCTTATCTCTATCTTCTAAATTTTCGACTGAATGTGAAACTCTTTGTAATAGGAAGGGGAACAATAAAGTTTACTATAGAAATATTGACATTTCTAGTCAATAAAATATCCTTGCCCATTGTCCCCCCAGCTCCTCACACAGAATATTCTTGACATTTCCTAGCATCGCTTGATGCTCAACTGGACTGCTTAGGGCTTGGGCAAGACCTACACTAGTGGTTTTCCTGTCCATGTGGATTCCATGCATCCAAACAAAGGAATTGAAAAAATGGCCCAGCTCCTTCAATATCACCAGATTGGTAGTTTCCTAGGTCTACCTTTTAATTCTTATATATGAGAACCCTAAATGAAGTCCTATTTGAATAACAGTGCCCTAAGTAGGAGGCGGAGTGCTGTCTGCATCCCTAACAGGGCATGGCACCGTGGAAGGTGCTCTTCAAACAGCCTCCACCAGGTGCAGGCAATGGCCTGATTCTACGTTAGCCATCTGAGCCCTGAGGGCCAGCTCCGGGAATCTGGGACGTGGGCCTCGCCCGCTCACACGCACCTGCCTCATCCGCGGTGATGGAGAGCTCGTTGCTGGGCTCGCTCTTGCCAATCCGGTTCTTGGCGTACATGCGGATGCTGTAGGTGGAGGAAGGGTGGATATCAATGATGGTGGCCGAGTTCAGCTGAGGGGAAACATCTTTGGTTCTCTGAGCGGAATCCCAGGAGTCTTTTGGGTTTTGTTTTTCAAAAAAGAAGAGATAGAGACGTGAGTTTTTTTTCTCTGCCTCTGAAAGTTCACAAGTAGGAATTAAACACACACACATACACACACACAGAGGAAGGAAGAGGAAATAAAAGAATAGTTATGACTCAAAGTGAATTCTCAGGGCGGTGCTCCCAGTGTGCCAGTGGGCTGGCTATCAGAGGGGGACATCACACACTCATTACCCATGCTGAGGGGGATGAGGGCTGCATACAGTTGAGGTCCAAGGGGACATCTGAGGCTATGCAATGGGTGCACTGATGGACGTGTCACCGAAGGACATCGTGTCAGTGAGGTGTGAAACAGCCACATCGAGGCACTCATTGTACGAGATAGTTAAAGGAATTTTGCTTTGGACACTCCCCCCACCCCCTACAACCACCTCTGATTCTAAAAGGTACTTGAAGACCAGCTGAACCTCTAGCTATGTCCGATCCTTCCTTCTCCAGGATCATATTGATAAACATACTTACATAAAACCATTTAGTCTCAAATGTTTTATTGTAGGAATTATCTTCAACCACAGCTACTTAACAAGAGCACATGCCTCATATGAAGAGATATCATTGAGTATGTGACAATGTATACCGGCCGAGTTTAGAGCGTCAATCGATGAGGAATAAGTGGTTCTTATTTCAGAAAGAGGGTGGGTGGTGGCTAATCAGGGGTGAGGGGCCAAGAGATGATGTCAGTTGTGGGAGCACAAGAAACTAAGGTGGTGGACAGAGATGATGTTTCTACACTCCCACCATCCCCCATGTCCTCATAGGTGGCATTCACCACGCCTGTAGGAATCTCACTGAGATTCTGTGTTCCTTGCTAGATTCTGAGCTCTATGACAGCAGACAGCATGCTTGCAAGTGCCTCGTGTGTAGCAGACAACACATAAGAAATGCATGTTTAACATATGAATACACAAATGGCAAATACACAGGCCTCTGAGGCCTGGGAAGGGTTCCCTTCCTTTTCCACATTAACCATGAACATGGAAGCTTAGAGGGCTGGTCTGCCTAAAAGTAACTGTAAATATAAAAGGTCTTCAGGACTTGTACAAAAATATCTCTTCAAAGCTGCCTTGGAATGCTGTGACTGATCAGGGAACAGGGCATAATAAAGACTGACAATGAATATTCCATCAAAAAGGAAAAGTATCCCTTGAATCAAGAAGATTAAAGGTTGAAGAACACTGACATAGAAAGAGATGATGCTGGGACGCCGGGTGCCTCAGCGGTTGAGCATCCGCCTTCAGCCCAGGGCGTGATCCTAGAGTTCAGGGATCGAGTCCTATATCGGGTTCCCCACAGGAAGCTTGCTTCTCCCTCTGCCTGTGTCTCTGCCTCTCTCTCTGTGTCTCTCATGAATAAATAAATAAAATCTTAAAAAAAAAAGAAAGAGAAGATGCTGCAAAATCACATGGTGGATGAGGAGAAGAATGGGGTCAAAAGCAGTGGGGATTTAGTACCAATTGACTGACACATAAATATGGACCCTGTCCCACAGGAGAAGGCCAAGCCTTCTGGAGAAGACGTCTAGGACAAGAGAGGAATCCTGCGGCACTGCAAGGTGCAGAGAAAGTGGTTAACCGGTCCCAGGTGGAAGCAGGTACTTGTAGTGGTTGATAGCTCTGCCCAGCGCCATGGGGAGGCTTCTGGAACTGCCAGGTCCATGAAGACGTAGCCATCTTCATTGAGAATGTGTCTGGGAGGCAGTAAAGGGGCCCAAGGAGACATATTAATATCCACTGACCAGCTCTTCCTCCTGCCAATCAACTCAGGACTAGCCCATGGGGGCCTGGCCAAGGCAGGGGTGTGGCCAAGGTGGGGGTGGGGGTGGGGGAGAGGGGTTGGGGGGAACAGTCAGGAAGCACAAGGTACTCCAAGAAGGAGCCGTGTTTTTAGCTTCTTTCCTACAGTTATCACACTTTGATAGAAAAAGATGATGTCAATGATCATGATTATTAGAATAAGGTTCAAAACAACACAGGATGGATTTTGAGCTAAAGGTCAAGAAGATGAGAAAGAATGTTTTATCCCGGAGGATTTGAAAGTAACTGAACGGAGAAGAAAGTCGAGTTAAATCCCCAGACACCCTCTGGCAAATGATAGAGCATCAAAGGAGGAATAAAAACAAGGAGGTGACTACCCAGGAGAGAAGAGTCGGGACAGGAATTGGAAATACTGCTTCTGATCTCAGATGCTGATGTGCGGGCAGACAGGTAGGACATGGATTATTAGCAAAATGTGCTGGAAAATATAACACCGGGCATTATGTGCGAACAATTACAGAGCGATCCTGACACTTGAGAGGATGCAAATGCAGATTGAAACGCAAGTACGCCGAGGAAGGGCATACCACAGACAAAATAAAGAAACTTAGGCCTATGTACCAAACAGAAATGCATGTTTGGGAATCCAAGGGCTGGAGCACACATGGAGAGTGCTGCAAAGGGGGAAGAAATGAAGTTGTTGGGGAATTTATCACAGGTCCCCTTGCCCCATGTTGGAGGGAGAGGGTGCTTTCCAGATGCAGAGAACGAATGAAGTGTCAAGGGGGGTTTGTAAGTCACACCTGGAAGATCCTTCACAAGGGGACTATTTACTGAGGTGTGGGCTGGGTTAGAGGAACTTGCAGGGGATGCTGAGGCTCTGGGCATCTAGCAAGAGTGGGGAGCTGCTCCCTCTGGGGTCAGCAGGGCTGAAGGGAAGGGACAGTGTTGCCAGAGTCCAGACAGGGCTGGGACCTCAGAAGAGGAGCCCCTGACAAGGCCGCACACACAGAACCCAGCCGCTGCCAGGATCCTTGTCTGATTCATTTTGCACGTCTGCTGCTGGGCGAGCCCAAGGGGAGGTCAAACGGGGAAAAAAAGTCTGCGTGTTGCAGGAGATGTCAGAAGCGGAGTTCAGCCTCCCAGAGAAGGGCAGACCATGGATGGGTTTGCGGGGTAGGTCAAGGCAGCAGCCGGAGAAAACCCCGCAGCAGAGGGAACTCACGCTTGTGGAGTGGCATCTGCTCACCCGGCGCCGTGCTAGGCATTTTGCAAGCACGACCCCTGCAGTCCCCAAATGTGTGGGCACATTAGAAACACCCCGGAGCTTTTTGATAACTGCATTTTCGGACCTACGGAATCAGAATCACTGTGTACTGGGGCCCAGAAACCGGCGCTTTTAAAAAGCCTCTCTCTGGGTCATTCTGATGCACAGCTAGAGTTTGGAGCGCTTTATCTGACTGAATTATCACAACATCCTGGCGAGGTAGGGATTTTTATTATCATCGCGAAGGTCAAGAAACTCAGGCATGTTACCTGGCCGGCGTGGAGTGGGGCTGGGGTCTCACCTCACCTGTGTTGTCCTGGAGTTCCAGGTCATTCTCCTGTAGCATGTGACCTCTACATAGTCTCCGCAGGACACCTAATGAGACTGGATTTCCCTTTTCCAGACATCTCACATGTTCAGATGCAGACTTTCAGACAAGTGCTTGACTCGGCTTACCGACCAGGAGTTTAGCCAAGTGCAAGGGAGGGGAACTCTGGCCAAGAATGATTGTAACGCCTATGAGCATGTAGGAACGGAAGTGGGGAGAGCTGTGCATGCTCAGGCTTGGACCCTGGTTTAGAAAGGAGATGTCAGAAGCATTCCCTGAAACAGTTGGCAGGGTTCTCCAACGTGCCCCAGAGCGACAAAGGTGGTGGAAGAGGATGGAAAAGTTCAGACTCTCATTCCTGCCTCTGAAATGACAAATAACCTCGTGGGAAAGGACTGAGGGAGCTGTTGGGGGCCAGGGTGCTTGTAGTGGGAGCCTTGCTTGGGAGTCTGACACCCCAAGTCAAGGGGAGGGCAGATCGCCAAGCACAAACATGAAATTTTGATCTGAATTTGATCTGAAGAAGCAGTTAGATGCCAAAGACCAGGAAGAGCGAGGGTGACCAGACGGGTGTCCTGGAGGCAAAATGACTCTAAAAGTTTAAAAACTAAGAGGCAGCTCAGAGAAGGACCAGTTTTTACGGCACTGGCTACTAGAAGGGAGACAGAAGGGCACAGGGAAAGCCCCTTCTGCTCTGTGTGCTCCATGGAGGAGATGGCGAAGGGAGGCTGGGGAAAGAAGGCTCTGGAAGACAGCACCCACCTGCATAAGAGAGGCTGTGCTTCCTGGCTGGATGGTTACGTTCCGGGACTAGAGGGTGTGCCGAGGCCCTGGAGCCCACTCGGCGATCTGTGGGGTCCTAAGGAGGAGACAGGTGCCCGGGAGGGGGACGTGGGCACGAGGCCGGCTGTCCTCCAGAGAGGGGAAGGAGGCGGATGAAGCAAAGTGCGTGATGGAGCCAGCGGCACAGACAGGGTGGGATGTGGAATAGGATGGCAAAGGGGGTTTTGTGTCCATCTGGAGGAGAAGCAGTGGCCGCCAGGAACAAAGCAACACGGCAGCCAGAGCAGCCCGTGGAGCCATGGGCCACACGAAGGGAAGTCGATGACACTGGCAGGGCCAGGTCGAGAGGGCCAGGGGGTGGGCGTAGGAGATACAAATAAAGGGACTTGGGGTGCCATATATTTCCTGGAAAACAGGGAGCCAGGAGAGTCCTCTGGCTTCAAATCCTGGAAGGAGGGTCATAGGACCAAAGGTCTTGGGGGTGGGGAAGGGGGCCACCGGATTCAGGAAGGTCTGTTTCAGGGCGAGAAACGTTGAGACCTTGTGACAGTCATGGTCGGCCCAGGGCAGAGTTGTGGTTTCCTGGGGCTAGTGAGTTTGCATCGCCGGGATAGTTCAAGCACGGACCGATGACCCCTTGCCGGGACCCCGTCGGTTAAGAACGCCAAGTACAGCAACACCTTACGCTCTGGGCAAACGAACAAAGAGTAGATGGGTGTGTCTTTGGGGCACGATTTTGTGGCTTAACAAGTTCACAGTTGTGCATTACAAGTGTCCTGTGTGTGCTGCTTACTGGGGGATGCAGGGTCATTGCATAGGGCTCCTCAGGCACGGTCCCTGCCCCGAGGGGTCACTAGAGCTTCCCAGTAGGGGAGACAGATATTGACCTTCTTCCCAGTAGAGGATCCGGGTTATTGAATAAGCAGTCACAAGCCCACCGAATGTTCCAGGGAGGGGCAGGATGCCAGACGCATAGAGGAAGGGGCACGCCCTAAAAAGGGTGGTCAGGGAAGGCTTCCTGGAGGAAGTGACATTTAAGCTGTGATTTCAAGGATCGGTCTTCTGTGTGCCCAGCCTATACGCTGCACTAGCTTATATTATAGTTGTCTTTTTACCCACCCAAAACTTATTGAGGAAGCAGCTCAATAACATGAACAGACCGACCCAATTTTTACGGCAGTGAATATGATGACTGCCTGCTAGCATAGCTCCTGCTGCCCAGGCCTCCCAAACCAAAAGCTGTGGAGGGGCTGGAGGGCCCTGCTGGAGACCTGAGGTCATGGACTCAGGCCCGCCTGTCCCATGGGTTCTTCCCCAGTGACTCTCCTGGAACTCATTCTAACTCCAACTGGGTTGGACTTGCGGGTCGTGCAGAGCCCGATCAATTTAGAGTTAGGCAATGCTCTGGAGATGATTCTTAGGTTATTTTTTTTTCTTTTTGATTCTTAGGTTTGGATCGCAGCTACATTCAATCCCACAAGTAGTTAGCAGGGTGCTCCTAATTCGGCAGGCACTGTGCTAGGTGCTGGGATCCAGGGCCACACGACAGCAGAGTTCCTGCCTTTGGGGAGCCCACAGGCAGTGCTGGGGGGTACTGAGGATTCTCCAGTGGGGGATGCAGATGGTTTTCGAAGCATTTTATTTATAAGCACTGTGTGCACACCAGAGTGATCCTCAGAGCTGTCATTTAGTAGATCTTTGCCCCAGACCCTGGGGGAAGCGCTTCAAAGCAACTCTCTTGTTAAAGAGTACCCACCAAGCGCACATTGTGTGCCCACAGTGTGCTGGGTGCTATGCTGGGTGCTATGCTGGGTGCTGGGGGTTGGGGAAAAGTAGACCTGATAACACAGGAACGTTCCACCCAGTGGAGACGACGCGTCAATCAGAAGTGACAAGCGCCGTGGCCCTATTTTCCCCCAAACGGTCACATTCTCTGGAGCCAGGGCTTAGAAACTTCAACGTACCTTCCCGGTGGACACAATTCAACCCACGACAACGTCACAAAGATGCCAGCTCTCCCTAAGTTCATTAACAAATTTGACGCAATCCCAATAATAAAAAAAAAAAACCAAGAGTGTTTTTATGGAGTTAGACCAGTCGCTCCTAAGGATCGCGTGTGGAAAGCTACAGAAATACGGAAAGGAAAAGTGGGAAGGGCAGACGAGCCCTACAGGAAGCTGGAACATGATGAGTGCAGGCTGGTGCTGAGGCGGTCACAGACAAAACGATGGAATAGACTGGAACGTCCAGAAATAGAGGAGCACCTGGGAAGCTGGTCGGTGATAGAGGTGGCATCTGACACCCCTGGGGAAAGGTGGACTTTTTTAATGAGTCACATGAGGGCAGCAGGATTTCCATCTGGGAAAAGATCGGACTGGATCCCTACCTCCCAGCACACACGAGAATCAAGTCCAAATGGATCAGAGATCTAAAGGCAAGAGCGAGATCGAAATACAAGTAGAAAGCAGGGGGATTCCTTTACAGCCTGGCGGCAGGAACAGCTTTCCTAACTTGACTCAAAATCCAGATGCGATAAAAGAAAATGTTGATAGTTTTGGAAAGAAAAAAAAAAAACCCAATCACAAGCACAGAAGTAGCTCTACGATCGCCCGTGACGGTCCAGCCGGGAAGAAAGGGAGGTGATGCTGTAGGAGCACGTGACGGGAGGCCTGGCCTCGGGTGTGGGCCAGGAATATGATGACAGGAGAGGTGACATCTAAGGACCAGGTGGCGGTAAGCACAGGAACCCGGTGGCCCAGGGAAAGGGGGGCTTCTCCAGTCTACGGGCAGATTGTGGCCTTTGAGGGACTCCTGTCACAGGGAGATGCTATGGTACCCCATTTCACAGAGGGGAATGCTGAGGGCGGGGGGCCAGGGAGGGCACACGGCTAGTTAGAGCAGGGCCAGCACAGGGTCGGGACGGGTTGTGCAACCAATGGATCATCACCAGCACCCGGAAACGATCGATGGCCCCTGAAGACAGGGAGGCACTGAACTGCTCCCCTGAGAGGCCCCCCGACCACCCACCCCCGTGGGCACAGAAGCCCACGGTCCTGCAGTCCGTGCTCAGCCAGGGACGGTCAGGGCCACCATCCTGAGGACTCTGGGGACTGTCCCCATGATGCGCGTCTGCATTTCTCTGGGGTTCTCCTGGTCACCATCGGTTCCCGGGCCATTCCCGGCCAGCACGTGCTTGCCTCGCCTAAGAAGCACTTCCTCCACTTCATGTTCTCCGAACTTGGAATTCTTTGGCTCCTTCCCCACCTACGTCTTTAGAACAAAGGCAGGTGTCCTCTCTTCCCTTTGGCCCTGGGGAAGCCCATCTGTCCTAGTTCCCAAAAGAGCCCTGTTTGGGCCCGCACTATCTTCAGCTTGTCACGGTGCACCCCGCCCCCAGGCTGCCCAGCTGTCCCATCCCCTGGTGGCCTTGCCACTGGCAGCCACTGCACTCCTGGTTCCAAGCCCCGGGCCCTGGGCACGCATCCTCGCCTCACTGCTGGGTCTGTCCTGACTCTGGGCGAACCAGCCTCTCTTACGTGCATTCCCAGTGCAGCTGCGTATTACAAGTCTCACATCTTTCTTTCTTTCTTTCTTTCTTTCTTTCTTTCTTTCTTTCTTTCTTTCTTTCTTTCCTTTCTTTCTTTCTTTCTTTTTTTTTAAGATTTTATTTATTTATTCATGAGAGACACAGAGAGAGAAGCATAGACACAGGCAGAGGGAGAAGCAGGCTCCATGCAGGGAGCCTGATGCAGGACTCGATCCCAGGACCCCAGGGTCACAATGCCCTGGGCTGAAAGCAGCTAAACCGCTGAGCCACCTGGGCTGCCCATCACATGCTATTTCTAAAGCCACCATTCTGGGTGTGAAGCATCTTCCTTTTAGAGTTCACGCGATGCTCCTGGGACTCCACCCTCCACAGTCCCGTCCAGCTCCTGCCCCTCTCTTGTCCTGCCCTTTGCACACTTGTCCCGACCCATGCCCTCACTCAGGGCCTGCCTCCAGCTGCCTAGAGCTTCGTTGTCACTACGGCCTCAGCTCAAATATCCTGAATAGGTTACCACTGTGTAACCTGAGTAAAAAAAGTATGGTGCCCAGGAGGTGAAAAATAAGGCTACACTCATGGTCCCTACACATTCTGGTGCTGCTCTGATTCCTCATCTCTTTTATGAGACACAGTCTGAGTCCCGACCAGAGGCCACAGGGGTGGCTTTCTACCCTCTGCCCGACGGATCCTAAAGTTCCAAGCAATGCTGGCGTTGCCACCTTAAGGGGACAAACAGACACACCTGCCGTGATCCTGACTCCTGGGTCTATTTATGGTGCCTCTGCTGACCTGGCCACCTGTGGGCCCCGGGGAAACAGGTGATGCTCTGAGCAGGAGCAATTGCCTCTGGCTCGGCCCTGTGGCACTTCCAGGACTTCGCTAAAGGGTCAGTGCCCGTTTCCACAAGGAGCAGCTCTCCCGTCTCTGCACAAACTCGCCCTACAGACTCTGAACACAGCTGAAGTCCAGGCTTTAGATGGAAGTCCCTGTCTAGAGCAGCCACCTGGCTGGGGAAATGGGACACGAAGGACAGGGTGGGGGGCAGAAAGCATAACACCGCTGGCCAGGTGCTGCCAGGAGCTGCCCACCTGCTGCTTGGTGGCAAGAAGACCAGGGTGGCGGGTGGACAGCAAGCCTGGGGGCTGGAGGAAAAGGAAGGAGGGCTGAGGCAGAGACAGACCCCACCCCACAAAGGACCCGTGCTCTGAGCAAGAAAGGAGAAGCTGGTAGAAAGAGCCCCCTCTGAGTCTCGGGGAGCCCAGGTTTACTCTTACAGGTAGTCATGAATAACAGAGGAAAACAATGAAAGGGCGTTTTGAAGTGAGAATAAAGCTGGGGGAAATAAAAGACTTACCTGATTTATTTTTGCATTCAATATCGTAGCCCGTGATGGGGCTGTTGCCGTCAAACCCCATGGTCCACCTGAGGGTGATTGTGCGTGCTTTCACGTCTTTGATCTCAATTTCGGGAGGGTCTGGGGGCTCTGCACAATCGACAGGAAAACCCGGGCTTAGTTCAAACACGGCTCAAACAGAAAACGCGGGTGGAAATGCTGAGTATGGCTCAGAAGAGCTTTGTCAGCCTTCAATGGTGGCGGACGCGTTTGCCGGGAAGCATTTTTTTAAAAAAATTTATTATTCTTTTTTTTCATTTTTTTTCCTAATGGCATTTCGGGGAGTAGAAATTGCACTTTCCCAAACTGCAGGTGTTTACAGCAGGGGCATATGACAGGATTTTGTTGTGGGGCTGGGCCAAAGAGGGATATGGATTAAATGTCACTCTTCTGGTTTGGAATCCATAACTCCAAAACTATTTTGGCTTCAGAGGTTAAATTTCTCTTCTCATTGGGATGGACCGGCATAAGGATTCCTACCATTCAGCTAAATAAGCAGGTGCACTCCTCCATGTGGTACATTCTCTGGGCCTGTAGGGTCTTCTGACCCTGTTCCCTTCAGGACTCTGTTGCCTGTGTGGTGGGGCTGCCCAGTGACACAATCGTGCACACTGCAAAATGCAGTTTTTTTTTTCGTAAAATACAGTTTTAACACCAACTTTGAACATATTCAAAGTTTTCTGGGCATCGGGAGGTGTTACATAGCAAGCTGAGCGCACACAGAGGTCCGAGCCTGGGCATACACTTACTGTCCTAAAAGCCGTGTTTTCCCCCAGTTTGGTCTCCTTCCTACCTTGCACTGTGAGCTGAATTATTCCACGGTCCTCCCCATAAGAATTGATAGCATGACAGGAGAAGAAGCCAGAATCTTCTCTAACAGTTGGCAAAATCTATGTGCAAAGCAGAAAGAAATCCATCTTATCCAGTAGCATGGAGCAAGAATAACTAAAAGGGCTTTTGTCTGTAAACACATCTCTCCACTCCCACCGTTCCTACACCCCCAGCGCGTGTGCACACACACACCCCTGAGAGCAAATTATTTCAGTGCGATTGTAAGGGTGTGGATGGACAGGTTCGATGTACGTTATCACTGTCAGCTGCCAGGTCATTAAGTTGGATGTGTAATTTATGTAGGATGCCATGGTCAGGTTGATGTATATTCCGCATACACATTTTTTTTTTCTCATGGTGTGCCCTTAGAGCATCCAAAGCAACCCTGCCCAAAGAAGATCTATAAATCCTGCTGTAAACGCTTGGTCCTGCAGGACCCTCATTAGAGCTCTCTCTAGAAGGACCCCAGGATTGGACCTGCATGTGAATCAATATCGGTGTTTCAAACACAGGGACTGTTTTTCCATGTGTGCTGCAGCATCATTTCTCCCCACTAAAAACACCGCTCAGTTAACTACCAATAGTACTAAAAAAATATGGGGCTAAAATAATTTTTTTTCTAGCTTTTGTGATCCTATATGAAGGACAAAAGCTTTTATGTTGGTTGGATTTTTCAAAAAAAAAAAAAAAGCCAGACATTTTTCCTTCTAAAGCCCATCTAATTTTTCTTTCTGCAGGATGTTAAAACAGGTGCATGGCATAGGATGTCATTCCTCCAGGATTAACTGTCATTAAGACATTCGATTCCTCCCATTTTTTTTTCTATTAGAGTTGTGTTCCCTAGCATGTTCATCATCGTTAATAACACTTAAGATCAAGCACTATTTTTGCAGGCTACTCAATAATATTGTTGTAAAGAGCCAGAGAGAAATGGTTGTTCATAAATAAGTTCTGAAACATTATTTGCTGTTTATCACCCACATGCACCCACTTAGGTGAAAGGATAGGGTTATGCTGCCAATGAAGTTAGATTCTGATCTGCTGTGTTCACCGCGTTTTACCTGCAGAGTAGAGATCACCTCCTCTCCCACCTCCTTGGTGGACACGAGGTAACGGGCCATCTCGGGGTTAATGATCCGGTCCTCCTTCTCCCAGCGGACTATGATGGGCTTCTCGCCATGGGCTGCACAGCTCATTTCTTTCTTCTGACCCTGAGTGGCCAGGGTTGTGTTTGGATAGGACGTGATCATCGCAGGAACTGAAAACCCAAGAGGGACACGACTTATTTGGCAAAGCAGCATTCTTGACTTCCCCGCCATAATGCTTAAAGAGGTGTTTCTCTGAAATAAAATGTTTTCAAGGGACCGCTGAGTGGGAATCATGAACAGAGTAGAGGGAAGGTGGCAGAAAAGTGAAACCTGATGCAATGAGCCCTCATCTCACTCACTCAGAAGTTGCTGCAGGATTTCATATCTGGGGTGTGTGTGTGTGTGTGTGTGTGAGTGTGAGTGTTTATGTGTTCCCAGCCCACTGCAGGCACACGTGGGTCATGGAGCATAGCCCATGTCCCCCAGGACACACAGGAAAATGATTTTTCTTCTGGATAGACCGGAGAGGGAGCTCCCATTAAATGACAGTTTCTAACTATCATTTTCAATTGTGGGGCTCTGAAACCTTACTAATCAACTTAGGTTGGGGCTCTGATCTCTGCTGATGACTCTTTGAGGTGACTTCGAGATATGCCCATCTTCCACAGTTGTTACAAACTATCACAGTCAAATGAAGGCCTCAGACCCACCCTTCTCCCATAACGTATGGCAAGGAACCTCAACCCCAATTTACCAAGAAAACAGAAAGCTTTATTTGTGAACTTCTCAAGTTCCTGCTCTTCCACTTCAAAATTAATTCAAAGACTTCCATTCTTGAAACTATGCTGGATGACATAAGGCCCTGCTCCATTCCACACACCACCTAGAAATGCAGGGCACACAAAATGAGCATCTTTTTAAATGCATACTGAGCTTACAAGAAAGTGAGGGAAATCCCAGGAGCCAGAAACAGAAGTGGATGTTCAAAGACCAGAGGTATTAGGATGTTGGTGCCCTGACTACCTGAGAGGCAGGGAGTTAAAAGTGGGTCCTTCAAACCAGGCTCCTCAAAAAGCTCCATCTCCAGAGCAAGTACTTGCAACAATTACAACAAAATCCACACTGGCAAAGGGAGAAGCAAACTGCCTTGACTTGTGTTATGAGTGAAGAAGAAAAGGTCTCCCCGAGAATCCATAGCTGGGCTGACTCTACATAGATTTGGACTTGGTGTCCTGCTAAAGGGTCAAGATGCTGGTGATCCTACTTTGGCCACAGGCCCGAAGATCCTAGCAAAACAAACACAAACACGCTCCGGAGAGAGGCAAACTCCATCCAGGCCCATTGGAATTCTCCAAGATAAACGTCTGCTGAACATGAGCTAACAAACCAAAAGTGTAAAACACATGAGAAGACAACCCGCTGTGACTGGGAATCAGCCCAAGCACTTCAAATGCTAGAATCATCAGACAGAGACCATAAAATAATTATGGGCAAAATGTTTAAAGAGTTTCAAAAAACACGAGAAGAGAATAAGATGCTCTCAAAAAGGACCGAGGGGATTTGAAAAATAACCGGAATCAATCTGTATGGTTTACCTGTTTTATGCCTCATGTCCACCATCATGGGAAGAAAGGCCCTGCCTGATTTCTAAATCGAGCTCACACTTGTGTGCTCTCCACTGCTCCTTGGGCAGGTGATCAGAGAAACACCATGAAATCTTTTAAGACTGGCATGCACTGGATCCTGTCTTCCCCTACAGAGGAGTGGAATGGTTTGAAACATGCCATAATGAGTAAAAACATCTCCTAGCTCTGTAGCCTGGACGCCCACAGGAGAACCCACACTGTCAGCAGGTCTGTGGCAGAGAGGAGGAGGCACAGAGAGAACAAACTGGGGGAAAGCAGAACTGTGAGTCCCGTGTTTGATCTACAGCTGTGGTATGATTCCTCTTCCAGAACAACTGAGAGGCAGCCAGGCTGGCACCAGTGAGACCAGTGAGCCCCAGCCTTTGGTCCTGATGACTCACTTCCTCTAGCTGCTTCGAGAAAAAAGTTTAATTTTGATCAACAGCTTTATTGAGGTCTCGTTTACATACCATAAAATTCACCTGTTTTAAGTACATAGAGCTGAATGGATTTTAATATTGTGTTAGTTTCCTAGGGCGGTCATAACAGACCAGGGTAAGCTGGGTGGCTTTCAACAACAGAAATCTGTTCTCTCACACTCCTGGAGGCCAGTCCAAAATCAAGATGATGGCAGGGCTGTGCTCCCTCTGAAGTTCTAGGGAAGAATCTTTCCTTGCCTCCTCTGGCTTTTGGTGGCTCTGCTGCTGCTCCTTGGCTTGTGGCTGCATCAATCCCATCCCTGCCCCTACTTCATATCATGTTCTTCCATGAGGGTTTTACTGTCTTCATATGGATTTCTTATAAGGATACTAGTCATTGGACTTAGAACCTACCCTCATGCATTATGACTTCATGTTAACTAATTATATCTGCAAATAACTTATTTCTGCATGAAGTCATGTTCTGAGGTTCAGGTGGGCATGAATTGGGGGGGCAACACAAGCATATTTACATTATCCAACACACACGCATGCATACACACACTATTACAACCCAGCCCAAGTGTATAGAGTTGTATGATTACCACCACATCAGGTTTTAGAGCATTTACATTACCCCAAAAGGATTCCCCTGCCCCTTCATAGTCCTTTCCCACTCCTGTCCCAGGCAACCACTGATGGACATTCTCTCCTTTTTGATTGGCATTTTCTAGACATTTTCTATAAATGGGATCCTGCAGTAGGTATTCTTTTGTGTCTAACTGTCTGGCTTTTTCTCACTGAGTGTATTTTCCAGGTTCATCCATACTGCAGTGTGTATCAGCTCATTGTTTTGTTGCTGAGTCATGGGATTTCCACGTTTTGCTTACTCATCCATCAGTTGGTGCACACTGCTATTGTTTCTGTTTTGGGGATATTATGGATAATACTGCTAGCAATATCTGGGTGCAGGTTCTTGCGAGGACCTATGGTTTCACTTTCTCCAGGTAGATCCCTAGGGGAGGAACTGCTGTGTCACATGGAGATTTTATGTTTCACATTTTGAGAAACTACCACACGGTCTTCCCGAGTGGCTTCACCATTTTTACGATCTCTGTGTCAGAAGACTGAGCACAGAAGAGGAAGGGGGAGGAGTGGTTAGGATTCAGAGTTTATGGTGCGGGAGAGGAAAGTTCCCCTTCAACCACATGTAGGGTAAAGCTGTGAGGTGGGCACCAGCTTGATACCCCATGAAGTAGAAACCCCATGGCCACCACAGTGCTGCCCCTGCAGAGGAGCAGAGTGGTGGTGAGGAAGGTTCCAGGAGAGGTTGACACGTGTCATCTTAGAGGATTAAGCAAACACAGGGGCTGATGCCCTTCCTTCTCTGAGATTGAACAGAAGGCTTCTTGTGGCAACTGAGGAGCAGCACAAGAAGGGTCCATTGAGCTGTGAGCCTGGGATGTCAGATGGGGACTTTTGCAATGTATTCTAATCCCCCACCCCACCGGGGGAAGGGACTAAAGCCCAAGGAGTTCAAGAGCCCCATTAGCTGCTCCTGATAGTCACCCAGAGAGAAGGCTGAACAGGCACTCCATTGGGAGGGGCCAAAGGGAGACATGGTGTCCCTCTCCAAGGGCACCCTTTGTAGGAGAGGAGGCTGGGGAGTCTCCGAGGGAGCAGGGAGCAGAGTAGACCACTCCCCCTCATCTGATACCCTCACCTGCAACTTTGCACCATCCACCATCAAAGGGTTCTAAATGCTGCTGAAAACCTTTGAACAGGAGGTGTGGGGTGTGAACATCCCATGTGTGGAAGGGACAGCTGAAAGAGAAAGCTCACACCTTGACCAAAGGGGAAGTGGACAGGAGCACTGAATACTTGTGCCCTGGGGCAGCGGTGGAACATTTGCTTTCTTGCATGGAGCCTTGTGTGTCATCCCACCCTGTCCATTTCACTGTGATGCACACTCATTATGGCCCTGGGAACCACATCCCTGAACACAGTTATGGGGAGAGGCCAGACCAGCCTGTGAGGCTCTTCTGATACATCTCCTTATCACTTTCCCTTTAAACATAAAGTGAAAGTTTTCTTTAGAGTGGCATTTCTTTCCTGAGTAACCTCAACTGCAGGAAATATAATTATGGGAATTTCTCTCTGGGAAAGATGAAGCAATCATAAACTATGTCTAAGAAATCCAAAAGAGCCCTAAAATATCTACTAAATGCAAACATTTTAGCAGTAGGAGAAAGCTTTAGATGCTCTCTCAAAGTCGCTTCCTGTTTATATGCAGGACAGATGAATATGGTTAAATTGCTTTCCCGCCTATAGCAGATTAAAACCTACCCTGGAGAGAGCAGCAGGCTGCCACAGTGGAGCCACCAAGAAAAGCAGAAATGCCAGAGAGCCCAACGTGGGAGAAGATGAGGGAACAAAACACATCTCAAGATCATAGTGGCCAGGACCGCTTGGGGCTGGCAAACACAGAGTCCCTCTTCCCCTCACCCTGCACTCATCATTCTCCACACCCAGAAGACCATCATCATGAGTTTTCAAATGATGATCCTCAACCACTGAGAAAATATTAAACTGTCCTGGTGTGGTTTGTTTAATAAGAGATAGAACTATTTCAAGTACTTGAGAAGATCTCTTTCCAAAATGGCTAACAGAAAAAAAAAAAACATTTTATGTGTCCAAGAGGGTAAGAGAAGTTGGTTGTGTGGACATTTTATTCATGTGAAGGTGTGTGATGAACTCACATCTCTCCGTTGTCTTCTCTTAAAAAATATCCAAGTAAGGAAGGTGGTAGCGCCGCTTTCCCCCAAGAGATTTGGAGAAAGAATCAGGGGCACCTGTTGAATCCTGGCAGGGCTAGCAGTACATGGACTCTTGGCATGATGTCCTCAGTGGTGGGGTACTGGCTACTTAGAATGTATTCAGGTATGCTCAGTGCATGAAGTTCATCGAAAGGCAATTAAAGTCTTTTATGAGAAGGAATTGGCTCTATGGAATTGACGATGCTGAGTATATTTTATTATTATTTGTACATTTTTTTGGAGATCTGGTGGTTAAACATTTCCTAGCATATGGTAGGATGTATCCAGAAAAACCTGCAGACCAGAAATTAAAACAAAACAAAACAAAACAAAAACAAAAAAAACCAGGAACATCATTTAAAAAAAAAGTGAGGTCCTAGCAGTCAAAATGGGCAGGTGATTTTGGTAGGAAATGCCCTCTGCTTCTTATGCTTCCATGTGGGGGAATCTTCTATTAAAGCAACATTCCTGACCCCTCTCTTGAATGGAGGGGCAGTGGCTAGTCTTATTTGGGAGTTAGGGAGATGCTGATAAGTGTGACAAGTCCCTCCCAGTTATCTGTTGGCCAAGGGCACATATTCTGATCTATAAACTTCCTGTAGTGGAAGAGGATACCCCCAAGCAAGAGATGTGTGTGTCTCCAACTCTGGCAGAGACTGGGTGGCTAAGCCTCCTTGAATATAGAGTATAGCATCTGCAAACACACAGTCTCCAGAAAGCTAAGATCAAACCATCCTTCTCCTATGTCTATCTCTTGCTTGATTCTGAATTCATGGTTATTATTTATTGGACTCTCTGAAATGCAGACAGTAGGTATGGATTGTTGTCTGAGCAGAAATTTCCAGTTGCCTCTGGAAGCCCATTTTCCATTTTTCCCCAGTTTTTAAGAAGAGAAATTATTAAAAATATACCTGAATAAAGGAATGTGTTTTCCTAGTTTTTCTTATAGTTGACTATTGACAGCAAGGCAATAATGCATCTAGGTCTCCTGGGAGGCAAGCTCTGCTGGTTGGAATCCCTTTGGGCTTTCTCTAAATTCCTCCTGTGCCAGCCTGACATCAGGATCTAATACCTGAGTGCTAGCTGTCATCTCCGAATATGAGATGACTCTGGAGATGGGAGTCTGAGTCCTTGATGACACCACAAAGCTATCATGTACAAGCTGGCCTGCCTCACTCCAGAAAACATTTATGTGAGAAGGAAGTAAACTATTATGTTTCTTTATTATTATCTTTGCCTTTTCTATACTAGGAGAGTAAGAATTGTTTTGAGCTGACCTAAATCATAGGTCTTGGCTCTTTGGGAGAATATGGCAGATGGTCTATATTGGAAAAAAAAAAAAAGATTTCTACTGGATGGCTTTGCAGAAAAAGATATAATGTACAGCACATATAGTTTCCAGAGTGATCCCCAGTTGCAAAATTGTTGTTGTAGGTTGGGTTATCATCAGCCTATATAACATGCTAGTTGCCTGAGTGTGAATCTTAGACATGCTGCTTGCTCACTATGTGACCCTAGTCACTTAACCACTCTGTGCCTCCATTTTGTTCTTTGTCACAGGGAGATAATGATTGTTGAGAGATTAACGAAGCCAGCCGACAGCACAGAGTCAGTGCCGTTAAGCATATACTGATGGCGTCTCCATATCTCTGATGGCAGGGACTTATCTCTTCATGCCCTGAAGGTAGGTGGCATCTTCAGATGAGGAACAAATGTGGACTTTAGTTTGGGGTCTGTGGTCTGCTCAGGATTTGGGGCACATCTCCTTCATAAAGCTTCTTTACTAAAAACTTTTTCAGTTTGGGCTCAAATCCATTAACCAAGTTTTTTTTTTTTTTCTCACAAGAGCCAAGTACTAAATCATGATAATTAAAGATCCCACAGCCACCAAACGTGACCTTGCAAAACAGAATAAATCTGTTGTGGGTCCAAGAAGAAAAATATACTTACTTCTCATTTGTCCTCAGAGCTTGGGAACATGAGTTAGAAACTGTGAAACTCACATATAATTGAGCTTTGAAACATGACCCCCCTGTTCCCATCAGTTAGGAGCCTGATTCCTGCTGCCTCCTGAGAAGAACACAGAATGGAGGAACTCTGTGGCAGAGATGGGTTCTAGAAACCAGTTCATGCTAGCAAATCATAGTGTCTTGGGGGTATAAGGGCAACAATGGGGAGGGTTTGCACCCAGGCAGGAAAAAGAAGTTGGTAAATTGGCAGAGAATGAAAACAGAGAAGGAAACAGTCGACAAATCTAAAAGGCAACCTACAAAATGGGAGAAGAAATTCGCAAATGACATGTCAGATAAAGGGCTAGTATTCAAGATCTATAAAGAACTTATCAAACTCAACACCCAAAAAACAAATAATCTAGTCAAGAAATGGGCAGAAGACAAGAAGAGACATTTCTCCAAAGAAGACCTATAAATGGCCAATAGATACATGGAAAAGTGCTCTATATCACTTGTCTCCAGGGAAAATCAAATCAAAACCACAATGAGATACCAATTTACACTAGTGAGAATGGTTAAAATTAATGAGTCAGGAAACAACAGATGTTGGTGAGGATGCAGAGAAAGAGGAACCCTCTTGCACTGTGGGTGGGAATGCAAACTGGTGCAGCCACTGTGGAAAACAGTGGAGGTTCCTCAAGAAGTTAAAAATAGACCTGCCCTACAACCCTGTAATTGCACTACTGGGTCTTTACACCAAAGATACAGATGTAGTGAAACGAACGAGCACCTGCACCCGAATGTTTGTACCAGCAATGTCCATAATAGCCAAACTGTGGAAGGAGCTGAGATGTCCTTTGACAGATGAATGGATAAAGAAGATGTGGTCTATATATACAATGGAACATTACTCAGTCATCAGAAAGGATGAATACTCACCATTTGCACTGATGTGGATGGAATTGGAGGGTATTATGCTGAGTGAAATAAGTCAATCAGAGAAAGACAATAATCATATGGTTTCACTCATATATGAAATATAAAGAATAGTGAAAGGGACCATAAGGAAAGGATGGGAAAACTAAATGCGAAAAAATCAGAGAAGGGGACAAACCATGAGAGACTTTTAACTCTTGGAAACAAACTGAGGGTCACTGGAGAGGAGGTAGGTGGGGGGGGTAACTGGGTGACAGGCGTGAAGGAGGGCACGTGATGAGATGGGCACTGGGTGTTATACACAGTGACGAATTATTGAAAACTACATCTGAAACTAATGGTGTACTATATATTGGCTAATTGAACTTAAATAAAAAAAATAAAACAGAGAAATTTCCTATGAGGACTTGGCAAGTCCATGGTATTTTATCATTTCTTCTTCTGAGAGTGAACCCGTTCTGAAATAATGGGTTTTTCCCTACCTTATACTACGTGAGGGAGCAAATCACTATGTACTATGAAGGCTGCTGTTGGCCCAGAGGTAACTTCCTACTGCTTTGAAAACAATCCACTGGAAGAACATGTTATTGCTCCCTAAGAAAAATGCAGTGTTACTCTGAGGACTTTTTTTCTGTTCTTTCCTTTTCCTCATAAGGAAAAGCTTAACTGCATTCCATATGGGAACCATGCCTTGATGAAATAGCCTCTGGCTTGTCCGAGGTTTGCCCATCTTACACTGCAAAAGATGCTTCTCTTCCTACTCACATTTCTCCTTTGGAAGAGTGTCCCACCAAAATAGGTCTGGTGAAAAAATTCAGCATTTGGTCAGAAATGTGCTGACCAGCCCTTGTTCTCCTATCCCACCCAAATCTTTTCAGCCCTGTAAGGAAATGGTCGAAAAGGCTTTTTAAAAATGGATCATTATCATGGCTCCTTGCAATGTTAATGTTTGACGGTATGACCTTTCCACTTGTCATGGTCATGGGTGCTGAGAGATGACATGTCAGCGAGCAGGGCTTTTTGCAAGGATTTTGGAAGTATAACAAATGGATGGGGTAATTTAACAGGGATTGGTACCATGCAGAGGCTGTGGGCAAACCCTGCTGGTGGGGGCAAAGGAAATCTAGACCAAGAGAGCTTTGTTCAGAGACTGTGTGCTGTGTGCTCCCCCTGCAAAATTACCCGCTAAGGAAGTTGCCATTTTATATCACGATAACATTGGTTTGTAAATTTCCTTCATAAACCATGATTATCATTTAACAGTATCTCAATATTCAGGAAATCTGCGTTCTTATGGCTCAAGGGAACATCACCTGACCTACTTTCTGCAAAGTAGAAAGATGCAGGGGTGTAGTGCAGCCACTGCCACAGGCCAGGGAAAGCTATGAACACTGCAGCTCAACACACACTCATGAGATGTGACCTATTTAGCGTGAAATTGGCAACTGTGGAAGGATTTACACCATAGACATTGGCAAACACTGCAAGTCAGGGCTCTCTTCCCTTTCTCCACCCCCAACAGGTTTTGCTGTTTAACACTGATCAGAAGACAGCATAGGGGAGTGTGTCACCATATTGATGCTTTTAAGGGGTGTTCTCATAATACAGGGACACTGAGGAGGTGGTGAGTTCACCTGAGAGCCATAACCTATGCATAACAGTAAACTCTATGAGTGTGAACAGCACATCACTGTGTGTTTCGGTAGGTGATATGGTGAAGAGGGGATGCATATGTTGCTTTCTCAACTCAGGGATATTGGAGGTTGGACATTTATATTAACCACTGATATTCAAGATTAGTTCCAAATATTACTCTTGTCTTTTAATGGCACAAAACCAATTCTAATACATTTTTTTCTTTTTTTAAAAAAATTATTCATGAGAGACACAGAGAGAGGCAGAGACAGAAGCAGAGGGAGAAGCAAGCTCTCTGTGGGGAGCCCATTGCGGGACTTGATCCTGGGACTCAATCCCGGGACTCTGGGATCACTACTTGAGCCAAAGGCAGGAGCTCAACCACCGAGCCACCTAGGGGCCCTTATTTTTTTTATTTCTTTTTTCCCTCCCCAGCTGTGCTGAACTAGCATAGAAAAAGAAGCAAAACAAAATACCAAGCGGCCTGGATAATCTCTAACTAGACAACCTGCCCATCATGATCACCTGGTTCAATTCCTTCATTTTAAGAAGAGAAAACCCAAATAGAGAAGTGGGTGTCAAAGCCCTGGAAAGGAGTCAACCAGGATCTGACTTAGATTTGAATCCTATCCTAAAACCACCATTACCATCATCAATATTGATCCCAATAGAGAATGGCTAACCTTCCCGATGACCTAGGACTTCCCATGTTTGAGCAGGCAAGCCCTGCCTCCTGGGGAAGGGGGAGTCCCTCAGTCTTTCACTCTGTCCAAACAGAGGCAGCAGAAGAGGGTGTGGTCCGAGGATAAAGCAACAAGGTTGCCCCAAGGCCCAAGCTGGAAAACAGAGGCAGGGGCGAAGGGCTTATGGTTAGGAGGGCCAGGGAGGTAGATGTTCTCAGACATGAACACATGTTTCAAACCCACTTTTTCAAATATTTCTTTTTTCTTTTCTTTTTTTTTTTTTGAGAGAGAGATGGGGAAAGGGCAGAGGGAGAGAGAATCTTAAGCTGATTCAGTGCTAGAGGTGGAACTGCCTATTGTGGGGCTCAATCCCCAAACCCTGAGATCATAACCTGAGCCTAAATCAAGAGTTGGATGCTCAACCGACTGAGCCACCCAGGTACTATTTTCAAGTACTTTTTCCTACAACTCGCCCCCTACATTTGACTGGAAAAAAATTCAAGCATATGGAAAATTGAACAGCCATATACCCACTGCCTGGATTCCACAATGAATATTTCATGCACAGATTTGAGTCTAAAATTATTTCAGTGTTTCTCATCAGCCAATCAAAATGTACTGAATGCAGAATTTTCATTATTTTATCTTAAAATAGACTGGCTGAAAACATGAATCAGTGAGCATCCCAAAGATCTCTAAGACACTAAGGCACTAAGATGGCAGCCCTCTTCCTGAATTCCACTGCTTGGGGTGGAGACCCACTGCACGTGCTTTCCTCTGGACTCTGCGGATACAACTTGGGGTCTGGTGCCACTCTCACACATATCATATCAGAGGGCGACATGTGAGGGGGACTCAGAGCAAGGAGCCTGGACCCCAACCTCACACCATCCAGGACATGCTATGAGTGGGAAGAACCGCTGACGGCCCTGGGCCTCTGTTGTCTTTCCTGACTCCCTAGAGGGGGCTGAATGGGACCAGACACTCTCAACCTGGGCTGTATCTCAGGAGTAGGAATCACTTGAGTAGTTTTAAAAATAGACTAGTGCCCAGGTCCTACCCCAGACCAACTGAGTCAGAGTCTCTGGGGGCTGGGGTTCAGGAATTGGTTTATTTGAAGCTGTCCAAGTGATCCTAATATACAGCCTGGGCTGCAACAATTCTGTGGGGTCAGCTCTCGAGCCTTTGAGAGCTCTCATGCTCCTCTGCATTTCCTGTCTCTTTCCTTCCCATTCTGCCCCATTATTCCCCTTCCCACCTTCCTTCCTTAATTTTCTCACCTTCTTTTCTCTCTCTCTTTCTCTAACAACAACAACAACAACAACAACAACAACAACAACAGCTAACTTGTGTGAGTGCTGACCTTGTGCCGGAAACTTTCTCATAAGCACCACGTGTATTTAACCCATGTAACAACCTGATGGGATAGACATTCTGGCCATAGAAATGACCCAAGATCTATTTGTAAGTTTCTTTTTAAGTAGATTCTAAATTTTGCTATAAATATGTGTGAGAGATGTAGAAATAATATTTTTAGCAGGTTCATTGGATTTAGATTTATATTAACAGATGCCCATGCAGATGATCCAAGAGAACCATACACAAATACCTATCTTGAAGTGGGAGAAAATAAAGTGGAAGCAAATGCTAAGATTCATTTAATATCTAGCATCTTCTTCCCTTTATATTTATAAGCAAGGACACAGAGAACCAGAGGGTTTAAGGCTGATTACATTGGAACACATGCCCTTTGCACTCCTTTCCTACCCATAATCCAATGATCTATTTCATCTTGTAGGATTTTTTTTTCTTAGAAAGCATCTTTAAATTTTTTTATTTAAACTCAATTTAGTTAACATACATGCACCCCGATGTTTATAGCAGCAATGTCCACATCTTGTAAGATTTTTAAAACATCAGTTTCACCATGAAAGTAATGCAGCAAAGTTATCTTCTTTAATATCTAGCATAAACAGTTTTCCCCACCCTGCCCTCCCTGGAATTCTTAATTCCATTTACCCATACTAAAAGAGGATTGGGCAAGGGACGTAATAAGCCTAGAGCCATGCAACTAGGAAGTAAATGGGAAATCCAAAAGGGGACCCTAGATCTCCTGAATCCAAGTGCAAGGTCTCTTTGTCCAGCCATAGTGGAGAACCAGAGGCTGGCCCTCTTCAGAACACAAGGTATGAGGCAGCCAGAGCATCCTTGGAAGCCCCTGGATCTGGGAGATCCAGATTGGGGGAGATTCATTTGGGGGAGACTCTCCATGATATCTTTGATGGTTCCAGTTCCTCAGCTGCAAAATAACATCCCTCCGGTAAGCCTACTGTATTTTTGAGACTGCTTGGCAGGACTGGCCACATGATTTCTGGACTCAGAGCAAAATGAAAATGTGGGGCCCTTTGTTCAAAAAGCAGGAAAAAGGTGGCATTCAAGTTCTAAAATATAAAGCTTTTTTTCATTCTTGTGTGGTCTCTCTCTCCCCACATGTCATAATGGTTTACATTTTCTATTTAATGTTGTGTTCCCTTGGGCTTGGGGCTGGCCGAGTCCCGGCCTTCCCAGGCATCTGGATAAAGCCTGGGACTTGGCATACATATGTGTGCACCAGACCAGCTGCCAGGTCCACCTTCCACCAGAATGACCATCATACTTGGATCTTGGAAGCGTGATCCTGACGGTATTCTGAGTCACCTTCTGAAAGCTCCTGGTGTTGCCACCTCCAGGCAGGGAGGGAATGGAGATGCTCTAAGGAGCCTGACCTTGATCTTCCAACACACCCTAAGGTCTCGGGTGAGGAGGACATTGGGGATTGTTGATGGGTGATTGTAGGAAGGGATAGCCTGAGGCTCAGAGAATGGGAGAACCAGGAGATAGGTGGCAGTGGGAGGTGGATGATCCTGGAGCTGAGGTTCTAAGTCCCCAGTTCAAGCTCCAGTGTTCCATCAGACTTCACATACAAACACAAATGTAAAGACAAAGTATTAAGAATCTCAAGAGGGCAGCTGAAGAACATTAAACCCCAAGTATAGGGCCCTTGAGAGCTCAGGGGCTCATGCCACTGAACTTATCACGTACCCAAGATACTGACCCTGCAAGCTGATGTGTACTCAGCCTTTTAGGCAGCCGCTGCTGTTCTCTAGTCACCTGATGGGAGAAAAGAAGCTGAAAGGAGGCAGTCTCTTGGGCAAGATTTGGGCATAACCAGCCACAGTTTGGAAGATGTGCAGCCAGCGGCCTTCTTTTTTCTCTATTGCTATGATGAAGGGCATGCACGCAGGGCAAAGCCTAATGAGAAAAGTGGTTAATCCCTTCTGATACAATACAACCTGACAACATTATCTTTCACTGTAATTTGTGTAATTATGGTTCCTGTCCTGGCATCACCTGGAGCCAACAAGGAGCCCACAGTCACACTTTCCAGCCACAGCAAGCACATGTCCTCCCAGCACACCTAACATCAAAGTTACCATCTCTCTCTCTCTCTCTCTCTTTTTTTTTTTTTTAAAGATTTTATTATTTATTCATGAAAGATACAGAAAGAAAGGCAGAGACACAGGCAGAGGGAGAAGCAGGCTCCCTGTGGGGAGCCCAATGTGGGACTTGATCCCAGAACTCCAGGGTCACGACCTGAGTCAAAGGCAGACGTTCAACCACTGGGCCACCCAGGTCCCCTAAAGTTACCATCTTAACCACTTCTAAGTGTACAGGTCAGTGAGGTTAAGTACACTCACAGTGTTGTGCAACCATCACCAACGCCTGTCTCCAGAACTCTTCCATCTTCCCGAACTAAAAGTGGGTCCCCTTTAAAAACTAACTCCTATTCCCTCCTTTACAGTCCCTGGCACCCACCATTCTCCTTTCCATATCCATGGATCTGACTCCTGAAGGGACCTCACAGAAGTGGAATCCTGCAGTATTTGTCCTTCTGTGACTGACTTATTTCATTTAGCATAATGTGATCATGGTTCATCCATGTCATAGCGTGTGTCAGAATGTCCTTCCTTTTATAGTCTGAGTAACATCCTATTGTGTGTTTATGCCACATTTTGTTTATCCGTTCATCCATCCATGGACCCTTGCACAGCTTTCACCTTTTGGCCATTGCGAATAATGCTTCTATGGTCATTATTCTTGAAAACACCTACAGCACTTTGCAAGAGAAAATGGTTTCCAATTCTGTGCCCGCTTCTTCTCAAGGCTTTCAAAGGCTGAGTGGCTTTTTCTCTGTCTGGGGTCCCTGCCTCTCAGCTTCATCTCCATTTCTTCATCTGTAAGAACAATGAGACCTCCAGCCTCCTGAGGCTGTGATCAGGATTAATGAGATTATGTTAGTGGAACCCACTGAGTGTGTCAGAAGAAAGGCCCCGCAGAAACACAAAGTGCTATTATCACTGCTGCAGAATCAAAAATTCCTCCTGTCCAAATACTTATTGTTCATAAAAGTTTTAGCAAGTAAGGCTACCTACTGGGCAGCTCTAATCCCCATAAAGAAAATGATTTCTCCAGCCAGGAATTAATAAGTTCTTAGCACATACTAAAATATCTTCTTGGCTGGGTTATTACGCTTACATAATGAAGTTACTTTGATTATAACCATTAATCAAATCCGTGTTTCCAAGCTACAGTGGGCTGTATTTGATGTTAAACTTTAACAAGAGTGGCAACAGCTCTACTTCCTGGCAGCTTGGCCAGGGCCTCATGACATGATTAAATGTGTCAGGGCAAAGATAGAAAACATTTAGGATTCATATTATAGTCACTCTGAACTTGTTTCAAGTGACATTATTAGAAGAAAGTTGATTTACTTTGCATGACAAGTGTGAATATTAACCAAAAGATATTAAAAACAGTATTCCTCCCCCCACACACACCAATTCACAGAGAGATAGGCAGGACATTTCTTCCCCTTTTTTCCCTCCCTGTCTGGCCATGTACACAGATGTTACATTCTACCTAACAAAACTTCCTAGTAATTAGGTAGGAAGAAGGACAATAGTAAATCGACTTTGATTTCCTGCTGACAGTGACGGTATAAAGTAAATCTAAAAACGTAAGAAAATAGGTTGTGTTGCCATGCAAAATGGGATGAGGTCTAGAATATTCATGAGAAAAAAAAATCAGTGGTGTTGGGCATCCGCCAAGGTGATTCCCAGGGATCCCCACATTCTTGAATAGTCCTTCCCATATTTTACCAGGGTCCTTGGTCCATGTGAGCAGTGGTATCTGGCAGTAGGACTGGTAAATAACTCAGATTAGATTATAGATGGAAGCTTCCATCTTGGGCACTGGAGCACCTGTGTGTGTGTGTGTGTGTGTGTGTGTGTGTGTGATCACTTGCTCCAGGGAAGCTTGCCGTCACATCACCAGGACACACAGGTGGCTGCAGAGGACCATGAGGAATGGAAGTTTCTGGCCAACAGCCTGCAGAGATCCTAGGCCGGTCAGCAACCTGGGTGGGAGCTGGCAAACAGATTCTCCACCACTCAAGCCTTTCCTCTTCTTACATATTTGGACACAGTTCTTGGAAGGCAAGATGTCTCCATGGAAACAGAACCAGCTGCTTCCGGTGGCTTGGAGATGGATACACAGAATAGTTGGGTCCAAAGCCATGTTCTAACTTTTGAACAAATGTTTTATGTTCAGCTGTTTTTCATGGAGACGGAGAGGCACAGAGAGAGAAGATAAGCCATTATTCCCACCAACACTCTTGGTGGTGGCCTCAGCCACATTCTGCCGCTATCAGCTGCAACAGCATATTGCCTTGTAGCTCCCTGGAGTGCTGGCCAGTGTCTCCTGGCAGTGGAGATCACACCTCCTCCCTCTCGAGGGCACCCCAGGGGCTTCTTTCACCTAAAGATTCTTGTCTGAGACAGGCCAATGCCCAGGACCTCAGTCTTGCCGTTGACCCTGCAATCCCCACCCTGTTTTCAATTTGTGATGTTTTGCCTTTTCCATGAAGCCATTTTCTTTTGTTTTTCTTTTTAAAGATTTTATTTATTTATTCATGAGAGACAGAGAGAGAGAGAGAGAGAGAGAGGCAGAGACACAGGCAGAGGGAGAAGCAGGCTCTGTGAGGAGCCCGATGTAGGGCTTGATCCCAGGACCTGGGGATCATGACCTGAGCCCAAGGCAGATGCTCAACCACTGAACCATCCAAGTGACCCCCTTGAAGCCATTTTGACCACTTGCTCTTCATCCTGTGTCAATATCCATTCCCACAGAGCCCTCTTAATTGGCTCCTAATGTATGTTTTCATTTGCTTGCACAAATAGATATGTGTTTTTGTTAACTTGGTTATCTGGATTTGGTTATAACATTTTTTTTTCCTTTGGTTATACTTTTTTTCCCCTGTGTGTCTTTTTCACTTGTCGTGCTAGTATCAAGGACATAAAATGCCCTTTGAAAAACATCTGGTGTAATAAAGATGATGATAATTATAGCTAACATATATTAAGCCCTATGTTGAGAATTTTATCTGTTTTTCACTTTTACTGCAACCCTAGGAGGTAGGTGCTATTTTTACCCTGATTTTTACATGCGCAGAAACTGAGGCAAAGACAGGCTGAATGACTCATTCAAGGCCACACAGGTAGTAAGCAGTGGAACTAGAATTACAACACAGGCAGCTTAGACTATTCCCACCTGGTTATGTATCCAGGAACAACTGAATTAATCTTGCTTGTTCTTGAATTGTCTATACAATAGGATCACACCATCTGTACTGTTTTGTGTCTCCCTTCTTTTATTCTGTGTTAGTTTATCTGGTATCTACAACATATAGAGAGAGCCTGCAGGTGTTTTCATTACTGTATAATATTTCTTTGTATGAATATTCTATGGTTTATTTATTTCAGAAATTTCAGATTCTACATGACTATGAACATTTCTGTATATGAACCCTGGAAACCTATGCCTGAATTTCTTTAGGGAATGTATACAGAAAGCTAAGGTATGCGTATTTCTCTAGGTTTATGAGACAATACAAAAATAGCTATACAAATTTGCAGTCTCACTATCAATCTTTGTGATTAATTTGTCGACAACGGTGGTTCTTCAAGAGTGACTCCTGAACCGGCTGCAAGAACAGCACCTGGGAACTTTCTAGAAATGCAACCCTAGGGCTGGCAGCCTGAACAACTGTCCATGAGATCTGGCTGCATGCCAGAGTGTGAGAACCATGACTTTAGAGCTGTCCTTGGCATGGCCCCTGAACCTCCATCACCCAGAGCCTTACTGTAAGGTCTTGTGAGAGTGTCGTGCAGAAATAGCACAGGATTTGGAATCAGAAGAGCTGACTGAGTTCTGGCTCCTCCAATTTGTGAACTATAAACTTCCGTGCATGTTTATACTCTGAGCCTGATTCCTCAGTGGGTACCATGGTGATGCCTCCTCCGTACAGAGGAGCTGCAGAGATCAAACACACGGGAAGTCCTTTGTAGATTGTAAGGGCTTATAATGTTAGTTATTTTTTCTCTAGCTAATATTTGCATCCGTGACTCATTTTCCTGCCTAGATTTACATTCCACCAAGGCTGAAGAGCAGTTCATATATACGTATATAGGCAAGGACAAGAAGGAAAAGCAAAGCAAAACAAATCACCATTAGGGTGCTGGGATTATAGAGATTTTAAAGAGCCAGCCATATCAACGTGGTTTTCGTAATGTCTGAGCAATAAATGAAACATGTTTAAAAATAAATTTCACTTGTATAGGTTCTAAATGAAATATTAATGGATTTGGTAAATAATATCATGGCTGTGTCCATCGCATTATCTAGAAATTTGACAGTGTAGGTTAAAAAAAAAAGGAAAAAGAAAATGTTTTCTAAGTGCTAAATTCTGATCCCTTGATAGGAAGAGAATGGGATTGATGGCTTGCTTACTTTCCAAGAAGAAGGTTTTGAGTGTTATTCTCAAAGGGATTACTGCCATAGGTGGCTAGAAGGGTCTATATTTGGGTATATGTGTGCATTCACGTGTACTTGAGTGTGCCTGTGTGATTATGTGCATGTGTGTGCATTCTTCTACAGGTGCACAGTGTGCATACATGTGTACGCACACGCATGTGTATATGCACACCTGTACATGTGTGTGTTGGAGGCACGCAGGGCAATTCCTCAGCCAGCATAGAATTTGAATTACCTTAACATTCTTTCTCCCAAATTTTCTAATTTTTTAAAACTTTTTATTTATTTATGATAGTCACACAAAGAGAGAGAGAGAGAGAGAGAGAGAGAGAGAGATACAGGCAGAGGGAGAAGCAGGCTCCATGCACCGGGAGCCCGACGTGGGATTCGATCCCGGGTCTCCAGGATCGCGCCCTGGGCCAAAGGCAGGCGCCAAACCGCTGTGCCACCCAGGGATCCCTCTCCCAAATTTTCTATGAGAGCCAAACTCACAAGCATTTTTCATAATGTTGATTAGAAAATAAATATGCCATTATATAGTCCTCTCTTAAGAGATGTCTCTTTCAAAAAGAAAAAAAAATAAAGGGCTCAGATGGTCTCTTGCCCTCTTTCTATAGGTTTGCTAAAGCAATGTCTGCTTGGAAAAAAGCAGAATAGCACCAATGACTTTGCAGACAGAAAAAAACACCTTTTCTGAAGGAACCAGCAGCAGCGCTAAACACGGCCTTGCGGGGACCTGCACCCGCCGCCTTTCTTTCTTTCCTTCGCTCAAGGCAAGGAAAATTCTCTCCACGTACTGAACTATAGGGTCGATGATGCTGAAGGGTGGAGGTCACGTCCTAGCTCACGAGCCAATTCCAGGATACGCGAGTGCACACGCACACACACGCACATACACAGCTCACATCAGTGCTTTTCCTTGTTCTCTTGCTGTGGACTTGGGAGTCCGATCCAGGCACAAAATCAGCCAGCCCTCACCTGGCTCGCGGCTCGCGGGGGGGATATTTTCAGTGTCACTGCTGGCAGGCGGCACCTCTTGGTGTCTTCTGTTTATGGCAGTTGATAAATCTTACAAAGGAAGAAACGGAAAGGAGCAAGGGATGCTTGGCAAACAGCACTGTTAATCAGGAGATATTTTATGACCGAGCAGCTCTCAGGGGGTTTTTAGATTTCAGAGGCCTGTGAAGTGAAATGTGTAACCGTCCCTCCCAGGGCCGGCGAGCAGGCTCTAATTGAGGTATTGACGGCTCTAAATGAAGCAGAAACCCGCTAGGAAGGCTCAGCTCCAGCGAAATGAGTGCTGCCAGCGGTGCAGGCCAGGACGTGAGCGGTTTTCACTCACTGCTCGTTCATGCAAGCAAGTGTGCGCTGCGGCCCGCAGACCGGTCTCTAGCAGCCCCCACCCTGGGCTCCAAGGCCTCAAGGTCACCAAGGTGCTAACAAACCTCTCCTTTAGGGTTTCCCCAATGTGCTGTCCTTACAGAAGGATATTTATACGTGCATTTCCCCCAATTCATGTAGAAAACAGGTACAGGAAACATTTCAGCCCGTCACAAGATACCCAGGCATGTTCAAGAGCATTTGATAGCTCCCCATGAAGGAAGAGTGTAGCGGCATTCTCTGCATCCCATCCCGCGGGGAGAGCATTCCCGCGACAGGTGCAGAGGGTTACCTCATTTGACTTCTTATATTTAACACGGGAGCATGATGTCTGCAGACGCTTCTTGGTGTTGGCAGAGGCACCTGCTTCCTTCTCCATCCAGAGAGCCCTGGATGCCCCAGGAGGAGGGATTGTGGGTTTTGGCTCAACATTCAACCTTGTGTCTTTCTGAAATCCGCTCAGAGTAAGTAATGTCAGTGCACGTAGGTAACGAGCGCTTTCAAACATGTGTGTGTTTGTATGTGCATATGTCAATAGCAAATGAGCCACAAGGAAAAGCCCTCATTCAAGTGGATGTGTCCCTAATGTCAGGGATAGAACTGGAAGGTTTTAAACCACTGGGTGCTGCCCGGGAATGCACATGAAGTCCCAGGGCGGCTCTGTCTGCAGCAGCTAGAGCAGCGGTGTTCAGGCTGGAACCTGCTTCTCAGTCAATGGCAGGTGTGTAGAAGCACAGATGACCTGGCCTCGCTGAGTGTCTGATCCTGCAGGTGTAGAGAGGGACCCCAGAGACTGCATGTCCCACACGTTCCCAGTGACCCCATGTGGGGATCCACTGGCCCAGAGGAATGGGTGACTCTAGCACCAAACAAATCCTACGCACTTTGGCATGGCTAACTGGACGTGCTACATCAAAAAGTATAAATACTGTTGTTGTTTTTTAATTCCAAATAATGGTGTAGCAAACATCCTTAACCCCTCCATTCCCCTTGATATTTACTGAGAAGAAATTTAGGTGAATTTTTTGAGAAGAAGAAGAAAAACATGTGGGCATGATATCCAAGCCAGAAACTGTGCCAGTACAGCTTAGTAGATCCCAGGACACAACGATTTACGAATTCTTTCTACTGATAAGCAAGCAAACCACTGAGCAAAACAAAATGAAAGGAAAAACGGCAAATGGGAAGAGATACCGTAGCATATACCAGAGAAAGGATCCTCTCTTGATAAATATCGAGACACAGAACATTGGAAAAAAGTGAAAATCATTTACAAAGAGAAATCACTTACAAGGTAGAAATGAAAATTTCAGTAAGCAGATATCCAGATACTCAACTTCTTTTGTTATGAAATTAAATGATTGCTTTTGCCGACAGATGCAGAGCAGGTTAGAGACTCGAAGTGTCTGGTTGACTAGGAGGTAGGGGCGCTAGTACTTAAACCCTGCAAACGGAGATGCCGGTTGGCGTTGCCTTTTGGGAATCCAGTCTGGCCACGTGTGGTACAATTTCACAAGAACACATCTTTTGACCCTGCAACTCCACTTCTCATATTTTACCCTGTAAAATGATTTGATATATGTATACGTACACGGATGTTTCTTGCGACCTTGCTTATAATAAAAGCCTTCAGGCACAATGTAAATATTCATGATTGTTTAAATAAGAGGTTACATAGCCATAGAACAGAATACGATCCAGCCCTTAAAACAGTGAACAGATGCCTCTAGTAGTTTGTTCGGGCTGCCACGACAGTATACCACAGACTGCGTGACTTAAATCACAAAAATGACTTTCTCACAGTTCTAGAGGCCAGAAGTCCAAGACCAAGGTGCCTGCAGGTTTGGTTGCTCCTTGGCTTGCCAATGGCCACCTTCTTGCTGTGTCTTCACAAGACCTCTGTGCTACATCCCATGGGCCTCTCCCTTTTCTTAAAATAACACCAGCCCTACTGGATTAGAGCCTCACTCTTTATGACATCGTTTAACCTTAGTTACCTTTTATTTTTTTAATTTTTATTTATCTATGATAGAGAGAGAGAGAGAGAGAGAGAGAGAGAGAGAGAGAGGCAGAGACATAGGCAGAGGGAGAAGCAGGCTCCATGCACCGGGAGCCCGACGTGGGACTCAATCCCGGGTCTCCAGGATCGCGCTCTGGGCCAAAGGCAGGCGCCAAACTGCTGCGCCACCCAGGGATCCCTTAGTTACCTTTTTAAAGGTCTTATGCCAAATGCAGTCACATTGCCCGGGGGGTGGGGGTTAGGACTTCAAAATAAGAATTTTTTTTGGAGGGGTGTACAATTCAGTCCATAACAATACATTATCTATTGAATAAAAAAGCCTATAAGCCATAACTACTTTTGTTCTTAAAAATGTATTTAGGGGCACCTGGGTAGCTCAATTGGTTAAGCATCTGATTTTGGCTCAGGTCGTGATCTCAGGGCCATGAGATTGAGCCCCGTGTCAGGCTCCGTGCTCAGAGGGGAGTCTGCTTGAGATTCTTTCTCTCCCCCTTCCCCTGCCCCTCACCCCACTTGCATACTCTCTCTCTCTCTCTCTAAAATAAGTAAATACATAAAATCTTTTAAAACTGTATTTAAGAACCTCTCTCTCTTTCTCACTCTCTCCTCTCCCCTCTTTGTATGCAAACAAATCTATATATAGGAATAAAAAGTTAAAAGTCCTAAAACATTGTAAATATATTAATGGGAGGAATGTTAGGTATATTCCCTATATTTATTTCTTTATTATCTCATTATTAATATATTTCTTTGTCCAAATCTTTTCTAATAAACATATTTACTTTTATGAGCAGAAAACATTTTACTTTTTATATTATGAGCTTAGTTGCTTGAGTTTAAGGTCCCATTAAAATATCCCAGATTCAAATGTGGGCAGCACAGAGATCATCTGGAAAAAAAAAAAGTGCATCAAAATGTCTTTAAGCCCTGGCTGAAGACTCTTCCAGAGGCAGCACTGCTGGGCTGAATCAGGCCACATCCATTGTCACACAAATGGCAGAAAATCTCAAGAGGTCTCTGGGTGGACACACAGACTCTCCCACTGAGCTCGTGCCTTGTGCCTTTTTTCCAAGGAGCTCAAACATGCCCTCATGTTCCTAAAAGGTCAGGGGTTCTCCAGCTGGGAAAAAGGAGCAATGTTTCCTTTCCATCTTGCATGTGAAGGAGCATTTTGAGCATGGTGAGAACATGTAGAAAGTTATCCTGAGATGACCACTCTCTATAGGCAGGTCCAATTTAGCACCAGCTGAAATTCTCTTGGGTCACACAGCCCAGATATAGGGAGGCAGCTGCAGCCTCCCATTTGGAAACTTTCCTATGTGTCCCCATCCTCCTTCCTCTTCTCACCCTCTTATTAAAAACCAAACAGCAACATAAAACGGGCTGCCCTGATCCTCTAGGGAGACCTGAGAAATGTTTGCTAGTGATGGGAAGCATCCCTCCACCTCCAATGAAGGAAAAAGCCCTCAAAACAAACAGCCCCCAAAACAAGGTCTGAGTTATTGTGATTTCTTTCTGGAAGCTCTAAGTGCAAGGGAGCTGGCAGCTAAATGAGGGGGTACGATTCTGAGAACTTGCAATCAGGATTAATTGTGGAGACGAGGTTCTGTGGGTTTAGAGAGGCTGCCTGTAGCCACTTGGACAAAGAGCGATTTTCCCCTCGTGTCTGGCATCAGGGATGCGCAGGGCTGGTTGCTATGGCTGATGAAATGCACCTGACAACAGCCTGTGGCAGGAGCTTGTTAAGGAAGTGGTGGGGGCGAGTGAGCGGGTTATTCAGGGGATGCAGCCAAGCCTGGACCTGTCTAGGATGATGGCAGGCTTTGAACAAAATGACAGAAGAAGAAGTGAAGAAGGGTTTATTTATTTTCTAGACTCTGTAGGGGGATGTCTGCAGTGCAGGGGCTTCCAGCCCTCTCTCCTACGCTGTCCCCTCTCCTGTCCAGGCTCACCCTTGCAGATCCCACCTGCGTGGGCTCTTGCGATGGGTTATTCTGAAGCAGTGACGCACCTGTTTTCAGCTTCCATCTCACAACTCTGAAGTCAGCCAGACATTTGCAAATGGATGGCACGGTACCCCCTCCACACGGACAAAACAAAATGTGGCAACTCTCCCCCCAGATTCCCTCCCTCTCTCTGTTCCTGCATCCCAGGCTCAACCTTGGACTGGCTTTAGGTCCCCACGCTCATCGGTGACCTGATTCTGTGTGGCGAATGTTCACAGCATCTTTCACACCAGATGTGTCCTTGGTGGTCTCCCAACTGCCACCTTGGTCCAAGCCTTAATCTGGAAGGCTGCGCTGGGCTGTGGCAAGTGTCCTAGTCCCTTTGCCTGCCCTTCTCTATCTCACCCCACTCCGATCTACTCCAAACCTCTGCCCGGTTCAGCTCTGCAAATGCCACTTCTAGTATGACAGTGATTTCTCACTATCTGCTGTTTCCACAGCTTCAAGTCTAAGACATTTGGAATCTTGCTGAAGCCTGTGTTTCCACCTACCAGTTAATTCCCCCTTTAACCAAACATCCTGCTTTTGCACTCAAATTCACTTATGCGTTCCTCTACCTCTCTGACCCCATATGGGAACATCCTTTCCCTTCTTCCAGCACAGCTGGCTGGCACTGCTCTGCCTTTCCCCAAGTCACCTCCATGTCTCCATCCTGACTGCCACCCATCCTCCCTCGTTAACTCACATTCCATCTCCCACCCCAAAACCTGCCCTGACCTCACTTCCCCGAGAAGATCCGTCTTCTCTGAACATCGTCACATCTATATCCCATATATTCCACACATTCACCTTCTGTCTTTCTGTATTTGGTATTATGTATTGAGGGGTATTACTTATCAAAAACTACTAATTCTGAGATACAGACTCACAGAGATTTGTAAAAATGGTATTGAGTCTTATGTGCCCTTCACCCAGCTTCCACCAATGTTGAGATTTTACGTACTATCAAACCCAGAAAACTGGCACTGGAACATTTCTGTTCACCAAAATATATACCTTATTTGTTTTTCACCATTGTTAAACCCACGTGAGTGTGTGTGTGTGTTTGTGTGTGTGTATAGGTCTATGTAACTTTATCTAACAAGAGATCCACGTACTTATCACCGCAGTCAGGACAAGATACAGAATGGTTCCCTCACCACAAAAGAAGTCCCTGTTGCTACCTTTTTGTATTTCTATCTGGTCACACCCCAACCTATTTCCCTGTCCCCTAATAAATTATTCTCTATCTCTGTAGTTTCATTCTTTGGGAATGTTATGTAGATAGAATCTTTGAAGACCAACTATTTTCACTAAGCTTAATTAAACTTACCTACTTCTTTTCCCCTACTTATCCTATGGTACAGAAGGACGTCCAGTGGAAGTGCTCTATCAGACTTTAATGTGTCTGAATGCTAGCAGTTGATGTAGCAGGTCAAAGTGACCTCCTGCTATTCTGATTATCAGTGAGGTCAGCTCAGTTCTTGGTATACCAGATGTCCATCTGTAAGCTCGCAGCTTTCCTACAGACCAGGTAGGCTTCCTCCCTCTGACTTGTTATGGTGGGAATGTGAATGATCATATTTTCCAGTAATAGCACAAACACTCAATTTTTTATATTGAATGCTGTTATATGTACTCTTATAATTTATTAGGAAATACTTCATTCCAACAAAGAGAAACAGAGAATAATGAATGAATTTCTGTATGCCTTCATGGATAAACATTGCCATCACGTGGCCCCAGGTCACTGCTCATCTCTACTCTCCTGACCCTCGGTTCCTACTGGGACATCAGGGCCATTCAGTCTGGAGGCTATCCAGTGACAGGCAACCGCAAAATTTATTTATTATTGTAATATTGTCATATGCTAAGTTTTAAAAAGAGATTTTATTTTTTAGAGCGGTTTTAGGTTTACAATATAATTGAGATCAAGGTACAGAGATTTCCCACATACCTCTTGCCCTAAATTGCCTAGTCTCCCCCATTATCAACATTACTCACCAGAATGGTACATTTTTTTTTAGCAAGGGGGAACCTGCATTGGCACATTGTAATCACCCAAAGTCCATAGTTTACCTACGGGTTTACTCTTGGTGTCGATGAGTTTGAACTAATGTGTCATGACATCCATTCATCATTATAACGTCACACAGAACATTTTTTCTGCCCCCCAAATCCTCCGTGTTCTCTCTGTTCATCTCTTGCCCTGCCCACCCCTGGCAACCTCTAAATTTTTTACTGTCTCCAGTAGTTTTGCCTTTTCCAGAATGTCATAGAGTTGGAATCATATAGTATGAAGTCTTCTCATATTGGCTTCATTCACTTTTAAGGTTTTTCCATGTCTCTTCAGAGCTTGATAGCTCATTTCTTTGCAGCACTGAATCATATTCCCTTGTCTGGTTGCACCATAGTGCATCTATCCGTTCACCTACTGAAAGACATCTGGGTTGCCTCCAAGTTTCGGCAATTATGAATAAAGCTTCCCTACACATCCAGGTACAGTTTTGTGTGAACATAAAATTTTCAGCTCCCATGGGTAAATACAAAGGAGAGATATTGCTGGGTGGCATGGTTAAGGATATTTTTAGTTTTGTATGAACATCTCATATAATATATGGATGTTTCTGTTCCTCCACATCCCTGTCAGCATTTGGTATTGTCAGTTTTCTGGATTTTGTCCATTCTAATAGGTGTGTAGTAAGTAGTATCTCATTTTAACCTGATGACACATGATGTAGAACATCTTTCTATGGGTTTTATTACCATGCGTAGATATTCTTTGGTGAAGTATCTGGTAAGATATTTGGCCCATTTTCAAATTGGGTTGTTTGTTTTCTCATTTTTAGGTTTTAAAAATTCTTTGTAGGGGCACCTGGGTAGCTCAGTCAGTTAAGCATCCGACTCTCAGTTTCAGCTCTGGTCATGATCTCACAGTGGTGGGATCAAGTTCCATATCAGGCTCTGAGCTTAGTGTAGAGTCTGTTTCAGATTCTCCCTCTCCCTCCTGCTTACACTCTCTATCAAATAAATAAATAAATAAATAAATAAATAAATAAATAAATAAAATCTTTTACAAATTATTCTTTGTATATTTTGGATAACAGTTCTTTATCAAACGTTACTTTTGCAAATACTTTCTTGTGGCTTGTCTTTTAATCCTATTTATATTGTTTATAACAAGTTTTTAACTTTAATGAAGTCTAGCTTATTAATTAATCACTTCCATGGATCATGTCCTTGCTGTTGTATCGAAAATGTCATCACCATACCCAAGATCATGTAGGTCTTCCTCTATGTTATCTTCTAGAATTTTATAGCTTTGCATTTAACATTTAGTTCTATGACTCATTTTGAGGTAATTTTTGTGAAGGGTATAAGATTTGTGTCTAGATTCATTTTTTATACATGTTATACCTCCAGTTGTTGTAGCACCATTTGTTAAAGAGGCTATCTTTGCTCCCTTGTATTGCCTTTGCTCCTTTGTCAAAGATTAGTTGGCTGTATTCATGTGGATCTATTTCTGTGTTCTCTATTCTGTTCCAGTGATCTATTTGTCTGTTCTTTTGCCAATATTACACTGTCTTGATTACTGTAACTTTATAGTAAGCTTTGAAGCCAGGGAGCATTAGTCCTGCAACTTTCTTCTTCTATAATCTTATGTTAACTATTCTGGGTCTTTTGCCTCTCCATATAAATTTTGGAATCAGTTTGTTAATATCCATAAAATGACTTGTTGAGATTTATATTGGATTGCACTGAATCTGTAAATCAACCTGAGAAGAACTGACATTGCATTTTCCTATCCATGAACATAAAATATCTCTCCATTTATCTAATTATTTGATTTTGCTCATCAGAGTTTTATAATTTTCCTCATTATACATGTTGTATATATTTTGGGATATTTATATCTAAGTATTTCATTTTTTGCATGGTAATGTTAATGGCATGTTTTTAATTATAAATTCTGGTTGTTAATTATTTGTATATGGGAAGGTAATGACTGTTCTATAATGACCTAGTATTTTGAAGCCCTGCTTTAAACACTTATTAGCTTCATTAATCTTTTTGTCCGTTCTTGGAGATTTTCTACAGAGATGAACATGACACCTGCAAACAAGGACAAATTTGTTTTTCTTCCTAATCTATATTCCCTTTATTTCCTTTTCTTACCTTATTGCATTATCAAGGACTTCCAGGACAGTGTTGAAAAGGAGTAGTGAGAAAGGGCATCCTTACCTTGTTCCTGATCTTAGGAGGAAAGCTTCATGTTTCTCACCATTAAGTATGTTGTTAGCTGAAAGCTTGTTTTATAGTCTTTATCAAGTTGAAAACATTCTCCTCTGTTCCTAGTTTACTGATTTACTGAGAATGTTATCATTACTTCATGTTGAATTTTGTCAATTTTTTTCTCTGCATCTGTTCATATGATCATGTGATTTTTCTTTTGTAGCCTGCTGAAATGATGGATTACATTAATTAATCTTCAAATGTTGAACCAGGGATAAATTTCATTTGGTCATGGGGTATAATTATTTTCTTTTAAACTTTTTAAGATTCAATTTGCTAATATTTTGTTGATGACTTTTGTATGTATTTCACGAGACATATTGCTCTCAGTTTTCTTTCCCTGGGATATCTTTATCTGATTTTGATATTAGGGTAATGCTGGCCTCATAGAATGAGTTAAGAATTAGTCTCTCTGCTTCTAGTCTCTGAAAGATATTGTAGAGAACTGGTATAATTTACTCTTTAAACGTTTGATGTAATTCGCCAGTGAATCCCTCTGGGCCTGGTACTTTCTGTTTTGGAAGGTTATTATTGATTCAATGTCTTTAATAGACACAGTCCTATTCAGATCGTCTATTTCTTCTTGAGTGAGTTTTGACAGATTGTGTCTTTTAAGAAAATAGTCCATTCCATCTGGCTTGTCCAGAGAAAGCTAAACTAGAGTGGGCAGGAGCAGAGAGAACTGATCTTACTTTATGGCATATGCTCAAATCTCATGGCCAGTCTACATGATGAACATGTATTGCACACTGATGGTGAGTACAGTTAGGAAGTGTCTATACTTATCCATTTAGAACTCTGTGAAAGGTTCATGTTTCCACAATGTTCTTTCCTAAAATTATACCTAGGTCTTGCACTATCATCTCGAAAAAAGAATTTAAGCTTCCTTTCTTCTATCTCCACACTTAAAAGTAAACTGTACAGAAATAAGTTTATTAAATGTAATTTATTTTAATTTATATATCTAACAATCAAAGGGGAACTACCGTTTATAGTTCTTCAGCTTTGTCTACTTGTAGAGGGAGTATATAGGGCCAAACATAAAAGGTCCCAAGAACCAAGGAGATAAGGCACTTGTACCAGTCTGTGCTGGCCTAGAGCAGAAATACTTATAGTAGGAATTCTTAGTCAGGGTTCCATGGGTCCTTAGGGGATCATAAATGGAACTCCAGTTTGTATATACATATGTGATTTTTCTATGACAAGAAGCCAGAGCTATCTTCTGATGTTTAAAGAGGTCCACGATTCCCAAATTTCCAAATGTTTGCTTTAAAGGCAAAGATTACTACCCAGAGCAGCAAGATTTGGCTATGACCTAACTATACCTATAAGGAAATCTAGAGAAAGAAGATGTCAATATGAGGGTGTTGACAGCTATGGAGGCAAAGAAAAAAGAGCAAATGGAAGCAGGGAAGGGGCTTTCTATGTTCCTTCTAGAACAGAGGAAGGAACAGAGGAAAGCTTGACCCCAAAACGTCAAGCATTAGGGTTGGATTCGCAGAGCACCCACAGTGGAAGGCAATGGAGAGCAGCTCTGCTGGCCAGCAGTATATTTCTGGGATGTCTGGGTGGCTCAGTGGTTGAGCATCTGCCTTCAGGGTGTGATCCCAGGGTCCTGGGATCATGTCTCATGTCAGGTTCCCCACAGGAAGCCTACTTCTCCCTCTTCCTATGTCTTTGACTCTCTCTGTGTGTCTCTCGTGAATAAATAAAATTTGAAAAAAATAAATATATGTTTCTGTTTCTAGTGTCCCCTATTTTGATTCTAGTCATGCCAAGCCCTTTCTGGCAATCCTTTGGCTTCTCATGTGGCTCCATCTACTGGAAGGGGGGACAGCTCCAGTTCTAATTAGTCTCGTGTATTTGGCTGATTTGAGGACAAACCCACTATAAATGTCCAAATGCAGTTCCAAGCTGAGTAGCAAGTACCATGGCAATCTCACCAGGGCATTGGATGATGCCCTGTGGGATTTCTTGTAAGGAGACACTATCTACAGTACTTGGATCACTGTGGAGTGAGCACCTTTTCTAGAAACTTCAGTGACTCTGTAACAGCCATGGGTGCTATATGGTGATGGTAATCTATTACTGTTCATAGACCTGACATTCACAGGGATCTTGTAATACATGACAATGTATTTCTGGAGATCAGAAACAGAGATGCCACCATAAATGCACTGCAAGCCCTTCTGTCATGCTCTCCCAACAGTATCCTAAAGGCAAATCAATCCTGCTCCTTTTTCCAATGAACCTAATGCAGTTAAATTGCTCAGACAGTCATCACGATGCTGGAAGGGAATAGATAGTGAACTAGGAAATAAGGCTTGAAAATATCCCCCTCGTTCCAGCATTCTGAGTTGGGTTTTTAGGATGCCATCCTTGCTGGGAAATGCTTTTAGAATGGCTACTGTTGCTTTTCTTCATAAGCCATGCGAATGTGTATCACTCATGGTAATGAGATAACGCATTACTCTGCACATCCCAAGCTGCTTCTCTGGTTTCCCACCGTTCTCACACACCTGCTTTGTGAGTCCTCCCTTGGATACTGTGACACTGAGGCATTTATACATGCTTGGCAATAAAACAATTCTTCTGGAGGGTCAGTATTTTCCATTTTAATTTTCATCCTTGCAGTGGGTTGAGTTGTGAGCCCCAAAATATATGTCTATATCCTCAACCCTGGATTCCCCGAATATGGTTTTATTTGGTATAAGGGTTTTTGCAAATGTAAATAAGGTATGGCTCTCCAGATGAGAGCATCTGGGATTAAGGTAGGTCCTAAATCCAATGAAGAGTGTCTTCATAAGAGACAGAAGAGGAAAAAGACACAGCGATGCAGGAAAGAAAGCCACACATGGTCAGAGACATACTGAAGTGATGCGTCTATGGGCCAAAGACCACCAAGGATTGCCAGCAGATGCCAGAAGCTAGGAGAGAGGTAAAGATGAATTCTCCTTTGGACACTCCAGAAGAAACCAACTCTGGTGACATCTGGGTTTCAGACTTCTGAATGGGAAGTCTGAATAAATATATTGGAGACTATATACAGAGAATAAATACATCTCTGTTTTTTTAAGCCACCCACTTGTGGGAATTTGTTCTGGCAGCCCTATGGGATGAATGCAATCCCTAAATATAAATAACACATGAAATTTCATGTCATGAAAGCTTTACTTACTTTTTCATGTTTTTTTATTTCATATTATATATATTTATTTTGTGTATCAAGGTTTCTGAGATATAGTTTTCTCAACCTAAGATCATGAGCATAAACAGATGGACTAAATAGTGTACCCTGAGCCAGCAATGAAGTGAAGAGACCTACTGCTTCTTCACGGCGTCTGCTTCCCCGTGTACTTCCCCAGGTTAGAGTCAGGCGTTGCTGTTAGTTGGCTAATGAAGGTGCATGAACAAGGAAGCTTTAGAAACAGCTTTTAAGTTGCCACCAAAATACATCTTAAGATGTTTGTTTCCGCCCTACATTTCTACTCATGTACATATCTATCTACCATCCATTATCTATCTATCTCTATATAGATACATGCTATGTACAGACATATCTAGCTAGCTAGCTAGCTGTATCTTAGCTAGTATCTAGGAGGCATCTTACAAGGCCATTACAAATCATTTCTAGAAGCTAAGAGATACTGATAGGTTGCCAGAGACAGAGGGGAGGAGAAGGTAGGGCAGAACCAGTTAAAGAAGAAATGGAAGGATAGACTCCTTGTCCTGAACATATGCTGAGACAAAGGATGGGCATAAGGAGGCCATCTCCAGGAATGGTGCAGGGTTTCTCCCCTGAAGGGATAACCCCTGGGTCCCTACCTTTCAGCTTCTGTTCTCTAGGGGCACCTCAGGGCCTTCACCTGGTCATTAGGGGTCATTCCAACCTGCAGCTAAGGGAGGGCAGTGTGGAAGACAAAGTCTCCTTAGCAAACTCTGACACTGCAAGCACCCAGCCCCAGCAACTCCAGCCTTCAACAATAGGGCACAATGATCTTTCTTTTCCACTTTCTTTCCAGAACTTTCCTTTAGGCAGAGATAGATGGAGGGGACAGAGGGAAGCACCCCATGCTTCCAATCCTTTCTTCCTGTGACTCACCACACATGAGCCAGGAGGGTTTGGACACTGGGCTTGCTTTTGACTTTAGTCTGAGTTTCTTAGTCCTTTATCTACTTTGCCCCAACAGTCCAGCTACAACGTTCATCCCAATCCTGATGCGGGACTCATCTTCCTCTTACTTTTCTCATAATTAGCACTGATGGGCAGGGTAGTCCCTCCACAAACTTCCTTTGAGACTGGACTTCAGATATGCAGATGTCATATGGGCCAAAAAGATATTCTTGTCTCCATTAAGCCACTATTGATAAACATTGTTTTATTTTAATAGCTACCAAACCTGTGTCCTAGTTTTTGTGCTACTGCCTGTCTTCATCTTGGTTTTGGCCCAGTTTTTCCGGGGTAAGAGCAGAGAAGCTTCTCCTCTGAATACCTTGCCCCTGCCTCTGGGGGCCTCCTGCATGTGTCTTTCCCTTATAATGAGCTCTGACCCTGCTCTTCACACTGCCCCCTGTAGACGTTCTAGTTTTTTGATTTTGGTTTGGGTTCAAATGCTTCTCTGGGCAGCAGCTTGCCCTCCGCCAGCATGCATGTGCTGGTGTGCATGGGCTCACTACTGGTCATGCCCTCCCTCATTTTTAGCTAGTTAACTCAAACACCTAGTTCCTCATTCACTCACTCATTCATTCCTTCAATTTTACAAATATTTATCAAGTGCCCACTGTGTCAGGCACTCTACCAGGTGTTGGCACCAGGGCAGTGATCAAGATCATCAGAGTTGATCTCTCTACAGCTTCCCTCTCTAGACAGATGATATAACAACCAACACACACACAGGGTAAGGTGTAGAGCAGTCAGTGATACCTGGGTTTCGAAAACAAAGCCTCCCTTCCTCTCCTGCTCATAATGCTTTTCAGATAGTTTTCTGCCCAACCCACTTTGGCTGAATAAACACTGCCTTCTCTCTAGCTAGTCACAACCATCAGCCAGCCTGGCCACCTCACAGCCATCTCCCTGCAGGGACTCCTAATTTAAATACTTTTAGCACCGTCTTTTGCTATAGATTTTTATTTTATTTTTTTTAAAGCATTTTATTTTATTTTTTAAATTTTTATTTATTTATGATAGTCACACACACACACAGAGAGAGAGAGAGAGAGAGAGAGGCAGAGACACAGGCAGAGGGAGAAGCAGGATCCATGCACCGGGAGCCCGATGTGGGACTCGATCCCGGGTCTCCAGGATCGCGCCCTGGGCCAAAGGCAGGTGCTAAACCGCTGCGCCACCCAGGGATCCCTGCTATATTTATTTATTTATTTATTTATTTATTTATTTATTTATTTATTTAATTTATTTATTTATTTTATTTATGATAGTTACACACACACACACAGAGAGAGAGAGAAGCAGAGACACAGGCAGAGGGAGAAGCAGGCTCCACGCACCGGGAGCCCGATGTGGGATTCGATCCTGGGTCTCCAGGATTGCGCCCTGAGCCAAAGGCAGGCGCCAAACCGCTGCGCCACCCAGGGATCCCCCTGCTATAGATTTTTAAATAGACCATAAACCACACTTCATATCTTATCTACATATCCACTCTTTTAAGTCTTGTCTTTTGGCAAGACTTTTGGAGCAAGAGCATCCTCAGAACCATGAGTAAACTCATTTAAATAGTTTATCAGAGGATCACAGAATTTTGTGACAGGCAGAGAGGGCTTGGCTTATGGCACATTATGGATGATGCCCAGCAGTGCAGCCAGGGGGCCATTCGTCCAGATGACCAGAACAGCCCCAGCCTGTGGACGAGAAGGCGGCATGATGCCTGATGTCTCACCTGGAGCTGCTGCCCTGCACCTCGGCAGGGCTAAATGACAAATGACTCTTCCTGGCTGAGAATTTAATGTCATTTGCCTTATTCTTTAAAAGTCAGTTTCCGTTAGTGGAAAACAAAGATCACTGGATCTGAAAAATTGAACAGAACTAATGACCCCCCTTTGTGTGGAGAAAGGCCCAGTGGATAGATTTTTCTCATCTGACTATAAAAAGCACGCTGACTTTCTACAAAAGAAAATTTCTTCTCCATTTCTCAAAAATTTTATGACAAAAATTTTTATCATTTTATAATTTCAAGATTATTTCATTTCCAATGATCCAGAGGACAATGCATATTTCATAATATTTTATTACATTTCTTGATTAATTTTCCCTGATGGCCGACTAGAAGCTTGATTTATAAAATCTGGAAAATGCAGAAAAATATAAAGAAGTATGGCCTACTTTGGTTTGCCATAAAAACAATACCATAGGCTGGGTATTTTAAACATCAGAAAATTATCTCTTATAGTTCTGGAGGCTGGAAGTCTGAGATCAGGGGCCAGCAGGGTTGAGTTCTGGTGAGGACTCCTTTGACTTGCAGAGGGCCACCTTCTCATCACAACCCCCCCTGGCAGACAGGGGGAGCTTTGGTCTCTTCCTCATCTTATAGACCCGATATTCTATTGTGGGTATCCCACCCTCCTGACCTCCTCTAAACCTAATTACCTCCCACAGGCCTCACTTCCACATACCATCAGGCAGAGCTTCAACACATGAATTTAGGGTGGCACATTCAGCACAAAAATATATCATCCATAGTTGTGATCCATAGAAATGACCATTTTTTTAAATTTTTTTTTTATTTACGATAGTCATACAGAGAGAGAGAGAGAGGCAGAGACACAGGCAGAGGGAGAAGCAGGCTCCATGCACCGGGAGCCTGAACGTGGGATTCGATCCCGGGTCTCCAGGATCGCGCCCTGGGCCAAAGGCAGGCGCCAAACCGCTGCGCCACCCAGGGATCCCTAGAAATGACCATTTTTAACACTGGCATTTCCTGCTCATCTTTCTCCTGTACTTTTCCTCCCACTGTCAAGATTATACAGTTTATACATTCTAGATCCTGCTTTTTAATAATTTAGCGGTATCATATGACTTTCCCCTACATTAAGGAACCTTTTAGAAGCATCATGTAAAATTATCACATACTATTCAATTAGGTTGAGGCACTATAAAATTCACACATGCATTCACTTAATTGGCTATGCAAAGAGAAGTTTTCTATTATATTATTATAAGGGGCGATGTTGACTCATTTTGCATAAATCTTTGCGCACTTTATTTCTTTGGTATGGATAATTAAAGTTGAAATTAGTGGATCAAGAGAGATGAAAGTTTTTATGGCTTTTGATATATGTTGTCAAATGTCTTAGAGAGTTTGCTACCAAATGGCATATGAGAATGCACATCTTTGTTCATCTCTGCCAGCATTCTGTTTCACCAATTTTTTGTTTCCCTACATGTTTAGTAATAAAGCCAATGCTCAATAAGTTGTGAAGTAAAATTCATTTTAGATAGTACTCAACTTTTTAGATAGTATTCAACTTCATAAACAATTCATCTTTTGAGAATTAATATGTATCAATATGTTTAAATCTGCCATTTGTTTTATTTTGTTATATATACCAAATAATATTATTTTGGATATGCTGGATACAAATCAGACATAAATTTTCTTTCTCTCCATAAAAGATCTGAATAGTTCTGGGGAAATTAGCTTTAAGCATCTATGAAACAAAAATCTCTTATAAAATCACTATAGCATTAATGCATTATGATCTCAGTTATGGGTAGCAATGAGACAGAGCAAATTAGAATCACCTGAATCTAAGGAGTTAATGAACTTTTCTAACATCTATAAACTGTTTACGTTTGGCAGGTTTAGATTCTGTCTTCATCATCATCTTCTTCTTTTTTTTTTAACTCTCGCATGAAAGAGTGAGCACATTAATTTGCCTTTCAGTTTTGCATCATTTCTTCAGTCCCACCCACTGGACTCCTGTGGGCAGGTACTGGAAAATGTGGACATCATGTGTTTAAGCAAGGGTGGACTAGTGTTTCTGTGCAGCCAGCTATCTTCTTTCTCTGTAACTAACCCCGGGTGGCTATTTTCCAAACATAGCCAAGAATCAGAGAAGTTTACAGTGAATTTAATTTAAATTTATCTAATTTTAAAAATGTAAAATAAAGATGCTGAATTGAGTGCAAAATAAAATGTGAACTCAAATCATCATTTTCTCTTCTCTAAAAGCATTGTGTATTTGTAAGCACGGTCTTAGCCTGAGTTTTGAGGTTAAGGTGTTTGGTATTCAAGAGAGAAATTAGGGATCCCTGGGTGGTGCAGCGGTTTAGCGCCTGCCTTTGGCTCAGGGTGCGATCCTGGAGACCCGGGATTGAATCCCATGTCGGGCTCCCAGTGCATGGAACCTGCTTCTCCCTCTGCCTGTGTCTCAGTCTCTCTCTCTCTCTCTCTCTCTCTCTCTCTCTGTGTGACTATCATAAAATAAAAAAAAATTTAAAAAAAGTTTTTTTTTAAAGAGAGAAATTAGCTAGTTCTACCTGTTAATTAAGATTGTTTTTTCCATGATATTTAAATTGAATTATAAAGGAACTTGATGCCTTGCAAGCTCTCCTGTGATAAACTCTAATACTTCAGAATCCTATTTATGAAAAATCTCCATAATCTTGGTGTCATGCAATGGTGAGAAGGTATGACACTATCCCCAAGGAAAGAGGTGAAGCACCCAATTCCTCATTCACACACCAAAGTTGACAGGGGTGTTTGTGCATAGACCGAAAGCTGAAGAAAATGGAGCAGCCCTTACTTATGGGCCTGCCCCATCATCTAACTAAAAAGTGACCATCTGCCTGTGTTCCTTTCTGGGCTCACTGGACCATGGGGCTAGAGAAGACAACTTTTATAATATGTCTTCTGAAGACTCTCCATCAGAGGATTTTCTATCTCATTCATCTTCAAACAGTCCTAGGAGTTAACTATATTATCTCCATTCCACAGATACAGAAACTGAAAGGTCCAGACACATGCTACATACAAATCACACAGCTGGTAAGAAGCCAAATCAGGATTTCAATGCATTTTTGTTTGATTCCAAAGCCTCTATTCATTATTATGCAAAAGGATGCAGTATCATTAGTGTCAAGAATAATAGATAGATCCTTTCAGCACTACACTACCTGCCTATGGCTCCCCCACCCTATACCCTGCAGGGAAACCTGAAATCTAATCTGGTTGGAATACTCAGATTTGAGATCTGTATAAACTGAAAAAATATTTAAAAAATATATATAGGATGCCTGGGTGGCTTAGTAGGTTGGGCATCTGCCTCTGGCTCAGGTTGTGATCCCAGGGTCCTGGGATGGAGCCCCAGGTTGGGCTCTCTACATGGTGGGGAGCCTGCTTCTCCCTCTCCCTCTGCCTCCCACTTCCCTTGCTTGTGCTCTCTCTCTCTGTCAAATAAACAAATAAAATCTTTTAAAAAATTAAAAATTTTGTCTCTATAAACACACACACATAAAGTAATCATAGGATTACTATTACTATCAATTGTTCTCAGATGACTTTGGGTATACTCAGCACATACTGGGCATCCCCAAGAATCTTTCAGGGGACTTGTGAGATTAAAAGCTATTTTCATAATAATACTAGACAGTATTTATTAAAATGGACAGTGGTTTCTTCAACATGGATGGAACTGGAGGGTATTATGTTGAGTGAAATAAGTCAGAGAAGAACAATCATCCTATGGTTTCACTTGTGTGTGGACTATAAGAAATAGTGAAAGGGATTATAAGGAAAAGGAAGAAACATGTGCATACATGTGGGTGATCAAGAGAAAGTACTGTTGTGTGACTCGTTAGCTGCTTTCTTCATGCAACACCATTTTTACTGAAAAAAAAAACTGATAAGTCATTTCTGTTTGGTTATTTGACAAACATTTTCTCGAAATGAATGAAGTGAGCCGTCACTTCAAGGAAAAACAGTGATGTGTTTGTTGCCAATGAGAAAATCTGAGCTCTCACGTCAAAATTTGATTCTGAAAAACTAGTACTCTCTATCATGCACATAATACAACTTCCTGATACTTAAAAGACTTTTGGATGATTTTAGTGGTGATATTAAAAACTGTGCTTTAAAAAATATTGTGTGATGAAATAGATCAATGTCTGGAATACCCACACAACTAAATCAATGTTTTTCAAAAGCTCAGTGCTGGGTGTTGCAAAACCATGCATGTGCAAAAGATCCATTCAACATGAAAAATAGCCAACAGATTTTAATGTAACAATATAAATAAGGCCATTGTTACGGTTTCTGAATCAGTGCAATTAACCGTTAAAAACTGCCTCCTGTCAAATTTTGGTGTAGTATTAGGAGGAGAAGCCACAACCATCTTACGAGGCAATTATTGCCCCTTCCTTTTCCAGCTACATCTTGCTGTGCAGCTGTTTTCTCTTAACATACATAACATAAATCCAATCAAAATAACATGTCACAGCAAATTGGATTCAGAAGCATCTATGCTGCCTAGCTGTAAGCAAGATATTTAAAGAGATTTCCAAAAATGTAAAATAATACCTCCCTTCTCATTAAATTTGTTTCGTTTTGGACAATATAAGATTTTTCTTCTTTAGTGATTTCTTTCTTTTTTTTTTTTAATTTTTTAGAGAGAGTGTGTTCATGAGCAGGGGTGGTGGGGGAGGAGCACAGGAAGAGGGAGAGAGAATCCCAAGCAGGCTCCACATCCAGTGCACAGAGCCCACGCCGGGCTCGATCTCATGATTGTGAGATCAGGACCTGAGATGAAACCAAAAGTCCATTGCTTAACTGACTGAACCACCTAGGTGCTCTTTTAGACAATCTAGTTAGTTTTCATTAAAAAGTGGAATTTATAGTAACATGTCTGTTTATTACTGTCATTTAAGGGTTTTAAAAAATTCCTAGTTGAATTTCTACTACAATAAATATAGATAGATATTTATATATGATAGATAAAACTCACATAAATAAAAGCACTTGGGGTGGGGTCCTCAGCAATTTTTAAAAGTATAAAGCCATCCTGAGACCAAAACATTTGAGAAGTGCCCTTCTATATAATTGAGAAAGTTTAAAAATTCAAAGTCTGTTTTGATGTGCTTCCAGGGCTTAAAGTCTGGTGGATGTTTTTCCAACTCAGCTTTAATCCCTGGGAATGTTCTTTGTTCTCTCCAAGCAGGCCACGTCCCCTCCCCTGTCTCCAGGTCCCCACCCCCTGTAGCTTTGTTAGTCATGTTCTCCATGCTTTGCGTGTTAGCTGCAACCTCTCTGCTAGGGCCTCCAAGTCTTTCTCATGCCTCCCCAGTGTCCCTAACTCTGGCTAAGAGTCCAGGGCCATACAGCTTGTCCCTGTTCCCCAGGTAGCACCTGGGTATTGTCCTTTATCCTGAGGCCCAGAGCCCTGCCCATCATCGAGGCCTGATAACCTCCTGAAGGCTGCCCTTAGCCATACCACGCCCGCTACCACCACCAGTTTCCAGCCAGCTGCTCCTATTGGAACTGCTATTTTCAGCTCTTAGAGACTTTTCCACCTTTCTTGCCTTGTGACATCTTGGTTTCACAGAAACAGGTCAAAAACTCAAATCAGCAAGGACATGTAAGCTCAGACCAGAAGGACATTTTAAAAAAAAAGCTTCAACCAACATCCAAATCACCTATATTATTGTCACATCACACTTGCATGTTATAATCAGAAACGCATTTGCAGATACATCCATACATCTATTAGCATGGATTGTATTCCTATCTTTGACACCCTCAAGAGTGGTTGTCAGCGTGACTTAATAAAGTGCCTAGGCAAAGTCTTTTAACAGGAAATTTTAAAAAGTGACATTAGGAAAAGGTTACTCTCATGTGTGAAGATCAGAAGGGTTTCTGGCTATGAACATGACAATGGGTGAACACAAAGAGAGACCTCTCTGCAACAGGTGAGCCTCAGAAAAGCCACACTTCCCACCTGTTCAGAACAGCTGTGGGAATGAAAGATGGTAAGTTTCAAGATGAACCTCCCGCAACACACACACACACACACACACACACACACACACACGATGCTGGGGATCCCTGTGCATTTCCTAGATTTCAGGTTAAAGAAGAAAGAATGACATCAGGAGGAAGCATTCATGGACCTTTTTATATTATATTATATTATATTATATTATATTATATTATATTATATATCATATCATATCATATTATATTATATTATATATACTGTGGGTCACTTAAATATTTGATCTCAAGCATAGTTGAACATGTACTCTTGATAACATAAATCGGATTGACTCAAAGCTGCAGGGTACATGCTATCATGTGCTGGTATGTGACACACATGTATCATACATACATGACACACTCAGTTGGCTTATTGATAAATGATGAGAACTCCCAGCCCAAGGGGGTCTGGACAGGCCAACTGCATGAAAGACACTGCCCATTCTCTGACTCAGATCTTCCTTCACATGCTGCCCATAAGAAACCTAACTGCCTATGTGTACATATATGTTTTTCTCTTTTATTTACTGTCTTTGGTCCTGTTTGTTTGGTCCCTGACTACCTGGCCTTCATCACCACTCGGTGGACCTTTGGGTTAAGCCAGAGAAGCCTTTGTTGGTTTGGTATCTCATCTCCATTCAAACCTCTTCCCTCCAGTCACCCCTAGGCAAAGTCCCTCAACATCTCGCAGCCACTCCCAGTGTTACTCCCCAACACCTCACAAGTCCTCATTTTCCTACCTTCCACTTTCTCACCCACACACCACCTTCTCATATCTTCAAAATGCCAAAGACCTACCACATGGGAGAGAAGCTGTGGCACCTTCTTTCCTGCCGTTGTTTGTGTGTGAGCTTGAGAGCCACCTCCCACGTCCCTCAATTAAGAGACCACACATCAGCTCTGATAAAGTGCAGAACTTGGGGGCAAAATCTCTGCTGCTCAGGAGGCAAGCTGCTTCTTCCTCCCCCATCCTTATGCTGGTGGGGTCCTCCTCATCTTCACTTGGACAATGGAGAGAGACAGAGATAGTGGACCCTTTCATCGACCTCCAGAGGCTCTACCTGTGCCAACACCTTTTTTTGGAATCAGAGATGAGCTGGTGCCACTCCATCAGCCATGAAACCTCAGCCCCATTTCATCATATTGATGTATTCCAAATTTGAATGATGCTCATCTCAACATGAAAGCACATCCCTTCTTACATGGGTGTGACAATAACCTCTCACATGTCAGTAGAACCTATCTGCTAAGTGCTTCATGTATATTTTCTCTCGCACATCCACCCATCAATCCAATGAGGAAGGTTCTCACTATTCCCGTTGTAGAGTAGAGGGAACTGAGGCAGGAAAAGTTAATACATAATAGACGTGGGATCTGGAACCCAGGCACTTTGGTTCCTAGAATCTGTTCCCTTGGCCATTATCTCAAAATGATGGTTACCTGTGAAATTAGGCATGCAGGTAAGATGTACAGAGAATTGGGGAACAGAATATCAATAAAAATGTGGAATACGTTATTTTGCTTACTATTTGGTAAATAATCCTTTGTAATTTAGTGGGTTGTCCATACTTTCTTGGGCTGAAACAGAAATTTCTGTATTGAATACTGACTTTACAATAGCTCAGTCTACTGTCTCACATTTCTTTAGGGAGCCATATTTCACTGCTGAGAGAGGTAATAAGCAGCAAAAAAGATGTGATATTAAAATGGTACTGATTATTACACTTTGCTATAAAATGAAAGAAAAACAGCTGCATGCTGAGTGTAGGAAGCCTGCAGGCAACAAAATGTTCCAAACCCATGCAGCCATCCACAAAGATCCAACTGTGCCAAGTTGTAACACATGAACCCAAATCATACTCAATTGTTGGGAAGCTTCTGTGAAATGCAGAATATATTTTAAAAGGTGGATTTGGTATTTTTCATGTTTATGTAATCTCTCAGGCTTTTTGGAAGGGAAGAAATCACTTAGGAATCAAGGACTCATGTTTACATGAGTCGGGGGTAATGAGCAGAGGCTCCATCCCTGAAGACTCAGTACTCAAGTGAGTGGGGGCTTCCAAGCTTTCAGAGAAGACTGACAACCACAGTGCACAGTCCCCAATTCCCGCTTTCCTGAAGACAGTGGAAGGCATCTCAGAACGTTTCAACCAGGTCTTTGGCAAAGGGTCATCTTTGTGGCTCCTCAGAAACCTGAAGTTTATAGGAGGGGCTGCTTTATAATACTAGACACATCTAGGGCAAACTTTTCCTAAATGCCCAATATTTGTGCCCAGGTCATTCTGTCATTCTCTCAGAATCTGAAATGCCCCAGCTCTATCCTGAGATCAGAGAGATGTTTTAAAAACAGTAGTTAAAAGCACTTCGGTTCTCCCCACTCCTACCTGCCTCATCCACTTGGGGACAATTCTTCCTCTTTACTGACTTTTTTTTTTTAGGTAGGCTCCATGCCTAGCATAGAACTCAACATGGGGCTTGAACTCATAACTATGAGATCAAGATCTGAGCCAAGATTAAGAGACAGACATTCAACCAACTAAGCCACTAAAGTGCCCCTTTGTGCTGGCTTTTTAAAAAATAAGGGTGTCTGGGTGGCTCAGTGGTTTAGTATCTTCCTAACATAACAGGGAATGATCCTGGGATCCTGGGATCGAGTCCCGCATCGAGCTACCCTCAGGGAGCCTGCTTCTCCCTCTGCCTGGGTCTCTGCCTCTCTCTGTGTGTCTCTCATGAATAATAAAATCTTAAAAAAATAAACTTTACATTTTAGAATGTACTTAGATTTACAGACAAGTCGTGAAGATAATACATGCAATTGCTCATATACATAGCACCCAGCTTTTCCTGTTATGTACATCTTACATTATTTAATGATTAAATGGCTCTTGACACATGGTTAATTAATGTTCATATTTTATTCAGATTTCCTTAATTTTAATTCACCTTTTCTGTTTCAATATCTCATCCATGAGCCACATTATATCTAGTCATCCTGTCTCCTTGTGCTCCTCTTGGTTGTTAACAGTTTCTCAGATTTTCCTTGTTTTTAATCACTAACAATTTTAAAGAGTGCTGGTCAAGTATTTTGTAGAATGTCCCTCAGTTGGGGTTTGTCTAATGTTTTTCTCATTATCAGACTGGGATTCTGAGGTTTCGGAGTAGGAGGCAGCAGAGGCACAGTGCCATTGTCACCACTGCATGTCACGTGTCCATACTATCAATGTAATTCATCACTCTTGGTGTTGACCTTGGTCACCTGGCTGAGGTCATATGGGTTGGGTTTGCCAGCTGTGAAGTTACTGTGCCCACTCCATTTCCCATCTTGTGCACTTTGGAAGAACTCACCATGCACAGAACACACCTAGAGTGAGAATCATGCAATGTCTTTGAGGCGGTGTGTCTACATAAATTATCCGGAATTCTTCTGCCAAAGAAACTTGTTTATTGCCTTATTTATCCATTCAATAATTTATTTACATCAGTGTGGACTCACAGATATTTATTTTACACTTTGGATTATAATCCAACACAACTTTATTTCCTTGCTCAAATTGTTCCAGAGTTAGCCACTGAGCACTCTCTAGGTTGACTCCTATGTCCCTCTAACATACTAACATTATTATCTTCCCTTTGTCCTTTATCTTTTCTCTCCTTCCTTCCTTTGATGGTTTATGATAGCACATGTTTATAGAATTATTGAATTTCCCCTCTTTGTATCTGCAACCTATACACTGGGAGTCAGACAAAGTCATGCACTATGCACTAGACACTGAATTATACTTAAGACACTAAAGACAGAAGGTATATGAAAATAATTCAAATGTAACAATAGAGTCAAAAATGCATTTGTTGAATCAAATCAAGTTAGCAACCTAAGGAGTAGAGACCTAAGGAGTAGAGCCATGGAGTCAGACAATGAGTTACATGACTTTAGGGAGCACGGAGTATGGCAAATCCCATTTGAGAAGCCATGATACAGCAACCATAGAACAAAGTGAGATTTAGTTTCAAAACTAGAACCAGCCACTGTCTTTACAAGGGGCTTCCCTGTTTAAGAAAGTTTAGTCCACAGGGGCACCTAGTTGGCACAGTCGATTGAATATCCAACTCTTGATTTTGGCCCAGGTCATGATCTCGGGGTTGTGAGATTGAGCCTCAGGTCAAAGTCTGCCTGAGATTCTTTCTCTCTCTCCCTCTTTCTCTCCCTTCCCCTTGCTCATGATATCTCTCTTTCTCAAATAAATAAATAAATATTAAAAAAGAGAAAGTTTAGTCCACTGAGATAATATGTGTGAAGATGCTCAAGAAGCTGCCCTCTCAAATTTTTGACATGTTTCCTCAGCAGATAAATATCTCTGGCTCCAGAAAGATTTAGAATACAGTAATGTTTTAGAGAAGAAAATGCAAATATTATTATTTTTACAATATAAGTGCAGTTTAAATGTTTATGAGATGTATTAGTGTTCCATATCAGATTTGTAATTCTGATTATAATGTATAATGGAGTAATTGATTTAGATAGTTAATAGTAGGTGTAACTAACTCCTACTGAGGTTGGATATAATAACATTTAAGCAATTATAAGAATAACTAAATTTACTTGTAAGTTTAATATACTTGATTTATAAAAGTTATTTATTAAATACTTTTGTTAGATAATTGGAGTACTTAAAAGGAAATCAAGTGTATTTAATTTATAAATATAGTTTAGTCCACAAAGATGAAAAACGAACTAAGTTTATACATGGAACACACATAACATTAATCAAAAGTCGCTTAAAAGTACTTGTTCAAATTTGCTAGATATATACACAGCAAGATTTTTCAGTTGAACTAAAAGTTAAAGGAAGATAGAGAGGTTTTGCATTTATAACTTTAATAAATGGCCACATTAATTATTAAAGGCAAAGTAATAATTTAAATGTTTTTTTTTTCTTCATTCAAGCTCCCAGGCGAGACACACCTGTAGTCCATAATCATGTAGTACCTGAAGACTGTCTAACATATGGTTTCACTCATAGGTAGAATTTAAGAAACAAAACAGAGGATCATAGAGGAAGGAAGGGAAAAATAAAAAAATTTAAATCGGAGAGGGAGACAAACTCTAAGAGACTCTGAACTCTAGGAAAACAAATTGAGGGTGGCTGGAGGGATGGGGGCAGGGGATGGGGTACCTGGGTGATGGGAATTAAGAGGGCACTTGATGTGGTGAGCACTGGGTGTTGTATACAACTGATGAATCACTGAAACAGTTGTTTCCTGTGTTATTAATATTAGCTGTTGGTGGGAATGCAGACTGGTACAGCCACTCTTGAAAATAGTCTGGAGGTTCCTCAAAAAGTTAAAACTAGAACTACCGTACAACTCAGCAATTGTACTACTAGGTTATTTACCCAAAGGATAAAAAAATACAGATTCAAAGGGATACATGCACCTGAATGTTTATAGCAGCAATGTCCACAGTAGCCAAACTATGGAAAAAGTCCAAATGTCCATCAACAGATGAATGGATAAAGAAGATGTAGTCTATACACACAATAGAATATTACTCAGTCATCAGAAAGAATAAAATCTTGCCATTTGCAACAACATGAATAGAACTAGAGAGTATTATGCTAAGCCAAACAAATCACTCAGAGAAAGACAAATACCATATTATTTCACTCATATTTGGAATATAAGAAACACAAAAGATAAAGATAGGGGAAAGAAAAAAAGAGGAAAACCAAAAGAGACTCTTTAACCATAGAGAACAAACTGAGGGCTGATGGAGGGAGGTGGGTGTGCTGGGGAGGATGAGCTAAATGGGAGATGGGCATTAAGCAGGGCATCTGTTGTGATGAGCACTGGCTGTCGTATGTACGTGATGAATCACTAAATGTACACCTGAAATTAATATTCTGTTATATGTTAACTAACTGGATTTTAAATAAAAACTAAATAAACTAAACTAAAATTCAGTCACCTTGAAACATTACTGTCAAAGTTTGGGGGATCATACTTTTACAGCCCTCTTTATATATATATATATATATATATATATATATATATATATATATAGGCACACATGTGCACACACACATTTATAGAACTTGTATAACATACAAGTTGTGCCTTGTTTGCTGTTTATCTAATGATGGGCATTTCATTTCTCTCTCTCTCTTCCACAGGGACACTCTCTCACCTCTGCCCTCAGGAGACTCCGTTATGACTTCAAGTGCATCCTTCCATATTTTTCCCTGTATTCGTACAATCCTCCCGCCAAACACATTCACAACACATATGTGCACAGTGCATAGATTTTTGGTCATAGTTCATTTGATAAAAGGGTATCTACTATACATATTTCTCTGCATATTACTTTTCTTACACAGCCATAGCCCCTGGTGATTCCACTTAGCCTGGTACAGTTCTGATTCCCTTTTATTCACTGCTGTGTAATATCTCTTACAGGTTAAGATGCCTCCAAATGGGCCAACAACTGACAGCCTCAGGGAAAGACTGCAGGCTCCTCTCTACCTCACCCTGGATGCTGTATGACCTACTCTTGCCTGTCCACCTCTTCATGCCTCCTGTCTCAGGTCTCAAGCAAAACATACCCAAACTCCATAACCAGAAGGCCCATCCTTAAATATCCAGAAGCACAAAACAGCCCTTGCACAAAGTCAGCCTGCAGAGCTGGGGAGACCTAAATGTGGCTGTCCTCCCATAGCCTCATATTTGTCTCATGATCTCGATTTTTGTTTATTTTTCCATTTTAGGCATAAAGTAAATTTTGTTGTTGTTGTTGACTTAAGTGTTAGGGGTCAGGGAAAATGAGGTTATCCTGCTGATTGGAATCCAGTCAAGTTAAGTTGTCCAGGTGAGTGGTATAGAGGGTAGGCTTTGGTGTCAAATCCAGTCTGCAGCACAGAACAGCTCCATGGCTTTGGTCAGCTTGCTCATCATCTCTGAACCAGTTTCTTCATCCATAAAACGGAGGTCATGGGCACATCCCACCTCAGAGGCTGATGGAAGGATGCACAGGTTAGATGAGCAGAGCAGTTCCCACTGGGCCCAGCTCTTAGTGGACAATTAGTAAATCAAGCTATTATGTGCTTTTCCATTCTTGGTAATTTTGGTGTAACATGTGTTTGGTTTTTGAATTTTTATAAAATAAGGTAGATGAACAATTCTATGGCTATCTTTAACTCCTGTTTGTTGTGGCCTTATTCCTTCTTTTCCTGCTTCCTTTCTTTGTTCCTTGCTATTCCATGATATTTTCCATGATCTGGCTCCCTGCCACACTTTTCTCTCAATTTTCTTTTTTTTTTTTTAAGATTTTATTTATTTATTCATGAGAGACACAGAAAAAGAGGCAGAGACACAGGCAGAGGGAGAAGCAGGCTCTATGCAGGGAGCCTGATGTGGGACTTGATCCCAGGACTCCAGGATCATGCCCTAGACTGAGGGCAGGCTCTAAATCGCTGAGCCACCCAGGGATCCCTTCTCTCAATTTCCTGCAATGTCATGGTCCCTGTCATCTTCCCGGCACTTTTAAAAGCATTCAACTGGCAATTCTTCAAGTACATTTGTGTTTCTATTTTTATGTGACACTACCTCTTATATCCTGAACCACACCCCTGAGTTGTTTTTTCCTAAAATGCAATGAGAATAAGGTGTCTCCATAAAGCCCAGGATTGGAGGCAGGTTGCTAACCCCAAATGCAGGTCTTCTCCTCCTGTCTCAAACAACAGGCTTCAATCTGCTCAACTTCGCAGTCCCCTTCCAGCTCCAAACCTTTATATGGACACCAGGGATATGATGACTTCATTGTCTTAAGTCTACAACAATGGTAAACTTTGTTAATATAATCACCATCACCTGCCCATAGTCATATGAAACTGGCTTTTTCAGAAATGTGGTAGTGTTAGGGGTAATTTACATGCCTGTGTGGCTGGAGAACCTCTGACAGACTACGCACAGCAGGTTGGGTATTTTCATATTGCTCTGTGGCAGGGGTGACCCATTACTATGCAACTGTTCCCCTTCTGCAGGACACATTTGGAAGCCAACAGTGGCCACAGAACCAAGACATACATGAAATCCCATCTGTAAGAGCCACCACAAAGAAATGCATTCACTTATGATGCAGGAAGACACAAGAGAGAAAAGTGGCAGGTTTGAAAAAATATGATGTATTTTCTCTCATATTTAATTTGGACAATGTTACAGAAATGCCAATAATTATGACTGAAAGAGCTACCACTTAAAACTATGTAAGGAACCTTCTGATCTCTTCGTTCAACTTTCCATTTCAGCAAGAGAGCTCAGTCAATGAGATGGGAAATAGAATTCAAACTGGAGGGAGGAAATATTACCACCTCCAAGAGGGTCCACCACTGTCTTCCCTTAAATATCTTTTCTTCCCCTGCTTACAGACCCCCTCATCTGTCATTTCTTCAAATATGTTCATTCACAAGCAAATGTAGTTTCATTCTGGATAACAGTGCAACAAAAAAACTAATGATAATGCATCAGGCTTGCATTTCTTTTCAGGAAAACAAAAATCAGATTTACACCACCCTAGAGGCCATCACTATTATATATAAGAGCTCTATCACTTTAGATAGTCTAAATGAATGTTTGTATCATGAATGGAACTAAAAAAAAAAAGGTCATCATTGCATGGGTAATTTTTCCATTACTCAAAAGGAAGGTTGTTTTGCTCAAATAAAAATTAACAAAGCTCTGGGTAATGAAGTACCATGGGGGCTTTATTACCAAGCACAATACTGGGAATGAAACAGCGCTGTTCCTCTGTACATCTACTCTGATCTGCACACCAAGGTAGAAAATGACTTGTTTCTTCCTACACAACTGCATATGTTACAAGGAGATTCTAAGCCTTGATCTTGGCTGCCATGTTTCCTGCCCACATTCTAGAAACAGCTTCCTCTTCTCTAGGTATTGTATGCATAGAGCCCAGGGGTTGGCTCAAGTGGAGACTCAACCAATATCTGATAAGTGGATAAATCAAAATGTGCTTCCCCAAGTGTCTATTCTGAAGAGCACCAGAGCATCTGGCATCTTTCCATCATGTTATAAGATCACCTTAGCTAATGGCTTTCTGGCCCTTTTCTATTCTGATGATTATCTGTGGGTGTAGGGTAGTTTATCATTCCACACTTTTGCAGAACTCCCAATTATGTAGGGTATTATTCCAGTGGGACAAAGATGGGGAGTAAGAACCTAGATCTCTCAGTCCCTGTGGTTCAAGGAAGGAAATGCCTGAGGCTAGCAGGGACGTAGCAAGTGAGGGTTCAGACTGAGACCCCCGAGAATGTGCTGCTCAGACATGCATCCTGGATCTGCTTCATACAAGCCTAGTGGTCTTAGGTAAGTTCTCTGGGTCTCAGTTTCCTCATTTTTAAAGTGGGAGTTAATTGTAACTACAACATCATGATGGAATAGTGATTCAACAAGTTATATTGTTAAAGGGTTTGAGAGAATGGTACACAGGAGGCATCAAATAAGTGTCCACTGAATTATTCTCAGATCAGTGAGTCACAGATGCTCCATCTTAGCAATGTCTGAAAGGAGACAATGGCCACCAATGCCACTGGGCTAGGCATCTGGGAGACCTGGATGGGAAGCCATGGGGCAGCTTTATTGTAGCAGTGCCATCAAATATCTCACAACAACTGAATGTCCAACCCCCCTCTCAACACCTGGAGCCAGGAACCCCAATCCCTGTCATTCACTCCCAGAGCTTGCATATTGTCTGTTGCATGAAGATATTCATTGGGCTTTGCTAGAAATAGTGTTGCAAAAGTGCTACAGGGTTGTATTAGTTTTTTACTGTTGTTGTGACGTTATCACAAACAGTGACTTTTTTTTTTATAAATTAATTTTTATTGGTGTTCAATTTACCAACATACAGAATAACACCCAGTGCTCATCCCGTCAAGTGTCCCCCTCAGTGCCCGTCACCCATTCACCCCCACCCCCCACCCTCCTCCCCCTCCACCACCCCTAGTTCATTTCCCAGAGTTAGAAGTCTTTATGTTCTGTCTCCCTTTCTGATATTTCTCACACATTTCTTCTCCCTTCCCTTATATTCCCTTTCACTATTATTCATATTCCTCAAATGAATGAGAACATACACTGTTTGTCCTTCTCTGGTTACTGTGGCCAAGTTCAAAAAGGGTGTTGCCTGAGTTCTCCTCTGGGATTTTGATGGAATCTTGTCTCACATTTAGATCTTTCATCTATTTTGAGTTTATCTTTGTGTATGGTGCAAGAGAGTGGTCCAGTTTCATTCTTCTGCATGTGGATGTCCAATTTTCCCAGCACCATTTATTGAAGAGACTGTCTTTCTTCCAGTGGATCGTCTTTCCTCCTTTATCGTATATTAGTTGACCATAAAGTTCAGGGTCCACTTCTGGGTTCTCTGTTCTGTTCCATTGATCTATGTGTCTGTTTTTGTGCCAGTACCACACTGTCTTGATGAACACAGCTTTGAGGTATAACCTGAAATCTGGCATTGTGATGCCCCCAGATATGGTTTTCTTTTTTTAAAATTCCCCTGGCTGTTTGGGGTCTTTTCTGATTCCACACAAATCTTAAAATAATTTGTTCTAAGTCTCTGAAGAAAGTCCATGGTATTTTGATAGGGATTGCATTATACGTGTAAATTGCCCTGGGTAACATTGACATTTTCACAATATTAATTCTGCCAATCCATGAGCATGGAATATTTTTCCATCTCTTTGTGTCTTCCTCAATTTCTTTCAGAAGTGTTCTGTAGTTTTTAGGGTATATTTTGAGAACCATTTGAATGGTAAATGGTTCTCCAACCTTTTATTTTCAGGTTGTAGGTGTCCTTCTGTCTAAAATGAGTCTCTTGTAGACAGCAAATAGATGGGTCCTGTTTTTTTATCCAGTCTGAAACTCTGCGCCTTTTGATGGGGTCATTAAGCCCATTCACGTTCAGAGTTACTATTGACAGATATGAGTTTAGTGTCATCATGATATCTATTTAGTCCTTGTTTTTGTGGATTGTTCCACTGAACTTCTTCTTAAAGGGGAGTTTTAAGAGTCCCCCTTAAAATTTCTTGCAGAGCTGGTTTGGAGGTCACATATTCTTTCAATTCCTGCCTGTCTTGGAAGCTCTTTATCTCTCCTTCCATTTTGAATGAGAGCCTTGCTGGATAAAGTATTCTTGGTTGCATGTTCTTCTCATTTAGGACCCTGAATATATCCTGCCAGCCCTTTCTGGCCTGCCACGTCTCTGTGGAGAGGTCTGCTGTTACCCTAATATTCCTCCCCATGAAAGTCAGGGACTTCTTGTCTCTTGCTGCTTTAAGGATCTTCTCTTTATCTTTGGAATTTGCAAGCTTCACTATTAGATGTCGAGGTGTTGAACGGTTTTTATTGATTTTAGGGGGGGATCTCTCTATTTCCTGGATCTGAATGCCTGTTTCCCTTCCCAGATTGGGAAAGTTTTCAGCTAGGATTTGTTCAAATACATATTCTGGCCCTCTGTCCCTTTCGGCGCCCTCGGGAACCCCAATTAAACGTAGGTTTTTCTTCCTTAGAGTGTCATTTATTTGCCTTAATCTGTCTTCATGGTTTTTTAATTGTTTATCTCTTTTTTCCTCAGTTTCCCTCTTTGCCATTAACTTGTCTTCTATGTCACTCACTCGTTCTTCCACCTCGTTAACCCTCGTCGTTAGGACTTCTAGTTTGGATTGCATCTCATTCAATTGATTTTTAATTTCTGCCTGATTGGATCTAAATTCTGCAGTCATGAAGTCTCGTGAGGCCTTAATGCTTTTTTCTAGAGCCACCAGTAGCTGTAGAATAGTGCTTCTGAATTGGCTTTCTGACATTGAAGTGTAATCCAGATTTTGTAACTCTGTGGGAGAGAGGGCTGTTTCTGATTCTTTCTTTTGAGTTGAGGTTTTCCTTCTAGTCATTTTGCTTAGTGCAGAGTGGCCAAAAACAAGTTGTATTGGAACACGGGGGAGTATCACTGGTCCGTCCAGCTGGTCTTCTGGGGGAGGGGCCTGCTGTGCTGATTCTCAGGTGTTAGCACTTGGGGGAGCTGCTCTGCCCCTGCCTGCTGCAGGGCTCAGCGGGGGTTGTTTACCCCGTGGGGCCCCAGGAGGAACAGCAGCAGTTGCTATGGCAACTCTGGAAGCCTGGATTCAGCCTCCGCAGGAACTACGGGCTCGGGGCTCTCGGTTCTCCGTCTGCAGGGCCTGGAGGCTCCGGGGCGGGGCCGCTGATCTGCTCAGCTCGGGGCAGGAGCGTCCTCGCTGTCCTGGGCCCTCCCGGCCTCTGCCTGTCCCGGGGGAGGCCGGATCCTGGGCTGTGTCCCGGCGCCCTGTGCTCCGGGGCCTGCGCTGGTGGATTCGCGCTCCCGCCCTGCAGCTCCCTCCCTGGAGCCGCTCCCGAGCCCCTCCGAGCTGCTCCGGTCGGTCCCGCCGTGCGCGCTGCAGCCCTTAGGGAGCTCGGAGCACTCTCCCGGGGCGCAGGTGTCTGTTAGTGTCCCCGGGAGCCCGAGGGCATCCCCGCCCTCCTGGGTCCTGCTCCAACTCCCTGCGAGCCCCTTTCCGCCCGCCCGGGAAGGTTGGTGCAGCTCCTGCTCCTCCGGGACGGGGCTCTCCTGTCCTGGGGACACTCGCCCCGGCCTCAGCCCTGGTCCTCGCGGGGCCCCTCCCCCTCGGAGGCCTTTTGTTTCTTTATTTCTCTTTCCCCGTCTTCCTACCTTGATAGAAGCGCGGACTCTTCTCACTGTAGCATTCCAGCTGGTCTCTCTTTACATCTCAGGCCGAATTCGTAAATTTTCAGGATGGTTTGAAGGTTATCTAGGTAATTTGGTGGGGACAGGTGACTTGGGGACCCTGCTCTTCCGCCATCTTGCCCCTCCCCCTCCACAAACAGTGACTTAAATCAAATGTATTCTCTTACAGTTCTGGGGGTACAAAGTCTAAAATCAGGATGTCAGCAGGGCTGTGTTCATTCTGGACATTCTAAGGGAAAATCTGTGTCCTTGTTTCTTCCAGGTTCTAGAGGCACCTGCATTCCTTGGGTCATGACCCCTCCTCCACCTTCAAAATCCCCAACTCCAAATTTGCTTCCATTGTAACATCTCTTTCTTTGACTTTGATCCTTCTACCTCTCTCTTATAAACATCCCTGTGATGGGACGCCTGAGTGGCTCAGCGGTTAAAGCGTCTGCCTTTGTCTCAGGGCATGATCCTGGAGTCCTGGGATCGAGTCCCACATTGGGCTCCCTGCATGGAGCCTACTTCTCCCTCTGCCTGTGTTTCTGCCTCTCTCTCTCTCTCTCTCTCTCTCTCTCTCTGTCTCTCATGAATAAATAAATAAATCTTTAATAAAAAAAGACCCCTGTGACTACATTGGGCCCCCCAGATAATCCTGGGATTTCTCCATATCAAGACCCTTAACTTAATCACAGTCTTGCGAGGTGACATATTCATAGGTTCCATGGATAAGAGCATAGACATCTTTGTGCAGGTCATTACTCTGTCTACAACAGAGGTTTTGGAAGTTTGAGAGAAAAAAATCAATTCAGATGTGGGTCTCTGTGTGAGTAAGCAATGGAAAGACGAGGTTTTGGGACAGAACTAACTCAGAGTTGAGTGGTCATACAGAAAAAGCACCAATTATTGGTGCATCTGCAGGTAAAGTCACATGGGCACAAGACTCCTTGATTAACTCAAAGTCAATATGATGACTGAGAGCCAAGGTCCAGACTTCTTCCCTAGGAACAGAGGAGTTGAAAGATTAGACAAAATGAAGGAACTAGGGTCAAATTAGTAAAAACTGGCAGTGACCTCAAGGGTCAGGTTCAATAAAGAAGCCAAATAATGAGAAGAAAGGAGTGAGAAGGAGCACCCAGGAGACATTCATGACTGTTTGAGCAATATATATCTGTACACCTTTCATTAACCCAATCCAGGTATGTATGGTCAGCAGTCCCTGGAATTTCTCTTATGGTATTAAATAATTTGGTAACTTGCTGTATTTTGTATGTTGTAAATGTGGCAGGCACATCCTAGAAGGGAGGTCACAGCTCCTCACTGTAGCAAACCAGGAGATTAATGGGAAAGAAATGGATCAGGAGCTTGGCACAGCGCAGTATAGTGGGTGGGGAGCCCATATGTCAAACCATACTTTTGTTCAAGCATAATTATTAAGAATTGGGGTCAAGACCTCAAAGGAATACTAAATTGATTCAAATACATAGCTTCTCCTCTAGGAACAAGAGGACCTTGAGCAGTTGATAGGATGATCATCATGGAATCACCGTCAACAAACCTGGCCTGGAAATCTGAGTTTGTTTTTATTTTTATTTATTTATTTATTTTTTGGAAATCTGACTTTGCCTCGTGGACTGAGTGACTGGGAAAATCACATCATCTCTCTGAGACCTGGTTTCAGAAGTAATGCACTCAAGATAAGCCTTATCATATAATTTCTGTGGGTTATTTTAAAATATATATATGAGGATAAAATGCCATCAGTTTATAAAGCCTTATCTTAAAGATCCATTGGGAAGTGACAACTGCTCCTTTCCTGTGTTTTATGTTCATTTGACCTTAGGGATACCTCAGTGGTTTGGAGCTGTAGGCCTCTCACTGCCATCATCTTCTAGAGACTGACCCTCAGGGGATCCTCCTCCTTAAGTGGTACCCCACAGTCCCTGCCTCTGGGGTTTAGAATCAGGTCGGTGGGAGAGCTGGATAGCTTCTGGGGACATTGGGTCTAACACTGAGCAGGCAAGAGGGTAAAGGTGTTTAACCCCCAAACTCCACCTGCAGCTGGGTGAGCCTGGCCTGGTTGGCCCCTAGGAAGAAGAATGAATGAAGTGCTCCAAGTGGGTAAATTTTAGTTGTTTCTCCTCCACTCCATGGGGTGCTTTTGTGGCAGCAGGAAGACAGGAAAATCAACTAATTTTTCTATTGTCTAAATTAACAATGACATGGGTAGCATGTCCTTCCTTTTCCATGCCCTAACTAAATATAACCTGTGGCTTTGCGTGTACTTAATGGAGAGCTATTGTTCTTTTTTATGAGGGCCACCAGAGGTGACAGTACAGTGTCTGGGAAGAAATGGAAGCACTTCCATGATTTTCTAGAACCTTACCCCATTCTTTCTTTTATTTTTCTCTTCTCTTCTCTTCTCTTCTCTTCTCTTCTCTTCTCTTCTCTCTCTTCTCTTCTTTTTCTCTTCTCTCTTTTCTTTCCTTTTCTTTTTTCTTTTCTTTTTGAGCATAGTTGACACACAATGGTACATTGGTTTCAGGTGTCCATCAGCAATATGAAAAGTCTATATATCATGCAACACTCACCACAAGTGCAACTGCTCTCTATCACCATACATGCTATTACAATACCATAGACTATATCCCCAATGCCAGACCTTTCATCCCTGGGACTTAAGCATTCCATAATCGGAAGCCTGTATCTCCATCACTCATCATCAGGGAAATGCAAATCAAAACCACAATGGGCTATCACTTCACACCTGTCAGAATGGCTAAAATAAAGAAAACAAGAAATAACAAGTGTTGATGAAGATGTGGGGTAAAAAGGAACCCTCATGAACTTTTGGTGGGAATGCAAACTGGCGCAGCCACTGTGGAAAACAGTATGGAGGTTCCTCAAAAAATTAAATGTAGAATTATCATATGATATAGTAATTCCACTCCTGGGTATTTACCCAAAGAAATAGAACTATACCACTTTCAAGTGGGGGGAATGACTGTCATTCTCACCTGAGCCTCTGGCAGTGATTTAAGCCCCCATACTAGGTGATTTACCCACTTCCCTTGATGTGAGAGGAGCATCCATACATTTTCCAAAAAAGAGTGAGTTTTAATAGGCTCATTACATGTGCCATTCACTGTCTAACTTATAATCCTTTAAATTTCCCCTAAGCATGACCTCAGATGTGGAGAACAGTTGTGTGTCCAGAGGGCAGTCAAGCAAGTATGATGGGTTTTCACTGATTTCTACATCTCTAGAAGGTCTGTTTCAAACGTCTTATCTGGAGAAGAATTACAACCTTTCAAGAAGTCAAAATCCTAAATGCTAATAAGATAGTTAAGATACTGAAAGATCATTTTGGCTCTAGTAGAGGAGAGAGAAATTAGCCTTTTTCCCAAAGTGAGGAGAAATAACAACAGTATATATTGGAAACAGAATTTTTGACATCACAAATCTCTCAGGAAGAGAGCCATTGGCTTTTGCTTTAGATCAAAAGGTGAAGAAGGGAGCCTGTTTCATATGAGTATTTTTGAGGTACACTTTCTTAAATATGACTTAGTCAACTTTTGTGCAGGATGAAACCAGCAAATAGCAAATCTGAACTAATGGACACCAGCTAAGTTTTTAAAGGAAATAAACTATGGAGAAGAAACAAAATGTAATGCTTTTTTTCAGCCTCAGGTGGATTGTATTGTTTAGATTAGGTAGCTGTCCTCTGCTGGTAAGAAGTTACATAACTGAGCATAAGTGCCTAAATTCTTACAGGAAACTTCCAAAGGCACTTAATTTGGGGCAATATGACTGCTTCCCTTGGAAGGGGCATAGTCAACGAGGGTATTAGGTAATCCAGCTCTGAGAGAGTCCACAAGCATCTAAAAGTTGGTAATTGCAAATGGAGAAGGACTTAGATACTTGAGATATTTTAATAGTGACCTTGAGTGCTCTTATACTGGCCACTTTTTATGTGTTTAGTACTTGCCTAATCTCTGTCAATTTCAGGGGCCCATCTGCAGGGCTCTGGTTGTACTTCCCCAGGTTGATTGTATTAGGGCTCTCTGGAGCTAAGGAAGGTTAAATGCAGTCATAAAGGTGGGCTCCAAATTGATAGCACGGTGGCCCTATATGAAGAGGAAGAGGAAGAGAGATCTCTTTCTCTGCACACATGTACACACAAACATGCACAGAAAGCCATGTGAGGACAAAGTAAGAAGATAGCTATGTGTGAACCCAAAAGAAAGCCCTTACCAGGAATTGAATTGGCCAATGCCTTGATCTTGGACTTCTAGCCTCCAGAACTAAGAGAAATAAATGCCTATAGTTTAAACCCTGTCTACGGTATTTTGTTCTGACGGACTCAGCACACTAACACACCCTAGCTTCCCAGACTTCGATGCACGCACAAATTGCCCAGGGACCTTGAGAGAGCACAAACTCCTGAGCTCCACTCCAGGATAATTTGCAGAGCCCAGTGACACTGATGCTGTGGATCCTCAGGCCACATCAGGATTAAGGCTCAACCTGAAGAGGTAAAAGTTAGCCACCTCCTATCTTGTGGGATGTGCCTATACCACAGGGACCTCTACCTCCCCAAGGTCTGTATCTCCATTAACACCCCTACCTCCAGGGAGACGTTTATCTCCTGTGATGGTTAGTCAACTTGGACCAGATTAAACATCACCCAGATTAAACATTATTTCTGAGTGTACCAAGGAAGTTTTTTTCCAAATGAGATTAGCATTCGAATCAGTGGATTTAAGAAACTAGATTGTTTTCCCCAAAGTAGGGGGCATCATGCAATCCAGTGAGGGCCTAAAGAGAACAAAAAGTTGGAGGAAGAAGGAATCTGCTCCTTTTGCCTCTCAGACTGGAATTGGGTTTCTTGTGTCTCTGGCTTGCAGATGTCAGATAGTGGGACTTCTCAGGCTCCATTATGTGAAACAACTTTGCATTATCTATCATCTATCTATCTATCTATCTATCTATCTATCTATCTATCTATCTATTGATACAGATATCCTATAGCTATTCCATATATCTACATCTACATCTAAATATCCTAGTGATTCTGTTTCTTGGGAACTCAGACTAAACATGCAGGTGATCACCTTCTAATGATTGCTGTGTTTTGTGAAGTTCCACATTACCTGTAACTCCTCCCTCTTTCTTTTTTTTTCTATTTCTTTCCTTCCTCTCTTTTTTTTATTTTTTATTTTTTATTTATGATAGTCACACACACACAGAGAGAGAGAGAGGCAGAGACACAGGCAGAGGGAGAAGCAGGCTCCATGTACCGGGAGCCCGACGTGGGATTCGATCCCGGGTCTCCAGGATCGCGCCCTGGGCCAAAGGCAGGCGCTAAACCGCTGCGCCACCCAGGGATCCCTTCCCTCCCTCTTTCTAAAATTGAATAGGCCAGTTGGTGCTTAGAGTCTGGCCCCAGGCCAGATCTAGAGCTGCCCTCCATGGGTGCTACCTATTTCCCTTCCCCCCTTCTTGACTGATCACTCTCATTCCTGTTGACCTCCCCTCCTGAAAGCTCTTTTTACAGCTAAAATAGCTTGTTTTCTAGCATCTACATTTTTGTTCAAGCTACTCCCAAAGTTAGAAATGCCTTCCCCATCCTCCTTATCTCTGCTTATTGCAACTGCATACATTCTTAATATGCAGCTTTGATGCCACTTCTATGAAGCACCCACTGATGTCACAAAGAAAATATATTGGCTTCCTCCTCTCAACTCCCATAACAAATTGCCTTCATGATAGACATGACATTTGTGACACACGTCATGGCTCTCCTTCTCACAAAGTATGTGTGGCTCCCCCAACAAACGTGAACTCTGGGTACAGAGATTCTGATGATTCCATCAAGGTTTAGCATGACATCCTACACACAGAAAAATACTTTGTTAGAGGGACTCCTGGAGTTGGGGATGGAGGGAATAGGAGGATGGAGGGAGGGATGGAGGGATGGAAAGATGGACAGAGTAATGGATGGAGACATGGTCAAAACAAGCAAGTAAAAAAGTTATACTTTAGGCTTTGCAGGGGTCATGAATGCTGTTCACCACAGGCCTCAGGTTTTCTATCTTCTGAGCACCTAGAAGATATGCTTTTCTTGGTCCCTTGTGGTTGGCAGTGGCAGAAGGAGATTAGTAGGTGACTAGATGTGGCCAATGAGTTGTGAGCAAAAGTAACATGTATGGCTTCCAGGTGGGACTATCTACTTGCTAGGATGAAACCACTGAGAACACATTTGCCCAATGACATTGTGAGAGGCAACTCTGAGACAGTGCCTGCTTCATTGTCTGGGAGCTTGAGAAACCCCCACTACAATAGCAGGCCCCCATATCCTCCCTACTGTGTGTATGAGAAATCAAGAATTCTGTGGTAAGCTGCTGAGAATTGCAGGCTGCTTACTAGGGCATAACCCCTCTATACTCACTGGTATGGGCCCCCAGGCCTCTCATCCACCCTGCTTGTTTCTATCTCTTGGTTAACCCTTCCAGCCATAAGCACGTCCCTTTCTTCCATCTCTTACCTTGTTGATGATCCCTCATCACCATTCTAGCTTTGTAACCTAACAGCACTGTCCCGTGTCTAAAGCTTTACATCTTATTTTCTGTTTACAGCTAATGACCTCTGGGCCCACAGCTCACAGCTGGGTAATCTGTGGGCCCCAACTCTGGGATTACCTCTAATTTGAATGTGCTACATATGGCTAATGTTCTCAAATGTTCATGCCAACTTTGGAACACTGGAGCTCAGGAGGAAAGGTCTTCCTGCAAGAGTCCTTGCTACATTTTATAGTTTAGAAGTAAAGCAAATGAACAAATCATAGAGAAAGAGAAAAAAAGTAATGGAGTGTTTTTTTTTTCAGAAAGGAAAATAAATCTTTGGAGGAAGAGATTTTGAGGGGTGGAGGACACTGGGTTAGTTGGCTCATTTTGTTCTAGTAAAGAAGACCCAAGGCTTCTTCTTTTTTTTTTCTTTTTCTTTTTTAACTAGTGAAAGGTAGTGAAGGAAGAAAGAAATGAATATCTTTAAAAATGCTACTTTCATATCTGTTAGTTATAAATGTGAAATTTACAGGGCTCAATGCAAAATGAAAATGTGGACTCCCTTTTTCAAAAATTACTAAGAATGTCCAAACAGTCTTTTTGATGGCTAAGTAATATTCCATTATATATGTATATATTATATATATAATATATATCCCAATATAAACCAATTGGTGTGTGTGTGTGTATATATATATATATATATATATATATATATATATCCCCCAATATTATATATATAAATATCCCACATCTTTATTCATTCATCTGTCAATGGACATGGACATCTGGGTTCTTTTCATATTTTGGCTATGGTGGACTTGCCATTTGCAACAACATGGATGGGACTAGAGGGTATTATTGCTAAGTGAAATTTAGTCAGAGAAAGACAAATACCATATGATTTTACACAAATGTGAAATTTAAGAAACAAAACAGATAGAATTTAAGAAATAAAACATAGGCAGGAAAAATAAAACAAGATAAAAACAGAGAAGGAGGCAAACCGTGAGGTGCTGAAGTCTAGGAAACAAACTGAGGGTTGCTGGAGGAGAGGGGGGTGGGGGATGGGGTAACTGGGGGACAGGCATGAAGGAGGGTATGTGATATAATGAGCACTGGATGTTATATGCAACTAATGAATCACTAAATTCTACCTCTGAAACCAATAATACATTATATGTTAGCTAAATTGATTTAACTAAAAAAATAAAATAAAACATAAAAAGATAAAAGCCTTAGACCTATTCTGTACAATATAGTAAATACCACTAGCCACTTGAGGCTCCTAAGCAATTTAAATACAGCTACTTCAAATGAAGATGTGCCGTAAGTATAAAATACATGTCAAATTTTAAAGAATTAGGACCTCCAAAATATAAAATATCTCTGAAATAATGTTATTTCCGATTGCATATTTAAAAGACAGTATTTGGAATATATTGAGTTAAATGATATATATTTTTGCCTATTTACTTTTTTTTTTATATCACTACTGGAAGTGTTTAAATTACATACGTGATTCACTTTGTGTTTCTTTTGGATAGCGTTGCCCTAGAACATGAATGATATTATGGAGTCACTGCACGACTCTTACTTGTGAGAAAACATAGATCTTTATTAAGTTGCTGTCAGATTATCAGTTTCTTGCAACCAAAAGCATTCCTGGCATTATACAAGAATCCTGAAAGTGGAGTTTCAGGATGGGTGTATATTTAAGAACTCCGTTTAACTCTGGGGGAGCCAAGAACAGAGATCTCAAAGTCGAGTGTATGCTGAGGGGGTGTAGAAGCTCCTGACAGCCTCATGGAGTAGCAATCATAGAGAAAAGAAAAACATCTACATATGTGACCCTGGATCTCCATGGTCCCCAGATTGCTATTGCTATGCAAGAGTATCCAAAACCTTCCCAGAGCCCAAATGGTGCTCAAACGTAAGCTGAGAGAGGAAAGGAACTTCCTGGGCTATAAGATCATCCTTCAGCCCAGACAAAAAAAATGACTACAATGAAAGATCTGACACGGACCTGCTGTACTCCAGGAGTGTTGAGGATGAGGCCCCATCTCTAAAGAGGGGAAACTAGCTGGAGTCAAGTCAGGGCCTTAAGGCCAGCGTGTAGGCAGGGAGACCTCTGATGTAGAATGTCATGCACAAGATGAAAAAGTGGACATCCCCTTTGCACTGCTGCCAAAGTGGCATTTACACAAGCTTCAGCTAAATTCATTTAAAAAGCAGGTCATTAGACTGATGTGACTTTAAAGCCATGATGTACCTACAGAAGCAAACCAGAATCTGAGCCTGAAAATGTGCCAAGGTTACAAAATCAAAATGCTAAGGGCAATCAAACACAAACAGCCATCCGGACTTTAAGCTGCGGTCAAATGACTTCCTTTCTTTGCTTCTGCACCTTCTCTATATATGGCTTTCCCCTGGTTCCTTGTGCACAGAGCACTCCTAACCACTTCTGGTTTGGCACTGCCCCCATTGGAATCAATTTTTGCTCAAATAAACTCTTAAAATGTTTTTTAAAATTAATTTCATTTAATTAAAAAAAAAAAAGAGGGATCCCTGGGTGGCGCAGTGGTTTGGCACCTGCCTTTGGCCCAGGGCGCGATCCTGGAGACCCGGGATCAAATCCCACATCGGGCTCCCGGTGCATGGAGCCTGCTTCTCCCTCTGCCTGTGTCTCTGCCTCTCTCTCTCTCTCACTGTGTGCCTATCATAAATAAATAAAAATTTAAAAAATATATTTAAAAAAAAAAGAATTTCCAAACAGTGACAGCAAAGCTTTGACTCAAGCACGAGACCTTTCAGGGCTCTGGGCACTTCCCTTGCATTTAAACACCAGCCCTGCCTATAACAGAGAAGCCTTGCAAGACTCTAGAATACCTCTGACTCTCGCACACTTTGTTCCTGTATTATAGTCCATAACCACGGAGAGTGTGGAGTAGACCAGCATCTCTGGAGGAGAAAGGGATGCTGCAAAGAAAATGAGGAATCCTCCAGCCCATCAGCCACCATTCCTTGTCATCCCATTCATGCCTTGCAGTGTCACAGAGAAGGCCTGCAGTGACAGGCGTCCACGCAGGCAGCAGAGGGAGGGACCTCTCAGGGGTCCACCTCGCAGTTCCCATCTGGGACATGCATTGCAACCCTGTCTACCCCAGAACACACAGCTAAAGGAAAGCAGGAAATAAATGTACCTCTGTGCCCAAATGGATTCTCCTTTCCATGCTGAGACAACACGGTGGGGGATTGGGTGGGGAGGCCATTCCTATACGGTACGCAGCCGTAGTGCTCTAATACCCCGCATCTTTTATCACATGGGCAGCAGCCGAATAGCTGTAATAATTCACAACCGTGCTGCCATTGGCTATTCTCTGCTTAATCATTTTCTTAAGACCTTGTGCCTGTTTTGCATCTCATTTTTCATGATGCAGACCCAAGAGGTCTCAGAGATAAATTCCAAAGGGATGGGGGGGGGGCTGCAGGAAAGCTGCTGGAGGTGTGCTCTGTCAAAGCTCGACAAGCAGGAGCCTGGGCTACCAAGGAGCACCTGGAGGTAGGTGCCTTGCTCAGGTGGGGGTGCCCTTAGGTGGGAAAAGCCAGGCAGGGAAGCCCCATAGTCAGCAGACATGTGGTTTGTAACAAGCCTCATTTTCCCCCAGCAGCCGGCAGTGGGGTGGATGAAGGCAGGGTCATAAAAAGCAAGAAAGCTCAGCGCTGTCATAATTTGCATGCAGAAGTGCTTGAAATTCTGTCCTGGCAATTATTTAACAAAACAGTGCTCATTTCTGCTAATTGCTAGCTTGACCTCCCGAGAGTGCAGCCCAGAGGAAGGAAGAGAGAAAGAGGGCTACTTCTTTCCATGGGCTCCCTTGAACCCACTCCCTTCCCGCCGCTGCAAAAGGCACTGTGTTGTCTTGACAATGGCCGAGCTGCATGGAATAGCTGAGAGAAAATCAACAAAGGGTTGCTCCAGCGACTTTCAGCGCGATTTATTGGCGCCGTGTCTTGCGGCTGCTGCCGCCTGTCGGGCTAATGACACATGATGGGTGATTAAAGTGCACGTCCTTGAATCAAAGCTGTGCCGTTGGTCAGAAAAGGCAGCAAACAGCCCTGGGAGTTTGCTCACCCCTCTGAGTGGGGGGACCATTAGGAAAAAAAAAAAAAAAAAGGCCTGCTATCCTAACAAGAGCGAGTCCTGTACCTGGAAACCTTCTCGGGTTTGCAGATTTACCTGAGCTCCTGGCCTGTGCATGAGAGAAAGGGAGGAGAGTCAGCCACAGCTTGCTGGGCATTAGCATGGCTTTGCAGACCCCCTCCTTTGCCTCCCCACCCCCGCAGAGAGGCCCCCAGGGGAGAGGGGACACAGGACAGGAGCAGGTAGGGAAATTTCCTGGGGGCCCGGCCGAAGCAGTGGCTGAAGCAGTGAAAGCAGTGTCCCCTTCTCTGTTTCCCTCCCTTTCAGGTTGGTGCTGCCAGGGAGGGTGGCTTGAACAGGTGGAGCTCATCACATCCCCTTTCCCTTCATTCCAGGGGTCAGTGAGTGAGGAAGTCATCTTCTGTAGGTCCCTCCGAGCCAGGTTAGGGAGCATCTAGTGAGCTGCAGGCTCTAAGCTTTGTGGTATTCTAAAACTGGACCAACCACTGAGGCTTTTTGCTGCCATGCTGGTGTAGCCAGGGGGAGGGACCAGGGCAGCGGGGGAAGGACAGTCTCCAGGTTCCTGATCCTTAAAGTCTCATCAAGAAGCATGTCCAGGGGGCTTGAGTGAGCATGAGCAAGGATCCCTGACCACTTCCCAAATGCCTAGCAAAGACAGGGATGGCCAAAACAGTGGCCCCAGCAGAACAGGACTCTGCAGTGGGTGACATGTCCTACTCAGGATGGAGCGGCAATGGAGTCAGCACAGAGGGAAAGCAGAACAGTGAGCAAGACAGTAAAGAACAGAATTAGAACGGGCCATACATTCATGGTATGTGGCCTGGACGAGCAAAGGTTCACATCTCAGCTCCTGAACTTCCTCTTGTGAGGAATCCCCAGGATGCTAGATTTTTCACACTAAAACTGAGAGTCCCAGGCAAACCAGGACGGTTACCCTAAATGTGACCTTGAGTCCATCTTTAACCTTGATGGACACCAGTTATATATCACCTGAATCATGGCAAATGCAGTGACCCAAAGTGCAGTGTTGTTGTGTATTAGCCTGTAAGTGTATTGTAAGTGTCTGGTGTGTTTCCTAGAGCAACACATGGGTTCAGTAATAGTATTATAAAAATAGTATTCATGATACTTCAATTAGAATAAGATGCCTCTAAAAGTAGTAAGCTCTCTGTCTGTCAATAGACACATACAAGCCAAGGCCAGATGAGACCCTTCCCGTGTTGCTGAAGGGAGTTGAAGCCTCATGTCGGACCAGGGGACCAGCTGAGGTCCCTTCCCTCTGGAGAGTCCAGGACTTCCAGGCAGGAAGTTCTGCAGTACTATGAACAAGGATATGTATGAATATTCCAAAAGGTTCAAGGATGTTGTTGGTGGTGGCAGCTGTTGCTCTGAAGTATGAGATGAGCAAGGTTTCCAGGCACAGGGTTAGATGGAAACACTCTTTGTAGCCTGGATGCTGGGGTTTAAGTTTAGGGAAGCACGGACTTGAGGTGATCATGACCCCTGACATGGGGAAACCAGTGGTTGTGTGAAGCCAGGAAAGAACAGAACCATCTCCTCCACAATGCATGTTGGAGATGGGATGGGGGCAAGCAGCTCCAGGAAATGGGGGGCCTTGAGGTCTATTGTCTGCTGTGGTGAGTGAGCCCCAGGATGGTCTTGGCTGGTGCTCAAGAGATTCCTATACCTCTGGAGGCTGCATCCAGGGACTGTCCTCTGGGAGACAGACTGTGCTGGACCAGGCCACTTGAGTGAGAGGCCCTCATGCCAAACTGGGTCTCAGTTGGGAAGAAAGGTTTTGAATAAATGCCATTGACTTTTAAGCCCAGTACATCATCATCATCATCGCCTTGTGCTGTTTTTGAAGAGGTTCTGCTCACAGTGACCTTGACTTCACAACCTTTGAATTTAAATCCAAGAGTGTTCATGTACTTGGCTGGGTCCTGCAGTTCCAGAGTTCGGGTGGATAGAACCCGTAGAAGCCTGGGGATTCATGGGCCCCGTGGCAAGCTTAATCCATGCAGCACCTTATAATATCTGCAAAATATTCCTGCAAGAGTAAGGAGTTTTACAGAGAAGTCAGGGGCATGGGTCAGGTGAGTGGGGAAAGGGGACAAAGGTGATTACATTGGAAGATGTCAGGGGGAGGGATGGGTAGGAATATGGTGCTGTGTGGTGAGCTGGGTACTGAAATTTTAGGTTAACTTGATGCATCTTCTGTTGTTTGCTTGAAATTATTTTATTTTTTTGTTTTTTTTTTGAAATTGTTTTAATATCCCATGTTCACAGTGGACATACGTGATGCTGTGTACACATGCCTGCTAACATAGTGCAAAATGCAGCTATTTTCCATTTCCTCCAGAAGGCTCAACCCTGAATTCCTGAATCCCCGGACAGCCTCGCTGCAGCCTCCTTTTATCTCCGTGGCTAATCAGTAAAAGGGCAACACTCACGTGAAGACACTGCTGAAGTGCCCTCGCCGGCCTGGTGACGGCCACCGTGCTGCGCTGGGTGCGGCTGACGTGCCCAGCCTCACTGCTAATGAGACTATTTGAAAGATTACTGACATGCCGTGTCCACAGAGGCTGCCAGAAGTTATTAGGTGCTGCTTCAATGAAGGGTTACAAGAGTACATCTAAGACCTAAATGGTGAAAGGGTGAGGGTGGGGCCATGGGCGCTGTTATCTGCCCCAATGTCTCTGAGACCTTCTCCTTCCAGGCACCCTTCCCTGCCCATCATGCCAGTTCCAGGGGCTGCCGGGGCCACTGAGCACCAGCTCGCTCTCCATCTCATGACATCCTGAAAGGCAGTACATTCTGGGCTCCCATGTCCTTGTTCTGGAGTGTGTGATCAGTGGAATATGTGCAGGCTGCCACGTTGTTGAGGCGGCTTGGAAATGGTATGAAGCCAAAACCAAACTGGCTGCCAAACACAGGTCCAAATAGACACAGGGCTAACATGTGATGGAGAGTGGACACGACTATGAACCGCATATCAGAAGAATGCTGAATGGCAGAAAAAAAATGATGGCCTCCAGTGACCCTGCCTCTAGTTAAGTCTGTGCATCACTACATGAGGAATAAGGTGTCCATAAAACAAAGAACTTTTAAATGCCCAAACAGTAACAAATAAATAGCTTTTCTTGCTGAACTTACATAACTTACAGTAATAGACTCCATCCAGTAAAATGCAACTGACTCGGGTTTTTTCGCATGCAAATCCTGCAGGTGGCAATTTTTCAGACTGCTTTGCTATGAAGAGCTATGTTGCCTGCATAAAACCTCAATGGAGAAGGATTTGCATTCAGTGCCTGTCAGCTGATGTTCATATCAAAGAAGTGAGAAACAGGATTTGACAGTGAAGAATGCCCTAAACTGACAACCACTGGCCAGCATTCCTATTGGAAGCATTTCTTTCTCATGATCCCTTTTCAATACCCCCATGGAATCCCTCCCTCTTGAGCATGGGCAGGGCCTGCTACTCTAACCAACAGAGCATGGCAAATGTCATGGGATGTTGCTTCTGTGCGTAGGTTACATGAGACTCTAACTTCCATCTTGTGACTCTCTTGCATGTTCTGGTAAAGCAAGCAGCCATGATGGAGACATCTTCATTGCAAGGAATGGAGGGCAGGCTCTGGCCAATAGCCAAGAAGGAACTGAGGTCCTCAGTCCAATATCTGGGGAGGAATGAATCCTGACACCAACTACATGAAGTTGGAAGTGGGGCCTTCCCTAGGTGAGCCTTCAGATGAGACCTCAGCCATGTCTCACATCTTGATTCCAGCCTTGAGAGACAAGACTCAGGTAAGCTGTGCCTGGACTCCTGACCCATGGACACTGGGAGATGATAAATGTGTATTGTTTCAAGTTGCTAAGTCTGGGATAATTTGTCACAAAGCCATAGAAATGAATATACACTTCTGTGCTGTAAGGTACGCATGGTGGGTCTCTGCTTTGGTGAGGCACAAAAGCTGTCAGGAGTCTACTCTTGCTTAGGACTGCCTGGGTGAGTCTATTGAACTCCTGGCTCAAGTTAGGAAGTTCATTTGCCCCCAGATGTAAACATCCCTGTCTCAAATCAGTTTCATCAGCAATGAATGATATGCTAGTATTTGATTCCTTTTCTTTTTCACATTTTTCAGATCTTAGGCAGGAAAAAGAGAAATACTTCTAAAGGGCCTCCTTTAAAACACTCTATTTGAATGTTGGGATCAGGGAAGATTTTTCTACCTTTTTTCTTATCATGCAAATTTCAAAAGATATGGGAACATATGTAATCATTATAATCAGAATTTTTTTTTTTTTTTACCTAAAGGGCCAGCTAGGTTGCCAAGAAAGAACAAGTGGGTGCTGAGAAGGACTTTTGCTATTACCTCAGATTTCATTTCTACGACTCAAGGTTGAGGATTAAGATGTCCTGTCCTTCAATTTTCAAAAGAATACCAGGACCAGATTCCCACTAAGGATTTACTAAACTTTGCTACTTACAACCATTACGTCAGGCCCCATTCTTTCCTACTGCAGAAAATAAAGTTGGGGGAGAGAGAGAAGAGAAAACTGTCCTAAGTTATGAGAGAGTGCTATGGCTTGTATCACTTGCCCCCCTGCTCCGAATCCAATGGAAGGAACCTACAAGAGAGACTCAGAGGCTGGGAGTGCCAAACCAGTGGGAGAAGGCAATTCATACTCCCCAGGTGCTCCTTTCTTCCCCATTCTGCCATATGTGAGTTTATGCTAATGAGGTGACCCCTGGTGAGCTCTCAGGTAGCTTGAGGTAGAGACTGGCCATGCCAGAAGGACAGAGTGTAATTAGAGGGTTCAAACTCTCACCCCCTGACTCCCAAGGAAGAGAGGGCTGGAGATTGAGTTCCATCATGCTCTGACCAATCATGCCTCAGCAATGGAACTTATTTAAAAATCCTTAACAGCAAGGCTTGGAGAACTTCCTGGTTTTGAACACCTCAATGTACTGGGATGGTGATGTGCCTCAGCTCTACAGGGAGAGAAGCTCCTGCACTTAGGACTCCTCAATCTTGTCTATGTACTCATTCACCTGGCTGTTCATTCCCATCCTTTTCAATAAAACAGTAATTTTTAAGCACAGCGCTTTTGTGAGTTCTGTGAGTCATTCCAGAGAACTCCTGAAATGGAGCAGGTTAGTCATAGGAAACCCCTAATTTGTAGCTGGCCATGCAAAAGTATGTGGCCTGGGGACTACACTTAGTGCTGGTATCTGAAGCTAGGACAGTGAAGGACTGAGTCCTTTAATTTCTGGGATCAGACACTAACTGTGGGTAGTTAGCATTAGAATAGAATTATAGGACACCCAATTGGTGTCAGAGAAAGGTATTGGAATGTAGGCTACAGACTTTGATGGTCACCAGTCTAGATGTGGCTGTGAAGGTATTTCTTAGATGTGACTGACATTGAAATCCATGGTCTTTGAGTGAGTCAGATTTTCCTCCATAATGTGGGTGGGCCTCACCCAGTCAGTTAAAAACCTTCAGAGGGAAAAGATTGGGTTTTCTGCAGGAAGAAAGGATATTGCCCCGGGGAACCTTCAAACTTGAGCTACAACATCGACTCTCCCCTGGACCTCCAACCTGCCCTGCAGATTTTGGACTTGCCAGTCCCCATGATTGAGTGAGCCTGCTCCTAAGGTAAATCTCTCTATCCATGTATCTATTCCATTGGTTCTGTTTCCCTGGAGGCCCCTGACTGATACAGACTTTGAAGCAGGTGGCCTGGATGCTCAGGAAGGATTGTATTTCCACACACATGCCTTGCAGTGCTTACAACCTAAACATCTCCCCCCCACACACACAAAATCATGTATCTTAATGTGCCACGGAAACTCCATATTGTTTACTACGAGTTGGAACTGAGAATGTTCTCTCTATGAATACTCAGGGTCTGCTGCCTTTTAATTTGACAATACCCAGTTTTAAAAATTCAAGTCAGAAATATCTACTGGATACCTACCGTCTTTGTTCTCTCTGGCCACCATAACAAATTACCAAAAACTAGACTGGGGTTGGATCACACAATGGGGCACCACTGCCCAGCCAAGTTGACATGTAACATTAATTATCAAAGTCCACCCCTTGTCAATGGCACTCACACACATTCCTTAAACCATACTTCATCCCCAAATAAAGGTGACAGCAAGGTCATACTTTCATCTAACATGGTGCAACTATCCTGTGTAAGAACAAGAACACTAGTCTCTCCTCTAAAAGATAATGCCAAGACCCTGGAGGATGTTCACTCTTCTCTTTGCTATCCCATAGATGACACACTATGATATCAACTCAATGCATCATATGTCGTATGATGAGGAAGAGAGGGAAGAAAACAAAGGTAATTGCTGTGTGTAGACGAGTAGAAATGTGTATATATGTGCTCTGTGTGTGCATGTGCACATGTACCAAACCCACTGCCTGGCCCCTGCCTCTCCTGGGGAGATGAGCCTGCATGAACCAAAGGAACTCATTAGATAACACTTAACACAGTAACACCCATACCCTGTGAGGTAATTATTACAGCAGTTTTTATAGCTGTAGGCATGTGGGAGAGGCAGGTTCATAGGAAGTGTCAGGAAGTAATCCTGGGAACATTCAGGAAGCATAAATTTTCTTAATGGTCATATATGTCCCCAACATGGCTAAGGCAACATGGCATTGGTGGCATGGTGTGATGATGGTGACAACAAGGGGGTACTTACTAAAGCATTTTAAAGTCAGAGAATGCCTCATTCTCCTCTTTCTCTTCACAGAGGGATGAGTCCACCTCTTAGAGCTGATCAGTAGGCTTTACCTCAAAGTGCCTTCCCTCCCCTCTCCTGCTCAGAATGAAAGGCTACAGACTCAGAATGCAAGTCACTTTCTGGAGACTCTGTTTCCATTTCCCAGCAAGGGCCTTTTCTGTATCATATCTATAAATGAGCCACAGAAGATGAGGCATTTGTGCTGCATGTCTGGGGGAAATACTGTTCTCTAGTAGCACTCAACAGTATGCAAAATGTGCAGAAAACCTGAAAACACATATTCTGAAACTCCCCCCAAGGGTCTTCCAAGCTCTGGCTTCAGCTCCCCTGCTCCCTCTCTCCTGCACCCTTCCTGCTGCAAGGAGTGGTGAGAACCTACCACCTAGGGCCTGGAGTAGGTAATTCTCAAAGGACCTGAACCCATGAAGTTGTTTCCATGCTGAATGTCCGCTAAGAGATAAATTGAGCCACACAGTGAATCAGGACGCACCATTAGAAGGAATAAACAGGAGCTATGTGTAGTTATCTAGAAAGACAACTGGGATATGTTATTGACTTAAAAAATTGAATCAACCAACATATGTTGTATGCTTTAATTTTTTTTCAAAGAGGAAGCTGACACATACAGATGCACCCACTAGAAGAAAGAGCAGAAGAGGCTGTGCCACTAACCCAGACTGCAATGTCATATCCTTGATGCTCTGTTGTAAGGGCTTTGTCCCCTCTCTGCTGAACTCTGTTCTTTCCACCAGCAGCATCACTGAAAGGACACACCAAGTTCTCTCCCACCTCAGGGCCTTTGCACTGGCTGTGCCTTTTTCCCAGAATATACACAACTTCTTCCCTACTCACTAAAGACACCACTCTGAGCAAATACAGAAGCTAAGTAATAAAAAGCAGGAAGCACGATGTGGACTTCTCAGCACAGACCAGATCCCACAGCACTGCCCAGCAATGAGAATCAGGGTGCCTCTGGCTCCTAAGCTAAGGGTTCTCTCTATTTCCTTAAGGATAAGACTCAAATTAGAATTAGATGAATACTATTTACCTTAGAGTTCTCTTTGGAGAGAATAAGAGTACAGAGACAGCTATTCTCAACCAATGCATCTGAGTCTGCACGTGTATAAGTTACTTACGGTCCTTTGGTGTATAACCTACAACACTGATAATTACAGTCATGCTCTGGGGCCCAGAATGAGCTAAAAATCAGGTGACCTTTTCTGATGAGGTGATTCCTTTTGACCTGTGTGTATATGGGCTGTACTCCTCCAAAATGGGCCTTAATGTCAGTAGGCAGATGCACACACGTGGATACCTAACTTGCAGTGTTAGAAACAATCGGCTAGGCATGTGGGAATTTAAATGAATAGGTGGGGGAAATAGTATATTCAAAGACCCACTGCCAACCTGGCTCCATATTGCTGCTGCAGCCCTAGCTGGAACTACAAAGAGCAGATGGCTGGTCACTGCCCTTGTGGTCATGGGCATCCTGCCATGACATACCATTGCATTACAAGCATTCATCAGCAAACTCTTCTCTAGGGCTGTTGTCTTTGGATGCGTCCTAACATGAGTAGTTCAGATTGCCCCTGCAGAGAGTCAAACCTGGAGTCCTCAAGAGAAAAGTGAGCATCACAGCCCAGACACCATACTCCACGTAGAATAAATTATCAGAGGGAAGTCTTCAAGCCTCACCTTTCTGCAAGCTCATTTCCATGCACCTGTTCACAAGGTCCATGGCAGATCAGATGATTCCTGAGCTCGTTGCAGCTGAGCTTGCAAAAAAAAACTGGCCCGTGGCTCTTGAGGACATTTATCTGTAGCTGCTTTCCTTTAGGTGTACTTAAACAAAGCTACCCATTACCTTCTGAGTCCTTTTTGAGATTAATTACATTAAAACCAATGAAGTGATAGCAATGAGGAAGAAAAATGAGGAAGAGAAAAGCAGCCCCTGATGTCCAGGAGCTGGCTAGGAACTCCCAGGTGGGCCTTAGTGTTCTCTTCTTAAGAGTAACAATTTCACAAAATATTGACATCAGACCAAACCACTCTGTGGCTGAGGTGGATCAAGCTAAACCACACCCACTCTATTGTGTCTGAACACAGTCGATAGCATGAATTATGTAGAAATAAACCAAGACATGGCTAAACATCCACTACCCTGATGAATATGAGTGGCTGCTACATCTTTACTAAGCTTTGGCCTGGTTTCATCCCTCCCCCACTTAGAGATAAGATTCATTAAAATATCTAATCATAGAACTACCCCTACTGCCCACAGCAACCAGTCTAGAGCCAAACTCTGCTTCCCTGACCCTTTGCCCAAATCACCTAACAGAGACCCAGACATATGATACATCCTTTCTGGTACTTTCTTTCTTATGGAGACACCCCACTGGTGCCCTCTGCTGTGCATCCTCCCTTATGTCAAGAATAAACCCAACATGTTCCACTACCTGTGGCTGGTTGGCTATGGCTGCAGGGCATTGATAGAAAGGAGGTGGGAGTGCAGAGGTTTGGGAATCTAGATCAGATGCTTGACCGATTCCCTAGCACCTGGCAGGAACTCAGCAAATGTTTGCTAAATGAATGAAAGCAATGACTTTAACTATACAAATAATAGGGGAAGGCTAAATAGTGCTTTAAATAAGCAATAGCTTTAACTCTACAAATAATAGGGGAAGGATATATCTATCATATGGACTTCAAAATTTTGTGGGTAAAAATATTAAAGTATGTCTTGGTCCCAAATGGAAAAAAAATTGTGCACCTCCAGTAAGGGACCTACAACCAGAGAGAAGGAAGGGAAGTTTCATATTTCTTTCTTGGGAGGCCTCAACATTAAACAGATGTGGGTTCCCCACCCCACGGAAGAATGCACATGAGAGCAGAACAAAGACAATTTCAAGTAATGGCAAAGGGAGAGAGCTGCAGGTGGAGGGGTCAGAGAGAAACAGGGCTTGTGCTGTCACACATTTAAAATATTATTAAGATACAATTATGTAACCATACAACGTGGATATGGGCATAAAAAAAAACAGAGCTACAGGTGCCTGGGTAGTGCAGTCAGTTGAGCATTTGACTCTTGGTTTGGCTCAGGTCATGATCTCAGGGTCCTTAGATTGAACCCCCTGTTGGGCTCTGGGCTCAGTGTGGATTCTGCTTGAGATTTTCTCTCCCTCTGACCTTCCCACTCATGAACTCTTTCTTTAAAAAAAATAGATAAATCTTTATTTAAAACAACCACAAAAATCTATGTACACATATCAAACCATACATTTTAAAACATGAATTTCATGTATGTGAATTATACCTCAATAAAGGTATAATTTTAAAAAAAATGCCAGAATATCTAGCAACTTCTAATGGGCTGCTTAACAGTTGTTAAGAGTCTGGGTTTTGAACTTAGGCAAATTAGAAATTCAGCAAAGAAACAGAATATATGAAGAAAGGAGCTAAATAAAATCCTAGAACTGAAGAGTGCAGTAACTAGAATAAGGACTTCAGGGCATGGGCTTAATATGCACTGTAGAGAGCTGGAGAAGGGATCAGTAATGAAAAAAAAAAAAGATTTAAAAATAGGCACTCTGGGGGCACCTGCAGGGCTCAGTCAGTTAAGCACCCAACTCTTAGTTTCTTCTCAGGTTGTGGTCTCAGGGTCATGAAATCAAGCCCCGTGACGGGCTCAGCACAGAGTCTGCTTAAGATTCTCTCTCACCCTCTGTGCCTCCTCATCCTCCCTCACAATAAATAAATAAATCTTTTTTTTTAAATAAGCAATCTGGGGGATCCCTGGGTGGCTCAGCAGTTTGGCACCTGCTTTCAGCCCAGGGCATGATCCTGGAGTCCCGGGATCAAGTCCCACATTGGGCTCCCAGCATGGAGCCTGCTTCTCCCTCTGCCTGTGTCTCTGCCTCTCTCTCTGTATGTCTCTTAGAAATAAATAAATGAAATCTTTTAAAAAATAGGCAATCTGATGACAGAGGGAAAAGAATGAAGAAAAATTGTCTAAGTATCAGAAACCTTAGTGCTGGGGCAATATCAAGTAGACTAACATATGTGTCCTGGAATGGCAGCCAAGAGAGAACAAAACAACAACAAAAAATCACATGAAGAAGTAATAGTTGAAGACTTTTCAAAGATCCAAACAACTTCTCAATTCAAATCAACATAAATACAAAAGAAACAACATATAGGTGCATCACAGTCAAACTCTGAAATCCCAAGAGAAAGAAAAACTTAAAAGCATCCAGAGAAAAGGGACCCATCAAGTGTAGAGATGATAACCCTGGATGGACACTGATTCTTGGAAAACCAAAACACTACCCTGGTTCTCCAGTCAGGGGCTTCTATAAGTCAGGGGACAATGCATATTGGCTCAGGTCACGTTTACAGAGGACCTGGTGAGTCTTCAAATCCATTCTGTGGTTATTCCCGCAGTTCCAGAATGTGGCACTTGGTAACTGGTAAAATGGCCACATGGTTCTCAAGCCGTTGAGTGAGGGCTGTGATGACAGGAAAGGCCAAGTGGAAGCCAGGAGAACTGCCCCCAAAACAAAGCCACATTTCTGGAAGGACTGCAGAGATCAGTGCTTTGGGGAAATGGATGGTGGTGGAGGTGGAGACGGAGCACAGTAGGGAGCTAGTCACTGAGGAGGGTCCCATCAAGGAGCCCTGGGCTTCACCAGTTCAACATGGGGGCTGGAGGGATCCTTTCTAAGAGGCAGCCTTTCTAACCGCAGACCATGAGAAGCAGAATCCAAGTAAATCCTGGAGCCACAGGGGCAGATGCAATCCCCCCAGTCTCCTGGGACTGCCCCAAGACTGCCACCTGCTCTGCTGGCCGGCTCTCCTGCCTCCCTGAGCACCTCCCAATAAGTCAGATGTAATAGAAAGTTTGGAGTGTGTCAGAATTAGACAATACTCTTGTTTACAGCAAATTGCAGCTATCACTGTCCTAACACTTTTCCTCTACTCAAAATCCTCCAATGGTGTCCCATCGTAACTGAAATAAAGTTCAAAGGTTGACCATGGATCTAGCCCCTGCCTAGGTCTCTTGGCTTCATTGCGCACCTTGCGCTTCAAGCACATGGCCTCCTTGGGGCTCCTCAAACGTAATCGGTTTCTACCTGGAGCCTTTGCACTTGCTATTCCGTTTGCCTGGAATTCTCTCTCCAAGCATATGTTCACCTTATTTCCTCCCTTCATTCTGTTCTCTGCTGGGCATTATATTATATACCGATGCGCCTGCCGTTCTCTCTTTGGAAATGCATGATCCATGACAGTTAACCAATTCTGTCTTGTTCAATCAATACATTGTGTCTAGAACTATCCTGGATGCTAGCGGACTTCAGTGGATACTGCTGACTGGTGAGTGGACAGATACCACAATGGTAGCCTGAGGACTAAAGCGGGGGCCTCTAGGCAGTGGCCCCACAGACAGGAACCAGATAGGAATGCAAGCATCTCAGTAAGTGCCAGCGTGGAGGGTGACAGCTAACCAGACTCAGAACACTGATGCCAACACCCACAGAAGGCCGTGGGGGAGGAAGGTTCTTAAATCAACGGAGAAACCCTGAAATAGCTGAGATTACCCCTAAAAAGCAAAAAATAACTTTTCAGCTGCTGGGTAGAAGGGAGCCTTCAAGCAGAAGGAGGAGAAAGAAGAATCAAATAAGCAAAAGAAAAAAATACACTTTCTTTTTCTTGGAGGAGTGCCAACCATCCCAAGAAACATTTAAAAAAATTTTTTTAAATTTAAATTTAATTTGTCAACATATAGGATAATATCCAGTGCTCACCACATCATGGGCCCTCCTTAATGTCCATCATTCAGTTACTCCATATGCTATCTCCTCCCCTTCTGAAACCCTGTATTTGCTCCCCAGAGTCAGAAGTCTCACAGGGTTTTCTTCTCTAATTTTTCCCCACTCAGTTTCCCCCCCTTCTCTTATGGTCATCTGCACTATTTCTTATATTCCACATATGAGTGAAACCATATGATAATTGTCTTTCTTTGAATTATTTTAAAACTCATTCAAAACTTATTTCAAACTCAATAGCCTCCCATTCCATCCATGTCAATGCAAATGGTGGGTATTCACCCTTTCTGATGGCTGAGTAATATCCCATGGTATACATAGACCACATCTTCTTTATCCATTTATCTGTCAAAGGACATCTTCGCTCTTTCCACAGTTTGGCTATTGTGGACATTGCTGCAATGAACATTAGGGTGCAGGTGCCCCTTCCTTTCACTACATCTGTATCTTTGGGGTAAATACTCAGTAGCACAATTGCTGGGTCATAGGGTAGATCTATTTTTAACTTCTTGAAGAACCTCCATACTGTTTTCCAGAGTAGCTGCACCAGCTTGCATTCCCACCAACAGTGCATGAGGGTCCTTCTTTCTCCACATCCTCACCAACATTTGTTGTTTATTGCCTTGTTAATTTTAGCCGTTCTCACTGGTGTAAAGGAACATTTTTAAAAAATGCTGTTTGAATCTGTCATCCTTCCTCCACCAATCACTCCCTGCTCTGGGACACCAGACATTCCCCAGGCCTGCACATTGTCATTGACTCTCAAATGCCCTTCCTCTCACAGACCTGTACTACCCCCAGCCTAAAGCATCATGCTTTATGAATCTCTATAAGGGATGAAGGAGATTCTAATGGCTGAGTAATATTCCATTGTATACATATACCATATCTTCTTTATCCATTCACCATGGATGGAACTGGAGGGTATTATGCTGAGTGAAATAAGTCAATTGGAGAAGGACAAACATTATATGGTCTCATTCATTTGGGGAATATAAAAAATAGTGAAAGGGAATAAAGAGGAAAGGAGAAAAAATGAGTGGGAAATATCAGAAAGGGAGGCAGAACATGAGAGACTCCTAACTTTGGGAAATGAACAAGGGATGGTAGAAAGGGAGGTGGGCGGGAGGTAGGGGCGACTGGGTGATGGGCACTGAGGGGGGCACTTGATGGGATGAGCACTGGGTGTTATGCTATATGTTGGCAAATGGAACTCCAATAAAAAAAAGACTTAAATAAAAAGAAAAAGAGAGAGATGAAGGAGATTGAAACCGGAGTTGGCAACAAATTACAGCTGCTCAATTCATCTTCCCATTTTACAAATTCCTTATTAAACTCAAAGAATCTTCAGCTCATAGAACTTCAGGTTCATTTATTATTTTTTTCAGGTTCATTTAAGAAGTAAAATGCAAATGTTTATGTGGAATACAAGATGCTCTACCTGGAAGGAGCCACCATCCACCATCAGAATTATAGCCATGGAGGGTCTTCCATTGGCTAACAGTTGCCCCCCCACACCATGTTTCCATTTTTACATTCCCATTATTCTTCCCATCCTCTGCTTTTGCACCCAGACATTCCCATGAAAACTGTAGATATGTTTGACAGCTGGACTCCAGAGGTGAAGAGTGGGGGATATAAGTGTGGTCATATGTGTTAGAATAAATTGGAGTGGAGGCTGGTATATGCTAAAGCCATGAAAATGTGTCATCTGGGTGTTTTTGAATCAGGGACACCTCATATTCTATCACAGACACTAATTTGTCTTGTTTGGGGTTAGTCATAGACTGTAACTCAGAAATGATGATGATGATTGTAACAACAGTACTGACATCAACTACAACAGGGGCCACCATTGCTCTACATCAACCGGATGTCAGGAATTTTGCTGAGCACATCAGTGATGGCTCATGTTAGCCTAATAGCAACCTCATGAGTGAGGTATTTTCACTGTCTCTAGTCTACAGAGGCCTGGTGAGAGGATAAGTTGCTTGCTCTGGGTAACACAGCCGGGAAGGGATAGAGCCCAGGCATTGTGAGTCTGGAGCCTGACTGCGACCTGAGTTACATCATTTTCACTCATTTATGTCACATGTGGCATAGGACTGTAGTAAGAGTGCGATCATGAAGGGAAGGTAGTGCAATATCAAAACCTAGTCTTCAACAGAGCCCAGTCTGCTGCCTGATTTATGGTTATTTACCACTCCTTATCCCCTTGTATCCTCTCATTTCGTGCCTGATTTCTTCCAGTCCAGTGCTCTGGTGGGTGGGGCAGGTGGGTTACAAGGAAAACACAACAAGGACATCCAGGGTGTGATTTTCCAGAACAGTAGTTCTTGGCCTTCTTTGCATCATAGATCCCTTTGAGGATATCATGATGGCCAGTATTTTCTCTCAGAGAAAAAATATATTTTTGCACATGATATCAAGAACTCTCATGGGATAGCCACAGCCTACAGGAGCCCATGAGTCAAAGCTTGATCCAGAAGCTCCTGAATTAAAATATCAGGGAAAATAGCATTGGTGTAAGACTCACTCCATTATCTTGGTAGTTTAGGAAATAAAACAATTTCAGTTTAGTAATGCTCATATTCAAACTCTCCTTCCCCCTCTGTGTAAGAGCAAAACAGACAAAACCAACCTTCATCTTGTTCTTAGAGGAAAGGGTATCCTGTAAGAGGGACCATGAGGAGACCAAAAAGCCTCTGTGGGTCTGATTAAGGCCATCAAAGCTTCATGGAGCAGCAGCATGGGTCTGTGCTCCTTCCTTCTAGGTGTCTCACAGAACAGCCACCAGGACTAGAGGAGATTTTTATTGAGATAACTAGGTGTGGAGTAAAGGTTTGTGGGTCTCAGGAGCAGAGTATGAAGGCAGGAAGTCCTGACGGTTGAATTGAATATCTAGGGGTAGATTCTCAAAGGTGGTGGTAGATTGACAGATGCCATCTCCAACATATTCTCCCTGGAAATGGCAAGACTTGAGTGGCCTGAGATTCCATCCCATCACCAACAACTGTCCAGAAATGGCCAAGGTCCTGGGGCCTGACCAAAGCTGACAAGGCCTGTGTGCCTGAATCCTGGCTGCAAAGAGAGGTGGGCCTGGCACCCAGGGACCTGCCCAGGATGAGCCTGACTGAGGGAGGCCCGGAGACCACGGCCCCACTGGATCCTGTGGGTTGGTTCTGGGAGGCAGGGGTGTTCACTGGATTCTGAGAGTACCACCTCTCCAGGGACATTCCTACTCCTGTTTGATAAGGGGTGCTCTTTTCATACTGTATGCAGTGACAGAAGAGGAGCTGCCTATGCACTGGGGCCTCTGATCCATTTGGAATTCAGTGTTCCTGGGAGCACACAGGCCTGGAGGCAGAAGGCTGTGAGGGGAGGGTGTAATTTTGGCACCTGGGAGAAACATTAGGGATGACAGCTCATCGTTTGAGAGACCTAGCGGTTAAGGGCAGCTCTTTTCTTATCACAATGACCAGATGCCCCAGAACCCCCATGGTCTGGGTATGGAGGGAAGAGGCTCTGTAGCCCCTGGTGGCCCTGGGGAGGGGGCTGCAGTGTTGTCCCAGAGGCCAAATAAGATAAAAAATAGAGCTTGGTCTCTGTCTTTTCTGCCAAAGTCTTTAACAACCTCTGAGGTTTTGAGTCTCTATTCCAGGGATGAGTTTTGGTAAAAGCTAAACTACAATTGAGATAATATTCATATATGAGTGAAATCATATGGTAATTGTCTTTCTCTGATTGATTTATTTCACTTAGCATAACACTCTCCAGTTCCATCCATGTCAATGCAAATGGTAGGTATTCATCCTTTCTGATGGCTGAGGAATATTCTATCATATGAAGAATCAGAAGCAGCAAGACCAACAAAATCAAAAGGATTTGCTCTGGTTATTTTCCTATCCCACTGATTGCTGCCCCTGATCACTCATCCCAACTTGATTGCCTCAGTCTGCCCACAGACTCCTCACATCTGATTTTGAAGAGGTGTGTGTGTGTGTGTGTGTGTGTGTGTGTTGGGAGACTTCACTGTCCAATCGCTCTACTATTGCAAGAGGCTCAGCCCACAATAGATGGTTCCCTGCATCTCCAGTGAGCCCCCAACAGCATGCCCAGTTGAGAGAGTTCAGGTCTTTAAAATGTGTATAAAACCCAGCACCAGCCATCCTGGGAATCCAGATCCCTCACCTGAGAACCTGCATTCATTTCCTGACATCACTTAATCAGGCAAAGTTCTCTCCTATTAAATTCAGAAATATTTGCTGCCCACTTTTTTATATGACTTACAGAAATGAGAGAATTATCATATTTTTATTTAAAGCCACGAAATTTCCTTTCTATCAAAATATTTTTCTTTCAGTTTGAAATATCTATCTATCTATCTATCTATCTATCTATCTATCTATCTATCTATCTATCATGGATTTGTAAACAAGTGGAGTTAGGAAAAAGATGCTGGCTGTCTGAGTTTCCGAAGGCGCCACTCCCATGGATCAATATCACATGGACAGTGAAACTACTTCCCCCTGGATCTTGGAAGTCATATTTCCTCTTCTTTCTTCTGACCCTACAAACTTTTTAATTTTCTCCTTCAGAGTGATTTTTTGGAAATACTCCAGCACACACCACCATCAGCACCTTTGATTTCTTTTTCTCTCCAAACAACGGGATCACCTATTATTTGTATGTACTGGAATAGACACATATACAGAGTGCTTTCCGTTTTATGGTGAATCTTCACAGATTTTGTCCCATTTAATTTTCTTCCCCCGAGGAAGGTGTGATTCTTCCTATTTTGCAGGTTCAGAGAAGTAAAGCATTTTGTCCCAGATCGCTAATGAGAAGTGGAAAACCAGAAGAACCAGGCTGCTGTGGGGTGCAACCCCAGGAGTCTTTTCACCAAACCCTGGGCTCCCTGTTGATTATACTGTGCTTCATTCTTTACCCCCATGTCCATCTCACATAGGCTTTGATGAATTTACTATTTTTGACCCAGAACTTAGGGTTCCCTGCTTTTCCCCAATGGGGTTTTCAGTTAGGGGCTACTGCGTGAGGGTAGTCAAAATAGTGATTACCACCTCAAAGTAGACTTGCTACCAGTTTTATGTAATAAATTCCAACAATACTGAGAAATTCTTTAGTGTTTGAAAGATTGTAATCAACTGTTTGGGGAAAAGGGGGGAGGAAACTTTGTCTTTTATTTAGTGATCCCATGCAATGGTTTTCCCGGGGGTTGGCCAGTGGTGTCCCTTGGAATAGATAGTTTTAGTTCATTTGGGATGATTTTTCCATGTTTATAGAGAATTCTGTGTGTGTGTGTGTGTTCATGAGTGTGGGTATATGCCATATTTAGGGCCTTATTAAGAGATTAAAATAAAGGGTGCCTGCGTGGCTCATTGGTTAAGCATCTAACTCTTGATTTTGGCTCAGGTCATGATTTCAGGGTCGTGGGATCCAGCCCCTGCATCAGGCTCCATGCTGGGTGTGGACCCTACTTAAGATTCTCTCTCTCCCTCTCCCTCTCCCTCTGCTGTCACTCATTCTCTCTCTCTCTCAAAAAAAAAAAAAAGGAAGAGAGAGAGAGAAGAGAGATTGATTAAAATACAAGATAATGGGATGATGGTTCTTCCACTTCTTCTACCTGAAAGGCATCTGGGTTTGGTGTGTACACACTGTAAATTGACATGAGCATGTGGATGTGTGTCTGTGTTTTAGTGCGCCCCTTCTCTCATCTATAGACGTAACAATAAAACACTAAAGAAAGTGCCTGATGAAAGTCTGGTTACTGTCAGATGAGAAGAGCCCAGAACCTGCCTTGCTGTGGTACCAGGTATAATCTTGCTCCCATTCAGAGGGGCATTAAATCATCCGGGTATGCTCTATGCTTTAACTTCCTTCCTATTTTCTTAGTAAAATAGCTGTACACCAAGTAGGAGATCTCCCATTACTATTTGTGCTGCCTCCATGCATCCACTTTAACCCATTTAATGGTCTGGTCGAACAAATACAGGCAAAAAAGCAAAGTCATTCCCCTGTTTACTGCTATTGTTTGAATGGTATCATTTGAGAGATAGACCTATTTACCATATATCTCCTGTCTTTGTGCTTCTATATCTCTGTCTCAAATCTTTTTTTTTCCCCAGAATTTAAATATTATGATTTTTTAAAAGGCTAAAAATACCAGGGATTTGACACTGAACTAATTGTAAAAGTACCAAGGGTTATTAAAAATTGGTAAAATTGACTCTTCTATAAATGCCCATCTCTGCTAATAGATGGTATGGTTTGAGGGAATCTAAAATTGGCCAACTCTAAGAACCATTTCCCTTTGATGTGTGCTCACTTTAACCATTTCCCTATCTAACTTCCTCCTCCATGTATGAGGTACAACATTCAGACAAAATTACCAACAGGTAAACAGCCTTGGAAGTTTTATTTTTATGTATGTAGGTACGTAGCTATTTTAAGTAGGGTCCATGCACAGAGTGGAGCCCAATACAGGGCTTGAACTCATGACCCTGAGATCAAGACCTAAGCTGAGAGAGTCAGATGCTTCACTGGTTGCACATCCACGTGCCCTGCCTTTTATTTTGGTTTCTTCTATCTGCTCTCTGTTCCCTCTCCCTCATGCTCCTGTATTTACCCTCAGGGACTGTACCTATTGAAATCCACTGTATCCTCTAGGACTGTGTTTTCACTCTTCAGTCTCTGCTCTTATACACAAACATAAATCACACATTTGTCTGTGCACCTTAGTGTTCTGTACTTTTTTCTAGTGGATTCTACTAGATAGGAGTTGTACACACTCATTCCTGATCATCCCACAAGAAAGGAAGTTCACTAAGGGCAGAGAGACATCTTTGTGGTCCCCCTCCATGCTCTACTAGTAGCACTAAGAGTGTGGGGAGAGGAAATATAGGGAAAGTCAGCTTCTGCACTTTTTTAAATTCCACCCACTTGTAAAGGATTTTTTCCCATGAAGCTTTCCTTAATCCCTTCAAAATGACAGTTCTATCTTCCTCTGAAAGGCACATCTATGGCACATATTATATTATTTTCCATTTTGCATTAATATTAGTAAGCTCTATATTCTTCCTTCTTATCTCCTCTTCCAAAACCTAAGCTCTTTCATTCATGAGGGTAAAGCCCATGGATGATGTTTTTACATCCTTTATAGGGCCTTGAATCTATTAGAGCACACCAAGGTACTTATGGAATGGAAGGATTTTTATAATTTTAAAATATATCAAAGTTACAAAAATATAATCAAATTTATAAATCAAATAAATTGGATTAAATATAATCAAATTAAAAAATAGATTTACTGGGGGAAAGATGGATCAATATTGGTTACCATTGGCTCTCACCTCTTGATTTCCCTTAATATTTCATTAATTTGTTATTCTTTAAATTACTATTTCAACTCTGGACTTAAATAGTATGATAATTTGTCTTTAGATTCTTGCAAATCAGTTCCTCCAGACTATAAAATTTAGAAGTCAAATTTATGAGCTGGATATCTATGAAACATATTTTAAACCAACCCTATTTCAGAACTATGATTTTTTTCATGATGTAAAAGTATAGCAGATAAATAGCTTGATGTTTTCATTGTTATGTTGGAAATAATGGATTAACTAGAATAAATCCTTAGTAAAATAGAATAGATACTAATCTTTGTGCAGCCAGCTTAAATCTCTCTCTCTCTCTCTCTCTCTTTCACACACACACACACACACACACACACACACACCTATACACACTGAGTTTCACTTTTAAATTCAATACCCCTAAAAAGTGAAATGGTAGAGGTCCTTTCCAGCCTATCAATAATACAATTAAAATAAAAAAGAGAAAGGTTGATCAAAGCCTTGTCAGGAAGAAATCACAATTTTTCCAACAAAATTATATACATGGACAAAGACAAGTCATTCACTGTAAACTAGATGCACAGCCATTTGCTAAAAAGCAGTACTCAGTAAAAGTTGGCCCACTCTATGTCCTTTCTTTGGTGGTTCAGTTCCCAACGTATAAAAATAATTTCATTATATGTTGCCCTCTCCTACAAAATGGGTAACATGGACCCTAGGTATAGAGTTACATATTTCTGTTTTATTGTAGTTATGTTTCTTTGGTAATAAGGTTTCCGGTTGCTTGATTTCATAAGGATCTTTAAAAGGAAACCTACGGACAAGCCAGCTTGCAAATAATAAAATGCATGGAAACAGACCTTGGGAAAGAGCACATTTGAGAACACATGTTAGGCTTTTCCACAATAAAAACAGAGCAGGAATACGGGTGCTAAAGGCAGAGGCCCACTCACCTGCTAGGTTGCCCAGAGCCTGTACCTGACCATAGGAACCAAAAGAGGAGGAGCACGTGGCCCCAGATATTGGGACACAAGGTCAGGCTATTGCAACTGGCTGGATTTTTGCCCTCACCTTCAGCTGTGTTCCTGGGAGAGCAAAACCTCAAACCTCAGCTATAGCGAACCAATGTTTTGTTTTGTTTTTAAACAAGTGTGTATGGAGACAATTGCAAGTTTAAGCACAAAAAGACCTATTTAGGTAAAACAAAGCATTCTTCTTCCTTACTTTTCACCGTGAGGTACATGGACTTGCTGACGTCCGCGCCCACATCGTTGCTGACCTTGCACAGGTAGTAGCCGCTGTCTTCCTCCACGACATGCTTGATCAACAAGGACCCGTTGCTCAGGACCTGAATTCGGCCATTGAGGGCAATTGGTTGGAACTGGGGAACCCCAGCACCTGGAGTACAATAGAAAGGAGGGAGAATTATGCAATGTGAGCAAATATGGGGAGACGGTGAGGTCAAGTTCACCAGACTAGTAAAGAGAAAGGAGGGGTATTTAGCAAACAGAGGGTTATCATGAGATCCACCAATTTTTTTTCCAATGTGGAAATTCCTGTTTACAGAGAAATACATTTACTTCAAATGTACTATTTCAAACCTGAGAGAAAGAGTAAGAGACCTTATAGGTAGTTTCTACATAAAAAGCCAAGTGTGATGAGTGTTAAGTAGCTGATAAATTATTCAAAGGCATCGCTGTGGAATGAGCACAGAAGCAGATGTCTCTCCTGAGACTAAATAGAAGCCTTGTGTCCTCAGGGAATTAATATGAATGTAAACAAGGAGTGCTCCAGGGACACAGCATTTGAAGACTTCACTTGCTGCACACACCTGAGTCTACAGGAGAATATAAGTATTGCAGGTTTCTCTTCTAAGCACAGGCATATATTTCAGTCTAGAAACGCATGCATGTTAATATCATTTAGAGTTATTTAAATAAATAAGTCAGGTCAGGCCATTAAGATAGCACAGATTTTAAACATCACTTTCCTCTGAGTATTGCACTCAAGGTGATAATTCTGTGGTCATACATGTGACATGACTCATAGGGGAGATTCTTATGAAACTAAATCTTTTAGAAATAATGAAAAGTAGGACTATGGTCTGGGAAGAGTTCAGGGAAGATGATGGTTTCAATTTACTTATTATGTTGCTTGCCCCTGTGTGAGGGGCATTGGGTGGTACTAGGAGGACATGATCCAAGCCTTGAAGAGCTCACAGAACCTCTCTATTTTGTGACCTGAGTGTGAGGATTTGGGGAGAGGGTGCAGGTCTGGGGACCAATTCTATCTTCCTGGAGAAAACCCATAACATGAGCCAGGCATGTACTCTAGAAATGGCATGCTGGTCTCTATGGCCCCAGATCCTGCATGGAAGCTAAGCACGTGCCTTATCACCATATTCCTCATGCAGGAAACTTAAGACTTCACATCTGGGGACAGAAGAAGGAGACACTTCCTCCTGCTGTCTCTACACCAAACTGACCACTTACCTATTGGTATGTCTCAGTTCACAGTGGCAGAGACTATGGCTGTGACTTCCTTTCCCTCATTTCTACACCAGGAACCCCAGCCCCAACAAAGAGTCAGGGGAATTTATAATGTATCAAGGGGACATTTTTTTTCACTAAATAAGGACAAGTAGAATCCCTATGACAGGTGGTTTCTATTAAAACAGAACTGCTACAGAGGACATATGAAAACTTGAATTAAAAAAAAAAAGAGTTCCACTACTGCTAAGTATAGAGAAAGACACAAAAGAATGTCACGTCCATTCTAACAACAAAGAAGAGAGCCTTTAATCTACAAAATCATTCTTTGAAGAACACAGAAAATTGAAGTCACTGGTGACTAGGTCAACTCAACTCTTGCAAAGAGTTAAAAGCCCTGCAAGGAGATGTGGAGTACATAAAAAATTCCATCTTTGGCATAAAACAGACAAGAAGTAAAGAACTGAAAATAAACATAACCTGCCACAATCTCTACTTTTCTTTCATGCACCAGTGCCAGAATTCAATAAAATATTAAGAGACACACAAAAAAAAAGCAAGAAAGAAGGACCAGAGAAAAAAGTATCAACAGAACTTTGGCATGGAGCTCTCAGGCAGGGACTTTATAATATAATAATTATGATTAACATCCATAAACAGGTGAAGGTTCAGAAAGAATCTTAAAACTATAAAAGAGGCAGAGTGATAAAAACAAACAAACAAAAAAACCCCACAATATTAGATGTGAAGAAATGCTTAAACAAGCTAATTGGGAAAAAATAATGAATTTGAAGCTAGGTGGATGGAAAACATACAAAGTTCAAGAAAAAGTGCAAAAGGGTGAAAAATACAAAATGGATTGTCCTGCAGTTCTGAAAGTATATCAAATGCTCTAACATTGAGAATTATAGTTTCAAAAAGAGAAGAAAGGAGCAAAAGAAAGAAAACTTGAAATACAGAGGACTTGAATACCACTATTAATCGATTTGACTTGACCGACATTTACAGAACTCTGCATCCCACAACAGCGTAATGCATACTGGTTTTGAGGGGACATTTGACACTTATCAAAATAGATGATATTGTTAGTCATAATACAAATCTCAGTAGATGTTATGAGATAAAAATAAAACATGTTATGTTCTACTTTCATAGCAAAACTAAAATTGAAACCAATAACAAATATATATGGAAAAAAAACAAATATTTGAAAATCAAACAACACATTTGTAAATAACTCATGAGTCAAAGAAGAAATTACCAAGTAATTAGAAAAATACATATATTTTGAGTTGAAAAATTATAAAAATACCATAACAAAATTTGTGGTATGTAGCTAAAAGCAATACTTAGATGGAAGATGTAGTATTAAATTATTGTATTAGAAAAGGAAGGAGATCACAAATCAACTATCTAAGCATCCACCTTACGTTATTCTGAGAAGGGCAAGGAAAACCCAAAGTGAGGAGGAAGAAAATAGTAAAGAGGAAAATTGAAATTGGTGAAATACAAAACAGAAAAACAATAGAGAAAATCAATAAAACCAAAAGTCAGTTCTTTGAAAAAAAAATAATAAGTGAGCTTCCAGCTGGACAACTGATGAAGCAAAGACACAAGTTACAAATAACCATAATGAAAGAGGCCATCACTACAGCACCTACTTGAATTAAAAGGATGATAGTAGCATATCAGAAATAACTTTGTGCTGGTGAATTTGATAAATTAAACAGATACATTTCTTGAAAGACACAAACTATCAAAGAGCACTCAATAAAAAGTGGGTAAAGTTAATAGTTCTATATCTACAAATAAATTTAACTTATAGTTAAAAGCCTTCCACAAATAACACCCAAAGTCCTGGCAGCTTTGCTAGTAAATATTACCTAACACTTAGAGAAGAAATACAACCAATTTTACACAAACTCTTACAGAAAATATAAAATCACTTTACAACTGACTTTATGAGGCAAGCATCCTCTTGGTACCAAAGTCAGACAAAAACCTTATGAGAAAAGAGAACTACAGACCAATATTCCTAATGAGCACAGACATAAATATCCTTAGCCAACCATTACCAAATCAGATATATCAACATACACACAATAATGTATCAACCAAATGAGATTTACTACAGGAATGTAAGGTTGGTTTAAATTCAGAAATTAGTAGAAGTTGAGGAAGACACAAAGAGATGGAAAAATATTCCATGCTCATGGATTAGCAGAATTAATATTGTGAAAATGTCAATGTTACCCAGGGCAATTTACACGTTTAATGCAATCCCTATCAAAATACCATGGACTTTCTTCAGAGACTTAGAACAAATTATTTTAAGATTTGTGTGGAATCAGAAAAGACCCCGAATAGCCAGGGGAATTTTTAAAAAGAAAACCAGAGCATTTTTTCATGTGCATGTTGGCCATGTCTATGTCTTCCTCTGTGAGATTTCTCTTCATGTCCTTTGCCCATTTCATGATTGGATTGTTTGTTTCTTTGCTGTTGAGTTTAATAAGTTCTTTATAGATTTTGGAAACTAGCCCTTTATCTGATATGTTATTTGCAAATATCTTCTCCCATTCTGTGAAGAGAAATCTCACAGAGGAAGACATAGACATGGCCAACATGCACATGAGAAAATGCTCTGCATCACTTGCCATCAGGGAAATACAAATCAAAACCACAATGAGATACCACCTCACACCAGTGAGAATGAGGAAAATTAACAAGGCAGGAAACAACAAATGTTGGAGAGGATGCAGAGAAAAGGGAACCCTCTTACACTGTTGGTGGGAATGTGAACTGGTGCAGCCACTCTGGAAAACTGTGTGGAGGTTCCTCAAAGAGTTAAAAATAGACCTGCCCTACGACCCAGCAATTGCACTGTTGGGAATTTACCCCAGAGATTCAGATGCAATGAAATGCCGGGACACCTGCACCCCGATGTTTCTAGCAGCCATGTCCACAATAGCCAAACTGTGGAAGGAGCCTCGGTGTCCATCGAAAGATGAATGGATAAAGAAGATGTGGTCTATGTATACAGTGGAATATTCCTCAGCCATTAGAAACGACAAATACCCACCATTTGCTTCGACGTGGATGGAACTGGAGGGTATTGTGCTGAGTGAAGTAAGTCAATTGGAGAAGGACAAACAGTATATGTTCTCATTCATTTGGGGAATATGAATAATAGTGAAAGGGAATATAAGGGAAGGGAGAAGAAATGTGTGGGAAATATCAGAAAGGGAGACAGAACATGAGGACTCCTAACTCTGGGAAACGAACTAGGGGTGGTGGAGGGGGAGGAGGGCGGGGGGTGGGGGTGAATGGGTAACGGGCACTGAGGGGGACACTTGACGGGATGGGCACTGGGTGTTATTCTGTATGTTGGTAAATTGAACACCAATAAAAATTAATTAAAAAAAAAGAAAACCATATCTGGGGGCATCAAAATGCTAGATTTCAGGTTGTACTACAAAGCTGTGGTCATCAAGACAGTGTGGTACTGGCACAAAAGCAGACACATAGATCAATGTAACAGAATAGAGAACCCAGAAGTGGACCCTCAACTTTATGGTCAACTAATATTCGATAAAGGAGGAAAGACTATCCACTGGAAGAAAGACAGTCTCTTCAATAGATGGTGCTGGGAAAATTGGACATCCACATGCAGAAGAATGAAACTAGACCACTCTCTTGCACCATACACAAAGATAAACTCAAAATGGATGAAAGATCTAAATGTGAGACAAGACTCCATCAAAATCCTAGAGGAGAACACAGGCAACACCCTTTTTGAACTCAGCCACAGTAACTTCTTGCAAGATACATCCACGAAGGCAAGAGAAACAAAAGCAAAAATGAACTATTGGGACTTCATCAAGATAAGAAGCTTTTGCACAGCAAAGGATACGGTCAACAAAACTCAAAGACAACCTACAGAATGGGAGAAGATATTTGCAAATGACCTATCAGATAAAGGGCTAGTTTCCAAGATCTGTAAAGAACTTATTAAACTCAACAGCAAAGAAACAAACAATCCAATCATGAAAAGGGCAAAAGACATGAAGAGAAATCTCACAGAGGAAGACATAGACATGGCCAACATGCACATGAGAAAATGCTCTGCATCACTTGCCATCAGGGAAATACAATTTAAAACCACAGTGAGATACCACCTCACACCAGTGAGAATGGGGAAAATTAACAAGGCAGGAAACCACAAATATTGGAGAGGATGCGGAGAAAGGGGAACACTCCTGCACTGTTGGTGGGAATGTGAACTGGTGGAGCCACTCTGGAAAACTTGTGGAGGTTCCTCAAAGAGTTAAAAATAGACCTGCCCTACGACCCAGCAATTGCACTGTTGGGGATTTACCCCAAAGATTCAGATGCAATGAAACACCAGGACACCTGCACCCCGATGTTTCTAGCAGCAATGTCCACAATAGCCAAACTGTGGAAGGAGCCTCGGTGTCCATCAAAAGATGAATGGATAAAGAAGATGTGGTCTATGTATACAATGGAATATTCCTCAGCCATTAGAAACGACAAATACCCACCATTTGCTTCAACGTGGATGGACCTGGAGGGTATTGCGCTGAGTGAAGTAAGTCAATCAGAGAAGGACAAACAGTGTATGTTCTCATTCATTTGGGGAATATAAATAATAGTGAAAGGGAATATAAGGGAAGGGAGAAAAAATGAGTGGGAAATATCAGAAAGGGAGACAGAACATGAAGACTCCTAACTCTGGGAAACGAACTAGGGGTGATGGAAGGGGAGGAGGGCGGGGGGTGGGGGTGAATGGGTGACGGGCACTGAGGGGGGCACTTGACGGGATGAGCAGTGGGTGTTATTCTGTATGTTGGCAAATTGAACACCAATAAAAAATAAATTTATTATTAAAAAAAGAAATTAATCAATGAAACTCACTATATCAACAGATCAAAAAAGATATACAATGTCACCAATTGAATACATAAAATTGTTTTTTACAGAATTCAACATCATAATAAAATCTCATAGCAAACTAGAAAGAGGATGAATTAACCTGATAAAAAGTTTCTACAGAAAACTTGTAATGAAATCATCCATAATCTAAAAGAACCTACAAATAATTGCTAGAATCATAGTGAGCTTAGCAAAGTCATGGGATATATCAATATACACAATTCAAAATTAATTTTATTTATACTTATATTAGTAACAAGCAGTCGGAAACTGAAATAAAAAATAATACATTTGCATAAAAGATTAAGTGTTTAGAGATTCATTTGAAATGGTATGTATAAGACTGGCCCACTAAGGATTACAAATGTTCTTGCCAACAGTATATTTTTTAAAGATTTTATTTATTCATTTATGAGAGACACACAGAGAGAGGCAGAGACACAGGCAAAGAGAGAAGCAGGCTCCATCAAGGAGCCTGATGTGGGACTGGAATCCTGGGAATCCAGGATCATGCCCTGAGTCATAGGCAGCTCAACAGCTGAGCCATCCAGGCATCCCATTGCCAACAATATTTTTAATTTAAATTCAAATAGACAACATAGAGTACATCATTCATTTCAGATGTAGTGTTCAATAATTTTCTCAGTTGCCTATAATACCCAGTGCTCATCCCATCACATGCCCTCCTTCATGCCCGTCACCCAGTTCCCCATCCCCCCACCCACCTCCCCTCCAGCAACCCTCAGTTTGTTTCCTAGGCTAAGAGTCTCTCATGTTTTTTCTCCCTCTCTGATGACTTCCCATTCAGTTTTCCCTCTCTCCCCTTATGATCCTCTGCACTGTTTCTTATATTCCAAGTATGAGGGAAACCATTTGACAATTGTCTTTCTCTGATTGACTTATTTTGCTCAACATAATACCCTCCAGTTCCATCCACATTGTTGCAAAGGGCAAGATTTCATGCCATTTCAGCCATTTTTTTAATGGCTGAGTAGCATTCCATTGTATAAATATATATATACCACATCTTCTTTATCCATTCTTCTATTGATGGACATCTGGACTCTTTTCATACTTTGTCTTGTGGATATTGCTGTTATAAACATTGGGGTGCAGGTGACCCTTCAGATCAATACATTTGTATCTTTGTACATCTGTACAATTATCCAGCGGTGTAATTGCTGATCATTGGGTAGATCTATTTTTAACTTCTTGAGGAACCTCTCTACTGTTTTCGAGAATGGAAAGTAATGAAGACCCAATCAATGAAGCATGACACCATGCTCATGGATAAAAATTCTCAATATAAACAATAGGAGCAAATCTTTTTCCATAAAGGGCCAAATAGTAAATATTTTAGGCTTTATAGGCCACACTACTACAATTACATACTTCTGCCACTAGAATACAAGAGTAGCTGCAGAAAATATACAAACAAAATAGTGTAATTGGGCTCCAATAACATCTATTTAGAAAGACTGCTTGTGGGCAGGATTTGACTCATACCCCTTATCGAGCTGACATGTGGTTTCAACGTATGTAAGGAACACACAGCTGTAAGATAATTGTAAAGTTGGAAGGTGGAACATATAAAAATAATATATATATGGCTTAGTTTTGTATCACATATCTGATGTATGAAATATCATAACAAACATAACTTAAGTGGAAAAAAATTTAAATTTATATTGCTCTTAAAGAATTCAAAATCAGGGATGAGAAGTTCTAAAGACATAATAGTATTTTTCTTTTATAATTCCAACATGTTGCTTTCCACAGTATCAGCTACTGAATATTTTCTGAAGTGAGACAAAATGAACAAAACCAATCTTAATCCATTCACCCTTTGGGAATGGAGAAGTTGTCAAAATGTAGAAAATGTAAACTTAGAAACATGTATAAGATGTATCCTTTAAAAATAATTCACATAAAAGTCACAGAAGATTTTAACAAATATTTCATGAATTATGAACATGTCAGTAAACCAATGACTGATTTTGAAAAAAAAAATTAATTAAAGCTACCTGCCAGCTTACCTAGTATGGTATAAAACATGAGAATCCCATATTAGGGATCTGAGAATTTTTGGTCAAAAATTCAAACAGTAAAAAGTAAATGTCCTCTTTTACTCCTCATGTCCTCAATCTCATAATTTTTCTTTCCTAGCATTTAGTAAGCCCATATAAAAATATGCTATGTTTTTACATAAATAGGATTTATTGTTCAATTACTGAGCACCTTCTGTGGAGCAGATACTGCGTGTAGCTATTCTCACAAAAGACTGTTTCCTCTATTTCAATCCTTCTTTCTCTCTGAGGTTAGTGGCCTCACTTTGGGGAATGTGAGCTACCCTATGGAGAGAGTCCAATAGGGGTGTCCTCTAACCAACAGTCTTAGAGGACCTGAATCCTGCCACACAGAACAACAACCACATGAGTGGGCTTAGGGGGAGACTCTTCCCAGGTTGAACTTTGACATGACTGCCTCCCTGACCAATTAATTGCAGTGGTGGGAGAGACCTTGAACCAGAGGACTCAGTTAAGTCATACACAGATTCCAGATCCACAGAACATACAGAGAGAATAAATGTGCTTTATTTCAAGCCACTAATTTTGGGGGTAATTCGTTATAGAGCAACAGATCATCAATACACTGAGAAACTAGATAATAAGGTAAACTTTTGGTTGCTCAGTGTTCTCACCCGTAGAAGTGGAGATAATACAGAAACTCCTTCAAGGACCCTTTCTACTTATCAGTCAATCCACCAATAGAATGGTAGGTGATCTCTTGGGTTAAGGCCTGGAGTGGAAACATGCTTGTTTATGGTTGAAATACATGGCTAAGGTACTTACTGAAAGATACATCAGCTTCATTTCCATCAGTGCTGGCTGAAGGTTCATTTTTTCCTCATGCATGTACATGATTGATCTTTTTGATCTTCATCAATAAAGTATATATCTCATTTTAATTTGCACATTTTGACTATCTTTAATATTTTTCTTTGTTTTTGAACACCTTTTCATGAATGTATTGGCAATTTGTACTTTTTTTTTTTTTTGTGAATAGTCCATCCAGAGTCTTGGCCTAGGTATCTACTGGACTTTCTTTTTCTTCTTTATTTGCCAAAGCACTTTGGATCTTAAAAAGTGTTTCTATATTCCTATTTTACATAAATTTATTGTTGTTCTTTTTAAAATCAGAATTGGATGTCAAATATTATCAACTATCTTTTATCATCTATTGAAATGATCATGTGCTTTTTCTCCAATAATAGTTGATTGTATGTTTTAAAAATTTGGTTTTATAAATTGTAAAATTCCTTCTTATGGATAGCATCTTCTTTAGGGTCAGGATAAAAGGATATATTAGAACTTAGAATCAAAGAAAAAGCCTGTAATTTTTATTTAAGAACTTAAATTTGGTCCACATTTTGAAAATCTGTAATGGCTATTGATGCCTTTCCCAAAGTTAACTGCAAGAAGAGAGCTAGATCTAGTTCAAAACATGTAGCCTAAAAATTCAGCCAAATGTAGGATTTAAAGAATATATCCATAAGACAGAAAACCAGGAAATCTGAAGATGCAATGGGATTTGTAAATTATGTAAAAATATGTACAAGACCCTAAAAAATCTAATGAAATGCTGATAGAGAGTATGAGCTGGTTATAGGATTATTCATGTAAAAAACGTTAGTTTTCCTTTCCTTGAAGAATTTTCAACGGAAAAATACTTGTTATATTTGACACATTTATACCAAAGAATTACAATATAGGATTTAACTATGTTGCTAAGATGTCTAAATTAAATAGCGGACAAGGATTATCTATCAATTCCTATCTAGACTGAGAGAAGCCCCTTCATTACTAAAAGGTCTTAACAAAGACAGAAATAAAATTTAAATGCATTTGGAAAAACATTAAATGTTTTTTTCATGAGGAAATGAACCTCACTTGAAGGGTCACACAATTTATAAATCTGATCATACTTACTAAACAGAATAATAGCGAACTAATTCATCTATCATAAGTACAGCAGTCCAAGGGTTAGTATTTGTTTAATTTGAGGGAAGTAGACTTTGTCACAGTTTGATACAATTATTGGTCATCCACTTTAGGTTTATCATTATTTTATAAAGAGCAAAATTTTACATGGTGCATACAATTTTCAAAATTCTGTAATCTTGTTGGCATGAGGCAAGCACTCTGGATAATTAGCTAGAAGATACACTATAGCAGCCAGAAGTCATTAATTAAAAAGCTGTCAATTTTCTGTGGATAGCTGGGGTCAAGTGGGGACAATTTTAATGCTCTATTACACGAAAGGAAAATGTTAAAGCATTATGTAAGGCACATACTGAATTACTGGGGGTGTTAATGCTGTGTGACCTTACTTATTTATGGAAAGATATGCTTAGCAGTGTTTCCAAGGACTGAGGGAGTGGGCACAGGGTGAAGAGAACAGCCAGGTGTCACCAAGGGAACCCACTTTGAAGGCAACAGTGAAGATGGTGATTGAATCACCTTTTCTTCCACTCTTGAGTTGTTGCTGGTCTGTAACAAGAGCACTTGACTAAGAGTCAAAAGAACTGGAAATTTACAAACAGTGCCCCTGAGGAAGTAGCTTACTCTTTCTGCACCCTTAATTTCATCTCATATGAAACGAAGAACAATGCATTTCCATGCTCTAAAGATTGTTGTTCACCAAAGGAGGCAAGGGTCTATGAATGTGAATATAAATACCCACACAAGAACCGAAGAAGTTCGTCAAAGACCACATGCAGAGAGTCTCTCCAGAAGGGCCGAATAACATTGATTTGAAGTCAAACCGAACCATGGATGGAAGGAGATCTCTCTACTTTCCCTGGTCTGTAAGGCTAGGAGCACAGCCCTCTCTACACCAGGGAATCAAAAACATAATCTCTTTTATCCTTATGGAGAGGATGGTGTTTCCCGGAGGAATGAGTTTGCTTTGCTTGCACAGGGAGGAGGTTTTCCTTGTCTGGGAAGAGTTGGTGGGTTGCAGGAGTGAGTAGCTATGAAGACAGATGTGGCGATGGGAGGGGGAAGGGGAAGTAGCAACAGCAGCAGCATCATACCTGCTCCAGGGTGAGCAGCTGCAAAAGGAACCACTGCTCAGTGACTGGGTGCTGAGTTCTGGTGTCTTGTTCTGGAGAAGCCCCCAGAAGTGGGCAGAGGCAAAATCCAGAGGCACTGCTCCAAGGTTCTGGCTGGAGAGCTATTACCAAGCCCAGAGAAAGAAGCTTCTGGGCTGTACAGTGTAGGCATGTGACATTTTGCCCACATGCTTGTCTCTATGTCCATATCAGATACTGTCTTTCTACCCTCAGCCTCCTGGTCCCCTTCTCATCAGGGACTGGAAGCCAGAAAAAACCATTTCCTGCTGAATTGTCACCAGGCTCTGGTTTCTGTTTCACCAGTGAGAGACACTGGAATACAGTTTGGAAGGTGCAGGGAAGGAAAAAAAAAAACCCACCATCCTCCTTCAGAAGCAATAAGCTGGGGCACAGGTGGATACCGAACGTCACTTCCGGGAGAACCTATCACTGCTCACCTGCCAGAGGTGGCTCTAGGCACAGATGGGAGCAGCTTCTCACAATCCCCACATTTCTCAAGTTCCTGAAAGGTAGTTGGGTTTATCCCACACTTCCCAAAATTTTGCATGAATCTGACTCCTGGTATTAAATCCTTTCTTGATAAAGCACCTGAAGTGGGACAACATTAAGGTTACCTGTTTTGTAGATCTGCATATAATTGTGCTCACTGTGCAGTTCAGTCCCCTTCCCTTCATCCCTTTATGTCTGTACTGAAGGCGGCTCTCTACTGGAGGGGAAACCACCTCACTTAGGTGGACTAGCTTCGTACCTGCCCAGGTCTTAACAAGACCCACTAGCTTGGCATGCCAACTGCATGACCTTAACTCTATACCTAACTGGCAAGGATTCCATCACTAAGATGGAGCACCTGGCCTCTCATGTGCATATTAAAAAGTAGAACCATGAACTGACATGAGTCAGCACTTGCTGACAGGATGTGTGACCCTGCCTGGAGTTTAAATGGCTGCATGATGCTGATGCCACCATCCATGGCTTTGCATTGGAATTGTGGGCTGGCAGGAGCCCCTGAAGCTGCATCGAGCACACAAGGCCTTCAGCTACCTCTTTCCTGGAGCAAGAGCTCCCCAGACACTTGCTCCTGGTGTGGCTGCCTTCATTGATAGGAGCAACGAGGAAGAGGGCAGAGGAAGGAACAGAGAGAAAGAAGGGAAGGGAGGGCAAGATGGGCCTGGAGCCTGTTGTCCTGGTGACCCTACTATGTCTCAGGAAAATTGCAGCTTCTGTGGGTTGGGGTGGGGAGCAGTACATATCTTAGAGCACCTCTCAGGGCCCTGAGGCTCCACTCATTTTTGCACAGACGAAGGCAGAAGATTTTCATCCCCGGTGAGTTTTACACTACCATCAAAGGAAGAAAACAAAACAGTATGTTGAGTACTGAACCCCTCTCTTCTACACACAATTCTTTTCCAAGAACTCACTATGCTCAGTGAGACTCATTGTCCCCATGTGGGGACCATATAAGTGGGGCTGCTTTTTCCTCATACAGGGAGCCCTATATTAGGCCTTGAAGCTGTGGGTTTATTTTCACCACTATGTCCTGGGGAGAGGCTGTCTTCTTCTTAGATGCTTTGAGCTCTTTCCCTGTATTAATTTCAGATTCTTGTCACATATTTATGGGCTAGTAGGAACAGGAACTCTGGCTAGCAGTTGGGCCTGGCTGTGCCTAATCCACAAGCTTGAAGTAGATATTACTGGAAAGACATAGGAAGTTTGCTGTTGGTCCAGCAAATCAAAGGCAGAGGAGAGGTTGAACCCATGGGGTTAGAGACTCGGGGGCACTCTGCCCACACAAAGAGCAGGATAAGTGGTGAGCCCAGGAGCACGTGAGGGACTTGTCCCACGCTGCATGTTCTTCATGTCACCCTGAGACACAGGCCTTGGGGGGCTGTGAATGGCCCTGGGATGTCACCTCGACCTTGGGAGGGAAGGGGTGAGCAGAACCAAGGGGAGGCGTCCGGGGACAAGCCCCTGAAGTAGGAGGGGGCTTCATAGAGGTCACTTGAGCAATTTGACCAAATACTAAGCATAGCATTTGTTTCTCAGTCCGGAATTGAGCAGAGTGAATGGCAACACCCAGAGAACTGTTCCAAGTGTCAGCTTTTATTTCTATGGATTTAAAAAATTAACTTATTTTATTTAAATTTAATTAGTTAACATATAGTGTATTATTAGTTTCAGAGGTGATTTATCAGTCTCATATAATACCTAGTTAAGTGCCCCCCTTAAATGCCCATCGCCTAGTTACCCAATCCCCACCGCCACTCCCCTCCAGCAATCCTCAGTTTGTTTCCTAGAGTTAAAAGTATCTTGTGGTTCCCCCTCCCTCTGATTTCATCTTATTTTATTTTTCCTCCCTTCCCTTATGATCGTCTCTTTTGTTTCTTGAAATTCCACAGATGAGTGAGATTGTGTGATGATTGTCTTTTTCCAATTGATTTATTTCGCTCAGCATTTCTGTGGATTTCTAACCATAGAGTCAAGTCCCTGTTGGCCTCTATAAAGAGTCTACAACAAGAGAGGAGGGTTAGGGCAGGGGGTTTGACATCAAGCAGAAATGGACACTCCTGGGACCTTGGTGGTGAGGGACAGCCAGGCCCTCTGACAGATGGCACCTGTGAATGGCTCTCTGGGTACAGTGGCGATGACTGGACACAAGCAAAACTGCCTTGCACCAAGCAGTGGTGGATGCTCTGAAGTCTCCAGGGAAAACTGCTGCTGGGGAAGCTTCGCTCCCATGTGAATGTGCCTTTGCTGAGGGGGAAAAGGACACAGGTAGAGGTGGAGAGAGAAGCAATCTGAGAGTGACGGGCAAGTCAAGCAGGGCCCCACCCCAACTGCAGGCTTCTGTGTGCCCTAGAGAGTGGAAGAAAATAGGAAATCTTCCAAATTAGGGGCAACCTCTCCTTCCCTGGGAGAAGAGACATGGGTGGCCCAGATGCCACCCAGAAAACTGAAAAGGACCAAGGACACTTTTTGACAGAAGCTTACAAAGACTCACTGCCAGAGGCACACAGAGAGAAAGCAATTACATTACAATGGACATTTTAAAAAATATTTAAATAACTAGTGTCCATGATATTGGCTGGGAAGTCTAGATATTTCAATGAGGCCCTTCTTCTCCACATAAACTTTTAAGTTCACTACAATCTCCCAAAGTTTTCAGAATAACTTTTTCTGGAACTTGATAAGATTATCCTAACATTCATCTAGAAGAAATAAAAAAAACAAAACAAAACTTCATGTGAGAAACACAGAACATTTTTAGAAAGCAAATGAGGAGAGTATCATTGTACTGGATGATAAAACGTATTTGGAAGAGATAACCCTCTAAGACACATGGTCCTGATGCCAGAATGGACAGAGTAAAAGAAAGAATCAAAAACAGATGTCAGTGGAGACATTTTTTCCCCCATAGGCTACAAAGCAGTTCATGTTAGTGGGGGAAAGGTTGGGCTATTCAATATATGGTTTTAGGACAACTGGCTACCCATGTGAGCTGAGGATGATGACAGATGATGTTATTGACTAATTGCTATGTGCCAGGCAGCAGCATAAATGCTTTCTATGAATCATCTTACTAAATCATTGCATTAATCCCCTTATTTCATCTGCCAGACACAACGAGGAAGCCATGGTTCACGCAGGTTAAGTAATTTTCCTGCAGTGACACAGCCAGACTGTGTTGTGTCTGAAGGGGTCTGAACTCAGGTGAGTCTCTTAACTGATGAGTTCTTAACCGCTTCTCCCAGATTCCCACTTCACTGATTTTTCTAAAAGAAAGCCCAAATTTAATACAGCTTAGAATATAAACAATAGGGTTTAGGGTTTACAGAAGGCAGCATAAAACAAGCATTTCCTCTCTTCCTGGAAATCATACAAGCACAAGTAGGAGAAAGAGGGATGGAAAATCTCAACCACAAAGTAGGTAAATGGTCAACCAAAAGTGTACCTCGAGCAGAGCTGTGTGCAGAAAGGCAAGGACAGGGGCACCCAGGTGTATTCAGGGGTTGAAAGTCTGCCTTTGGCCCGGGTCGTGATTCTGGGGTCCCGGGATCAAGTTCTACATTGGGCTCCCCATAGGGAGCCTGTTTCTCCCTCTGCCTATGTCTCTGCCTCCCTCCATGTTTCTCGTGAATAAATAAATAAAATCTAAAAAAAAAAAAAAAGGACAGGGACAGAGGGCCATGGCTGTGAATCTGAGCAAGCATCAGCAAAGGATGTGTTGTCAGAGTTGGGGACACCTCTGGGGGGCACTCCGGGCACCAGGGACTACAGTGTGCCCAGGCTGGGTGGGGCAGGAGCTTCCCTGCACCTGCTGTGGCTCTTAGAATCAGAGAGGCAGAATTAAACGAGGAACCAGATATTTGCACAAAGCAATCTCTTTCTGGGGGATATGAGTATTTCTCAAATGGGAGTTCTCAAAAGGAAGCCAGGATCTAGCAAAGATACTACGATAGAGAAAGGTGGGGGTGGGGGGGAAAGTCAGGTAATGAGATCGCACCAGAAAAATGTTGCCAGGAGTTAGATGAAAGCTGTGAACAAAACAGCCGTTTGTTTTGTTCAGAAGCAAGAGCTCAAGCAAGTATGAACCAGCAGGAGTGCAGGAAGGAGGAGGGAACATCAAATCACAAACGTGAAGGAAAAATTGGAGAGAGTGCAAAGAAGAACAGACTTGGCTGGGGTAAGAGGCGTGGAGAATAAACATTAAAATATCAAATTCGAGTCAATGGCTAAAAAAAAAAAAAAAATCAGAGAAAATGGCCCCTCTAGCAGATAGATGAAGGGAGCCGTATGATGCCACAGTGGGGACCCTGCAGAAGAAAATGAAAGGCAGGGGAGAGAACAAATATTTACAGATGTAATTTAAGAATTGTTTTCTTAAATAAAAGATGCTTAGCATCTACGTATTGAATAGCACACCACAGATGTGGGAAAACTGACCCCAAATGAACAACATCAAGGCACCAACTTATACATTGGCCAGACTCCAAAGTCAGCTCTTTGGTACATGCAGTAAAGTGATTCAGTCCCCTCCACCAGGAAGTCGGGCAGCCTCTGTTCCCTCCCGGAAAATAACGTGAGCCACCAGTCTCCTACCGGCCAAACTGGCTTTATGTGTGAGAAAGGAGCAGACACGCCATTGTGAACAAAGCGGAGCGTGGAATAGCGCTCACTGGAAAAAATAGTCCTCACTGGTGGCTGAGGACTAGTGATGGCACAGGGTCAATGTCACAGAACGGAAGCAAATCTAAAGTTGGGCCAACGGCGGTAGACCAGAAGGTGGAAGGTACGAGCTCCGACAGTGGAGAAAGCATTAATAAAAAAAAAAAATGTTTTTTTTTGAGTCTTCTTGTAAGATTCCTCATTGCTTATTCTGGGACTTGAGGGCTATGTCTACAGAAAGAGGGGCACACACTGACCACAGCCCGCTGGGAGTGCTCCAGCTCTTCTCAAAGACGCCTCCCCTTTGCTCATTCCCACGGCCAGCCCATCAGCCTAGCGGGTTTTGAACTGCTGCCCCTCCTGCACTGCTGTCACCCCAATCCAATCCATGTCACAGCTTGGGCCTCCTCACAGGCTCCAGCGGCAAATCCTGCCTCCATATAGTCTGTGTTCAACACACAGAGCCGATGCACGGACCCCACCACCCCTCCTGGATTGTTCCAACAGCCTCCTAGCTCTGGGGTCAGCATGGCAGTGGAAGAAAGGGGAGAGCGTCATCATCACTATACTGACCCCCACTCATCCCCACCTCGATGGATGGGAGATCTGACCTCCTGGAACCTCTCTAGGATCTTCTTTCACTCTGCCTCAGATTTAGAGGCTTGCTCAGTGTTTCCAGAACATTCCAGGCATAAACACACTTCTGCCCCTGGCTTTGGTACCAGTTGCCCCCTTGACCTTTGGTGATTTCCCTGTTGATGTGCACAAAGCTCATCTCCTGCTTCTTTCAGGTTTTGCTAATATTACCTTTTCCTGGGCCTTCCCTGTTAACCTTATTGGAAATGCAAACTTCTCCCCATTTCTCCCTGACCCTGACACACCTAGGCATGTGTCTCTGACACTTGCCCTCGAACGTTTCCATGACGAAGCTTCCCTGGAGGTCAGAAGTAGCCCTGTCCATGGGCAGACATGGAGCAAAGGTCACCACAGCAGGCCATGGGCCAGAGCACTGGCTGTTTCTTACCATGGCAGGCCCTCCTTGGGGATGGTCCCCAGGACAGCAACTGAAACCCGTTCCTGCCTCTATACATCTCTGGGAGCACAGATGAGGCCCACTATGATATTCAGCCCTGATTTTAAAAATTCTCTTTAGATGAGAGGCCTTGTTTGTGCATATCAAAGGACAAAAAAATCAGGAGACAGAATTGGATGTTTTAGACTTGGCGCAAGACTCAAGGTCAAAGATGTAAGGATGTTATTGTCCCACAAAGATTGTTTCCTTCCAACACCAGCTACCTTTAAGCCACTGCATTTACTCTGGAATTCTTCAGCCTCAGGATTAAACTAAACAACCCAAGTCTATTTTGTTTATATCTTTTTTTGTCACATGTAAGGAAGGTGCCCTTATGCCCCTAGTGAATATTTGATTACTGGAAGCATGCTCCATAAACAAGCCTACATTTTTCTTAAGAAATGACTTTATTAGTTGTATAATTAAAATAATACTCTACAATCTCCCCCATTTTCTCTTGGAAGATATTTAAAAATAAGCATTGGGGCGCCTGAGTGGCTCAGTTGGTTACACGGCCAACTCTTGATTTCAACTCAGGTCATGATCTCAGGGTCGTGGGTTTGAACCCCACATTGGGCTTGGTGTTCAGCATAGATTTGATTTGAGAATTCTCTCTCTCTTCCCCTGTCCATCCCCCAACTCATGTGCTGTCCCTTCCCTCACCTTTCAAATCTTTAAAAATAAAGTAGCAGACCACTTATTTAAAAAAAATAATAAAAATAAGCATAACACCTGGCATTATTTTCATTGTGAGAAACAGACAAGACTGTAAACTCTGGAAGGTTGTAAACAGGAATACAATTCTGGCTGGTGGCCAAGGCACATTGAAAGCTATAGAAATTGCTTACTCTGAGCCAGCAATTCTACTCATAGAAATTTATCCCTGGAAAAAATGGACACGCACAAGGATCGATGAGATAGAATCACTGGGACCTTTTTATGATAGTGAGAACTCAGGAAAAAGCTAACATACACCGTCTAACAATAGTGTTGGACACACCTAAGTGCTAAGTGTCCCTTCTTCGTGAAATAGCCCAAGTTGTAGGATGGCGGCTGTGCACGTAGCTACGAAGCATCTAGCAGACCCCTATGGGGTTTCTGTTTGCTTGTTTGTTTTGATACTTATTACTCAATTTATTAGAGGCATCTCTCTTCACAGTAAAAAGAAGGAAGCGCAGTGGGGATGGGGAGCAGGGGTGGGGCTGCATATGTTACTCGGGACCAGTGGTGGCCACACAGTTAAACAGGTGCCCACGCTCTGGGTTTGACCAAGACAGAGTTCTGTGCCAGGTGAAGCTGTTCTTGGGATTATCACAAACCAGACGAAGGGGGCTGAGCGCAGAGAACCTCTGGAGAGAATTAAGACACACATGGTTTACAGTTTCATTGTTTTGGGATCAGTTTGACCATAAAAATGAGTTTGGAGTGGGGGAACTAAGGATGCGACAGAGCCAGCAGAGAAAAGGCCAGGTGGTGGTGGTGGTGGGGGTGGGGTGACCCAGGGTACAGACCAGCAGAACTGATTTATGCATATTCTGGAGAGGTCCTTGTGGGCAGATGACTCAGGTCCAGGAGAACTCTCTCCCTTTGCTCTTCCTCTTCCATGGAAAAGTAGAAGTGGCCATAGAGCTCAGTGGTGGGAGCTGTTTGCCAACAAGGGCAGAACAAAGGTATGAGCAGTTTGGGTTCCTGATACCCTAGAGGAAAAAACAAACTGGTCCTGCACTATCTGCCCAGACTCCTCACAGGAGAAGGAGTAAACCCTGTAGCTTTAAGGCACTGAGCCCAATCCTAACAAAGGCAAAGAGATAGTTAGATGGACATAAGGGAGTATTAATGTGAACTCTAGACAGGTATTCAAAAGTCATAGTGAACACCCATGTTTATTGACATGGAGAGACATTCCCAGCATATTGGTAACTAAAGAAAGGAGATTATAAGTCAGAAAGAATCATATGATCAATTTACAAAGCTCACAAAATTACACACATAACTGCGGATATATATATTTTCTGGGGGACAGGCCTGAAAGGCTAGCCAAACACACTGAGAATAGTTATCTTTGTTTATCTCTGAATGATGCTATTTGGGGGGAATGTAACTTTATAAAAATTTGTTGCAATTTCTATTTGTTTCTTTGATGATTTCATATCGCACATAAAACTTAAAAATAAAAGGCTACTGTGACTTAATTCGCACATTAGTGATGGGAAGGAATAAAATGTCTATCAGATCCATGACAGATGAAACACAATTTCATTTATGAAAAACACTCTTACAAATAAATAAGACATGGAGAGAAGCATGTAAAATAACATGAATAAGAAATTTCCCTTGGGGGCAGCTCAGCAGTTCGGCGCCTGGCTTCAGCCCAGGGCATGATCCTGGAGACTCAGGATCGAGTCCCACGTCAGGCTCCCTGCACGGAGCCTGCTTCTGCCTCTGCCTGTGTCTCTGCCTCTCTCTCTGTGTCTCTCATGAATAAATAAATAAAAATCTTAAAAAAAAAAAGAAATTTTCCCAAAAGGGAAGAAGTGGTCAGTAACCATAGGACAATTGAATTTAAATTAAAAAAAAATGGGGGATCCTTGGGTGGCGCAGTGGTTTAGCACCTGCCTTTGGCCCAGGGCATGATCCTGGAGACCCGGGATCGAATCCCACATCAGGCTCCCGGTGCATGGAGCCTGCTTCTCCCTCTGCCTATGTCTCTGCCTCTCTCTCTCTCTCTCTCTCTCTCTCTCTCTCTCTGTGACTATCATAAGTAAATAAAAATTTAAAAAAAGAAGTTTAACATTGTTAGTAATCCAAGTATACAAATTAAAACAGAAAGCCATTTCAACCATCACATTTTAAAGATTAAGAATAAAAAGATCCTTTTGAATTGGTGACGATGCAGGGACCCACACAACCTCAAACTGCTCATAGGCATGCAAATTGCTGCAATATTTTCCAAAGGACCTTGGGCTAGTACAGACCAAAAGCCTTAAATGTGATCATGCTACTAAGCCTGGGTGGCTCAGTTGGTTAAGTGCCTGCATTTGGCTCAGGTCATGCAGGGTCCTGGGATAGAGCCCAAGTCAGCCTCTCTGTTCAGCAGGGAGGCCGCTTCTCCTTTGCCCTCTGTGCCTCCCCACTGTTCACACTCTCTCTCGCTCTCTCTCTAAATAAATAAAATCTTTTTTTTTTTTTTTAAGAATTGACCTGAAGAAAACAATCACACATATGCACATTGCATCCAAGGATGTTCACCCTGAGGAGTTTATATTAGTGAGAAACTGAAAACGATCTCAAGGAGAAAGAGGGAGCCTTGCACAATGCCAAATACAAGAAATAATTTTGAAGAAGGCAAGTGTTGTGGAAAATGTTCATAATATCATATATGAACATGTATATAAACTAAGTTAAATGCGTGCTATTTGTTTTCATGTAATACAACACGAGGCTTCAAATACAGCCTAAAGTAAAAAGTAAAAAAAATAAAATAAAATAAAGTAAAAAGGCATGTGGGCAGATACTCTGAATAACAGGCTTTAGCTTTCTGAATAATGTGCTTTCACATGGACAATGTTTGCGGCAGGCTACAGGGGAGTAGCCTCAGGGAATTCTTCAAAATTTAATTGAGTCCCTCCTGCAGTGAAGTGGTTTCTCAAACCCTCTTCCCCCCCTCTTCTCTCCCCCCCCAAGGAAATATAGCAGGAAAGAGGGGGAAGTGACCCATTTGTTTTTGCTCTTCTTGCACTGTTATTTTCATAATAAGAAAATGCAACATGTTACTTTAAAAAGCAACATCTGGAATACAAATCGTAATAGAGCAAACAAATAATACACTGAGAACAATTAAGCACACGTAGTAGGCCTTAGATTATTAGGAAAAGAGACAATGATTTATTTGTTTGTTTATCCCACCCACATGCTTTTGACCTTCAACCATTTAATAAATAAATTACTGAGGGAAAATGAAGGAAAGAGAAAAGAGAAAGAACTCCAACATGTTGACAAGCACAGTTAAGAAACCTTCCCTAGAGAAGATGATAAGATGGACAAAATGATCTTTATGGTGTCTAGAATATTCCCAAAGACATGTTTCTATTCCTGCAAGGTTTGCAGCGTTACTTTAAAACTGAGGAAGCTGCTTCACCTTTGCAGAGAAAGCATGATTAGGAGTGAAGACAAAGAACACTGGATGCTCAAAATAAGGCATGGATGTATTTGCTTTTAAAAGAATACACCAGGCGGATGATATGGAATTTGTGTATTCTAAGATAACCAGGTATATAAATCCATCAAAAAATTTTATTTTTTTAACCTTCTAAACCCACTTAATGTCATATGTACAAATCCTAGGGAAATGCTCTTCAAACAATTAGCAATTCTGACAATTAGTTCTTGTGCCTGCACATGTAGGGATGTGCCATGCTCTCCAAGAGGATCACGGTTATGCCTACACAGGTAGGAGATGCAGAGCTTTCCTGGTGCTGAAATAAATTCCATCGAATCACCTGCCTCATTCATGATCTTTCCCAGATAATGCTCTACAGGACCAGTTTCCTGGTCCAAATAAAAACACTTAGGTTGGGCCAGAAGGTGAGAGGACAGACTTGGTGTAGGTGGGAACATATCTACTTGCCAGAAACATGTCTGGAAGGACTCAAAATGCTCATCTAATTCTTTCGATTACAACATGTTTGGCAGACAACAAGCAAACCAAGTAACTTCATACCTTTAGAGAATTTCCACACTATGGTGGGTACAGGATAGCCCTCAGCTGAGCAATTGAGGATGACAGCCTTGCCATAAATCCCATCCTGGTCCCGTGGCTGAACCACAAACTTGGGAGGAACTGAAAAGAGAGAAAGATCACCCTTAATTAACACAAGAACACAACTTATTTTAATACCTTTAGGTATGATTTTAAGGATTCCAAGAATTTTAATGAACATGGAAATATAAAAAAAACATGTGACATATATGGAAAATTGAAACACAGTATTTGTGTGAGCTGGAACACATTAGGAAAGCGACCTCAGTGTGTAAGAAATTTTTCTTATTTAGACCAATGAGATTCTGCACACTGAAGTTACTCTGCCCTGGGGAAAAACTGAGCTCATGTGTGGGAGTTTGAATTACCCAAACGAATATGACATTCTGGTTTTTTTGTTTTGTTTTGTTTTATTTTTTGTTTTTGTTTTGTTTTGTTTTTTTTGTTGTTTTGTTTTGTTTTGGTTATGGAAGATCTTCAGCAATCCACTCCATGGAAAACAGAATCAGGACCACAATTTAACAAAGAGTAATTATTAAGAGTAACTATTCCCCTTGGGTGTGCACTGCCCAAAGCAGTTGGTATCTATTCTTCTTCTTCTAACAGGAGATGAAGGGAAAATTAATAGACATCCCCTAAAGGCAATAAAGAACACAGCATGATATTGAACTTTTCCCAAAAATCTGACGAAGACACATAGACCATTATTCCTGATGTTAGCACTCTTCTGAGCCAATGGGACACAACGGAGGCTAACTGAAGTCAGGTACCATGATGGCTTTATAGTGTGCCTATTAAAAAATAGATTAACTGAGTTTTTGGTGAGTTTTGTGAGATGCTGAAAAAATGCATCTTTACTTGAAACATACATGCATTGTGTTTAGAACATATCTGCCAAGAGAAAGCAAATGCTTTGAGTTAAGTTATTGTGATTCTAGGAGTATTTGAGTCTTCTCATATTTATTTTTTATTATTTTTTGATATATTTTTATTGGAGTTCAATTAGCCAACATATAGCATATCACCCAGTGCTCATCCCGCCAAGTGCCCCCTCAGTGCCTGTCATCCAGTCACCCCATCCCCCTGCCCACCACCCTTTCCACTACCCCTTGTTCATTTCCCAGAGTTAGGAGTCTCTCATGTTCTGTCTCGCTCTCTGATATCTCCCACTAATTTTCTCTCCTTTCTCCTATAATCCCTTTCACTATTTTTTTATATTCCCCAAATGAATGAGACCATATAATGTTTGTCCTTCTATGACTGACTTACTTCACTCAGCCTATTACCCTCCCGTTCCATCCATGTTGAAGCAAATGGTGGGTATTCGTTGTTTTAAAATTTTTATCTATTTATGATAGAGAGAGAGAGAGAGAGAGAGAGAGAGAGAGAAAGAGAGAGAGGCAGAGACACAGGCAGAGGGAGAAGCAGGCTCCATGCACCGGGAGCCCGACGTGGGACTCGATCCCGGGTCTCCAGGATCACGCCCCGGGCCAAAGGCAGGCGCTAAACCGCTGCGCCACCCAGGGATCCCCTATTCATTGTTTTTAATGGCTAATATTCCACTGTATACATAGACCACAGCTTCTCTATCCATCATCTTTTGATGGACACCGAGGCTCCTTCCACAGTTTGGCTACTGTGGACATTGCTGCTATAAACATCGGGGTGCAGGTGTCCTGCTGTTTCACTGCATCTGTATCTTTGGGGTAAATCCCCAGCAGTGCAATTGCTGGGTCATAGGGCAGATCTATTTTTAACTCTTTGAGAAACCTCCACACAGTTTTCCAGAGTGGCTGCACCAGTTCACATTCCCACCAACAGTGCAGGAGGGCTTCCCTTTCTCCACATTGTCTCCAATATTTGCGGTTTCCTGCCTTGTTAATTTTCCCCATTCTCACTGGTGTGAGGTGGGATCTTATTGTGGTTTTGATTTGTATTTCCCTGATGGCAAGTGATGCGGAGCATTTTCTCATGTGCATGTTGGCCATGTCTATGTCTTCCTCTGTGAGATTTCTCTTCATGTCTTTTGCCCATTTCATGATTGGATTGTTTGTTTCTTTGCTGTTGAGTTTAAGAAGTTCTTTATAGATCTTGGATACTAGCCCTTTATCTGATAGGTCATTTGCAAATATCTTCTCCCATTCTGTAGGTTGTCTTTGAGTTTTGTTGACTGTATCCTTTGCTGTGCAAAAGCTTCTTATCTTGATGAAGTCCCAGTAGTTCATTTTTGCTTTTGTTTCTCTTGCCTTCGTGGATGTATCTTGCAAGAAGTTGCTGTGGCCAAGTTCAAAAAGGGTGTTGCCTGTGTTCTCCTCTAGGATTTTGCTGGATTCTTGTCTCACATTTAGGTCTTTCATCCATTTTAACTTTATCTTTGTGTATGGTGTAAGAGAATGGTCTAGTTTCATTCTTCTGCACATGGCTGTCCAATTTTCCTACCACCATTTGTTGAAGAGACTGTCCTTTTTCCAGTGGATAGTCTTTCCTGCTTTGTCGAATATTAGTTGACCGTAGAGTTGAGGGCTCATTTCTGGGTTCTCTATTCTGCTCCATTGATCTATGTGTCTGTTTTTGTGCCAGTACCACACTGTCTTGGTGATCACAGCTTTGTAGTACAACCTGAAATCTGGCAATGTGATGTCCCCAGCTCTGGTTTCTTTATCAATATTCCCCTGGCTATTTGGGGTCTTTTCTGAGTCCACACAAATCTTAAGATTATTTGTTCCAACTCTCTGAAGAAAATCCATGGTATTTTGGTAGGGATTGCATTAAATGTGTAGCATTGACATTGTCAGAATGTTAATTCTTCCAATCCATGAGCATGGAACATTTTTCCATCTCTTTATGTCTTCCTCAATTTCTTTCAGAAGTGTTCTGTAGTTTTTAAGGTATAGATGCTTTACCTCTTTGGTTAGGTTTATTCCAAGGTATCTTATGCTTTTGGGTGCCATTGTAAATGGGATTGACTCCTTAATTTCTCTTTCTTCAGTCTCATTGTTAGTGTATAGAAATACCACTGATTTCTGGGCATTGATTTTTGTATCCTGCCACATTGCCGAACTGCTGTATGAGTTCTAGCAATCTTGGGGTGGAGTCTTTTGGGTTTTCTATGTACAGTATCACGTCATCTGCAAAGAGGGAGAGTTTGACTTCTTCTTTGCCAATTTGAATGCTTTTTATTTCTTTTTGTTGCCTGATTGCTGAGACTAGGACTTCTAGTACTATGTTGAATAGCAGGGGTGAGAGTGGACATTCTTGTCGTGTTCCTGATCTTAGGGGAAAGGCTCCCAGTGTTTCCCCATTGAGAATGATATTTGATGTGGGCTTTTTGTAGATGGCTTTTAAGATGCCGAGGAATGTTCCCTCTATCCCTACACTCTGAAGAGTTTTGATCAGGAATGGGTGCTGTATTTTGTCAAATGCTTTCTCTGCATCTATGGAGAGGACCATATGGTTCTTTTTTCTTAAAGATTATTTATTTATTTATTCATAGAGACAGACAGAGCGAAAGAGAGAGAGAGAGAGAGAGAGAGAGAGAGAGGCAGAGACACAGGCAGAGGGAGAAGTAGGCTCCATGCTGGGAGCCCGGCGTGGGACTCAATCCAGGGTCTCCAGGATCACGCCCTAGGCTTCAGGCGGCTCTAAACCACTGCGCCACCGGGGCTGCCCGGATCATATGGTTCTTGTTTTTTCTCTTGTTGATATGATCTATCACATTGATTGCTTTACGAGTGTTGAACCTGCCTTGCATCCTGGGGATAAATCCCACTTGGTCATGATGAATAATCTTCTTAATGTACTCTTCAATCCTATTGACTAGTATCTTGTTGAGAATTTTTGCATCTGTGTTCATCAGAGATATTGGTCTTTACTTCTCCTTTTGGTGGGGTATTTGTCTGGTTCTGGAATTAAGGTGATGCTGGCCTCATAGAACAAGTTTGGGAGTATTCCATCCCTTTCTATCTTTCAGGAAAGCTTTAGTAGAATAGGTATTGTTTCTTCTTTAGATATTTGATAGAATTCCCCTGGAAAGCCATCTGGCTCTGGACTTTTGTGTCTTGGGAGGTTTTTGATGACTGTTTCAATTTCTTGCCTGGTTATTGGCCTGTTCAGGTTTTCTATTTCTTCCTGTTCCAATTTTGGTAGTTTGTGGTTTTCCAGAAATGCGTCCATTTCTTTTAGATTACCTAATTTATTGGCATATAGCTGCTCATAATATGTTTTTAAAATCGTTTGTATTTTCTTGGTATTGGTTGTGATCTCTCCTTTTTCATTCATGATTTTATTAATTAGAGTCTTTTCTCTCTTCTTTTTAAAAAGGCTGGCTAATGGTTTATCTATCTTATTAATTCTTTCAAAGAACCAACTCCTGGTTTTGTTGATCTGTTCTACAGTTCTTTGGGTCTCTATTTCATTGAATTCTGCTCAATTCTTTATTAAATCTCTTCTTCTGCTGGGTGTAGGTTTTATTTGCTGTTCTTTCTCCAGTTCCTTTAGGTGCAAGGTTAGCTTGTGTATTTGAGTTTTTTTCCAGTTTTTTGAGGGATGCTTGTATTGCTATGTATTTCCCTCTCAGGACTGTTTTTGCTGTATCCCAAAGATTTTGAACGGTTGTATCTTCATTCTTATTAGTTTCCATGAATCTTTTTAATTCTTCTCTAATTTCCTGGTTGACCCTTTCATCTCTTAGCAGGATGGTATTTAACCTCCATGTGTTTGAGTTTCTTTCACATTTCTTCTTGTGGTTGAGTTCTAGTTTCAAAGCATTATGGTCTGAAAATATGCAGGGGACAATCCCAATCTTTTGCTATCAGTTAAGACCTGATTTGTGACCCAGTATGTGGTTTATTCTGAAGAAAATTCCATGTACACTTGATAATAATGTGTATTCAGGTGCATTTGGACGTAAAGTTCTGTAAATATCTGTGAAATCCATCTGGTCCAGTGTATCATTTAAAGCTCTTGTTTCTTTGGAGATGTTGTGCTTAGAATATCTGTCATTTTCAGAAAGCGCTGTGTTGAGGTCTCCCAGTATAAATGTATTATTATTTAAGTATGTCTTTACTTTGGTTATTAATTGATATACTTGGCAGCTCCCACATTAGGGGCATAAATATTCATGATTGTTAGGTCCTCTTGTTGGATAGATCTTTTAAGTATGATATAGTGTCCCTCTTCATCTCTTACTACAGTCTTTGGGATAAACTTTAATTTATCTGATATGAGGATTGGTACCCTTGCTTTCTTTTGAGGACCATCTGAATGGTAAATTGTTCTCCAACCTTTTATTTTCAGGCTGTAGGTGTCCTTATGTCTAAAATGAGTCTTTTGTAGACAGCAAATAGATGGGTCTTGCTTTTTTATCCAGTCTGAAACCCTGCGTCTTTTGATAGGATCATTAAGCCCATTTGCGTTCAGAGTTACTATTGAAAGATATGAATTTAGTGTCATCATAATACCTATTCAGTCCCTGTTTGTGTGGATTATTTCTTTGGACTTCCTCTTTCTTTTACAGAGTCCCCCTTAACATTTCTTGCAGAGCTGGTTTGGAGGTCACATATTCTTTCAGCTTCTGCCTATCTTGGAAGTTTTTTATCTCTCCTTCTATTCTGAATGAGAGCCTTGCTGGATAGGGTATTCTTGGCTGCATGTTCTTCTCATTTAGGACCCTGAATATATCCTGCCAGCCCTTTCTGGCCTGCCAGGTCTCTGTGGAGAGGTCTACTGTTAATCTAATATTTCTCCACATATAAGTTAGGGATCTCTTGTCTCTTGCTGCTTTAAGGATTTTCTCTTTATCTCTGGAATTTGCAAGTTTCACTATTAAATATCGAGGTGTTGAATGGTTTTTATTGATTTTAGGGGGGATCTCTCTATCTCCTGCCTGTTTCCCTCCCCAAGTTAGGGAAATTCTCAGCTATTATTTGTTCAAATATACTTTCTGGTCCTCTGTCTCTTTTGGCGCCCTCTGGAACCCCAATTAAACGTAGATTTTTTTTCTTCTGAGTCTGTCATTCACTTCCCCTAACGATTCCTCATGATTTTTTCATTGTTTTTCTCTTTTTTCCTCAGCTTCCTTCCTTGCCATCAACTTGTCTTCTATGTCATTCACTCTTTCTTCTACATCATTAACCCTCATCGTTAGGACCTCCAGTTTGGATTGCATCTCATTTAATTGATTTTTAATTTCGGCCTGATTAGATCTAAATTCTGCAGTCATGAAGTCTCTTGAATCCTTTATGCTTTTTTTTTTCCAGAGCCACCAATAGCTTTATAATTGTGCTTCTGAATTGGCTTTCTGACACTGAATTGTAATCCAAATTCTGTAACTCTTTGGCAGAGAGTACTGTTTCTGATTCTTTCTTTTGTGGTAAGTTCTTCTTTCTAGTCATTTTGCTCAGTGCAGAGTGGCTAAAAACAAGTTGTACATGCTATAAGTGCAAACTCTTCTCTCTGTAGCATTCCAGCTGTTCTCTCTTTAAATCTCAGGCCGAATTCATAGGTTTTCAGGATGATTTGAAAATTATCTAGGTAAGTTGGTGGGGACAGGTGACTTGGGGACCCTACTCTTCCACTATCTTGCCCTGCCCCCCTTGAGTCTTCTCTTAAAGAGAAGATACAGATACTTCTAGGAAAGGCAGCATTGGAAGGTTTTAGAATCTCAGAAAGTCTTCCATAAAAGTCAATGATTAATTATGGGATGAACTTCCAAAAAGACAGTCACAGGATTATGTGAGAGGAGATGGACTGTGTCCATGCTATGTTACACATCTAGCAAATGTGAGCATTCTTCCCCTCCTTCCCATAGTTCCTGGTTGAGCGACTCTTGTCTGACTTGCAATTTTCAGAATTATTATTTTGAGACAGAAACATGGGTCTATGTGGTACAGATCAATAGAGATTATAGCCATCACATGAATGGACTGGGAGTAAGATCAAAGTCTAGGTTAGCTAGAAGCTTAGAAGCATGTTGAAATGATTTGAACCATAGTGGATATTGTTTTTGTCATAAACAGCCAAAGAGGAGGGAATGACAGCAAGACACAAGAAGCAGCTAGAGATGGAACTCACTGCTATGTTTCTGAAAGAGACAAGTGATGGCTAGGAGTACAGAGCCAAGGACTAAACACCAGGGTTTGAGCTACAGCCCTGCTTCTTCCAGTTGGATGATCTGATGCAAGTTATCAAATGACTCTTGGCTTCAATTTCCTTATCTGTAAATTAGGGATAATTACAGCACTCGTTTTATAGGATTGGTATCGGGATCAAATGAATTAAGATTACAGATGTTCTCAGAACAGTGCCTGGAGGATATTAACTGTCCTAGGAGTACTGGTTAATTTAATAAATGTAGGCATGTCCAGCTTTAACATATCCTTAACAAACACAATTCCCAACTTGCAAATTAAATAATTTATACAGCCAATGGGTCTGTTCAGTATTGCTTAACCAGTAAGCAATTTTACTTCATTTAGATGGTGTTCTGAGACATACATATTCAATAAAATGTAAATATATTTAAAATTAGGTGATAAAGGAAGACTATATCATGCCAAGAAAAGTATTTCTAGGAAAAATGCTGGAGATCATATAGAGCAAAGTTTTCTGGTAAAAGTAATCAACATTGAGGATAGATTGCAAAGTTTAAGACACCATGCCAAAATCACTCTTGTCAGGTGGAAGGTAAATATGCAGTCATCTATAGTCTATGCTCTATTTGGCTAAAATCTGCTAAGAGAAGGAAACCCCTTGCCAAATGAACGGGGTAACTAATCTCTTGTATTTCCTCTGGAAGTACATCTAATTATAATTGATCTATGACCCCTCCCCTCAATTTGATTCTAATCCAAAGGGACATTACTTAAAAACTTATCAAAGAGGTTTACATGGGAAATAACCATTGACATATTGCAAGTGTAAGGTAATTACAGATGGAAATGGCCCATAAAACTGAGAATCATCTTTCATATCTTCCTCTTTCAACTACTTGTATCAGGTACTGATGGTTCTTCCTTGAAAATCTATCACATGTCCTCAAATTATCTTCATCTTCACTGCCAGACTCTAGTCACGATGGGTAGATAGGGTGTGTGGTAAAATGCCATGTATCTCCTATCCATATGGTTTCAGCACACCAATGGCTGGACACTTCCATGTACTTGCCAGGATATGACACCAAGAGCATGATGAGTCTCTCTTTGCTGTCTCAGAACCTTCTCCAGAGTCACAAGTGCTTACTCACTTTCACTGGTGCAACCCAGAAATGTGGGAAGCAAACATATAACAATGAAAGATGGTGGAGGGAGCATCCCCCTCCTCTCCATTCTCCAATCCCTTGGAATGGTTCTGAGGCACATTCCGTGTCTGTGTTTCTCAAATATTAAAGGGCATTAGAATCACCTGACTAAAACACAAGTTCTGAACCCTATCTTGCAAAGTTTTAACTCAGTAGATCTGAGAAGGGATCCAAGACACTGTGTTTCTTGAAATAAGAAAGCTACCAATGATGCTGAGGCTGCTGGTCCAAAGACAACACTTTGAGAATCATTGTTTTGTGTGATTCCTCAGAGGATTCCCAGTACAAATGAGCCCCAACTGCCTACAGCATCAACAACCCCACTAAAGCAACTTTAATTGATTTTTCCTCCCTTTCTGATCTCATTCTCCTCTTCCCCATTTCTCAGTCTGGAATCCAGGAATCACATCTCAAACAAGTGACTGGCAGCCAATCATATACCTCAAACTCTGCTTTCAGAGGAACTCCCCTTGAGACTAGGCCAGTAGTGTTCTTGGCTGGCTTCTCAAGTAGCATCCTCACTGGTCTACCTGGAACCTACTGCCCAACTTGAATCTGTTCTCCACTCAGTGGCTTGAAGAATGCAAGACACTAATTGCATGAGGTGACTTCCTACTTAAAATCACCAGTGCATTCCCATTATCCCTTGATAAAGTCCAGACTCTATTTTGAAGGATTTTTATGAAGGTTCCTGGTCTCTAGCTTCATCTCTCAACATTCCCCTCTTGCAGGCTTTTCTCTAGTGTGCTCAAACTCTATTATCCAGCTCCTAAGATTGCTCTTGCTTCTGGGTTTTCACACGAACTTCTGAATTTCTTTAACAGTTTTTCTCTTATTATTATTATTTACATCTCAGCTCAAAGCCCATTTTGTCTGAAATACTCTTTCTGATCCTATTGATGAGATTAAGTATCCCCACAGAACCATGTTACCCTGCTATTGCCTTTATCAAGCATGTCTGGTATTGCTGGTTTCATTGCCCGTGTCCTCCATCATGCTTTACACCATATGAGAATAAGAACCATTCCTTTCCCACAGACCATTGTATCCCCAGCAGGCAGCACAGCAATGGAATACAGAAAGTACTCTGAAAATATCTGTTGAACAAACAACTAATAGGCATTATTATTACAGTTTTATGGAATAGGAAAATAGACTTTGTCCAAAGTAGCATGGCTAAGTTAATACAACACATCAGAGTGACCTCAATGCCCAAAGGCTTTGAGTAGGATAGACCTACTTTCTTCTCAGGGAAGAGAGTATTAAGAATTATAGGAGGATTCTGGCCAAGGAGATACAGACTAGAGGTAGAACTGTTCCAATTTTAGATAAAACTTACGATACGACCCAAAGACTTAATACTCAGTATTGTCTGGCATATAATTACCCTAAATTGTTTGTTTGTTTATTTATTTATTTATTTATTTATTTATTTATTTATTTATTTATTTATTTTTAAAGATTTTATTTATTTATTCATGAGACACACACACACACACACACACACACACACACACACAGAGGCAGAGACAGGTAGAGGGAAAAGCAGTTTCCATGCAGGGAACCTGATGTGGGACTCGATCCCAGGACTCCAGGATCATGCCCTGAGCCAAAGGCAGATGCTCAACTTCTGATCCACCCAGGTGTCCCTGTTTCCTTTTTTTAAAATTATATTTTGGGGGTATCTGAGTGGCTTAGTTAGTTAAATGGCCAACTCTTGGTCTTGGCTGTGGTCACAATCTTGAGGTTGTGAGATCAAGCCTCATGTCCCTCTCTGTGCTTAGCATAAAATCTACTTCAGATTATCTTTCCCTCTTCTTCTGCACTCTGGCCCTCCCTCCAGCTTATGCTCTCTCTCTCTCAAATAAATAAATAAATAAATAAATAAATAAATAAATAAATAAAATATTTGAAAACATAAAATTATATTTTGGTTTCCTTTTATTTGTGTAAGACTTTATGTTGTAGTGAGCATGTTTGCTGATATAGTTGGTTTTCCAATAGAAAGGCTTTTCAGTGGGGAGAAGGGTGATTAAGAAAATGAAAAGGATAGACTCAAGCAAATAACTATGTCACATCCCCTAAAGGCAACATAAACCATTCTTACCATTCACTTGTGTGAATGATAACTGCATGAACATTACCTCTATCCCCCCAAAAAGAGTAATTTGAGATACATATCTCCCAAAATACCCAAATCATGTCATAGGACCCATGGGGTCTGACAGTATCTGAAGACCCCAGGGATTCCTTGGAGGGTGCTTTCTGCTCACCTTGTCTAAAATGGGGGCCGTTCCAAATAGTGATCTTTGGCTTGGTCTGGTTTTTTTTTGTTTTGTTTTTTACAAGGAAGAAATATTTTGTAGCTTTTAAGAGAAGAATAGTAGTATGCTTATAATAGGACAGGTCTTTTTCAACCTTAGATATAGTCCTTTTTTCTTATGTTTGGACTTCATGGCCTCCAGGAAACTATATATTTCCAAAGAATGGATGTAAGCTTCTCTAAGCTGTCAAAATGGACAGGGATTCAGTTTTACTGAAGGTAAAACTGGGAGTTACTTGGTGGGGGGGGAGGAAGGGGAGACATGCTCATAAATCTTGCCATTCTCTACTGGATGGCATTTAGTCAAGATGGTAATTGGTCAAAGTCTAGGTAAGACTTAATTTATGACAGTGGAAACTAAAATCCAATGGCTTCCTGTCACAGCCAGAAAGATGGCCTGGCCCTTGCCCTCCATCCTTTCCCTCCTCCCTTAGGCAACACGGAGCCCGCTGGCCTCTTTGCTGCTCTTTGAACACACAAAGTACACTCCGATCTGGGGTCTTCATGCTTGGTCCTTCTGCCTGGAGCTCCCTGAGACTTGTTCTCTCATCTTAGTCATGTCTGCTCAAAAGTCTTCAGAAAGGCTTTCCCTGTCCATCCGACCTGACATACCTTTCCTATCCCTATCACTCTCAATCCTCCTATGGAGTTTTGATTTCATAGTACATACAGATACCTAACATTGCTTGTTTATTGTCTCTGTCTTTCATTGGAATATAAGTTTTATGGGGCAAGAACTTGGTATCTCTGCTTTGATCACCACTCTACCCCAACACTCAGAATATCTGAATAAAACACATGCTTAATAAATCTTTGTTGGAAGCATCAATGGATGACGTAAAAGGATAGTACATATATGGTATCAAAAATTGGGTCACTGAACATAGCAATAAGATAGTGGCCTCATATAACTTATTTTCCTTGCTAAATAAAGGCTAACTAGATGTCTTTTGTGTAGCATTTATTTTCCATGTGGCAGCTCATCATTAAGAGCCAGAAACAACAGATACATCATTGGACATAAACAAGTGTGAGAACACTGACCTCCTTTAGAATCACAGAAAACCATTGGATCGGCGGCTTTCCTCTTGGTGATGCAGAGTCAATAACAGGAAGCAAAGGGCAGGTATGTTCTGTCATTAAGTCTAGTGCTTTTCCTCCAAATGGCTTCATTAATGCCAAGGTCACTCGACTGAGCATGACATTGGGGAGATCATTGGTCCACAGCCAGTGTAAGCCATGGGGCACACACCTAAGAGCTAAGGATTGTTTTGTTTTCTTTTTTATTTTAATTTCCCCTATGATAACAGCTAATGTATTTTACATTAAGTCTCTATAAATCTTGCCAATGACCCAGACAATCAAAAACTGAGCTAAGCTCTATAATGACCTTAGGTCATAGGACTGTAATAGAAGGAATAACTAGGAATCAGCCTCCAAACTCCATTGCTGTCAGACCCATTTATTTTACACCTCAGCTGAATTATCTTTGTTGTCACCTTTACCTCTTGAATGCAATTTACCCCAACTGCTGTGGTTTCTTCAAAAATATATTCTACTTTTCCCTTAGACTATATTCCCAATGCCTTCATTCTAATTAATTGCCTAATGCTTGGATTTCTCCATAGCCTCTTCTATGTAGTGTGTCCTCAATCATGTTCCAAAACTGTGTGGATATGAATGGCAGGAAGGGACAGACAGAGGGACAAGGGTAGAGGGGTATCATCACCCACCGAGTGCTTATTCTATGCCAAGCATTGTGATAAACACACTATTTTATTTAACCCTAGAAATCTCAATTAGAAAAAAAAAGAAATCTCAATTAGATATTATTCCATTTCATGAGTAAGAGAATGGAGGTAAAGAGAGGCTAAGGAATTTTTAAAAAACTTACACAACTGACAGGTGTCCAGGGCTGAAAACAAGAAAAGAAGAAAGAAGGGAGGCAGAGGAGAGGTCTGGGGAGGTAGGCTTGCAGGCCAAGCAGCCTTGGCTCTCCTGTCCACAAAGCACAGCCAATCAACTGTTACCAGACTGGTCTTCCTTTCTTAAGGCAATCCATTCAAGGACATTTGTAGTTCCCCATCACTTCTTCCATCAAGTACATACTTGTTGATAACAATAGGCAGATGGGCAAACTCTATGGCACAGCCTCTATGTCTTGGCTGGTGCTATCTCTCCCTGACCTCAGAACATATGCCTGGATAACTGTGTCCCCTCTACTTATCCATGGAAAGTAATCCGAGAGCTCTGCTGCCAGCCAGGTGCCAAGGTCATACCAATTGTTATCTAGTTAAATTATCTCAGCAACTCCAAGAGGTAAGTCTCATTGTTCCTATTTTACATATTAGGAAATTGAAGATCAGAAAGATTCAATCACATTCTCAAAGTCACATAGAAAATGCACAAGTAGAAATGTGGACCTTGATTTTCTTACAGAGAAACCAACTGTTGCATTTTTTTTTTACCCAAGCTGAATTTTCTTTTATTATTTATGGGTTCTATGATACAGAGAGAAGGGGTATTTGGTGGAGAAGCAAGACTCCTTTATAACATTTTAGTGAATTATTTAGATGAAAGATGCTAATGATAAAGTTGTATGGGAGCCAGACAGACAGTAGCTCAGATTGTTGCTTTTTATTCTCCATCTAACTCCTACTCACATCAAGGCTGATGGAGCTCACTCCTTCCATGAAGCCTTCTTTGAACATATCAAGCACTGGTCTTTCCCTTATTAGAGTTCATTTTGCTCTTGTAATTAATAGTCTATCACTCAAAGGCTCCCAAACCACCCTTGCTGTGACAAGGCAATTTCAAGGTCTCTAAGCTTCTCAATTCTATTTCTGTTTTCTAAGCTACATCTCAGACCTAAAACTTAAAGCCATCAAGAGAAAAACATTTCTTAACTCAAAGATTTAACTAAAGACCTATATAATTATCCTCTAATACTTTTTGCTATTTTCACGTGGGTTGTTTCCCCAACTATACCTCTGCATTTTTTTCATGAACCAACTGTGTTCCAAAGTTAATCGGGAAGTCCACACTTTGCAATGTGAATGCTCTTTCATTCTAAATGGCAATAAAATGATAAGATTTTTCATCTTCATCTTACCTAAAATGTCTATTTAGCTGATTCAGAATATGATCCAGCTGAAGTGATGATGAACTTCAACTACTTGGCCATTCAAATTAAAGGCTGAAATTTGAGCAGTTGCCTAATTTCTAGCAATCTAAGGCAAGAGGCTGTCACTCACAGCAGGCATTAGCCACCCACAGAGAAAGTTCCATGTCCCAATTATTCTGTATTGTGGGCAGATATAGAATGGAGGAAACAATGAGATATCCCAAGTTCCACTCTAACACCCACCATAGTCCTTGGACAGGTACTCTTGGGGAGAACGTCTGTCATCAAGGCTTCTCAAACATTTTTCTCAACGATTGGCCACCAATTCCTACAAAGTATCTTCTGAACTAACCCCACCTTTGCCATCCCTGCTACTATCACCTTAGCTCCAACCATCACCACTTTTCATGTGGACCATGGAGGCCTCCCCTCTGGGCTTCTGACCTCCTGGTCTCACTTTATTCTGTATGACTCCTTTTTTTTTTTTTTTTTTTTTTAGATCATTAGCTCTGAGTTTCATCCTTCATCGTATTGCTCTCCAGCCACACCATTCTACCACACTAGGGAAATAAGCACATCTGCTGTCTCAAGCCACCCTGCCATTGCAGATGACTGACCTTCTTCCAGGAACATATTGCCTTCCTTTCTTTTGTAACTCCCTGCTGTATTTTTTAACGCCTCAGGATCCCTCCCATCCTCCGGAAACCTGCCTCACATGTCTCCTAACCTAAATTTTGTAACTTTCCTCTTCTTTCATAGTTGTTCTGCAGCTTGTTACATCACCATGTGAGGATGTCACCTGTCTCTCTCCCACTAGATGGGGGCTCTCACTGGGAAGAAATGAGCATTCATCATCCTAGTGACTATTCTAGAGCCTAGCAATTACAAGTATCTGCTGAATACACTGCTGTTTCATGATGAAATAAGAGAAGGATGAAGGGGGGTGCCTGGGTGGCTCAGTAGTTGAGCCTCTGCCTTTGGCTCAGGGTGTGATCCCAGAGTTCCAGGATGGAGTCCCACATCTGGCTCCCTGCAGGGAGCCTGCTTCTCATCCTTCTGCTATGTCTCTGCCTCTGTGTGTGTGTGTGTCTCTCTCATGAATAAATAAATAAAATCTTTAAAAGAAAAAAAATAGGAGCACCAGGTAGCTCATTCAGTTAAGCATCTGCCTTCAGCTCAGGTCACGATCCCAGAGTCCTGGGATGAAGCCCTATGTCAGGCTCCCCACTCAGCAGAGAGTGCTTCTCCCTCTCCCTCTGCCCCTTCCCCAGCTTGTGCTTTCTCTCCCTCTCTCTCAAATAATAAAATCTTTTTAAAAAGAATTAACAAAAATAGATTTACTAAAAGTCATGTTGAAGCTAGATTATTTTCTACATGTGTTATAAAAGATGATACAGCCTGTGAGGAAGAGAATGCTTAAATAATAGCCTTTCATTTTAAATCATTGAGCACTAGAGCCAGAAGGGAAGCTCTATTTATTGAGGACAGTCACTAACTTGTGACATCTATTTCTATTATGCAGTTCCTTTCAAAACACAATCCCATTTTTAACAAACCTCTCTTGGTAGGAAAGTTGTTATTTTAGAAAGTAAGTTAGTTATTTCATTTTCAAAGAATTTTGAACCTTAGGAATATTATCTTTTAATATTTTAAAAATTGAAGTGCAATTTATATATAAACAGCTTTAAAGTGTACAGTTTGATAGGTTTTGACAAATGCATAAATCCACAAAACCCATACCCCATAAAGATTTAGAATATCTCCATTGCCTCCCAAAAGTTTCCTCATATCCATTCCTTGTCAGTTCCAAATTTTTCTTCCCAGTGGCAACCATTCTAATTTTTACCTCTGTTGATTAGTTTTCTATGCTGGAGTGTCTTATAAATGGATACAAATAGAATATGTTACGATATGTTAAGTGTAGAATATGTTACTCTTTTTACCTGTCTGGCTTCTTTTACTCAGCATATTGTTCTTCAGAGTCATCTATGTTTTATGGGTATCAGTAGTCTATTCTATTTACATTTAAAGTAATTATTGATAGGGAAGGACTGACTTGTTATGGACATTTACAATTACATTTACATTTGTCTTGTTTTTTTTGTCTCTTACTTCCTCTGTTACAGTCTTCCTTTGTGTTTCATTGTGTTTTAATATTGATGTACTTTGACTCCTTTCTCTTATTCTTTTGTGTATTGGTATATTTGTTAACATTTTTCTGTACACAGCCATGTCATCAGCACATGTAGGTACATTTGTGCCTTTTATCACAAATGCTATACCTTGTATTTCTTTTTCTTGTCTAAGCTCAAAGGCTATAACCACTAAAGTACAGATAGAAATGTTGAGAGTAGACATACTTATCTCTTTTTTAATCATAAGGATAAAAAGTACGAAACATTATGGATTTTTCATAGGTACCTTTTATTCTAGTGAGACAGTTACTATTGTTTGTTAATTGAGAGTGTTTTTTAAAAATCTAGAATGGATATTGAATTGCAGTAAGTTCCTTTCATCTATTTTATTTATATCTGTGATTTTTCCTTTTTATTTTGTTAATATGGTAAATTCAATGGATTAGTTTTTGAATATTAAACCAAGCTTTTATTCCTGTGATAAAGCCCACTTTGTCATAATATGCTATCCTTTCTTTACATTACTGTAATTCTTTTGCACCTATATTTACGATCAATAACAGTTTGTAAAATTTTTTTGTGTGCAATGTCTTTATTAACTTTTATCTTAGGGTTATGCTGTGTCTAAAAATTTGGGAACTCTTCCCTTTTCCTGGATTATCTGAAGGAGTTTGCATATAGGTGCTATTATTTCTTTCTTTAATTCTTGCTAAAATTTACAAATTAGGCTCTCTCAGCCTTCAGTTTTTGTGAGAAAGTTTTCTTATAATAAATTCAAATCTTTAACAGACCTGGGGCTAATCAAATTTTCTTTTTTGAAATTGGATAGTTTATGTCTTTGAAATCATTGATCATTTGATCTAAATTGTCAAATATACTGATATAAAATTATCCAAAACATGTATTATCCTTTTAATTAATGTCTGCAGGAACTATAGTGATGTTTGTCTTTGCATTAGTTTTCTATAGCTTCTGCAATAAATCACAACAAACTTAATAGCTTTAAACAACAAAATTTACATTCTTATGTTCAGGTGATCAGAATTCTAGAATGTGTATTCTGTAGTTGTTGGATATAATTCATAAATATCAATTAGGTTATATGGGTTGATAGTGTAGTTTAAATCTCTATTCTTACTGATTTTTTTTCCTGCTGATCTTAATAATTATTGAGAAAGGAGAGCTGAAATTCCTAATTGTCATTATTAATTTGTCTGTTATTCCTTTCAGTTTTCTTTTGTAATCATGTGTTTGGATTTCTGTTATTAGGTGCATCTGTATTTCAGATTTATATGTCTTATGGATGAACTAACCATTTTATTATTTTAACATGTCCTTATTTGCTTATAGTAATATTCCTTATCCTGAGATTTAATTTAATATTAATATATCCAATCATGCTTTTTATGATTGGTCTTTTATACCATTTTATATTTCACTATTTATGTTTTTATATTTACCATGGCATAGCATGTACTTGAATCTTGCTTTTTAATTAAGATTGATAATCTTTGCTTTTTAACTGACATGTTTAGTCCATTTATACCCAATAAAGTATTGTTATAGTTGTATTAAAGTTTTCCATCTATTTTCCATCTGTTCTTTTTATTTTGTCTCTCTTTTCCTACCTTTTTCCCATAGCTAATTGGGGATATTTTAATGTTCTTTTACCTATTCTGTTGGATTAATATCTATACTTATTTGTTTCATTCTTGATAATTGCTCAAGAGTTTTCATTGGACATATTTAACTAGCAGCATCTATGTTCAAATCATATAACACTTCATGTATAACAGAATGAATTTTACAGCAGTACAATTCCACTTTCCTTCTTCCTGTTCTTTGTGATATTATTGTATATTTTATTTTTGCATGTTATAAATTATTACTGTTTAAACCTCTAAATATTTTTAAAGGAAATGAACTCTGGGAATCGAACTAGGGGTGGTGGAAGGGGAGGTGGGTGGGGGGTGGGGTGACTGTGTGACGGGCACTTGATGGGATGAGCATTGGGTGTTATTCTCTATGTTGGCAAATTGAACACCAATAAAAATAAATTTATAAAAAAAATATAAAAAAAAACAAAACAAAACAAAAAAGAAATGAAAATGATAATAAGGTGTATGTTATCTTTAGCCATAAATTTATCATACCAAGCAATCCTGATTCCTCTTATAGATCAGTTTACACGGAATTCTTTCCTTTTAGTTCAAAGAGCATTCTTTAATATTTATTGCAGTAAATATGTAGTTAGTGATTAATTCTTTAAACCTTTATTTGTCTAAAAATATATTTATTTCACCTCCATTTTTGAAGAATATGCTTTGCAAGTTATAGAATCCTAGACTGATAAATGTTCCTCCTCTACCCCTCCTTTCAGCACTTTAAAGATATTGTTTCATTCTGTTCTGGCTTGAATTGTTTCTGATGAGTAGTCTATAGTTTTATTACTGGCCATTTTGATGTAACAAGTCAAATTTCTCTGGTTATTTTTAGTATTTTATTATTATTTTTTAATAATTTAATTAGAATGTGCCATGGCATGGTTTTTCTTTGTGCTTATTTTTTGAGGGTTTCTTTGGTCATTTTGATGTGTAGATTTATATTTTTCTTAATATTTGGAAAATTTCCAATCATTATTCAAATATATTTTTCCCTCCACCTCTTTCTGAGATTCTAACTATGCATATATCAGAGTGTTTGATATTTTCCCAAATTCAGTGAGTGTTTACTGTTTTTTCCTTCTTTTACCTCTCCGTGAAAATATCTGAATAATTTCTCTTACCCTCTTTTCAAGTTCAATAATCCTCTATTCTGCAGTATCTAGTATCTTATATATAAATGAATCCAGTGAATTTCTCATTTCAGATATGTCTTTCAGATCTAGAATTTCTTTCTAGTTCTTAAAAAAATGTTTTACAAAAAAAAAAAGTTTTACATCTCCCTTATTTCATTCCCTATGTAGTCACTTATTGCACATATCTTTTCATTTGAATCATTGAAATAAGATGATAGCTGCTTGAAAAATTTCCTGCTAATTCCAACCTCTGCATGTCCATTAGTCTGGCTTTTTAATTGTTTTTCCTTCTGTTTTTGGCTCACATTTTCCTCCTTCACATATCTAGTAACTACGTGTAACACATTGTGAATATGTGATTGAGCGTATGCATTTTGTTTACTTCCTTTTAAGAGTGTTGAATGTTATTATTGCAGACATTTAATTTACTGGTGAAGTTTTATTTTGTCAAGGCCTCTCTCAAGGCCTTTTTAGGCCTTTGTATAGAGTAGTCCTTCTTTTAGAGATAGATTAGCCCTCCTCTTATTGGCCTCTTTGAGATTTTACCTGAATTCCCATGTGTTCTCTACTCTGGCTATTCAGAACTCCAATATATCCCAGCACTGTGTAACCTCTGAAGTCTTTATTCATTTCATATCTACCTGGTAGCTGTTTTCTAGCAGACTTCATGAAGTCTCATCTATGCATGTGAAGTGTAGTATTCAGCTGAAGACTCAAAAGGAAATTTTTAGAAATCTCTGAACAGCTCACCACTCCCCAGTATTCTGTCCTGAAAAATCCCACACCTCAATAGTTATAAATTTCTATCTGTATTCTCTACCCAGCAAGATCACTGTTATCTGCTTGAGCTCTGTATCCCTCTGCCATGGTTTGGAATGTGCCCCATGCAGAAATTTGGGGTAAATTGGGGTAAATTTTGGAGCTCAATTAATATACTTCCATTTTTTCAAGGATCACGACCCTCTGCCTCCTGTTCCACTGCCTGGAAATGGTTGTTTTATAAAAATTTCCCCCAGTTTTATAGATTATTTTTAATGGTAGGAGGACAGATCCATTACCTGTTACTCTTTGATGGCCCCATTCAATAGATTTTCTAATTTGTGTTTCACGGTACATGAACAAAAATCTGCCTCCCTGAAATTTCCAACCATTTCAGTTGATTCTATCTTTTGGAATACCACCACAATAGTTCTTACTATACTGCTTTTAACATATTCTATTGGTGCAAAGAATCCAATCTCCATTCACTAACTCAAGGATTTGATCCTATAATTATCTCTTTATCTTTGCCACATACTTTTTTCCTCTCTACTAATTCCCATTAGCATGTGAGCTTTTCTTGTCTCATGTCCTCTTCAATTTCTTCTCCATTTTTCTGCTTTCCATGATAGCAATGTTTCTGCAAATATTAAAATAATCATATTTTCTTGAATTTCCACACATTTATTCACCTCCCTTTGTGTTCATTAGCCCTACTAATCAGACATTCACTGCAACCACACCATTCTTCATGGTCATAAACAAGTCCATCTGTCTATGCCCAGTGGCCAATCCCCCCACCCCTGCCCATGACCAATTCTTGGATATCCTTTTTCTATTTCCAGTGGGATTTTATATACATTATTACCTGTGTTTCTTGATATACTTCCTAATTTGTTTCCAGGGCCCACAGTCTGCTGGACTTCTCCTTTTCCTTTTCTGTTTCCTTTGCTGATTCCTAGAATCTCAAATGCTGGAATGCCTTTGGTCTGGACCCTCTTGCTTCTCCCATGTCGTTGTTCCCTATGTTACACTGCTATTCTTTGTTGCTTCCCCACTTCTGTTAAAGAGTTCTATTTACCTTATTAAACAATACATGTGCTTCCTCTCATTCACAACATTCACTTTATAAACATGTTTTGTTTGCTTTGTCTTCAAAATGTATTGCAAATTCAACTGCTTCTCATTACTATTACCACCTTCGTTCAGGGCACTTTTCATCTTACCTAAACTTCCAAAATAGACTCTTAACTACTACCCTTACTTCCTGGACCCGTCCATTCTTCAAACAACTGCTAGTGTTATAATTAAAAAGATAAATCAGGCCATGTCACTGACCTGGTTAAAGTCACTAATGACATCTCTTCACATTTATAAAAAAGTCCAGGCTTCTAAAATAGTTCCATATTCAACACTTGATCTTAGCCAAAAGGCCAAGAAGTGATTAAATTAGCTCCATATTTAAATTACCTGGGGTGCTAGGACTTGACTTTGCTGTATACTAAGTCAGTTTGGGGATTTTACAAATTACTGATCCCTGGGCCCCACCTCCAAAGATGGCTATTTAATTAGTATGGGCTGCAACTTAGACATCAGGACTTTTAAAGCTCCTCATATAATTCTAATGTGTGACAAAATGTTAAGAACCACCAACAGGTGATTTTTTTTTTGGGGGGGGGGGAAGGAGGAAGGAATACCCCAGAAGTATGAAAGGTGGATCTACTCTTAAAGATTATTCTTTAATTGGGATTAATTGGGACCAGAAAATAGTTATCGGCATTTTCTTAAGACTCTTAAGAGATTCTATGGTTAAGTCTAGACTGAGGATTACTGTCCCACATCATCTTGTCCTTGGCTACTTCCCCAACCACTGACCTGCTTGTGAAGCACATTCCCTTTTTCAGAACTATCTTCACGCATTGGTGATGTACAGAAGCTTATTTGACATATTTGAAGAACAACCACATGAAGCCACTAATCAGATTGTGATATAATAAAAATAAAAAATGTGGGGTTGGTTATTAGTTAATGTTATTATGTGAGATGACTTGGAAATAATTTATGGTAAATTAAAGGGTAGGGAAGAGTTATATAAATGAAAGGAATGTAAATTTGTTGATTACAATTGAATTTTAAAAGGTATTGATTACATTAATATGTAGTTTTGATGTTTATGAATGTTGTTAGGAGTGGGGGGAAATGAAATTTGTATTTATGTGTATTGGTTATATGTGTTGTTTTATGGGGTTTGGGTGTAGTATGGGAAGAAAATGGGGGGTGGGGATGAATTTTTTGTGTTTATTGTGAGTGAAGGAAGTGGAGGTGTAGATTTTATATTTGTTTTTTTTGGGATAGGGTGGGGGTGGGTGATTAGGGTTTTGTGTGGGGAGGTAGATTTTAAGGGGGGTATTGTATTGGGGAGGGTGTGTTTAGAGTTGTGAGGATGGGGAGGGGGGGATTGAATATGTTGTATGGTAGATGAAAAATTGTTGATGTGTATTGGGATATTTTGGTTTTTTTATTGTTGTGTGATATTTTTTGTGAGATTTGTGTGTGAGTGTTTGGTGTGTGTGTTTGTTTTTTGGGGGTGTTTGGTAATTGGGTGGTTGGGGGTGTGTTTGGATTATGGGTTGGGGGGGGGGGGTGGTTGGGGGGGGTTTTTGTTGGTTAGTGTTTTGTGTATGTTTTATGGTGGTTGTGGTTGTGTATTGGGTGTTTGTTATGGGTATGTGTATTTGATGGGGGTGGTTTGGTTGTTTGGGGTTTTGGGTAGTTTTTATGGGGTTTGTTGTAATTGTAGGTATGGTGTTGATGATTGGAAAGGGTATTGGGGGGTGATGTATTAGTATCATAAAGTGGGGTTGGGAGTTTGTGGATGTATAAATAGGGGGGTTGGGTGTTTGGGGGTGTAAGAAGTTTGGGTTGTGTGGGAAGTTGGAGGTAGTATTGTATGTATTTTTATTGTGGGAGTTTTAGGTTTTATTTAAGGATTGTGGAGTTTTAGTTTTTTTTTTTCTATATTGCTTGAGTAGTGGGAGTTGTGGGATATTGGGTAGGATGTTTAATATATTTGTTTAATATATATAGTGCTTAGGTGGTTTTTTGAATCATCAGAAAAAGTGTGATTTGAGGGGCACCTAAGTGGCTCAGTTGGTTAAGTATATGCCTTTGGCTCAGATCATGATCCTCGGGTTCTGGGATTCAGCCCAGCGTTGGGCTCCCTGCTCAGCACAGAGTCTGCTTCGCCTTCCACCCATCCCCCTGCTCATGCTTGCTCTCTCAAATAAGTAAATTTTAATTAAAAACAAAGAAAAATTGTGATCTGACAAAAAATATTTGACAAACATTTGTAAAACCATCAATCTAAATAATAATATTATAAAAAGTGCTAAATAGAGTAAATATAATACAGTAGGAGCTCATGGAATTTATGGGCTAATGTAGGGAAAGCCTAGTTATTAATTAAGTCCTACTCCACTTCTAGCACACATTTCTTAGGTGCTAATTATTTGAGGCTTCAAGTTTTAGGTAAATAAAACCTTGGTTTTGGTGTTAATGGAGTTTGTAGTTGGTTTCTACAGTTGTGGGGTTTATTTTAATGGGATTTCAGCAAATTCTATGAATTCTAATTATTTTCAAAAAAATTTTAAAAAGATTTTATTTATTTATTCATGAGACACACACACACACACAGAAAGAGAGAGAGAGAGAGAGAGGCAGAGGGAGAAGCAGGCTCCATGCAGGGAGCCTGATGTGGGACTCCAGGATCAGGCCCTGGGCTTAAGGCAGCGCTAAACGGCTGAGCCACCCAGGCTGCCCTATTTTCAAATTTTTTCAAGTGAACACTCTCTGTGAGCATTGTTGAATTTAACCACATCAATGCCACGCATCCTGTGTCCCTCTCCTTACCTCTCACAATCAGCTGGCTTTGGTGCTCCACAGCCGCTGCCTCATTCCGGGCTATGCAGGTATAATTCCCATTGTGCATGAGGGAGAGATTGGAAATCCGTAAGGAGCTCGTGAAGTCAATGTTGTCGATGGTCACCCCAAGGCTTGCTGGGATTGGCCGGCCATCCTTCTGCCAGGTGATTGTGATGGGTAAGTCCCCTGAGACCACAACACATGGGATAAAGACACGCTGTCCAATGGAGAATCTTGGAAACTCAAAAGGCTGGATAAAAGGTGGAACTGAAAGAAAGAAGAGAAAACATAATAAAGATGGCAACAAACTGCCCACATGTTTTACATTATCTTTTCCTTCAGACCTCATGCATGACCTTGAAAGGGGAATACAGTCACTGCTATAGCATGTAAATATATGAACTAGAAGATTTGAAATTGCACTATCCTGTTACTTGATTTTTCTCATCATTCTAAATGAAAATCATGGCTTAATTTGTACTTCAGCAAACATGCTTAATTTATTTCGATAGACTTTTTAAAAATAATCATTTTTGAATGAAAATATTTCAGGCTCTGCACTCTTCATGTAAATACTGTAAAAGAGACATTTGGATTTGATTTTCCCTTAGATGCTTTTGAAAATGATGTATAAAAAAAGATTTCTTTTCTGCTCTGCTAATACTAGCACAATAATTTCCATTCCCCCTTTAATGCATTCCATGGCTTGCTAATAGGCATACTTTAAGCCTGTTCAAAAAAGAGATTCTAGTTTCAGCATTAAACATTTTTTTGTAGGACTAACATCCAACTAATTGCAAATGTTAATGGAAAAAGACTTATTTTATGTTAGGATAATCACGTCTTTACTCTGTACCCCCCAATTTTACACAGTCCATGTGCATGACCTTAAGTTATGAACTGATCCATGGCCAGTTTTCTGAGTTGCTGAGATGTGTTGCAAATGAGGACAAGGTCACAGCCTTCAACTTGGCCAGCCATGGACACAGCCAAGCTCAGTCTGGAAAGCTCTTTTCTGATTTAATTTCCCTGATAAACTCCTGTTTACCTTCTTACCTCAGGACCACTCTTCCTCAATAACTTCCTAGATGTTCTCACAGGTTTTCAGAGTCATAAACTGTTAAATTGGAGCCAGAGAAGCCAACTTTGAATCCTACCTTTGTTACTTATTGGTTGTGGGGTCATGGGCCAACTTTGAATCCTACCTTTGTTACTTATTGGTTGTGGCATCATGTGTGGGTCAAGAGTATCAATATGCTCTTCCTATCAGGGTTATTATGCACAGTGTCACTTTGCAGATGGAGAAAGTAATTCTCAAAGATATTACTTTGCCTTTGGCCATAAAACTAGTCCACTAAAGAGTGAGAGCTCAGACCTTCCCAATTTTATTTCATAGACTTGGAAATGTGCAAGGTTGTAAACTGAGATTATTAACCACGCAATAACTTAATATGAACCAATTATTATACCAGCTGATTTTATAGAAGGAAATTATTAAATAGAAGGATATCTACAGAATTTGTTCACTGTATCAATTGTAAGTACATTTCAATTATCAACTTGGGGGAGATGTAAGTGATCGACCTGAGATCTGAATGGAAACCATTCATTGAGCTCCTGGTATGATCTTGATGACACTGTGTGTGCTAGGCACACAGCAATGAACATAATATATCAGTCTATGCCCAGTGGAGCTTTCATACACAGTCATAGGCAGCAGCAGATGTCAACAGAGCAGAGCTGTGGCTATTCTGCTATTTAATATTATTATTACTACTACTATATGCTTTCAAAAGCCTAGGAGCTAGGACACAGAATTGCGAATACAGCCAGATAGAAGGACTAGTGAATAGATGGCTCAAGTCAGGTCTTACCAAAGAAACCAACAAGCCAACCAACAAAAAAAAAGTTTAAGGTGCCAGTGCATTCAATGTCAAAACTGCTGACAGCAATTCTCCATGTAAACTTAGAGCTTTGAATCTGCAGTGCATTGATCTGACAATGGGAGAAAAAGATCTTGGGTTGTGGTGCTACCCGGTGCTGGTAGAAAAGATCAGGTTGGATTAGGCCGTGGTTATTCATAGTTGATATTAGGCAGGGAAAGTGACAATTTGTAGCAAAGTGCTTGGGTTTCTCTAAATGTTGCCCCAAATGGCATAAATGTTTACTACTGGTATACATATTATTAACACTGAATAAACTATCCTTTTAAAAATAAAAAAGTAACTAAATTTCTTCTTGTTTGGTTCCTTACTTATCAAAACTTATTGTCAGTCTCCTCAGACAAACCTAGGAACTTACTGGCTATCTGAATTGTAAATCATATTTCTTTTAAGATAAGAACTTCAGATCCAGACTACCTGGGTTAAGTCCAGCTATGCTACTAACTAAAGTCTTTAACTCCCCTCTGTGCCTCCATTTCCTTATTGGTAGAGGAAAGGGGTTTCTGTGAGGTGTGAACGAGTTAGCAGGGAGTTCAGGAACTTCCAAGGACACTTGCAAGCAACGAATCCATTGCTTAGTGTTGGCTTTATTTTATGAGCCTTTAAGGTGAGGAAAAAACAAAACAGTTAAGTTGAAAGATGAATTGGCAAGGGAAAGGACTCCATTTCTACCAGTTATAATAGGTAGAAGACAAATATAAGGACATACTTTCTATTTCCCAGCTCAAGAAAGAAAGACATAGCATATTCTAAATCTATTTAATAAGAACACGATATGTAGGATGTAGACTGATTATTAATTATAAAACTGTCTACTTTTAGAGTGAAATAAAGTTCTAGAATAGGGAGATCAGGTGCATGTTACTTTCAAGAACAGAAACAAGAAGTAGCTACCAAGGATTGATTGATTGATTGATTGATTATTTATTTATTTATTTAGTGGGTGCACGTAAATTATGGGAAGGGGAAGAGAGAGAATCTTAAGCAGGCTCCATAGCTGAGTCAGTTAAGCATCTGCCTTTGGCTCAGGTCATGATCTCAAGGTCCTGGGATCCAGCCCCATGTTGCATCTGGCTCCCTACTCAACTTTTCCCTCTCCTTTTGCTGCTCCCTTGCTTTTGTTCTCTCTCTCTCATAAATAAATAAATAAATAAATAAATAAATAAATAAATAAATAAATAAAATCTTTTTTAAAAAAAGTTAATAGAAGAAAATGCAGCCAGTCAAGAATGCTGCACCCAGCAAAACTGTAATTCAAAAATTAAGAAGAGACAGATTTTCATAGAAAAACAAAACAGAGGGAGTTCACCACTGGAGCTGCCCTATAAGAGATGCTAAAGGAACTATTTCAAGTTGAAATGAAAGGACACTAGGCTATAACACAAGGCCATGTGAAAGTATGCGGTTCTCTGGTGAGAGTAAATATATGAGCAAATATAGAATACTATATTATTGCAATTTTCATGTGTAAATCCACTTTTAATTCCAGTGTGGAATTTCTCTTATTTAATTTCAACTAGGCAACATATAGTACATCATTCATGTCAAATGTAGTGTTTAATAATTTCTTAGTTGCATGTAACACCTAGTGCTCATTGCATCAACTGTCCTCCTTCACGACCATCACCCAGTGACCCCATCTCCCCACCCACCTCCCCTCCACCAATCGTCAGTTTGTTTCCTAGAGTTAAGAGTCTCATGGTTTTTCTCCTTCTCTGATGACTTCCCATTCAGTGTTCCTTCCCTTCCCCTACGGTCCTCTGCCCAGTTTCTTTTATTCCACATATGACCATAAAATCTATGAAACTCTTTTAATGGCTATATATCATGCAGAAATGTAATTTAATATTAGTAACATAAAACATTGAGGGGTGTCACTATAAAGGAAAAATAATAAAATATTTTAAAATATATTTAAGGAAAAAAAACCTATCCAAAATAATTAAAGATTTCCATGATTAAAAAAAGAGGATTCAGTTAGAAGGAAAAGTCATTTTTCCCAGGATAATGTCAGAATCAAGTTTGTTATTTGTTGTTTTTCTTGCCACATTACATCAGGATGCGCCTTTTAAAATGGAGATTAAACCATCAGACAGATTTGTGGATTATATCACTTTTCATCTCACTATCTATCCAGCACTTTAGCCATAAACACATGTCTGGTGTATACATTGATTATATTTTCTTTTTTAAAATATTTAATTAATTAGTTTATTTGAGAGGGACAGAGAGCAGGAGCAAGAGGGAAGGGCAGAGGGAGACTCCCTGCTGAGCAAGAAACCCTATATGGGGGTGGAACCCAGAACCTTGAGATCATGACCTGAGCGGAAGGCAGATGCTTAAACCACTGAGCCACCCTACGTGCCCCTTAAATTTTCTTAAAGGTCCCCAAATTGTATATTTTACATTCATAACTTCTAGAATTGAAGGCAAAAAGTAGACCAAGTGATTCAAAAAACGCTTGTAAAAACTTTGGTAAAGTCACACTGCTCGCTTTATATGGTTCATTAGTACACCTCTTAAGGTAAATCCTCTGAATCTTGTTGACAGTGAAGGCTTGTAATATCACAGGAGCAGAAATCTGGAATGTGACCTACAACAGGTTGGGACTTAACCTTCCTACATGAAGCATGTAAATATCTGCTAAATGTCACTAATGACCAGGTTCGCTGATTTCATTTCCCTTTGCCTGTGGGGCTCCTCTCTCCTAGGCAGTTGGGAACTATGAATGCAGCCAAACGTTAGTTTCTACTGTATCTCTTTCTAAACCCTTAACAAGAATGTTAACTCAGGGTAATACATTTCTATGCGTTGTCTCTCAAGAATTAATTGTATATTCTTCTTCACAGGGGAAAAAAAAGGAGCTTCTTTTCTTCCCAGGGGGAAGTATGACATAGAAAAGAAACATGGGTTGGGTGTCAGCCAAACTTGGGTAATTTGCAGTGTTTACCTCATCCACTTTCTCTAAGTCCGCAATTTGATTTCTTCCTGCATAAGGTGATGACAAGGAATATAATTAATGAGCGTTGGTGGGGGCTTCACATAACACTCAGGCATAGGGCCTAGGGGTGCACAGAAGATGCTCAGTTTGCATTGCTCTCTTTCCTCTTTCTACCCCCCCCCCCTTTTTTTTGTTCCAGGGCCCACTGGGAAAAGTCAAATACATTACATGGATGTTGACACACACAAATACATTACATGAATGTTGGCTGTGTTTGTACCACCATATATAATTTCATTAACTCCACATTTGTCATCTCTTCTCTGATAGTATTTCAATGCCTTGGGGCTCCACACAGTCCTCAGGTTGATAGCTCCTGATCTCAGACTGCTCAAGGAGCCGGCCTCAAGCCAGTCTTCTGGGTTACAGCAATGGGTATTCTCATCTTCCCAATTCCCCTTCCCCATTCCATCCAACAAGCTCTCTCTTTTTATCCTTCAAGAAGTTTTCCTGTTTTATATCTTGCCTGCTTCCCAAAGTCTCCAAAAATTGCATCTGTAAATACTATCCATTATGAGAATGAAAATCCCATGGCTGATTTCTCAGAGTTCAGTTCCAATTACACATGCATCTTCGGTGCCTGTCCTCCGCTAGATATACCCAGGACCCTCACAGGCTTACAGCCCTATTCTGTCCACTGAAATGGAAGCTGTGCTCTAAAATCATCAGGCTGATGAGCATGTGTGGCTTGTGAGTTGAGCACATCATTCATCTGTCTCTCCACCCATAAGACCAGTTATTTGTCCAATTCTGCTACTTTGCAACATGCTTTAGATTCCAACATTGTCAATTACTAGCCCTATGCTGTATAGTTCTCTACTCTGTTATCACATGATTAAACTCTCTTCTACCCATTTCAAGAGACTGCTGTTCAAGATTGTACAGTGGAAAGTATCACAGGATGGATGGCATGTGGGTATGAGTATAGCAGTCTGTGCACATGCCTATTTCCTTACATAGAGTGACCAAAGAGGCAGAAGATGTATTGAGTCTACCTATACTTCCCACAATTAGTGGAAAGAATAGTGCCTTGTACATCTTAACCGCATAACAGGTTTTGAAAATACCTTTTAGAGGTGACAATGAACTTGTGTTTATACTCTGAACATTAGACAAGCCTCAATTTGTGAGTAGAAAGGGAAATATATCCAGGACATAATAATAACAAGATGATAAGGACAAAGGTGAGGCTCTGTTTCATAGTCTGATTAGTGTAAGAGCTCAGGACTTCTAACTTGAAGTCCCACTGAGCCATCTCTCCTCCTACTGGCAGGGTGAGTTGGGTAGATAAAGTTAGACCTAGCCTTGCTTATTTAGGCATGGCCATCTGGGCCAGTTGAGAACTGCTATGTGAGCTTGATCTTCTTAGCCAGAGCAGCTCCTGAATCACCATGAATTACGTTGCTGGTCCTAATCCTGTGTCTGCTGGAGAAGGACAAGCATGAGGCAAGAGAGACAGATACATCTGTATAGAATTAGAATTAGGTTTATTCAATTATTGGTATGGTAAATATAATTTGAAATTATTTTTAAGCTAATTAAATGAACCAGTAATATATCCTCAGGAATAATAAATGTTGCCACAACCTCTGCCTCTTATGGGTGTTTATAAACAGATGAGTGTTTTATAAAAGTTTATGAGTTCACAGATCCCACGGCAAAATGATGTGAGGGTGGGTGCCTCATTCATTGGAAAAATTCATACAACAAACCAGAAAGGAGGTTAAAAACCTGAAGTAAGTAGTTCAGCCATGTGCCCCCTACTGATTCTATGCTGGTAGAAACCTCATTTCTTGATGCCCCATCCTGGCCTTTGTTCCTATTTTCCTGATGACTACCTACCCCTCCACTCCGATGTCAGCTCCATGCCACTGATTCCCCAATCTACCAATCAACCAAAAACTCCTTCTCAAGCTTCATGCCTGCTTGTTTAGTTGTCTGCTACTCTCTTCATCTTGATGTCCTGTAAGCATCTCAAATCCCCAACCAAACATACCCGGTTTTCCATTAATCTAAGCTTCATCTTTCACATTCTCTTTCTGTCTAAAAACCTCCTCGCTGCAAGAAGCTCAGAAAAAATAAAAGCCTTGCTAGTCGTGCATTTGTCTTCTCTCCAGCCACTAGCAGTGGGCTGCTATGTCTCTTCTACTTCATTTCTCAATATCTCCTGCTCTGGCTCCTTTTCTTCCAAACACACAACCACCACCTTTTATTAAAACTTTTTCAATTGCACCTAATGAAGCTTCCTATTTTTTTCATCTTTCTGCATTCCAATCCATCTTATGTACGTACTTCAACAAGATTAATGTCTTGAAACACAGCTGTATGTCCCTCTGCTCACGTCCCTCTGATTCCATTATTTCACCACTTCAGGTGGTGAAAGCAAGCAGAGGTAACAAACACCGCAAGATCTGAAGCCTGTCTCTATACTGACTCATCCTGCTTGCCTCCGCTGGGGATTCTTTGTTTCAGTCTTATTGACTCTGAATGTAAGGAACTCTACCCTTCCCCTATTACTGCCTCTTCCCCATCTGGACCTCATTCCCACCCCTACCATCTTGTGGCGTGAACACTCAACTCATAGGTTAGCTACTTTGTAGACCTCTTCAGGCTCTTTTGAGACTCAACTCAGTTTCTCTTGAAAAAGGAAACTGTTTCTTGACTCCAGACTTCCCATCCCACCTCACTAGCAGAATGGTAGATGTCATCATCTCTATTTCTAAAAGATCTCATGCACACATATTTCTTTGATGGTATTATGTTGAAATCAGTGCTTTCCTTATTCATCTACCCACTGCTCTCTCACAGTGAGCTGAAATATTTCTCATCCTGTGCTGCTTCCTTTTCAAGACATCTACTACCTGCTGCTATGAAGTAGTTATTTATCTGTAAGTTCTCCTACTAATTCCAGCCCATTAACAGTAAATGCACAGATATTACCTGAATAAATTAATCACAGGAATCAAAGAACTAAAGAGGTTCTCTGGCTTACAAATCGTTTTGATGACAAAAGTCTACTTCAGTTAGGTGACCATCATACACTGTGATCCTTTTCATTTCTCTATTTAAAAAAGATTTTACTAATTTACTTATAGAGAGAGTGAGAGCATGGAGGGAAGGGCAGAGGGAGAGGAAGAAGATGGCTCCCCACTGAGCAGAGAGCCAGACACATGACTAGATCCCAGAACCCAAGATCATGACCTGAGCTGAAGGCAGACAGATGTCCATCCAACTGAGCCACCCAGGTGCCCCTCTTTCCATTTCTTATTTGAAATATTGAATTAATGTCATTATAGAAAGTGGGAGCAATTTAAGGAAAAAAAATTTAGGGAAAGTGTTTAAGATGCATATCTCTAGCTGTTTGGCATCTATGTAAGTGGTAGGAGTTGATGCATATGGAGACATGTAGCTCAGATTCTTTTTCAAGAAAAGATGTGTGCCCCAGAGTCTGGGAATGATGTCAGGTAGTACCCTTCAGTTATCACCCACTCTGAAGACTGTTCCAGCTGCAGAGATCCACTTCACGAGGGACATGTTCTTTCTGGGTTGACCTACCTCCAATGACTGATCAAGGAGGGCAATTCTGTCCCAACGCAACAGCTCTGAAGGACTCTTCTTTCTCTAGAGCTCCCTGCAGGGATGCTAAGTCTGTCACCAGTCTGTACCACAGCTCATCTCCTCCCTGTGCCCAGTCCCTCTTCTTTGCTTTCCTTCCACAGCATTGATTGTTGGAGTACTCCTTGATAAACACCTTATACACTAAACTCTCTCTTAGAGAGAGAGAGTTTGCTTCCTGGAGAACAAAACCTACAAGAATTTGCTTCACCGAAAGTGAAAATTGATCTACTGTCAATAACAAAACCAAATCTATTTGTAAAACTGCCCATATATACTCCATCCAACCATCCATCTCTCCAACCAAGCAACCATCCATCCATCCATCCGTCCACCCACCCATCCATGTTGTTTTTACTAATTTCAGATTATGACCAGAGGATAATCATTGTGTGTGCTGGATTCTCCTTTATTAAGACCCTTATGCATTTGATTGACAATATCTTCCTATTCTCCTACAGAATAGAAATATTGTCATTGATAGAAGCAAGGAAAAAATTGTTTGAAAGTATAATTTTAAGATTCTGGGGCATCTGAGTGGCTCAGTCAGTTGAGCACCCAACTCTTGGTTTCAGCTCAAGTCGTGATCTCAGGGGTTGTGAGAATGAGCCCCACATTGGGCTCCATGGCCAGCGGGGAATCTGCTTCTCTCTCTTTCTTTCTCTCTCTCTCTCTTGCTCTGTTTCTCCTTGCTCATGCTCTCTCTCTCTCTAAAATAAATAATTAAATCTTAAAAAAATTTACTGCTCATTACCTTTAAAAAGTCTGTGTTTATTTGTTGGTTGGTTGGTTAGTTTGTACTTATTTAGGTGTCCCATGTTCAGCCAGTGTCCAGAACTGAAATTTTGTCTTTCATACGGGGTTATGCATATTCATAAGCTCACTAATATACATCAAACAGAACTAAAGGAGTAAGAATTCAGTGCTAATATTGGAGTCAGAGCTCAAGGACTCCCAAAAGGCTCAATTCAGAAATACAAGAGAGCATGACAAATATAAATAATAACACACATATGCACGAGTGACAAGCATATACACACCCTGCTTGCACCAGAGAAAGGGTTCCTAGCAGGTGGAGGCCTAAAGTATAAGGTCCCTAAGCTGAATACTAGCCAACAGAGTAACTCAATTGACATAAAACATGGTGTAACTTTGGAATAAATCAGAGACAATAGTAACTATCTCTTCTATAGTGATTTTTGAAACAAAGTGTTTTGGATGATCAGATTGTGAGATCCATAGAGCCATAAATATGACAACATAAGTAGATAGGTAAGAAAAATAACTTTTTCTCTCCAAATTGTTTAAAATTACAAATTAAGCCCATGGGAGAAAATACAATTAAAGCATTCTTAGGAAGAAAAAAATCCTAAGGCACAATGTAGAATTATAATGAAGAGAAAAAGGAACTGTTGTTCCCATCAGCTGGAAAGTTACAAATTGCACATAAAGAAGAGGAAAGACAAGTTGCTTAGAATTTGTGGGGGTAAAACACTAAAACTAACTCTGATAAGGTGACAGCATTTCCTTCAAAAGCAGTTTCAAAAAGCACGGGTCACTTCTGCTATTGTCAACCAATGGTTGTCAACCAGTGCTGTGGTGTAAGGACCTGGATGGTTTCCAGAAGAGATTCTCCTCCCTAGTCATGAGAGATGTTTCTTCATGGAAGGTATTCATGGCCATAGCCATATCATGCTGAAATGAATCACTTCTTTAACATTTAATGAATGATAAACAACTTGAGAATTCATGAGAATTTCTGCATTTAACAATTAGAGTCACCTTGGACTGAGGAGGATGCCAGGTTACTTTCCCCTTTCCCCCACGCAATAATGTGTTTATACAGAACACTTAGTATAAAACCGAGCCATCTTCTGACATATCCAAACTAACTGGCATCTCTAATATTTAAAAGAAAAGCTATTTAAATCATCATGGCATCAAGAAAATGCAACCTACAATATCATAGAGGGAGACAAACCATAAGAGACTCTTAAATCTAGGAAACAAACTGAGGATTGATCGAGGGGAGAGGGGTAGGGGGAGGAAGTAACTGGGTGATGGGCATTAAGGAGGGCACGTGATGGATTGACACTGGGTGTTATATGCAACGATGAGTTATTGAACTCTACATCTGAGACTAATGATATACTATATACCGGTTAATTGAATTTAAATAAAATGAGTAAAAAAAAAAAAAGAAAATGAAACATAGCTCAGGTCTTGCTAATCCAGGTGGAGAAAAGACTCATCCAAATGGGCTTCAATTACTTTGTGTTTATAGCGATGGAAGCAAAGCCATGTGACTCTAACCAGCGGGGATGACAGTGAAGCTACATGACAGGGATAAGAAAGATTCGTAAAAGCACTGGCATTCATTTTAAAACTTAGCTCATTTTTCCAAGTAGCTTTTTTTACAAGGATTGTCAGTAATAGCATGTTATTTACTTGAGAAGTATTTTCCATGACACTGACTCAGAAAAGGTCACCCTTCTTTAAAAGCTTGGTTATTATAACTGACTTCAAGTTGTTGCATTTCTTGAGCAAAATGCTGAAATACAGGGTGCCTAGGTGGCTCAGTCAGTTAAATATCTGACTCTTGATTTTGGCTCAGGTCATGATCTCAGGGTTTGCGAGATGGAGTCCCAACCACGCCAGCCTCTGCACTGAGCATGGAGCCTGCTTGGGATTCTCTCTCCCTCCCTCTAAAAAAAAAATACTGAAATACGTCATAGTGAAACAAAGGTATAAAAAGGCAGTTACACTATTTTAATTAAGCCCTAGGTCAATTAAGTTAGTTTGATAAATTTCAGGGCACTGAATTAGCGATGTAATGAAGGAGCAATATCATTAATTGCCCAAAATAGACAAATAGTATTTGTCCCTCTGTATTCCATCCACACAATATTCACATCAGTATAAATTTGCAGAACTGATTACATAGACTGCTGTCCGTGCAGTCAGGCCAGCTATGCAACTGTGCACTCTCTGCAACTTTTTCAATTTCTTCATGGTGAGGATTCAGACTAGATGAGTTTCAGCACTATCATGTTCTGAGTCTTTGAGTGAATGATGCGGAGTGAAATCTTCCAGGTGTTGTTATCATTCCTAGACACCTTGAAAAACTCAGGTCTGTAGAACCAGGATATTTTGTCCCCATGCTTAGATTAATACACATAACAAGCAACTAGATCTTTCTTGAATAAATTAACAAATTCTGTGACTGAATTGAATAATTAGGACAAAGAACCTCATGTGTGTGGAAATATGATAAGAAATATATTGATGACCATTTAGTATAAACACATATTGTAAACCTAACTATTAGTCCTTGAATGAGTCTATCTGGTACAGAAGAAAGGTGGGGAACAGGAAATAGAGAATAAATGGAAACTATGGGACTATCGATATAACTAATATCTAAAATAACTTTTGACATAAGATTAATTAAAATAAACACACAGGTGTTAGACATGCTTCAAAAGTCATACACATACACTAATAAAAATTGGATTCATTCAGCATTGTAAAACAAAAGGCTACAGAAAACCAAGAGTTGAAGAAATGGGGAAAAAAATCTACCATGCACCATTAGGTATTTATCCAAAGGATACAAACATAGTGATTCGAAGGAACATACACCCCAATGTTCACAGCAGCAAAGTCCACGATAGCCCAACTGTGGAAAGAGCCCAGATGTCCCTTGACAGATGAATGGATAAAGATGATGTTGTATATTTATATAATGTAATATTACTCAGCCATCAGAAAGAATGAAATCAGGGATCCTTGGGTGGTGCAGCGGTTTGGCGCCTGCCTTTGGCCCAGGGCGCGATCCTGGAGACCCGGGATCGAATCCCATGTCGGGCTCCCGGTGCATGGAGCCTGCTTCTCCCTCTGCCTGTGTCTCTGCCTCTCTCTCTCTCTGTGTGAGTATCATAAATAAATAAAAGAAAATTTAAAAAAAAAGAAAGAATGAAATCTTTCCATTTGCAAAGATGTGGGAAGAAATAGAGGGTATCATGCTGAGGGAAATAAGTCAATAAGAGGAAGACAATTATCATATGACTTCACACAGATGCAGAATTTAAGAAACAAAACAGATGAACATAGGGGATGAAAAGGAAAAATAAAATAAGATGAAAACAGAGAGGGAGGCAAACCATAAGAGACTCTGAACTCTAGGTAATAAACTGAGGGCCACTGGATAGGAGTGTGGTGGGGAGATGGGGTAACTGGGTGCTGGGCATGAAGGAAGGCACTTGATTCAATAACATGCAACTGATGAATAACTAAGCTCTACCTCTGAAATAATAATACACTATATGTTAATTAAAATGAATTTAAGTAAAAATTAAAAAAAAAGAAAAAAAATGTCTTGAAAGATGGGTTTCTCTGAAAGGAGACAGACACACCTGTCTTCTCTCCCAGGGATGTGAGAGATGATTAGCTGGAAAGCAATGACTCACTGTTCTACTCCTTTGGGAGCTTAATGGAAAAAGAGGAGAGTTGAACAGTGCTGCCCTGGAGGGAGTAATGTGACCAGGGAGAAAGGGGATAGCTAGAGAAGGCAGATTTGCATCCAACAAGAGGAAGAACTGTGTGGTGATCATGAATCAGGATGGGCTCAGAGCTTGGAGTGGGATATGCACAGACTGTGTGCAGACAGAGTCTAGAAAAAATCAGGTACAGTCTAGGGCAAGGCAAGTATTACATGGTAGTCTCATGTACGTGAACTCTACATTCATTTATTCCCTCTGGCTCTATCTTTGTACCGTCTATTCATGCTATGTTGCATCTCTCATATATTCATTTATGTCTATCTATATATGAATATAATACACATAAATATTTATTTACACATGACTTTAAACCATGCATGTATTTTACAGTTACATGTAAGTAAAATACACAAATAGCATTTATGTCATATATCACATGTGCACAAACATGTATAGTTGTGTTATATGCCAATCTACATAAAAGATCCTACTGTATGATTTTGGATCATTGAAAAAAGGTTTTTTTTTTCTAACTTAGAATATCATCAGAACATTATTGCTTAAGCACTCCCTGAGGGTATTTATCTATGCGTGTGTGCATGGGTGTGTGCACAAGTGTGCATATTTGCAAAGAGATTGATTATGGGTCAGGCAGCAGAAGTGCAATATGCAATAATTTTTGTCATTCTTTTTTTCTCATCTCTACTTAATTATTTCCCTCTTTGAGTTCCCATGTTTAACAAGCACAAGTATTGCAAAATGTGATTTCTCCTACTATCTTAATTTTAATTGAATAAAAACCAGCATTCTTTCACTTCAAAACAAATCCAATACACAATCTTCTTTTCCTCTACCTAGAGAAAAATAATGTGGGGTATTTTTTTCTAAAAAAAAAAAATTAATGAAGGGTTTCCTTGAAGAAAGGTACCAGCTTAATTTTCCAGAATTAGAGGGGAATTACAAGGCCTTCTACCTCCAGGACAAACCCATCTGAAGAAGACACTCAAGTGGATGTCGGAGCTCAATTCTGACATCCTAATGAAAGCAAAGCAGTTCTCTCTTGCAGGAACTTGAGAGCAAGAGTATGAATCCTCAGCCAGGGGAGTAAATGCAGCCATTGGGCCCATCAATCAGCAAGGAAGGGTGGTAGTTCAGCAAGCAAGGGTGGTGCAAGTCCTCCATCTCATCAGCCTTCCTCTGTCACATTGGGATAGCAAATTAAATATTTAAATATTTAATATTTAAATATTTAAATATTAAATTAACCTAGAGACTCTAAATTCCCAGTTGAAATCATAAAGTCCCACAAAAGGATTACACATTTAACGTCTTCCCCTACATTCCTTTACTAGATCTGTTTCCTGCCATATTATTCATAATAGGAACGATACCTTCCCTACGTAGTTGCTGAAAGTCAATACAAACATTTTGTGAGTGACTACAGTTCATGGCCACACAAGACCCAGCAAACAGGACCCTAAGTTAAACACCGCTCAACTTTAAGGTGGCACTTGAAAGAGAAAACTAGCTTGAAACGCCACGTTTTCTACAAACAGTACTATCAGTGACTGCAGGAACAGGTGTAAGGGACCAAGAGAGAGGAACATCATCCCCGTCAGAGGGAGGTTCTGGGCCTGGTTGGAACAGCGGGGAGGCTGGTGGTGCTCTAGCTGGTACAGCAAAGGAGCAAGAGTCGGCAACGGGAAGGGGGATTGGGTGGCGCTGCCAGAGTTGTCTCTGTGCACAGAGCTCTGTCTCTGCCCAGGCCAAGCGACATCGGCTGTCAGGAACTCCTGAAGAATGGTATCGTTAGCAGGCAATGCTCCTGGCCGCTCACTGAGAGAAGGGCGCGGAGCCCTATTTTTAATTCAGCGTTCACCTCCCCAGCTGCAGCCACGGCCACACTGCCAGGCCGCCACAGTCACAGAGCAGGTGCAGCGTTCGATAAAGAGCCACACTGGAGGCAGGATCTGCATGTCAGATTGTGCAGAGGCTCATCCCTGTCAGGCAGCAGAACACAAAGGGTCCCTACGGTTTAGTCGGAAATGCTGCCAATGACACCTAATTCTTCCCTCGGTTTGGGATCAGGCATGAGAAAGCTGCATGTTAAATCAGGAAGGGAAAACACTACAAGTACTGTGCTGAAATGAAATATGAAGGAGCTAATGTTTGTGATCGCTCTTGCTGTGTTTCGAGCATCATCATCTCATCTCATTACTGGCAAACATTTATTTAAAAAACTCATGAAAAATAATTCCGAAAGCTTGATGCTTCTCAGACACTCTTGACTACCTATAGTGTCGACTGCCTCTCTCTACTAATGTGATCCCTCCAAGTCTGTATTTCAGAGTTTTCATGGTCTGGATCCAGAACGCTGGTCCTGATGTTTTCAACCAAACCCTACCTTCCATACACCTTATCCAAGCCACTAACACCGTAGGTTCCCTGTCTCAGGCTCTCCGTCACCCAGACCAGGACTTCTGAAGTGGTCCTGGGTCCTCCCCGACCCTCATTTTCCAAATCCATTTCCCCTTTTACTTCTCATCAGTGTCACTAGGTCTCATTCCCTTTCTTAAATGAAGCTCTCAGTAGCCTCACACCCTTTCTTTTTACATAATCCTTTTTTCTTGACTTTTTAAGCAGCCTGCTTCCTGTGTTCTTTGCCTTAATTTCTCCTGACTTCCCTCCTGGCTTCCCACTGCAATGCAGACTGCTTTTCTAAAACACACTACAGGGTGGTATTGGGATCCAAAGATGTGTATTTGAATCCTGAATACGTTACTGGACATCTCTGAGCAAGCCTCCTGCTTGCTCTTAATTCTGTTTTCCTGTTTATCCTTTATCTACATTGCAGAGTCACTGTGAGCATTAATTAAGGTCACACATATGAAAGTGTTTGTAAACTATAAAGTTTTATATAAATATAAATAGAAGGTGACATTTTTATGTAGCAGCCAATTAACTTTCCTGGCAGTGCTGGTCCCTAGCAATTAAAACACTCAATTAGGCACCACTCAAGTTCAATATGGCACCTAAAATGAGGGGAAAAATGCTCTGAAATGTGTTAAATATAACCCTGCTTGTTAAATTGAAATGAAGTAAAAAAAAAAAAAAAGGATTTTGACTTTCATTTCTCTCAACTGGTTTGAAAGCAGCACAATTGTGCTTCTGATTGGTTAATATAACTCAGAACTGCTTAAGGTTTAGGCATTATCAATAATTAACAGGGTATTTAAATCGATCTTTGAAGGTTTTTTTTTTTTTTCAAATTTCCTAAGTCAATGCTACAAAATAAGCAAAGGGCCAAGACTATTAGCAAAAAAGACACAACTGGAAAATAGAATTGTTTCCAAATATAGTCTAATATATACACACTCACACACACTTACATATAAACTCACACACAAACGGTGCAGCATTTAGTGTTAACAGAGAACCCCCTGGTCACGAGATGAAAAGGGTGTCCCCCCGCCCTTTGTGCCATTACTGACGTAAACGAGTGAGTCCACTTTCCAAGGAAGCCAACTTATGAGCCATCGTATTTACTCTTCTGAAATTATCTAAATAAAATATTCACTGCACAGTCTCACAAGAAAAGTAATCGAGCTCTATTTATATAAATATTAAAAAAAATAAAATAAATATTATAAGAACAGACTGCCTTCCCACCCTGATTCGCAGAGAAAGGAAAAAAAAAATCCATCTTCTCCTCTAATTCAGTTGATTTCTTATCTCTTCCCTTATCATAATCTTTATCATAATTGAAGTCAGTAAGGGTTATTAATTTTTTAAAAGCATGGATAGACTACAATCCCGACCACCGGAGTGTGGCTTAATTTGCATATTTCATCTCAAAACATTTTAAGATTCAAGTGTATATGTTCAGAAGTCATTCTGGTTACAACCTTTCTAACGACATCTGAGTAAAGGCTAAAATTATTCATGGTGTATAAGTTAAAAGTTAAAAGTCATCTTAAGCAAGAAATGGAAGTGGTATCTTAAGCTGAATTACTCGATTATCTTTGCTAGGGGGCAAAGCTGGGAACTATGACCGATGAATCAGTAAATAAAAAGGTGATGTCAGGTGATATACAGGAACCCAGACTGTAATTTTATCACCTGGGAAGTCCCACACATGCTAACACAGGGTTAATGCTGCCCATTTAGCCTGCAATTTCCTCTTTAGGTGTCTACAGTTTCATCTGTCAACACAGAAAAGATGAAATTAAATAAATGTAAGATAGAATACTCTGGAGTACTGAGAGCCAACAACTGTATTTAGTTTAGAAAATGTTCCTTTAAAAAAAAAGATGATTTATTTATTCATGAGAGACACAGAGAGAGAGGCAGAGACACAGGCAGAGGGAGAAGCAGGCTCTCTGTGGGGAGCCCGATGTGGGACTCAATCCCAGGACTCCGGGATCATGCCCTGAGCCAAAGGCAGATGCTCAACCTCTGAGCCACCCAGGAACTCCTAGAAAATGCTCCTTTTAAAACATTTTTTGAAGCAAAGATTTTCCAAAAGGATATGCTCTCTCCTCTGCCCAGATATCTGCAGAAAAAAATTATAGACATCTCATCAACACCAACTGAACACAGTTTTTAGCAAGTTCAGAATTCCAGGCTTCTTGGCAAACCCACCGTTAAAGTCTTTCCAATCAAATTTTTGTTATTGTGTGGTATTCCCATAAGGTGGGCTCCATGGAAAGATGTAACCTGTCACCTAGAAGGCTACTGCTAGAGACTTCCAGGGATGTCTCTAGCTTTGCTCCTTTGGTCATTGTAGGTTTCATAGGGATCTGCTCGGTTTCAATGTCATCTTGCATTTAGAGGGCTTTCTACTTGTCTGTCTGATTTGGTTGATTCACCTGACATCCTCCTTCCATCTGGCCCTTTCCTTCACATTTTCTTTCTTTTTTTTTTCCTTTAGAGATTTTATTTATTTGAGACAGAAAGAGAACACAAGTGGTGAGGAGGGGCAGAAGGAGAGGGAGATGCAGATGCCCCGCTGAGCAGGGAGCCTGATGCAGGGCTTGATCCCAGGACCCTGAGATCATGACCTGAGCCAAGGGCAGATGCTTCACCAAGTGAGCTCCCCAGGCCACCTCCCTCACACTTTCTATCAGTGGTCTCTGCTTGGCTTCCACAGTCTAACATGAGTCTTCTCATCCCTGGATTTGGTTTATTTGGATAGAATTTATTTTCTGAGATGCTGATCGGCTTGGGGGCCTTTCTTTATTGAGTACATTTTACTATGTAAAATGAATACACATTTAGAAGTTTTGAAAACAAAACTATCTGATTAAATTGTTCCCTAAAATGATGGATACTTTGGTTATAAGAGCCAATAAATTCTCCTTTTGGGTGTAAGCTAGTTGGAGTTGGTTTCTGCCACTTAAAATCAAAAGGATCAAGGTTAATACACTGATTTATGCCGGTCTAGAAGATTTTTAAAATAAAAGTGAATAATTCAAATGATTTTTGTTTGAATTCATTTTTTAATAAAATTTAAAATATTTGTATCCATTTACCTAACAATCATAACTTCTGGCAACTTTTCCTGAAAGAAATCATCTTACAAGTAGATAAAGAGAAATGCATGGAGAAATTCATTTGACACATCATCCAAAATTGTTAAACCTTAGAAATAATAGAAATGTTTAGCTCTGGAATAGATATTTTCTAAATGTAGTCTGAGACCCTTAAGAGCTTGTGAAAATATTTTCAGGGGTTTGTAAGAAGATAACCATTTTCATTGTAACACTGAGATATTATTTACTTTCTCATGGGCTTGACATCTGGATAGATACACAAAAATAACAATGGGTAAAACTGCTGGGGCCTTAGCAGAAATCATGGCTGTGATACCAAAATGTGCAAGTCATCACCGTGTTTTTTTACCATCACACAATTCTAATTTTTTTTAAAAAACAGTTTCATTTAAAAACACTTGATGAAGCCATAAAAATAATAATTTTAAATAAAACTTAAACTCTGAGTTCACATCATTTTCAGTGTTCTATGCTCTGTGTAACAAAATGGGAATATCGCCCAAAGCACTTCTGTTTGCTGTCTTGAAGCAAAATACCTGTGTACTTGTTTGAGTTACAAGCTTAACTAGCCACTCTTTTCATGGAATTCTCTTGTATCTTGAAACAATGGCTACCTAAAAACGATAGGTATTCAGGCTTGTGCAGCTGGCAGACATCATCCTAGGAGGGAAAAAAAAGGTACAAACCTTCCTCTCCTATGATCACAACTGTGTTTGTTGCAAATTATGAAATTCAAACTTTCAAGCACAAAAGTAGAATTTTGTAAAACTTGTATCTGTTGTTATGAGCCTCTCAGCTTCCCAATGCTTAAAGACTTTTCTGATGAGACTATGGTGATACTTTGATTTTACTCAATAAATTCTGTCAATGTTTTAAAGATCCACGTAACTCAGCAAACCAGTAATTTCCAAATGATCAGCTTATCCTGTTACAAAACAAGGTATGGATATGACATTCATTCTAAGGGCATTATAGACTGATGAATTTTAAGGTATCAGAGTAACAAACATTTTTTTAATACAGCTTCTAATTTTCCAGTGCAGCTAATCTTTAAGATACCACCATGTTTTAAATCTTTGCATAGTACTAAATAGTAGAAAATATTTTCTGATTTATTCACTTGTTTTGTTTGTTTACTGTTTGTCTCTCTTGATTGGAAGGAGAGCTCCACAGGGAAAGGAGCTTGTCTACCTTCTTCATCCTTTTTCCTCAATGCCTAGAGTAAAACCTAGCATCAAACAGATGCTTCATAAATGGTACAGAAATAAATACAACCACAAAATGAACTTTTATATAGCTATTATGATCTGATTTACCTAGAAATTCTAATGATTTGAGAAAATTCTTAAGATATGTAACTGTTTTTAAAAGATTCAAAAATATTTATGTGCAAGTGTATCTAATACATTATACATGTTATATGACATATAATACATATTACATAGATTGTATGTATGCATGCATGTGTGTGTGTGCATGCATGTGTGTGTGTCTTTATATGCATCCTAAAAAGGTAAACTAAAGAAGTTTGTGGGGAGAAAAAGGTTGGGGAAGACCGTGGAAAACCTATGCAACTTTGCACACATGACATTAAAAGACAATTATTGGTATGTAGGGACAGCCCAGACAGCTTAGCATGCAGAAGGCTATTGCTACATAATTTTGAAATTGTTTCATAATATTTTAGAATTATTTTCATGACCTGCTTCATGTAGATTACCTACATAATTGAAAATTTTCATTTTATATTCAGCTCAAGAAACTGACTTGGGGGACAGAAGAGATACCTTCTCATAAGGGTCTTCCACTACAAAGCTGTGTGTCCTGGGGTGGATCTTGTCATATTACTAGTTTTTACTGATAAGGAAATTGTGGTTGAGCTGCATGACCCCTAAAGTTCATCCTGATGGTTAGATTCCATGATGTAAAGAATCACTTAAAAGTCAAGAAATTTTTCTGTGGGTTCCTTTAATCATACAATTCCTATATTGTTTTGACCTATTCAACTATTCAAGATGAGAAGATTGTTTGAAGCCCTTATCCATTACAGAAAATCTCTTCTGGTTGGATTCTAAAGGAACTTACTTTAGGGGTTTTTAGGGAAAGAAAGATTCAGATGGTGCCCAAATTAGAATGCATTAGCTTCTATTTTTTCCACTTCATGATGGTGTGGAAGATGTGTGCACTCTGTAGAAACTGTACTTTGGATTTTAGATCTTGCTTTTCCCCCAGAACTGATGATATGCAGTAAATACTCTGTCAGGATGCCGGGCAGCAACAGCGAATGAACCACAGCTCCCAGTCAGCCAGTGGTCAGAAAGGTAAACACTCAAAAATGACAACAATTCTTAACCCATACAACCTCCCTGTTCTTCATTTTCAGTACAGTATTCAATAAATTACATGATCTACTCAACACTTTGTTATACAGTTGGATTTTCATTGGATGGTTTTGCCCAACTGTAGACTAATGTTAAATATTCTGAGCATATTTCAGGTACGCTAGACTAAGCTACGATGTTTGTTAAGGGAGATATATTACATTTTTGACTTACTGTATATATAACTTACAGTGAGTTTATTGGGACATTTCCCCATCACAAGTGGAAGAACATCTGTATGTGTTTTAAAATGATGTGCCCGACAACTAGGTAACCAAGCCAGTGATGTCTATTTTTTCTATGGTGATACTGACAACGCATATCCTCTGGAGAACCAAACCAGATATGCATATGAAGAGAAAATTACATCAATCACAGGTCTTGTGCAGATGCAGGAGTAAAGGGGTCAGAACACCTGACGTGCTCTATCATTCTTGTCTTTGTAGCTGTCCTACTGAAGATATGCAGCTTCTTAGGTCCCCCCCCCCTCCCTCCTATATGTGGCTCTGGTGAAAGAGCTGAGTAATGGCAAGCTGCCTGAGGATAGGAAGAGCAGCCTTACCTTTGACTGTCACGTGGACACTCTGGCTGGTGGAGAGCTGTGGTTGAACCAGCACATTGCACGTGTACTCGCCCTCATCCACTTCCTTTTGCACATCCGAGAGTTTTAGAGTGCCATTGTTCTCAAATGCCACTTGGCGATGGTTGAAAGGAAGCAGATTAGAGTTCTTGTACCATTTGATGGAGTAATACGGATAGCCAATCACACGACAGTGGATGTACGTGTCCCGTCCTGCTATTGCTGTGATATTTTTCATTGGTCGAATGCTTGCAGGCCCTAGAGAGACACAAAGAAACTCTTGAAAATAATTTAACGGTACATCTCATGTGTGGAAATGGGTACACTTTTCCTTGAGTTAAAAAAAAATGTAGATTATTTTCATGTAAAAACATCATTTTCAATTAAACAATTTTTTCTGCATTTGGATTTTTCTACTAAGACGTTCTTTTTTTTCTTTTAGCTTCATTACTTTCAAATGAATTGAATGAGTGTTTTAAATACTTTCATTACCAACTACTTCTATTAGAACATTTTGAATTACAAGATAAGAGGCAATTTAATCAACAAAAAGTAACTAGTCTGCACTGAACCATCATGCTGTTTTTGGGAAAAACAGTGGTAGCAATTCAGTTTTTAAACTCTCTGTAAAATAGGTTATGAAGATGGAGGTTATGCCATGTTGCACTATGAATGTAAGTTAAAATACCATGTACATGAAGGCTTACCATGAATGTGGAAGAACAGAAGAAGAGGAGGAAGGAGAGAGCATGCAGAGCATAAACCGGGAAAGGACAGATCAAGTGGACAAATCTCAGAGTGACAAGGAGAACAAGCTGACTAAAGAAACCAAAATGCCATTTTTCACATTAACCCAATCAGGGCCATTCTGGAGTCAGAAGGAAAGGGCAGGGAATGGGAAGCAACAGTTAATCTGTTTTGGCATTCCAAGACTCAGCTCGGTGCATGCAGAAACCTTCTTCTCCACTACATGAGTTATGTGTGTTTTTTTGAGGAGCTGATTTGACAAGCACCTCTTACGTTTATTCGAGCCTGGTACAGGACGACTCCCGCCGAGTTGTTGGCAGTACAGCGGTAGACTCCCCCATCCCGGACCTGAGAGCTGGAGATGTTCAGGTAGCTGACCACGTTTCCCTCTGACGTGATCATCTGGCTGATGCGGTGACTGCCACCCTTGAGGATCGGGTCATCGTCCAGGGTCCACGTGATGGTGGGTAATGGAGTTCCCTTCACATTGCACATGAGGGAAACTGGTTCTGCTGGACTCACCACTTTTTCACTAAAGGCAGAAATAATTTTGGGAGTTCCATCTGCGGGAAGACAAATTATGGAAGGAAGTGGCACATACAAATAATTAAACAACTTCCAAGTCCATTATTTAACGATTAGGAGGTAGATGTGGTGGTGATTAAACTGTACAAAGAAAGTCTGGTTTTAGTGGTAAAGCTAAATTCCAAGCAGAACAAGATTTTATTTTCAAAATAGGCAAATACAGCATTAGCAAGCTTTAATAAATTACTTATATATTTCCTGGTTGGCATAAGAAGAACAATCATGCAACCCAGATGCTCATGTTATACAACATCAGCTACCAACAAGTCTATAATCCGGGACTGTCATGTCCCCACCAGAAGTTATAGACACAGAGGAAATTCACCCTTCTAAATGGTCACATTGGCTTTCCACTTCTGAGATAATTAGGGCTTGCTCACCAGGGAATAAAGGAAAGACTCAGGGATTGATTATCTCACCTTATTCATTTTCTCCTAAGAAATCATCCTTTAATTATTGAACTCTACATCTGAAACTAATGATGTACTGTATACTGGCTAATCGAATTTAAATAAAAAAAGAAATCATCCTTTATAGTTTTAGTGATAAATGGTAAGTCCAGGTAAATGTCCATGAAAGCTCTGAGAATGGGTAAAAGCCAAACAAAGTTTGACCCCTCCAGTGTGTATTAAGTATCTTTGCAAATATCTTAAGTTGGTGGCTGTATAATTTATCATCCAACCTGCGACACTTTTGAGAATGAAACAGATACTAGGAGTAATTATGCTAGGAGACAGGCGCAACCTCAGACTGTCCCAGGCAAAGTAGGATCTAGGTAAGACCTAGGTCTTAGGGAATTTTCCATAGGAACTTCCAATATTTTCAATAAAGATAAAATTTTTATACTCCATTGTTTTTCTATCACATATATGGACCATTTCCCTCATACTGTATGGTAGTAATCACAAATGCATTGCTGACAAATTGGAAAGCAAAACAAATGGAGGGAGTACACCTGAAGCTAGCTTGCAGTGCCATCACAGAAAGATAACTGTTAACACTTCCAAGTAGTCCTGAATAATTTCTCATCCTCAACAGCCTACTGGAAAACCTGGAAGCCTACTTCTGTAGCCAACGAGGCCAGCCGTGTAGGGTTCTCCTGATGGGGGTGCTGCGCCGAACCCTCTATCATCCTTCCTCTTGCAAATTCCTGAGTGTCAACTCCATTCCAACTCCTGGGTGACTGGAGTTCCCCCCCACCACAATCATAAGTGACATATCCCAGTGTTCATGGATTGCAAGCATCTTGCTTTAATATGAAAGATGAAAAAAAAAGGACTTCATAATATTGAAGTGAAAAACCTGTGCCTTTGTGCTTAGGACCCTGCAGACACTGCTTCAATGTGCTCTGCCTTTATTTCCAAAGAAGTTGGACATCATAGTGATTGTTATTCTTTGTACATAATTGGCTGTCGATGCTTAGGGATGTTATTTTATTTAATCTTATGATTCACCTTTTATTCAGGATGTGCTGAGCTCTGTAAATTTCTTTGCACTGATTTTTACACTACACATTGAAAATTTGTCTTTTTAAAAATCGATTTCAGAAAGTTTTCCTCAGTTATACCTTTTTTTTTTTAAATTTATTTATGATAGTCACAGAGAGAGAAAGAGAGGCAGAGACACAGGCAGAGGGAGAAGCAGGCTCCATGCACCAGGAGCCCGACGTGGGATTCGATCCCGGATCTCCAGGATCGCGCCCTGGGCCAAAGGCAGGCACCAAACCGCTGCGCCACCCAGGGATCCCAGTTATACCTTTTTTTGTAGGTAAAATTTACATACAGTGAAATGTACAGATCTTAAGTGTACTAACAGAATGAGTTTGTTAAATATGTACACTGCATAATCACTCAAGTGAGCACGATGTAAGGCATGTCATTACCCTGCAACATTCCTAGGGCTCCTTTCAATCAATCCTCTCCCATCAGAGGCAGTCACTTTCCTGATTTCCTTTACCATGACCTAGTTTGCCAGTTATTGAGCTTCAAAAGCATGTAGTCATAGAATGTGTGCTCTCTATACCACCATCGCCTTAACACAGTCAGGGAAATTAAGAAATGTAACATGGGAACAGTACCATCACCTAAGCTGAAGTCCATATTGGAAGTCTGCCAGCTGATTGATCCTGTCCCTCACAGCTATTTCCCCCAGCCCAACCAGTATCACACATCCCATTTACATGTCATGTTTCTTTAGTTTCCTTCAATCTGGATCATTCTTTCAAGTCTTTTGTATTTCCTGACTTTGACATCTCGAATAATTATTCCATAGCTAGTTGCTCAAACTGGTTTTTTCCTTCTATTTCCACATAATTAGATGCAAATTATGGATTTTTGGCAGGAGTATCACAGAAGTAATGTCTTTATGTGCTTATTGGCCGTTTGTGTATCTCCTTTTATGAAATATCTACTCAAATCTTTTGTCCATTGTTATGTTAGACTACCTTTTAATTGACTTGTAGGAGTTCTGTATGCTGATATAAGCATTTACCAGATCCAGCTATTTTCTAATGGCCAAATATATTTTTCAGGTATATTAAGTACATATAATGTGTGTTAGACATATATATATATATATATATATATATATATATATATATATATATATAGCACGTAGTATAGCTGTGTGTGTTTGAATGTGTAAAATGATTTCTTTTAGTTTGTAGTTGCCTTTTAGTTTCTTAATGATGTATTTGCCTTTGACTTTTAGTGCTTTCTATATCCTAAGAAAGCTTTGCCTACCCTCCAAATGATGAATTCTTCTATGTGTCCTTTTAGAGACTTCATAGTTTTGGATTTTTATAGCCCAGTCTATAATTTATGCAAATAAAATATTCATAAGGTATAAGGTATGAGGTAGGAGTTGATATTAATTTTTGTGTGTTCCATTCATTAAGTAGTTTCAGTGTTGTTTGTCAAAAAAGACTTTCTTTTAGCTTTGGAATATTATGGACTCTCTTGCAAATCCATATATCATAAATGTGTGGACATATCTCTAGACCATCCAGTATGTTCTATTGAGCTATGTATCGATCTCATTGAATGTAGCTAGTATATGATTTGTCCAACTTTATTCTCTTTTTTTTAATATTATTTCCACAACTACCAGTCCTTTACTTTCCCATACATGTTTTAAAAATCAACTTAGACTATAGGACTTAAACATTTATACATAAATTTAAAAATCATTCTATAAAAGCTGTTGAGATTTTCATTGAGATTACATTGATCATGTTACAGAAAATTGTCACCTTAAGAATATTTAGTTTTTTGGTCCTTGTGTATGGCATATTTTCCAGTATTTTACATTAGAAATTTATAGTTGTACAGTTTTACATGTTGAAATCTTTCACATCTGTTGTTATATTTATTTCTGTGTCTTTTGCTTAATGCTAATGTAAATGGAATTTTAAAATATTATTTTCCAATTTTTGGTTCCTACTATATAAAAGTAAAACAAATTTTATGTTTTTATATCCTACTAGTTTCTAAAACCACTTATGCATCTAGAAATTATTTTATAGATTTCTTGAGATTTTCTAGGTAAACAACAAAGTCTCTGTTTAAAGACAGCTGAAATCTTTTCTTTCCAAAATTTATGTATTTTATTTCTTATTCATGCCTGCCTATGACTTATAGTATAGTGTTAAACAGAAGTAGTGATTGTGAACATCCTTGCCTTGGTCCAAATAGTAAATGAAAAATATTTAGGGTTCAACCATTAAACATGGTTTTCACTATAGAATATTCATAAATGCTATTTATTGGGTCAAGGAAGTATATTTCTAGTTTGCTGAGAATATTTTATTTTGAGTGGATGTTGAATTTTGTCAAATAGTATTTTTCTGGATATCCTGAAGTAATCAGTTGGCTTTTCTCCTATATTCTATTAATATGATGCCTTACACGCACATAGATAAATTTTGTTTTTAATGTTTTGCCAATATTATGTGTATGGGACAAACTCCAACTAAGTTTTACATTGATATAGATACAGTTGGATAGAGCAACATATACATATTTATATAGATATACATAAACATATAAATATTCATGTGTATATCAATACTGACATATATTTGTGCATGTGAATATTATGCTACTTCGCGTGAAATGTAAAATCCCTGGTACAAATAATTTCAAGTAATTTAATTTATATTCTCCTTTGTGTTATTACATCTGTTTATGTCCAAACTCTATAATACAGTGTCAAAATTTTATAATTGTCTATTATTATCTAAAGATATTAAAAGAAAAAAATTTTGCTAAATGTTTATTAATGTATTTCCTGCCTTTCCACATGGCTTTTATGTCTATAGATCTGAATTTCCATTTTAGGTCATTTCCCTTCACCTTCAATGATTTCATGTGTCATTTCTTCTGGTGTCACTTTCATCTTTTGTTTACTGGAAATATCTTTACTCTTGGTGATTTTAAAGACCATTTTTTACTAGATATGGTAGCCTAGGTGGACAGGGATTTTTTTTAATCCTTTTTAACATTTTAAAGATGTTGCTACATTGTCTTCTGCCCTCCAAAATATCTGATGAGAAGTCATCCATCACCCAAATTGATATCTCCATTCACTTAATATTTCTCCTCCCTCAGAATTACAAGACTTTTTATTTATCTTTGGTTTTCAGCAACGGGACTCTAATGTGCCTACAAGTGATTTTCTTTGTATTTATTCTCTTGGGGTCTACTGCTTCTTCGCTCTGTAACTTTATTTTTTATAACAAAACTGTAGCTATTATTTCTTCAAATATTTTTTCTTCCCCAGTGCCAGTCTCCTATTTTTCTGGGCCTCTAATTATATGTGGATCTGGCCATCTGATGAATGTCCCAAGTCACTGAGGCTCTAGTCTTTTCCTCTGTAGTCTTCTTTCTCTCTGTGCTTCAAATGAGATAATTGATTTTAATTTATCTTTAGGTTCACTGATCCTTTCTTTCTTCTCCAATCTCCTGTTAAAGCCAATACACTGAATTTTTATATTCCTCCAGGTTCCTTTTTAAAGTTCTCATTTTCTCTTCTGATCTTTCCCAGATATCTATTCATTATGATCTTATTTTCCTTTAAGGTATTGAATATATTTTAAATAAAAGCTTTTAAACTTTTTTGTCTGCTCATTCATCTGGGTTCTCTCAAGGTCTATTTCTATTGCCTACTTTGTCTTTTGACTTCAGCTAGCAGTATCCAATTTTTTTTTTTTTGTATGTCTACCTGGGTTTTTCTTTAATTCAATCAATTAGACTTATTTGTTTTATTTTTTTTAATTTTTATTGGATTCTCCTCCACATTTTCCAGTTCAGGTGTCAAATAAGTTTTTTAAGGATGTTTATTTTTAGAGTTTAGTACTCTCCACTGTTAGGGATTTAGGATAACTTTCCTTCCTGTAATTTCAATGCATCTCCCTCAACTGCAGGTGATTCAACAGTATGGACTTCTGTTCTATACTTCAATCCCATAAGACTATAGCTTTCTGTTTTTTTTTCTAGTATTCTAGTCCCCCCCACCCCCCGCATCTCACAAAGACTGGAGAATGTCCTCAAGGGAAAAGCGTTATCATGACATCTATAACCCAAACCCTTCCTCTTCTTTTCTTCCTGCTTTTGAGTGTCTCTCCCAAGTTTTGTTTTTCCTCAAGTTCATAATTTTTATCTGCTTATACTTTAGTCTGATACATGCTATTCTATCATTTCCCAAAATAGGACATGTTCTTATTCTTTTCTATTATTCCATTTTCTGGTTACTGTGGTTTGATCTTGAACCTATAATCATTAGATTTCAGTTTCCTTAGACTTCTATTCCAGTTTCTTTGGCCTCACAGAAAATATTCCCAGAATCTGCACTATATCAATGGCAATTCTTAGCTCATAGTATTGTGAGTTTTTATAATTTACATCAATCTAAAGCCATTTAAATGGGAATAATAGGAGCCTATATCCAAGGCTACTAGTTAGACACCATTTTAAGGCAAATACTAGATATGCATTTATAATTACACTTCTGCTCTCTTTTGCTACATTAGCACTGTCATCTCTCAGAACAGAAAAAAATAAAGTGAAGCTTCTTGTCCTGAATGGAAACTGACATGCAACAAATAAATCGGTGAGTATGCTCAGTATGCTCCTCTGCCCCCCTTTTTTATTCAAGTGACAGGCTTTTTTGGAGATGAAAGCAGACATTATTTTCCCAGTGAGACCTGAATGTCTTTGAAATCTTTCTTACTGTCACTCTCTGATAACCTGAAATCTTTCGACATCATTATGGATTATCAATATGCTCTTTAGGTTTTCTTAGTCACATGAGATAGTTGCCAAGGTAACTAGGCCTAGACAGGTATTCTCTCCCTCTTCCACAAAGAATCTAAAAATAGTGATGTGTAAGGACTATAGTGCAGCAGCAGCAAACCGACTCTGTACAAATTGATTACTTTCTGCACTTAATTATTATGGGGATCGCAGTGTCAGGCATTTAATATGGGTTCCATGCCTTCAGCTAATTTCATATCTGCTTTAAGAAAGGAAATGCTTGAATCAAAATAAGACCCTCATTGCTAAGCCTCCTTCTTCCTAAACATTAGCTAATGTTAAAAAAATTAATAGAAATATCCTCTAAGAGCATCAAGACATATTTCAACTTATTTTCATATGTAAATATTTATTTCTGTCTTTAGACTATATGAAAGTCATGTAATTATTTTAATCAATTTATACCAAGTGAATTTTAAATTATATGTTAAGACACAATTTCCAACAAGATGCACAAATATACAGATAAAAGCCAGTTCAATTGTCTGGTGATAAACATATGTCTCTCTTGAATGTTACCTTGATAGTTTTTGTTCCCTGGCTGATGAATAAGCTTGAAAATGTAAGCAGGCCACTAAGAAAAGAAAACATACCTATGACCTATTGTGACAACCTGAGGTCATTACTCACAAATCCCACTCACCTAAATTTATGAATATCTGGACCCAACCAGGGACAACTATACAAATCAAATGCCACTTTTTCCTTTCCACTGAGGATCATATTGGAATTTTGCCCTACATTTTGCCTGTCAAATTGTATTTCTCAGCTGGAGTCTATTACCCCCACCAGGAAATTCGGCAATATCTGGAGGTATTTTTGGTCATCACAATTTGGAGAGGGAGCGCTGGGCAGAGGCCAGAGATGCTGTTAAACACCCATAGCACATAAATTGGCCCTTCACACAAAGCATCACTGAGAAAATCCAGTCTACCAAACTTGAAGTTTCAAGTTTCTGAGGTCTGTATCTTGATAAGTCACTAAACACATGGGTGGGGAACATTTATATTACTTAACTTTATGTGAAATTAGTTTTGTTATTTCTACCACTTACAATTTTGCCAGCACTTGTTCTTTCATTAGCCCGATTTTTCCTGAAAAATTAGGGCAGAGTTATTAGCTAATCAGATAGAAATCATAACACTGGGAGTTATCAGCACTGCTTCATTATCCTTCTGAGTGCTCTGGGTTTGGGTTCTTTTGCAGCTGAACCCTATAACGAGGCCCACTGACCTTCAAGGACCACCTGCACATAGTCTTGAGCGGACAGCTTATCCTTGCGCACAAAGCACTGGTATGCGCCCCCGTCACTTTTGACCATGTGATCCATTATAAGGTTTTCGTGGTTGATCCCTGTGATCCTCACATTTTTTCCAGGGTTGAGGATTTCACCGTTTCGGTACCAGGAGAGTTCCTGGTCCTCACTGCCTGTCACGCTGCAGGACAAGGAAACCTGGCTACCCACGCTGCTTTTAACTTTCCTGGGACTGATGGTAGCTTTCAGTGGCTCTGGAAATATTGGTAAGAGAAAAAAAAAAAAGAAGAAGGTAAAAACATCACATAGGTAGACATCATTTCAACAACACGCTAAGCTTTCGACAAGGCACACGCATCATAGTAAGCATACTCTATATAGTTCTCATGTTCAGCATTATGTCATAGTGCACCATTTTGTTCAGGAGCACCATCTTCACTGTCTTTCCTGGCCTTCTTTCTCTGTGTAGTGGCCTTGGTCAAGCTGCTTTCTCACAGAGTAAGTGTGAGGATTAACCCACTGACAATAAGAAATGCCCTGTTCTGGTTACCAGTAAGAACAGAGGTATTTGAATATGTAAAACCCATCTGCTTGTCCCAAGGTAGCACTGATGGGTTTCTCTGGGACATTCTCACACACTCATACACTTGTTCACACACCCTGTGTGGTTTAATCAGGGCCCGTAACACACAGCTGTAAGAAAACATGTTGATGTTTGAATTTGTGGCCATGAAACAGGGTTGTTATTTAACATGAGGCTAACTGATTTGTACATGGCTGGAACTCTCCTATTTGACATTCAACATTTTAATTCAATAAATCCAATTTGATGTAGCAAGTTCATTTATTGAGCATTTACTCAATGCCAAAAGTGGGGTTAAACTTACAAGTAAGACAAAGATGAATTAAAATTGTGGCATAATTGGCATGGCCATACAATTACTGAATGTCTTTTGTACATTATTTAAGTCAGTTTTCCCACAGTCCTGCATGTTTTATCATATCCATTTTACAGAAGAGGAAGTGCTTATTCAGAGAGATTAATTAGTTTAACCAAATCCACTCAACAGGCAAATGGCAAAATACATTTTTTTGTTTTGTTTTGCTTACCCCCAAGTATTCCTGACATCTCATGCTACCACACCAGGGAGTTCAGTCTTTTTGTGAATGAGACAAATATGAGAGTAGATGTAGTAGCCAAGTAGTAGTACATGGTTCATCAGAGACATATAAACGTGGAAAGGGATCCATAAATCCCTTTCCAACGATCAGGAAAGTCCTTAGATATCAAGGATGGATAGAACTGAGCCCAGCTGGAATGAAGGAACATTTTGGGAATTAGGGCATAAAGCAAGGCCACATCACAGGAAGAGCGTGTCTGCTCAGTTTGGATGAAACACAGCATCTCTGTAGGAAATTTATGGATTTTCCTTTGTAAATTACAAAGGCAATCTGGAACAAAATTGCAAAAGGCTTCAAGATTTTGGAATTAAATCAGAGGGGACTAAAGGAAGCATACAAAAATTTTTAGCAAGTGATAATATAGTCAAACACATTTTTAGGAGAATTGATTGTGTTGTATTGGAAAACTTAGAGTAGGGTAATTAGTCAGTAAGGGTACATTGCAAATGTCTAGTTGAGGTACAATTAAGATTCAGTCTAGGATAGGATGGGTTTGGGGAGTGTGGCTGAGAAACACTATGAGTTACAATCTCTAAAACTAGGCAGGATTTGGACTCAGAAAGAAAAGACCTAAGGAATATCTAAAATGTAAAGCCTGACTTTGGGGGGCTCAAGGTGGGAAGACATCTCGAATAAGAAAAGCCATTGACAAGGTAGAAATGGTGTAGAGTTTGGTTTGCAATACTGTTGTTTTGAAGTGCCAGAAAAACATCTGATCTAAAATTGGGAGATAGACTCATCTAACTCTCAAGATGGAAGCTGAGGCTAAGCATGCAGATCTAGGGCTTGTTCTCAGAGGAGAAGAATCTGGAGCCATACAAATAAAAAAAGCACCAGGAGGGAAGAGATGGATAAGAATTGGGTTTTGGATTTGGAACCCAAGAGAATGGTTTCTATCTAGAGAGGAAAGACAAAAATGAAGTCAGAGGGAGGTGGGAAACATTCAAGAGGCATTTGAGGACTTGTCCAGACATGGCAGAAGAACACAGTAATGAAAATAAGCACAGTCAGAATTAAAATTTTTCCACAAATAACTTTTAAAATGTAGATAGTGACAAATGCCTTTACAGAGAAAGCAATAAATTAAACCCTGAGAGCTTAGCATGAGATGCTTAGGGGTGGGGATGTTTCTGGGGAGGGCACTGCACCGAGCTTTGAAAGATGGGAAGTGTTAGACTTTCAAGTATTTGAAAACCATCTTCCATGCGGAGGGGGCAGCATGGCCTGTGATCAGGATAGGGATGGACTTGTACAGGGACTAGGAAGAAATTAGATTTCATGAGAATAGCTTTTTCTTTGAAGCAAAACTATGGGCAATAGGACCAGGCAGGCTTATTTGGAATGATTTTCATACCATCCTAAAATATAAACTCATTCAGCAGGAAATGTGAAGCCATGAAAGGTGTTTTAACATAGAGATTTTTGAGCTTGTGGGGATATTTTTTACTTGCTGTCCGGTGCTGCATCATTGCATCTAGAAGGTCCTTTGGCTACAGATATAGAGCTGTGCAGACCTTATCTTCCATTTCTCCCTAAGCCCAGCCTAAGCATGTTTGCATGATATTTGCAGGACCCACCCTGGGCTAGCTGGTTCTAGGCAGTACCGGGGATATCTACTGTAATGCGTTTTGTTGGGATGGTATTGTGCTAGAACAGTCCACACTCAAGATGACATGGAAATGACAGTTCCACAAACAGTGTGAGATTGGAAACACACACACACACAAACACACACACACACATTATAAGAAGAGAATGCCTCCCCCTTTTTTTTAAGATTTTATTTATTATTTATTTATTCATTCATTCATTTGAGACACACAGAGAGAGGCAGAGCCATAGGCAGAAGGAGAAGCAGGCTCCCTGTGGGGAGCCCGATGCAGGACTCGATCCCAGGACCCCAGGATCATGACCTGAGCCAAAGGTAGGCGCTCAACCACTGAGCCACCCAGGTGCCCAGAGAATGCCTCCCCTTTCAATGTTCACTCTTGTAATTTAGCTTGTTCAGTCATGTACCATCAAATTTTAAAAATGCATATTTTATCTCATGTAATATGTAATAATATTATATATGATGAAAAGAACGTTTCATTCACTTCTAATAGCCACCTATTTTGACTGAAATTCTGTCAGTCAATCATGGCCATGTGCTCTTGTTTAACTCACTTTAATTTGGTTTCTACATGAGTAAAATTGAGGGTGTCTGACTAAAGTGTTTCCCACTGCAGTCACATCTCTCCCTCCTCTGCAGTTGGCTTCAGCATCCTCCTCAACACCTTCCTCAAGACAGTCACTACAAATAAATTGGAGGTGAAATATACCCACCATATTTGAACTAAATGATATGTAATAATGAGTCCAAGCCCAATATTTTGATAATTTAGAGCCCTATATTTATCCTGGTAAGAGCCCATTCAAGAACATAAAGTAGTACCTGAAAGCCAGCAAAGGACACCCACCGTGATCTGACTACCGTCACTTGTGCTGACATCACAAGCCTGGCCCTCTTCCTCTGTCAGCATTCAGACAAGGTGGCCATTATTAATTTAACAGCTAGCTGATGTGATCTCAGATATGTATCTTGTAGCCTAATGGAAATCTTGGAGGTTCAGACAGACCTGAATTCAAACCCTAAGTCCCAAACTCCTCAGCTGTGTAATCTTGAGCAACCCACCAGGGCGTTCATTTCCTCATCTGCAAAATGGGGTAATACTGGTCTCAGAAGGACTGTTGTGAGGATTAATAAAAGGCTATAATGAGAGCCTGGAAGTCATCTTGTAACAGGAGGTCCACCAATGATGGTCAACATCACCATTCCAAGCTACCGCCAACTTACGTTTCACGTACAGGCGGCCTATCACCTTAGCAGTGCCGTATCTGTTGGAAACTTCACACACATAGCTGCCTGAGTCTGAAGGACGAGTGTTCTCGATGAGCAGCCCTGTCACGGTCTTCTGGAATCTTCCAGAAAGTTCCAGCGGCATATTGTCCTTCAGCCAGCGATAATCTGGCTCAGGATGTCCAAGCGCTTTGCAAGGCAACTCCACACGTTGCCCTGCCATGGCTTTGCGATGATCAAACCCATCCAGTATGGATGGGGCTGAGTTCGCTGGGTCTGAGGAAGAAAAAAAAAAAACTCTTAGACATGGTGAATGAGTTGAAGTGGTAATTTAGAATCATAGGACCTCATATACAGGTTAAATTCTATATACATTATGCTAACTATTGACAATAGATCTTTAAGACTTTATTAATGAACAGAAAGAAAAACCCTACTGGTAGAGATTTCTTCTGCTCAGAATTTTCCAAAGGCTGAAGCAGAACAGGTTCTGCTTTTCATTTCCCACTAAATAACTAATAGCTCCAGAATCAGCATGCTTCTGCAGGAGTTTCCAGCCTAGGACAAGAACTGGATTGTCTTGTGACCAGAGAATGTCAGACTTCCCCTTTAAAAAGAACAACAGTAGTGGAGATAGTTGTTTGAGATTAGTAAAATTTATTTCATACACTCGAAGAGTCTTATAGTCACTGAATTTGAAAGTATTTTATTTATTTATTTCACAATATTGTTTGAGCCTCACGTCCAAGGACAGAATACAGTCAGGAATTGGAGACACAGTGGCCAATGAGACAGGAAATGATGAGGCCCTCATGGAACTTACATCCAATTGCACGAGTGGGGGTGGTGGGCAATGTGCAAATACAGAAATACATAAAGACGGTGTGGCTTGAAGTAGGTGCAATGAAGAACAGAAAAGCCTGACACAATAGAGTGTGTGCAAGTGGTTGTGTTGGATGATGAGGGGGACTTAAGGGCAATCTTCATGGATGTCCTTCACAATCGCTGAGGACAGATGAAGAAACGAAGACAATCAAGGTGTGGCAAAAATAAAATGGTTATTACTTACCACACAGCCTTGCTTTTAAAATGCAACGGCGTATAATTCACCTGTTCTCTCAGATGATGTTTAGCTGTTATTATTTTCTCAAGCCCAATGAGGAAAAGAACCAAATGCTCTCAAGATCTGGGTCAGTGGAAACCATTCGGCTCAATGATCAAGCTTGCTTTGAGGAATCAGTGTTCTCAGGGAATATTATGAAGAATGTAAAAATAGAGGTCCCCTTCTGGATGTCCAACATAAAAGTCAGTGACCTTCCCTTACCCTCTCTTATACTCTTTCTATTTAGAACTTGCACTAACCACATACATGAGCTGTCACACTGGTCTCCACACAGATATACAGAACAGATATGGGCTCCTGGCTCCTGAACTCTATTTTTGCCTTAGTTAGAAAAGCACCATAGCTGTTGCGATCTGCCTGCAGTAAACTCAAAGCAAAGGACTGGATATCTTCTATCCTATTAAAGAACTCTCTGGAATGACTTTTTAAAGTGAGGTGATTCCTCAGTCAGCCACTGGGGGCAGTCAGTAGACCCGAGTGAAAGTGGCAAACCCCTTGAGCAGAAGCAGCTGCTTATGCCAGGGCTTTCCTTTGCGACCATTGGAGATAAAATCCATGACAAACTCGCTGCTCTTCTCGCCTCCCTGGTGCTTTATGAGAACAATGTGAATCTTCTCATGGGATATGATGAATGAACTTAATAATCTCTTGAAGAATATGTAACCGACCGAGTTTCTTTGACTCTTCTGCAGGTCTATCATCCACTGTAATGAAAGAATTCCATAGCCCATAATTATGCTCACTCACATGTCTGGGTGGGGGACTCCAGAGGGATTACAGACAATAGGCTCACAAAAGCAGGTGCATAGCCCTTGCTAGCAGAGTCCTCATTGCTTCAATCTCCTCCTGAAGGAAGTTAGACAGACCTTGGAAAGTGTTGAAGAGCAAGTGATTTCCTTATGGACTACGTAGTTACAAGATATGTTGCTTTGCTTAGAGTAGGAATTAGGGTTGGTGCTGGAGAAGGTGACACAATGAAGGTATCACTCCTTTGTTGAGTGTGGTTAAATTTTATTTTATTTTTTGGAAAACAAGTCCACAACCCAGGAAACAAAAGGGGCCCACTTCTAACAGCAGTCACGGAAAGCAATACCTGATGATTGCACTTAAATTTTTGTTCTGCAACTAATTGTTAATAGAAATTTCTCAAATATCCTTATTCTGTGTAATTCTGACATTTTTAAAAAGTAGGGATGAGGTAACTGGATATCCATATCAAAAAAAGAATTTTGAAACCTCACCTCACACCACCTGCAAAAAATTAAAAATGGATCATAGATATAAATGTATGAGTTAAACCCTTAAGACTTTTAGATGAAAAGGTAGGAAAATGATCTTTATGACCTTGGGTCTGGAAGAGTTCTAAGACAGGACACCAAAAACCTAAGTGGCAAAAATTCAATATGTTATGCTTCATGACAATTAAAATAGTTTACACTTTCCAAGATATCATTAAGGAAAAAAAATAAGGAGCAACCTACTGGGAGGACATATTTGCAAATAATATTTCTGGTAAAGGACTTCTCTTCAAAAAATATAAAGAACCTGGACATCTCTATGATAAGAAAGAAAATTTAAAAATGGACAAAAGATCTGAATAGATATATCACCAAAGAAGATATAAATGACTAATAAGCATATAGGAAGATTCTCAGTGTCATTAGCCACTAGGGAAACGCCAATTAAAACTACAATGAGATACTACTTCACACCTGCTAGGATGGTTATAATAAAAAACATGAATATGAACAAGTACTCATGAAGAAGTGAAGAAATTAGAACTCCCATTCACTCGTGATAAAAAGTAAAATGGTACAACCACTCTGAAAAACAGTTTGGCAGTTTCTCAAAATGCTCAACTTCAATTTTCCATAGGGTCTACTCCTAGGGATCTATCCTAGACAAATGAAGCCATGTTTATTCAAAGACTTGTATACAGATGTTCCTGGCAGGAGTTTCCATAACAGCTAATAAGCAGAAAACACCCAAAAGTCCCCCAGTTAGTAAAAGGATAAGTGAGATGTGTATGCACATGCAATGGAATGTTATTCAGCAAAGAGTGAACTCAACTGATACACCTTACAACATGGATGAACCACAAAAGATTATGCTAAATAAAAGAAGCCTGATACAAAGCCATATGTTATGAGTATGGTTTATAGAAAATATTCAGAAAGCGCACATCTGTAGAAATAGGCAGTGGATTAGTGGTTGGGGCTGGAGCTGGGAATTAGAATTGACTTCAGATAGGTCACAGGGAGTTTTCTGGGTGGTGGAAATGTTCTAAAATTGGATGACACTCATGTTGCACCACTTTCTATATTTACTAAAATCACTGGCTTGGATACTTAATATCAGTGAGGTTTATGGATGGTAAATTAAACCTCAATAAAACCACTTTACAAAGAAGGAGTGTAGCACATTTCTTCGATAGTTTAAGCACACAATTTAAGCAATGCTTGAGACAGGCTCTCTGGGTGATATTTGGTCACGTATAAGATTAGTACAACCAAAGAGCACTGTATTTAATGTTTATCCTCTCATCTTTCATCTGTTTATCTACATTTAAATTTTTTTTACCAGAAGAACTTGCAAACTCTCACAAGAGTAGAAAAAATAATATAATGCATCTCATATATTCATCACCTAAATGCAAGAGGCATCAAAAATTTTTATCATCTGTTTATTTTTTGTAGTCTTTGTTTTTGGTGCTATCATATTGAGTCAAATCATAGAACCAGTCATCTTACCACTCTATCATAAGTATGTTTTTCTAATAAGAATAAAACTTTTCTTATAAAACCTCAATGTCAGTAACATACAAGAGTCATAATAACCTGGTCGTACCATCTAGTATCTATTCCATAATCACTTTCTCCTGATGAACTAAAATCACATCATTATTATTTACAATTGTGCTAATTAAATCAGCATTATTCTATAATTAACAGCTGTCTTTTGATTTTCTTTTAAGCCAAAGCAGGCTCCTCCTTCTTTTCTCTCTCATGTCTTTGACTTGTCAAAGAAGCCAGGTGAATTGTTTTGTAAGGAACCCCATGGTCTGAATTTCTTTCTTGATGGTGACATTTAACATGTTCCTCTGGACATTTTTCTTATAAACTAGAATCTATTTCTCATGAGCAGATTAAATCAAATTCAACCTTTTTCCTTTCTCTCTGTGTGCATTTAACATGCAGCTTTCCCATACTCAGGCTGAATTGATCAGCAAGTTCAGGTTATCAAGTTTGTCTGAATTAGTTATTTTATTAAGGGTTTAAATGATTTTCTAATTGTCATAGCACCTTCACATTCAGTAGATGTAACTATTCCACAAATAAGAACTTTCCTTCTTGAACTAGGATTTTTTGGTTATTTTGAAATACAGTAGTCATAGGAAAGACAGGGGGAGGAGAATTGTGATTCTTTTTAATTTCCAAGTATCAAAATCAAGAATTGGTGCCCTAGTTTCCTCTACATAGACCAATGAGATTCTTACTATGGCTTTGGTTATTATTAAATAGGTATTTGTGTGTGTATCTAAGTATATAGGAACGTAAGTATATGTGTGTGTGTGAGTATAATGAACTCAAAGTTTTTAAATGTTTAATGGTTAATAATCAAATGCAATCATTATTTTTGAAATTCAACTCCTTACACTCTCAGCCAACAAGAGCCTCTTCAGAAGTTGTCCCCGGTATCATTTTGACAAGACCCCATTAATGTTTCAGGCTCATCTTCTGCATTCCTATCCCAGACACTATAATCCACCATCCTTCCAAGGAGCCATGGTCCCCTTTAGGAGAATATTTAAAAGACACTAGGATTTAGATATCAGAGGTCATTGTTGTCCATTGCCTATCGCTTCTGGGCCTTTTCAGTGTAAAGACCTTGGGGACACATTCATAAGAATATAGCAAGTGTGTACTGATAGCTTCTATTGGACATTTCAAGGATTTTATATTTTTATCTTTTCTTACACTGAAAATCTTGGTCCCAAATAAAAGTAGCATAAGCATAATTAACCTCTCCCCATCCCCCACTTTGTTACACATTACAGTATTTTACAGGACGGCATTCCTCTAGGGCCTCCCACGCCACCTGAGCTTCCCCTATCACCCTTAGTAATGCGGAGTCACTCTGAGCCACTCTGACTCAAGCTGACTCCTAAAGCTAGCAGTTCTGTTGGGGTAACTCCGCTCTTCTGAAAGGAGTGTTTGATGGATACTTGTGAGATCTTTGAGGAGCCAGGCCACCACTGAGCAACATGGTCCTCACTGACTGCTCTCATGGCCATTTGCACTCATCAACTCATCACTCATTCAACTCCAAACTCAGGCAGGTCTCTCTAAGTGTGGATAATACTCCCAGACACTTTTCCCCAGGATCCATGCAAGAGTTGATCATCTGTTTTGGAGAATTTGCTGACTATTTTGCTGTTCTGTGACTGACTCTGCGGAGTCCCCCTGTTGTGCCCCTTTGCTGCCCACCACTTCCGCGACACTGCTGCCATTCCGGCATGCCGCCACTGCTGTCAGCACTCTGTACACACCAACCCACGTTCAAGTTCCACAGGGAGCTGCTGAAGGCCTTATCCATGTGCTTTTTCTTCTGTCATTATACTGGGTCTGTTTTAGTTTCAGGAGGAGTTTAAGATCAGTAAAAACTTGGTCATTAACATGCTCCACATGACCCAAGCCCATGTGTTTATTTTTAAAGACATTTAAATCTAAAGTAAATGAATTTTTCTTTTTCTTACAAAGCTTAGACTTCTAGAATAGTCATCTGCACTCAGTGTTCATGGTCTCATTTTCTAGCATTAACAATTTCCTCCCTAAACTATGTTATTAACATTTCTGTGACAAAAAGTCCCAATAATTATGTGCTACATCCAGAGACTCTCTCAAGAGCCTTTCCATGACACTTGACTCTATTGAGCCTAGAGCTCCCCCTCTAACCCCAAGCACTCAATGTCTCTAATGTGAGACATTCCTTCATGAGACTGTGCCGTGAGGCTCCTAACTTCCCATCACAAATGCTCACTAGGTGACCTCATGGACCCCACTCACTTCCACGGTGACCAAGTGCTCATGGGTTCTGCTGTCAATGTTTCAAACATTAGTAAAACTTTCTATAAAAACAAAACAACAACAACAAAAAAACTTGGAATTGAGAAAAGTAAATTTGCCTCTCCAATCCAAAGAGTTAAATTTGAAAATAAAAAATAATTTAGAGTAGAGATAAAGAAGTCCACATTTCAGGATTCTCTCTCTTTTTTTTCCTCAGTCTTCTTTTCAGATTTTCTTTTTAGGTTTCTCTTTCAAGAAAGATGGGCTTTCAAGATGAATGGATAAAGAAGATGTGGTTTATGTATACAATGGAATATTCCTCAGCCATTAGAAATGACAAATACCCACCATTTGCTTCAACGTGGATGGAACTGGAGGGTATTATGCTGAGTGAAGTAAGTCAATCGGAGAAGGACAAACAGTGTATGTTCTCATTCATTTGGGGAATATAAATAATAGTGAAAGGGAATATAAGGGAAGGGAGAAGAAATGTGTGGGAAATATCAGAAAGGGAGACAGAACATAAAGACTCCTAACTCTTGGAAACGAACTAGGGGTGGTGGAGGGGGACGGGCACTGAGGGGGGCACTTGACGGGATGAGCACTGGGTGTTATTCTGTATGTTGGTAAATTGAACACCAATAAAAAATAAATTTATTAAAAAAATAAAAAACAAAGATGGGCTTTCGGGTTACCATCCCTTAATTCACTTTTTTTGGGATGGAGAAATGCTTATTGCTTCTTTTGCTAAGATTCAATTTAATCTTGGATCCAGATCCACTTTCCAATCCTTCCCTCTTCTTGTCCCAATGCTGTTATGGCATTCCTCTTGACTGCACACAAGACCCTTTCTAGGATATGCTGAGCAAGTGGAATACTGTTCTGTCATTAAAGTCACCATGGACTAAGATCATAGATGTCATTCACTTTATCATTTGTATTTCTCCAATCTTTTTTTTTAATGGAGTATAATTTTACTGTACTGATTGTTCTTGCCCTCAACAGAAGCAACAATGAGGAGCTAAAAACAAAGCATAAAGTAAATTGACATGAAAAAGAAGAGGTAAAGAAAAATATTTTTGTGTGCAAAGGAGAAATCACTTAATTCTGACACCCTTGGCAACACAGGTGGGCTCAAGCTGTTTTAGGGACACGAATGCGAAAGAGGAACCCAGATAGAGCGAAAGGGCAATCAGTGAGTGTTGAGTGTTGGGGCACAATGTTTTTAATTACCCCAATGGTCAAGAGCTTTCCAACACTTCTCCCTCACAAAGCATCACTACAAATAAGATAAAGATATTCACAACACGGAGCAGTTTTACCTTCTAAAGCTGAAAGGGCAAAGGTCAGATATTTTGCACTAGATTTCTAGGACCGAGATGGACATCTCACATTCTAATTGGCTCTGTGAAGAGCTAGCACATCGCAGTGTGAGCGGATTGCTTACTTATTTGACAGATGGACCAGTAACAAGCCAGTTGTGAAGATTATGCAAAAGGTTGGTATTCTCTCGAAGTATAAATGCCACAGAGGAAGGCACAAAACTGATATATTTACAGCAGAAAGGAATCAACTGCCTTCAGGCTTTCTTCCCTTGAGAATGATCCTGGAAGGAGGTGGGAGGGAGTGACTAGCCCTTTAACTTTAGAAGTGGGTGATTTCCCTAATATTGTTAGACACCAATGGGGAGCAAGAGGTGTGTTCTCTGTGCTCTTGCCCTTCTCCATTGGAGTTATGCATCACAGGAAGCCTCATGGTGCTGGTGGACAGAACACAAATACACTGGGCAAGAAGGCCTTATCTTCCAAACAGAAGCCATACTGGTTCAAGGGAATGTGCAATTTTATAAAACCTGAAATGACTTCACTTGGAATATCTATATTTGTAGCATATAGTATTAGTATTTTTTTAAAGAAACTTTAGTTGCTAAAATATTTTTTGGGGGAAAAAAGAAGTCTTTATCTAAATCATGAATTCTACAAGTCTGGTTGACTCAGGACACTAACATATGAATAACAGAAATGATAAACACAGTCTTGATGGGTTTTTACCTGATACAAAAAGTCTAGCGCTGTTACTGTGCCTGCTTTCCCCAGTATATCTGTGCCGCGTGATACAGCGGTAGTTATACAATCCATCTTCATTCTGTACATCTTTAATATACAAGGCTCCCGTGGATGTGATGAGAAATCTAGATCCTGAAATAGAAGAAAATGATTTCCTGATTAAAATAGAACAAAAGCAACTCAAATCACATAAACAAAGACATTGAATATTTTTCTTCCCACTTGAAGGAAGCTTAGGCAAAGGCCAATGATAGGAGTGTGTTGGTTACTTTTGGGGTCCAGGCTATTTTAATTTTCAATTACCCTAAATTAGGAGTTTCAAGTAAGTACACTACACAATAAATACATACTTAGAAAATCTAGTCTCACGAATTAAGTTTTCAGGTCACGTATTTATCTTTAGAGCAACAGAATTGGCATATAACGCCAATGTGCAGCTAATTTAGCAGATTTTCTCTGATGACTGTTTCTCTCTTACTTAGCATGTGACAAATCAAGGGAGTATTAACTTTCTTTAGTGAATTTCTACCTTACAGGACCATGAACTTTTGCTTCAGCCTGAAGTGTTTCAAACCCACAAATGTTAAGCCATAAAGTGATAAAATATCTACAAACTTCCCAGGAAGGACTGTCTTACCTCCTCATAATAATAACCAGCACTTAACACTCGATTCTAAGACTAAGATCAATTCCCCTGTCATCACTGTTCTGGAGGACTCTGCGGGTTCTTAATCACTACTCCAACAATTGTCAATCACCACTTTCCCTCCTGGGGTGTGTGCCTGTACAGAACTGTTCGCATTAAAAGAGCAAATGTCGGGGCTGCTTTAAGAAGTGTAAAGACAATTTTTCCTTTGAAAATGTAAATGTCTGAAGATAATTTTTACTGTTCAGTTATAATTTGATGATAAAGCAAATGAAGGCAAAGGAACAAACCCCAAAGCCAGCTGTGGCGCTCCTATGGTGAATAACCCAGGACACCACTCTCTGACACTGTTAGACTCTCTTACAGTGAGAGAATTCTAGTAGCAGGATAATGCGATTTTCTCTCTTTAGGGAAAGACTAAAATGCCAATAATTTACCTTTTTTATTGTTTGTTGTCCTTAGGTTCATTTGAAATTTTTCTTAAAGATTTATTTATTTATTAATGAGACACACACACACAGAGAGAGGGGGGGGGTGGGCAGAGGCATACATAAGCAGAGGGAGAAGCAGGCTCTTCTCAGGAGCCCGATGAGGGACTCGATCCCAGATCTTGGGATCACGACCTGAGCCAAAGGCAGCCACCCAACTGCTGAGCCACCCAGGCATCCCTCATTTGGAACTTCCTTTGGTTTATTTGAACCAGAACTTACCAGGAATTTTAGCTCTCAAATATTTAAGTTATAAACCCAATTCCTATAGCCCTTGATTATTTCTTGTAAAGACCATACTTTATTCATGTCAGTTGTTCACATAAAATAAAAATGGCTAATGATTTCTTATGCAAATAAGAGCAATTCAAAAGGGCATGAATAAGTAAAAAAAAAAAATCACAAAACAGACGAATCTAGAATAAGCTTTTTAAAAGAATGCCAATTAACAAAAAAAAAAAAAGCACAAAAATCTTGAAGGCAAAAATTCACTTTTTAAACTGTTTCAGTTACTTATTCAAAAAATATATTATAAATATGCTAAATATTAGAACAGCCAGAAAAGCAAGTTATGTATATTTCTAGATATTCTCTCCCAAAGAGAGACCAACTAAAAATACCTTTTACCACTTGTCATATGTCATCACACACCAGCATTTCCTACCGATAAATACTGTGGATACTCAAAATATTTTTTTTTCTTTCAACGTATTTTGCATACTTACATAATGTTTTAATAACCAGCTCCTTTAAAGGACTGAATAGTAGAAAAGAGGAACAAAAAGATAATGTATGTAATTCCTGTCACCTTTCTAACACAGAGCAGTTTCATTAGAATTGACAGGCCATCAGCAGTGGTGAAATGTAAGTGGAAAGCACTCTGTGTACCGCTGTTCAGAAGTGTTGGGAAATGCACGAGGATGGGGCAGCCGTGTGCATTCATTAGGCTGCCGATTCCTGAGAGGGCTCTATTCTCCAGGCACATTTAATTTAATCACTCATTTGCTCCTGTAATATCTCACTTTTTTTTTGTTACTCACTTAGCATGCCAAATAAAACCCTTAAGACACGTTGTTTCAGAAGAACTTGAACCTTATTTGTTTTAAACATTCCTGAGATGATCACAGGACGAAGGGATTGACCCAATTACTGCACCTCATTTAAACCAGCTCCGTCTAGTCCCTCATTTCCCAGAAACCCATTTCGAAATCGATCAACATTTTAAAACAAAATAAAGATGAAGAACAGAAGCCCTCAACTAAGAGATGACCTTGGAGACCCACGATCCTGGGGTTCAGTCTGAACTCCCAAGATGTGTGGAATTTTCAGGGGCAACGAGGGCATACAGAGTCTTTAGAGCTCCAGATGTCTTGTCTCCATGGTGATAAGAAATCATCTCAACTGCTCCCTAACTTGCCACCGCATGCCACTTCCTGACTTCCTGCCTTACACCATCGGAGCCTCTTGTATCATATAGAATAAATGGTTTGTTCACATCCTGAAATGGGATTAGAGAATGTACTTCTGTTAAAATAAGCAAACATGAAGAAACAAAATGTTGATATCAATAAACTGCACACACACACACACACACACACACACACCCCTTTGCTACTCACTCCTGTCTGGTAACATACAACTGTGCAAAAAGCCAAAATTTTATAAGTGACTTTATTTCCCTTGGAAAACACAGTGCATACGTTGTGACATGTTAAGCACATTGCACATCAGTCAACTGAACAACAGTGAATGATTGTGGGGTTCATCGTGGACATCATTTACTGAGCTACACTGCTGAGTTATTAGAGGGGTGTCTCAGAGCCTATCTTGGCTTCTCAACACGCACTAAATGGCTCCCAGATGTTTAAGCCCCAGTTCTGTTTTTAATAATGTATCTGCTCCTTCCTTTGCTACCAGGCAAACCAAGAATGATTACTTCTCTCTGCCCTCCCGCATCCCCATCAATACATTCACAAGGTGATGCATTCGGTCTGCAGAGAGGCAGAAACTAGAGATACCACAGCTGTTAGAGCTCTCCATAAACTAAGAGTTAGTGAGGCACGAGTAAGTGCCAGTGTGGTTCTCCAACATTATGGACGTGAACTTGTATGTCAGCGCCACTAACAAACCCACAGTTTGGTACCAGATCAGGCAGCTCAGCCCAGAAACTAGAGGGATATTTCCATCTAGAGACATAAAACCAGCAAATCTGCAAAATTGGGAGTATTATAGGAACACTCAGAGTAGAAGTCCTACAGCCACACTCCTGCTGCTGCTGCCATGCTGAGCAGTGGAGAAGGCCCAGAGAGCACCGGCTCCTGAGGCTCAGACCTAGTGCTTTTGCAAGTTTTCTGTGCAATAGCATCAGGGGCAGAAATTAAAACAGCAAAGGTTCTAGACACCCATTTGCCCAGTTACGTATAGCTGATGATCTGAGCTGCAGAAATCAGGCATCAGAGACCTCCAGAAGCAAGCACATGAATATTGATTCTAGGAAAACCAGAGTCGAATGGTAGGCCATTCACTGGGCCAGCACTCTCCTGGGCTCTGGGGATCCAGAAAGGAATGCGACACAATCTCTGTCTTCAGGGAGCTTATGATCTAAACAGCTTTAAGTGTTAGGGTTGGAGACATGGCATCAATGTGAGAAAACAGGATGGGGGGGAAAAACTGGGGTGCAATCAGGAAACCTCATCTCACCTGGATGGAGGTAACTATTGCTACCCAGAGAGGAAAGCTGTATTATTACCAAACCTGCCTATACCCTTGCAGATTGCTCTGACATAAATAATTAACTTTATAAGTTTTTTTTTAAGATTTTACTTATTTATTCATGAGAGACACACAGAAAGAGGCAGAGACACAGGCAGAGGGAGAAGCAGGCTCCTTGCAGGGAGCCCGATGTGGGACTTGATCCCAGGACTCCGGGATCACGACCTGAGCCGAAGGCAGATGCTCAGCCACTGAGCCACCCAGGCATCCCTTAATTTCATATGTTAAAACTTCCTTTATCAATCATCTTGTTCAATCTACTCAGCGAATTTTTTTTTCTCATTCTTTGAAAGAATCAAGCTAAAAAGATCTTTTCCTTGGTACCAGATAGAACAAGCTCACCCACCTGGAAAGATTTCTCATTGCGGAAGAGAAGCGCTGGGTTTTGGAATCCGGTGGCTCCGAATTCCAAACCTGTCAAAGTCACTTTCCAGCTGTGTGACCTCAGACAAGACATTCAGCCTCTTTAAACTTTTGCATGTTCATCTATGAAAGACAGATGGTGAATAGCATCCTCTTTGTTCAGGTGCTGAAGCTTAGACTGATGCCTGGACATCATCGCACAGATAGTCCTGCATTACGTAGGATATCTATAAAAGCAAGCGTCATGTTTGCTATCCTGCTGTTCTGATGGGATAGATCGGTCATCAGTCTACCTACAGGATGTACACAAAGCTGCCCAGGGCCATTAGCCTGCCCGAGCCAGGCAGGGAAGAGCCCAGGTACACGGACTTAATATGTGATTATTCATTTACTTGCTAACTTCTGTGAAGCCAGCCTCAAGATCAGAAAAAGCACCAAAGTGGAAATAACATGGCTAAATTTTGTATCCCACTCCTGCCACGTGGAGCTGTGTCGCCACAGACAAACTACTTCCCGAATCCTGGTGAGCCAGGATCACACGACAGGGTACTTAGTACCAGGGTGCAGGGACACAGAACAAGGCCCACGGAGTTGCTTCCTACATCCAGTGTGGCGCTGTGGGGCAGCAGAGGGCTGTACAGACATCCTGGGAAAACCTTCCTGCCACAAACGGGGACATTCCCGTTTGGAAACTCAAGGTCTTCCTCTGTCATCGTTAACATGTGATTGGGATGAGAATCCCAATTTCTGGCACGAGTCATGGCAATTCTCTGGCATGTTTGTCAGTATCTAAACGTAAGATATGTACTCTGAAGTTTTCCAGATTAACCATTCCTTACCCCTCATATCTCAGCCAACACAAGGTCCTTCTGTTCCTTCTTCTAAAATATATCCAGAATGGTCCATTTCCCCGTCTCTGTAACACACTCAGATCTGGGAGGGCCCAGTCTTCTCTCAGTCTGTTTCCAGTCCTGCTCCTCATCACCCATGGTCATTCAGCACAGTACATCAGGCAGGTCATTACTGTCAGTTGGGTCCCACTAGACCGACTTGTTCATGGTGGCCTACGATGGTTCAGGCTTTGATGGTATTTCCAAAAGCCATTCATCCCCTCTCTCCCTCTGCCACCAGGACCCAGTCACCCTGGCCTCTTACTGGCTCTACCTGCAAGACTTTGTGTAATGAAACCTGGCTGGCTCCTTCTTATCTTTCTGGCCTCAGGTCCTAAATCAACTTCCCACATTAACTTATCCATGGTCACTCCTGCTCACAAGAGCTTGATTACATCGATGTGAGGCTGCCTTGTGTGTGCTTAAGATGGCCTTAACATTTCTCTCCTCTAACCAGAACAGCAGAAACATGATTTGTCTTGCTCAGTTTTTCATCTCCATTACACAGAGCAGCGCCTAGCTATGCTATCTGGAAATATTTGTTCAAGAGATGGGCGGATGAAACAGTCTATCATTGCTTGTATACAAAACGTCTCCTCTTAAGTCTGGGTAAAAAAGAAAGCAAGCTGAAATACCTCTTTTTAGGTTTCAGCATGAAACTTCCTCATGCATAATACATAAAAACAGTATTTTTCCCCTCTAGGAGTGACTATAACATATTCTTATATGAAAATGAGCATATTTTAAGATTTTGATGTTAATTATTCTTTCATTATGCTCTCTGGCTTTTTCCTGTGCAGCTGAGCTGTTAGATCTTCAATTAGGACAATACTATTTTCAGGAAGATTTCAAAAGCATATTTGATTTTTCACTTAGTCAGAAATATATCTTAGGGTCTTCTTTTTTTTTTTTTTTTTTGCTACTGCAATCTGAACTGAGTTAATAGTAATTAAAAGAACAGATGGTTCTTCTAATAAGATGCCAAATGGTAGCATAACACAATGAAACTTTTATCAGCTGTGCCTGCCACCTCCAATTGACAGCCAACTGTATAATAAAACTGAGCTTTGTCCCGGGCAGTTTCCATAACAGCCTCTGATAAATAAGAGGAAGACTGAAATCTGAGTTTGAAGTATATGGCAGTAGAAACAAGAGGAGCCTCCAAAGGAATATCTTAACTTTTTTTTAGTTTGAAAGTTGAATTAGCATTAACTAAAATAGAAGTGGAACCAGAAAACGGATATAGATAGATATAGATAGTATATTTATATAATCTATGATAATCTTAAAGTTATGACCTTCCTTAATTGAGATGTAGACGAGAATAGAATTGAACTCTTCACTTGGTTCTGAGGTAGGTCTGTTGTGTGATGTGATGGGTGGGTGCCGAGCCATAATTAGATGCAGGTGTGAAGGAGCTGCAGCCATTTCTTGGGCAACTGAGTGGCCTGGTAAAAATGATCATTCAAAGAAAATTATGCTGAAAGCTACCTATAAGGGAAAGTAGTAGCCCCTTAAGGTGAGATTTTTAATCTGGTATCATAGGTTGAAGTGTGTCCCCTCCAAAATTTAGAAGTTAAGGCCTAACCCCCAAGACCTCAGAATATGGCCTTATTCGGAAACAGGCTCATTACAGATGTAATTCGTTAAGACGAGGTCATGTTGGAGCAGAGCGCACCCCTAATGGAATGTGATAGTTGTCATAAAAAGTAGAAATTTGGACCCAGAGACACCTGGATGTTGATACCAACCCTAATCATAGCCAGCAGGTATTGCATGCTTAGTATGAACATCCTATGTTCTCACAATGACCCCCACGAGGCTGGTGCTATTATTATTCCCACTTGACAGATGAGAAAAGTAAGGAACGGAGATTTAGTGACTTGCCCGTGTTCATACAACTTGTGGTATCCCTGCCTGCGTGATGCCCTGGAATTGTGGCCGGAAGCCCACACCCTCAGCCACCACACTCCCTGGCTCTGGGTTGTGGCCCTGGTGGGACAGCAGAGCGCAGGAACAGGGTAGTGGAACAGAAGTGACACACCCAGAATTATTTAAACTAAGGAATCAACAGAACAGGGATGCATGAGTATCTACCTTTGGCTTAGGGAGTGATCCTGAGGTCCTGGGATCGAATCCTGTATCAGCCTCCCCTCAGGGTTTCTGCTTCTCCCTCTGTCTGTGTCTCTGCCCCTCTCTCTGTATATCTCATGAATAAATAAATAAAATCTTAAAAAAAAAAAAGAATCAACAGAATTGATTAGGACAAAAAGTGCCCCAAATGCTCAGTCTGAGAGACCCATAGGATGATGGTGATATTGGCAGGTGGAGAAGCCAGGCAGGGTGTCTATTTTTATAGGGAAGACATGCTGGGTCACTTAGGGTGTGTGATGAGAGTCAAGCCAGAGGCAGAGCTTTAGGATCAAGCTCCACACACCGTGAAGCCCTTTATGTGAGCTCATGCCCAGGAACACCCCCCACCCTGGGTCAGGAGTAGACGAATAGGGCCAGGAAGACATGGCAAGAGAAAGGAGGGACAGAAATCCAGAAGGATGTGGGATTATGAAACCGGGGGTGGGGGAACTTCTAAAAAGGATGGTGCAGACGTCAGCTCTGTGTCTCCCTGTTAGCATAAACTAGAATACACATGTACTCTGAAAGAGCCTCCATGTCCTCTTCTGTACAATGAGGCAATACAACCCCCAGAATATTGTGATGTTCAATGAAAATGTCCATGTAAGTGCCTGCTGGAGAAAGGTGCTCTAAAGTCATTGTAATCTGCAGTAAAATATCATGATAAAGTATCCCACTTGGCTGGATCAATAAAAATATTAAATATCTACCTGTAAACAGCTAGTCATACACACGATGACCTTAAAGAATACTGCAAATCATTACCGAAGAGCTTATCAGAATAAGACTTGGGTAAATGGAGAGGTGTGAATCCCAGGATTAGACAGCTTGATACTGCAAAAATGTCAATCTTCCACAAATGAAATTAATTGCATGTTGATTGATTTCGGAACAGAATTTATCTAGAACTTGACAAAATCAATGCAGATTAAAACAAGATGTGATTTTTTTTGAAAAAAAAAGATTTTTATTTATTTATTCATGAGGGACACACATACACACACACACACACACACAGAGGCAGAGACACAGGCAGAGGGAGAAGCAGGCTCCACACAGGGAGCCCGACGTGGGACTCGATCCCGGGACTCCAGGATTATGCCCTGGGCTGCAGGCGGTGCTAAACCGCAAGCCAGCAGGGCTGCCCAAGATGTGATTCTTCATCGGGAGAATAGAAAAAGAAACTTAAAATATTTGATAATATGTAGTCCTTGCGGGGCATGGGGGAAGGCACACCTACAGGTAGGAGTGTAAATTGGTGAAGTCTCGTTTTTTGGTGGGCACTCCGGTAACCTATTTCAAATGTAAGAACTGCATGCACTTCACTGCAGCTTGACCCTTCTAAGGGCCTGCCCTATGGAAACCCCCATACACATGCACACACTGATGCACGCATAAAAGGTGCACTGTAGCATGGCTTAGAAATGGGGCAAACCTAAATGCCAATCAAAGGGTGAATAAATGACGTGAGGGTGTATCCACGCTATGCAGCCCTTTAAAAGACTGTAGGGTAAACGTATGCAGACAGCATGTGAAGATCTGCAAGACATCAAATGAGTATAGAACAATACCGAATGTTCCGTACGAAAGGCAAGGGATGTGTGCCTATCCGTGTGGATTTGTGTATGTAAGTGTACAGAGAGGAAGGTGTCAGAAGATGCACCAAAATGTTAGCTGTAGCGGCCTCTGAAGTCACCACTGGATTAGGGGAAGGCAAGGGGGAATTATAGGTTCTACTTCGTAGTCTCATGTATTCGAATATCTTAAAAGAAGACTCTATTAGTAGACTACTTGCGCCGTTGAAATTTATTTTGAAGAAGGTGTCAGTGGGTGGTGAGCATATGGACGCAGCAGGCGTAGACCAAACTCATTTGAGCAGCACGGCAGAGGGGAAGAAGAGAAACCCAGGATAATATTTATGTTGGGAGTAAATGTGTCAAAAGATGGCCTTTTGTTTAGGTTGGTTTTCAATCTGATTGCACCGACGCATACGTGAAAGCATAAGGGGGGGCTTTCAATATTTACCCTGGTCTTTGTAATCCTCCCCCTCCAAACACCCAACCCCAGCGTCTCAGCCAGCAGGTAGCGGATCTCCTAATCCTCGGCCCTACTCGGTAACACGGGACTTCACCCCCTAATTGCATCCCATCTAGTCTGTTTGCGTGGCTAGTCCTGCCTCCCCCAGTGACAGCAGCCTCTCCGGGGCAGGCTAATCCTCCTGTTTGCCTTACTTACTGCTGTTTGCCTCTACCTCGCACAGTGTTGAATTAAATGCTCATTGGAATACTGATGACATACTTATTTTGGATTTTTCCTGGAAAAACAGGCTCTGTACAGAGGGCATCATAGCTGTCAGGATCTGCAATGCTTACAAAAGTATCACCAAGATATTCAAAGGAATCGCGAAGCACCAACGTGGACCTTGCGCCACCTGGAAGAAATCGCTTGGGCAGAAAGGCTGAAATGACCCCTACAACACAGGGCGTGAAGAAGAAACTAGCAATCCTGGGCTGGATTTGAGGAGTGAGGAGCGATTTGGAATATATATGTTTAAATTCTCTCGGAGCAGTCGAAGACATTTTTCTTATGTAAATAAAATTCTCTTGGTGAAATTCTCCTGCAGTTAAATGAGGCTCAATTATACACTACTAATTTCAGCCTGCACACAGCATTCCAACTGTATACCTAATTACCCTATTTAGTCTGTTAATGATCAGATCTTCGTTCTTGAGCAGATAGCTCGGTCTGCCATTAATCTTTCCTCTAGTTAGATTCCTAGTTATTTAAAAGAATAAATCCTTGGAAAGAATAGAATTTGATTTTTAAAGGAATTATTTTAAGTATTTTTTTTTGAAGAGCCAAAGAAGCTTATAAAACTTGAATTGTAGGTCTTCGTTTATATGATGAACAAAAAATGCATTGGGGTCCTGACATCTAGGAACAAGTATTTCGGCTTTCAGGGGGGGGGGTGGCGGAGGGGAGAATCAAAGCAAGTAAATAGACAAAGAAAATAATTACAAAATGTGATAAGCACTCTTAAGAGAATGAAGGCACAGCATTTGAATCCATGTAAAAAGAACTGTTGTTTAGACAGAGCTGGGGAGGAAGGGTTTCTGTGCAGGGTGCTTTTCAGAGGAGGCATGTGGATGGGAGAGTAGGGCCAAGAAGGAAGTAGGAAAGCATGTTCAAGAGTCCTGGAGCGCGGAAATGGTGGCATGTTCAAGGAGCCTTTGAAATAAGATATGCTTTGAAAATAGAATTGACTGGACACAGATTTGGCCTAGAGGCTCGGGTGAGGTCAAAAGCATTTGTAGTTTTGGGGAGGGGTTCTAGATGCCTGGAGAGGAAAGCCTCTGCTGGAAAGGTGAAACCTGGAGACATGGTGCTGCTTGTCCATGGGTGACTTATTTTGAACTTCTGGGCTTTAACAGATTATGGGAAAGGTTAAGAAAAAGAAAACCATGAGGTGTGCTTGCTGTCTCATGGTAACTCGCGTTTGGAAAGATGCATCAACAGTATTCCCTGTCCTGCCCGATTTCTGACTCTGAGGCTCAAAGAGAATACATATTTCATGGTGATCACCTGTTCCAGGCTGCATGCTATGGTTATCATTTTTTTAAAGATTTTATTTATTTATTCATCAGAGACACAGAGAGAGGCAGAGACATGGGCAGAGGGAGAAGCAGGCTCCATGCAGGGAGCTCGATGCGGGACTCGATCCCAGAACCCCAGGATTACACCCTGAGCCGAAGGCAGATGTTCAACCACTGAGCCACCCAGGCATCCTGATATGGTGCACATTAAAAAGCAACATGTTCAGAAAGGAAAAGAAACAGAAAGAAGAACAAAGCACGAAGCTTGGGTCTGCAATGATTGCACTTATGTGGTCTCACCACGTCGTGGACTCAAGAGGAACAGAAGTGCCTGTGCTTATGGGTGAGACACAGTGAAAATTAATCATAAAGTTAGTCTGCCTCATGCATATGACATATGGTTACGGGGAGGAATTTAGGAAAATAGGAACCGTTAGGCCCGAAAATAGACACAGTGGCCACTTAATATTACAGGGTAATGGCTCTTCCCACGGTGGGCAGTGACCTATTAATGGGCTGTGAAATCAATTTCATGGACTGTAACTTTGTTTTTTAAAAAATAAAATAGAGGAGCTAGAATGAATTGGCATGCATCACAAATAGGAGGGGTATTTTATGAAAGCTTTGTCTGAGTTCACAGGTGCCCATAGAGGATTGCCGACGTGTCAACTTCTGTGCACACGTGTGTCCATCTAGACAGACGTGCGCCCTGGGTTCCGATGCAAAATGTCTTTCTCACTGTGTGTTTCTTGCTGTGAGTCGAGTAAAAAGTGTTTGAAGGGCACAGCTCAGCACCTGGAGATCGGGCTGGTTTTTTTTGTCACTAGGTCTCCCACCTCCAGGCAAGTCACCGCTGAGGTTGTGAATGGTCTACGCTAGGGCTTCCCGGAGGTCCAGGCAATGGTGCCAGGAGAGTGGCAGATGCTTTCAGATTGCAAGGCAAGAGGTAAACCCAAATGAAGCCGACGTCAAATTGTGGTTGAAGAGGGAGCAGGGCCCGGGAGATGTAAAGGATGTTGTCAAAGCCAGGCAGTGGGACAGAGTGGACGGCTCAGCTTCACGACCAGGGGTCACTGGTCCAGAAGGGACTCATCCTTTAAAGGAGGCTCTGGCCTCACAGTGACCTATTTCTTCTGACTCGCCCTCCTCCTGTGTCCTCAACCCCTCACCCTCTTCCCATTTCCCACATAATTGTACAAGCCACCCGCAGACACAAAATGCTCATCTGTGTGCCCATCACTCAGAATTGACCACTGTTAACACTATTATGAGCTTCTCTTTATTTTAATGACAGAAATGACACTTTACAGAAAAAAGGTAAATTCCTTTCTTTGTTCCCTCCCCTGTCCTATCTTTTTCTCCTAAAAAGCCATTGTTATCAGGAGTTGATCACATGTATTCTGTTCAGCTTTTATTCCATCACACACACCTATATGCATCCATGAAGTGGACATCTATTGTTCTGTATTTTCTTTTTTTTTTTAATTTACATAAATAGCTTACTGTTTATCATGGAAAATTTTGCTTTTTCCACCCAATGTTATGCTTTTTAAGCTCTCTCTATGTGGATACAGGGAAATCTAATTCATTCTTTTTAATATAAATATAGCATCATATTGTATAAATGTAAGTCATGCAAACCACTGTAATGGAGCTCACTGGAGGCATGTGTGTTTTGGGTTTTGTTTTTTTTCGTTGCTGTTGTCTCAGCACCTAGAGCAATGCAACACACAGACACACACACACAGTAGTTGATCACTAAGTATATGTCCAAAAATGAATGGATCCTTTTATTCCATTAATCATGGACTTTGGGATGTCAATAGTCCAGTCTTCCAAAGAGTCTCCTCAGACAAGTTTAACAAGATTTCTCTGGAACACATTGAATGTCCCACTGACATATCTTCCTACATATGCAATTATTGGGTCGAGAGGTTGTGTTTTCAATTTTCCTGGATCCTCTGCAGTGCTGTGTGACTCCTGAAAGGCCTGACATTTCATACTGTGGGGCACTGCTCTGGCTGAGGAGACTGGTGTTTGTGAACACTCCGAGGGCAGAGTCAGAGTGCACGCTGCTGGTGTTGCAATGCGTCTTTCTCCCCAGTATACATTTTTAAATTGATCAATCTTGAGGGCCCCTGGGTGGTTCAATCAGTTAAACATCTGACTCTTGGTTCTGGCTAAGGTCATGATCTCAGGGTTGTGAGATGGAGCCCCGCATCAGGCTCCATACTCAGTGCGGAGTCTGCTTGAAACTCACTCTCTCCCTCTCCCTCGGCATCTCCCCATCCCAAGTGTTCTCTTTGTCTTTAAAATGAACCTTTAAAAATCGATAAACCTTTACGAGAAAGGAGAGGTGGAATTATTCCAAGTAATGAAATAATCCTAAATATAAAATAAGTGGGTATAATGATTCACAGCCAGGGACAGGGATCCTCTTTGGGCCAATGGAGTATTGTTGTCAATATAGCCTTAAAGCAGGATCTCTGTTTAACCAGGGTTGTCAGTGGTAACAACAAGCTCAGGGTGGAACTAGCCCTTACCATCATGCTAGGAGTGCACTGGATAAACGTTAATGCACATCACCGTGTAAAAGCAATATCATGCTCCATTAATTACACCCGTGGCCATGTACTAGCCTTGAAGATCCTAACACGCTACTTTTATTTCCTTTTTCCTTAGGCCACTTCCCAGGCAAATATAAATGAAATAAGGCTTTTGAAAAGGAAGGAACACTTGAATAAAACATACTGATTTTTCGCAGCAAAACAACTCTTAATGAGCTTTGTAACCTCTTTGGAGCAATTAAAAGGAAAACATATACAAGATCCTAAGTCTCTGCAAAGATTTTCAAATTCTGAGCCTTCAGTCGAAGGCAATTGTGGAAGTACAAGGCTTTTGCCAAGACTTGTTTTGAGCATGCATGGGTGTCATTTGCTGCACAGGGACTGGTGTGGTGTGGAGTCTCCTTGGCCAAGCATCTGAGCTGCTGCCCAAGCCCCGCCGCTAGGTGGAGAGGACCTAGCACTCCTGCTGGCCTATCTGGGGCCCACAGGCTCACCCTGGGGACAGGATTGAACCCATATGTGGTAGGAAATACAGTGTGAGAAACACTCTCAGAAACAAAATAGCAAATTCCTTTGGATTTGCATGACCTCGATACTTCCTTATAATAACCGATTTCTACTTTATTAATCTCTAACCAATTCGTCTTCGTTCCCTCTTGGGCTCTGATAGAAACTAGTGGTCAGCAGAATTCTATTTTTTAATGGTACCCTGTCAGATTACTTTTCAGTTTAAAGCATGAGCAATCATGATTCTCAATTCCACATATATTTCTTAACTATTGTTGTTATTATTTTAGGCTAGTCAAGCGAAACAGTGGGAGTGGAGAAGGAGCAAAGAAATCTGTAACTGGATGTGATCAATTAATTGTAAACACCACTGCGCTCAGATCAGCCTCTTAATCATTACTTTTAATTTCATTTTTGCTATACAACCATCTAATGAATTTTCCTTTAGAATATTTAGGTAACATTCCTCCTTGGGTTCCTTTTGGTCATTTATGTCATGAAAATATGGCATATTGTTTAGAATATTATCTTCCTGTTTTTCTTTCAAATAGTTTAATACGGTCAACAAGTCAAATGTGAGTTATAGCAACGTTCATTTCTGACAACGTAAAAGATAATTATTATGAAATGCTTGTGTAGAAGAAACTAGAGATGGTGGGTCAATATAATAAACATCCATTTAAATGAGCAGCAGAGCTGTAAGGTAAGGAAAACTCTCAGGGATCTATAAGTGAGGAATAAACCGAACACTCTAGAGCAAAGAAAAGAGAAGGCTTTAGTCCTACACAAGGTGAGGAAGCCTCTGCAGAAAGTCAAAACCTCCTCCAAGGGGCAGACCAGAAAAGAACAATTCTCAGTGAGCACTCTTGCTTGTTCCTGCCTGAGCTTTGGGTAGGAAACACGTCTCACCACAACACGAGGCTTGCTCAGGTTTAGGGTTTAGATTTACACTATCTGCAGGCCCCTAAGAAGCTTTATGCCAAGAAATTAGCATAGAGTGACCTAGTTTCCATGAGCAAGGGACAGAAACAAAGGTCAGTCTTCCCTGGAGAACTAAGCTACCAGGGTTGCTTAAGCCTCACTCCTTCGTTCTAATCCTGAGTTCCCAATCCAAAACCATAGAACGTATCAAAGAACAAATTACTTTAAGAAAAGCCAGAAGAAACAACAGAGACCCCAGATAATGGAATAACTGGGTACAGATTACTCATTAGTATTTTTGAAATGTTTGCAGAAATATAAAATTGAATCAAGGATAAGAAAAAGAGGGATGTCTGGGTGCCTCAGCAGTTGAGCATCTGCTTTCAGCTCAGGGCATGATCCCGGGGTCCTGAGATCAAGTCCTACATAGGGTTCCCCGCAGGGAGCCTGCTTCTCCCTCTGCCTATGTCTCTGCCTCTTTCTTTGTGTCTCTCATGAATAAATAAAATCTTAAAAAAAAGAATAAGGAAAAGAAAGCACGAAAAAAGATAAGTTAGATAAAACAGAATGATTAAAAATAAAAAGTAATCTTTGATATAAATACTTAGCTAAGACACAGAGAGATTCATGTAGAGTAAAATAAATCTAAAGCAATTACCCAAAATATCACTTAAAGAGAAAAAGAAACATAAATATGAATGAGAGGTTAAGACACTTGGAAGAAAGGTGTCAATGTCGAAGTCCAGGAAGGAGAAGTAGAAAACACGGCAGACAAGCAACATTTGGAGAAAAGGACCAGACAACGTCCTAGAATTTATAAGAACAGAAGGAGCTTGCCAGTAATTCATACTCTCCTGGGATTCCAGGATGAGCTCCCAGGAAAGCCAGGTACTCAAAGAGGGAGGGCCCGAGGGAGTGATGAGCAAAGGCACTGCTATGAATGGGTAACTCTAAACAAATAATGCCTGTATAAAGTGATCATCATAACAACTTAAAAGATAGATGAAAAACCAAGATTCACCTAAAACACTGGAGGGAACTCCATATTGGAGTGTTCATATCGGCTTATATGATCATTTCTCACAGTAACATTTCTCACATTTCCAACCTAAGATGGAAGGGATGTCACAGGAGTCAGGGTGTTCAGAAATCCTGTGTTCCTCAGCATGAGGTAGGCCAGTGGCATTACATCTACAACCAGAGGGAAGCAATCCCTGTAGGATGATACCGATCCACAAATGCCATTCCACTCATATCTTCACCTGGCAGGCATCTACTGACTATTTGAGAAACCCAACCACGTGCTTTGCAGTTTACAAAGAAGTTTTATTAGTCATTACAATATTGAATCTTCATAACAAAACCATGAAAATAAAAGCCATTTTAAGACACAAACCCCTATTCTCCATTGATTACTCAGACTGTGTTCTTTGAAAATATTTGATACAATTCTAAGATATGCCAACATTACATTTTGAGAAGTGTGTCCAATCTTACTAAAGCCTATTAGAATGCATTCCAATGCAAATGGGGTATGGTTACATGAATTCGTTGCCCTTGGGTAAGCAAATCTTTCTTTTTCTTTTTTCTTAAATTCCCTACATTTTCTCCCCTAGTAATTCCTTACAAATTCCACGTGGAACACGTTCATTTCATATTGGCTTATATGAACATTTCTCACAGTAAATACAGTGTACAGTGTAACCATCCTGTATCATTCAAACACTGGTGGAGTACAACATGATAAATTTACCCTCTCCTTCAATCTAATTCAACATGTATTTAATCAGAGCTGGGTAATCCTCTATGAAGGATGAATAAAAATTCCTTGCATTTTAAGATGATTTGCTCTCTTCTTGAGAGAGAGTACAAAGGGCTTTTTCCAACATACATTTTACTCATTTTGATACCTTCTGATAAATTATTCCCATGTCATGCTGAGAAAACTTCAACTTGTCATTTGAGCGAGGATATAATAAAGTCGTTATAAATGTCTAGCATTGAAGCCATCTTTCTTTCATTTCTTGATATTAAATTTTAATTACAGAATATCCCCTTAAATAACTAATATTTTACAGAGAGAAACAGCATAAATGAAGACCATGAGGAAGAAGCTAGTGCTATAAAAAAGACATCTGACTGGAGGGTACTACTTCTTTCCTGACTCATTCTAAAGTTATCTACTGTATATAACAATACCACAAAGGATTATCCAAAAACAGAGATGAAATTCCATCACAGGTATATTAACAGTAATTCTTTCTAGGCATATTTACTATCTTCTTTGTTAAATTCCCCATTTTTTTTAACCATATGAATCACGTTGACAAGGGTCTTACCATCAAAACCATAGGTAACATGTTACCTTTATAAAATGAAATTTTTGAATGAATAAAATAAAAATATTGATTTCACTTAAAAAAAAACAGAACAAAAACAGGAGCTAAAGTGCAACAAAAATCTGGATTCAGTTGATGTGGATTAATGAAAGGGATTAGAAAAGAGTATCCTTAACTCTTGATCTAAGAAGAAAATAGAACATGTTACGATCATTGGATGGATAAGCACTCCCCAGAAAATCGCCTTCATGTACCCTCACCAACTTTTTTGCCAGATTTCCTACTCAAGTGCCACCCTACACCTTATGGCACACAGGGTTCACTCATTGTGTACAGGAAAACTTGAGAGCGAATTTTTGTAAGAACGTGGAAGTGATAGGACATGTATGCAGTGGAGGGGGGAATAAATGAGAGAAAATGTACCTTTCAAGGAAGGCAGATTATGTGGTCAGAGACATGAGCCTGGGAGTTCACCATCTTGAGGATCACTGTTATGTATTATTGAGAATAAATCCCAATTGTTGCCTGTTCATCAGCTGGCTCTATCTTCTGTCCCTGTGGAAACCTCTTGGGGAGGGGAGTTGCAAGCAGATGTGGGAGGGAGAACCTGATGGTATCTCTGGTTGCTTAACCATATTTCTTCTGATGTCTCTCGCCTAGTATCCAATTCAGAGTTTCTCAGGAAGCAAGTGAGCCTAATTTAAATACTCAGTCAAAGCTCAATTTTTGTTCATTTTTTTCTCTGCTGCATGGAAGCACAGAACATGGAGTCTATCAGTCATCTGTTAGCAACAATTTTAGAAGGATCTGTAATAGCCAACCAAGAGATGACAATCTTCGTTTTCAAACTGACAGGTGCAAAAAGGAGATCTGAATAATTCATGGCAGGAAGACGGAAGCCTTTGATGGTTGTTTGTCAGAGCAACTTGTTTTGTGTCTTGCCTTTGGCTTCATCTTTCAATATGGCATCTGTGTTAGTTTCTTTGGGCAGCCATAACAAAGTACCACCAACTGTGTGGTTTAAACCACACAGATCTCTTCTCTCACATTTCTGGAGACCAAGAGTATGAATTCAAGTTGCCGGCAGGACCATACTCCCCCAAAGCCTCTAGACTGGGATGCTTCTCTACCTCCACCTGGTTCTGATAGCTCTGCGCATTGCTTGGCTTGTGTCCATATAATTCCAGTCTCTACCTCTGTGCTCACCTGACCATCTTCCCTATGTCTGTGCCCTGTTTTCCCCCTTCTTACAAGGACACCAGCCATGTTGGATCAAGGGCCACACAACTTCAGTCTGACCTCTTCTTAACGGATTACATCTTAAATGATCTATTTTCAAATACAGTCACATTCTGGGCTACTGGCAGGTGAGGGCTTCAACTTATAATTTTGGAGGACACAATTTAACCTATAGTGGCATCTCAGAGCAGCTCACCTCTGTCTATCTCATGTAGAACAAGGTTAAAACGGGGGAAAAAACTATACCCATAGTTTTTTGCAAGGGAAGGAAGGAGGAGAGAGAGTTTCTCCTAAGAGAATAGCTTTACCATGGAAAACAATTTCAAGTTATATAACAATTCCTATCAGATGGATCAAGTTGCATGAAATCTCTGTAGTCTTGAACACATTACATGGAGCTTGGGTCACCTCAGCAGTAACTGCCATATGATAAGTGTGTGTACACACAGGCGCTCTTACCCTAGAATGAGCATCAATGTTTATTTACTCATTCCAGTGAGTTTTAGACAAAAAGCCAAAGCTATATTAAAAAGTCTGTGGGTGCATAAACACAAAACACAGAAAGCTTGACGGATGCTGAATTTTAGACAACGTGCCCACTTCCTCTGTGAGAAAAGAACACTGTAGTTCTTAAGACAAATTAAAGGCAAGAAGTGCAGAACATCAAAGAACCCCTGGCTCAGTTTAATCAAATGAAATAATGTACCCGCGAGTGATTTCAAAGTACAGCTACAAAGTATTCTAATTTTCTTTCTTTGGGGAGGAATACTTAATTTTGTCAGCTCATACTGAGATTTAGCCCTCTCTTCAATGTTCATGCTCACCATGGAGTTTTTCTCTAGGCAAGTGTGAGAGTGAGTGCAATGTCAATGCAGGGCATCCCCAGAATGCATGCTCCTTATAGAACTGGTGCAAGCTGATATCCCTCCCAGTACCTCACAGAGGATGGCACATGTTCATTCAATAAATACTTGCTTATCAACAGTGTTTAGAGAAGTGTATCATTCCATTGATTTTACTGGAAGTTCTTATCACAAAAAAAAAAAAAAAGGAAGAATTGCTAACTCCATAATACTTGGGTGGAGTATGTTAGGGTTTGCATATACTAGGACTCAGAATGTGCCCTGAGTCATCTCAGATGAAAGGAATTATAGCCAGTCCCTTCCTTCTTCCCCTCTGAGGGGTGGCAGATGTTCACAGAAGGGAGTCTGGGCTGTGGGAACCTATACTTAGCAAACCACCGCCGGAGGATGAAAACCCACTTCTTCATCACTCCTTTCTAAAGTACTTTCTAATTACCCTCTTCTCCATGATTATTCTACATTCTGTCTCAAACAATCCATACATTTTTCAAATCTCATATTTGAATAGGGAATAATGAATAAGAATTCCTGATAACTAGTGCCCTATGCTTCCCAAACATGTAATCCTATTAATCCAATAATTCTATTGATGCCATAAAATGCCATAAGTAGTAAATAGTTACATATATTTATCAAATCCTAAGAATTATTTATTATCCCAGTGAGGGTTAAAGAGAAATGGGATTTGGTAAGTATTCAAAAAGCACAAACACCTATGAAACAACCCTAAATGACTAGATCAGAGTCATCTACTGGCCATAACCTTCCTAAAATGAAATACATTTAAAATAGTTACAAGATGAGAATGGATTAGAAAGTAATAGTCCTATACAGTAGATGCTTGAACTATTTTTCTAAGAAATGATCCCAAGAAGACTTAGAAAGGAATAATCCCATGAATTTATCCCTCTAAGTCATAGAAGAAAATAGCATACAAGTTCCTGTAACACCCCCAATTCTAGGATGGAGAATGTGTTCTGCATCATGACTCAAGGGAAAGGAGCAGGCATGTGTGGGTCGGAGAAACCTCTGAGTCTACACCAAACACAGAGATTCTTCCCTTGGCTCTCACCATACTCCATGAAATGCAGCTGTAGAGATGCTTCCCACAAAGGACCAAACAGCAACCTCACAGCGATCAGAATCTCAGAAGCAATGGTTCTGACTCCGTCAGATTCTTAAAAACGTGTCACAGGTGAAAAGCAAAGTAAGTACACACACAATGAGCACTGCCAGAAGCTTCTACTCCTTCGAGAGTATCAACGTTAGGTGAGCCACCAGGTCAATTTCTAATAATGAAAAATATATTTTAAAAGTAAGATGCTGAAGTCTAGGAAACAAACTGAGGGTTGCTGAAAGGGAGGTGGGTGGGTGGGACAGGGTAACTGGGTGACCAGCATTAAGGAGGGCACATAATATAATGAGCGCTGGGTGTTATATGCAACTAATGAATCACTGAATTTTACCCCTGAAATTAATAATACAGTTACTATATAGTTTACTGTGTATTAAATAAATTGAATTTAAATCAAGAATTACAAAAAAGTACATTCAAAAGATAATAAAATCTGCCACCCCAAAACCAAGTATTACAAAGAGCCAGGAGATGGTAAAAATGTACAGAAATGAACTTTAGTGCATCAGTTAGGTACACATCACTCAAACTCTGCTTCCTTTAGGTCAAAAGTAAGACCATATTTAAAGCATTCAATGTGCGGTTCTCTAATACCGACTTCAGACTGTGACCATTAAAGTCTTCTTGGATGAAAGGTTTAGAATGGCCTAGAATCAAGTTCAAAATCAGAGAACTACAATGTAGTGAATAAACTGACTTGTCAAATTCACCCACTACTGGAAGTCACACCCAAAAGACCCCCTCACATCTAAGAATTTCTCAGGACACAAGCACACAGCATCTGGCAGAGTGGCAGTCCATAAATACGAGTTGCAAGAAAAGTGAAAAATGAATGAATTTCCCCCAAGAAGTGAGCTGGGATTTCAGCATAAAATGACATATTCCCAGCCCTTGGGAATTTATATTTTATAGGCGAAAACACAAAGAAAATTCTAGCTTGAGATAAACTATCAAATTTATATGCTTATCGCCCTGTATTTAAAAACCAAGGTTTATAGAAGTCCATTTCTTCATGTTTATAAGGTTTTTAAATTACATTTTTTTCTGATTACAAATAGAAGTACACTGTGAAAAATCTGAAAAATAAAGAAACATTAGGGAATAAAATATAAATCCCTCACAATTCCATTACCAACTGGCCACTACAGCAGACCAAGAGCTCACTGCTATCAACATTTTTGCATATTCCTTCTATATATTTTCTACATATATGTGTATGTATATTCAGATAATTGAGATCATATTGTTATTTAAATAGCTTTGCCTTCAGTTTATTTAATTGATATTTTTATCACAATATGTACGAATGTTACAAAATGGATGGATATTGTATGAATGTTACAAAATAATGATTTCCTGTCACTGAAAGGTTTTAATACATCATTTTAATACTGTGTACTAATCCACTGGGTGGATATACAATAATTTAATTAACCTATCTACTCTTGGGTGCTTCTAATATTTCACCGTTATAATTAAAATAAAATAAAACTCTCCACACAGATCTTTATCTGTATTTCTAATTATTTCCTTAATTAGCTCCTCAAAGTAAAGTTTCCAGGGCCAAACCTATACTTTTTTTTATAGAAAGACATTAAATTGGTGAAGTTTTAGAAGAGTTAATGAAAAAAATTCTACCATACAATTGTTGAGTGGTTCAACACAAGGGCCTTAACCCAGGTCTTCCTAACTCTCAGTGCCACTTTCTTTCCACTACACCAAACCAGATGGCTTTCATGCAGTTAAGGTGAAAAAATGATGGAACATGGACCCGCCTCACTCCCTATGCCTCTGACAGTATCCTAACCCCTCCCAGAGCCCTGGAAACAAAGGTACTGAGGAAGGTTGCTTTTTGCTTTCCTGAGTCTCACCCCAGCTGACAAACCAGAAGGAGGTGGGAATGCATGCTGAGCAATCCAAGCCCTTGTTCAGACAGAAATATTTACAGAAGGGAGAGCACAGAGGATGGCAAAGCCATCTCTTTCCTTTGGGAGGACAGATTGGGAAAGCCTCTGTCTTGTGCTGAAAGTTTTGAGAAGATGGATGAATTTCACTCAAAGGACAACGAGAGGAGGATTTTCAACACAGAATTGTAGGACCAAAGGCACGTGTGGGAACAAATTTTGCCACCCCAAGCTTTGCTTCTTTGGCATATTGATTATTTTAAGCTGGTTGTTTTTGAGAAACTGCAAACATAAGGGGCACCTGGGTAGCTCAGTCCATTAAGCAACCAAGTCTTGATTTTGGATCAGGTCGTGATCTGGGGGTTGTGAGATCTTGCCCCATGTCTGGAACTGCACTCAGCAGGGAGTCTGCTTGGGATTCTCTACCATCCCCTGCCATGCCCTCTCTCTCTATTCTCTCCAATGAATAGATGAACCTTTAAAAAAATAGAAAAGAAAGAAACTGCAGACACAAGAGAAGCTCTGAAAACTGAGTAAAAGTTACCCTTTTGTAAGAGACATTTACATGTATAAGGTAAATCTCTGCATATAAGGTATCTCCCTCCCAGTGTCAGGAAAAGGGGAATAACTAAATCTCTAGAAACTGTTATCAGTAGAGTCAGCAGAGACTCAAATCTGCATAACAACCTTACTAACCTTTTCACTGTACTTTTCCTGGTCAGTTCCCATAACTGACCTCCCCATTCTCCGAATCTTTTGTCTTTAGTTGAAGATGGAATATAAGGCGATGGCCTCAGCCATCCAGCAAATCTTACTCAGTTTTCCTGGGTTTCTCCCATCTAACCAGGAGGAATGCATGCTATCAAACTTCTGTTTGATTTTCTCCTGTTAGTCCGTCTCATGTCAATTTGATTATTAGACCAGCCAAAGAACCTGGAAGGGTAGAGGGAAATTTTCCCATGCCAGCCCACACAAGTTCACACTTGGGGGTTTTGTGTGTAATTGGGGAACAATAAGAGAGATTATGATAGAGAGATAGGCAGTCCTAAGTGGGAGTGGGCTTTAAAAATCAGTGAACTCCACATCTTTAATATGTGTTACTTATTTCCCAAGGGCACTATAAGACAGATTTAAAAGAAAGGAAAGATAGAATTAGATGTCATGGATAAACTGGGAATGAGGGGTCAAGGGATCCTTATTACTACAGGTGATACATCTATACTTGAGTCCAGGTAGTTTCATTTGCCAAAAAACTTGCAAGATTTTTATGAAAACTAACTCCCATATGAAATGGAAATACATTATATTCGAACTTCCTCCTCCTTTTCCTTTCTTGGCTGGTTCCAAAAATAATGTAATGCGGCTCCATACTTTTAACTTAACAAGAGGCTATTCTGGGACATTCTTTTTTATTTTATGTTTATTTTTATTTTTACTGGAAAAAAATGAAAGTCATTTTTGAAGGCAAGAAATTTCTTCAAAGGTCAGGTCTATTTTTACTTCCAGATTTTTTTTTTTTTTGATCAAAAATTCAGTCTCTTTGGTATCCAGCTTTAAGATGAAGCAAGGTTTTTTTTTTTTTTTTTTTTTTTTTTTTTTTTAACCTGGAGATTGTAACATTTGCCTCTATTTTAGGTTGGAAGGGTTGAGAGCAATTTTTAAGTTCATATTTTAGTATCACTAAATTAGTGACAATTGGTTTAATGATACAATTTGGAGACTTCTGTGTAAATGCCATAGTTGTCTTTGCAAGGAATTTTTCTTAAATCATAAAACTTAAAAAAAAAACACAGAAATACCGAGACCTTGCTATTAGTTTTATCTCCAATAAACACAAAGAAACTGGACAATAAAGCAGTTTTATGAAAGAATCATTCTCTGTAAACAAAATTCTATTAAAGATTCTTTGTGTTTGTGGCTCATTTTTACTCTATTTTACTATTTTTATTTTATTTTAAATTAATTTTATTTTTGCTCAGGGGCCACTTTAAGAAATAGATGGGGGGGGTATTGGCTTTTGCTGTATGATTGACTGTGTGTCCTGTCATTTGCCAAGTCTTATTAAAAGTCCCTGAGATCACTCAGTACCTTGGCCCTTACACTCCATCATCCATCAATTCAGAATGTCAAACCTGATTACCAGGACTCTCTCTGAAGCCCCTTCTAAGCCATTAGTGAGGGAAAGCTGTGTCTTGGTGCCTGCATGATGTAAATGCACCTCATCAAGGCTTCCAACTCCAGGGCAACTCATTATGCTTCAGAATAGCATTGACAATGTTAACCTCCTAAACCAAGGGGACATTTGCAATTTTAAATTTGAACTTATTAGGGGGATTTTGTCTTCATTGTTTATTTTTGTCTTATTTTTGTCTTCATTGTTCCCACATCTTACCAAAAGGCAACTTCAATTCAAATTCTAAATTATATACTTAGTTCACAAAAACAGGTTAAAGGATGTTTAAACAGCAAACAATAATGTAACTGAATCTCAATGAAAATCACTCATAACAGAAACTACATAAAAGGGATTCTTCACAATTTGCCTACTTTCCAAAAAAATTCTAACCTTGGGAATTAGCTAAATTTAGTTACATCAGATTCAGTTCTCACTAATCCACTGTAATAAGGATGACTTGCAAATGCAAGGATGGTGTTGATTGGTTTTGGTAGTTTCATTGAGTGATGAGGGGGATTACAGGTGAAAATACACTGCTTAGGAGCAACTGTGTCCATTGATATGTTCCAGAATTGAGTGTGTACTATCAGTAAAATACCTAACTTGAAATGGCTGTGGCTCTTCATGTGAAGAAAATATGGTAAATAAAGTTACTTAAATCCCACTACTACCCCTTACAAGCCCCTTTAGATCTGCTACTTCCATAGCAACAGTAGCAGCATTAGCAATGCAATATATCTTTAAAAAATTCAGTTTACTGTGATGTCATTTACAACACCTACTGAGGATATTTGTACTCAGTTGGCTATTACTGAAAACACCTACCTAAATTCCCTGGTACAGGGCCACAGGCAGCCTATAGAATCCTTGACCTCCGGGCACTTTCATGCTCTTTGGGGACCTGCCACTTTCATTCAGATATTTTTAAAAAGTGACCAGTTTTAATGGTCCTTCAGTGCTTCTGAGCAAAGTGCAAATGGTTGTCCTGAAAGTTCAAGATCACATTAAACTTGACCTTATCTCAAATCCTAACCTTTTGCAGCTGACTCCAAATGGCTCCCCAACATACTCTGAACTTTTTTTGCCCTAAGCTAAAACTTTCATTCTCATTACTCATTTCCTTTTCCTGAAAAGTCAGAAGCTACCAATTCCCCATCTTGTGTTTAAATGATAAATAAGTTGCTCCTGGTAGCCAGGCTAAGAAATCCTTAGAGCTGGACTTTAGTACGTCTCTCTAGGGCTCTACAGTTGCAACCTCCATGCTCTGTCTGCCACGTTCATTTTAGACATATGCATGCATATTGAAATCTGCACTATGAGGTCAGGACTTTCTTTCAAGAAAAGGCAGTGTTCTGTTTTGTTTTGTATCACCCATAGTAAACATTAATTGTTGGAGAAGTGAATGACTCAGTCAGATTGGAAGCCAAAGATCCCACAGCCAGTAGGTGTTTCACACTGCTTTAGGGGGTAGGGGTGGAGAGCTCTATTGGAAGCTGAGTTTCTTTTAGTTTCTAAACAGAATTAGGGCTCTGGGAGGACCAGCCTACTTAAATTGGACAGTCAGGGTTGCTAATTCCTTATGTGCCTGGTAGTTGATCAACGTAGCCTTTTATGCTCTTTATATGTCACCATGTTTATAAGAGAATACCTGTTGGAACTCAAACATCTAAAGATGTTCTCCCTCAACGTTCCTGGCTTGGACAAACTTCCTGAATCCCAGGGTTCAAGAGTGAACCTAGTTACCTTCCTAGTGATATGACTGGCAAATATGTCATCACTTGATGTTAGAAGCTGTTTATTTATTAATTCATTTTTATTCAACAAATATATAAATTTAGTAGTGTCATGTTCTAAATGCATCACCAACACTAACTCACATAAACTTCGTGCTGCCCTTAGAAGTATTTGAAATAATTACTCATTCTTTTGGTTAGACATACAAGTAAAATTAAGTGATGATTTTTTTTCTGTCTCGGACTTCTTTGTTCCAGAGAATATATTTCTAAATTTTACATAGATGTGTTATGGGTTCTACCAGTGGGGTTTTACATAAAATCCCAGATGAAAAACGGTCACTAGTGAATCTGCTGATTGAAGCAGGGATTGTGGGCCAAGGTTGCTCTGATTTCAGAGGCACCTTCCTCTGATACCTAAGGACCATGTCTAAGAAGCATGTCTAAGGATCTCTTTTTAGACTCTTACAAATTACTGAGGACCTCAAAGAGCCTTTGATTATGTGATTTGTCAATATTTAGTGGGGCAGAAATCTTTAAAGTTGGAGAATATTTGTTAACTCTTTAAAAACATGAATAGTAATCCATTACATGTTAATATAAATAAACATTCTTTTAATGAAAATAACTATATTTTCTAAAATTAAAAAATGGGGGAAACAGTGACATTGTTCCATTTTTGTAAGTCTTTGTAATGTTTCTCTTAATAGAAGACTGCAATTCTCATATCTGCTTCTGCATTCACTCTCTCCTGCAGTAAGTTGGTTTGGCGGAAGTCTATCCAGATGAACCAGCCTCACACATGGGTAGCTGGAAAAGAAAGGACTGCGTTCATAGCATATACAGATCCCTGTGGATATTCTTTGGTAGTTTCTGAAAGGTTAGTTGCGATGGTCTTCTCATGTTCTATTAAAATTCATCGCTCAAAGTTCTGCTTCAAATCTGAGTGGATCTACTATGGATGCATGACTCCTATCATCTTGCGTTAGTCACTGATAGAGTATCATTCACCGAATTATGCAGATCTTCTAGATGTTGACAGACTTCAGTATACAATATCAAAAAGTCATATTTGTGAATATCATCACCAATCTTATCAGAAAAGTCTTTCTGATATTGGGAGACTGTCAAGCACACAGTAGGGGATAAAGGTTTTTCAAAATTTTAATTTTTTTTTGAAAGGTCAAATTTTACCGCTGGACCAAATTCTGTCAGTTATCTTCCTTGAAGTGACAGGCTTACCTTGATTCGTTTTTAAGAAAACATCTGCTAAATATCTATAGTCTCAATAATCAGTTTTACTATTCATTGCCCTTTAAAGTAAAAGTAGTGTTCCATTAAAAACAAACACAAAATAAAACCCAATAATTCAGCTTACAACTCAACTGCACAGTGCTCTTCCTTGACACACTCATCCTATTTGTGAATGCTCCCAAATTATTTTGTGTGAACTTCCCATTTCTTCACCTAGAGTATTAAGAAGACATGTGTTTAAGGATGGAGATTTAATAAAATTAATAGTCTTATGGCTGCATAAGGGACATTCTCAAGTTGCTTTTTCCTATGAGTGTGTGGCAGTGGAGAATACATTATAACACTTGTGCAATATGAGTGTGACTGGGTCCCAGGTCCCTATTTGTGCTAAGGCACCAGTAGTTTACCCATCATTGCAAATGTCAAAGTAGTGAAACAGGCAAAGAACATGTTAGTATTATTGTGAAAATACTTTTGACATTGCATGTCCCTACAAGAATCTGGGAGACCCTCAGGGGTCTCGGGCTACATGTTGAGAATGGTTACTCTTTGGCATTAAGATTCAAAGTTTGTTATGGGTTCACATCATGTTAGAAGACAAGAGAAGGTTAGACATAATGGTTCCATCAGGGTCGCGTGCAGAGAGCAAAGTCCAGAACTTCCAAAGCTCTGCCTTCCAGACCCACCCCATCTCCATCTCTGGTGACCCACCAAGCACCAGTCTTGCTAATTCTCCTAAGTCTTTTTACAGAGGACCATCTAACTGACCTTGCTGTCAGCATCTCACACAAAGTACAAGACTGCTGGAAAAGAAACAAATGGTTCACCTTTTTAAAACTCCCAGTGTATGGGACTCCTGGGTGGCTCAGTGTTTGAGCATCTGCCTCCGGCTCAGGGCGTAATCGTGGGGTCCTGGGATGGAGTCCCACATCAGGCTCTCAGAAGGGAGCCTACTTCTCCTTCTGTTTCTCTCTCTGCTCCTCATCCCACCTGTGCTCACTCACTGTCATGCTCTCTCTCTCAAATAAATAAATAAATAAATAAATAAATAAGATCTTAAAAAAAAAAAAAAAAAAACCTCCCAGTGTGGGTGACAGGAAACCATCTAACTTCTAAGTGGTCATGTGAGTTTTATTCTTTTTTTGGATAGACGACATTTGGTTCCGAACAAGTAATTTTAGCTATCTCAGATTATTATAAAAAGTACCTGCTTAGTGAAAAAGAAAACGTCTGGAGAATTTAAATATGAAATAGTTTCTAAATGGAGAAAAGACTATTTTTCCTAAGAGAGTAAAACATCTGTGTATTTCCAAAGCATACTGGTTTTCTTTACCTGAGGTTAGGCAACTATGGCTCCCTGCAGGCAAACAAGATAAACGATGGAACTATTTCAACATTACCATTAGATTTGTCCATTTATGTTTAATAACTATTTCTTAAGGGAAAAGTTCTAAGTTCAATTGATTCAAATATACGCATATATTTGCATTTTGATTTTAGGAAAACAGGTCCTCACTATATTAACTTTTCTTTTTACCTTCTCAAATACAAAAATATAAGCCTTGATTTTAATAAAATGCTAAAACTCAGCAACATAATAGCAAGTAATAAATCTTCTCTTCATATCACCTGAGAGTCATAAGTTGAGGAAAAGATGAATTAACAAATTGGAGAAAATTTGGAGAATATATTATGCCTCTGTCTCCCTATCATGGCCCATTTAATTATCTGTCTATCTCCTCCACCAGCCACTGAAACAAGGCATATCCTATAACGTGCCCACCACTGTGTCATTTCCATCAAGCACACACCTGACACGTGGTGGGTAGATATGTAGCTGACAAAGTACTCAGTGATGCAGAATCATCAGAATGGACATAATTTTATGTCTGTATATATAAAATGACATATAAAATCACCATTACATATTAGCAACGATCCTTTAAAATACCACAAAGGAAAATGTATCAATAAACTAGCATGCTCTAAGGGAACATGCACATGCATGTATACAGCATACAACAACAGATAATCATTTTAAAAGTACAAGTGATTAGTAAATATCTTTCCCAAAAGAACAAATTAAAGACAATGCTCACTGGAATTAGATAGCTTAAAAATTAGACCTGTACTTATTCATTTGGGGAATATAAATAATAGTGAAAGGGAATAGAAGGGAAGGGAGAAGAAATGGGCAGGAAATATCAGAAAGGGAGACAGAACATGAGAGACTTCTAACTCTGGGAAACGAACTAGGGGTGGTGAAAAGGGAGGAGGGTGAGGGGTGGGGGTGAATGGGTGACGGGCACTGAGGGGGACACTTGACGGGATGAGCACTGGGTGTTATTCTATATGTTGGCAAATTGAACACCAATAAAAAATAAATTTGTTATTAAAAAAATAAAAAAAAACTTAGACATGTAGTTTACCAACACGTCCTATACAGTCCTGTTCTTACATAGATGGTTTGCCAGTCTGATGTTAATACACTGGCAGCTTTAGATAGAAGACATTTGCCTGAAAGACAACAGGGAGAGGCACTCCAGGTATGACCTGCCTTCCACAGCGACATCCACTCATTGCTGTGACACCGACATCATTCTTATCATCAATGTACACACAGACACACACACACAGCATACACACATGTACACATATACTTCTTTCTCCTACCAGGATCCCACATTTTGTCATGACAGCACCAATCACAAATCAAGTAGAATCCACTAGAGCCTAAAATGTTGAGAGGGGACCCTAGATCTGATGGTTGATAAACATATTAAGCTTCTTACCAAAGCTTGAGAATCGGATATTCTCTTAAATATTTCTCAAGGGAACAGCAGTTACAGTTTTAAATGCTCAGGAAATTTTACTAAGAAAATATTTTAGAAGATAATATGAAATTCAGGCATTTTTGTTTTATAACAGTAACCATCATCATCGTCATCATGGCCACAATTTATTGAACTACATGATAAGCTCTGTGCTGAGTAATGCTCATAGATGATCTAATTTAATTCACCTATGTCTCAGTCTATTCAGGCTGCTGTGACAAAACTCTCATTCACTAGCTGGCTCATAAACAACATTAATTTATTTCTCACAGTTCTGGAGGCTGAAAGTCCAAGATCAAGGCATCTACAGACTGTGTCTGGTGAGGACCTGCTTCCTGGTTCATAGATGGCCATCTTCTCACTGTGTCCTCATGAGGCAGGGGGATTAGGGAAATTTCTGGGGTTTCTTTTATAAGGGCTATGATCCCATTCATGAGAGTTCCCCCTCGTCATCCAGTTGTCTCCCAAAGGCTCCACCTTCAAAGACTATCATACTGAGGGTTAGGTTCTAGTATATGAATATGAGAGGCCACAAACATTTGGTGTGCAATATCTCACCACCCTAAATGAAAAAGCTCAGAGATGGATTTCAGTTTCTCATGTTGACTCTCTTATATCGACCTCGATCTGACACCTCTCTTGTCTTCTGTGTATACAAGTTCCTTACACGTCACTTGACAACTGTCTCACTGAGGGTTAATTTCAAAGGGATTAATCTGTGACATAAACAAAATGCTGCTGCAAAAACACTTCACGTTTGCATAATGTTCTGGAAAATGTACATGAATAGCAGAAGGGTAAGGATTTAGATACCCATACTCACCTTCGTCTTTCAGATTCTGTTAACAAAGAAAAGGTTGCAGATCTGTTAAATAAAAGGCTTTAGAGGAAGTTTGTGACATTGGGTAAAATTTTGCAAATGAGCACCTCAGACCCAGTCTCTCAACTAGAGACTATTGTGTGCTCATGTGGCCTCTCAAGACTGGAGGCCAAAGGTTGAGCACAAGGCTAAGAGTGTTTCCTTGGAAACAAGATGCTTCTTCAATACAGCATCCCCTTTGGATGTCACATGTTTTCCAAGTGCCTGCTGTGTGTCTAGAAATCTGCTCTATGAATTGTACTTCATTTAAACAAATAAACATGGGGAAGAATTCAACTTTTAGATACTCTCTTTAGAAAGTTCTAAGATTGCTTAACCTCCATTTTACAACCAGGGTCCCCCTCATCCACCAGGCTCTACACCAGCAACTGGGAATAGGATGAGCAGAAGAGGGTGTGGTCTCTTCTCGACTAGAGGTTATCACGTTGTCACTGTCTAGGAAAGGCTCTTCAGCTGGTACTCCTGACATTGTTTTGTATTCATTTCCATTTTGATTCAATGAATGGGTCCTCTTCCCTTGAATGACTGATATTTATGAGGTCGGCAGGCATACCTAGCACATATTATCATGCTTATTTTATATGGAAGAATAAAATGATTGAATGAAATTCTATTTCAGCTTCGACTGTCACTTAGACCAAGGGAAGCCTTGTAAGAACCTTCTGAGTCATAAGAGACAAGCCGCATTCTATGCAATATGGGGAATACAGAACAGAATCTTATCTGTGTTTAAAATATTATTTTTAGGGGCACTTGGGTGGCTCAGTCAGGTAAGCATCTGCCTTCAGTTCAGGTCATAATCTCAGGGCCCTGGGATCAAGCCCAGCATCAGGGTCTCTGCTCAGTGGGAAGTCTGCTTCTTCCCCCATGATTTCTCTCTCACTCTCCCTCAAATAAATAAATAAAATCCTTAAAAAAATAAAACATTATTTTTCATTCAAGTCTTAGATTACTAGACGTAAGATCTAAGATATATGAAAAATAACCTAATCTGGGGACAATAAGGATTTTAATTTAGTTCCATGCCAAATACATATTATTTAAGTACAGTCATTTTTCATCCAGCCAACAAGTAGTTCCTATATAAAGAGTGTCTTGCCAACTTCTGGAGAGTCAAAGGAGAATAGGACATTGCCCATGGCCCCCGGAACTGAGTCTAGTGGAGGAGACAGTCAAGTAAAAAGACAATTCTCTGACCGAATGATACTGATATTCTGGGGGCACTAAGCACAAGGCACTCTGGGAAAATGTAACAGGGCCCTCTGCCCACTTAAGTGGGACCAGAGAAGCTATCTGATCATCTTATCCTTCTGAGACCATACGTGTATAATAGTTACATTTAAATTTAGAAGTTGTGCTATTTATTGTGACCTAGAATTATAATCACTGGTGCAGTCTTGGGGATAAGCTTTCATGATACATGTTCAAAATGGTCCCCAATAAATCAGGCTTCTGTGTCAACACTCCCTCTGTGATGTGTCTATGCCTTGAATCCCAGATTCAAGGGGGAAGTCTATGCCCACCCCCCATCCCCTGAATCTGGGATGGTCTTGTAACTTCCTTTGACTAAAATAGTGCCACATGGATGACATAATGGGAGTTTCAAGGCCTTCCATTTTGAGATCTTACAGCTTTCTCTTTGTCCAGGTAGAACCTAGCAGCCATATGAAGGAGTCGAAGCTACTCTGATGGAAAGAGGCCACATGGAAGGGAGACCCTGTAGAACAAGCCACCCATATAAAGAGAAAGTTCGCATGAAAGGAAAGCAGGTGAGCCAGAAGTTTGAGCCATGTAAGCTAAGGCTTAGGCAGGTGGGAAGGCTGCCTTTGAAACCCCAGCCTGAATCTAGCAGACACCACAAGGTGCAGAGAACGTGTCCTGCTCAGTTCCCTATCCCAAAAAATCCTGAGCCATTGAATAATGTTTTTCTTAGGCACTAAGTTTCAGGGTAATTAGTAAGCCTCTATTAATAACTCGCATGACCCTTCTGTACATTAACCAGATCCAAATGAGCCACTTGACAGTACAATGCTGTCTTTCAAGGATCCGATTTAAGGAACCCTGCTCTTTATAAGGGCCCTTTGACTACTTGGTGGGTTCGTGCCCACCGAGTTATTAACAACATAGACAAAAGAGTTTGCACATCATGCTTGGCAGTAAGCTTGTACTGGTACAAGGGACATGGAACATTTTGAGCACTGGGCCATTTTACTGCCCCAAAATAGAGTATAAATAATAAAAACAAAACAAAACAAAAAGTAAGGAAATTTTAATAAGGAATATATTAGATGAGAGAAATAATAAAGAACACTAAGACTGGACTCTAGGCTAGCACTAGTGATTCTCATCAGTGGTATAGCTGAGGACAAGGAAGGAATGGTCCATGATGGGTGGGTGTCCAGCACACTGAAAACAAGTTGGAATTTAAGGTCACTTAGCAAGACAGATGGGACTCAGGAGTAAAAGAAGTGATAAAATGGGAATTGCAAGGTTTCAGAGATTGCAAAGGATTTACAAATAATACAAAGGAAAATGCTAGTTATGCAATATATAACAGAAAATGCTCTGGGACTCAGAGTGAAGGAGGACAGAAGGTCACTCCTGGGCATCACATCCAAGTTTTGAAGACATGTATAATGAGAGACACTGGCAATCTGGATGCTGAATATTTTGTAGTTCTAACTTAACAGCAGATTTTCAATGATTTTAAAGTAGTATCAGCTCTTTTTGGACATTTCTTTTATACTAAGGTTCAGCTAAACAATTTATTAAAAGGGGTATTTAGTAGGTTTTGCTTTTGCTTGTCAGATTGCTCTGTGTTTTCCTTTCCTAGGTCTATTTACTCACACAGGAAGATTTTTATGGGACTGGCTCTGTAACACATGCAGACTGAGGACCAATAGATGTGCTCACTCATGCGTACAGCACAGTACGCCAGGTGCCCCATGATGGCACTCATCATCTTCAATGACATTCCTGGTGTGCTTAGGCTGATGTCATTTTGATTAATGAAGTATTTGTTCTCTATCAGATAGCAACTTAAAATAGTGCATTTTCTGTGACTTATGAATGGGATTTGAATATTACCTGTCTAGGTGTTTAGGTGATTTGTGGCTATTTTTTTTCCCTAAGAAATCACTTAATATTTCTTTAAATAGCGTTATGGCCCAATATTAATGCTTATGGAAGAAAAGAAAACATGGCAACCATAAATGGAATTTAAATACTTTACTAAATACTATTAAATACTATTTCCAGATGTCCATTTTAGAGTAGATACTGACAATACTTTCAATTCTTGGATATTGAGAACTTTAGAATTAAAAATTTTATTAGATAGCTATTTGGATATTAAGTGCTAAAGTGTATAATAATCACTTCCACATTCAGCCACGACTGAGTAACAAATTCCATATTTACCCTCTCATCTTAAACAATCTTAATCAATGGACAAGATCTAGGAAATAATGGTTTACAGGGATGAAAAGCAAGCAGCACAGTGCAGTGAGCCCCTGGAGAAGGAAATCCAATGAAGTCATCTCTATGACTGCCATGGCCTGCTGACCAAAAAGAGGTCCCTAGCCACAATGCACAACCTGATGGATTCTCCCCTAAGTTGCAATAATATAGTTCCAAGTTAGAAGAGGGCAAGACTGCTAGAATTTATAGGGAAAACACCAGAGGAGGACCCTGTAGTGATGTAGTGTAAGTACCTAACAATTAGCTTTTCTGATTGCAATATAAGTGCCTGACATTGAGCTTTTAATTGCCAAAGCATCCACTTCAAAGACACACTAGTGAATAAGCATATTTCCAGCTCACAACTAGATAAAGAACCAGGCCACCCCGCCCACAAATTTTTCCTTTTAGAGAGCTATGGATGACCTAGATAGCTGGCCTCTTGAGTGGACTGGACCTGCTTTTCTCTTCTTGTGCTTTAATCCCTGCTGTTATGTTTTAAATTTAAAAATGAACCCCAAGCCCCTATGTACCTTATCCAACCCCAATAAAGGCTGAACCCCAAGTCTCCACTGTCTCTGTCTCTCTCCCCAGGATCTTGCTTTATGGACCAGGCATGCTGTGTATCTTCCAGGTTTGTGAGTAATAAACCTTGTTCTTCAAAGTCCTCTGATGGTTGTTGCTGAGGTGTATCTTGCAATCATAAGAAGCAGAAGAGCCAGTCCAGCCATAGCACTGGTTCTGGGTAGGGAAATGTTTATGGAAACTCACCATGAGGACAGGTGCAAGGGAGTATTCCTGGGCATTTCTAGTTCATAGCATCACTCTATCGGCTCTAGACTGAAGTCATGCAAAGATGACTTAAAAATCAAGGTTTAATGAGAGCATAGTGATGCCAAGTAACCCAATTGCATTCCAGGAAACTGTCCAACAATATTGAAAGAAAACAAAAGTATCTAAACATAAAGTTTAAGATGTCTGGCATCCAATGAAAAATGTCTGAACATGCCGAAAATAGAAATTTTAACAGCCCAGGAAGTGACACGTATGACAGAATTAACAGATGAAGAAATTAAAACAATTACAAATGTATACCATTTATTCAAGAAGGTAAAGGAAAGAGGAGGAGAGAAATGGTATATATAATTGAGACTCACATGAGATTTCAGGAAATATAATTTTTGAAATAAAAAAATGATTACTGGATGAGCTTAAGAGAATATTGGACAATGTCAAAGAAACCATCAATGTACTTGAAAACATAGCAGTAGAAACTATCTAAAGTGAATTATGAACAGAAAAAAAAAGACTGAAAAATAAATGAACAAAGCCTCAATGACCTGTGGGACAATATCAAGCAGTATAGAATATGCACAACTGAAGATCCAGAAAGTGAGGAAAACCAGAAACAGAACAGAAAAAAATATATATAGTTGAAGAAAATAGAAAAAGGAAAGAAATAGATCCAAATTTCACAAAATTAGATAACCATAACTTCAAAACACTCAATGAATCTTAAGCCAAGGACCCATGAAGAAAATAAGATTAGAACACAACCCTATCAAATTGCTGAAATCCAGTGATAAAAAGTACAAGAGTCAGAGTTTGCAGTATACTCAGGTGACTGTAAGGATGACAACAGGCTTACCACACAAGCCAGAGACAATGGAGTCACATCTGTAAAGTTCTGAAAGAAAAACTGTCAGTGTAGAATTCTCTACCCATAAAAAAAAATCTCAGAAAAGATAAAATAAAGATTTATTAATACCAACAAAAGGGGAGATAACTCACTGCCAGCAGACCTACAGAATTAAGACTCTTTCTGGCACAAGGAAAAGGGAACCAGATGAAGACTTGAATCTACATGAATGAATGAAGTGCACCAGAAATGAAAAATATGAGGTTAAATATAAAATCTTTTTTTCTCAGTTTTAAAATTTCTTTCAAAGATACATGGCCATTTAAAATAGAAACCAGAAGATATTGTGGAGTTTATACCATATATAGAAATAAAATGCAGAGCAACAATAATGAAGAAGCTCAGGAGGGAAAAAAAAACTGAACTTATTTTTTTGTCATTATATTCTTTAAAAAATTTTAAATTTATTTATTTGAGAGAGAGAGAGAGAGAGCACATGAGTGGAGGGGAGGGGCAGAGGGAAAGAGAGAAGCAGAACCCCCTGCTGGGTAGGGAGGCCTTACTGGGCTCAATCCCAGGACCCTGGGATCATGACCTTAGCCAAAAGCTTAACTGACTGAACTACCCCAGGTGCCCCTGTCATATTCTAACATATATGACAAGGTATAATATTAATCGAAGATACATTGTGGTCTGTTCAACAGATATATTTAGATCATAGAGAAAACACAAAATAACAAAATAATAAAAACAAATAAACAACAACAAAACAGAATAAGCTTAAAGTAAAGATAATATAAAACATTATGTAGTTAATAAATATATATACACCTAATCCAAAATATTGTAATAAAAGAGAAAAGCACAAAGAATAAATGGGACAAACGGAAACAAATAGCAAAATGATAGATTTAAACCTAACATTGTCAATAGTCACGTTAAATATAGATGATGTAAATGTTTCAATTAAAAGGCAGATATTGTGAGATTGCACAAAAAAAAAAAACAAGACCCAGCTATATGCTGCATAAAAGAAATGTACTTTAAATCTTAAGTCACACAGAGATTGGAAGTAAAGAGATAGTCTAAAAATAAGCATGTAAATAGTACTCATCAGAAAGCTAGCCTGGCCCCAAACATTGATATACAACTAATATAAAATAAAATTAATAAACTTATTGCAAGATTGACAAAGTGATTAATAGAGGAGACACAAATTATTCAATATCAGAAATAAAAAGGGCTATATTGCTCAGACCTAGATATCATTAGGATAGTAAAGGAGTAATATGGACATTATCATGCACATAAATTCATGAACTTAAATGAGTCACTTTCTCAAAGAGCTAGAAACTAATATTTACCTGCAAAATCCTATAACTATTAAAGTACTTGAATTTACAATTAAAAACTTTTCCTCAAAATCCCTAGGCAATGATGGTTTAACTGGCAAATTCTATGAAACCTTTCAGAAAGACATAACACAATGCTATTTCATATCTTCCAGAAAACAGAAGAGGAGGAAACATCTCTGAACTCATTTTATGAGTCCGATATTAATTTTATTCCCAAACCAAAAACATTACAGGGGGAAAAGTCCCCCAACAAAATATTAGCAGGTTGAATCCAATGATATATGTACCAAGATAATACACCGTAGCCAAGTGATATTTATCTTGGTTAGGGAAAAATTGGTTTAACATGTGAAAATCAACCGGTGTAATTTGCCAGATTTGCAGAGTCTGACAGAATTAGTGATGAGACATGCCAGTCTGATATCTTTCCAAGAGAATCTACTGTGGGTGATGCAGTTCACTGACTGCCACCACCTGAGATGACTTCAGATAACATTATAGCAGTAATGCTGAAGCCACACTGTACTCAGGCTGCTCCCAGCAAAGAAATAGGGGTGGGGGCACTAAATGTGTCATTTCTGCTAGATGTAGGACACTTCTGCCAAGCAATGTTTGTTCTGGGGATCCTCATCAGCCTGGCCGAGAATTTCCCAGATATGCACAGCCATCTGCAGCTCTTTCTACTCCATCTATCCATTCACAGGTGTCAGACTTGCACTGTGGTTTTGAAAGCCTCCCCTCCTCCTCCTGTTAATGATGCCCTATTTCTTTAACAAGCCTTTCCCCCAATACATTTTTTTTTTTGCGACTTGCTTCTGTTTTGGCAGCCTCTTAGGAGACCCCAGATGACACACATTCTGAAGAAGAAAAACCATATGATCATCTCAACACAATGCAAAAAAAAAAAAAAAAAGCTGAATGTATTTCCCCTGAGATCAGGAGCAACAAGGATGTCTGCTGTCAGCACTTCCATTCAACATTGTAATAGAGGTCTTAGCTAGTGCAGTAAGACAAAGCAAAGAAATAAAATGCATGCAGATAGGCAAGCAAGAAATAAAACTATATATTCATAGGTGACATAATGGTCAACCTAAAAACTTAAGTAATATGCCTGAGGAAATACCAGAACTACCAAGTGAGAATCAATATACCAATATACCAGAAAGTAAAAATGTATTTCTGTGTACTAGCAATGAACATCCAAACAAGACCATTTATAATAGGATGAATAATATGACATAAAAAATTTAAGTACACAAGTTCTATGCACTAAAATCTATACATTATTTATGAGAGAAATGAAAATAAACTTAAATAAATGGAGGGAGAAATCACAATCATGGGTAAGAAGACACAATATTATTAAGGTGTCAATTCTTCCTAAATTTATCCTTAGATTCAACACAATTCCAATCATAATCTTGGAAGACAAATGAATTCTAAAATTTGTAAAGACATTCAAAATATAGAGAATAGCTAAAATGACTTTTAGTAAGAATACAGTTGAAAGACTTGGACTAGCTGGATACAGACTATTTTAGAATTGCACAATCAAGACAGTATATTATTGCCATTAAAGTAAACATATAGGCCGGTGGAACTGAATAAAAGCCAGGAGATCTGATATACATGGTCTGTTGATTTTTGACTGATTTCATAGGCAAATCAATGGGGAAAGAAAAGATGTGCTCAGAAAAACAGTGCTAAAAGATCTAGGTATGGATATGCAAAATAAGTTAGATGTCCATATGCCAAAAATGGGCCTAAATATTTACTTCAAACCATACGTAGAACTAACTTGAAGTGGATCACAAACCTAAAAGGAAGAGCTGAAACTGTAGCACTTCTAGAAGAAGACATTGAAGACAACTGAAATGACCTTGGGCTAACAGATGTTTCGTTACGGACACGAAATAATTATAAAAGAACAAATATTGATGAAACAAATTTCCTCACAATTTCCAAATCCACTCTTCAAAATCACTATTTAAAAAATGAGAAGTCCAACCACAGATTAAAAGAAAATCTTTGCAAAGCATCTCTCTGGTAAAGGACTTGAATCTACAATAATAGAGAATTCTTAGAATCAACAGTAGGAAGGCAAATATTTCAATTAAACCTGCAGTGTGAAATATATGGATCCAGTGAGCAATATAGGCATGTGTTGAAAATCACAGGTTACTATAAATAATCACAGTGCAGGGAAGATCTCAAACAAGTTACTCACCTGCTAACACAAACCTGCCCGAGGCTACAAAGTGTTCGGATAAGGTACCAGGTAAATGGCAAGGCCTCAAAGCTAAAGAGATTTATCAAGGCATAGGAGAAAGGAAGGAAGAAATATTTAATACTCAGCATATAGATATTCTTGAGTAACTGAGAGAAAATTTCCTCATGCTCAATAAAATATATATCCACAATTACATATAGCAGGATTTGTGATATACACCTGAAACTTTTCCAGGATCATGTCTATAGACACAACATATGACTAGTGGAAGGAAATGAAGAAGTTACTCAGGAGAAAGAGAAAAATACCTAGAATTTGATTTGGACATGTTTTGCCCATGTTAGGCACTCAAAAATAATTTATTAAACTAATACTAAAGATTGTTATTAAAAAATTGATTTTTTCTTTTTGTTCCTTTTTTTTAAAATTTTTATTTATTTATGATAGTCACAGAGAGAGAGAGAGGCAGAGACACAGGCAGAGGGAGAAGCAGGCTCCATGCACCGGGAGCCCGACGTGGGATTCAATCCTGGGTCTCCAGGATCGCACCCTGGGCCAAGGAAGGCCAGCGCCAAACCGCTGCGCCACCCAGGGATCCCAAAAATTGATTTTTTTCCAATCAAATCCTTTTTATAATTAAAACTAAATGAGAGTCATGATTTTTAATAATTATTATAAGAAAGATGACAACTCACATTCTAGTACAAAATAGCAGTGCAAATGGCTGAATGTCAAAGGATATTTTCATCTATGGTCTCCTACTAGAGCTCTCTCCAAGAGGTGGTAGCCCCACTATTTCTGTTTACACTGTAGATGAAGTTGCTATATGGAATTTCTAGACCTATCTGAAGAGGAAGTGGAGAAGAGGTGAAGCAATCGAAGAACTTCCCGGGGATGGAAGACTACTTGCAGGATGCTGGGGAGACAGACCAGATGTTTGCAAGGAGCACAGTGTGTTAGAGTGTGTTGATTAGGAGACTGTGTGGAATACCAGAACAAAGGTCTAGGGTCCTGGGGGGACAAGAAAATTGGCCCACACCTGGAAGGGAAGTTGTCCAGAGGCCAGAAAAAGAAATGAGCTCTGATCTGCACCACAGCACATATCCTTGTAATCACTAAGAGGTACCCTACATAGATGTTCTCTAGCAGGCACCTGAGATACACTTGGGAGGTCTTCTCACACTCAACAGGCCACTTCCTCTCTCTAGGCTCTCCTCACCCTCACCATCATCCCTACACACACCTCCACCCTACCTCAACCCCAGGAGGGCACAACCATGTCATGCAACCCTGTCATGATGTCCACTTCCTGCCATCATCAACTTTATTGAGGTTTAAGCAAGGAATAAAATTGTATATATATTTAAGTTATATAGGACCATTCAGTTTTATTAGTGACATGTGTCTGTTAATAGCTTGGATTTTTTTTTTTTAGGTGGAAAAAAGTTACAACCTTATGGCACAAAGGATTGTATTCAAACTCCTAAAGCTGACATGAGATGCCGTTCATAATCCACACATCATCAGACTGGGCGGGCAAACATTTCCTTTCAATGAGATGACCTGCACACTCTATTTCACTTATAGGCTGAAAAGCCCTGCATTGCCTGAATATTAGGATCATTCTTTTTCTGTATTGTGCTTCTTTGATGTAACTTTTTTGATTCCTACCTGTTGTTCTAAGGTGGGTTCCCTCTTCTCTATATTTTCTGTGGTATCTTCCTAACCTCCCTACAGTGCTAGCTTCTTCCCCATCCCCAATCCCTGGTTCCCCTCTTCTGTGCCAATCTCTTAACTTGACTCACTTAGCCCAAGATCATGTCTTTATTCATCTCCATGTGCTTTACCAACCAAGGAGAAGCCTTGTAATTGTTTGTAGACACAACCAGTAGGCAATGCCTTGTGCATGGTAGGTTCTTAGGGATTAATGGATGCCGGTTGAATTTACATCTCTTAAACAAAAGAGACATCCCTCTGATCATTTCTTGTGTAAATATTGTTTTGCTAAAATAAGTAGGCAAATAGTATGGGGGCAGGACCAAAACATAAACTTTCTATTTCAAGACAAAGAGAGATCAAAATGAAAGATAACAATTTGGCAAACTCTTTCAGGATTTTTTTTTGGGGGGAGGGGCAGGATATTTTCAGCTATTTGCAAAGAAAATCATGGGGACTGATATCAAGGTTAACTTAATTTGAATTTGTAAAATAAAATAAGGAAGATACTATATTGAAGAATTAAAATAGTATTTGATGACTGACAGTGTCTAGGTATTACAGTACTCTCTAGTGGTCGGATTTAGAGCAAGACACTTGCAGAACAAATGTAGGATTTTTTAGAAAGGCAAAGAGAGTAAGGGTACATAACATTCAAAATATCAATAATGAACATTCGTGAAAATGCTGTATGATTTGAAAACTTGAGAACTTCTTATATAACTAATACTACTGTATGTGAAAATCAAAGGACGCTGCAATGCTTAATGTTCCTTCAGGATTTTTTGATCCAATACTCTGTCATCTGAAAAGGTGACATTGGTCAGACATGGTTGAGGCATCTGATTATATGTAATGCTGGTGTCCATATTTTCTTCCCTATATAACCATTCCTAATTAAGTAGAAAATTTCCTAAAATTACCTTTTTAATAGCATTATAGAGTTGTAAGAACTGAGTGGATATCTATACGTGTTTCATGCTTGCTTTTATTTTTATTGATCATATATATTTCACACAGATTTTGTTCCTTTGGTTTAAAAGCCATTTTTAATACATAAGACATAAGTAATTTCTAAATGATATTTTGCAAAGAAATATTAAATTTGAGTACAGGAGAAAACATACTAGAATTCATTTCAGAAATATGACAAGTTAATTATTGCATCTAATATCGGATTTGATATTTGATAAAGACAATAGAAATAAAGAGATATACAGAGCCATATATTATGTCCATATCAGACAGTAATAAACTCAAATTTTATCTTACTGTTGTAGAGTGAAATTTAGCTACAATCAGCACTCAGAGATTTTTGGTACAGTTCTAAGATATGAGGCATTTAGTTCTGTGTAACTCAGTAAATACTAATCACTGTGCTTAATAAATGTTAGTCACAAGAATATAAAAATTTTTTTATATAAATTAATTTTTATTGGTGTTCAATTTACCAACATACAGAATAACACCCAGTGCTCATCCCGTCAAGTGTCCCCCTCAGTGCCCGTCACCCATTCACCCCCACCTCCCGCCCTCCTCCCCCTCCACCACCCCTAGTTCATTTCCCAGAGTTAGAAGTCTTTATGTTCTGTCTCCCTTTCTGATATTTCTCACACATTTCTTCTCCCTTCCCTTATATTCCCTTTCACTATTATTCATATTCCCCAAATGAATGAGAACATACACTGTTTGTCCTTCTCCGGTTACTGTGGCCAAGTTCAAAAAGGGTGTTGCCTGAGTTCTCCTCTGGGATTTTGATGGAATCTTGTCTCACATTTAGATCTTTCATCTATTTTGAGTTTATCTTTGTGTATGGTGCAAGAGAGTGGTCCAGTTTCATTCTTCTGCATGTGGATGACCAATTTCCCCAGCACCACTTATTGAAGAGACTGTCTTTCTTCCAGTGGATAGTCTTTCCTCCTTTATCGTATATTAGTTGAGCATAAAGTTCAGGGTCCACTTCTGGGTTCTCTGTTCTGTTCCATTGATCTATGTGTCTGTTTTTGTGCCAGTACCACACTGTCTTGATGAACACAGCTTTGTAGTACAACCTGAAATCTGGCATTGTGATGCCCCCAGATATGGTTTTCTTTTTTAAAATTCCCCTGGCTGTTCGGGGTCTTTTCTGATTCCACACAAATCTTAAAATAACTTGTTCTAAGTCTCTGAAGAAAGTCCATGGTATTTTGATAGGGATTGCATTAAATGTGTAAATTGCCCTGGGTAACATTGACATTTTCACAATATTAATTCTGCCAATCCATGAGCATGGAATATTTTTCCATCTCTTTGTGTCTTCCTCAATTTCTTTCAGAAGTGTTCTGTAGTTTTTAGGGTATATTTTGAGAACCATTTGAATGGTAAATGGTTCTCCAAACTTTTATTTTCAGGTTGTAGGTGTCTTTCTGTCTAAAATGAGTCTCTTGTAGACAGCAAATAGATGGGTCCTGTTTTTTTTATCCAGTCTGTGAACTTCTTCTTAAAGGGGAATTTTAAGAGTCCCCCTTAAAATTTCTTGCAGAGCTGGTTTGGAGGTCACATATTCTTTCAGTTCCTGCCTGTCTCGGAAGCTCTTTATCTCTCCTTCCATTTTGAATGAGAGCCTTGCTGGATAAAGTATTCTTGGTTGCATGTTCTTCTCATTTAGGACCCTGAATATATCCTGCCAGCCCTTTCTGGCCTGCCACGTCTCTGTGGAGAGGTCTGCTGTTACCCTAATATTCCTCCCCATGAAAGTCAGGGACTTCTTGTCTCTTGCTGCTTTAAGGATCTTCTCTTTATCTTTGGAATTTGCAAGCTTCACTATTAGATGTCGAGGTGTTGAACGGTTTTTATTGATTTTAGGGGGGGATCTCTCTATTTCCTGGATCTGAATGCCTGTTTCCCTTCCCAGATTGGGAAAGTTTTCAGCTAGGATTTGTTCAAATACATATTCTGGCCCTCTGGCCCTTTCGGCGCCCTCGGGAACCCCAATTAAACGTAGGTTTTTCTTCCTTAGGTTGTCATTTATTTCCCTTAATCTGTCTTCATGGTCCCTTAATTGTTTATCTCTTTTTTCCTCAGTTTCCCTCTTTGCCATTAACTTGTCTTCTATGTCACTCACTCGTTCTTCCACCTCGTTAACCCTCGTCGTTAGGACTTCTAGTTTGGATTGCATCTCATTCAATTGATTTTTAATTTCTGCCTGATTGGATCTAAATTCTGCAGTCATGAAGTCTCGTGAGGCCTTAATGCTTTTTTCTAGAGCCACCAGTAGCTGTATAATGGTGCTTCTGAATTGGCTTTCTGACATTGAAGTGTAATCCAGATTTTGTAGCTCTGTGGGAGCAAGGGCTGTTTCTGATTCTTTCTTTTGAGGTGAGGTTTTCCTTCTAGTCATTTTGCTCAGGGCAGAGTGGCCAAAAACAAGTTGTATTGGAACACGGGGGAGTATCACTGGTCCCTCCAGCTGGTCTTCTGGGGGAGGGGCCTGCTGTGCTGATTTTCAGGTGTTAGCACTTGGGGGAGCTGCTCTGCCCCTGCCTGCTGCAGGGCTCAGCGGGGGTTGTTTACCCCGTGGGGCCCCAGGAGGATCAGCCGCAGTTGCTATGGCAACTCTGGAAGCCTGGATTCAGCCTCCGCAGGAACTACGGGGCTCGGGGCTCTCGGTTCTCCGTCTGCGGGGCCTGGAGGCTCCGGGGCGGGGCCGCTGATCTGCTCAGCTCGGGGCAGGAGCGTCCTCGCTGTCCTGGGCCCTCCCGGCCTCTGCCTGTCCCGGGGGAGGCCGGATCCTGGGCTGTGTCCCGGCGCCCTGTGCTCCGGGGCCTGCGCTGTTGGATTCGCGCTCCCGCCCCGCAGCCCCCTCCCTGGAGCCGCTCCCGAGCCCCTCCGAGCTGCTCCGGTCGGTCCCTCCGTGCGTGCTGCAGCCCTTAGGGAGCTCGGCGCACTCTCCCGGGGCGCAGGTGTCTGTTAGTGTCCCCGGGAGCCCGAGGGCATCCCCGCCCTCCTGGGTCCTGCTCCACCTCCCTGCGGGCCCCTTTCCGCCCGCCGGGGAAGGTTGGTGCAGCTCCTGCTCCTCCGGGACGGGGCTCTCCTGTCCTGGGGACACTCGCCCCGGCCTCAGCCCGGCTCCTCGCGGGGCCCCTCCCCCTCGGAGGCCTTTTGTTCCTTTATTTCTTTTTCCCCGTCTTCCTACCTTGATAGAAGCGCGGACTCTTCTCACTGTAGCGTTCCAGCTGGTCTCTCTTTACATCTCAGGCCGAATTCGTAAATTTTCAGGATGGTTTGAAGGTTATCTAGGTAATTTGGTGGGGACAGGTGATTTGGGGACCCTGCTCTTGCGCCATCTTGCCCCTCCCTAAGCCGCTTTTATTTTTATTGATCATATATATTTCACACAGATTTTGTTCCTTTGGTTTAAAAGCCATTTTTTAATGCATAAGACATAAGTAATTTCTAAATGATATTTTGCAAAGAAATATTAAATTTGAGTACAGGAGAAAACATACTAGAATTCATTTCAGAAATATGACAAGTTAATTATTGCATCTAATATCGGATTTGATATTTGATAAAGACAATAGAAATAAAGAGATATACAGAGCCATATATTATGTCCATATCAGACAGTAATAAACTCAAATTTTATCTTACTGTTGTAGAGTGAAATTTAGCTACAATCAGCACTCAGAGATTTTTGGTACAGTTCTAAGATATGAGGCATTTAATTCTGTGTAACTCAGTAAATACTAATCACTGTGCTTAATAAATGTTAGTCACAAGAATATAAAAATTTTTGAAGAAAAATCCCAGTCAGACAATAAGTCACCCTAGGTAATGGACAAGGATGATCAGAATATTAAAAGATAAACTTTGTCACATATGTCATTTATTCTTAAGAAAAATTCTTGTTCTCCATTATGATCCCTACATACAAATGAAGTAAAAGGCTCCAAATGAGAAAATCTCTTGCCTAAAGTCACTCAGTGAATCTATGGCTCATACACACTGAAAACTAGATGTTTTGCTTGACTATGTGCTTTTTCCACACAAATGTTTCTCAATAAAAGATGAGAAAACTCCCTTGGGAGTAGCCCCTGATGGAACAGTATCTTTGCTATCACCTCCATGAACACACAGAGGTTAAATGAGACCAGACAATCAAGTGTGTTGGGCAGATTTTACATTGTTTACCTCACATCCTGGCAAATTGTCCGGTTGCAAAGACAGGGACGTAAGTTGGTCAGAGCAAAAGATTCCATGAAATTCAACTTTTGCATGCTACCTAGTAAAACATCTTGTATAAAAATAGCTCATGTTTAATCCACCAGTAAGGTTTGATTATAGCTCAGAGTCAAGATGAAGAGGCTCAAATAAACAAGCTCTGTGAATCCAATTCTTATAGTTCCATAGCTGGGCATAGAATTTTGTACCATCCCAGGGAAGGTCAAGTGGGATTCTGGCCACAAGAAAATGGGATTTTTTTTTCAGTGAAGACAAGCTCTATCTTGATAAGGACTGCCAGGACTAGGCAGCAAAGTATGAATGTTTTAGGAGAAAGTACACATGGAACACAGCTTTAGAAAATGTGTTACTAGTCCCAATATAAATAAAAAAGGCATTGCATATACAAAACTAGAACAATCTGCTAAAATAAAAGGACAAGCTGGGATAAAAGCAAATTGATTTGGTGGGGATGAAAAAAAAATGTTTCCTGAATTAAACACCATATAAAGAAGATGAGATATTGTATAAAATGGAATTGGTGGGGTAAAGGAAGAAAACTAAATTCCACTGACAATAAAGAATGAAAAATTAAAACACTGATGTAATTTAAAAACTAAGAAAATGGTTTAAAAAGCTATTCAGGACCTGACAAAATCCTACACTTTCAGATAGAAAGAGCTCATGAATTATCAGGCAAGTGTATCAAAAATAGAAGATTTTTAAACATACTTTGAAGACATTTTTTGAAAAATAAGGGAATAGAAAGTCTTCTAACTACTCAGGCAGATAAAACTCATTATCTTTAAGCGGAGCAGAATGTACAGCTCTGCAAGCAAACTTCTATACCCAGCCGTATTGTCTTCCATCATCTGCATTCAGGATCACATTAGCTACACCACTTATGTCCTTCTCCCGGAAAAATCACTATCATATTCTAGCTTATCAAAAGATGGAAGAAAGAACTCAATAGCATATGGCATGACTTACAATAATTCAGTTAAATATAAACTAGGTCCAAATATGTGTTACTGATACTCTCGTAAAACAATAAAATGGCAACAATCAATTCTGTTGCTCTCACTATCAACATGATAGGAAGTTTCAGACTGTTACTATTGAAATAAAACCCTGGCTTAAAAGTATACTAAATTACTCACCTAATACTCAAGAGGCACACAGACACTTAAAAATTTTTTGGGCATTTATAACTAGAAAGATATGTTTGAATGACTCTATATAAAATTTGTGAGTAATAATTAATAAACTAAATACTGAATGCATGCCTTTCAAATTTCTAGAGAAAAGCCATATATAGAAAAGGGGGGGGGGGAGGGACAAATGACAGAGATGGAAACAGAATATAATGAAATGTTCAGCAGAACTTGCAGAAGCCACACTTTTCATGTTTTCCAAACAAAGCAGCTACAAAACCAAAATCTCATTGCTGCAGGTTTTTCCAATAGTTAAAGGTGTTGCAGGAAAAGCAACCTTTCAAATATGCTATCAAAATTATATGTAATAAACCTCAATAAAACATTCATCTATCGACATAGACTACTGCTGTCTAATAAGGTCTTTTACTAAGTAATTATAATGACACAATTTTATCAGTAAAGGTTAAGTATATTTATCTGAGCAGAATACGATGAAATTAGTCCTGATGTAATAAGTACCATTTGTCACTATTAGAGCAAGAGCTGTTGACAGGACTTGGGTGTCTCCGTGGCAACCCCAGTGTTCCATTTCTTTTTTTCTGTAACCTTAGACACTAACAAGGCATACAAGTCCAGAGGGCATAGAAGGTATTTCCTGGGTAATTTATTTACCCTTTTCTGACTTTGCAAGGCAGTGGCATATACGAGATTCTGGAGGCATTTTATATCAAGTGGGTATCTATTCTCAATATTGATTCTGTTGATGAATATTTTGAATAGAAATACTGTATGCTAGTTTTCATTAACAAGACAAATCACTAATTTTTAATTGATTCATCATCCATAAGGCATAAGAGACAGAGAGAGAAAAAAAGAAAACACATATGTAAACAATATAGATTTCTCTATTTCAGAAACTTACAAGAATCAATATCCCTAAGCAATGCTACATGTTCTACTATAATTAAGCAATTTTATTGAAGTGCTAGGTACAGCTCGTGTCTCAAATAACTACATTTTTGGAATAGAGCATCCCAAAGGGTCATATTTACAGCTACGCTTGAAATGGCAGGAATTTGCTATAAGACCAGAGCTAGTACAAAGGCACTGGGCTCTTGTATTACAGAAAACCCCTCCCCTTCAGCTTCAAAATCAGTTGGAGACTCTGTTTCCATCCAGAGTCATACCTGAAAACATGCACACACAATTTGACAGACTGCATTTGGGCCAAACTGGATAGTAAAATAAAATTAATAAAAACACTTTATAAATGTTCCTACTATCAATCTTATGGGTAAAAATCTAAGAGTGGAGGTGGGATGTTGGGATGAAAATTTAGAGTAATACTATAAACAAAATTTCATATTTCATTTTTTTTCCAGTGTTCTTTATCTTCTTAGAAATAGCAAACACATTTTTTTCCACTTTAAAAAATCAAATAACATGAAAAATAATAATTTGTTTTTAAAAATGTAAAATTAAAAGTGTAATTAGTCTATTTTTCAAATTTGTAGACATAGATAACCAGACTTGGAATCTTGTTCATGTGCAGATATTAGCAACATGACATTTCTTTTAAAATATATTTCTCTTGGGACACCTGGGTGGCTCAGTTGTTGAACTTCTATCTTCCTTCAGCTCAGGGAGTGGTCCCGGGGTCCTAAGATCAAGTCCTGCACTGGGCTCCCCACAGGGAGCCTGCTTCTACCTCTGCCTATGTCTCTGCCTCTTTCTATCTGTCTCTCATGAATAAATAAATAAAATCTTTAAAAAAGATTATATATATTTTTTTATCTTATTTTTTCCATTTAGAATTTTTGTTATGGGTTAAATTGTGTTCCTCCCTCCAAAAATATATTGAAGTGCTAACACCAGAACCTTAGAATGTAACCTACTGGGAGGCAAGAGTCTTTATTGTGGTTATTAAGTAGAGGTGTAGCTCTAATCCATAGGACTGAAGTTTTTATAAAAAGGGGAAACTTGGACCCAGAGACAGACACACAGGGATGCCAAGACAGAGGAAGAAGCCTGTCACATGATCAGAGGGCCCAATCTTCAAGGCAAGGATTGCTGAGAGCTACTGGCAACACCAGGCACCGAAGAGGCAGGAAGGACCCCCTCCCTGCCCCAGAGCAATGAGGGGAGTGGCCCTGCAGACACCTAGATTTCAGACTTCTGGACTCCAGAAGACAGAGAATAAATTCCTGCTGTTTTAAAACATGCAGGTTTTGGTAACTTGTTTTGGCAGCCACAGGATGCTAATACAATTTACCGTGAATTAAAGATAAAATACCTATTTCCAGAATATAATGCCAGTTAAGGCTTCAACAACGATGCCATCCTACCATGTAGGATCTGACAGTGGATCACTTAAATGAATATTAGGGTCACAAAGTTAATGTTGTAGCTGAGATTAAAGTTCTCTTTCCCAAAGTTTCTTGTTCAATCATAAACTTAGTTGGAGTACAACATCTTTTTTTTACTAAATTCTAAGATATGTATTTACTTTAAATTTTATAGTTCCTGGGGATCCCTGAGTGGCTCAGTGGTTTAGCGCCTGCCTTCCACCCAGGGTGTGATCCTGGAGACCACGGATCGAGTCCCACATCAGGCTCCCTGCATAGGCCTGCTTCTCCCTCTGCCTGTGTCTCTGCCTCTCTCTCTCTCTCTCTCCATGTGTCTCTCATGAATAAATAAATACAATCTTAAAAAATAAATAAATAAATTTTATAGTTCCTAATCAACCTTGTGTGTGTATATATATAGACACACACACAAACACACACATAGATGCATACATAGGAACAGTATGTCTATATAGCGTGTGTATAGTGTATATGTATATATGTTAAGCATATATTTGTTATATATCAGATATATTATGTATGTGTACATATGTATACACATATTATATACATATAAATATATGCATGCCACATACGGACGTAGTTTTCAGCAAAAGAAAGGATAAAAAAGGTTAAATTTTTCAAATAATTTGAAGTCTTCAGAAAGATCACTTCGCCTGCTGGTAAAAAAAAAACAGCTTCTCTGAACCTTACGGTTGATTTTTACATTTGTTGGCAGTTGTGGGCCTGAGTGCAGGAATGGGGCAAGGCCAGTTTTACACTGTTGGCACACTGAAGGAATGCACAGCCTAAGAGTGCATCTAGCAAAGCTGGTGCAGAGACTGGGGCTCGTGGCTGGGGGCTGGTCCTCAGGAGCCAGAGTTGCAGTCATGGTTTCTACAAGCTGAACACATTTGCATACAAAATTCACATGTGTTCCTACCTCATAAGACCAATGGGCAGTTTTCTAGGAAACCTTTGACCCTTCCTTTTCTCTATTCATCCTCGCAGTGATCACTCACTATGTGGCCAGGTAGTTCCTGAGGGGACTTTCCCAGATGGAAACTGCATATGGTAGAAATGAGAGCATGAGAGCGTTACTCCTTGTTACTACTTGCTAAAATATTTAGGGACTCAGCATCTTCTAATGTATTGTAAATATTTAAAGAATAATAATGTAAATAGCATCATTGACATTGTCAAGGACCATGTTTCACAATCTAGTTTTTAAATGTGGATACCATTAAAGGTCATTGTTTTTTTTTAAGATTTTTTATTTGTTTATTCATGAAAGACACAGAGAGAGAGGCAGAGACACAGGCAGAGGGAAAAGCAGGCCCCCTGCGGGGAGCCAGATGCAAGACTCGATCCCAGGATCACATCTTGAGCCAAAGGTAGATGCTCAACTACTGAGCTACCCAGGCGTCCCCATAAAGAACATTGTTGTAGAGAATACCATGACATGAGTGATCATGTGGAGAATCAGATACACTCCCACAGGCATGAACTCAAAGGGCTGGCCTCGAGAAGACACCCAGAGCTTTCCTCTCTGCTTCCTGGGAACACTAGCTCATCACCACCATCAACGTGACACCCAAAATGGCACCAGTGTGGGAGTCCAAAGGAGTGCACAGTTGTTTCCTTAGGCAAACACAAACTGCCGTCTTAGCTCACATTGGTCTTCCTTCACCAGGGCTTGGTTAACCATTTGAAAGAAATCCATTATGCAAGGTCATAGTTATATTTGGTGGGAAAAAAAAATCACCAAGTCGTCCCTGGGTGTGGTCGTAGAACCTGGGGTCATCAACCCTTTGAGAGAACAAGCAGGCTCACCGAGCAGCCTTCTGGCCAGGCGTCTTCCATGCCATGAGCCTCTCTGAAGAGCACAAGTGGGCTTCTCTGTCTCACCTGACCCCTAGCCTCGGACCCAGCCATTCATTCACTGGTGTGCTGGAGGACTCAGAGCTCCTATCAGCTTTGCTAATGTGAGGTAAAATTCCCAAATCTCTTCAAACCTGGGCAGTATCAGGAAGGCTTCCCTGATCCTCCAAGCGGGAGAGCAAGGCCTCAGGTATGAGAGGTTTGCCAAATGTGCCAGGACCCTCCAGTCCTCCCTATGGGGACTGAGACCACTGCCTCCTCAGAATATCCTGTTCCAAATCTCTGCAGTGCAGGAGACACAGGCAAAGGAGGGAGGAGAACATCAACAACCACATATCTGCTCCATCCCTGAAAGAATGTCACAGATTCTTGTTCCAATGCATCAGAATAAACAAGACTAAAGCCCACAAAGCTAGCCACAATTTTTGTCTGCTGTCTGCTGCCCTAACTGCTGTTATTTTTCTGTGATATTTGATTGGTGATGTAATTAAGTCTACTAAGCTACTGTGTCCAGGCAAATATCAGTGCTCTGGACAGGAAGCCCCATTCTTCCATGGGAATTCTCCAAATGATACTGTTGGATCTTCTCAGTCTTGCTTCTAAATGGTTCTAGTCTTCTACCAGTGATGCCTCAAACCATACTTTCTCGTCCATGCAGAGAGAAGCATCTGCCTCAATCTGACGGATTGATTTCTGGTTCAATCTGATTCATTATGAAGGCACATTAGCCTCCTCAATTCCTGAAATTCCACCTGAATTTCACTCTCCAGAGAGCGGGCTTGGTGTGCTCCTCCCGTCTTACTCCCCAAATACATATCTGCCCACAGATTTACTTATTCTCTGTTCTCTCTACTGCTGGGCCAACAAAGAGCACAAATATTACCTTTTGATCTATTATTAGGGGTGGGTGAGTCTTTATAGAGAATCTAAGACAACTCAGAACTGAACAGGAAGACCAAACTATTTCCAAATGTGATATGCAAATGTAAATTCTCTTTAGAGCAAATACCCCTATTTTGCTGTTAGGAATATTATGACACTTCCCTTTTTGTTCAATGGCCCAATACACACACAGACACACAACCCCCCACACACACACATATACATGTGCACATGCACAGAGACATAATCTGTACCATGTGAATCCTTTCATTAGAAAGATAAAATATAAACCAGAAATTGCCTCAGTGTGTTTGAAAACTTTTTCTTAGGCACTTTCACAAATATTGTTGGAATCCCTTGTAACATGATGATTTTTACGGCCAACACACATTTATTGAGCAGATACTATATACTGGGTTCTAGGCTTACTAGATAAACCAGTTAACCAGACAAAATCTTTACTCCCATGGAGCTTGCTGTTGTACCCAAACTTAATATATGGCATCAGAGGAGAATTATTTCATTGCAAACAAAACGATAGCTTTGCAAATTTTTGCATTTGCATAGTATCATGTAAAGTGCTCTATTTATAGACTTTAGAAAGGTGATGTTGTATCCAGTTTAAAAGTGCAAACTGTGGATGCAGGCAGCCTGGGCTCCCATCCCAAGCCTGCCACCTGCAATCTGAAGAGTAACTAACTCCCTCTCCCCCAGTACCTGGCCCGTCATGATGTTGACTGAAGGATCAGTGAGTTAATACAAGCACTGCACCTGGTCTCCTGGCTGGCACACAGTAAGGGCTCAGCTGGCTACCCTGAAGTACCACAAGGTATGTTACCTATTTTAGTTATTTGATAAACACTTTCTGGGCTTTTCCATGCTGGGCACTGCTCTGGATGCTGAAATACAGAAGACAGTGAGGCATGGGCTCTGCCCCTAATGGAACTTCACCCTGTAAGAATTAAATCCACAAATACCTAGCTAAGAATTGATAAACTCGAACCAAAGTCATTAAGTACCTGTGCAAAAAACCACAAATGAACAAAAATTAATGTTTCCATAATGCTTAGAGTTTAAAGAATGCTTTCCTATGCTTGGGGGAATGGCTCCTGAAGCCCCACCTGTTACCCAAATTAGAGCCAACACAATGAAACAACTCCATGCACATGTATTTGATGGGGAACTGGCCTTTTTCACTCAGCCTAGCTCAGAGCTTCTAGGGACACTTCCAGCCAGCCCACATTGTTTGGAATGGATGTTGAGGCAGCTTGGAATGGTTTCCAGGGCTCAAGCTCATCTTCATTCCCAGGAGCATTAGTGCCTGCTTGGCCCCCGTGGACCTCAGTTTTGGAATCTGTAAATAGGTTCAGAACAGCTTCCTCCTCAAGAGGTTGCTGCAGGGTTAAGTGAGATGAAGCATGTGACATGCTTAGGCTGAGCTCAAGGCAAGTACACGCTCCCTGTTATTACTACTTATTACCCAGTTGTGCATCCATCGGAGATGATAGGGTGGGATGGTGGTAAGTAGAGGCAGGCCTGACACGGTAGGGGAAGAACTACTTCTTCCAAGGCAGAACCACCAGCCAAAATGCAAAACAACCCGAACGTCTCTCTGTCACACAGAATCCGTGCAGAGGGAAATAGAACAGAAGTAGCTACCCTGCTATGCCTTCATCATTGTTTATTTGAAAAGGCTAATATTATGCAATAACTTTCAGAAAAACCTCCATCCCTACTAACTGAAATCAGATGAAATAGGGTGTATTAGTTTTCTCTTGCTGCTGTAACAAATCACCACATAAAGGCTTGAAACAATACCAATTCATTCTCTTTCAGTTCTGAAGAATGGAAGCCTAAAGTTAAGGTGTCGGCAGGGCTGGTTCCTGCTAGATGCCAGGGGAGAAGCTGCCCCTGGCCTCTTCCCCCTGGGAGGCTACGGCATTTCTTGGCTCCTTGGCCATCATCCATCTCTGTTTCCCTCCTGCAAACACTTTCTCTCTCACTGATCCTCCCCCGCCCCACTCCCATAATCCAAGACCAACTTCTCACACCTCAAGATCCTTAACTTAAACATATCTACAACATTTCCTTTGCCATACAAGGTAATATTTCACAGATTCCTGGAATTTAAGACCTGGACATATTCTGGGAGCCATTACTCAGCCTCCGAGGTTGGGCAGAGCTAGTCATCTCACCCTGAAGCGGAATGCTTTTGTTCACCACAAAGCCAGAAAATGAGCCTTCAGTAGGTTAAAATAAATAAATAAATAAATAAATAAATAAATAAATAAATAAATAAATAATAAATAAATGCAGGCATGCATGCATGTATGTAAGCAAATAACTTCCATTTGCCGCATGTCCACTCAAAGCAACCCCATGGTCTAGGTGTGGTCATCTCTGTCATTTAGGTGAAAAACCAACACCCAGATGACTAAGTCATTTGCCCCGGTTCCAGGGCTGCTGGGCTGGGTTTTGCACCCAGGTCACATGAGTGCGAAGCTTATTCTCATAACCAGGACCACAAGCTGCCCCTCTTGTTTATTCTTCGTTCTGGATTGTGAAAAGCATATAATTTCTGCCATAACTGCTACACATTTTTGATTTGTCTCAAGTCACCAGCACCTTACAGGTACAACAAAAACCACCTTTCTCCTTCGTTAATGCATCCATCAAAAACTAAATGAGCACCTATGGCATACAAGGCAGTGGCCTCTCAAGGTGCTGTGTGGGACTGACAAAGCTTGGCACCTGCTGGCTCACCTGCTGCTCCTGCTTGGACTGTCCATTATCCCTGCACGAAATTTTTATTTTCTTGGGAAAACTATTTTCCTAAAATCTAATGATCAGTGAAAGAAAATAAAAGCTGGTTGTTAATGCTGCCAGCTGGTGGAAGAACCAGGACTCATCTTTCTTACTTTCCTCAGTCTAGGCTAATGGTTAGTGAAGACTGGACAGTATCACCCAAGTCAAAGCCGCACAGTTCCAGAGAGGCCAGTGACATCAGGGCATATCTGGAGTGTCTTTCTGCTTCCTGACTGGGCCTGTTTGTTCCAGCCTTCCCTTGGGTTCCTGTCCTAGCTACTATGTTAATCAGCCCATGCAATTCCAAAACATTCCAACCACTTCATCATTATTTTCCTTCTTAAGAGTGTTTACACACGCAGAATTTAGAGACACGACACACCTATCCTCAAACACCAATGCTGCACAAAATCCACCAGGAGATAATATATTTACAGTCACAGTGATGAACAAGTACAGGAAGAAGTAACCCTTGCAGCTCTTTTGTCCAGAGCACATGTGAACAAACAACTTGAAGGCAGGGAGAATGTCAACACATCCAACACTGGGATGCAAAAGATGGGAACCCATCAGCAAATGCAAAATAGTGGATCAGCTTCCCAGTGTCTGGGGCTTCAAAATACCTAGTTTGAAAACCAGAGTATTTAGGGCAGCCTGAGTGGCTCAGCAGTTTAGTGCTGCCTTCAGCCCAGGGTGTGATCCTGGAAGCCCTGGGATCAAGACCCACATTGGGCTCCCTGCATGGAGCCTGCTTCTCCCTCTGCCTGTGTCCCTGCCTCTCTCTCTCTCTCTCTCTCTCTCTCTCTCATGAATAAATAAAATCTTAAAAAAAAAAGAAAACCCGAATATTTGAATTGAGAGTCTTGAAATCAAGTGATTGAACTCAAAAATCCTTCGGAATACTGGCAACGCCGAGCTCACTTTGGGATGGTTGCTCAGCTGGGGGTTTGGGACACAGGCTCTTCAGTAATTTCTCCTCATAATGGCGCATTATGCAAGGAAAACAGTGTGAGCAATTTTGCTAATCAGGCCATCAAGTGGAAATAATTAAACAAACTAACGTGGCGGCACCCCAATTATAATTACAAAAAGCAATTGTAATATACCCCGCGTATGGAGACGTGAAAGGATTTTTGGATTTGTGTAATTAGTTATTATTCTCAATAAACTTATATTGATCATCAGCAATACACCGAGTCTCACAAGGAACACCTGACTAGATGCCATATCAAAATCTTCTGGGGAGGATAATCATAAAAACTATCTGCAAGTCCCATTCTGGCTATCAATCACTGGTTTATTTTTTCTCATAATGTTGAAAAGAAGCCACAATTCTGTTCACTTGCAGATTGGAGCTAGTAGGAGATTTAAAAAAAGGGGGTCTGACCCTAGGATTACCTGTCTCTAAAGACTCACATTTTCCCCCATAATGTTCTAGAAAGCCTTCCAATAATGGGATGGATCAGCAATAATAGAATATCAAGGGCACAGGGAACTTTCCATTAGGCAGGAGATGGAGCGAGACTACTCCAGAATCCGTATTCTCCAGTTCTTAAATTTAGTGGCTGAGGAACAAGGTGACATGACGTACTGGTGGCCTTGCTTTACAGATGCCAAGCTCAAACCCTGGCGGACAGAAGGTCCCCTAAGCCCACAGCTCCTTGTTTGTAACTGCTGGGGTCACATTAAAAGCTCCTTGCTATATAATTTGTAAAGTTTGCTCAGGCTGTCAAATTCCACATTTTTGTTTGATTTAGTTGGGGATATGCATTTGTGCTGTATAGTTAAGCCTATGACCCAGTTTGGGGTAATTTTTGTATAAGGTTAGGATGTATGAGGTTTAGGTTAAGGTCAATTTTTTTCCTATAGATGTCTAATTGCTCTAGGAACATTTTTTTGAAAAAAAGACAATCTTTCCTCCATAGAGCTGGTTTTGCAACCTTTGTCAGAAGTCAGTTGGGCACATATGTTTGGGTCTGTTTCCAGGTTCTGTTCCGCTGATCTGTATGTACATCCAGCCCTCCATCAGCTTGTAGAAAATTTAAACTTACCTTTGTGCCAATTTAAAGTGTTTCTATATCAATTACAGACAATGTATTTCTTCATCTAAAAATAGTATTATAACTCAGCAACTACGTAAAGATGAATTTGGGGAACAGCCCCCTTAAAGTGCTTAGCTTATAAGTCATATTTTCCTGGTTTAAGTGACCAGTTATTGTCCTTTGGGGAAGAACCTGAACTTTGGTTATCAAAACAAGGTTAAGCTAAATCCTATCCAGCAAAGCATTCAGTACCTCAGCTGGCATGCAGGCATTTAGTGGCATGTGCATATATGTTTTAGATTTGGAAATCTGGTGTGTATTTTTAACAATCAAGGTAGAGCCCTGGCTCTTCATTGAGTTTTTCTCCCACTGTCCCAGATGACAGGGAAGCAATATGTACCTTGGGACCAGACTGAGGCAGTGCCCCCAAAGAGAGGCAGGCACTGAGGGTCTCACCAGAGACAATTTGGAAGAATGCCATCTCTTTGGAATATGAATGAGGATGTCAAGAAGAGCTGCTTAACTTGCAAGATTCTGTGGAAAATAAAAATGAATATCTCCTTGTTTAAAATTACTGAGAAAATAAAATAAGATGAAAATTGAGAGGGAGGCAAACCATAAGAGATGCTGAACTCTAGGAAACAAACTGAAGACTGCTGGGGTGAGGGTGCAGTGGAACATGGGGTAACTGGATGACAGGCATTAAGGAGGGAATGTAATGTGATGAGCACTGGATATTATATGCAACTTATGAATCACTAAATTCTACCTCTGAAACTAATAAAAAAATTACTAAGAATTTCAAGATGACAACAACAGAGCATTAAGTCAAGCACTGGATCCTTTTAGGAGCATGGTCCATGTGGCTGTATAAGTCACATGCCTACTGGAGCTGACCCTGAGGTGTTCTGTGCTCATATAAGCTGTAGAATTCAGCTTTTGTAACCTTAGTACTTTGCAGAGTTTTTAATAAGCTGTCATAATTTTTATTTCCAGGAAGGGCTGCGCTGTTTTTCAGATGGATTTGGTTATGTATGTGTGCATGTGTGTGTTGTCACTGTATTTTGGGAAACCTGCATCACAATTGTTATAGATGCAGCCTGTACCTGATAAGATATCATACCTAAAAGATACAGAAAGTGGATTACATTTGACTAAAAATGTAGGAATTTATTTTCAGAATTCCTGAAAATGGTCAAAATCAAGAATATAGACTGAAATAATTATTTTCATGAATGCTCTTCAAATAGAGGTCTCTGGCATGGCCACCAGTCAGTTCATATTTAGGATGTTTTTTTTTTTTTAAAGATTTTATTTATTTACTCATAGAGATTTTATTTATTTACTCATAGAGACACACACACACAGACACACACACACACAGAGCGAGAGAGAGAGAGAGAGAGAGAGAGAGAGAGAGAGAGAGAGAGAGAGGCAGAGACATAGGCAGAGGGAGAAGCAGTCTCCATGCAGGGAGCCTGACATGGGACTCGATCCCAGGTCTCCAGGATCAGGCCCTGAGCTGCAGGCAGCGTCAAACCACTGGGGCTGCCCTAGGATGGGTTTCAAACAAGGGCAGGTCTATGGGGGGAAACTTCTGCCCTGAGAATCCCCAGAAGGAAGACCTTAAGCTCTAGACCATGTGATGATGTTCATATAATCACAGGAGTGATAATAATAATAATGGCCAAAATTTATCAAGTTCTAGCCATGGGACAGGCATACAGCTTCCCAGAAACAATCTCAAAATCTGGGCAAGAATCGTGCAGCAAGCTCTATCATCACTCCTCCTTCACAAGTGAGGAACTGAAGCACAGAGAGGCTAAGTAACCTTCCCAAGTTCAACACCTAGGAAGAAAGGCCCAGACAGTCTGGCTCCCAAGCCCAGGACCTGATTAAAGTCAAATCTTTGGCAGTAGTAACAAGCCCAAGACCAGGAGCCTGAGAACACAGGGTCTGATCTGGGTTCTGTCTCGGACTAACTCTGTGACCCTAAGGAAGCCACTCTATTACTGAGTTTAAAATGAGGATGGCAGGGGCTCCTGGATGGCTCAGTCGGTTAGGTGTCCAACTTCTGATTTTGGCTCAGGTTGTAATCTCAAGGTTGCAAGATTCTGCTTGGGATTCTCTCTCTCCCTCTTCCTCTTCTCCTCCCCCCACTTGTGCATATGTGTGTGTGTGCACGCGCGCGTGCACTCCCTCATTCTCTTTCTCCCTCAAATAAATAAAATATTTTTTAAAAATGAGGATAAAATAGTATCTCCAGTCTTTTTCAACTCTAAAATAATTGAACACAATAAGATATAGCTTATGATTGTATCCAAAGCAAAATAAATCTAGAATATACATTTCCTGAGGGTAAAGATCATGTCTTGTGTGTTTCCTGGTATCTTGACAGTTTAGAACAGTGTCTGACACACAGTAGGTTCTCAACCATTTATGAGTTGGATGAATGAATGGTAAGTTAAATGAGAGAATTCCATAATCCAACACAGAGCAAATGAACATTACATATTTTTAGAAGCCTCACAAATCATGACACCTAATAGAATCCTGCAATTTTACTTGACTTGGTCAACTTCAATGTCAAAAGTCCTACCAGCCTTCAGTCATTGGACATATCGCTGGTCACAGGAACTCATGATCAGGATTCACACAGTGTCTCTGAGGTGAAAGCTTTCACGTCAGTCTAAGGGAAAGCTTCTCTTGGCCTTCATTTGGTGTCAACAATCTAAGAAGTTGGGACTGAGTGAGATGACATATTTTGGTTTTCAAAAATCAGTGTATCTTCAGGCACCTTTTGATAACATGCAGACCTTTGCTCTCTCATGAGGCACATAATGTGTACGGGGCCAGTGGAGTTAAACTTCATAACTCTAACCCCTATGCACTGAGGATATTGACCTCCTAATACACGTTTTTAAAACCTTTTTTTTCTGGAAGATAGTGGAAGTGCAGTAGGTTCTAATAAAATCAGTATATTCTGATAACTCTGCATCTGATGAAAGGAAGATCTCATGAAGAAGAAATACCTTTGTACATGTGGGTCCCCCAAAAGAATTACCCCTGAGTTCCCTGGCAATCCATCCTGAGCTTCCATTCACCACCCATCCCCACTCTGCCCGTGTTCTCTCTCATTGTGCGCTCATTATTTTGCTTCATAACATTTACCACCGCTTGTAATTATGCACTATTTGTTTACTCATCAGCGAATGTCTTTTCCTTGAGACTGCAGGTCCAGAAGATAGCGATTATGAACACAGCTGAATAGTCTCACCAGGTAGGGGGGCATACTGAAAGGGACCAAAAAATATTTGCAGAAAGAGTGAATCGATAAACAAGTATATTCATTAAAAGGAGTTCATAATATATTGTTGAGTAAGCGCATTATAAAAGTGCATTAGGGGATCCCTGGGTGGCGCAGCGGTTTAGCGCCTGCCTTTGGCCCAGGGCGCGATCCTGGAGACCCGGGATCGAGTCCCATGTCAGGCTCCCGGTGCATGGAGCCTGCTTCTCCCTCTGCCTGTGTCTCTGCCTCTCTCTCTCTATCTCTCTCTGTGACTATCATAAAAAAATAAGAAAACTTATAAAAGTGCATTAGATACTATGTGATCCCTCTTAAAAGATATTTGTAAGATACCCACATGTAGAATTTTACAGGCAGTTATATACACATGTGAAAAAAAAAACAAGTCTAGATGTAGAAACCGAGATGCTCACATTATTCATCTTAGTTTGCTGGCATGGAGTGATTTTATTTTTTAAATTTACTAATCTGTACCTCTTCATTTTTCAGTAATGGATATGTACTACTTAAGTTTAATATTTTTTAAAGAACATAATGCAATTTAAAATCCCCGAGTTACTTAAGTTTATGATTAATGTCTAGACTCCTCAAATGGAATATATATTTTTTAATGAAAGAAACCACACATGATACATCTATGAACCCCTCCACTTCCCCCCATGTATGTGCATAAGCATGAAACAAAAGCTCATAAAACAGCAGGGATAGCTCATAAGTCCTATTGTAAGCCAGGAGATGGGGAAATGCTCAGACATATAAATCAGGGCTACAGACTTCTCATTTCCTACTTTGTGTCTGCTTACACATGTGTGGGTCAAAGTGCTATCGAAGACAGGAATCATACGAGGAACAGGAAGACTGTGTGGCTCTTCTGAGCATTGGCTAATTTATGTACTTTATTTAATCAACTTCTTATGCTGCTATAAAATGCTAACTCATTCCAAAATAAAAATTTTAAACAAGGTTTTAATTAAAACTTGTATTGCTATGGGCATAAATCCACACGATGTTCCTTTCTTGGTCAATGGATTTATACTGTACTAGATTGGTAAAGCTGTTGAGAATCCTTTATTTTGGTAATATTTCATATCTGGCAATACCTTAACATCATCTGATTAACATGAATTTTCATACAACCTCAATGTAGAGAGTCAAAGCCACCGGTGGATTATAGGACTCCACACACTCGGGGTCTGTGTTTGCATCTGTGTCCCTGCGGGGGGAGCCAGCTCCCATGGCTCCACTCCCCCCATCATGAGGCTACTTCATTATCACAATAAAATCCAGCTTTATGTCACCACCTGCATGTCCAAATGCAGTCCAACATTATCTCGATAAAGTAAAATCACATTGGCAAACTATGACTTTTTCTTTGGGTCAACATAATTCCACTGACAGAATCAAGAATAAGGAAATGCAATACCCTCATCAGAAATACTGGTGGAGGAAATGTGGGTACTGTTTTCTCTGGCCTTTTATCACTCCTACTGTTGTAGCCATTATGGGTGACAACAGCATGAAATACTTTAACATTTTAATAATTCTGCTGGAATTACAGTGGCTCCACATCATGCTTATATTCCTAGTCACTTTACAAAGTTGATAAACAGGCATTTGTGTCAAGCTCTCTGTTAACCCAATATTTTTATTGAGAATTTATTTTTTTTAAGATTTTATTTATTGAGAGAGAGAGAGAGAATGAGCAGGAGAGAGTAGGAGAAGAGGCTCCCTGCTGAGCTGGGAGCCTGACAAAGCGCTCCATCCTGGGATCATGACCTGAGCTGAAGGCCAACACTTAACTGACTAAGCCACCCAGGGGCTCAGAATTGAGAATTTAAAAGTAGGTGAAGGGAAAACACGTAAATACGTGACTTTGTGTAGACTGAAGATTTCTTTCAGAGAAGAGATCATGTACAGTACTAGAAAAAAAATGTTTTTCCCCCTCTTGCCTTTATTATATCAACAGAAGCTACTCTTTCTTTCTCAACTTTAAAATATGCCAAAACATGCTCATGGGTGGATAAATAGCTAAACTGGGAGAGTCAGGATACTAGATTGTGGTTGATCCTTTATTGTTCCCTTCAATGGCCAGCCTCATGTGGGAGGAAGCATTTCTTAGTGCCTCTAGAGGTAGGCGTGGATATGTGACTTACAGCCAAGATCATGTCAGCAAAGTGTCTGGAACAGAGGCTCTTGATGTGTTTGCATGGTTTGCCATGCTTCTGATGCTACTGTGACCTGCCCTGAGCAAAACAAATCCCACAATCCTGTTGGTCCAGAGAGGAACAGAATCAAGTGGAGCGGACCTGGCCCCATCTGGTACCTTGGAGACAATCCCATTCCAGCCTGACCTAGCTCAGGTCAGCCAATACCCAGCCAACTAGGAATTCAAGGGAAAAAGAGATAAATGGTTTTAGATTCAGGGGGACTATTTGTTATACTGCATTATTCCAGAAGTAGCTGACTAATACACAATCTGTTAAAAACAGAGTTGTAGCATAATATGTTCAACGACTGAACAGGAACTAAAGGGATCATCTGGACCTGCTCCTCTCTTTTGGTAGATGAGGACACTGAGGCTCAAAACTTGTAACTTGCTCCAAAGTATAGAAGAGAGTAGGAACCAGGTCTCCTGATACTCCGTGCTTTTCCCCAACTGAGCATGCCAGATTCCAGACTGGCATGGATTTTTGTTATGAGCCCTGGATTATACTGTCTACCTCCCTGCTTCAAGTGTGCCTCATTCTTGTCTGCCCACTCTCTCCCCCTTCCCTTCCATCTTGGATTGATCTATACTTGTCCTCAGAGTTTGCTATGATATCCACTTGGCAACCCCATAAGCCTCTGCTGTATGCTGGACTCTGGGCTGACTCGGGTGACTCAGCTCACTCTGGGATAACACAAAGATGTGTCTGTTTCAGGGCTACGACTTAATTGGACATCTCTTTCCATCACATTCTTTTTCATTTGTTTGTTGTTATCCTATATAACTTTCCAGATCTCAGAGTTAATTTTTAGAATTACAGGATCTCACAGTTCCATGGAGTCTTGAGGGTACATCATCCCACACCTTCCCCATTATTTTAAGGGAGAGGGAGAGAAAGAGAGTTCTTAACATATCTGAGGCCCGAGTCAAAATGTCTAGAAGTTGGTAAAAATCCAACACAAATAGATTTTTCTTTTGTAACTATAGTGGTAGTGATACTATTCACACCAGAACCACTTCTCTCTCCATTGCTTTGAAAGCTCAGTCCATTGAACATTTTTCTATCTCCTGAACAGCTTCTCTTTGATCACCTCATTACTCTCTCTAGGGCTGAAGCTTATAGTTCAAGACCTTCAAGAATCTCCTCAGTGGGCTCCCCAAAATAAGTATTACTTCTCTTTAAAAATGTACTCAGTGCCGCCAAAGTTTTACTCTGCACGTGGTGCCCCTGCTCATAAAATGCCTTGTGAAAGCTCCTCTGACCTGTGCATGAACAAAGCCACACAATCCGTTGCATCTCTCAGGTCAGCTCACGTCCCTTGAGTTGACCGACCCAGGTAGGCTGACCCCCCAACAGATTCACCCAGTGATCTCATCAGTGAAGGATTCCACATTAGTTCCTAACCCGTTTCTCCAACTTTGTTCTGCACATGGATCTTTTTCCCTTTCTTGGTTTAATGAGTGTGTCCACTACCACTTTCAACTCGAAGCAGTCCCCACGCAAAAGAGAAACAACAGCACACACTGTCTTCCTTCCTTCCGACCTAAACACTTGTTTTACTACATTTATTTTTTTCATCAGCAGCCTTCAGATTTACCCATGTTGAGGGTTCCCAAGTATGAAAAGCAGCCAGACAGAGAGGGCAGGAAGTCTAGTCTTTCCCTCTCCTGTAACAGCAATACAATCTGGAGAAATTTATTTAACATTAGTTTCCTCCCAGTAACTGGATAGATGTCTGACAGTATTCCTGGAGAATTATCAGATATATGAGATTGCACATGACAGCCCCTAAGCAGTGCTGTATTTATGAGAGTGATTACGATGTCAAATCCTCACAATTGTTCAAAATAAATGTCTTTCTTGTACAGTCTCCCCACCTATGTTGAGCAGTCTTAGGAAGCACCCAGACCAGGTAGCCTCCTTGTGATGCCAGTCGCTAGTGGGCACTCTTCTCCCCTGGAAGTTGGCAACCAGAAGCTCATGGTCCATACTGAAACACTCAGCACCAGCTTCCTTCCTTCTGTCCCCAGCATCCGGGGTTGGTCCACTCCGCTGTGCCTCACTTCTCTGAAATACTATAAGGTTAAAAGACTGCCTAATTTCACATTTTTGCCTTTCTAAATGCAAATTCCCTTCTATCTTCTTCTTCTGGAAATCCTTCTCCAAGTTATCTGATTTGCCACTGGCCTCCACATTATTTAAAAGGCAAAAAGGAACACCTTCTTTGATAAGCAATTAATAGCACTGGCAGGAAGTCTTTGTTAAACCCTTTGGGGTATGTAAGCTGCAAAGCCTGGAACCAGTCATTGTATACAGCATTACTAGACAGCTGAATTTATATTTTGGGTTGAATCTACAGTTTATTACAAAAGTCTTTTCTGAAACAGGTGCCTCCCCTCATTTCCTCAACTCATTTCTAGTAGAAAAGAGAGAACAACACTCAAGTATGTAGGTCTGGCACACAAGGTCATATACAAAATCTGCTGTCCCTGAGCGTCCTCCAGAAATCCAGTTAGGATTTAGAACTGTGATGGGCTGCTTTCTAGATGGCAGTTAACTTAACCTTTACTTTGAAGAATCTGTATCTCCTCCACATAACCTTCACCACACAATAACTACGATACTTTGCAACTAAGAATATATCAAACACGCTCAATTTTCTTGGAAAGGGAAATGTAGTCATGTTTTCTCTAATGATTCAGGTTGTGCAGTTCATGCTGAATGGATATCACCAGGATCTATTATTAACTTTCTTTTTCTCTCTTTTTTTTTTCGATTGAGGTATCATTAACATACAGTGTTGTGTTAGTTTCAGATGCACATTATAATGATGCAGCAATTCTATACATGACTCAGTGATCACCATGGTACATGTAGTCACTATCTGTTCCCAGGCAACATTATTACCATCTTATTGAATATATTCCCTATGCTTTACTTTTCGTCTCTGTGACTTACTTACTTTGTAAGCACAAAGTGATATCACCTTATACCTGTAAGAATGGCTGGAATCTAATACACAAAAAATAACAAATTTTGGCAAGGACATGGAGAAAAAGGAACCCTCATATGCTTTTGGTGGGGATGTAAGATGTTGCAACCATTGTGGAAAACAGGATGGAAGTGCCTTAAAAAACAGAATTACCATATGATGCAGGAATAGCACTACTGGGTATTTGCCCAAATAAAACAAAAATGCTAATTTGAAAAGATACATGCAAAATTGGAAAAGATATATGCCCCAATATTTATTGCAGCATTATTTATAATAGCTAAGAAATTAGAGCAACTGAAGTGTCCATTGATAGATAAATGTGGATAAAAATGACGTGATACATATATTTCAGCCAAATGCTCTTGCCAGATTCTATTACTTTAAGTGCAAAGATGTCCAATTAGTCTAAGAAATTGATTTCTGTATTAGAGAAAAGATATAAAAACATATTAAATATATATGATATATTCATATATGTTAAGATTAATACATTACTTAATGAAGAATCAACTTGCCTGTATATTAATGTCTCAGCAAAACATCTTTAGCCCTGGAAAGAAAGGTTAAACAGAACAGTTAGCTTTGTATTCCTGTCTGGGATCTTATCACCCAACAGGCACAGAGAAGTGACACCAAGTATACTTCCAAGCTGAATACAGCTTTTTGCAATCCTCCTGAAAGATTATTCAAACGTTCAAATAATAGATCCTGATATTAAAAAATAAGGAGTTTATCAGGGTTCGTTAGTATCATTTATGTGAATATTTTGAGGTCCAGCCCTTTAGCTTCCTTACACACTACATTAATTATGACAGTCTTTTTAATCTTTAGTAGAAGATTTTAAAAATCTTCATGTTCTTGCAAATGGCAAGATTTCATTCTTTCTGATGGCTGAGTAGTATTCCACTGTGTATATACACCACATCTTTATTCATTCATCAGTCAATGGACATCTGGGCTCTGCATACTTTGGCTATTGTGGACATTGCTGCTATAAACATTGGGGTGCATGGGCTTCTTCGAATCACTATGTTTGTAACCTTTTGATAAATATCTAGTAGTGCAATTGCTGGGTTGTAGGGTAGTTCTATTTTTATATGCAACTGATGAACCACTAAATTCTATGCCCAAAACTAATAATACATTATGTTAACTAAATTAAATTTAAATTAAAAGTTTTAAAATGTTTTCATGTCTTGGTTCTATGTGAACTTTTCTCAAGAAAATGTATAGTATACTATTCTTATGTGGGGAAGGCAGAACTTACTTAAAGACTCCTGCGGGGGAGGGGGGGAATGGCCAAGGAGCAAGGCTGGAAGCTCCTGCAAATGTGGACTGCTCAGACACCACCACTTTGGGGTCCTCTGGAAGGGGCTCAGTACCAAGGAGCCACAAGAGTGTGTTTAGAGAGCTGATTTCACCCCATATCTTACATGTATCAAGCACTGTGACAAATAACAACAAGCATTTGCTTCTTCAATTTTATACCTGACTCTCCACCAGCCTTTGCCTTTTGTCTCTTAACAAACCCCATGTCCTATATGATGTTAAGAGTCTATTAATTTACTGGAGGAAAGGAAAAGACCATGGATTTAGAAGAAGAGCCTAAGTACGCTGGTGCCTGCAGGACCCCTCTGTTTACCTGTGTGTCTCCCCAGGTAGATGCCAGCTCTCTGAGCAACAGGATCCTTGGCAGATAAGGTCAGCACAGCCATTCAGGCACATGCTGAGCTATTGGAAAAAAGGGGGATAGACGTGGCTCTGCCTTCATGGAGTGTAGCATCTAATCAGAAAATCATAATGTAAACATGCACTCATGTAAATCACTACATAATTAAAGGTCATGATACTGGCAAGAGGAAAATGCTGGGCTCCAGCTGTCAGGGAAGACCTTTCTCTTTGAGACCTCCAGGCTGAGTGGAACAGTCAGTTAGACAAAGGTCTTGGAAGGAAAGAGGTGGGGGCACACTTTTGGAGACTAAGTCAAGGAAGAGGCTGGTGATTTGGAGACTCAAGAGTCACTGAGGGAGGTTGGAGAGAGGCTGCAGACACAGCCAGGGCCAAATCAGGGGACTGATGGATTCAGTTAGGATAAACTAGATATACTGGGTAAATTCTAGTTTACCCCTCAACAGGGGAGGTGCCTATACCATCTTCTTTTGGTCAAAGACAAATGAATAATGAGAAAATGAGTGACCCTGGCAATATGCCAAGGAGTCAAATCAATTGGAGAAAATGGAACACCAGCAACAGCTGGGAATCTCCCTCCATCCAGACCACTGCTGACACCCACTCCTGGAGCACCTGTCCTCCCACCAACCTTGTTGGGGGCCATCTCTCCCCACTCTATCTTTTCAGTAGGCCATCTAGAAATGGTGGTAAAAGATACTGGGACTTCTGTGCATTATGTGATTTACTTAGTCACAGAAAGGGTGGTCAAAGTCACTGGCTTATACAAATTAGGGAACTCAAGTCTACTTCAGAGAGCCATGCCTTGTTGACAGCTCACACTGCAATGACATGCCTGCCTTTCTGCCCTACTTCATTGTCGGTCAGGGCAACACTGGACTCTGTGAAGGCCATGGCATGGGATCTGATGGGAGGCTCAATTCTAAGGGCACCAGGTCAGGGAATGTTGGTGGGTCTCGGATGTTTCAGAGGAAATCTTTCCTACACACAGTGCTTCACTGGTTCTCATACACAACCCAGCATCCTCCTGGTTATCCTTCATTAAGCATCCTGGGCCCCTGTGCAACATAGTGCTCAGCTGCGTTAAAAAGGAGTCATTCCTAGTCAGCATGCTGCTTAGAAACAGCCAAATCACAAATCACTCAGTATGTGGTTTCCAATGGCCAGAATGGACTCTGACCAAGTTGCAAAGTGAATCTCATTTAAGAATCATTCTTAGCCACTCATGGATATGGCTTTTCCCCAAAGGAAATAATTCTGCTGACTACCTCACAATGAATAATGTTTAGTTCCAACCAATGAGGCAGAGTAGTTTCCACCTAAGACACCTGGAATTCTCATTTTGGAAATAGTATTTGAGAATGAAAATTTAAATCCTTATTATGCTGAAGGTGCTGTTAGGAAATTCTGGTGACAGTAGTAGCTCTGCATGGTACTGCACATCAGCACATGGCAAGGACTCAATGCTGCAGAAGACCTGGTGTCTTGTCCTCTGCCAACTAGAAAGCCCATCCGTCAGGAATGCCCTCCTTTCATGTCATCTCCTGTGTTCCTATGTTACACTGGCTTCTTCATGCTCTGGCAGGGCTGGTGCAGAATGCTCATGGGATCTCTTCCCAGAACGCTTACCACTCACTATACGGAACCCCTAATGACATTTCTTCCTTGGAATGGAGGATTACTCATCATGTTAAGGTTGGGTAGGTGGGTGAATGAAGTACTATCCCTTCAATGACCAGAGCTCTCACACCCAAGTGGGGGTCTCATTGTGGAAAGCATAGTAGGCCTTTGTATTACCAACACAGAACCAAAGATCCACAATTTCCTTCTAAAATCCCTAGTTCCATTTTGGTTCTAAATGGTCTAGAACAAAGTAAAGACCAAGAACAACTAAAAATACATAGTTTTTTTTCCCCACAGACCAGTGAAACATTTGTTTTTTCCTTACTTGGAACTGATACTTCTCCATGTACTTTATGGTTTAAAAACCATTAACAACTTCTGTGTAGAGTAGAAGTGAGTAAGAAGTAACCCATGATTAGGAAAACACTGCTCAAATTGGGAAAAAAAATATTTGAGACATTCCTAGAACCTGCACAGCCAAATTCCATGGCCAACTGTCCCCTCTTTGCTTTCCAAACAAGTCCATACTCTTCATACAACACATCAATGTGTTCATTGTACACTCGGAATATATGTGTACTTCCAGGGGCAATAATCATCCTTGAAAGAATAACCACATTTATGTCGGTATTAAAATATTTTTATCCTTAACTAAACAACTTATTTATGAACAAGTATTTTCTCACATAAGATATTGCACAAAGTACAGCTGCTTCTTAACAAGCGTGTGATACACGTATCAACCAACCTCAACCTACTTGAAATTTTTAAAGGAAAAAAAAACCCTCAACACTGAAATTTTATGCGATTGCTCTACTCTTAAAAACCTATCTGCTTTACCTGAGAAAATTCCTGATCACGCAGACTTTCATTCCTCTGGTTGCTGGAATATTGGCCTAATAAAACAAATATTTCTTGTGTCTCTCAGACAAAAGACATATGAAGGTTGAGTTCCTTCATTCTCTCAACATGGAAGTAATTGTGCTATGGTCTATTTACTCTGCAAACATAAAACCTGTTCCTCTCATTCTAAGGGGCTATATTGCCCCACCCCACCCCCATAAAAACTTTAAAATATAGCTCTTAGAGTTTTATTTTAGGGTTGAGGGAGAGAATGCTAAATCTTACTCACATCAGTATAGATTTCCTGTTGCTTCTGTAACTCATTACCACATACTTATTGGCTTAAAACAGCACAAGTTCATTATCTTACTCTTGTAGAACTTAGAAATTGGACATGAGTCTTACTGAGTTAAAACTGAAGTGGGTGGGCCTGTGTCCATTCTGGGGGTTTTGGAGGGAGACTACATTTTTTGCCTTTTCCAGCTTTTGGGGATGACTTGAACTTCTTGGCTGTGGTCTCTTCTTGAATTTCCAAGTTCAGTCCCATTTCGTTTCTCTGACCCTTCTGTGGTCACATCTTCCTCTGACCACACCTGGGAGAGGTCTTCTGCTTGTAAGGTCTTGTGTGATTAGATTGGGCCCATCTGGATAATCAATCTAAAATAATCTCTCCATCTCAAGGTTATTTAATTGCATCTGTAACCCCTTATGCCATGTAATGTTCCATATTCATAAGTTTAGGGGATGTAGGTGCCTTTGGGAGGTCATTTTTCTGCCTACCACAGTATCTTTATATATATAATTACTTTTCTGAAATAATACCCCACCTATAAAAACTGTATCCCACAATGCCAAATATAATCTCATTATACCAATCTGTATTCTCACAGTCTCAGAAGTCAGAGATGGGAAAGAAGACATCATCAAATCATTTTTTAGGAATCAAAACAAAGTTTCACCTGCCACAGATTTTCATGTGTAGCAATAATAACTGATTTCATAAGTCATCTATGGCATATTCTTTAATGCTATATTCTAAATAGTAATTGAGCAGATTTTTAAAAAGGAATTATTACTGGAGAAGATATTTACAAATGACATATATGATAAAGGGTTAGTATTCAAAATATATGAAGAACTTATAAAACTCAATACCAAAAATTGAATAATCCGATTAAAAATGGGCAGAAGACATGAATAGATATTTTTCCAAAGAAGACATCCAGATGGCCAACAGACACATGAAAAGGTGTTCAACAACACTCATCATCAGGAAGATATAAATGAAAACCACAATAATATAACACCTTGCACCAATCAGCCACCAATTGTGGCTAAGATCAACAACACAAGAAACAAGTGTTGGTGAGGATGTGGAGAATGCTCATGCACTGTTGGTGGGAACGCAAACTAATGCAACCACTTTGGAAAACAGTATGGAGGTTACTCAAAAAGTTTGAATTACCCTGCCATTCAGCAACTCCACTACTAGGTATTTACCCAAAGAACACAAAAACACTAATTCAAAGGATACATGCACTCCAATGCTTATAGCAGCATTATCAACAATAGCCAAGCTCTGGAAACAGGCCAACTGTCCAACCACTGATGAATGGGTAAAGAAGCTGTGGTATATATACACAATGGAATATTACTCAATCATAAAAAGGAATGAAATCTTGCATTTGCAATGACATAGACGGCGCTAGAGGATATTGTGCTAGGCAAAATAAGTCAGTCAGAGAAAGATAAATACCATGTGATCTCATTCATATGTGGAATTTAAGAAACAAAACAAATGAGCAAAAAAAAAGAGAGAGAGACAAATCAAGAAACAGACTCTTAAATATAGAGTACAAAAGTACAAAGGGATGGTCACTGGAGAGGATGTGGGTAAGAGAATGGGAGACATATTGGGGATTAAGGAGGGCACTTGTAGTGATGAGCATCAGGTATTGTATGGAAGTGATGAATCACTATATTGTACACCTGAAACTAATATCACATTGTATGTTAACTAATGGGAATTTAAATAAAAACTTAAATAAATAAAAGGAAGAAACGGTAAAAAAAAAAGGTACTATTTACTGACTCACATAAGCTTATGTCCATATTCTTCTGCTGGCATTTTTCATTGGAGAAACAAAGACATGAAAGGCTTTGAGTTAAAATAATCAGTGTAGCTAAAAATCTAATGACTTCTTTACTGCCCAAAGTTCCCAGATAAAAGGAACCTTGATTTTTAATAAAGGTTAGGCTTCTGGAGCACCTGGGTGGCTCAGTTGGTTAAGCATCAGATTCAAGGCGTGATCTCAGGATCAGGGGATCAAGCCCTGTACTGGGCTGTGCTGGGGTTTCTCTCTCCTTCTCCCTTAGCCCCTTCCCCCACTTGTGTTCTCTTTCTCTCTCAGAAAAAAATAAATAAAGGTTGGGCTTTCCTTTCCTAGTGAGACTTCTCACTATTAGATATTTGACTTAAGCCTATTTTTATTAACCCTGTAAATCAACACAGTTTTAAATAACATGGCTACATCTACAGTATCTACAGCAATTAGAATCATCCTGAAAAAAGAAATAGAATAAAATATTTTGTTTGAGTTTTTCCTCTGTTTGTTTAAGAAAGCTCTGATTGAGATATACAGAATAACAAGTCCATGAAATGGTTAATGACATTTCTAAATGGACATCAACATAAATGTCAGTAAATATGAGAAAGTTTTAGAATGCTCTACAGGAACTGGTTAACAAGTTACTTTGACAGTCTTCCTTGGATTTTTTTTTTCTTGGTACACATGGGACTCAGCACCTTTATAAACCAAGCCAAACCACATAACATATATGTGTGGGGATTTCTCCTTGCCTTGAATACTGGGAAAGCCAGAACAAACCAGATGTGCTTTGCTAAAGACTGTGTAGAATCTGAAACTTTTGGCTGTCCTGAACCCAGGCAAGCACTTGAAAATGGACTCCAGGGTGCCTGGGTGGCTCAGCAGTCGAGCGTCTGCCTTCGGCTCAGGTCGTGATCCCAGAATCCTGGGATCGAGTTCTGCATCAGGCTCCCCGTGGGAAGCCTACTTCTCCCTCTGCCTAAGTCTCTGCCTCTCTCTGTGTGTCTTAAACAAACAAATAAATAATAAATAAATAAATAAATAAATAAATAATAAATGATTCTTTAAAAAAAGAAAGAAAATGGACCCCAACTGTCTTTGATACACTACTGTCTGTTTCATATTCTAGCCAAAATCTCATTTATTCACTCACAGCTATATGAAGATACTCAGTATCTTGCTTTTGGTAATACAATAAATGTCATTTTCCATAACATTGTTATTTACCATAAAGGCAAGCCTAATGACCTTGAGAAAGAGTATATTCAAGGATACAGCTCTGGGTTTAACATTCCATGTGGTTTTTCACCCATAATGACTTCCAAATATTTGATTAATTGCCCATATTTTTATCTAGGTTTTAATTCAAGAATGAAGCTTATTTTAAAAAGAAAATGATATAAGAAATGAAGTTTATTTGTAAAGTTTTGAGCTTCTGTCTTTCACATGCATTAGCTTTATCAAAGGTATCAGGACTTGCAAGTTCAGGTCATTCACAGTTTTTATGAAGCATATTGAGACTTGACAGATGGTATGTTTTATTGCTGACATCATTTGAGCTTTGAAAAAAGGTGTTTAGGAGACTGCTTATTCATATAGGGTTCATATGGAAATTTCTGGCAACAACTGGACTATAGTTGTATTTCTATATCTATCTGTTGATTGATCTTTCATGTTTGGGTTTGGGTTTTGTTTTTGTTTTTTTTTTTTTTGCACCTTAGGATTTCAGTTATTTTTTTGTAAATCTGTTAATCTCTTATAGTTCACTTGCCTCCTGCTAAAGATTTTGTCCTGTTGGTGGGTGTTCTAACCAGTTGGCTGAGTTGGGCCATTCCAGGATATACCAAAGTCTGTATGCCTTGCTCTCAAGGCCAGGTCTATAAATAATCCTTCAGTTTTCACATAGCACAGTGAATATGGTGAAGGAGGCAGGAAGGTGGAAGATTTCTGAGATGTTCAGCAAGCCATCCTTGGGCATTCAGCCTCATCTAAAAACTTCCCCCATTGGAATCTGGGCCTCCCATTGAGTAGTTGAGGTTAAACTGTTGAGACTCCTAGTCATGGTGAAAGAGAAGGCCGGGTTCCAGGGTTTGTAAAAGGAACCAGATGTTATTTTAATGAAAGGAGAGAATTATAGTCCAGCTCCCCGTGATGGTTTCTACTAGCCTTGATATCCTTTCTTGTTGAAAGAAATGGAAATCTTCAGAACAGATTAGGAGAGCTGCTTCAGTGGTATATCAAAGCAGCAGATTTGGGGCAGTGAAGGAATTTCCACACCAAATGCATGAGACACTGAGTGTTTCTTGGTCCATGTCCATATCCATGTGGTATATTCATAAGAATCATGTGTGAGTGTGCATGCTTGCCTTGAATCATATGAAGTCTGTACCCAGTATATACAGTTGTCAGAATAAATTAAAATTGCTTTCTCAATTGCATCAAACATCAACGTGGTAAAACACAATAATGATAGCAATTTAGCCACAAATGTTTCCAGCAGACCACATGCTGGACTTCTTTCAAGTGTACAAATAAATCAAATCACTACAGTTATAGTTTAGGGATAGCTACACTATTTGTGTGTACCAGAAACTATTTGGAAGATTATTACAATGTGATATTTAACAAAGGATTACTCCTTTACTGTGGATACTGGTTAGGACAGCCAGGTTCCTCCATAGTTAGTGTTGCTGCTGAAAGATACCAATTATATTACCTCCTAAGATGTTGATGTACCAAGAGGGTCCTCAACTTGGAAAACTTCAAAACTAAAATTTATTCATGTTTCTTGCCCATTTAACTGGATTATTTGTTTCTTGTGTGTTGAGTTGTATCAGTTCTTTATATATTTTGGATATTAACCTTTTATCAGATATGTCATTTGCAAATATCTCCTCCCATTCCATAGGTTGCCTTTTAGTTTTGTTGATTATTTCCTTCTCTGTCCAGAAGCTTTTTAATTTTGATGAAGTCCCAACAGTTTGTTTTTGCTTTTATTTCTCCTACCTGAGGAGATGTATCTAAAAAAAAATGTTGCTATGGCCAATGTCACAGACGTCATTGCTGATGCTCTCTTCTAGAGTTTTTATGGTTTCGGGTCTCACATTTAGGTTCTTAATCCATTTTTAGATTATTTTTGTGTATGGTGAAAAAAAGTGGTCCAGTTTCATTCTTTCCTACATAGCTGTCCTGTTCCCAACATTTGTTGAAAAGACTGTCTTTTTCCCATCATATATATTCTTTACTCCTTTGTTGAAGATTAATTGACCATATAATTGTGGGTTTATTTCTGGGTCTTCTATCCTGTTCCATTGATCCACGTACCTATTTTTGTGTCAGTACCATACTGCTTTCATTACTACAGCTTTGTAACATAACTTGAAATCTGGAATTGTAACACTTTCAGTTTTGTTTTTCAAGATTGCTTTGGCTAGTTAGGGTATTTTGTGGTTTAATACAAGTTTGAGAATTATTTGTTCAAAATATTCAGATGGCCAAAAGACACATGAAAAGATGCTCAACATCACTCAACAGCAGGGAAATGTAATAATAAAAATGAGATATCACCTCACATTTCTCAGAATGGCTAAAATCAACAATATCAGAAACATCAGGTGTTGGTAAAGTTGTGGAGAAAGGGGAATTCTCTTCAAAGCTAGTGGAAATGCAAACTGATGCAGCCACTCTGGAGGACAGTATGGAGGTTCCTCAAAAGGTTAAAAATAGAACTATCCTACAATCCAACAATCACACTACTGGGTATTTACCCAAAAAATACAAAAACACCAATTCAGTGGTGCACTGAATATATGCACTCCAATGTTTATTGCAGTATTATTTATAATAGCCAAACTATGGAAGCAGTCCTAGTATCTATTCATAGATGTATGGATAAAGAAGATGTGGCATATGTATACATATATGTATATATATAATATACACACACATGTATGTATATATATACACACACATATATATACACACACATTTATAATTATTCCATTATACAATTGAATATTTCATTATATATGTATATAATATCATCGTATGCACATTATACATATATGAATATTATCCAGCCAAAGAAAGAAAAGAAATCATGCTATTTGCAACAACATTAATGGAACTAGTGTATATTATCCTAAGTGAAATAAGTCAGTCAGAGAAAGACAAACACCTTATGATCTCACTCATGTGGAATTTAAGAAACAACACAAATGAGGAAAGCAAAAAAGAGAGAGGCAAATCAAGAAACAGACTCTTAACTATTGAGAACACACTGATGGGCACCAGAGGGGAAGTGGGTAGGGGTATGGGTGAAATAGGTAACAGGGATAAAGGAGAGCACCGGTTGTGTTGAGCACTGGGTGTTGTATGGAAGTGTTGGATCATTATATTGTACATCTGAAACTAATATTACACTGTATGTTAACTAACTGGAATTAAGATTTTAAGACTTAATGAAATAAAAATAAATAAAATGTATCTATCTACACAAAATCAAGATGATTAAAATAACAGAGAAAAATGCATGAGAGATGTAGATACAGAGCACTAAATAAATATGCCAAGAAAAGGTTATTCTGGAAAATACCCTGTAAATGCATCAATCTAACTTGTGAAGTAAATTTAATATTCAAAATGGATTTGAGCACAATTATTATCTTATACTAGCTGGTTTCAGAGATGTGTGTACATAGACATGAATACATTTAAGATATTTTAGTGATGTTAAAATATGAAATGAATAAAATTGAATAAAGAGCAATATCACTTGTAGTCCTTGTTTTACCGTGTAAATATACTTTATGTTAAAAAGTGACTTCAATAGTTATTCTAACAACCTATTACTATGATCCAAAGTATGAAATATATTTTCTGATTTTGGTAAGAGCAAGACCATATTTTGTTGACATAAAGCCCACAACATGGCATTCAAGGCTCAGGTAAGCAGTGGGATACTACTAGGTTATGGGGTATCATTGTGTATGAGAGCTCTCTACCAGCAGAAAAGAAGAAACTGGATCTGTCAGGACATTTTTTCTGAGGCATGATGCAAATAATTCTCTATCAAGCCTAATATTTAGTTATGCAGCTGCAGAGAAGGTCTGATCTAGGATTTGTGCCAAATGTTATATTCTATATAGGAAAATGGGACAAATCTGCAAAATTCTAGCTGGGGCTGAAATTAGTAATTTATTTCTCAATTATTCAATTAGATTTAATTTGATAATTCCTATTAAATTCAGAATGACATTTAAAAAGAGTTTTGGTACTTCCAATCTTTTTTTTTTTTTTTCTAATGTGAGGCAGAAAGATGGCTGCCTATGTTTCTGAACTTGATGGACTTGATGGACACAAGTACCATCACACACTCATGCATAGAACTGCATAAAATAAAGTTTAATGAACATGTACTTTCCCTCTGTTTCATGAGCTCATGGGGTTGATATGGGATGAATATGTGCCTTTTCTCTTTCAGTAGATATTCCTTCTTGAGAGGATAAGGAGAATGGGGAGACTTACTGAAAGAGTAATGCACAGTCTTCTGTTGTAATATCTTTGTGTGACATAAAACCCCATGGCATGTGACACTAGAAAAGGTCATGATGACAAGCTGATTGCTGCAGTTCTGGAGGATTCTGTATTATGACTGTGAATGACTCTACCTTCTCACTGCACAAAATGCCTGCAACAACAAAATGTATGTGTTCCTTTGCATTTTCAGAAACACTTCAGAAAAGTTTCACTTGCCCCCAAACTTCTTTCAGCCATTCCTGGGGACCATTGCTCATTTCTTGATTGAGTACATTTGAACAAGTACCATCCATCTGAGCACTGGTTAGTACAACATCAATAATTATGCATTATTGATAATGATGAAAGATAAATAAAAGTAAAACACTAAAAGTGCCACAGCTCTTTCCTTCAGAATAGATAACATTCAATTACAAAACATTTATACAGCAGTTAAAATGCTTAAAGCACTGAGGCATATCAAAAGCAAACAGATGTTGCCCTCCTGTAGAGTTATCTTAATGGAAAAGATCAGGGGACAACTGATCACTCACCAATACGACTGAAAGAGAAGTAAAAGCCTTGGCCCCTGGATTAGCAAAGGTACTCATTGTGTCTAAGCACAGAAAGGAGGAGTCCTTGGCTGGGACTTTTCGTGTCACACAAAAGCCAATGCACTTTCCAAGGGGGCCCTGGTCCGGAAACAAGGTCCATAAGTGCCCTCGGATCCCTGCCCAGTGGGGATGGAGAGGATTGCATACTAATGAGTGGAATCATATACTGAAATGGAAAGATATAGATGAGCCAATTAGACAGTCTGTCACCATGGCAAAGCCTGCTCGTGATAAATAAGGGCAATTTTCTATTTTCTCTAATCTATCTCAAATGTCAAAGCTCTCACCAAGTTCTGAGGGCTGTTTCTTGTGTTTGTGTTCAGTTCACGGCTTAGAGGGGTGGTGTGCTGAAATGAAGAGGGCTATCTGAAGCTCACTCTGCTATGTATTAGCGGTGTGACATTGGCCATGGCATGTGCTTTATCAGAGGTTCTTCTGTTCACCTATAAAATGAGGACGGCTATGCCCACTTTGAAGGATGGTTGAAAAGATGAAAGCAAACTATATATGTAGAAGTTTTATGTCATGACTACTCTAAAGGAAATACCTAGTTTTCAATTATCCAAATTTCCTGCCTTTAAAAATGCAGAAATAAAACCGAAAAGGCAGTACAAAAACTTTAAAGACACTACATAGAACGGAGGAGCTCTACCAAGAAGTGGAAGAATGGCATGTACATATTTCTAGCAAGGAGGAGCATTTCCAAATGGAAGAAATTCACTAAAAGGTTGTTTCCACATACAATTTGTCTTCAAAAAAAACCAAAGATATTTCTATTAACTCAAATGACCTTCTAAAAGCAGGAGAAAGAGAGGAAACTATGAGAAGTGATCACAAAAAAAAGTTATCTGTAGCAATTCAGGCAGAGCCAACAAAGCATCCTTCTCAAAGTGTGGGAATTATACTATAGGAATATCTAATGGCTTAATTAATCACAAACTTCAGTAATGTGATGGCGGGCTGCTAATGGGAGCTTCTCCAGAGCTTATCTGGCATGTTGGAACAACAAGAGAGGTAGGGCTGGGTAATTTCTATCCCCATCTCCAAAGGATATTCAGCATTAGGAGCAGCCCAGGATCTGACTTCTGTTGGCTGGAGAAAAGTGAAGACAAAATAACTCACACATGAAAATAAGCCCATGTCAAAGTTGCTTCACTATGAAGTGGAAATAATTCTTGCTAATCTGGTTATGGTTTCACTCCTGAATAAACCTTTTTACAAGTACCTGATCTAGAAAGGTCTTCCATCAAAGGGTACGACATAAATCAAAAAGTTCCCAGCATGGAACTGTTTATATAATTATAACACAAGACAAGGTTATGGAAAACATTGGAAAAACAAGTGAAACATCAACACTTAACCAGAAAAGGTAGTTACTGAGCCAAAGAATCATTTAAACAAAATACACAACAATGAATGAAAAATAATGAAAGGAAACATGTAGAGAACTTCGAGCAGGTAATGGCTCAGTGCAGACAAAGAGATGGAATACAAGCTATTTAAAAGCAAAGAAAAGGAAGGGATATATATATTTTTTTTAATCACAAACTGTCATGTCGTAAATAGCACAAGGGAAGTAGACATTGTCCTTAAGATGTAGGACTAGATTAGGAAAATAGTCTAAGTAAGTAGGTAGGTAGGTAGATAGATAGATAGACAGACAGACAGATAGATAATTAAAAAGGACTCAGAGCAGATAAGGAAGAAAAGAGGAAGATCCAAAATCCACATAACTGGTGTGCCTGAGTAAGAAAAACATATGCATGAACTAAAAAGTATTAAATATGTTATTTAGGAAGTAATGCAGAAATATCAGGATAAGAAGACTTGAATATACACATTAAAATGGTTATATTGTACCAAGAATATTTGAGAGAAAAGTCAAACAAGAACTTTATTAAGATTTATTTTACACAACTTTTGAAGATAAATATTTTTTCTTTGTAATTGGGTGAAAAAAAGGAATAACAGAAAGTCAGTTAAAAGAGGAAAGTAAATCACAATTATACTCATCTTCATTTCACAATGACATCCCACATTTGAAGATAGTGGGACAATATAAAATATTCATGGAAATAAAATGTTATACCCAAGCAAAAATAGCATTCAATTATAAAGACTTCAGAGCACATTTTCAAATGGAAACATAGTCAGAAATTACAGTTGCTGTGAAATTGTTCTGACAATTAGGAAAAAAATAGCTAATGGAAAAACTGAATGAAGACTATTAATATTGAACTCTACTTAATGATGTGTTGGCTGAACTGCCTAAGAATCTACTGAAACCTGCAAATTATTCTGAAATGCATCAAGAAATAAGATGGATAGATGGTAGAGGAATCGCTAAAGGGAGAGTCAGATGATTAAGCATAGATAGCAAATATCAATTGTAGAATCTAGATAGTGGTTAAAATGTGTTCACTATACAACTATTTTAATTTTTCTATATGTTTAAAAATGTTCATAATAAAATGATGGGAAGATGAATCAAGAAACTGAGGGAAAAGCATTGGCTTGGTATTAGTTCATTTATGGGATTAAGAGTAAAGCTGGGAATCATAGAAATCAATATTCTACATCATGGCAATTTAAAATTGCTATAACAAAAATTAATAGGAGATAGGAAGTAGAGTGATGTTTATAATCAGGGATCAAATACAGATCCTTTAATGGTGATATATTAATCAGGATATAAATGTAAACACTCGAGGAACCAGGATAAATATAATCAAGTAAAATTGATGGATGGAATTCTTAAGATACTTCATAATTTCTTCACAAGTCATTGTGGAGGGGTGATACTGTCTTTAGACAAAAAAAAAAGACCAAGTATATCTCATAAATGTATAATTACAGAGTTAGCCATTGTAAGAACTAAAAACAGTTCATCAGGATTCTGTAACTAAAAAGAACTAAACACACACCAAAAACAAAGGGGGAAGGGGGATAAAAGAAACCATATAAAGAAAAGCCTAACATGAAATATGATAGAATACAAAATGTAGATTTGCTAACCTTACTCCCATATTGGATAACAAATTTAATCATGTACTATTTTGGTGAATTTTAAAGTGATTGAAAGTACTGAATATTAAAAATATGGAAAGGCATATCAGGCAAATGCAAAAAAGGGCAAATAACTGGTCATATTCTCAAGTAACAGACAAAATAGGGTAGTGAGCATTACTGTGACAAAGAATGGCCCTTTATGATGGCAAAGGATATAATCTGCAACAAACATATAGAGGTATGAATATCAATACATCGTGTAAATATCACAGTCAAATTCATGTGAGGAAAAAATAGACAGCAGTGTTAGTAGCAGATTTTAATTTACCTTTCTCAGCCCATGATTGATCAAATATACATAAAATGATAATGAAGTTTCACACAACACAGTGAATAAGTTAGATCTTATTCACTTAGAATAAGTATGTAATTTATTGAATCCCATAACCTGAAGACAGATAATCTGTCCTCCTCTCCATCATCCACAGAAAAACACTGCCAATCTTGAAGACACATCAGACATTAAATTTCCGCAAGTAGAAATGGTATAGAAGAGAGTAGTCTCAGAACTTGGTACAGAACTGCAACTAAATAGGATTTCCCACTTGGAATTTGCCCCTAAGTTACCACAGAAACCAAAGCAGACATTGGAGAACATCCAAAAAACAAGGGCACCTGTGATAAGCCCTGGGTGTCAGATATAAGGGATGAATAACTGAATTCTACGCTTGAAACCAAAGTTACCGTATTGGTTAACTAACTCAAATTTAAATAAAAACTTGAAATAAAACAGAAACCCAAAGAGTTAAGAAAAAGTAATGGTAATGGGTATCGTTCATTTTGGAACCTATGTGATATACCAAAAACACTTGGAAGAAATTTTAAAACCTTGCACACTTAAATCAATAACAAGAAAGAAAGGAAATAAATGAGTTAAGAATCCAATGAAAAAGTCAGAAAAAAAAGGATGAATAAAATACATACAGGTAAAGCAAAAAAGAGGAAGCTAGCGAAAAATAAATACTCAAGAATCAATGTATTCAAAGCACACTGATGTTAGGACTATTGCACAGGTCTAAAGTTTTAAAATAATTAATAAAATAGAAAAAGTGGCTCAGCTAATCGGGAAAAGAAGGACAAGACACACAAAATTGACAATGGCAGTGGGGAATGAGCTACAGAGAGTGGCAAGATCGAATGTGTCCAATGTGATGAGAGAAGGACATTAGAACAACGTCTACTAAAATGGAGAAGGGGCTTAGCATTGCCCGCACCCAGTATAACTGCACAACTGAAAAATCCATGAGAATCAATTGAAAAACCATTACAAACGGTAAAGATAACTCTGTGGAGTTAAAAAAAAAAAAGGGGGTGGGGGTGCGGTGACAGGGTGACAGGAGGCTGCCTAAATACATACAACCACTCCTCTGAAGCCAGGATCCTATTCACATTCACGACAGGGACTAGAACAAAGGTAACGGATATGTATGAACCCCCAAAGACATACTGAATTGCTTCTCAGATATTCAAGAGGACATTTGGATAAGTAGAATGGCAGGCCCTAGTTTAGATGAGAACACAATATCCCAAGAGGGGCAATTCTTGAATGAATCTATACATTGCAGACCACACTAACGAAATACCAAACACATTTTTTTCCAGATAGATAGAAGATCTAATTTTAAAGCAATCATGCAAAAACAGTCAGGAAAAAATCTTCAAAAAATGAGTAAATAAGGCAGAAATAAATCTGCCAGATATACAAATGCATTTCAAGGGTGTAGCAGGGTCTGTGAATAAAGAGAAACACGGAACAAAAAGGGGAGGCCAGGAAGAAAAATATATATAAATAAATTTTGTAACGTGATAAAAATGGTGCTGTCATTAGAAAGAAAAAAATCAGTCAATAAATGGTGTTGAAGCCCCATTTATTTTCCATACAAAAAATGGAAACCATATCCCTACCTTAATTCATCGAATCAAAACAAGTTTCGGAGATTTAAACACCACAAATAACATAATTATTAGAGGAAAAATAAGACATTTTTTGTCTTATATTACCTAAGATAGGAAACAGTTTTTTTTTTTTTTTTTTTTTTTATGATAGGCACACAGTGAGAGAGAGAGAGGCAGAGACACAGGCAGAGGGAGAAGCGGGCTCCATGCACCGGGAGCCCGACGTGGGACTCGATCCCGGGTCTCCAGGATCGCTCCCTGGGCCAAAGGCAGGCGCTAAACCGCTGCGCCACCCAGGGATCCCCAGGAAACAGTTTTCTAAGTATAATACAAAACTGTAATGTTATAAACAATACATAAATGCAACCACATAAAAATCAAATATTTCTGTGAGGCAAAAATGAAAAGCAAACTGAGAAAAAATTTTGTAGTTTCTATCATGGAAAAAAAAAAAAGATAGTTCCTAAACTGTGATGAAATTCTATCAATCCATAAGGAACAAAATCCAAGATTCAAAAGAAATGTGGATGAGAGACATAAATTGATGGTTAATTGGGAAAATAATAGGACTGCAAAGGAATATATGAAAAGATGCTAGACTCACTCATAATGAGTGATGTTAATTAATGCATGGTAGTGTTTTCACCTGTCACTGTGAAATAAAGATCCTTCATGACATGAGCCAGCAGGGAATGTGTGGACACACACACACACTGTGTTGGTGTGAATGAAAATGGAGAAGAGATCTCGAGACCCTCGAATTTTTAAAGCACGTTATTACCTTTGATTCAGAAGATTCACTTCCAGGATATAACAGATACACGGACCATGTGCGAACTGGTTCATTTATAAGAATATTAGTTACAGCCCTGTTCCTAATTGCAGAGAACGGAACAACACTCCATGTTCATCAATAAAGGACTGGCTGAGTAAATTGAAGTACATTCATAAAATAGAAACTATATGGCTGCTCAAAGAGTGAGGGAGGTGATGTTAACTGAATTAGTATTCAGAAAAGTGCATTACAGTCTACTACTTGCACAGATAAATTAGATATTTGCCTATGTTTGTACCTGCAGACAACATCTCTGAAAGGTTGCCCCAAGAACTAGTAATAGTATTTGTCTACAAATTCTGGGTGACTGTAGTTCACTGTAAAATTCTTAATAAAAATGATGATGATGATGATGATTTAAAAAAATAAAAGAATAGCTAAGGTTTCTAACATCCCTTTGCCAGCATCACATATTTATCTCTACCTGCCTGCCACCTATCTAATTAAAATATCCACATATTCACCAGTGTCTCAATATTGGGAGGTAAGCACTTTAATTCTTTGATATCCAGAAATTTAGAGAAGTTCAATATCCCGCCCTGGGTCACCCCACCCAGCTTTGAAGCCATAGAGCTGGTTTAATGGTTTAACACTAAAGCTGCCTCTGGAGTCAGGCAATCCAGAGGTCAGGGGTGGCAACAGAATAATGGTCTCCAAAGGTGTTCACATTCCAATCCCCAGAACCTGTGAATCAATCAGCTGATCTTTTTTTTTTTAATTTATTTATTCATGAGAGACACAGAGAGAGAGGTAGAGACACAGGCAGAAGGAGAAGCAGGTTCCCTCCCAGGAGCCTGTTGTGGGACTAGATCCCAGGACCCCAGGATCAGGACCTGAGCCAAAGACAGAGGCTCAACCACGGGGCCACCCAGGCATGCTCAGTCAGCTGATCTTAAAGGAGGAAGATTATTCTGAGTTATCCAAGTTTACCCAGTGCAATCACAAGTGGTCTCCAAAGTGGAAGTGAAGAGGGAGAAGTCGATGTCAGAATGATGCAATGTCAGAAAGACTTTACCAGCATTGCTGGATTTGAAGATAGAGGGGGAGGTGAGTCAAGGAATGCAGGTGGTCTATGGGAGCTGCAAAAGGCAAGGACATCAATACTTTGGGGACTCCAGAAGGAAGCACAGCTCTGCCAACCCCTTGATGCTGGCCCATTTGAGACTCATTTAGCCCACATCCAGACCTGTAAGATAATAACTTTGTGTTGTCTTAAGCTACTGAGATCTATGCTAATTTGTTAAAGCAGCAATAAATTAATACAGTGGATAAGAAGAATGACCACAGGAACATAGGAAGGCGGTAGGGGGCAGATAGGATTTAAACCCACTTCTCTCCTCTAGGAAGTCCCTTCCTGCAAGTTGCTCTAAGATTTCATGCAGGGCATATATGAGCTTCTGGCCAGACCACCTGCAAGCAGACACATGTGCTTCTATCAGCTCAGCATGGTAGCTGGTGTGGTCCCCAGACCAGCAGTGGCAGGGTCACCCCAGAACTGGTTACAAAAGCAACTTCTTGGATCCCTCATCAGATGTCTCCAATCAGATATTCTAAAAGTGGAAGCCAATAATCTGGGTTAACAAGCCCTTGGGGTAATATGGATGTGATGAATGTTGGAGAACCACTTGCTTAAGGTGGTTAAGGTTGGTTTAGGCTGAGCCCTGACTCCCAAACTTTACAGGACATTGGAATCGCTTTGGGCTTTCGATGAATTCTCAATGGCCTGGTTCCCCTTCAGACCAACTGAATTAGAACGACTCAATTCCTAAGGTAGGTATCCGCAAAATAAGCCATTCGAATTGATATAGATTAACTTTAGAAACCGCGTCCAATTAAAATAACTCATGGAGTTCACTCATCCCCCTTCTAGAGAATGAAATTATGTTCTCTCTTCAAAGGGCATTACGGCTAACTCTTGAGATAGTTAAGGAAGGAACAATGACCCCTCGCTGTAACAACTTGTTGGATTACAAACACAGTTGGTGAAAAATATTTTCTGCAAGCTTGTCAAATTCTAAGGTCTGTTTGTTTTTGAAAGCATAAAAATAAAAGAGGAGCATATCCTTGCTGTTTTGGGTGACAAAATCATGCCTACAAGGATCTCAAAAAGACTGTGAAATATGCAGATGTGGTCACAAGGAGTGCAGTATAATTGGAACTGTTGCTCAGAAAGGAATGCCAGCATCCCACAGACATATGCATGATCCCATCTGTGATTCTAAATTCATGGCTCCTGAACAGCTAGAGAGTTCCCAGAGATCAGGAGTGATCTGTGCTGGTTACCCTTTCAGAAATAAGGCAACACATAGCCTAGATACATCTACTCTCCTGGAACTGGAGACAAACGACATTCACCCCTGCTGAGACCCACTTCATGCACTAATACTGCCTTGCATTCCTGAAACTCCCATAAACAGAAAGCCTCCGATGCCTTCAGCTGCTCCCACATGGCTATTGATTATTAACCCACGTAGGACCAGGGTCGGAGAGTCAGAAAGGATCACAGAGCCCAGGACAATCCCTGAAAGCCTGAATCCCTGCAAGGCCCCTCTGACAAGCAGGTCTCCATCCTCTGCTTGAATGCTCACAGTCATGGGGAACTCGCTACTTTCCCAAGGCAGCCCATTCCCAGTTTTTTGAAATATTCTTTTTCATAGTAAGTTGTTCCTTATAGGGACCTGAAACTGTTACCTCCCACCCAGCTTCTACTTCCGTCTTCACTGGCCAGGTGAGGAGAGGAGTCACATGGCAAATATGGCCCCTGTGACCATGGCGATAACTAACACAATTCCTCTTTACTGCAGCTTACATACCTTACTTCTTTCAAGGCCAATCAGTAGCAATTTCTTGGGCCCATCTCAAGGCTTCTGAACTGCTGTGAGTAGACAGCAAGGCCCCAAGGACATTGGGGCTCCTCTGTGACCCAACATAGAATTGGGTTCCAGTTCCATTGGCTTCCAGGAGTAGTCATAAGAACTTGGTTGAACTCAGCTGATCACCCCCTTTAAAAGTCATATTTTTTTCCTAGTGCAGTTATACTCAAAAGTTTGTAAAGCTTTAGTTAGTTTTGTTCATTTTTTAAATTTATTTCTACATTTTCAGGAATTTTAAAATAACTAGATCTCATGAACCTAGAATTTAAGCCTAAGGATGAATGAAGATGTTTAGTCTGAATCTAAATGTATTTTCACCACCAACCACCACCAGAGGGCTCCCATATTTTGGTCATCAGTACTTCGCCTATATTTAAAGAATTAAGAAAATAAAGGCGATTTGTGGAAATAGTCATCAAACTGAAACAAGCTGTTACACAAAGAGACCTCAAAAAATTTTTAAATGATTTGTCTTTGTTTCCTATCCTCAACACACTGTGTCCTTACATCTATGAACACACACAGAGATTTAATCCAAAAAGGGACAGAATAGTTAATTGCTCCTTATCCATACATTTATTTAAGATTATATGATATGTGGTCTATATCTGTAGAAACTGCCATGCGACTATTTTATGTGAAAGAGTGAATGCTCTATTTTCAGAAACATGTACCTACGTGGAGGCATATTCAGCAGTACAAGTGATGACAATTCGATGAAATTAATTTACCTATCAAACAAAGATGACAAAAGAGGAGCTAGTGCTCTTTCTTCCATTTGGGAAGAGAAGAGCAAAGTGAATGCTCTTGTATATACCGGCTATACGCAAAATTCATATATTATAAGAAAGTAGTTTTAAAAATTCAAGTTTGCAATTCCTTGGGGAGGGTGGGAGAGCCACAGAAGGATGAGGAGATGAAGAAGAGGAAGGGAGGGCATCCCATTGCAGAGACATTGAGTCCTGCAGAGCTAGAGTGAAATGTCCACACACACTGGCTCCACTCTCCAGGGCCAGGGGTAGATGGAAGAGCAGCAGGTGTGTACATGGAAGGATGGGGGAGGAAGGCTATCTGGGGACACCCTTTCCTTGCACACACAGAACCTTGGAACACCTCAGGAACTGGAGACACCAGATCCTTCTGAGATGTGGAGTGAGTAGGGGCTGAACAGAAGATGCTGCCTGAAAATGCCCGGGTCCTCCTCCCCTACCCTATATCCTGTGACCGCCCCTGTCTCACCCACTCTGAAGCCTAAAGGTTTGTTCTCTGGCTAATAAGCAGAAACAGAATTTGGGGGTGATTAGAAGCTAAGTGGATTTTTTTTAACTTAATATAACAACAAGAAGAAAAAAAGTTGGGAGAAATTTGTAGGATCTCCAACAACAAGGATGATAAAATCTGGACAACAAAAGAATAAAGACTTAAGACATCATCATCTCCATCCAGGAGGTCTAACACCTGAATGGCAGGAGTCCCAGTGTGGCAGAAGGTGGACTGAGTGGGGAGGGAAACACCCAAGAAGCCACGTAAGGCAGTCACCCCACCGTGAAGGACAGGAGTGTGTCTGCGAGAGCCTGCTCAAAGATTAGCACCGTGAGTGAAACAAGGGAGCAGCCAAACACATCCTCATAACATTACAGGAATCTCAGGGATTAAGAGAAGGGCCTAGTTGGTTCCAAAGAGAAAACAGAAAGCAAATTTATACCCAAAGGTCAGGAATCAGAATAGCAACTACCCTGGAAGCCAAAAGACAATGGGGAAATGATTTCGTATAAAATTATTTTACATTTCTGAAAGACAAAGTATCCTGGAACTTAAATTCTTTTTGCAAACATACATTCTTACAAATGCACTTCTCATGCAGCCTTTCTCGGAAATGACTGGCTGGAGGCTGTGTCCCACTGAAAGGAGAGAGAAAGAGGATTCAGACGAAGATGCAGGACTTAGGAAATCAGGAAGTAGGTTCTGGAGAGGTGGGGAGAACACAGGCAGACAAAGCCGGGCCTGCCCAGGGAGAGAGGCTCAGCCTGGAAGCCAGTGGGGGTGCCAGGAGACCCCTCTGCTGCGAAAACAAGTGGGGACCGACCACCCACCTGCCAGACCTGACCAGGTACAAAACAGAGCTATGCTCTGGAGTGTGGGAGGCATCACCGTGCAAAGAAAGCATGGTGCTCTACCTGCCTCAATCATTAATAACATTTCGATGGTTATAATGGATTGGCTGTAGGAGCAGTCAAAGTGGTTGCCTCTATGGACAAAAATGGGGGGGAAGCTGTATACAAGCTCTTTATAATGAGGTGACCCTGCAATTATTTACATGTGGTGTCTGATTCAGAATATACCAGTGAGGGGAGCCTGGGTGGTTCAGTTGGTTGACAATTTGACTCAATTTCAGCCTTGGTCATGATCTCAGGGTCATGAGACAGAGCCCCACATTGGGCTCCACACTCAGCAGGAAGTCTGCTTGGGGTTCTCTTTCTCCCTCTGCCCCCCAGAGAGTTGTACATTAAATGAATGAATGAATGGATGGATGGATGGATGGATGGATAAATAAATAAATAAATAAATAAATAAATAAATAAATAAATAAATAAATAAAATCTCTTTGAATAAATAAAAATCTTAAAAAAAGAAAAGACAGAAAATGCCAGTGAGGCATATGTACTCTATGGAAAAGTGTTTAATAGGTCCTGTAGGAAAAGTAAAAGTTGTAAAATGACATAATTTCACATATTAACTTAGGAAGAAAGCTGGATAAATCTACTCCAACATGTTTGAAAATGTTCATTTCTGGGGCACAGGATGACAGGGGTCCCTCATTTTTTAACAGTCATTCCTGTTTCTAAATATTTTGCAGTACATCTTTGTTTTTTTTTCCCCTAAAAGTGATAGAATTAATATAAGTGTTACTGAATAAAAATAATAAAACCGATATATTTTATTTATCTCAGATTTGGTTGCAGAAGGAAAATGCAGTACAGAGAGCTTTCCAACCAATGAGAGTTTAGTAAATATGACAAACATCAGGGACTCTACTAGGCAATGAGTCCCTTGTTTCTACCTCATAAAACACACACACACACACACACACACACACACACACGGATGCTGAATATCCACGAGCCTTGAACTCTACAATTTATGCCAGGGATAGGCTTACAATAATGTCCCACCAAAGAGATCAGCACTGTTCGGTGCTTCCTGCCACAGACAAGGTTTGCTCACTAAATGAAGGTGGCTCTTGGGATTCCAGAGCTTTCTGCACCTGGACTCCAACGGGGTCAACTGTGAAGTAACACAGAACATCAGTGTTCCATTGGCCCTTCCTAGGGGTCCCACATTTTAAGCCCAGCACTACGGTTACTCCGAGTCATGAAGCCTGAAGAGTTTTGGTTTTCTTTTAATTGACAGGATTAATTCAAGGCTAACAAAGAGCTCATAATCTTAAACTAGCAGCCTCAGAAAGCCGCATACATAAGAAAAATCATTGTGAATTATTTTGGTTTTGTTTAGCAACTTTACTCTCATTATGGACATTTCATGGTTTTCCTTCCCTAGACTCCGGTTGTCATATTCAATTTTAGTTAGCCGTTTCATTTTTGGTATTTTTTCCTTTTAACGCATCAGAGGGGGTAAAATGTAATTGGTAAAGCTCTATAAATGGCAACTTTCTTTCCCAAGGTTTAGCTGAATCAACATGAACTCTGACCAATTAGTGGCAAATTATCCCAGCAATTTATGCTCCTTGCTGAAATTCTGACCTCACGCACACAAAAAAGCGTTTTGTTCGTGTGCCAGAACCGAGCTCACGTCAACACTGCCAAGCCACTTTACTCTGCAGGAGGAGACCAGTTGACTTAATGGGGTCAAGGCCACGAACCGCTCCCTGTGACACAGCTGGGGAGAATCTGCCCTCTTGCCATCAGCTGCTCGGTGGCAGATCTCAGCTACCGTGATTTTTAACCCACTGCTTGTAGAACAACAACCACGGCAACTGTGTTGGAGTGGCACCAGGGTCCTAATCCTGATGTAGGTGTTTCACGGGGATTAAATAATTCAATCCTCCACAGCAAGCTGATGAGCTGGGGACTGCTTTTTTTTCTTGCTTTTTGGATGGAGAAACTGAGAATGTGCACACCACCTGCCCAAGGCCGCAAAGCTTCACTTCTAGGTCGTCCAGCTGCACAGCCCACGAAGCTACTATCACATCAGATCCTGGGCTTCGAGGGACAAACGTCCTGCTCCATCATTTTCCCAAGAGGGAAAGCCCAGAGGAGCAGAGATGGCCCAAGTACCCAATTACCCATGGCCCAGAGATAAAGCTGGACGACAACTTGCTTTTCTGACCCTTACTCTCCGAGGCAGCTTTTAGTGCTGTGATGTCACCTAGATGTGTCAAGGAAAGGAGTGCTTCTGTGCATAAGTACGGGGAATGCGGACGCTTCACCCTTCACTTCTTAGATTTAGAACACAGGCTTACACTGCATTTCAAAACGTATGTTCCTGAGGAGAAGGCTGTGAAGTTTTTTTTTTTTTTTTTTCACATTGAATCATATTTTACATTCACGGAGAGCTATTTAAAGCAATCCTGAAGTAAATCACTTTTTCAACTAAAGAAAACTTTTGGGAAATAATCATCTTCTAAGCTATCCGTGTATCTGTTCTAATTTTCATAAATGTGTCTTAGCTAACTGGAGACACGCACGCATCTTGTTGTATTGGGCATATTGTTCCTGAAACAGAAAAACAAAAGAATGGTAAAACTTCATTTTGGAATAATTTTCTCTCAGATTTTGAAATGCGGGGTCTGCGGGAATTTGAGGGCAGTTCCAAATCAAACACAAGAATGGTTGATTAGGTTTGACTCATTTGTCTGTTTGTTCTGGAAGGGGTGGCTTCTTTGAGGGGATGGTTAATTTTTGTGTGTTAATGTTTTTTTGAAATTTTTTCCCTTATTTTTATATCTTTTATATTTAAATGCAAATTGCCAAAATATAGTACAACACCCAGTGTTTTTGAATTTAAGACCAAGAGCCCCGAGTACTCATTTCTCAAGACAATTACATGTTGCGCCTCCTATCCTGTCCCCATCTAGAACACGAACTGTCCCTGAATGTGTGCACGATACAGAAGTTGTGTGCAGGCTAACGTACACCCCCGGGAAGGGACATGAGAAGGGAGCACACACAGCTTCCCACTGCTTGTCAGCACAAACACGGCAGGACCTTGGTGTTTTTGTTGCAAAGGTCATACCGGTCAGCCCTCACAGTGGGCTATGAACCTATTTCCCAGCAAACAACACAGCCCATAGGGGGCACTAATATTGTTGAGCAGAAGTATCAACGTTGTTCTAGGAGAACAAAGAGGCAGGTCACCAAACTGGCAGAGACCTTGCTTAAAAAGCAGCCAGTCACTCAGTTTACCCGCTGGCAAGAACCACCAGCTGACTTCAGTTCATGGACAGAACCTGTCAGACAGACTGACTCAGAAACACAGAACGACCGACCTGCACTTGTGGCAGAGAGGCGCGCTCTTTTGGGCCTACAGGTGATGAAGGTTATATCAAATGCACAGTTTTAATATAATGAGACAAATATTGGGATTTGCTGTGAAACTTAGGATCTCCCACCGAAATATGCAGTAACTGAATGAAGGTGAGGATGAGTAAGAAGTCATCAGACAACAAAGCAGGCCGACGAAGGCAGCCAGGCTGTCTGACACACTGGAATCAATAGAATGTGACCAAAAAGAGGACTCTGAAATGGGGTGGAGGCCACCCACAGGCAGATCCCATAGACTCTGTGATCACAAAACCCATAGACAACTTTTTCAGACAATGGGCTGAATCTCCCCCAAAATCAAATGTTGAAGTCCTAATTCTCAGTACCTCGGAGTATTTGGAGATGGGGTCCCTTTTTTTTTTCTTTACAATTTTATTTACTTATTCATGACAGAGGCAGAGACACAGGCAGAGGGAGAAGCAGGTTCCCTGTGGGGAGCCCGAAGCGGGACTCGATCCCAGGACTCCAGAATCACACAACCCAAGCCAAAGGCAGATATGCTCAATCACTGAGTCACCCAGGTGTTCCTGGGGATGGGGTCTTTAAAGAGGTACTAAAAACAAGGATTGAGGTGTGGGCCTCAATCCAATGGCCAGTGACCTTCTAAGAATAGGACATCAGGACACAGACATACACAGAGGGACGACCATGTGAGGACACAGGGAGAAATGGTGTCTACCAGCCAAGCAGAGAAGTCTCTTGAGAAACCAACCCTGCAGACCCCTTGACTATGGACTTCTGGCCTCCAGAACTGTGAGAAAATAAACTTCTGTTGTTTGAGCCCCAGCCTGTGGTCCTTTGTCATGGGGACCCAAGCAAACAAATATAGATGATCTCAAAACAGACACACACCCACAAAGGTCTAGAAGATTCTAGAGAACAGTCCAAGCATTCCCTCGGGATGTTTCTTTGCAGCGTAATGTAATATTCCATGCCATTGTCTCCTTTTTTATTTTTGTAGAGAGTGCTTACTTTTCTTCATCCAAAATATTAACAAACAGTTATAAACAAATAAACACATAAAATTGCTAAACATGGAGCAGCAGCCAGGGGAGCCTCCACCCCCCACCCCTTCTACCGGGAGCCAGTGCACGCCCTGGGGCTCCAGCAGAGCAGTGCTTGAAAAATGCTGCTCCCATTCTGGTGCCTCACAAAGATCTAATATGTCAGCAAATTACCTCAGGTTTGCACATTATCATTAATCACAGTTGTCACGGGGGACAGTAGCATTCCCTCAGACATAATAAATAATGATGACCTCAAGGCTTGTGCAGCCAGAATGACGTGTGTGTGTGTGTGTGTGTGTGTGTGTGCACACGCATGTGTGGGAAGGGGGGTCTGAGTCCATAGAGACAGAAGGAGAAGTTGCTCTTGACGTGTCCGCTGAGGGTCCCTGCAGGGAGACCCCTCTCTCCCACGCAGGAAGCCTGCCCTGCAAACACCCAGCGGAGGTAGATGAACAATCCCGAGCCCTGCAACCTCCAGCTTCGCTCTGCAGACTCTCAAGGGCATCTGCAGCTCTGCATCACCACGGGGAAAGATGCCCATCACCCCACCCATAACAAGGCTTGCGGCTCCCTCACCTGCCCTGGATTCTGAAGAGCACCTGGAAGTTTCAGAAGCTCCTCCAGCAGTGAGGCGCTCTGCATCCCTCCTCCAGCCAGCCATGCACAATTAATGACACACTTTCATTTCTTAGGGCATTAGCACTTCAGTCGGCTCTCCTGGGATGCTCCTGAGTTTACTCTGTGTTTAAACCCTCCAGCTCGGCTTTGATTTAGGTCTTAACATTCAGACCGGTGTCCTTCAGAAGGACAGTAGGGCAGCGCATTGCATCTTTGAGGGCTAACTGGCCCTGCAAGATTCCTCCCCTTGTAAAGCTCTTAATTCGATGTGGCAGGGAAAGCTCCTCTCAGAATAGGACTGGGGCCTTTCTTGTGATTGCAGGCTAGAGTCAGGGGCTCCTTCCGTCGCCCTCCTGCTGGTCCACTTAGTATATTTGGAGCAGGTTACCCTCAGTTGCATTATCGATGTGTTCATTCGTGAACGTGCTCACCTTCACGAACAAAATGGTCCTACCCGTTCAATCTGGGCCGTTCAAAGGTTCCTTGGTTTTTCATTTTCATCCCCTTCTTGATTTTGTAGCATCATCGCATTATTCGTTGTTGATTGATTATCCAATACTACAGGCTGCTGTAGTCTATATTATGTTTTATCTTTGGGTCAATGCTGCTTCACTCCACAGCTGGACTAGGACCATCAGGGGAGAAGGAACAGTCTCTGATACTTCTTTTTATTTCTGTTGAAGTGTCCCCATTAGAAGGGACTTAGTTAAGATACACTGATAAATTGGAGAAAAACAAGATCATATGGGGAAAGCACAGTCAGCTCTGAGTGTGAATGTCCAGCTAAGCTATTCATTACTGATGTGAAGTTGGACCATTTCTTAACTTTAAGTCCCCTATGACTTAGTTTCCTTCTCTGTTAGATGGGGCTAATAACACCCATTGGGTTGTCACAATATAATTAATGTATTAATTATATTTTTAAAGTCATTTTTTTTTGTTATAAGCACTGGAGTGTGTGAGATCCAAAAACAGAACTTCTCAGACTATAAGCACATATCCATATATGTACTCATACAACAATAAAATAATTTCATTTGTGTATTAAGTCAGCAAGTGAGTATCTGATATATACAGAAATTGCTTTTCTTTTATCAGTTGATATATGTATCAACATATATATGTTTATATATATATCAACATTTATAAATATTTATACATATATATGTAAAAAAACAAATGGAACGTTTTCTTTTTAGAGCTATTTTATATTTAGATAATGGAAGCAAAATGCACAGCTAAATACCTAGCACAGAGTAATTAATTTATAATGATAATATTGGTGAAGATAGTAATAATGATGACTGCAAACATTTAATAAAATGTGGGTTTAAACAGAGTTTGCTCACAACTTTGTCAGTTAAAGTATGTGGGGCCTGGGACATCTCGGTGGCTCAGTTGGTAGAGCATCTGCCTTCAGCTCAGGTCAGGATCATAGGGTCTTGGGATCAAGCCCCATGTCAGGCTCCCTGCTCAGTGGGGAGTCTGCTTCTCCCTTTCCCTCTGCCTCTCCTCCTGCTTGTGCTCTCTCTCACTCTCTCTGTCTCTCTCAAATAAATAAATAAAATATTTTTAAAAATAAAATAAAATAAAGTGTGTGTGGCCTAAACAACTAAATAGTTTTTGAGTGTTTATGAAGGTCAAATCTATATGATCAAGGCAATTAACCATGAACTGGGAAGTAAACTTGACAGGAAGTTCAGAGGGGGCAGTGAGAAAGTTTATTCCATCTCCTTCATCCAGAGACTACTGTTTTGACAAACCTAGACCTCATAAAAAATATTTCTAATTTTATCTGACCTATTTTTAAGTTCAAACCATATTTATTTCTAATTTTATCTAACTTATCTTTAAGTTCAAATCAAAAAGCAATCACTTTCATTGCATGAAATTGAGATATGTGGAAAACTCCAAAGACCAAAAGTTCTAGATCTTCTTAAAAAGTTTGTGTGTTTATATTTTTTATGCATTGTTGGCACAAAAGCTAATGTTACATTAGCTTCAAGTGTACAATCTAATTAATCTACTGATTTGACAAACTTATACATTATTCTGTGCTTTCCACAAGTGGGTTAAAAAGTATTTTAATGAGGACTAAAGCCATCCTACATGCATTCAGGATCTCAATGTAGAAAAATATGAGATGTAATGCAATTTATAAGTAAATTTTCAAAATATATTTGTTCAAACCTCATTGACACATACTCCCAAATTAAAAGGAACATGAAAATAATTCCTTTTGACTTAACAGTCTAGAAAAACAAAAATGACTATCTGCCTGGAAAGCTCCAACCTGATGTAATGAAAGATAAGAACCAGAAAAGGGAATGGGGGAGAAAGGAGATCCCATACAAGGAGAGGAGGGGGTGAAAAAGAAGAAAAGAAGGAGGAAAGGGAGGAAGAAGAAGAGGAAGAGGAGGGAGAGGAGAAGAAGAAAGTTAAAAAAACAAAACAAAACATGATAATGGCTAAAACAGTATCGATCTGCTCGTCTTCTCTACAGTAGAACTTTGTATTCTTCTGGTATTCAACACTGGAATTACAAAGGAATGTTTGATTTCCATTAATGCTTATGAATGGCCTACAATTATTTCCAACACATGTATTTACATCCTCTCCAACAAACCTACCCACTAGAATGTTTCACTTCTCTCTGTTTTGGAAGGAAGTGATAACCCACCATACTTGGTGTGCTCTGTTAAGGATAGTGTCTATCAAAATTGAGAGGCATGCTTTTAATTTGAGCACGAATTTATAACTATTTAGAATTTTATCAAAATTATATAATTAACTTAAAACCCAAATACACATTTCCATTTAAACTGTTAAAACCATATTCAGTAATTCAAAAAAAAATTTTTTTAGTAGGCTCCATGCTGGGCATGGAGCCCAATGTGGGGTTTGAGCTCATGAACCTGAGATCAAGACCTGAGGTGAGATCAAGAGTCAGACACAACCAACTGAGCCATTCTGGTACCCCTGTATTCAGTATTTTAAAAAAAATACAAATGATCTAGTTTCTGTATTGATATTTTTCTGCATTATTTTTTTAAACTTGCTAGTAAAGTGTAATATACTTAAAAAAGAGTACATTTATTTTAAATGAATAGTTCATTGAATTTTCCCCAACTGACCTCAGCAGTAAGAAATGCTTAGGTCAAGAAACAATAAATGACCAGCATTCCTGAGGACCCCCTCCCCCAGCCGAATGCCTTTGTGGTGATCACCCTCCAAGGTCACCATTTCCTGACTTCTAACAACATTAGGTTGGTTTTGCCTGGTTTTGAACTTTATATAAATAGAAACACATAGTACATATCCTTTTTTGTCTGGTTCCCTTCACTCAATATTGCCTTTGTAAGATTCATCCACATGAGTGTAGCTGGTGGCCATTCATCCTTGTTTCTTTGTTAAGTATTACGTATTGTGTGAAAGTATCTTGATTTCTCTCCATTTAGCTTTTTGGGGAATTTAGGTGGCTTCCTGTTTGGGGCTCTTACGAAGAATGCTGCTAAGAACATTCTAGACCATGCGCATTGTAAGCAAAAGTGAGTACTTCCATTAGAGACAGATTTGGGTTTGGAATGGCTTTGTCATAGGGCAGCATATGATTAGCTTTATAAGATATTGATAGTTTTGCATAGTTGTATCTGTTTTACTTTTTATCTGCCAACTAAATGAGTAAATTATAAAAATATTATGTTATACTAAAATTATGGCCGTTTCTTTGTTACATATACTCTTAAAAATACAAAAAAAAAAAAAAAATACAGAATATCCTGGGACTCCTGAGTGGCTCAGCAGTTGAGTGTCCGTCTTCAGTTCAGGGCGTGATCCCGGGGGTCCAGGATCAAGTCCCACATCAGGCTTCTCATGGGGAGCCTGCTTCTCTCTCTGCCTCTGTCTCTGCCTCTTTCTGTGTGTCTCATGAATAAATAAGTGAAATCTTTAATTATATATATAATATATATAATATTAATAACATCCTAATTATATATAATATATAATATCCTAAGATTTATATATAACATATATCAATATAACATATGTAATATCCTAAGATATTATATATAACATATATTAATATTATTACTATAATATTAATAATATCCGAATTAATTACATATAATATCCTAAGATATTATAATATTAATATTAATAATATCCTAATTTTATATATATATATATATATATGTATGTATATATATATAAAAGTATCCTAAGAAGTCAATTCTTGGCAATAAGTAAGATTTGCAATTTCAGGTGTTAAACTGAGATTTTGAACAAAAATTTATAAATTTAACAACAATGATTATTACTATTTTACCACTACTTCCACAAAACACAACTAATTACAATGCTTACGACATAACAAACAGTAATGGAACCCCTTCCAGGCATCAAGTCTCCATGCTCCCTACCTTACTGCAATAATGTGTTTTTCCTCTCAATAAGTATGTAGGTTCTACTATTATCCCCAGTTGTCCATGATGAAACTAGACATGTACCGTGACTAACTTGCCCAGGGTCCAGAAGCTCCCCACACAGACCTGCTGGGCTCCAGATCCAGCTCTAACTGCCCTCTGAAGCCAAGGTTCCTGTTGCATCTCCGGGAAGCACAAGGTTGTGACCATCCTACTGACGGAGGCAAGGGTAACATACCGCTCTTCTGGATTTCCTGATGTGGTTATTTCACTGGTCTTTCTAGAAATATCTTGCATGGGATTCTCTACACGGGCTGCCAAAAATAACCTTTATAACTGTAAAACTTTGTATTCTGGCACTAAAGAGAAGTAGGTTGCAAATATTTTAGATGTTATTCTCATACACACACAGACCTATTGGTCTTTTGCATCAGATAAATGATAGAAACACGTGTCAGCTCTAACAATGAATGATTGAATGAATGAGCAAGCCTTTCTTTACCATCCTGTGTATTTAACTCAGCAAAATTCTGCAATGGAATTCTCCCCCTGAGCTCAGTGAACTGAGGCAGAAATGGCCTCCTTCCTCAGTAGGAAGGAGGAACGTGGAACATGGAAACTCAGGAGCCATTTCTTTATGAGTTCGTGTTTAGATGCCTCATAGCCCTGACATATCTTCTTGCACCCTGGCCTAGGCTCCTGTGTAGAAAACGGATGGTCTCTTTATGGACATGTAGCATCATCCGTTAAAGTTAAGGAATTATTAAAGCATGAGACAAAGCATTTCACAAAGCCTTTGGGGTATAGATCTTCTCCTCTTTGTGTGTCTCCCTTCCACATCTAAATGAATAAGTAGCATGTCAAAGACTGATATAGCTTGTTTGTAGGCTCGTATATACATTCCGTCAAATTCTACACAAAGCAAATGAGAGCTATACTTTTAGAAACATGATAGATTTTGTTTTCTACACACCTGAGACATAGTCAAGATGAATTTTAGGGAAATGCAAATCAAAACTACAGTGAGATACGACTTTGCATCTATCCAAATGGCTAGTATCAAAACGACAAGAAATGACATGTGCTGGCGAGGATATGAAGAAAAGGAAACCCTTGTATGTTGTTGGTGGGAATGCAAATTGGTGGAAACATTGTGGAAAGCAGTATGGAGATTCCTCAAAAAAATAATAATAGTTATACTGTATTACTCAGTAATTCCACTTCTGGGTAATTTCCTGAGGAAATCAAAAAGACTGATTTGAAAACATATAGACACCCCTGTGTTTACTGCAGCATTAGTTAAATCAGCTAAGATATGGAAGCAGTCCAATAAATATCCACTGACAGATGAATGGATAAAGAAGATGTGGTATATATAGTGGAATATTACTCAGCCATAAAAATAATGAGATCTTGCCATTTGCAACAATGTGGATGGACCCAGAGGACATAATGTTAAGTGAAATAAGTCAGACAAAAACAGATACCATGATTTCACTTATATGTGGAATATAAAAAAATAAATAAACAAAAAACTGAAACAGTTCATAAATACACACAACAAACTGGTGGTTGCCAGAGGGGTGGGAGGTGGGGGACAAAATAGGTGAAGAGGATTAAGAAGTATGAGCTTCCAGTTTTAAAATAAATAAGTCATGGGGATGAAAAGTACAGTATAGGGGATAGAGTCAATAGCACTATAATATTGTATAGTGATGGATGGTGACAACACGTACCATGGTGAGTGTAGCGCAATGTACAGACTTGCCAAATCACTAGATTATACACCCGAAACTAATATAACATTGTATGTCAACTATATTGCAATAAAAATGTTTTAAGATGATGCATTTTAGCCATTATAGAAAATCCTTATCTCTCGCATACATCCTGTATTAAAACATGTCTAGTTGTTTTTTTTTTTTTAAGATTTTATTTATTTATGAGAAATAGAGAGAGAGGCAGAGATGCAGGCAGAGGGAGAAGCAGGCTCCATGCAGGGAGCCTGACTTGGGACTCGATCCTGGGTCTCCAGGATCATGCCCTGGGCTGAAGGTGGTGCTAAACTGCTGAGCCACCCGGGCTGCTCTCTAGTTATGTTTTGATAGCAGAAATACATACAGCTTTGATGGCAGAAATTTGGTACTGTTGTTGCTGAAAGCCAGTAAATTGGGGCCAATGCTAGACTGTTCTTATCACAGAACAATGTGCCATACAGTTTGAGTGCAGAAATTTACAGCAACACATACAGAAGTGTGTACTGTAGGAAGGCCACCAGTAATCCCTAGCAAAACTTTGATTAATTGGACCTTGAAGATTATATTGGTTCAAGGACAGAGGACATTCCAGATATTAATATTCGTATATATTTTCTCTAATGTAATTGGAAAACATTTTAGTCAACCTACCATATACATTGATTTGGAAAAGAGATAACAATGTCTATTCATCAAGTGGGAATAAAAACTATGTTAAAGCTATTAAATTCTCTTTTAACAAGAGCCTTGCTCAGGAGTATTGAGATATACTCAAATATCCAACATTATTCAGTATTGGTGACAATGACCAAAATAATTCAACAAAACTACAAGAGTATGATTTCCTTCCATTTTTAAAAAGGTACAATAAAACCAGAACCCCGCTCTGTGGTGCAAAGAGCAAATTATGACAAGCAGCAGCACTGTCTGAATTCACATGCAATGCCCAGTCACTTTGTTAGAATTTGGGCATGGGGCCACCATAACTGACTACTCCAAGAGGCCAACAGGATGGGTCTCAGGTTCCCTTGGAGGGAGGCAGCTGAGTGATGGATGAGAAATTTCATTAAGCCGCAAACAAATGAATGACAGACAAGAACTGGGAGCCACTGCACTGGCTACTGATCCAAAAAGCTGGGCTCTCACCCCAGCAGGTCCATTCCTGGTCCCCAGTCGAGCAGGAAACAAGAACTCTCCAAAGTTGCTGAAGTCACTCTAATTATTATTAGAGCAACACAACTCCCATGGGAAGAACCAGAGTGCTCTCTCTCATGCCTGTGGGCTACTGCTCATTTATTCATACATGGAAATGGCTCACCACCACCACCACCCCTCTATGGCCACACTTTCATATAAGTGAAGATCATTCCTGGCCTCTTCATTCACATACGTAAATTTCTTCCTATTACCTCAGAATTTCTTAATGTGGCCATTTTAACCAATATTCTAAACATCACTACTGTATACATATCTACTCTACTCTACAAAGCACCTTTTCTAATAGATTCTGAATTTTATGTATTTAGAGCTATAGCGGAGCACAATTAAATTGGGCCTGTTTTCTTTGAACACATTTAAAGCACACTTAACCCCCAAATAATAAAACTACCAATTGCTTCTGTCACGTGTAGATGTTTCACACTGCCCTTTCCTCCCTATCTTCTCCAGGCTCAATAGTTTTTTTCTTTTCTTTTCTTTTTTAATTTTAAAGTAGAGAATTGCTCAGAATTGTTTCTCACTACAGCTCCAGCATCGTGTGAAAGAATTTCATGTTTTTGAAATTGGACTAAAGGAAAACTTCATTGGTTCTGAGCAAGACCAGAGAAATCACTACATTTCCCCATTTTCTGAAGCCATGTCAGAAAGAATTAGTGCAAAAGGTAGCCCGCAGTCCCTGAGGTTGGGCCTGACAGGAGGGCAATCCATCCTCTGATCCTAGAATTTTTGATTCCCTTTGTTTATATCCTGTGTAAGGCTCCTGTGTTTTTTCCCAAAGCATTTTAGCAAGACAATTTGTAAGTCTCAGCACTGCCACGCACTTCACAGAAGTGTGAAGTAGAGAAGAATAAAGTGTGTGGGGTGGCTTGCCTCCAACAGATGTGTGCTTGAAAATGAGGTGATGATATGCGGGATGCTATCAGGGAGACTAATGACATGCAGCCAGCCTAATTGTGAAAATATAATTAAAGTAGTGCTGCTGTCCTGTGGATGGGATTATTTTCAAAAATATATCTGACTGGCTTGTTATATATTGATCGACTCTGCCAGTGAAAGACATCTCATAAAATTTGACAATGAATTAGTTGTGACTAATTAAAAAAAAAACATGACTCTTCTTTGTTTCTAGATTAGAAACATAATGAAATATAGTTTTGTGGAAAAGCAAACACACATAAGGAAGAATTCCACAAGATTTTGCGTAACATAAAAAAATAACAATTATCTATCTAAACATTTCCAAAAGTGTTTCAGCATTCTAAGATTATATTTTAATTGCATTTTCATTCTATTTGCAAAGCAAGGAAGGCAGAACAAACATTTACAAGAAACCTGTTACACATAAGCATGGTCTTAGTCATTTAAAAAATTATCATTTTTTTAAGAGAAAATCAAGCTAAATGGGTGGCACTGATTTAAGAGTTAAGTTGGTTTGGTTTTAATGTCATTGACCTAAGCCTTTGGCCAAAAATTACAATGGGAATTATATCTTTATCAGCTAATTTTCATAAAAATTTTATTGTGTGGATTGACAAGACATGATGACTTCATCAAATTAAGTAGCTATGAAAAATTTAATCTTAATAGCATGTTATTTTCCTACATAATAGAGGGATATTATAATCAAACATATACAGTTAAGACTGCTTAAGCTGTTTATCAGACACATTTTTATATAGTTCATTTAGCAACTATGAATATCTGTGAATAAACGTGGATTGCTATTTTTCCATTGAAAGTCTCATCTCCAGGTTGGGTATGAAAGCTTGCCTGCTTTCCTTATTATTTTAATAATAGAGCTGAAACATGCCTCAGTCACTCTGCGGTAGACTTCTCTTGAGTACTGGTAAGCTTCCCTGAAAAGGAGTTCATGACTGTGTTTCTTTTAAAATTTGAATGGGAAGTTCAAACGTTAGGTATTTAAGCATGCATTCCTTTCCCTATCATGGCCCCAAGCAAGGACTTTATTTTTCCAGGGATCAGGCTATTTTAATCTCAATATTTCCAAAATTGCCCAATATTAATAGATTATTAATTCTATGGAGTAGGAAGGGTCCTGATGGATGGAAGACTGGGCATGGTTCTTGCTTTCAAGAATGTCCCAACCCTACAATGTCTTCTGATCGTCAGCAGGCATCCTACCTGTAGACAGACCAAATCTAAGGACTGTGAGTGGTCAGATCCAATATTTCACCACCTCAAATATGTTGTCAGGAAACACTGTGAAGGATTAAAATGGGCAAGAAATGATTAAGTGGCCTTTGGGTGTCTTACCTCGTTCATCCACCTTGGCTGTCTGTACCTTTGTTTGCTTGTGATTGGGCTTTTACAACTCCACAAAGGAAGACGTTAATAGAAGACAGGTTACAATATGAACATTTCTGTCTGTTCAGGGAGGTGCAGGAGAGTTTTCCTGCAGATAATACAAACCTGGTGGGTCAAATCCTCAACTGAACCAGTTTACACCTTACCAGTTCGCTCATTAGTAAATACATACGTTAAATAAAAATCTTTGACTCACAATATGTTTGTGTGAGTGCCATGATTTTAACTCCTAAAAAGAAAAATCCTTTAATGGAGTTTGTGAGTAGCTTTTTGCTCTCGTTTCCTGCTGGCTATGTCATCTTTGTAGCTGCTGACCTTTCCCCATCTGGTATGACACCAAGCGTGACGCACAAATTTCCCAAAACACTACTGACAGAAGGCTACTGTGGTTACCTGGTTTTATTTTGGGGCCTGGGGTCGTAGAATAAAAAGGGGCCCACACTGTGCTAGATGATATTTTAAAGTTTATGTTTTCGCCTTGAAATGCATACAGTCTTGTGCTCTGGCCCATAATACAGCAGTGTTTTAGCATTACAATGAACGCTTGCATTTCCATGGAGTAAACCAGGTATACCAGGAGACCAGGCAATACTTCCTTTCCAGCTCCTTTTTTTTTTTTTTTTAAGATTTTATTTATTTATTTGAGAGAGAGAGAGAGAGAACAGGGGGAGCAGCAGAGGGAGAGGAAGAAGCAGACTCTGCTGAATAGGGATCCTTAGACAGGGCTCGATCCCAGGACTGTGACATCATGACCTGAGCCAAAGGCAGATGCTTCATCAACTGAACCATGCAGGCACCCCCTCTGGCATCTCATATCTCCTGAGCTGCACAAGCCTGCAGTCCTTGTGCTCAGTAGCAGTCATCAAACAGCACTTGCAATAAGCTAACATCACAGCACACACTTGCACACTTGTGGAGCAGCTGCACTCCCGTGAGCTCCTCTGAGCCCCTGCTCTGCTCCTTATTGGGTTTCTACTCCTTCTGAGGCACCTGCCCCTGGCTTGGTGGCACTGGCACCAGCTTTAGCTCATTTTCTGTTCCTGGGGGGGGGGGGGCGGCAGCACCAGGAGGCGAGGAGGTAACAGCCACATGCAGCATGATATGATAAAGTGGACCATTTTCTGGATAATGTCAGGGTGAGGAAGATCTCTGTGTCTCCCCCTTTTTCTTTCTCTCCCTCCTTTCCTCAATTTATCTTGCTCGCTTGCTCACTTTCTGTCTACAGGTGCAAGGTAAGCTTGCCAGGTAGCCATAAGACTTACCTGGTAAAGTGCCTTACTGTCTAACTCAGGTAGGTGTGGGTGTTTGAGGTGTTGCGTGAGGCAAGGCTGGAGGGGAATGACATCCCTTGGATCTTGGAAGCCACCCAGGCAATGTGGAGTTTCTTTGAGAGCAATGGGAAGGCAATTCAAGCTCTTTCAGCAGAGCTTGAACAGATCTGAATTTTAGCAAAATCAGCATGACTGCAGAGTGGGGGAATCCACTGGTAGGGAGCCAGAGTGGAGGCAAAAAAAAAACAAAAACCAAAACAAAACAACAACTATGCAAAGGTTAGTTATCTGTGCCAGGGAACCAAAGTAGTGGCTGTGAGGCTGGGCAGCTTCTGGAGATCCTCTGGAGGGACCCTGCAGAGTAGCAGTGAGGGAGGCGACAGTGGTTTTTAGAGAACCACCCAGGCTCTGGGGACTGGGATAAAGGGATGCTTTTCATGGCAAGAGAAACAGGGCTGTTTGGGGGATCAGGGCTGTGGCAAGCAGAGGGGCTGCTGCAGCAAATGTGGTCAAAGCCCGAAGTTCTAGCTTCTGTGCACACTGGACCAGCACTTCTCAACCCCCGGCCAATGCACACTCGAATCCCCTGCTCATCTTATTAAACACAGACTCTGATTCAGGATGTCTGGAAGTTTCTGCCTCTTGAACTAGCTCCCAGGTGATGCCTATGCTGTTGGTCCAGGGACCAGATTTGTATTAAGGCTCCAGAATCATCCAAACCTTCCTCTTGTTAGGCACCAGTCCTCAACAAACCTATCCTGTACCCCATGAGAGCGTTTGCGCTCCATGCCTCACACCTGGAACAGTAATGGTGGCCTGCAGTAGATACACATAACTTTGTTGAGAAAACCAGCACCCAGAGCAAAGCCCTCCCCTCCCTGTGCTCCCATTTCCAAAGATAGGGATGTTGCTGCTGCTGCTGCAGAGCCAATGGGTCTGAGAGGGTCCATGGAGACCATGGCTCTTCCCCATCCTGGGGACCAGGGGGAAACGGCTTTGGCCTCTGTTAACTACTATTTGGATACTCAGTCATGTCCGAGGTTCTCTGTCAGTTTGGGGAAAAAAAAAAAAAAACACTTGGCTCTCAGGTTTGACTCTGTTACATAGGAGGAGGAGGGATAAGCTTTTTAATCCTTTTCTGGCTTCATAGACACTGAACAACAGGTGCACATCATAAAGAAAAGACAGCCTTCCAGCCAAAGAAGAGAGGAAAGGTAAATTATCCCACAACCGACACCATTCTGATGAGAGTTTTCTTCAAAGATTATTGGCAAAAACCTCTAACCTGGAAGGGAGGGAGAATTATCCCGATTGTAGCTTCAGCAGAGAAAAGGAAAACCCTAATTTTATTATTCTCTGCTCCAACTCTCACGCACATCCAAGGATTAATAAAATGGTTTGTTTTCCCTTGGTTTCATTTCCAGAATCATCCTCAGCAAACACAATTTAAATTCTAGATACCTCCCCACCGAAAGGCAACAAAGACGTGTTCAGGAGAGTTCACGGAGATTTGAAAGAAAATTTGCAGAGATCCTCCAGCTATGTGCAAAGAATATTATATGAGTTTCTACCACACTGTGCTATATTCATATGTAACTGGATAGGCAAAAACCATGGGCCACTCTTCTCTAGAAGTATGCTTTGAAAAAAAATAATGCTATAAAATATGCATAAAGAAAAAAATCTTCTATCTCCTAAATTTTGGAAATGTAAATAAAGATAAAAGATATAGTGTTTCAACCAGGATATATTGGGAGATTCTGTGAGTGTGTCTGATTTGCTAAGAGCAGTGTTGTGCATGATAAATGTAGCTTGTTTTTTTTTTAAATCTAGATCTATAATTGGAAACCAGATATTTTTATTTTTTACTTAATCAAATCCACAAGCATGCTTCCATTACATGGATCTCAATACCATGACTTCCCACTTTGGGGCCAATGGTGCACCACCTGTCTCCTGATCAGGGCGTACCAGGAACAATGAGTAAGGAGGGAGGAAGGGAAGGGCAGGGGTGTCCTTAGGGCCCCTCTTCCCTCTTCCCCCACTCACACTTTACTGCCCCCACATTGGTAAGAAAAGATCTGAGCTCTGCCTGGAATTCCTCGTATCCAGACTAGAGTAATAACCCCATGTGGATGTCCCAGAGGAACTGGACAGGTGAACTAGTATTGGCGAAGTCGCTGGCATGCAGCATGACTTGGATCTGCCATTAATCTCCTTTCTTTGCTCTCCTTTTGGCCCCAAACTCTTGGCCACACTGCCCTGGGATTATGTACATTTCAAATGTAATTCTCTTCACAAGAATAAATATTTTCTAGTGAAAAATCTGTTTTTCTACTTGACTGTAAATGATCCAAAGCACTGGGGAGTCATTGTTAATTGAGCTCTTTTTCTCACATCTCGTATCCAGGTCATCAGCAAATCCCATTCATTCGAAGTACACCAGAGTGTGATCCCTTCTGCCCACCTCATTGCTGTCACTGCCATGCTGTCTTTTACTGCCAGGACTCCTGCTCATGGTCTCCTGTTTCTAGTCTTGACCATGCCCATCCCTACCACTGTCTTTTTCAACTCAGTTGCCACAGTAGTTTCTAAAACAGATATCAACCCTCTGCTCAAATTCCCAGTGGCTCCCCATGCTGCAAAGGTCCTGGACACCTAGAACAGTGATTAGTGTTTAATATGCACTCAATAATCTCTTTTGAATAAATCAAGTTTTTTTTTTCATTATTTTAAGGGGAAAAATGTTATTCCAGGCTCCAGAGTCATTGGTAAATTCCATTTAAAGGATACATAAATTATTAGGTATATATTACACATAATGAAGATCAGTTCCATTTAAATTAAAAACTTGGTTTGCTTTGTATCTGAGTGCCTTGAAGAGTCATGCAGGTCAGGGAAGGACAATTACATAAAAATAAGAACGGGGAAATAATTGAGCATAAGGCTCACTTCCCACGCCCAGAACAGAGGGCTCCCGCCTGCTCTGACCCCCTCACCTTTGCTTGCATGTCTTTCAGTGGCAGGCTGTATCTTTCCTTCAAGCTCTGCCATCAGACATCAGTGAGGATCTGCCTTGACACCCACACAGGATATAGAAGCTCAAACAGGCACAGCACAGAGTGCCCAAGTCAGCTGGTTTTAGATCAAAACTGTGGGGCATACAGCGTCCAGAAGATAATAGTAATGTTCCAATTAGAAGGCAATCATTCTCTTTACATGGGAGCACATTTGAATGGTGTACTTCTAACTCGTCTTTCTGCAGCAAGCATTTAACTAATTTACTCTTCATGACTGAATAAACACAAACAATTCAAACCACGCTTTCAAAATTTGCTACAGTTAGCACTTATTATATATGTCACTCTTCTCTCTCTCAACAAAAATTCAACATTGCACACTTGTGCTCCAAGGAACTCCAATCTAACGTTAATTAGGATATTTGCTCTCCATAAAAATCAGGTATATACATTTGCCTTTGCACAGCTCTATGTCACTAAAGAGCAGCTTATTTCTAACATAGATCTCCAACTAATGTTGGGAAATGCCACCATGCTCTGTTGAAGAGCAATTTTCAAACTACTGCAATTGTGAAATATGAATAGAATTTCAAGGAGAGAATCCTTGGTGTGTCATCCGATGTACTCATAAAAGATGAGCACAGGGTAGGACACATAACATAGGGTCAAGAACATGTGCAGGGGCAGCCTGGGTTTAGCACCACCTTTAGCCCAGGGTATGATCCTGGAGACCCAGGATTAAGTCCCACGTCAGGCTCCCTGCATGGAGCCTGCTTCTCCCTCTGCCTGTGTCTCTACCTCTCTTTCTCTCTCTGTGTGTCTCTCATAAATAAATAAATAAATAAATAAATAAATAAATAAATAAATAAATAAATAAATAAATAAAATCTTAAAAAAAAAAAAGAGCTGAATGTAGTGAACGGCCATGGTAGAGGGTTCAGGTCTTGACTTCCCTTCCCTTTACACAAGGCTTTTTTGGACATAATTTCTGTAGGACCAGAGGAAAATTGGTAGAAATTAATTGATATGATCAAGAAACAGCTGTCTACCATTGTTCAGAATTTATAAGATCTCTAAGAAATTATATTTTAAGATTATGCATACCTATATCATAATACAAAATATTTTATTTGTGTATCCATCACCAGTATTGAGAAAAGATAACAAATATTAAAAGGAGAATAAATAAACACTATAGAAATTCTCAAATAGAATTTAAGAATCCACACAATGCCCAAGGCCATCTTAAGAGGGGAGATTAATTAGAACATTAAGAGAGATTCTCATTACAACAATATGATACACCGCCCATCCTGTACCAAGTAAGAGAGCTGGGGCTCTCCACAGAACATCATTAAGATGGGTAATAGTTTCAGGAAAAATTAGCTGGGAATAAAACAGATCAACTCAGTTAAATGAGATCAACTAAATTTACCTAAGCTAGAAAACAGACTACACTGAAATTCATGTATAGATACTTGCAAACTATGAAAGATTGAGAAGAAACTCTTATATCTGTTTATGTAATCATATGGCATGAGAGAGGAAAACACAATATGGCAGATATGGAGAAAGCTGCCGAGGAATCCCGACCCAACAATGCAGCAATTCTAGCCCACAAATTTATCAGGGCTGAAGAATTGTGACAAGACCAATCAATCTCTTCACTGATTGCTAGGACTCTTGCCCTTTCGACCACCTTGCTTGAATACTCAAAGTAAAACCAAATGAAACCAAACAAACTCCTAGAACTCTCCTACATGTATGAACGATAGTAGCTAGAATTTGGGCCAGCCTCTAAATAAAAGATCCCTGCTCTTAATTAAGAATCCGCCCACTGGCCTGGTGTGTCTTTTCTACTGTGTGGGATCAGCCATGCTTCAATATGTCTGTGAATTCACTGAGAAAGTTTAGAGAAATAATTAGGGGATTTAGCTATTTCTCTGCTGCTTTTCTCCCAACCACATTTGAGACAATTGGGTCAAAGGAATAGAAATGCAATTAAAATTAACAAATATTTCTTGAAAACCTACTAGGTTCATTGAAAAGTGTCATCCAAGTTCTGAGTCAGAAGTGAAGTCATTAGCACCCTTTTTGGGGAATAGAACTCAGTAGCACAGTGAAGGACAGGCAGGAAGGAGGGGCTGTAGGAAAGAATGGTACAAGACAAGATGTGACTTGCCTGTTAGTTTTTCCTTTTCATTTACTAAACATTTTGATTTCTGGATTTTCTGAAGAAATCCTCTTAAAAACACAGGTTCTATAAATACAGGATTTATGATCTTGTTCTATGAAGGACATGGCATTCTAGTGATAAATTGCTTTTTTTCCCACAGAGCTTTTTTCTTCTTCTTCTCCCCTCTGCCCCCCGCCCCTGCTGATTAAGGTTCCCATTTCTATTCATTCCTCCAGAACTTTTTAGGAGCAGATATCCATTTTATAATGGAGATTAAGTGCCCACCAGGACCTCACCATCTGAATGGCACGCCAAAATGCTAACTCTGCTGTTTTCTTCCCAAATCTTTGTTTTTTTTTTTTTCTTTCTAATTCATGCTTCCATGATCACAGATCATACACTTGACCTTGGATATCTATTGAACAGCCTATACTGTGTTAAGGTTCCAGTAGAGAAGAGATGGCACCCTAGGCTCAGTAGTTTGAGGGGAATCTACAAAGGGACACTTTACAAAGTTAGTGCAGTGCCCAGGGGCTGAGAGCAACTCAAAGCTGTTACCTGCCCTGGGACTGAAGAGTGAATGGGAGCTGAGCAGGAGTCTCAACAACCTGGCAGGGAGGGAGCTGGTGGAAATAAAATAAATACGCTGTCAGCACTGTTCTCCCCATCTCCTTCTGGTGCCTCCCATTAGCTGAGCCCAATGGGAACCCAGTGACCAGGGAGCCCATTGATGTACACAGTCACTTGGGACCCAAAGCAAGACAGAGGCAGGTGATATAGTGGACCTGGAGAGGCATAGGGAAGGTGTGCAGCCAAGGATGCACTTCCTAAGCCAGAACAAGGTCAAAAAGATTGGTGGTTGCAAGGAGTCCCAACACAACCTCTTGCTACTACTGCAGCAATGATTCTTCATAGTCTAGAGATAATGAATCAATAGCCTCTTCTTTGTAGGATTGCCAGAGTTAGCTAAAAAAAAAAATGCAGGACACCAGTTAAATCTGAATTTCTGAGAACGTGTAATTTTGAGGGTATTTGATATTTGCTTACACTCACGTTACTTACTATTTGTCAGAAACTCAAATTTAACTGAGTATCCCATATTTAATCTGAGAACCCTATGCCTTTGTAGAAAGTTATGACTTCTGTCCCAGAGGACGAGGGCAAATGATGAATTTCCATCAAGTGTGTTATATTTAGTATTAATCTTGTGAGTTTCATATTTTTGCTTCCCTTTCCAATTTAATTCTCGGATTCTCCCTTTTAAAAAATTATGCTCTCTATTTTTACTCATTGTGATATATAAAGACTATCTCCATTGAGAATGTACCAATTTTATTCTCATTGAGGTCATCCGTGAATTGCTTCTTTTCTCATGAGAATACATTTTTTAAAAAAGGCATTAAACTTAGTGTTCTCCTGCATGGTAGTGAAGTTTTGTTACATGTCCTCTGTGTGCAAGTGGGAAATACGGATTTTAAAAATGAGTCCTCATTCAGGGATCTTCAGTATGCTTCCAGAGATAAGAAACATATGAATCTATAGAAACTCATACAAGAGCAGGCAAGACAGTGATCCACAGCTCCAAAGGCTTCCAGCGGTTTAGTAAAGGAAAGACCATCTTCAGGAGGGATTAGAGCTTGACTGTTCTAGAAACTTTATTTTCATGGTGCCAACATTGCTTCTCACTTGTCCACGAAGATGCTGAGGGAGAAGAGGAGACCCCATGGCCAAGGCTGGGTGAAGAGGGAGAAGCCAGTAAGTGGAAGGACACACAGAAGGTGTCTCCTTCTCCCCCCATTTACCTCTCGATAGCTCCCCAGTTGAATTCCATCTCTCTAGTAAAGCCCTAAGTCCTCACAGGACTTCTCATGACTTGGCCCTGTATCCTCATACCTCAACTCTTCTGTCTTCATTTTCCTACCTGTTCTCCTTCAGCCACACTGATCTTCTAAGGGGTCCTGAATTTTATAGGTACACAACCATGACAGGGCTCCTGACCTGCTGTTTTTTATTCCCTGCTCCCTCATTTTGACAGGATCCATTTCCTTGCTCCCTCATTTTTATGGCCTTCCCTGATCAGCCCCTTTAAAATGGCACCACTTCCACTATTCTCTGACCCTTTAGCTGTTTTATTTTTCTTCTAGACATAGACCATCACCTCCCTGTGAGGTGATCATTTGTCTATCTTCCTCTCTATAGAATATAAGCTTCATGAGACCAGGTACTTTTGTCTTCTTTTTAAATCTACTGCTATATAGCTAGTGTCTCCTCACAGCACATGGAGATCCCAACAAATTGGTGTAAGGTCTCCATCCTGAGAGATATCACACTACATACTTACTCAAAAGATATAAACTGTAAGCTGTGTTCACCTTCTGGCTTTGCAAGTATCCATCACTTGAAGAGTGCACCTCCAGATAACCAATAGAACCATACCACCTGCCCTCTTTCTTTTTCTTTTCTTTTTCTTTTTTTGGTTTTTAATAATCATTAAAATCAAAATGAATTGGAATTGGGTGCCAACATCATCAAAGTCTGGTATCTAACCATGCAGACAAGTAATCAGTTCATCCAATATTTTTGTTGTTCATTTAATTTCACCTTTAACATAGAGTATTACCCCATTTGAGTTTTGTTAATGGTCTTGCTGGTACTTCGACAATACAAACTCACTGTCTTCTTCAGAAGACACCACCCAATATTAAAAAGTGTATTTAATATCTGTTGACCCTTTTACCAATAGGTCTCTAAACTTCTTAAGTCTTAGAGTCACTCTTATTTTCCCTGAAAATGTTTACATTAATTGAAGCCTTGAGATGCTTGTTCTCAGTGTCTCATCCTCCTTGGTTAAGATCATCATAGACTAAACGGCCTTGAGCACAAGGTGTATTAGCCCTGCTGGCAACCCCATTCATGCCTTTTGGGTCTATTTAAAAATGCACAAAATTCCTGACAGCCATGCAGCCCTTTCAAATTTATAAAAAGGACTGGATATATATCATTGTATTTAGTTTTCACAGTAGACCCAAAATGAATTGTTTCCCCAATTTCATAGATGAGGAAACTTGCCAAGTTGAGAGGGGTTTCAGCAGAGCCCATTGCAATGCCCAGCTCCATGGGGAGCTCCTCCCTTCCTGTGAGTGTGAGGCTGTGCGTGATGACTCTGGTTTTAAGTGATTTGATCACAAATTACTTCTGTGGAAAAGGCAATGGCATATGATTACTGAATCTAATTTGAGGCATTTTTCCCAACTGTCCTAATTTCCTATACACAAAATGAACAGATTCCTTAAGCAATTTGCCATGATCAAAGTGCCTTACTGGGGAGCCACCCAGCAGAAACATACTTAGGCACATACTTTTTACATGAGCCAGTGAAATAGTTTCAATGAGCGGTATTTTAATTTTATATTAATTCATTCTGAAAGTGTGTATTTTGGGATCCACAAAGACAAAGATGGACTCATCTGGAGGCCTCACACACAGAGATATAATCTGATATTTAATGATGCAAGCCATATATGAACAGTCCCTGGAGTCCAGGGTTTTAGGGCTAGAAGGACCACAGATAGCATAGACCCACTGTTCCCAAACAGAGGTCCCAATAACTGAGACATGTGATAGTGTGTAAAGGAATATGAATCTCGGGTATAAGCACAGTTCATAACACTAATGCTTCAATGATAAGCAATTTCAAATATCACTTAATATTAAACCAAACACATATAATGTGGAAAAGAATTAAATCCACACAAATCTTCAAGACTTAATACAGTTTTCACAGATGGTTTAAGCTGGTAGTGGGCTACTTTGGGCAAATCCCAAACTCTCTGGGGTTTTATGTTATATCGCCCTCAGGGCAGGCAAATGGGAGGATTTCAGAAAAACTAAGCCTCCTCAATTAACAGATGAATAAAACTTGAGCCCTAGACAAATTAAATGATTAATAAAGATGTTAAAATTAGCTATTGCATGAGATGCCATGCCTTTCCTGTCTTTTTTTTATGGGATAATGTGCCTAGTGTCTGAACTGCTTGTACACGTGTGGGTTAAATTTGGCTGGAGTGTGCTGAAAGGGTTGATATTGGTTTTCTAAAGATGTCACAACTAACTACTGTAAATGAAGTAGCCTAACCCTAGCTCTGGAGGCTAGAAGTCAGAGATCAAGGTGTCACAGGGCCATGCTTCCTCTGAAGACTCCAAGGAAGGATCTGTTCCAGGCTCCTCTCCTAAGTTGTGGTAGTTCCTTGGCTTGTGGCAGCGTAACTCATCTTGACATGACTTTCTCTGTGTGTACATGTGTGTTCATATTTCCCCTTTTATCAGGACGTGAGTCATTCTAGATTAGGGGCCCACCCTACCCCCGATATGCCCCATCTTAATTTAGTTAATTACATTTACAGTGACCCTACTTCCAAATAAGTTCACATTCTCAGGTGCTGGGGATCAGGACTTGGATAACTGAATTCGGTGCAGGGATAGGACTCAACCCATACCATAGATCAAGTCCATTATGGCCCAGACTTAATGAACCACGTGGTTCTAAAAAATGGTAGCCAAGCTCAAAGGTCAAGATGAGCCTTTTTAGTGCCTACCACTTAGGCTTTCTTTCTTTTTTAATTTTTTATTTTTTTTAATTTATGATAGCCACACACACACACACACACACAGAGAGAGAGAGAGAGAGAGAGAGAGAGAGGCAGAGACATAGGCAGAGGGAGAAGCAGGCTCCATGCACCGGGAGCCCGAGGTGGGATTCGATCCTGGGTCTCCAGGATCGCACCCTAGGCCAAAGGCAGGCGCCAAACCACTGTGCCACCCAGGGATCCCCCCACTTAGGCTTTCTTAAACTCAAAATAAAAAATTATCCTCATTTCCAGAATTCACTGCAACCACACAGTCTAAGATTTTCAACTTGGTACCTTATGTGTGCAGCACCAAAGATAATGTAATTGTTGAACTTTTGCTGATCTTAGGTCAAGATACACAGGAAGGAAAGCAATGAAAGTTTGAGTCAGCTGCCTTTGAGAAAGCAGAAATCTACCTGCTGGCACTATGCTATCAAGGAAGGCCTCTTTGAGATCCCCAAATATTCATTAAGTGATAATCAAGAGATGGAAACATCTGTCACTTTTGAGTTAATTCATCTTTTATTTTAGTGGTCAATATTTAGATTTATTCTCCTGTCAGTGTACACAATTTCTGCATTCTTGTTGATGGGTCAGGTAAATCATGATTGAATACTTATGCCCTGGTCTGGGGGAAGCATTCAGAGATATGCTCCGTGTTCTAGCTTCACTGATGTTTCATCTTCTGCTCATCTTTGTGTGTGTAAATGACACTTGGTTACGCTCCGTGCCCCCCCCCCTTTTTTTTAGATTTTATTTATTTATTTGAGAGAGAGAAAAAGAGCATGTGCATGAGGAGTGCCAGGGGCAGAGGGAGATGCAGACCCTCTGCTGAGGAGGGAGCCTGACCTGGGGCTCAATCCCAGGATTCCGAGATCATGACCTGAGCCATAGGCAGATGCTTAACTAACTGAGCCAGTCAGGTGGCCCACCCCCATAGCCCACCTTGACTATTTTCCAGCCCCAAAGTAATGGAGGTCATCTAACAATTATTACTTGTGAATCTTTCATGAAACTTTTCTCCTTTTATTGAAAGGGCAACTGATTAGCAACCTTAATTCCAATTGCAACCTTCAACCCCCCTTGCCATGTAACTTAGCATACTCACAGGTAGGTCCTGGAGTAGAACCTAGGCATCTTTGGGAGTCATGATTCTGTGTATGTGTGTGTATGTATATATGTACACACACAAACTTGATAAATGACTTCCTTTATAACACTATGGAGTTTGTTTTATGCACTTAGAACACTATCCTGAGGAGGGTTCTACAGGCTTCGTCAGACCTCCGAGGAGCTCCATGACACCAAAATGTTAAGAACACTTGAACCTACAGACAGTGAAGCTGACAACTCTGACCACCACTTCCTCTAATGAAGCATCTGCTCAAAGGCACTTTCACGTATTCTCTTTAATGCCTACCTCCCAGCAACTTTCCACAATTAGTTGCTTTATTAAGTATTTTTTTTAGCTGAGGAAACTAGGGTGGCAGAGAGCAATTTGCTCCTGGCCACATTGCTGATGAGTTGCAGAGCTGAATTCAAAGCGCTCTGCTATCCCATGAGCTGAGAATTCTCCTTTAAGTCTTTTTACATCGTAATATATCCACTTATCAACTAAGACTGATTAGTATTGATATCAGCGACTGGTGTTTTCCCCCCTCTTCCTAATTTATCTGACCAGCGTTGAAAAAAATATTTGAAAAACAAATGCCAATCACTTCTGTCGCTAGCTTTCTCGCATATCAAAGAAGAACTTAGTAACATGAATTTATGACAAGGCAGTACTGTCTCCCTAGCTAAGTGCCTCACCAAAAAATACACGCTGAGATCTGGAGCCCAACTTTTTGTCACTGATGACTGGTCTCTTTAATTGGAATATTTCATCAGGATTCTATTTCCTCTAGATTGTTCAAGCCACAGAGATTAAGATCTGACTCTGTGCTGCCTTAATGCTGGAGAGCATCTTCACCATGTCACTTAGAACCTGGTGGATACACTGAGACTCCGCTCTGAGTTCACCATTGACTTATTGCCATTGTGGACTGATTATCATTCAGTTACCACTGCTGTTGATCATCACCCTTGGGTCATCGACTAGTAGAACTTCTGTTTGAGGCTGACCCCCCCCCCAAAAAAAAGGTGTTATTGCATAATAGCTCAAACTTCTCAGTAACAGCTCTGATGAGTGTTGGAAGAACCAGGCTTGGGACACAAACATCTCGTGCTCACTGTCTCCTCTAGCTAGTTTTAGAGGCTCACATACTGCATGCCTAGAACAGGGAAGGAAGGAAAAAGAAGAGGTGAGGATAGAACAGAAGAGGAATGGGGATAGAGGAGGGAGGGAGGAGAGGAATTTCTTTATAGTTTTTAACGTTCCAAAGGACACATGTATTATTTTGTAATCAAACAAAAATTATTTAAGTTATTTTTTAAAGAAATACAAAGATGAAAAAAAAAAGATCCTATTATATATAAAAAAAGAAAAAGACATAGTGGAAGATGTATGCTATACCAGCTCTCACTTTCTCCTCTGCAAAACAGGAGATGAGGCTCTGTTCATGATTTGGCTTTGGGGTTGCAACCGTGCCCCACAACCTGCTTCCCTTTACATGGGTGGTGGATACACTGCAAAGGCTTTGAGACACCTGGAGAAGAAAGTGTTTGAGGATCAGTGGAAACAGATTTAGCCTATCATGCATGAAGTACAGGGAGACCCAATCCATCCGGGCAGGTGAATCCAGAGTCTGTCAGAATTTCAGCCCCATTATAAAACTGTAATGCTGAGCCACTCTACCTCGCAAAGGCAGACAGCGGGGATAGAGCTATTTCTGTGTAGGCAGGTATTCTCACATGCTAAAACTTTCTTCCAGTCATTTTTAACAGATTTATTTGCTATTTGATTAGAATAGGGAAGTCTAGAGATCTTGTAGTATTCATTCATACCATTCTGAGAAAAAGTCGGACAAATTCTAAGAAAGATTCTATTTTTCAGACCTTTCTCAATTGCTTTACAACTTCAACTCTCCCTTACAGATCTCAGAGAACACCTGAAGTGGCACATGCTATCGTGAGTTTTCTCCACTTCATGAACACTGGAGTCCCTTAATCTCTCCAACTGTTTACAGGAATACCCATATTACTGAGAGACTAGTCTGTTGCTAAGGTAGAAGGTAGCCGTCAGAACTTTCTAGCTCGAGCTATGCTGATTAAATTGCTCTTTGGGGATCTCAGCTCATCACATAAAGTCACACAGGGAGTTGTTTAATGATTGTGATATGCAGCATTCCTCTCGTGAAATCCCACCACACTTCGCAGATCCAGTCCCTCTGTGTGTGATGGTAACAGCATCCTTGACTTTTAGCACTTCGCCAATAACTATTAATCTAAGTGTGTATCTTTGAAATGAGCAAAGTAGCTATATTCGGCTCTTTTTCATTCAGGAAGATGCTTAAAATGATGCAAAGAACCATTAAAAAAAAGAGACAAATTGCCAACTGTAGAGTAAAAATTGAATATAGTACTCTTGAACCAACTTGTACTTCCTTTGAGATTCTTAAAGGCTTACCACAGAAGCTTTGTTGCTAATGCACTGTATGTTTGCATTTCAAAAATATGTAACCCATTTTATAAGCTACCCTGTTAATCTCAAAGACAAATGAGCATTGTCAAGGCTTTCTCACCACGGATCTCGACTGTCAAGCTTGCATGCCTGGACAGCAGCGAAGCCTATGGCATCTGGTTTTCAGATACAGAATAAAAAATGTGTATTCCAATGAGAGACTCCTAACTCTGGGAAAGGAACAAAGGGTTGCAGAAGGGGAGGTGGGTGAGTGGTTGGGGTAACTGAGTGAAGGGCACTGAGAAGGGCACTTGACAGGATGAGCACTGGAGATTATACTATATGTTGGCAAAACGAACTTCAATAAAAACAAACAAACAAACAAAGGATGAGTATCCCAGCAAATCAGATCCTCCATTTGAAGGTTTGATACCATTTCCCGGAACCCACAACTGCCCATGGCTTCCCTGATACACACAGAAAATGCCAATGGGAACTTCTGACCCACTAACCTCACAGAGAAAAGATGAAAGAAACTGAGGTTGTTGGACCACCTATTTGCTAATCTTGCTTAATTAGAAAAACCACATGGTTCAAAATCTGCTTAATTCAAATATGAAGCAATAAACCATATTTGAAAAACAATCACTAACTGAAGACAGCAAATTTGGGAGAATTAGTAGCCCTTTCTACACTTCTGACACCATGCTTACTCACCAAAATGTCATGTCCATATATATGGCCAAAGGAAAGGGTGACTTTCTAGGAGGAAAAATACATTTTTGATCTTATTGTATCAGCAAAATATTAACCCCAAGAATAACATAGAAGGTACTGATCTGGTCATAGTCAAAACAGGGGAAGAAAACATATTTTGCCCCGCTGTCACTAAAACATTAACAACAAATATAAAGCATTAGAGAAGCTACACTTTAATTTGATAATAGACTTTCCTTGTTAAAATGCCATCAATCTTTATTAAATACCAGGGTCTGATTTTAGACAATAGTCTTATCATTCTTCTATTTGACTTATGGATGACAAACACCACGTTCACATATTTACATATACTCTGCTGTTTTTACGTAGCAAAATCATGCATTTCTAATGTGTGCTTCCCATTGATTAAAATATCTTGCATTTACAGGAGCTGGTCAGGACTGTTCCATGACTCCTTATAGAACTGCTGTACAAAAGCACTAATCTTTAGATCTTCGTGGCCAGGATTCCACAGATATTTACTAAAGGTAGTTGTGGAAAATGGGCAAAGGGGCACCTGGGTGGCTCAGTCTGTTAAGCATCTGCCTTCAGCTCAGGTCATGATCCCGAGGTTCTGGAATCAAGCCCCATGGAGCCTGCTTCTCTCTCTCCCTCTGCCCCTCCCTCTACTCATGCGCACACTTGCTCATGTGCACGCTCTTTCTCTCTCTCTCAAATAAATAAATAAAATCTTTTTAAAGAAATGGGCAGGGATGAATGTGTTGCTTATTTTTTTTTCCCTAAAGTGGAACAACCTTCAACTGAGAAGGCATATTTAATCTGGATATAGGGAAGTGTGTGTTGGGATCGCACTACCAGAAATGGAAGGAGAGTCTTAACTTTGGGTATTCACTATTCCGAATTGTTTGACTGGGAAAGCAAAGGGACATTCACTTTTGTAACTTTTAGAAAATAAATAAATAAATAATGGAATGGATAGAATGGAATATGTTGAGATTCATACTTTATCCACACTTTATATGGGAATTCACACTTTAAATGCTATTTATGACCCAACGGAGAAAGTAAAAGATCCAAAGAGCTGGTTTTGATTATCAGAATAACTTATTTATAATCGTTAAAATGGAAACTAGTAACGGTAAAAGGATACCAAGCATAGATAAATTTAAATCAAATTTAAAATATGCTAACTAAATCACTTGGCGTATAAACATACAGGAAAACAACCGTCCAATAGAAGGAATAATGGCAGAATGATGCATTTCAGACATAAACGTTTGGTTGCTGAGTAGTAAGAATCTGGTAAAAAACATTTTCAGTGGGAGTTGTGTGTTACACAGGAAAGGGAAAGGCTTTTTTGTTCAGCCCTCTGTTTCCAAGAGCACAGCCATCTGTAGCCATAGAAGCCAAGAAAATAAACCATTAAGTAGAATTTAAAAGGAGTATGGACAGTGAGCCCAGACGCCCGAGATGATGTCAAACCTTGCCACCATTCCCCAGTAACCTACTGATTAGCAGAGGGTCTTCTTCTAAGACTGCTTCTCTTTTACACTTAAGCATGAAGAAATAGCTGGCAGATCCCTGCCAACATTCAATGGCCTAGAGATTTGATTTTCTGTTCTTCACTGGAGGGCATTGAGGAAGGAAAGATGTCTCCCCTTTGTTCATTTCACTAAAAGCCAGGGGGCTGTCTCTGATTTCCCAGGGGCATTTCACATGCTCACCCCAAGGGCAAATGTCAACATGCAGTGGGTGCAGATTGACAAGGAGATCAGACATGGACAAGGACCTGGTCAATACGTAGAGCTTTACACATACAGCAGCTGGCCAGTGAAAATTCTGTTAAACAGTCATAGAGAATCACACTCAAAAGCAGGAATAATAGCTCCAGCACAATGACTTCACACTTTGTGAAGTTAAAAAAATTGCATATGTGCATTTTGAAGAAAAACAAAAAACCCCAACTAAACCAGAAAGTGAATTCGATAAGAAATGCTCGAAAGTTGTTTTTTTTTTCCTGAAGGACTCCAAAATTAACCCCTGAACATAACAGAAAATAAAAACCAAAAATTCACTGTGAAATCACTAAAGGGTATGGCTAAATCTATTACAGAAACAAACTCTGGATGGGCTATACTTCAATGACAGGCAATCAAATTTAGAGGGATATTTATTAATTTCAGTGGAGCTAGTGCTTTTATCACTAATATTCCAGCTGTATAGACAGACATGACTAGGTATTGCCTTATAATTAATCTCTCTTGTCTGAACTAAGAAATAGCTTAATTTTTAAATAGTAAGTTGTTCAGGAATTAGTACCATGCTTATTTACATATTAGAATAGAAGCAAGAAATTTTTTAAAAAGATTTTATTTATTTTTTCATGAGAGTCACAGAGAGAGGCAGAGACACAGGCAAAGGGAGAAGCAGGCTCCAGGCAGAGAGCCTGATATGGAACTCTATCCTGGGACTCTGGGATCCCACCTGAGCCACCCAGGTGTTCCTAGAAATTTTTGTTTGCGAAAAATCACATCATGTTTGTTCTACAGTCCAAAAACTCCATAAAATCCTCATTAAAAAAATTTATCAGAATAATTTTGTATTGTGCACACATCTGTTAATATTGCAGATTGGATTTATTTGGTGGATAGTAAAATGCTATTAATTTCTGTGATTCTGTATGTGGTATATTGCTTTATAGTTTATAAAGTGTATTCACCGGTTCTCAGTTATTCTTAAGAAAGGAGAACAGAATAGAACAAATATTCCTGTATCCATTTTACAGATAAAGAAATTGATATTTTCTAACAGCTCCCAAGAAAACACAGCTGTTAAGAACCAATGTTAAAAATATATTCATATAAATACAACTAAGAATAAAAGGAATTAAGCTTTATATAAGTTATGACATGAATTTCTTTATCAGAGTAACATGAGAGTTCCCTTTGAAAAAGAAGTACCGTAAATTCAGTGCATGTTACTTAACAAAAATAACTGAACATGATCTTGGTTGGGCAACTTTAGCTCTTCTTCAAAAAGAAAGCCTTCTTCAACTACAAAAGAAGTGAAAAGGATTGACCCCAAATCAAATCATTAATGTCCCATTCAGCTCAAACATCCCATGAGTCTATGAACTTTGTACTCTCATGAATAAAGTCAGGGTCCTGAGCTTCCACCAAAGCCAGCCCCTTCCACCTTTGGCTGAACATCAGCCGCCATTTTGTCACCTAGCAGGTATCAGATTGAGGTCTTTGTTTCCATAGAAATGACCTGTGCACAGATAGAAGTTGAACAGAGTGAGAACAGAGAGGGAGACAGGCCACACGGTTTTGCAATAAGAGGGTGAGTGTGTTTGAATCAATCTAACAATGATCTCCTTCTACCTGAACTCCATTCGGTGTCTGCCAAGGAGAAGAAAGGCATTTGTCCATCCTACCCTGAATGAGCCCTGTTCTTTCCCACTCACAAAAATAATGGAGTCTATTTTCTTTCTTATCTATCCGTTCACAAATGTTAATTTAACATTTACTCGTGGTGGTCCCCCTGCTGCCCTTTGGGGATACAACGGCAAATAGACAGGCATTCTCATTGTCCTTCCCAATCTCACATCTATTACTTCCAGCTGTTGGAAATATGGGCCTCTTGTGATGTTCTGGAGTCTAAATTGTCAGAGACAGTAAAATTCAATAGTAGTCAAAGCTTGTAAAAGAAGGGGCAGAGGAGAGCGTGCGAGGCTTCCTTCACACCACATTATTCCATGCCATCGATCGCCAGGAACGAGTAGATCTCAGAAGGGTTCCTGTAACCGGACAGTGTTTGGGAAGCATCAGCTTTGGACTACCTGGTTATCAGTAATGGAAATAGACCTCCATTTGCACCCTTGCACATAATATTTAAATCTCACTGCATATTTTACCTTTTTGTAGTGAATTTATATCATTTCATCCTTATAGGCCTTGGGAGTAGTAGTCTCTAGCCTCTTCTGTTCACACCTGGACAGCCCCCCTCCATTAGCACTGTTAACAGCACCACTGTGTCCTTGGTGGCTGCCCTTTAGACCTGCAGAGAGGGGACAGCAGATCTGTCTGGTTTTCAGTAATTCCTCCAAAACTTCTCTCTGACCACAGGGCTCAGATGGGCATCATGTTCCTCTCCCCTACCTTTTTCTTATTATTTCTTTTTTTTTTTCCTCACTTGTACTTGTCTGTCTTCTTGCATCCTCCTATCTTTTGTTACCTATTCTACTTCACTCAACCTGCCTTCTCTTCCTGTCTTTTCCTCATTGCCATGAATACCACTGAGTCTCACCCTGTGCAGAGAGGTAATTCTCAACCACAGGGAATACACATCATAGCAGGAGACAGTGATGATTCCTCACTCAGGTCATGCATCATCTCTAAGGAGATGTAATTTGCCCCTGGAAGGAAAGAGGTGGGCGATTCAGGGCATCTTGCCAAGACAGGATGGAAATTACCACCCCAAAACATATGTGCACACTATTTACATCAGTGTGCAGGAGCCACGGTGGTTGAAAGAATAAACTCCATCTTGGGAACAAACAAAAATCTAAGAGCAAAAACACGCATATGGGTGTTGAATAAATGGAGAGATTACAAGAAAAATAACATTTTTAGAAGGAGACTTTAAAAGCTGGAAAATGTATGTAACAATGAAGAAAACATAAGTTCAGTTGAAAATAGTCAAACTATTTTCTGGAAACCAGATCATAGATTGGATGAGGAAACAGAAAGGCACTTCATAAACGGTTGACACTCTAGTCTCAGGACTGCTAGGTAAACGATGTGGTGATAGATGGTGTACAGAACCCACATGGAAAAATCCAAGGCTGCTTGTGCAAGCGGGGGCAGGCATCAGCTGGGCAGGAACTAGCAGGCATACATTTGTTTTCAAAAATTTGCCTTTGCCTCCTGAGTGCCTCAGTCTGTTAAGCATCTGCCTTCAGCTCAGGTGGTGATCTCAGGGTCCTGGGATCAAGCCCCACCTCGGGCTCCCAAAAAGCAGGGACTCTGCTTCTCCCTCTTCCTCTGCCCAGCCTCCTGCTTGTTCTCTCTCTCTCTCTGATAAATAAAATTAAACACACACACACACACACACACACACGCAAAATTTGCCTTTCAAAAAATGAAAGCAACCTTCTGAAATAATTTAAGAAAAGCAGGGCATGTACAAAGAAAATCTGACAAATACGGGCAAACCATACTCCTTGTTCCTAAAGAATTACAGGAAAGCTCTTGCCTCAGTCCTCTGTGCTCCATTTACAATTCCAGAATCACCTTTTCTCTCACTATATGTTGCCACTGGGCCAGGAAGTCATGCAGTGCTTCATCATCCCAGGGAACATGAACAAGGTTCCCTGATTAATTTGAGTGATACATACTTATTCCTCTTAAAATGTAGTTCATCGCTAAAACTCTGGATTATTAAGAAAACGTCCTAAGCTCCAGCTCAATACATCAAAATATAAGAGACTGTCTCCTTACTCAAAATGAACCACGGAACCCCTGGACCTTTATTTTTCCTCTTAATGTTGCATAAAACCAATAAGAATTTTTCAAAAACAATAGTCAGACAACACAGGCTGCACCAGTGTACATCCTAATGCTCTGTGGCCATACCCAGTGGTAAGATGAAAAATGCCAACGTGCGTTTAGATGTTAAAGTTTTTTTTTTTTTAATTTATGGAGCATGGTGATAGGATACAAAAATGGACTCTGCAGAAGAATTTGCTTTTGTTCCTTGTTTTCTATCTCATACTAGTAAATATAATATGTAATGTTGTGACATAAATATGTAAATATGTGTTGGGGCACCTGCATGGCTCAGTCGGTTGAGCATCTGACTCTTGATCTCAGCTCAGGTCTTGACCTTAGGGTTATGGGTTCAATCCCTGCATTGGGCTCCATGCTGGGCATAGAGACTATTTAAAAACTAAATTAATTAAAAAATTTTAGAAAATACGTAATGTGTTAAATAATAGTAGTTGTTAAACCATGACTAAAACAGGTTTATCAACAGAGCTTGTGAAATCCCAGGCATTTTTTTCCAAAGGGCATTCTGAAGGGAATAACCCAACTTAGATATGAAAGTGCTGAGTGAATCATCTGATCGTTTGATCCTAAAACACTGGAAAGGGTGAGGTCAGGGACTGCATGGGAGAAGAGATGGTGAAATTTCGTTTCCAAGAAGAGGCAGTGTGCCGAAGCGATTTCAACTTTTCCTTAAAGAGCGAGCTCCCAGTATTAAAATCTAGAACATTAATACTTACAAGTTCATCACTTCTACGGTTTTCAGAACACAGCAGAAACTACCCCGCTGTTCCTCCGAAATAGGAAAAAAGCTTTTGCTGAATGCATCCCATTTTCTGAGGTAGCACCATTTCCAAAGCAATGGTTTCTTAAACTTTGTTTCTGAAAATTTGAGAAAGGTCACTTCATCAAAAGCTATATACTCCATTGGTTTTCAACTTATAATTTTGAAAACTTACAAAGGGTCAGATACTAAAAAACCGTAGGGCGACCTGAAGCATCCCTTTCACTAATCTGGCCACTCAGTGACAATTTGCCACCTGCTGCCACCACTGTCACTTTTTTAAAGAGAGACAATGACCACTGTTGCCACTGAACAATTTACAAACATGTTGCAAGGGTGTCTGAGTGGCTCAGTCAGTTAAGTGTCTGCCTTCGGCTCAGGTCATGATCCCAGGGTCCTGGGATCAAGCCCCAGGTCAGGCTCCGTGCTCAGCAGGGAGTCTGCTTGTCCCTCTACCCCTCCACACCACCCCTCTGCTCATGCTGTCTCTGTCTCTCAAGTAAATAAATAAAATATTTAAAAGAAAAATAAAAAAAAAATAAAAGTATGTTGCATACCTGATGCCCTTTTACCTCAAACACTTCAACATTATCTTCCAAGAGTAAAGACAGGCTTTTATATAAGCATAGAATAATGAACAATTTCAGGAAATTAAGATTTTACTGTGAATGTCTTTGGTCTTAAGTGGTAGAGTCATTGAACTCCAATCAAAAGTAAAAATACTTTTCCTTCATTATAAACCAGTACTTTTCTGACTCCTCATGCCAAGGAACTAAGCAGAGTAGAAATTCCTGAGGGCAATGATTTGCCTTCCTTATTCTTCCCAAGTGTCGAGAAGCCCCCAGGGAACATGCAAAGACAGTATTTGCTGACTGCCTGACATTGTGTGATGCCTGTTGAGTACCTTGTGTGCCTAGAACAGACATGGGAGCTGATTCTCCACTATGCTTATGTTTCAACGTTGATATAACTCATCATTTGGGAAATTACTTGCTTTTTCAAAGGATGATCACAAAACATTCTTTTCCTACAGATAACCTGCAAACATGACCAGAAGTCTTGAGTCTTGATTTATTTTTTTTAAAGTATGCTGGGCCTGTGTGCCATTGGTTTGGATGTTTAATATCCAGTGAAAGTTGCCACTGGTAATAACTATCCCATTGTTACCACTGGTAATGCTGGGGGGTGGGTAGAGAAGGGGAGTTATTAGTTTAGGTTGATCATGGGATTATGAAATCCTGTTATCCTCTTACTCCCTCCCCCCACTGTCATTCATTCATAAACAAAAGAATAAATCTAGCCTTCAAAGGAAAAGCAAGACTCTCCAAACTGACTTCTATAAAAATTAATTTTTTAATAACTGCTTGGTTTTATCACTACTTCCCCGAATGCTAATTAATTCTAACTCTAAGCTATGTAATTATAATACTTCTGCTGAAATACTAAGTATCTGGTGCCCCTGGGGTGAGGCAGGGAGAAGGTATCTCACGTTCCACCCAGCTCCTCCCAGAGCGGAAACAGTGGAGCAGCCCCCGCGCCCTGCACCTGCTGGTGCACCTGCAAGCCCTGCCCCTCATCTCCAGCTGGGGGGGGGGGTTGCTGACAGCTGGCTCCCCTCTCCGTGGGGCTGGGAGGAACCGAGGCATACCGAGTTATTTTTGGCCAGAACCTTCAGGAGCCTTCACTGAGTCCGTAGCCTAAGTGGCTGCGATATACCTGCAGAATGTGAATTGACGTTGCCATGGAAATAGGACAACTCTTCCTGGTTCTGTCAAAATCCATCTCTCTCTGCGACCAGGCAGGGGTCAGAAAGGGAAAAAATGGAGCAGGGGAGGCCTCGGCGGTGCCCTGCACTCGGCAGGGTCTCACAATCCGGTCTGCTTTCTAGGTGGAGACATGCACATTCACACACAGGGCCATTGGGGGCCAAATCTCTCCCTCTCCTCCCTCCTCTCCTCTCCCTCTTGCCTGCTTTCTCTTCCCCTCTCTTCTCCCCTCTCTCTCTCTCTCCTCTCTCCTCCTCCCTCCTCTCTGCATTCTCTCTCTCTCTCCTCCTATCTCTTCCCCTCTCTTCTCCTTTTCTTTCTCTCCTCTCTCCCTCCGTCTCTCCCACCCTCTCTCCCTCTCCTCTCTCTTCCCCTCTCTTCTCTCTTCTCCCCCTTCCTCTCTCTCTCTCTCCTTCTCCTCCCTCCTCTCTGCATTCTCTCTCCCCCACTCTTCCCCTCTCTTCTCTCCCTCTCTCCCTCTTTCTCTCCTCTCTCTCCTCCCTCTCCCTCTTCTCTATCTTCCCCTCTCTTTCCTTCTCCTCCTTCCTCTCTGCATTCTCTCTCCTCCCCCTTCCCCTCTCTCCTCTCTCTCTCCTCCCTCTTCTCTCTCCCTCTCCTCCTTCCTTTCCTCTCTCCTTTCTCTCTCTGTCCTCTCTCTTCCCTCCCTTTCTCTCTCTCCTCTCTTTCTCTCTCTTCTCCCCGCTCCTTTCTTTCCTCCCTCTCTTTCTCTTTTCTTTCTAGACAGTAGTGAATTCAAGCATTTTCCACCCTGGATCCTAAAACCAGCCTTTGCTGGCCTGCTACCTAACATCTTCAGGGTTCTGTTTCCCTTGCTGTCACTTGAGGAAGGTGACCCAGGTGATCACTAAATCATCCCCGTTGAAGATTTCCGTGAAGCTATTTAACATTCTGCTTTCAGTGTTAACAGGTATTAGCCCATTCTGCCCGGACCTAAACTGAAATGTCATGATTTAAGTCCATGGAAACAGGGCCATGGATGTAAGAATAGCAAACCAGAAGAAGGTGACTCCCTCTTCCTTTCCCCTGCTTTCGGGCTGTAATGTGGTACTGGTGCTTTGGCCTGTGGCCCTTAGCTCCTGAGACAACAGCAGGAAGGCCCACCATGGGCTGGCCAGGCAATAGGGCCTTCCATTCCCCTGCCTGTGGGAACCAGGAGGGGCAGTCTGCTGCTATATTCCTGGATCCAGCCCTCTGCTCTCACCTTGAATCACTGCTTTGGCATAGCAGCTGGGCCTGACCCTCAGCTACTCTGGTTTGCAGAGATACCCATACTTAATGCAGAGGGAGGGCATACCCAGGATCTGGTGGTGCAGGTGTGTATGTACATGTACACACACAGAGAGAGATCCTATTGGTTCTATTTCTCTAGAGAACCCTCATACGATAGATTTTTGCCTAATGTTTGAACAATGAAACCCAAACAACACCACCACACAGGCCCTTTTGAAGCTCACATCACTCACCTGGGTAGTTCAGATCACAAAACAGGTGCCTTACCATCTTGCATCCTCTGTACTGCAACCCCTGACTCCTAATATCAGTGAACACTCCCATTATTTCAGACATCTCATCTATTAGAAGACACTTAACTACTCTGATCCAATATGTTGCCTGAGAGGCCTTAGTCATTGGCCCTACATGAGGCATGAATGTAGGGATATATTTCCATTGGAAGAAACTCTATGAGCCATAGACCTATATAAGTTGAATTTCAGGGGTACTGGGAAATGCCCACACATTATATGTCAGGTTTGCATGTCAGTAGGCCTGCCTTACTTTTTAATACCCTCCTTCTTTTAGAAGAAGTGAATCTCTATAAGCGTAGCAAGTCAAATGGGGGTCGAGGTTAAATGCAATGCTACCATATTCCAGCAAATATGTTTCCCATGAAAGTGTTTCAAAATCAAAGATTGCCATCAAAGATCTAAGTGTCTTAAGCGTGTTTATACTTGTATAAGTTCTTAAGGGCACAAAACAAACATACCCCACTAAGACTGGATAAAGAAATACATAGCGTGTATATATCAAACATCCCAAATGATTAAATTCGAGTTAGCACCTGATAGCTAAATTGAAACAGTCCTTATCTGCAAAGCTTCTAACAGATTTAATAAAATAAGATTGCAAGAAACTCCTGAAACACCTTCTCTCTCTGGGGTCTTACAATAATCCTACAACCCCTACTCTACCTACAACGTTGGTTCTCAACTGGGAGCCACTTTGAACTCCAGAGGATACTTGGGTGAATATCTGGAGATACTTTTGGTCATAACTGGGAGTGGGAGGATGGGTGATACTGACATCTAGTGGGTAGAAGCCAGGGATGCTGCTCACTATCTTAAAATGCCCAGGATAGCTGGCTCCCCTTCCCCTAGAGCAAAGAATCATCTGGCCCAGAATGTCAACAGTGCTGAGGTTGACAAGCACTCTAGAACAAAATTCAGCATAAAGTATGTGCTTCCCACTGGCATGTGTTATAATTAAACTGAAGAGGGAGACAGAACTCTAGATTAAATTGAGGGCAGCAAGTACCAGGCAGTTAGTAGATCAAAAACTGGTATAAACTCCAAGCGCAAAATGCATGCAGTTGTCCTGAGGAAGGGAGCTAAGCAAACAAAGACCATTTCAGCTCGGTTATCATGTGTTAGCTCAGATCCACAAGAAGGGATAATAGCAATGCGATTTGTTCCACTTGATTATAGTTCATTTTGCTCAACAGGGAAGTCAGATTTGATGTTCATGATCATCAAGCACAAATCCTACAAAATGTATTTAATAAGAATGCGATGTAGTTTCCAATGCCTTCATTAATTTGATTTTTCCCCCTTTCAAAACAATAAATATTGATAACTAAATCAAGGTCACGTTATCTCTTTGGTTTTCAACTCCTCAGTTTTGAAACGGGAGAGTTCTACTTGGTGAGTCTTTTTGAACCGGAGTGCACAAAATTCACAGCCGGTGTCTATAGTCGGTCATGAGCAAAACAAAATTCATTTTAGGAAGCTATTAAATCTCTATATCTACAGGGGGCTGTTTGAAAAAAATATATATGCACCCCTGTGTTTATTGCAGCATATTTACAGAAGCCAAGATATGGAAGCAGCCCAAGTGCCCATCAATAGATGGATGGATAAAGAAGATGAGGGATATTTATGTACAATGGAATATCCTCAGCTATAAAAAAGAATGAAATCTTGCCATTTGTGACAACATGGATAGACCTAGAGGGTATTATAAAATAAGTTAGAGAATGACAAATATATCATTTTGCTTAATGCATGGAATATAAAGACCAAACCAACCAAACAACAAACAAAAAACAGAAACAGACTCATAAGTACAAAGAACAAGCAGAGGGGATGGGCAAAATAGGTGATGGAGATAAAGAGGCACAAACTTCCAATTATAAAATAAATAAATCATAGGGATAAAAAATACAGCATAGGGAATAGAGTCCAATGATATGCAGACGGTCTCAAGAACTTGAATAAATATGAGAGGCTGATGAAAAGAATTCGTTTTTTTTAATGCCATTTCTACCTTTAAAAATAAACCGGTAGCAGCAGTTTTGATACCTAAGAAAATTTAGATCATAAGCAACTTAAAAGCTAGAATTTTCATCAACAAACTCTCCCAAATTAAGCTTTTTAAAAAATTTGGTATTTTCCAACATGATTTATCCAAAAAATATAAAATTTGGAAAAGTAAAAACAGATATTCAGAAATCCATATCATTAGTGTGGTTATGGGAGAGTACACACATGAGAATTGTCTTTATCCTTTCCTTTTCCGTGTCTTTATTTTTAAACTTTTCCACCAGTTTTACAAGTACAAAGATGCTAAATGCACAGAAGTAACATAATAACTATTTGTAAAGTCTTTCCCTCCTTTTGTTGCTCGTGATTGATAAAAATTCAACATATTAGATTTTTAAAATTGTACATAATTATAAAAATTTTATTACATAAATAACACATATACATATACATTTTAATTAGCTTCTCTTAATATAAAAATCCTAATTCTATGTAAAATGTTTATAGGTATACATATATAAATATAAACAATAAAAAATATATAAATATCTTATGTAGATTTAAGCTTTTCCAGCATTTTTGTGGGTGTGTTGCCATGAATTAACAATCAGTACAAACTCTTAGTATACAATATGTCAGCTATACACGTTATTTGGGCTAGCAAAACTAATTCATTTTTTTCCTTAAGTTTTCTGGTGAAAGGTGCCTTATTTGGCTCAGGGGAGAAAAACTCATAGATATTTGTAAAATTCAAGTACATTTTACATGATAGTGATACCAGTCACATGCTAGAGAGACCTTAGAAAAGTTTATCATTACTTCACAAATAAGCATGCTCAACTCATATGATTTGTGTTTATAGATACTATTCCCAAAGTGGATCTTTATTTGTAGTGTATTTATCTCATGCAAGTATATACAAATCATAGGGCATCAAATAAATATACTCGGGGATGCAAAACTAAAGATTGACGCCAGGCCAGCAGACATGAACAGACATATCTCCAAAGAAGACCTACACATGGCCAACATGCACATGAAAAAATGCTCCACATCACTTGCCATCAGGGAAATACAAATCAAAACCACAATGGGATCCCACCTCACACCAGTGATCATGGCAAAAATTAACAAGACAGGAAACAACAAATATTGGAGAGGATGCAGAGAAGGGGAACTCTCTTACACTGTTGGTGGGAACGCAAGCTGGTGCAGCCACTCTGGAAAACAGTGTAGAGGTTCCTCAAGAAGTCAAAAACAGAGCTACCCTATAAGCCATCAATTGCACTACTGGGGATTTACCCCAAAGATATAGATGTAGTGAAAGGAAGGAGCACCGATGTTCATAGCAGCAACGTCCACAACAGCCAAACTGTGGAAGGAGCCATGATGTCCTTCGACGGATGGATAAAGAAGATGTGGTCTATATACACAATGGAACATTACTCAGCCATAAGAAAGGATGAATACCTATGATCTGCTTCCACATGGATGGAATTAGAGGGTATTATGCTGAGTGAAAGAAGCCAATCGGAGAAGGACAATAATCATATGGTTTCACTCATATGTGGAATATAAGAAATAGTGAAAGGGAATACAAGGGAAAAGGGGAAACTGAGTGGGGAAAAATTAAAGAGAGAGACAAACCATGAGAGACTCCTAACTCTGGGAAACAAATAAAGGGTTGCAGAAGGGGAGATGGGTGGGGGGATGGAGTGACTGGGTGACGGACACTGAGGAGGGCACTTGATGGATGAGCAATGGGTGTTATACTATATGTTGGCAAATTGAATTTAAGTGAAAAAAAAAAGTTATATAAAAGAAAAAAAGAGTGACGCCGTGCCTCCAGATTTTGGAGGAGCAGTGTCCCTGTTTTTGTCTAGCAGTGGGCAGGGGTGCAGTTAGAAAAGATCAGAATAGATCATCACAGAATGTGGGGCTTCATGCTCTAGGCCTCAGACTGACATGAAACAAACATGGTTTGGGTAAGAACAATTACATATTGCGGATAAACCCTTCTCTGAATGTATCAGTGGTTTGCTAAGATATTAAAACAGTCACTTTTCAGAATGAGTTTGGTTTTCATCACCAAGCCTTCTGCACACCCAGGGACTCCCATGGATCCCTAACCACAGGCGTATCATTAATTCTTCTCTTCTACTCTTTTCTGGCTTGCTGACTTGCTCTCCATTTCCACAACATCAGTTCTTCCATCCTTAGGGCCCTCAGCCCTGCCAGCCTCTCTGTCCAGCAGGGAAGGATTACAGAGTGGATTCCTAGCACACTCGGTTGCTCTGGTCTTTTCTTCCCCTTTGGGGACATTGCATTCTGTGGATGGAATGGTGCCTAGTGCAGTAAGAAAGAGCAAGGACTTTAAAGTCAGACTTCGTTCCTGGCTGTGTGGCCTCATGAAGTTCGCTTAATGCTTTGAGGCACCCATGTTCCAGTTCCAGCCCAGAGGGGTCCCACTACACAGCTGCACCCTATACCTCAGAGCCTTCTCTAGCCAGCAAGCAGGACAGGCAGTGCTGGGGGCCAAAGTCCCCAGGAACAGCCCTCAACCATAGATAAGGCAGGTTCGTTGTACCTCAGGTGTGATCCTTCCTTAAGGAAGGACCAGGTCTCTCAGCATCCCAGGTGGGGCTGAGCCACCAATCTCAGATGTCCAGTAACCCACTGGACAACAATCGCTTTACTGTCTTCTTTCTTTTCTTGTCCTAATTCCTTAGGATATTTCCAGGCATTGCCTCTGAAATAAACTGCTCACACTCAATTTCTTGTCTTGGGGTTTCAGGGAGGCTGCATCAGCTCTTTAAATGGAAAATGACCCCAGATGCAGAACTATGATGTCCCTAGAGCTAGGTGGTACTCACCTTTAGATGCCCCTGAGCAGTTGGCAGGGGTTAGATTTTTTTGAGAGAGCCCTGAGTATAGAGGAGAGGACGAGATATTGTTCTTGCCGTATGTGACTTAGCATAAGGTCAAGCCTTCCAGGAAAGCTCAAATTACCTTTACCCTTTTTTTGGCTTGTTCAGGCTAGGGAGATGGGGGCTTCTCAGGGAGTCCTGGCCTTATGGATGCTGGTCCTGTGATGAGAATATTAAGCAGAATTGTTCTATTGTGCTCTTCTTTTTGGCTATGTAGATACAAGGCCTCTTTCAGGAAAGAGTTGGGCTGAGGGTCGGCATGGCCGGTGGGTGGGACTTGGGGGTACTGAAGACAATGAAAGCAGTCTAAGCACCTGCCAGAGAGCCAGGAACTTTGCTGACCAGACACTGAGACAGTTTGGAGAGAACCACATGCAGGGACATTGCATGTGACATCAACCTATATAATGAGGAAGAAGTTACTGTGTGCCGTCACCCAGCTAGGGCGTTAGGAGACCTTAAACACTCTCTCTCTCCCTGAACTCTGCTGAGATGCCCCATGGACAAGCCCAGGTTAGGCCGCTGCTAACAAGAGGCAATCGGCTCCGTTCCTCCCATCACCCAGATGCACAGCTGGCCAACCCCAACCCAAAAGCAGAGCCATCTTCCCGACAAGAAGCTGTCACAGACTCATGCCCAAGCCCAGCTGAGCCTAGCCCAAACTGCCAACTTAGAGCAGCATGAACTAAATAAATAGCTCTTATCTGAAGACACTGAGTTCTGAGGTGGTTTATTTCACAGCGATGGATAACTGAAATATCCTGGGACAAATCCAGCAGCGTCTTTTTTTGGCTGTCACAGCTACTGGTTCAAAGGAAACCTGAAGCCACTCTCGCCTCCCAAGGAGGAATCTTGGGTGGAAGTCTGAGACAGGAGCCCTGCACCCTGCTCCCCCTCCTCTCTGAAGAATGCATTCCTCAGAGGGATGAGAACACGGGAGCAAGCCTCTCATCCGGACTTCCCTGAGATTTCCATGGTGTAAAGTGACACGAGTGGGCAACCCTCTTTGTGTCCCAAAATATCAGGGCCCCATTTCAAAACTCTAAGCCAAAAAAGCAATCCTTCAGCACTGGGGTGAAGTATTCCTTGAAGTGCTCAGGATGACTTGATAAATTACCACTGATTTCACTTCCCAGAGATCTCCATGATGTGGACACGGCCACAGCCACAAGTCCTGGGACACAGTGAATGGTGAATTCCAGAATTCCATTCCATTCCTGCATGGGGCTCAAATAAGACATAAGAGACACAAGGCAAGACTCATCACACTGATTTTAGGAATAAAGTCTAAAAACATCGTGGAATCATTCTGCTATATTAACTCCTGGCCTCTGATATTTTATTATACACATTTAGGAAGTGTAAAAAATAAAAACTTTTTTTTTACAAGCAGAATATGCATCAGCATTTGCTCTGGATTTTCTAGGACAGCCCTGATTTAAAATATCCCTTCCCAATATATACTGGATAATGTTCTTCCTTGAACTAAAAGAAAGAATTGTTTTATAATCTTCGTGTTCGGACATTGTCGGCACCACTGTCTCACATTACTGATAAATTGTGTGTGACTGTGCCTCATCTTTCTCATTAAATGCTCGGTTTCTTAAGGCCACAGGCTTGAGAAATACCCTCTTATGTCTCTCCTCCCCTGCTGAGGGACACTGATTGTGTTTTTTGTCTTTGCTGAGTTGGTGTCAATAAATCACCTTGTAAAGCAATGTCTTTGATTTCAGAATCCCCGAAGATAGAGGGTGAGTAGTAGTCAGAGAATCGTCATGGGTGTGATTAAAGACATAGTTTGTCCTTAGCAATGTCAAGGCTTTCCATTTTTGGCCTCTTCTCTTTCTCAAAGCTTGCCATGGCACTTACCTTCGGGAAGGTTCTTGAGTGAGTCACCAGAAAGCATTCATCACACCCTTCAGTGCTAAAAGGCACTGACATACATCTATCATGAGTTTTGCATGTTTCTATCACAGAACACGGTGGGGTTTCTTGGTGACTGTTAAAATAGTTTTTTTCTCTTGAATAGGAATATGTTTGCAGAGATTTCACTCCAAGCTCTAATATTTGCTTGTGTTGATTAGGAGTAACCTTATCTTAAAAGTCTTGGATCCTTTCAAAGCCTTTCAAAGCCACATAGATCTCCTTAATACTAAGTATCTAGCCAATCAAAGGTCCACATCCTGATCCTCAGAGACTGGTGGTCATTTCTGTCTGTCAGTGGATATCTTACAGTCATCTCTCTCACATCAGCTCCTATCCGACCCTAATCTGGTGGGATGAGAAACATTCGACGTAAATTCCTAAGCTTCTTAGCCATTTAGGTATAAAAGAGCTTTAAGAATGTTGCAGATATGTCTTTGGGTTTGGAATAATGTTCATAACCGCCTTGGAAATCTACCTTACTTCTTAGAGGAATTTTTTTTCACTATAAAATATCAGGATTAGAAGAACCCTTGGGCAGCTCTCCCTTTGGCCATCTCTCCTCTTTCTTAATGCAGAAAAAAAAAACTAAGAATCTTTATTTACCTAGAAAGCACAGTTATGGGAGACAATAAAGTTTATGGAAACAGGTTTGATATCTTTTTTATTTCCCACTGCCTCCAGAAATACTTTGAAGAGACAATTTATGTATTGGGGATGTACTGTCTTAACTCTGAGGGTACTATTTCCAAGGGGTACCTTACTGCAAAGATGAAATAACACACACGAAACCTTTCACAATTGTCCCAGGTCCACTTCTCAGCTCCACACTGCCCTTGAAAGAGGCTGGATCAAACAAAATGCACTAGAACGTGGAAATTGTGAGATACAAATTCAGTTCTAAGAAAAAAAGCACCATCAGTTCTCCCAATAAGTTTTTTTCCCCCCCAAATAGCTTATGCTGGGCTTGATCCTCCTCTTCTGCTCTTCAGAGACACATACAGACTTGACCAGCTGTTTTCTCCATCTTAGCCTTGTTGGAAAAATAGAGTGTGGGCCAGAACATACTTTCATATCATCAAGAAGAGAAAAAATTCCCATCACTTTAGTTGACCAGTTGTCTACGATTTATTCGTTAGGAGCTTTGATTTCAGGTGGTAGTTCTTTTGCACTGAAAGTAAATCCTCTGCCCCATTTTATGTCACATTAGGAAATTTCTGAATTATCTCACAACCACCCTATGAAAGGACTCAAGTTCCTGATTTATAACAGCAAATAGACTATTTTCCTAAAGAAGATATGCTTTCTCATATACAGTCTCCTCTCTATGGAGGAATCCTGGAGAAACTTCAAAATCAAACCCTCCGATAACCAAACTCCTCTGTCTCCACCCAAAGCCCACACTTCACCTGGTTCCCTCCATGTGAGTCAAACTTTCCACCACTCACCCTGTACCTAAGTAAGGAGGTCACTTCACTTGCCCTCTTTTTTTCTCCCTGTCATTATCCACCATGTCACCAAGTCCATTCCACTCCATGCCACGTCATCCCTCAGCTCGGCCAGAGTCCTATCCTCTGAGTCAAGCTCTCCCTAACTCTCACCTGGATTATGACCCAAGCATGCCCCACATCTGGAGCAGGTCAGCCCCTTTCCCCAACCACCTGCTATACTGCAGGCAGAGTGAACATTTATATTGCAAAGGCGATTGCACCTCCTCGGCAATGAAGTCTCTGTGTCTTCTCAACACTAACAGGACCATTACCATGGTTCACAGGACATCATCACAGGGTAAGTGCCTGCTTGCATCTGCAGCCTCACCTCCTGCACCTGATCAGTCCCCTTGCCCAGGCCTTTCCCCACCTCCAGCACACCACACACTCTCTCTCCTCCAGGTCCCCTCTGTCTGACACATTGCCTCTGCCACCACATTTGTCTCGCTTCAAATCTTCCCCTGTGTGCTTGCCTTTTCCTACAGGTGACATGCTCATGAGTCCTGACCATTTCTTCTCCTGGCACCAGCACATCTGTCTCACTGGAGCCTTGTGGGTGTCACCCCCTGCACCACAGACGGAGGAGAAGGGCAATGTTGGTGTCTCCTACCCTTGGGCCCCATGCCTGGCAATTTCTGGCTCACAGGGGGGCTGCTCAGTAAGCCCGGGGCAAGCAAAGGACAAGGTGGATTCCTCCAGGGAATTCCAACCCAAAATTCCAGGGAGGCCACAGAAGCAAATAGAGTTGTCCACCCTGATCCCTGAGCCTCCTCCACCAGAGGTGGAGGGAACAGGGCTCTGGCCATCAGAACCCAAGCCACATGGTAGACAATGCTGGTCCTGCCCCTTCCCTGCCTTCATTTCAGACAGAAATTCAATGAAACTGATGAACCAACAACAAGGAAATGCACTTCAACACCCTACTTTTGGTCCTCTGCACCAGTGACTGATGTGGGTGTCACTTGAAGGTGGGCCACTGGGCTGGAGAAGGACAAATGTGGAGTCCAGGACAATGGGCCACCAGGAGGCAGAGCTGGGGTCTGACCACCCTGGACGCCAAAGCCTAGCAACTGAAAAATCTGTAATATAATTCAAGGTGAACATTCCCAAATACTCAAGAGTTTTTACTTTATGTTTTAGTAAATTATTTTATACTGTCATTACTGCCTTTTTTTTTAAGGTCATATAAATCAAGTGGCTCCAAATCAACATTGTTATTTAAAAGAGGTCGTTGTAAATACATAAAGAAATTCCTTCAGAATTCACATTGGTGGGCAACATGGAGAATGAACAATGAAGCTGAAATACTAATAAATCTCAGATAAGACAGCTTCAGGTTCTAGTAAAGCTAATGGTTAATCGTACCTCACCCCCACTCCCAAATCCCATCAACTGTTATGAGGCTGTATTCCAGGGACTGGGGATATGTCACTGAATGGGCAGGTGACATGCATGCCCTGGATGAGAGGGACACAGGCACTAAACAATATAAAGGACTGTGTGGGGCAGCATGAATGCCTGGTAGAGAGAAAGAGAAACAGAAGTGAGAAGAAATGTCCTATTCACCCATGATTGTAAATACAGTGGTCAGATGGGTTACATGGAGGGGCCAAGGAGGCTCTGGACCAAAAAAGAATCAGGGAAGGGAGACTGAGGATTGAGGGTGGTGGGTGTGCAGTGATATGAGATGGTCAGGGCCATAAGGTGACCCAGGGCACAGACTCAAAGGGAGGGAGGGAGGGAGGGAGAGAGACAGAGATAGAGATAGAGATAGATAGATGATAGATAGATAGAGAGAGAGATAGATAGATAGATAGATAGATAGATAGATAGATAGATAGATAGAAACAGTGGTCATCTGGGGAGAGAGCATCCCTGGCAGAAACACTTACAAATAGAAGGACACTGAGGCAGATGTGTACACAGAGTGTTTGGAAACATCTAAAAGATGTTGTGGAGTGAGTCAAGAAGACAGGAACAGAAGGCAAAGTCCAAGGGCAAAAGGACATTTCACAGTGCCCTAGGGAGCACTGAGAAAGCCTGAGTTAATGATGTGATGATGGTTGGACCTAAGCCTGGATGTGTGTATGTGTTAACAGAAAGAATACCAGTCGATTTGACTGACTTTACCAGTAGGACAGAAAAATATCCCACTTGTAACTGGTCGGCAAGGGCAGGGAAGCTGAGTAAAAAATAAAAAAATGATTTTAAGGATCCCTAGATTGTTTCAGGATACTTTGAACACAATACTATTTAATTACCGAAGCTTATGAATGATCAAAACTGCCCTTACCTCCTGCCTGCAAGTGTGATTATATCTATGCATGTGTAAATGCACGTGAAAATCATTTCTTTGTAGTGAGCTATAAATATACAGGCATATGACATTTTAAACATCCCAAACCTATCTAAAAATTGCTCTCTTTCTCCACTTTCCTAACTAGAGAAAGAAGCACAACGTTTAACCAATGTATAAGCATTATTCAAATAAACGAATCCACCTATCTATTCATTTCACTCATCCACGTACCCTCCCAACCTTCCATTCATCCACCCATCCAACCACCCACTCACCCATCTACATCCATTCACCCACCACCCACCTATCCATCTACCCATATACCCGTCTACACATCCATGATTCAAAGCATTGAGTCATTATTTTAAAATTTACTTGAGTGATTTGTTTTGACTTTATTCCTATAGAAGATCAGAAGCTTATAAAATAGCTGATAAACTCTTATCACCAATGCTCTATATTAAAAGAAAAAATGTAAATAGGCAACAATATGCTTTTTTAATCCATCAAAATTAAGATATTCCCAAGTTATTGTATATGAATTTTTTTTATGAAAACTGACTTTGGTAACGAGAATAGAAAATTTCACCCCAGGTGGCAAAATCAATCCAGATTCTTTTTGACATTTTCTAACCTTCGGATTTCTCTAGAAGCAAAGTAGTTGTATAAAGATTATATTCTTGGATATTAATTATTTTGAGTGGTTTCCGCAGGGAAAAAAGTAAATGTCATTTGTGACAGTTCAGAAGAAAGTCAAGGTTTTACTTTCTCTCGTTTATAAGAAAAAGGAAAAAGAGGAAGATCAACGAGAAAACACATGCATCTCAACTGTAGCCGAAGGGGCCTCTGGCATCTTGACAGTATTCACCTGCATCGAGCGCATAGGCCCTGCTTGCAGATGCCAACCTGAACTCCGCAGGCATGGACCTGCTTTGCCCTCTCACTTGCAGGCCAATGGAATTCAGTGCCAAAAGCTTGCTTTCACAGACATATTTCTTGACCAACATTATTTTCATTTGAAGAGTAGTTAATAAACAATATTATCCAAAACAATTATTTAGGAGTGGTGTTTTTTAATTTATTCATCATTTTACTCAATATTTTTTCTATAGGATATTTAGCCCATATAATTTTCTGTATTATTTTAGCTATTTTTTATTACCCTCTGATTTGGAAATAATGTATAGAATGGTATCAAATAATGGGTGGCCACAATGATCTCTGCCAGTGTTACCTCTACAGCCATAATAGCATTATAATCAAGTCTCTGAACTTATGTGGAGTCATCTAATATAGGTCAAGAAAAATAGAATATTCTAGTTTGGGGGAAGCAGATGGACTTCTATGACAGACATGCCTGGGTTAGACCTGGTTCCCTAAGATGTGGTCAGGGTTAAGAGTGTGACCTTTGATACCATGACACTGGAGTTTGTTCATGATCCACCATTTATTCTAGTCTAATTTGCATCTGTACTTATATCCTCTGTGCCTAAATTGGCCTTATTTGTAAGGTGAATGCAATGATACTCCTATCCTAAAGGTTTGGGAGAGAATTACATGAGATAACACAGGTCAGAAGGTTTAGAAGTGTGCCTCCTGTAAACACTAAAAAGAAATGTTTACTCTTATTTTAACATGTAGGAACGTGGGCAAATAATGTCCCCTAGACTCCTGTCCTCATCCATCATCAGGCAAAACCAGAACCAGAGTTAGGGAGAGGATCAGCTGTAATAGCTCATGATTTGTTTCCAGCAAACACCTGCCAATCCTAGTTCCATCTCCATCAGCGTTAGCTTCCCTTATAACCTTCCTCTGCATTTGCTAATTAGGACATGATATTTATGATATGCGATAGGGCCAAAAAATAAATTATTACCATCATAAATTCCATGGAAATTCAATGACTTTAGATAGGAGAATATATTTTTAAAAACTATATTTGTCTCAATTCTTAACACACATTAATTGAACATATACTATGTACTTGACACTGAGTATGTGGATTTTTAAGAGCCGGTTTCTGTTCTTGAGAAGTTTGAAGTCTAATAGGAATGACTGGCAGATAAATATGTAATGCACCTGGAGCCTGTGGGTGTGAGCTGGATAAGTTAGTGGATCACATGGGTGTTGGATAGGACACCTCGATTAGGGCAAAGCACAAATGCTCATCTGCTTCACATATCCTTCGCAGGTTTATTTGGAACAGAATCCCACTTTGGCAGACCTGGACACAACCCATTTGTTTGTGTGGCAACGGAAAAAGAATTAAAATTGGATTTTTTTTGAGAATATAACTGAAATTTTAATGGACCTTACACTAATTCCTAAAACTCTTCCTGATGTCAAAGTTCAAAAAGGTCATAAGATTTTATAAAAGACATCGAAATTGTCTTCCAAACATCCTAACTCCCTCATACTATTCTGACTGGGGAGACTTTTTAAAAAATTATTTGGACATGGTTTTAAAGAGATTTATCAGAAAGAGGAATTATGGCCAGAAAGGAGGCAGCTTTGAGCAAGAGAACAATAATTGAAGTTGGACCACTTGGTATTTATTTCGGCCACCTTCTAGTGATATGATTTGGGGCAAAAATCTGAGCCTCCAATTCCATGTTATTAAAAAGAAGGTTTATTTTCCCAATGGGATTGCTTTGAGGATCAAGAGGATAATACATGCTATTTAGATCTTTCACATTGGAAAATATAATGATAAGAGGGACCTCTGTGCAGGCAGTGTCATCTGTTGCCATAAAGCATATTGTTATCTGGGGTGGGGTAGCGGGGAGAGCCATAGGGGACTTAGGAGCTCTGGCGTCTCCATAGTTGTCTTTGGCAACAAAGTCCCCTGGTGCAAGCCTGAACTTAGAACAATGCTCTTAGGCACCAACGTTTAAACCAGACATTATATGATCATTGCATTGCCTTTGGTTTTTTTTAATGCAGCTTTTTAGAATTCTGATCATAAAAGCAATTCATGTTCATCAGAGAAAACTTCAGAAGAAACAGAAAGGGAATAAAGATGTGAAAATTTATGAAGTTGGCTGTTTTCACCTAACACAAGCAGTGACTTAGAACTTCACAATTTCTGCTACTGAACCCTCTTGATGACCCAAGGGGCTGGTACACCTGGTGTCTCCATTTTTCAGATGGAGAAACCGAAGCCCAGAGAAATCAGTATGCCCATCACACAGGTGAGAGAAATATGCTCTGCAAGGTAGGATGACCTGGGTAAAATCCTCTCTGTGCAACCCATCTCACAAAGGGTGGTCATGGTCCACCTGGTGTTGACCTGTGTCCCTCTAGCTTCCAAGTCCTAGGTCCACTCACTGACACAGCAGCTACTTTTGAGAAAGTGCTCACCCAGGGCAGGCACTGCCCCATATACTAGGGCCAGAGCAGCCAACCGACCAGTGGACAGAACAGTCCACCTGCTGGGTGGGGAGGCAGGAAGGGAGAAGAAGGTGTGGAGTCACACAGTGTTAGGGTTATGGGGAGTCAGAGGTGAGGGACAGAGCTGAGGAAGAACTTTCTAGAACTTTGACTTCTCTCATGAAACAGAACGTCATCAGAGGGTGTGAGCAGAGAGTATGCCCTAGCTTTTATTTTCATAAAATCATTCCATCCACCATCCATCAGTTCTGCTGGAGGAGATACCTAGGAGAAGGAGGAGGGGGAGGGAATCATTCTCAACATGTGAATTTGGGGACTACAGTTTAATCTTTCTCTTCATTAATTTCTGCTTGTAACATTAGATCTGCCCCAAGGAAAAGAACAATTTTGGTTTTCTCATAGTATTTTTTTTTTTGAAAGTACTGCCCATTTCTGGAAATGTTTGCAAGGACAGAGGCAATAATCACCCATTCATAAGTCAGTCCCCCTCTCTCTTCTCCCCTCCTTCTCTCACCATCCACTTCCCCTTTTCAAACCCCTAATGACCAAATCATGTTGAGCAAACATGCTATTTCTAATCTCTAGTACTTCAGACCATGATTTGGAAATAGGAGTGCTGATAGGATCGCCAAAAATATCATCAGACACGATATCCTCTGGATTAGGGTGGACCCTACCTCCTGTGAGGATGCTGGCAGAGATGGGGTGGTGTGGCTACAAGCCAAGGAACACTAAAGAATACACCAGAAGCCAGGGGAGTGGATGCTCCCTCTCCGCCCTCAGGAGGAATCAGCCCTCCCGCACCTTGATCTTGGACTTCTGGTCTCCAGAACCGTGACACAAGACATTTGTTGTGTAAGCCATCAGTGTGTGGGACTTTGTCACAGCTGCCTTAGCAAACTGATGCACTTCCCAAGCACTTTTGCATGATATAAAGTACCCGTCTTTCTTCTGTAGGGCTTTAGAGGTCCTTGGAGAGGAGCTCAGGGGTATTCAACTTTGGGCCTCAGAGAGAGTGTTGAGTCAATGCTGACTACTAGGTGAACGAGCTGATGAGGCAGGGAATGGCTCCAGGGACAGATGCGGGGCTGAGCTAACATTGGAGCAGATCAGGGGCTACTCCACTGGGTAAAGAAAAGTCTGCCTGCCCATTAAATAATGAAGGTAACCCCTCCACCCTCAGGTCACTTACCCGAGAACCCTCTGCTTTCTGCACAGAGAAGCCACAGTTTTGATAGCGAGCAGCATTTTAGTGTCCCTCCTTTTCTAGCCCAGAGGGACAATGGAATCCTTACTGAACGCAAAGCAAATCACAAGGAATGATGGAAGAGAGGAGTATAAATGCCATCGGACCCCTTGCATCCATCCAGTGCTGTAGTATGGGAATGGGAGCTGGTGCCTACGACACAATATGCAAGCTCCTCATGCACGATACTTATTATCACAGCTCCAGACTAAAATACTCACGTTTTAAATCATTCTTGGGAAAAAAATTCCACCTTAATAAAAGATTCTGATTTCTCCCTTGTGGTGACAAGTAGATTTTGGGTCAAACCTAAAAGGGAACAATCCCTAAGTATGAAATGAAAATTCATTTTGATAACTTTGCTTCCTCTCTTTGCCATCCTATGAACCCCCAGTGATGGATCTTATTTTTTTTTATTTTTCTGTTTTTTTTTTTTCTCCTAAGTAATCTCTGGACCACCTGCTATTAAAATCACCAGGGATGTTGTTTTCAAATCAGATCTATGGCCTCTCAGCCAGACTTGCTCAGTAAGACTGGGAAGCAGGGCATACAGAGGGAGAAACAGGATAGCACCTTGCATTCCAATGAACTATTCAAGTGGTTCTACACAATAAAGATTGAGATCTGTTTCTCTGGGTTCCATCTTTCTTACACAGGCAAAGGGGGTGGAGGGTAAAGATAGCATTAAGGTAAATTAACTCATATACGGAAGATAAACACTTGCCCTGTATGGGATAAAAAGAAATCCAGACACAGACTTATAGATCAGGATTTAGTGCTAGGGAGGAACCTCATGATTGTAGTCTAGAGGCTATTTGGGGAGCCCCACACACCAGGAGCCCCCAGGGGAAGAACAGGTGGGGGTGGGGTGAGGGTAGGGGGCAGTGGCTGAGCAGAGTGGACTCTGGATCTCTAGATGTTCACAAGGCTCAACCAGAGCATCAGCTAGAGATTGTCTGTTAGAAATACTGAGATTTTGTCCTTCTCCGATTGACTTACTTCACTCAGCATAATACCCTCCAGTTCCAAACAGTGTATGTTCTCATTCATTTGGGGAATATGAATAATAGTGAAGGGGAATATAAGGGAAGGGAGAAGAAATGTGTGGGAGATATCAGAAAGGGAGACAGAACATAAAGACTTCTAACTCTGGGAAATGAACTAGGGGTGGTGGAAGGGGAGGAGGGCGGGGGGTGGGGGTGAATGGGTGACGGGCACAGAGGGGGACACTTGACGGGATGAGCACTGGGTGTTATTCTGTATGTTGGTAAATTGAACACCAATAAAAATTAATTTATTAAAAAAAAAGAAATACTGAGATTTTATGTGAGAACAAGACTTCATTGCTTAATGACAAGTTTGCAATCCTATCACCATTTGCAAATTAAATAAATAGAATCACAGCAAGATGGAATATAACTAAAATCACCTAGAATTAGTGGCCAAGCTGAAGCAAGAACTCTGTTTTCTTTCCTGTGTATATGCTTTTCACAGGATGAGAAACATTATTGTAATAGGTAAATTTATAAAAATCAATTTGGAAGTTTTTGAAAAATGGAGACATGGCATAGGTATCTTCATTTAGATTAAGGCATATTCTCTGTATGTGGACATAATCCAGAGCATTCCTGGTGTGTCTCACTTTACCTAAGGTCTTTATTAGTATTTATTTTTTCTTCATGCTGAGGGAAAAATATGATAAAGAAGACACCGTCTTTAGGCTCAAGGTAACTAACTATAATTTTAGTATGGATAACTTTTCGCAAATATTTTTAACACTGAGTTGCATTATTCATTTAAGGATGCCTTATTTTCATGTATGACCCATCCTCAACATCCTTATTAGAATTCATGAATTCTTAACAAATATTGACTAATTATCAGCTGTCAGGCTTATGTGCTGTTCCTTCTACATCTGAAGCCTGCTCACCTCCCCTTTCCATGAACAACCAAAACACAGAAAAACAAAGCACTCTCTATTCATTAATTCATTCACTAAACATTAATTAAGGCATATTTAGATTCTCGAGAAGGTAGAGATCAAACAGCAATTCTTCTAAGAAGCCTCCATTGATTGCCCAGATAGAACCAATCTCTCTCTCTCTCTCTCTCTCTCTCTCTCTCTCTCTCTCTCTCTCTCTCTCCCCCTGCTCCCCTGGGACTCAGAGATTCCACTCTAACACAAGATACAATCTGCTTCCTGTCGATCTTCATTACCAAGTCTGTCCTTCCCACTGTCCCACATGGGACTGAGCTGGAGTACTAGAACCATGGTTTATTTTCTTTGTGTGTTCCGCTCTCATTAAATATGGCCTTCATTCTTCCAAATTGTAAGAAGCTTGGTAAAGGAGCCAACAAGTACAGTTTTCTAGGATACAAAAACTGAAAAATGTTAGTCAGAAAAAGACTGATAACAAACAAGTACTTATAAAAAGAAACCATCTACCCTTTTGTCTATCCCTCCCCTTGGAGTTCCTCCTCTTCATGCCATAATGTCCTAAAAGGGTCCTGCTCCTTTTCTGCTTCCTTGGATGTACTCCTGTCTGGTTTCAGCCATATTAACTCCACCAACAAGTAATACTGAGAGAACCACTGAACCACTGAGAGAACATACTCTATTAAAAGAAATCATAAATATATGTTAAAAATTAAACATGAATGTTCTGGAAGAAAATGCAGTTGCATGTCAATATCATCTTGGCAGGGAGAGGCCTTTCTATACATCGAAATATTAACAAGTGTCATTATTTTTACAGGCCACCGTTATGTTTTATTTTTGTTTATCTATGTCTTCTATACATTACAGGAAAAACACATACAAACCTTCGCTAAGAGAAAATCAATTCACATTACTATAGTCTAACAAATTCGGAAGTTTCTGCAGCGAAGTCCATTTCAGCATCTACTCCATGCTTTCAACATCCCAGGTGGAGGGTGAACTTATAAATAGTATAAGGCATGTAAAGTAAGCATCAGATAATAAATGTTCTAAATACACAAGAATAAACAGGAAAGCTCAAATGCAAGGATTTTAAGAGAGGAATCTTAACAATCTCTTCACAAACCATTGTTTTTGCCATTCTTTTGGTCCACTTTCTTCATAAATTAAAGGTTGCTTTCTTGCTAACTAAATGAATAGAGGTATTTTCCAGAGCTGAACTTTTAAACACACTCGCTAAAAATTTTTGAAATGAGTACTTATCATTATTAGGCAGTGGGTTTATGTAATTTATAGGGATGGATTTTCCTTTCTGATAGGGTCTTAAGTCTGAGGCACGCCACATATATGAATTTTGAAAAGTATTGAAAAAAGAATACAGGGAGCCAGAAATAATAAAGAAAATCAAGACATAGTTAAGAAGAAACATACTTGGGGCTAACATCTACAGTCCTGTGGGTTTTCAGATATAGGTATGCATAGATATATGTATGCACAGAGATATATGCGTTATAAGACCTACGACCAACTTTTTGAAAGTTGTAGTATTATTAAATCTATCAAAATGAACTTTAACAAGTAAAACAGTAGGACTATTCTTAACAAAGAACCATCTGTCCAACATATTGATGTCCAGAAAGACTCTGGAAAAATGCATCCAAATTCTGCAACATTTACTGCCCTGAACAGAGTAGAATATAGAATAGGCATTTGGGGTAAATCTAAAGTTATATTTGCTTTGGACCTGGGAGATATCACAATGAACAGCAACTGTGTTTGGTTATGCAAGCCTCTTAAAACAAAAGAAGTCAGTTTGAGTAACATGGTAACCCTGATGCTCAAGAAGAATTCCAACTTCATAGGTCAGGAGCTAGAAACAAAGAAAGAGCAGAGTAAAGCGCACAAAGAAGAAGGTGGAGAAAAAGTCACAGTGGCTCAAAGGTTTAACGAGGGAAACCGCTTTTCTAAAAAACACGTTTCATTTCTACTTCCCTTCTTTCTCACTGAGGTCACCTTTCTTGTGTTCTCTGACTAATTGATTTTGGAAGAGGTGCTTGATTATTCAGCATCTATAGAACCGTTCAAAAATAAATATTTAATCTCGAAAGATGAAAGCTAAAATGATATTTGTAGACATGGGTAGAAGTGCTCTATTCACTGTGAATTTGAACCTGAGAATTTGTAATAAAAGAAAATGTTTAGGCATAAGCATGTCACAAGGAACACATCTGCTGGCCTGGTGCCTTCTCTCACACAACACAAAAGTTGTACCGATGGTTTCCAAATTGTGCTCCCAGGAGTCTCAGAAAAATGAGGAGGGTCTCTGAATGTGGGGACTGTGTCAGGGAAAGTTCACTATGATTCAGCCAGAGCAGCTCTTGTACTTTTTATATGGCATGCACGTGGGAAGAACAGAAAGCTTCAAATAGCTTTTGGTTTGTGGGTTTTTATTCCTTTGGTTGGAGGCTTTTCATTTTTCTTTAAACTGATTAATTTTTTAAAAAGATCGTTATTTTTAAAGATTTTATTCATTTATTCAGGAGACACACACACACACAGAGAGAGAGAGAGAGAGAGAGAGAGAGGCAGACACACAGGCAGAGGGAGAAGAAGGCTCCATGCAAGGAGCCCGACGTGGGACTCGATCCCAGGACCCTGGGGTCATGGCCAAAGGCAGGCACCAAACCGCTGAGCCACCCAGGGATCCCCTAAAAAAGATCTTTATGAGAAATAAAGACACAGAGAGACACAGACAAGAGGGCCAGGTGATGACAGAGGAGACATGGTGCAACACGTCTCCAAGCCAAAGAATGATGATGATTCTGCAGACATTAGAACTTGCACAGGGCAGAAAGGATCCTCCCCTCGAGCTTTTACAGGGAGCCTGGCACCTTGATTTTGGATTCTGGACTTCACAATTGTGAGAGAACACATTTCTGCTCTTTTAAGCGACCAGTTCATGCTAATGTGTTAGGGAAACTAACATGGGAAACTCATATAGTGGCCATTACCGTCATGGCTGTTGACGGATCAGTTGAACCTTTCCAGATGAAAATTATCTCTCTATGTGCATTGATAGTCAAAGTGCACTTGGGAGGCAGGTGTCTTTTTTTTTCCCCCAAATAAGGAAAGTAAGACATGTGTTCATTATCCTTTAATTAAAAGCATGCAAAGCAAAGTGGACAAGGGGTCAGCATTCCAAACTGAAGGACCAACCCAATGATTATCCATCTTCACAGATCGGGAAAAATATTTCTTCCCTGAGATCCTTCGCTGGAGATACCAGGCCCTGTGATTTCTCAAATTTGCCTCTAGCAAACAAAAAAGCCTTGGTTGCAACTCCCACCTGTTCCACCAAGACTTTACAAAAGACAGAAAACGCCATTTGCAGCCAGAGAGGCTGCAGAGCAGTGGCCAGAAGCATGGTCTGTGCACCTGCCACCCACTCCAGGGAGCCTGGGGCTCCTTAGCCGGGAGGGCCTTGCTGGGGATGTGAGCAAGTGTGACACAATGTGCAGGTGCACGGCCCGCCCAGCATGGCAGGCAGGGCTTCAGAGTTGGGGGAGCGACCTCAGGCATCAGCTAGCCACAGTTACTGCTTGCAGGGTCAGAGAGCTGACTCAGTCCGTAACTTCCCAAATGACACCAGAAGCAATTTGGAGGCAGGACATGTGTCTCTAGCCATCCGTGCCATTTCTGAATGTTGTCCCCATTTGTCCACTGCAGTGGCCTCAGATCCCCCAACCCCTCATGTGGCAGGGTGAGCCTGTTATGGAGGAAAGCAAACCTATGGCCTCGGTGGCAAGCCAATGGCTTTAGGGGCAGAGAGTTGGCTCCAGTCTGGGCCTCCCCTGTGGGCACATGACCTTGGGAGGTTTTCCTAGCCTTGCTAAGCCTTCACCCCTTCTCTGCTAATGAAGATCATGATAATACCCAATAAGAGGGGTTATCTTCAAACTTAAATGAGGTGATACAGTGCGGAGGGCCTGTATGGTAATGAGTACTCACTTCCATCTTCCCTTCCAACACTCCCTGCATAAAACTCAGACTGGAGCTTTATGGATCCCCTTCCTCAGTCTAGTCACAGGCCTCAAATAACCTTCAGTGAGTATGTTAATTTTATTCCTTTGAGATCCTCCTTTTTCTAAGACACAGGCATTTTAAGAGGGCTAGTGTGGAGAAAGAGGCCATGTCCTGGGTAAAATGAATTTCATTGTCTACAGGGCAGAGATTTAGGGTAAGAAATCATGGAGGGGTACAGGGTGTAGCTTCCAGGAGGCCACACTTCACTGGGTCAAGGAGGATTTCTGGTGCAAGGCCCCCGCCAAGTTAGCAATGTCACTATCGTAAGCTGGGCAAGCTCTGGCCAAAAGGGAAATGAACGCAGCCAAGGGACTATGGGTTCTGGGTGGAACAGATCTGGCTTTGATTGACAGCCACCTCCCAGCCTCTTGACCTTGGACAAGTCGCTGAGACTTCTCTGGGCCTCAGTTTGCACAAGCAGATATGGGATGATAACACCTACACCACAGGGCCCGCTCCTCATAAGCACAGCTCCCGGCTGAGGGAGGACAATAAATCAATGGGGTCCCCTTCCCCAATCTATTCACAGGCCTCAAACGGCCTTCAGTGTGTATGTTAGTTTTATTCCTTTGAGATGCAGCCTATTGACTTAAAAAATAAGTTCAATTTTTTTAAGTCTATAGGTGACATTTCCTAATGTTGGGTTTGTGACTCATGTAATATTTATTGGGATCAAGTCACTGCCAGCCTCGCCCCAAAACCCATCTAGAAAAAAAGAAAAATGTGAGTCTTTCTAAGGAAAGTCACATATTGTACTCTCCCAAAGTACCTTTTCAGGAGAACACTAGTGAGTCGGTGGCTTTGCTCCGGTGGCTGGGGCTAGGGTGGGGTCTGGAGGATATTTTATGAAGACTGACACCTAGTTATGGGGGAGAAGCATCACTGGTGAACATTTCTTCTCGAGCCTAACATAGCCCCTGCTACAAACTTCCAAAAGGCCATGCAGAACCACCAAAATGGTGCCCAAGAACAGCCAGCTCTTGGTCAGAGAGGAGTCTTACCATCTGCTTCTCCGAGGACCCCCATCCATCCCCAGGAAGATATGACCTCACTGTCCCCAGGGTGAAGAGCCAGTGGGGCAGGAAGGTGGCCTCTGCTGTCTCCTGTGTGACTTTGCCCCTCACACGCCCACCCTACAGCTCCCTTCCCCTTCTCAAGCGTCTGCTGTTAGAAAGGTCTGATCTGGGTGATAGAAGGAAGCATGAAAAGGCAGCTTCAAATCGAATCAAGCCCAGAAACCACCGTGCACCCAAACCTATCACCTGCAGGGACCTGAAAGGGAATTCCTCAAAAGCCAAATGCACTCATCTCCCTTTCAAAGCCCTGGGATCCAGCTGTCAGGCCGCATAAAAACCATTCTCCTCAAGGTTAAAATTTTAATGCACTGTTTACACATCGAAGCAAAGGAGGTTTGCATAATTAATAGAGCACAGAAAATTGAGAGCCAATGCACAAAAATATGTTTTAGAGAAAGACCGTCTGTGAAGGAGAAAAGACGCCCTCCTGACGTGTCCTGCACAGCTGCAAAGAAACCACGGGAATCAGAGTCAGGTGCCTCTTGCTTCTAACGGTCAAAATGCTGCCACCCTCAGTGGCGCAGGGAGCCTGGCAGGTTTAAGAGTAAAGCTTGGGGATTCCCGGGTGGCTCAGCAGTTTGGCACCTGCCTTTGGCCCAGGGCATGATCCTGAGGTCCTGGGATCGAGTCCTGCATCGGGCTCCCTGCATGGAGCCTGCTTCTCCCTCTGCCTGTGTCTCTGCCTCTCTCTCTCTCTCTCTCTCTCTCTCTCTCTCATAAATAAATGAAATCTTTAAAAAAAGTAAAGCTTTCTGGTCCTTCAAATGTGCACCAGATGGGTTAAGCAAACTCCCCAGGTTCCCCACCACATTCCGGGGAACAATAGGCCTTCCTCAGATAAGGCAGGGAGGGAAGGGGGCGCAGGGGCAGACTTTGCCAGGGGCTCCCAGGGCACCCTGAGCCGGGGAGGAATCCCTCCACATGTCGTCAGAAGGGGCGCCCGGCAGAGGCAGCCTGGCATATGGCATCTCCAATTTTTTAGTGACAAGTGGCACGCTATCAGAGCCGTGGAGGAAGAGGCAGAGAGCCGGTTGGCTAATCACTCCCCGTTGCCTGCACCCTCAGGCACAATCATATTGCTTTATGCAGATGAGCTCATAACAGTTTCTTCAATTTGGCTTTTATATAAAAAAGTGCCAGCTCCTCACACTGTGTCAACAGCCACCCGAGGGCCTACCACTTTACAACGCAAGTGTATTACTATTTAAAGACAAGCTTTTAGCTGAACATCAGTGCTGCCTTCAGAGTTTAATTACCGCCCTCCCCATGGGGCCCAATGAGCCAGCGACTCTTCCCAAGGGGTTTCTGCTTGGTGATGATCTTTAACTAAGTAAGTAAATGCCAAACCAGCTTGGCTTAAAGCGCCTGCGTCTGATTTCCGGCTCTGCTGCAAGATTGTAGGTGACTGGTAATGAGCCATGAGCAATTTAGAATCCTGGGGTAATTAATTTCCAATTGAAAAAAAAAAGAACTAGTACAATGTGTGTATATATGTATGTGTGTGTATATGTACATATATATATATAAAGTACACTAGTAGAATATATGTCACTTTAAAAATATATATTATTTATGATCTATGTTAAAATATGTATTATATTTTTATTTTCTCTTCTGAAGTACCAAGAAAAGAGCTCAATAGCAGAAGCTAGCTCCTGAAACCACTTCCAAAGTTATTAGGGCAGTCATTTGATTCCGATGCCAAAAAGGAGGTTCTTCTCCTCTTAAAATCCTTTCTCAATTTACTGAGTCGAATGAAGAGGGTTTGAAAGGGTGAGGTCAGGGCTCCTTCACTTCCCCTACAGTGATCATTAAATTAAGTCCTTTCTTCCAAATACCATTAAATAGGCACAACTTTGACATACACGATTGTCTTTTATCAGGTAAATTAACATGTCAAGAGTAGTACACATTGAAATTTCATCTGAAAGTGGTCCAGGGAATTAAAAACCAAATGCATTTTCCAAAAGCCATCTAAGAGTTGAAATAAGGCAAACCAGAAAGAACTGCTTTTATCTTGTTTTGAGAAAATACAAAAAAAAAAATTGATAATGAATCAAGGCACAAACTCAATTTTTCACTAAACCAAGCTTGATAAAACATTCCCAAGGGATTGACTGAGCTCCAAACAGGTCAAGGTATTAAGTGTTCATTCTAGAAAATTCCAGCAGTTTCTTCAGTCCCCTACTTGGAGATCACAAAATGCACACAAGGTTGGGAAGCTGTGCTGATGAACAGACAGCAGCTGAGAAGGATAACAGTGGTCCTTATGGGACTCTCTCTCTAAATAAAATAAAGCTCCTCACAAGGAATGTTTGTGGTGCCAAGTAAAATAAGCCACACATTTATTCTGATGGGATTGAGGTGCTGTGGCATCATGAGGGGGCTCACCCCTGGGATGGGAAGACCCAGGTGCCAGCCCCGCCCCTTCCATAGGTAAGGTGTGAAATTTGGCGATGAGTCACATGGACGGTCCCCCTTACTTAACAAAGAGACTGTATCTGTCATATGGAGGTTCTGACCCTCCAGCCACACCAGTGGAGACAAGAGTGGGCTGACGTGGGGGATGAGAGACAAAGCACCAGGTGGTGTGCTGCACAAGACACTGCTGACAGATACCGAACTCCAGGCTGACAAAGGTACCCACTAAGTCAAGACGTGACTACATCCTCCATGTTCCACCACACACACAAGTTAATGAACAAAGTGTTGAGGTGGATGAAATGATAAGTTAAGAGCCTGGCTTTATGGGATGTCTAGGAAGTACCAAGCACCCTGCTTGGTTTTTTGTTCTTCTCATTGACTTGAAGCTAATGAGGCTGGTCCTCTGTTGTTCATCTCATTGGCCTGTGAACACAACCCCATCAGAGTGCCCACCCTGTGGCCAGGAAATGTCCACCATCAACCGCGTGGTAATTGGACATTTGGACTCCCGCTCCAGACCAACTTGTAAGCCCAAGCTTGACACTCAGCTTGACTCCATACCCTTTCTCAGAGCTGTCCTCCCTGTGACTTCTACCTCTTAAACACTGCATTAAAAAATATTTTACTAAAAAAAAAATATTTTACTGAGACGCTTAATAAAAGTTCGCACAGCGTTTGTAAATCCCTTTGCATGTAAAAATCGCTTTTTCATAAAGATCCCTGCTAAGTAACACTAGACACCTTCTACTCCCCCTTCTTCCCCTTGGAGGAGACCTTCCCACCAAACACACCACTCTCTTTGGGGAGCACTTTTGTAGAGTACTACTTTCCAGGATGCTTGGCCACTGCAGCTACACCTCAAAGATGCACTGGGAGGATTCTTCTAAGCCAGCAGGTCCTGGGCCTGAGGTTCATGAGAAAGGGTCCTGCAAGGTGATGGATGACAGACTGGCTGGGACGGGTGGGCAAGGCCGCACTGCAGCCTCATACTTGGCCACCCCTGCCATCACCTGGACCTCAGATTTCTTACTCAGGCTTTCGTTGATGAGAGGGGAAATAGCTGAAGCTCCCCCGCCAATCAGGACCACCCCAGAGTGTTCATCAGAGTCTACACTTCTGAAACAGAGGGTGTTTCCAAAGATACTCGTGTGCAGGGTGCCTGGGTGACTCAGCTGATTAGGTGTCTGCCCTTGGCTCAGGTCATGATTTCAGGGTCCTGGGACTGAGCTCCGTGTCAGGCTCCCTGCTCAGCAAGGCATCTGCTTCTCCCTCTGCCTCTGCCCTCCCCCCACCCCACTTAAGCACTCTCTCTCTCTCTAATAAATAAAATCTTTAATAAAACAAAAATATGCATCCTTTGACAGGAGGGCCAGCCACTCAAGGGGAATTGGAAGTCAGCTGACTGGGAGAAGAATGTGCTCCTTGGGCTCACAGCACATAGGTTGTTTCCTTACTACCTTATAGGGGTTTGCTTGTAGACTGCTCACCCCAAACACCTGTCCATTCCCCTGACTTTCTCTGGGATGGCTGCATTTGTCATCGGACTATGAAAACATATGCATGGGGTGGCAGCTGAGGGAGTGAGATCCAGAAGTATCAAAGCCCCTCTCTTCAAAAGGGAGCTGGGGTGGTCACCGTGAGGTTTTGTAGCCCTGCTTCCTGGCCACTTCATGTAGACTCAATAAGACAGTGAAGAGTGTATCGGTGAGGGTCAAGTCAGGACCATGAAAACCCCTTCTGTTATCCCCATGGGAAGACTTTAACACAATGAACTGTTAACTAGGTTCTAGAGAGCAGAAAGGCATGGAGGAGGCCTTGCAGCTTCAGAGAGTTGGTGACTTCAGGGCCTAAAGAACAGACATGAACAGCTGGAGTTACTAGAAGGTGGAGGCCTGGGGAAAGGCCCCCCAGAACTGGACTCCAGCCTCCAAGGGATTCATGAGTTAACCTCTTGGTGGCTGGCAGATGATCGAACCTTAGGAACTCAGAAGAGGGACCTTGTAAATTCAGACCTGGAAGTAAATGATGCTACCTGCTGGCATCTGCATCTCAGAGGGAGTGCCATAAGGTGCAGAAATGATAACCCTGCAAACTGAAACTGAATGTGACCCCCAGGAGCCCAGTGCCATTGCTAGATCAAGTTCAGCTGCTACTGAGATAAACAGCAGTCAGTAGGCGGGAACTCACCCTCCCCTCTCTGCCAGCCTCCCGACACCCAGGGGTCCCGACTGGCAGAGCTGGGAAGCACAGCTGGTGAAGAAGAAGATAGATTTGCAAAATCCCAGCCTTGGGACCAGCACATAGAGTAGAGAGGGTCGGTCAGAGCCAAAATTCTTAATTCAAGATATGAAATGGTCCCATTGACTAGACTTGTGGCTGTGTGTTAGTGTTCTCTTGTGGCGGACAAAGCCCCATGTGCTCAGCAGCTTACAATAATGACCACTTATTGGTTCACAGTTGTGCACAAGAGATGCTCGCTGGGGCATGGCTGGCTGGGTTGTCTGTTCAGGATGTCACAAGCCTGAAATCAAGGTGTGAGCCAGGTGAGGTTTTCATCAGGAGGCTCTGGGGAAAAAAATCTACTTCCAAGATCATTCTTGTTTTCAGAATTCAGTCAGTCCCTTGTGGTTTGGGGACAGAGAACCCTGTTTTCTTGCTGGCTGCCCCCTGGAGGCTGGCGATTCTCAGCTCCTATTGAGGGGAGGACCTCAATTTCCTCTCATGCTCTGACCTCTGACTCAGACTCAAAGGGATCATGTGTTTAGGCCAGGCCCACCCTGATAATCTCCCTAGCTTGAGGTCAGCTTACGTGGGACTTTAATCACATCCACAAAATCCCTTTTGCCACAGAATATAACATCATCACCTGTAAGTTTCCCGACTTCCAATGGGAAGAAGTTCTGCAAGGGCAAGGGTCTTTGGAGGTCATCAAGAACTCTGCCTACCACAACCAGCATGTAGGAAATTCCTTCCGTTCTTTTAAGGAATCTTGAGAATTCCCAGGGAATTTTGTCAGACTTGCAAGAAAGGCCCAAGCTAAGTCTTGATAAAACTAAATTCTTAGAAGAATCACACTCAGATCAAACTTCAACCTCTTGGAATATTTTGAAGACAAAATTAAATTGTGGGCCTATATCATGGCTCCCCAGTAACCCCAGCAGAGTCCGTGATGTATAAGCCTGATCCATGTGTGCAAGAGGCAAGAGCTGAGCGGACCACATCTGCTTCCTCTCTACATGTGAAAACTGCACTGTGCAAGCTGATCTCAGACCAGGTTCTAAAGCATGATTCTTCTTGTTTAGCTGGATCGAGAGGCAAAGCTGAATAGATGAGGACCAGCAAACACAGCTCTAGAAGCAAGCTGTCACATCCTGTCTTCAGAGAGGCACCAGGGCTCCCAAAGTGGAAAGAGAAACAACCAAAACAAAAGTGGAAGTTCCAAGTGAGAAAAGCAGAAAAAATCACCGGGCCCACCCCCACATCCATCCCATCTTAAGATCCCTGATCAGAATTGGGTTGGGTGGGCTTCTGCGCATTATATTTCTCAACTCCAACTCAACCTGAAACTCATATCTCTGTGAAACGAAAGTTCACTGAGAAGCCTATGTGTATCTACCCACTGCTCCCAGCTTGGGCAGCACTGAGAACCCGCCACCTTGTCCTGCCATCCTCTGTGTTAAGAATGTTTCCATCTTCCTCAACCACCTGGTAATCAAATCTCAGCAGTCACACCAGCATGTTTCTGCCAAAGATCAACTGCTCCATCCATGTTCCATTGGACCCAAGAGCTCAACCTACATTTAAATCTATTCTGGTGAGGATTCCTGGGTGGCTCAGTGGTTAAGCACCTGCCTTCAGCCCAGGGCGTGATCCTGGAGTCCCAGGATCGAGTCCCACGTCGGGCTCCATGCATGGAGCCTTCTTCTCCCTCTGCCTGTGTCTCTGCCTCTCTCTCTCTCTTTCTCTGTGTTTCTCATGAATAAATACATAAAATCTTTTAAAAAAATCTATTCTCGCTGACCAGATTTGCATGGAAAATTCTTTCACTCCTTCTTATCTAGAGAAATTGGCACTTGCACACCCTGGATGCGTCTTCACATTTTTACCTACGTCGTGAACTAATTTCGTGATGATTTATGCCGCATGGTGCTGAGACTGTGATCATATCAGTGTTCTTTTCATCCAACACCTTATGGGCATTATTTCCCATGCTCAAGGACTTCTGAAGCTAATGTTGCAAAAGAACATTACAGATCATCTGGAAACAGTTTTCTAATTTTTTTTAGTCTAGGATTAGGATGTAAATCCAACCCGGAAATTGAACCATCCCTAAACCGCATCGTTGTTTATCTGATTACTGCTCGAAACCATCTGCACTTAATTGCAATACAACAAATCGTGTAACCATCAGCAAGGATTAAAGGACAAACCCTCTTAGCAATAGCCTCTATTGGTGGAACTTAAAAATTAAAAAAAAAAAAAGAGCACATAACCCAACATTTCTTTACTGATTTTAAAACTCCATTGAGGCTTTTTGTTGCTATATTCGAGTGGTATTTTTATTAAAAGTACTGAAGGGCTTATCTTTTATATCTCAGAAAGGGCATGTGCACGGTCTACAATCGACTCCTCCCTTCTGAGAATTTCCAGTGAATTCCAGAGACCCGGGTGATAACAGCATCTCTTTTGATCAGCATTTCACGTGGAACGGCTCATGGAGATGAGCCACTCCACCAGGGCTCCTACGAGATCATTCTATGTGAAAGGGCCTCCTGGTGCTGAATGAGTGGGGAGCCCCTGCATTATAACACCTAACAGAGGAACATGCAAGTATTTCTTTTTCTTAAAGTTTTGCAAACAGATAAGATATATTTTTGTTATTCCTAAACCAAACCCACATTCACCTCTTCTCTAACCAGTCCCTCCTCTCTCAAGCAAGACGTGCTAATATATGGAAACCCTTCTCATTCTTAATTCTCAAGATGGCATGCCAATGTGAACCCAAAAGTATACTGCACACATGTGCCAGAGATTCTTACTGCAATTTTCAAATCCAGTTTCACCTGTAATTTTTTTCTTAGGAGTTATTTCTTTTTAGCATTGTAAGGCAGAGTCATAGTATTACTAAAACATGACTTAGCAGTGGAAGTTTCCCAGGAGAATGACTTAGTTCATTTCCTCTTCTAACATATGATAAAACTGAGTCCCAAGAGGTTACTTGAGTTGTCTGGGTCTCAGCAAGTAGCAGAGTCAAGTTGAGAGGAAACCAAAAAAATCCCAAATCCCACAGTAGGGTGCTTGCATCTTCACATGTGTAGAACTTAAGTTTATGGTAATATTTCTTTTTTCTTATTTATTTATGATAGACATAGAGAGAGAGAGAGAGAGAGAGAGAGAGAGAGAGAGAGAGAGAGAGAGGCAGAGACACAGGCAGAGGGAGAAGCAGGCTCCATGCAGGGAGACCGATGTGAGACTCGATCCCTGGTCTCCAGGATCAGGCCCCGGGCTGATGGCGGTGCTAAACTACTGAGCCACCTGGGCTGTCCCTATGGTAATGTTTCTTAATGTGATTGTTTTTGTTTTTTTTAATTATACTTCAAAATGTTATATTGAACTAATTTAAGAAGTTCTAGAACATAACTGCAAGCTGAACAAAATTGGATCATTTTCTGCTGAAGTCTTATTTAGGTGGAAGACCCAAGGTAGCTATCACTCTTACATAAGTGAAAACAAGATGGCTTAAAGCACCTTGGAAATGTCTGTTTCCAGCTACAGGAATTTTTGCTGCCAGTGGGTTCCCTGGAGGATGCTGCTGTGTGATCCCAGCCACTCAGGCCCCTGGAGTATCTCACCATGTGGGAAATGTTGGGGAAATCAGACAAATTTTGAGTCACTTGACCAGTGGTAAATGGGATTCCACTGTGTCCTGAATGTGGTATTGAGTTAAGAATATGAATTGTAATCTCCATTCAGAAAATTATAGAGAGATAGTTATTCTACTCACATATGTGCTCTTATCCTAGGGTGTATTCCACTGAACTGTTTTTAATAATTGCTCAACTTATTCCTATTTTTGTGTATTCTTAAAAGATGGCAGACTCAACTATATGTGAGGTATGAAATGTATTTTTGTAAACTTCTGTAGGACACCAAGCGTGATTCCCCTACTCCTATGATATATCACGGCTTTTCCATAACTGCTGACACAATGTATTGGAATTATCACTGAGCACATTGTGTTGGGATTGTGTATTACTTCCCCGTCCCTTCCATGATACTCAAAGCTTTTTTACAGACAACATCTTATTTGTTTTTTAGTACCTAAAAGCAAGCCCAGATCCTAGCACACAGAAGGCATTCAATAAATGGTTGACATATGAATGAATCAAAGAATCCATTAATGAATCCATGAATGAATGTGAATGAAATGATAAATATCTTATATTCTAAAACACTATAAATTATTGACATACATATTTTAAAATTCAATATTCAGACCTTGCTATCTCCATTTTTCAGACAGGTGATGAAGTTGAGTCACTAGCTCAGATTTGTACAGGCTCCACATGAGAAAACCAAAGCTGGAATCCAGGTAACACTCCATCTGCTCAGGGAACCCCACAAACATAAAAAGTACACATGATCTTGAGTGTTTAAAATACAGATGCCTTTGCTCAAGCTTGTATTTTGTAAATGTACAGAAAAACGTTTTGATGGCAAAATCCAAAAAGCAAAGGTCTTTGCTCCACTTACTAGAGACCTATCACACCTCATCTCTACAGTACTGAGTTACCAAAGGCAGTATTTAATTGGAAATCTGCTTAAAAATCAAGATCTAGTCATACTAATTAATACTTTACTGACAACAAAATCAGAATAAAAATTTGATCATCAACCCCTGAAATATTTTAAGTTACAGAAGATAAAATATTAATTTAAGTTTCTTATATAAAATGATTATTCTAAATGTGAATGCAGGACACTTTAACCGATTTTATACCAAGTTTTGTCCTGATAGTAGAAAATTAGTTGGGTGAAAGAGGTACCAATTGGATAATACTGTTAGATACTGAAGAAACAATTCTGTCAGTAAGAAAAAAAAAAAGAATATATAAAACAAAAGGTGATATATAATACTTGCTTCAAATATTTGCTTCAAGGCACCCCAAATGGCTCAGCGGTTTAGCACCACCTTCAGCCCAGTGCGTGATCCTGGAGACCCAGGATCGAGTCCCACATCAGGCTCCCTGCATGGAGCCTGTTTCTCCCTCTGCCTGTGTCTCTGCCTCTCTCTCTGTGTCTCTCGTGAATAAATAAAATCTTTAAAAAAAAATGTTTGCTTCAAAACTTCACTTTTTCTGCCTCCAAATAAAGATCACTACCACCTTTAAGGAAAGAAGATTGTTTGATGTTAGTGATGATATAACATTCAGGACATAAGACTATATACACATGGACAGCTCACTGGAATGTGTCTGAAAGATCCAACATGGGTCAATATACTTTGACTACAAGTATTAGGGGTACCTGCTTTGTGATCTGACAATATTTTGATTTATAGCTGCATTTAATATATATGCTGTGGGGCTTATACTCAAGGACAATGTTTAAAAAAAATCTTGTGTCTTTGTATAGATGAGTCTACCTAAATTAAATGACTAGTATCCAAGGATCATTAGATAAATGAATGTCTAGCCCTTTCTTCAGCCTCAGAGACTTTCCACTGTACATTTATATCAATAAAGAAATGATGTCAGCACCTGGTTGTACCTTTATCATTTGTCACTAAAATGATCTCAGTTAATTATATTGAAAAAGTCTTGATTCCTATCCAGGAAGGCAACCTGCAGGAGGAGATGGTGACTGTGTTCGCAAGCACAGAGAAGCCAGATCACAAGCTGACGACCAAGTGGTCCAGGTCCCACCAGACAAACCTCACTGCCTGACAGAAACACTGATGGTTCTCTTTGTAGCTTCATTTAGATAAAAATTAATATTGGAACATTTCATAGCTACCTTCTGAAAGAGCTGGTCTTTCTCACTCTATATTGTGAGGCACTTAATGCTACTTTTTATCAAGTTTCCATCCCTTTTCACAAACCATCTTGGTTATTTTATCACCTCCAAAAATGATTTTAAACCTTGATTATTCTTGGCAGCACATGGAGAAATGTCCTTCACTAGGGACACCAGGATGAAGTGAATTTATGAGCCCATACATAGATCTGATAAGCTGGCAGAAATCATTTTTATTATGTACATAAAACAGTACCCGATTAAAGGACAGCCACATTGTCCCCTGACAACCTGTCCTATGTCACTCTAGGAAATAGGCTTTCTTTCTTAAGGTAACCTTATAAGAAACTTAAAGTTTAAAATGGAAATCCTTGAAGGGCACCTGAGTGTCTCAGTGGTTGAGTATCTGCCTTTGGGTCAGGTCATGATCCTGGGGTCCTAGGATCGAGTCCCACATCAGGCTTTCCTCAGGGAACCTGCTTTTCCCTTTGCCTGTGTCTCTGCCTCTCTTTCTTTGTCTCTCGTGAATAAATAAATAAATAAAATCTTAAAAAAATAAAACATAAAAAATAAAATGGAAATCCTTGAAACATCAAGAGATGCAATTAAGCAAAGCCATGAACACACCAATGGGAATATTTGGAGAATAAACCTGCCAGGTTAAGGACAGTACAAGAGCAGACAAATGATTATAAGCAGAATAAGAAACTGAGAGAAACATCCTGTCATATTCTGAGTACCTTATGGGGTCCACAATCTTGTCAATTCGTAAGAGTGACTCCATACTCTCCCGAGTTAAACCAAATGTCAGTAGATCTGGAATCCAAAGTCATATTCAGAATTTGAGGCTTATCATAAACAAATACCTAAAAAAGTAAGACCATACCCTACTAGAGTAGGCCAAGGTGAGTGTCTCCCTCAGTACTTTCTATGTGGGAGGGGGAAAAAAAGAGAGAAAGAGAACACATATTACATTGTATTTCATTTCTTTTAGGAATTAAGAAAACCTATTAATAGAAAAATCTATGTTAAAACCAACAATTAACAAGAAAAAGGAAAAACTACAGCATTTAGAGGACTACATAGCACAAGAATATGAGTGAGAAGAAATGATTTACTCAGTAATGGCAACTGTGTGAATAAATGCATTGCATGTTTTTGGTTATATTTTTAAAAATCAGGTAGAGCTATTTTACTGCATGAATGCTCTCCAAATCCTATACATGCATCTTTTAAAAAGACGTATGTGTATGTATATGAATGCACATAAATATACATGTGAGTTAATTTTTTAAATGCTCAATGAGATGACATGAGAAAAAAGAAATCAAGTCCTAACCAGCAGGCAGGATCAAGGGCAGAGTCTCAAAGTTTCAGTGGGGAGCCCAAATCCATATTCCTAGTCCTTTCCTAAGATTGATTCTGTGTGTGTGCGTTATATGTATGTGTGTGCATGTGTGAATGTGATGGGAGAGCAGACCTAGGCATCTGCATTTCTAGAGTTCTCTAAATTATTGTTACTCACTTTGAAAAATCAATGTTTCAAAGATGTCCACAGCTCAGCCTGAACTTTGCCAAGACCCTCACACCCAGCAACTTTTCACTTTAGAAAAGCACCAAGTTCCCCACCTCAGGCAGGTCAGGTCACCTCACAGTAATGGGAGCTCCATTCCAGGCAGCCCTACAAATGTCCTCCTGTTTCCAGTGAGAATAATGCATCATCAGACCATGAATTCCTGGCAATGTAATTCCTGCAAGTGACATTGGGAAGGGTTGCCTACATGGACAAGTGAAAGTTAGCTGCCCCCTGAGCAGACATGAGCTTGGGGATGTCAGCTACAGAGCACCGTCTGCTCAGAGCTTAGTGATGCCTCCTGATGTCCTCTTCAGCTCTTCTGGGGCCCAGAATATAAAAGGCACCTGGTTTCTGAATTGCCCAGCAGCCATTCTGAGAATTCCCAGTATGATTTTTTTCTCGGGGCGGGGCGGGGGGGGGGCGGTTCCCAGTGGGAACATAAACTGGGTATCATAGAAAGCCTCCCTCTTGTCTTCTCTTTCTGCCAATTAATTAAGGCAAATCAAATATTAGAATGGGTTGTATTTTCTTTGACATAAAGGCAACAACAAGCAATTTGTTACCCTTTATCTCCTGGATATCAGCATATGGTCAAGAAGAGATTATTATTTATTGTCTACCTGACACAGCCAAAACAAATTAGAATTGCTTTGAACTACCAGTTTTGAGAACTCATACTAAAATATTGTTTTTAGTTATTATTTTTTCTTTGTTTCTTCTGGGGCACATTTGACAAATTAGTTCATTGCTAACAGAATGAATGTGGTGCATGTGTGTATAAAATAATTCATCATTGAAATTGTCTTGTTTTTTCCATTTTGCACTAAAATGTAGGTGGCATTGTAAGCTGATACCTTTTTCTTTATGGGCATCAGTAGGAAGTAGAAAGGAAATGATGAGTTTCCCCCACGTGTGTAGAAACAGAACTCATTAGAAGTTCATTAGAAGCTCATGTTGTAGTTCTGGAGCCTGATGGTCTCATTAACATAGCAGACAAAAATCTGCAAGCATAAAATATGATTCAGGACATACAAGTCATGCAAAAGTCATTATGAAATCTATTGAAATGGAGCAGTACAACGATATATAAGTACTTTGTTGACTACTTAATTAAGGTCTTTTGTGCTTTCAAAATTTTCTGTGTTTTAAACTCAACAACTGTCATCCTCCACTGCTGTTAGAAGAGTAAGATGAAAAGATGTCAGAGTCGAGTAGCAGAATTCCCAGGGTGTCCTCCCATGTTGTCCCAATACAAGGAAGGACTGTCTGTCACTCAATGGAATGAGTCCCTCGTGTAGTAAGATGTGCCTAGAAGATCTCAGAGCATGCGTAGAAGACAGTGAAGGAGACAAATGGTCCTTGGGGAGACTCATGCGTTGGGCAGCGATTTGGAAGACATGACCTAGAAATTCCTGGCCAGCTCCAGATTCTTGACGCTGTGTTCCTGAGACTATCCACAACCGCCTTGACGCTGACATCTAGTGAACACTGAACCAGGTGAGGACAAGAGTGTCAACCCATTGTTAATATTATACTAAGGCCTCCTTGTTGATGGGAACCACACTCGGGGTCATGAGTTAATGAACATTAAGGGGTTAGCTTTTGGATTGATGAGCAGCTGGGCCAGATCCTGGGTGGTGTCATCTCCATCCCCACACCTGTCCACTGACCTGGGCTAAAGGTGGTAACCAATCTCCAATGGAAATCCAGTGAGGAATGATGCACACAGTCAGTGCCCCCCTGGTGGCAACATATCCCACATGCACTGGACCTCTTCAGGGGAACATAAGTCCTGTGAAAGTATAACTGACAAGAATATGTCCAGGTGTGTGTTTTGCATACATGTTGTTCCACCATTTTCTCGTGGGCATAGTGTCTTAGGAAGAACCTAAACCACCTTGTTTTCATCTAAGTCTGTTTCTGCTAACTCCGTTCCCACAGTGACAGATCACTGCTTTCTGGGCTGCCATTTGAGACAATTTACATGGTCACCCTTCAGCTTTTGTTTTGTGGGATGACACCTCACTTCCTCTCTTTTCCTCTGACTTCTCTTCAAATTGTTTATTTACATCGTAATGAAATAGGGGCTTTGTCATAATGAGAAGTTTTTCTCTTCTCTCTCTCTCTCTCTCTCTCTCTCTTTCATTTGTTTTTTGGTTTCAATATTAGCTCATAAACAAATCCTCCAACAATCATGATATCCTTTTATGAAACACAATAATGACAAAAGCAACTAGACAAAGTAGTTGTTTTTATTTTTGGAGATGGGGAGGCATGTATAGGGAGTTTCCAATATTGCTTAGGGGGAAGCAGAACCAGTGGCAATAGCATGAAGTGAGCCCGGATTTGGAGGTCCTTTGTGTACACTTCAATTTTTATCACATCCAGGCATAGCTCACTTTTGATATTTCAATTCACATATTTTTTCATTATTAAACTTCAATCATAATTGCCAAAACTTGGTAGCAAACAAGATGTCCTTTAGTGCTGAATGGAGAGATAAACTGGTACACCAGACAGTGGGATAGAATTTTGCACCAACAAGAAATAAACAACTAAGCTAGGAAGAGACATGAAGGAATCTTACACACATACTGTTAGGCAAAAGAAGCCAATGAGAAGTGTCCATACTGTATGATTTCAACTATATGACATTCAGGAAAAGACAAAATTATGGAACAGTAAAAAGATCAGTGATGGCCAACATTTGGAGTAGAGGGATGTAAAGAGAGATTACAGAGGACATTTAAGGCAATGAAACTACTCAGTGTGATACTATAATTGTGAATACTGGTCATTACTCCTTTCTCCAAACCCATAGAATGCACAACACCAAGAATGAACTTGATGTAAACTATGGACTCATGGTGATGATGATATATCAGTGCACTTTCATCACTGGTAAGAAATGTACCTTCTGGTGGGTTTGATAGTGGGGGAGGCTGGGTACAGGTAGGGGCAGGGAGATATAAGAAATTTCTACATCTTTCCCTTAATTTTGGTAGGAACCTAAAACTGCTCTAAAAAACTAAAGTCTTAAAAAGAACAATGACTTTGCTGACTTTTTCAAAGACTGAACAAACCCAGCCATCTGTCCATTTTTCTAACTTTCCCCACATATTAGCCTCTCTTTGTAAACGATGCTCAGCTCCTATATAATCTGTGCTTTTCAATGTCCTCCAACATTATGCAGCCTGCCCCTCCCCGGTCGCAGCCCTTGCTCAGAGAAAACACATTCCCCTTTACCAGTCCCTTCTCACATCATCCTCTCCTCCTGAACTGATTTTTCTACTACCTCTGAAAATAACAGCTTATTAGAAAGTGATCAGAGAGCGAGTGAGCAATTGAATACAATCACACAAAAGTATACAGACCTTCAACCAGGTGCTCAGCTCTGTCTCTGAGTGTGGGAAGCTGAAGCACTGTATTCTCCAACCCAGTGCTATTGGAGGTCACCTTGGTGGCCTTTAAAGGGAAAAAGGGAAATGCTCCCTCGCTGCAATACACACAGAACCTCATTTTTTACTGCACACTGCCCTAGAAAAGGGACCATCAGAGGTCCCAGTAGTGGGACTTCTGCAGCCCACATGCTGAAAATCAACAGACGGGAGAGAGTTGTTAAAATAAAGCATGTCAAGAATCTGGCATATGGAGGCAGTGGCCAGTGGATGTCAAGCAGGCTGACTTCTCCCTAAGAAAAGCTTACATGGAAGTGGAAGAGAATCTCACGTCAGTGGCGGGGGAAGAAGGGGCACGATGTCTTAAAATGACAAAATTTCCAGGATACTCTTGCTCACTGACCCCATTTTTAGTGTGACCAACTGTCCAGGTTTTCCCAGAATTGTTCAAGTTTTTGCACTAAAAGGCATGCACCCTGGTTATCCCCTTTGTCCCTGCTTAACCAGGATGGCAAGTCATCCTGTTTAAAGTCACTTGAGACCATGAGACTGAGGGACACATGCTAGAAAAGCAATAGGGACCATTCCAGGAATTGGCAAATTTCCACTAGATCAATGATATTCCCTAAATTGGGGAGGGGGGGGACAGGAATATAACAAAGATGTATTATAAAATTTCTTAGTGGACACCTCCAGCTGTTTTAGTAACTCAAGGTTTTCAGTTGCATGCTTAGAAGCAGACCTATAAAAATGGGGAAACCAAACAAACAAAAGCCTCCAATTAAAGTGCATCCCAATGGAGAAGCCAGAAGTTGGAATGAAAAGCTGAAGCTATGACTTCAAGGCCCAGACATAGCATGAGGCAATGAATGGCTAGACTTCCCTGATTCTCAGCCTTCCATCTACCAAAATCCGTCCTCCTGTTTTTAAATACCAAGCATTTAATGATTACCACAATAAATATATTTGATTAGGCTTCCCAAAGATGGAAAAAGAAATCACCCTAAAACATCTTTGATGGTGTTGCCCCCTTGAAAACTTGTGTCACTGTTGACCATTATCAGAGCCTAGATTCTAACTCTATGGGGCTTACAAACATGAGTATTTTGTACCTAGTTCTAATTTGTCATGAATTTTTCAAGAATGTGATCCCTGTGTAAACTAAAGGAAGTATGTTTTTCAGTTCAGAACTTTCTAAAGGGTCTTTCGACCTTTTAAATACACCAGTGGCACTTTTAAAAAGTAATAAATAATATTACCTTCTTACTCATGTAATGTTTAAACACTTGCAAAAACTTGTATACAAGTGTTCATAGGATCGTCATTTATAACTTGTGAAGGAATAACTGAAATGTAATATATCCACACAGTGTAATAATATTTTTATAATAAAAAAGAACAAAGTATTGATAGCTCCTCAAAAACATTATGGAAAGTGAAAAATAAGACATAAAAGACCTCAGGTATGATATGATTCCATTTGCGTGAAAAGTTCAAAGAAGACAAATCTATGGGATAAGAAGTAGATCAGTGGTTGCCTAAGGCTGGACATGGAATGGGGAGAAATGGTTAATGCATAAGGAATTTCTTTTTGGGTTGATGGGAATCTTCTAAAATTATATTCTGGTATGGTTTCATAAATCTGTAAATATAAACACTATTGACTTGAACATGTAGAAGGAAGTGAAATGATAGGAAAATCATACCTAAATAAAACCATTAAAAACTCAATATAATGAATTAATTATAATCTAAAGAGAAGATAAAATAAATATTATTTATTATTATATATTAAATATTAAATATTTATAAATATTTATTAAATATTATTATTTATTATTTATTTTAGGTATGTTTCACTATGCAGGTGCTCAGACACAAGAGGCCAGAGGTTTGCCCCCCTCATCGAATGCCTATTCATGTGAGGTCTACGAACGCAGACCTGATATGTGGGTAGGTAGATAATATTACAAATTTCTTGCCAGGAAGTAAAGTGTTATTCTAAAATATTTGTCATCAAAAGGGAAGTTGGACTTGATGGTGTTAGGAGCCACTGGTGGTGTTAGGTCTTTTAATCATCACACACATTCTGGCCTATGATACTGCCTCTTAGATATAACCTCAGAGAGGTTGAATAAACTACCCAAGCTCATGCCCATGGTGCAAGGCAGACATGGATCCATTCCTGGATTATCTGCCTCTAAGGAGAGACTCAGCTTCCCACGTCACCCCACTCAAGGACACATCTTAAAGCTCGCATGCTTCCTAAAGCATGGAACTTTCCTGGTTTTCTTGTGGGACAAAGGTACTTGGCCCTCAAGGTTTATTCAAGGGTGAGATTCACAGCCTATGTTAGCAGGTGGAAGTAGGAATGATGCTAAAAACAGCACATAGCACAGAGAGAGAAATAGCCCCTGACAGGGGACAAGGAGGGAACTGGGTGGAATCCAAAGCCATAGCAGTCAAACTATGCAGTGGAGCTTATAGCTCCTTGGCCCCAACAGAGAAATTCAGAAAGGCTCCCTATCTCCTCAGGCTCCAGCATTTCCTTCGAGAAGGTCAGACCTTGCGCTATGGGACTCAGCTCCTTGGCCGTGGCTGTTTGGACCCGAGACAAGCCAGTGGGGAGGGCTGTGCCCTGTGTGGCATGTTGAATAGCAGACCCTCTGCCCGGGGAGGCTAAGTGGATGACCTACAAAGACTATCAGCAGACATGGATGAGGTAGGAGCTGAAAGGCAGCCAGATAGAGGCCTGAGGTAGTAGAAGCCCTGACAGGAGAGGAAAGGAGAAAGCTGGCTCTGGCAGGAAGGGAAGAGAGAGGCATAAGGAGTGTGAAGCACCACGATGGCCTCAAACAGTTCCCACACAAGGATGGGAACTGCCAAAGACAGAGCCTCCAGTGTCTTATCATGGGTACCAAATTTCTTGAAGTTTGGTGTCTTGACTTAAAAATCCAGGAGCCCACATTTTGTGCATAATACATGCAAGCTTACTGTGACACAGAATTGGGGTGAGAAATGATGTGGTATGAAGATGTGCCATGTTGATTCTGTTCATTCCCAGGCCTCCAGGATGGGTACCTGGAAACTGGAAGTGAAGGAGGCAGGGGTGTGGCAAGCAAGGGCAGAGTACAAGGTGAATGCTGCTTCCCTAAAGCATGTTACAGTAGAGTAGCCCCTTTCCATTAATACTTAAGGTCATATGTTGTTAAGACTACGACATGAGGACACAAGATGGGAGACAAGGAATGTAGCCTTTGTACCTGCTTAGCTCCTGCCAGCCAAGGTATGGGCTTCTCTTCTTGTGACACCTGTTCTCATGTCCCAGGGCTGCTAGGCATCTATGGCTGAATGACCGGTGTACCCAATGAGGTTTATATCACCTGACAGTTTAGCAGTCATCTGAGGCAATTAGATGAGAAGACACACCACTTGGAGAAGAGAACAAAGGAGAAGAGGGCCTATTCTCAAAGGAAGGAGAAGACACCATTTGTAAGCTCTGTAATAATAAACTCTTGGTGGTGGGTGGGGGGTGACCATGGGTCTTTGAACTGACTCTACACTATCCTAGTTACCAGTCACCTGGCTGATGACAATTCCCACAAACGAATGCTAAGATGCTAATATGTTCATAGAGAAACCTTGTGATACTTGCCATAGAGATAAGTATCACATAAGGAACATTCTGGGAGAAGGAACATACCCGATTTAAATTGGAATTTATTTCCACGAAGCTCAACTGCTGTCCCTACCTTGTAAACGGCTTCTGAATTACCATCAACAGCCATATGTTTGCAATCAGTGCCTTGGGGTCTCTAAGATGTATAAAAACACCAGCCAGATTTCCTTGTCTGTGGAAGGGCTCATGGTACCTTCACACTGTTATTTAACGTTATATAAAAAGGCAAGATTTAACTTTAAGAAAGGGAAAATACATTCTAATGAATCACTTTCATCCACATTTAGGTCTTCCTCCAAACCTTCAGGCTCCGACCTAGAAAATTGGACTATTTATAACCCCTGTCAACTCCACACATGCATGTGCCCACCCCCAGCGTACACACCTACAACATGTGTCCTTGTAGATAAACTTGACACACCAGCTAATAGAAGCTTCCGGGGAGGGGCGGGGGGAAGGCACATAAATAAAGCAAAAATGTGAATTCTCAAAACACAATGGTAGACATCGAAGTCCAGATTTAAACCCCATTCCATTTCCTCCCTTGAATGGGTCCTTTAGCTTTCATTGTGTTCCCATCCTGTTTCATTTTGCATGTTATTATCATCCTGAATATCATGGCTCAGGGTTTTCTAATAAGCCTGTCATAAGCATGTGCTTCTGGCACAGAAGCATGGGTTGCTGTTGGAGCCAGGAGAGCGCGGTGTCGGGGAGGACCTCCTAAGATGGTGGCAGGGCACCATAGCCTAACACCGAGGAGGAAAGAAGATCCATAGTAATACAATGAAATCTTAATAACACAACCATGGCAAGTCCATGTAACCTGGTCTAAGTGAAAAGACAGAAATGACTCAACTTTTGACCCTCAATGGCTCCTAAATTGTTTAAAATTATCTAGGTACTTACTGGTCTAGGCACTGACTGGTCAGGCTTGGGTGCATCAAAATTTGGCTTTCGGCACAGCTGCTCACCATTCATTCTTCACTGCTCAAAAGTAATTTGAATTTATCATGGACTGGATTTAGTAAATTTATTTTGAACTGAGTTCCAAATGATTTCTTTCTCCTTTTAGTTCAAGGCAGTATGCATTATGTGGCACAGAAGGCTTTTAAAATCACGTCATTGTCCAAAACATTCAGTGAGTGGGTGCTACATTCCTCCAAAAAAAAAGTCAGCTAAGGAAAAAAAGAAGTACCATCACCCCCGCCACCAACCCTGGCATTGCAATTTTCACTCACATTCACATTCATGCATTAATTCACATACTTATTCATTCACTCATTGATTTATGCATTCATTCATCCATCCAAGCATTTATTCATTCACTCATTCATTTATTCATCCAAGCATTCATTCATCTGTTTACTCACCCATTTATTTTTAATTTTTAAATATTTTTTAAAAAATATTTATTTGAGAGAGACAGTGTAAGCATGAGTGGGAGAAGACGCAGAGGGAAAGAATCTCAAGCAGACTCACTCCCCACTGAGCATGGAGCCCAATGAGGGGCTCGAACATGATTTGAGCTGAAATGAAGAGTCAGACACTCAGCCGACTGAGCCACCCAGGCACCCCCTCACCTGTTTAACAGATAGACTTCACAGGACTACCTAGTGCTGGGCAGTATGCACTGTGACTATGTTGGTTGGCCTCATTGCTCCTCTGTAGACATCCTTCTATGTCACACAAGGAAGGTGGGCATGGGCATGGGTTGAAGATGACCCCATTCCATACACATAAGCATCTTTTATTCAGTGTAAAGAAGAAATGCCAAACAGCAACAAAACAGAAGGAAGAAGTGTTGGCCATCAAACTATGAAAGACATGGGGTTCTGGGCCATGCCATATTAGGACATTCATGGGTCCTTCTTCCATAAAAAGTTGTTAGAAGATTACATTTTATGACTGCATCAGTATAAAGACAAACAAGATCTTGGGGGAATGGTTTATGTTCAACCTTTCTTGCTGGTTTTAAAAGAGATTAAGATATTTTCATTGACTCTTAAAATTACCAGGGCCCTAGATGCTGTGCATACTGTGCTTGGGAATAAGTAGGCTCTGACTTTGCGGTCACTCACACCTGCATCTCAGTCTTCCAACACCATTCACCGTAATGCCCTTGCACACAACAGCTCACTTCTTTGCACCTCCTGTCTCTACTACTGAGTTATAAAATGGCAATGAAACCATGTATCTTAGTGCCTGGGACATAGCTAAGACTCTGTGCCTGCTTCTCCTTGCCCCGCCAATAACCACAAAAATAATAATTAACCCTGGAAGCTACCAAATACTAAGGGTGGCAAGGTCACAGAGGTCTCTCCTTTGGAGCTCAGGAGACATGAGAGCATTGAGATTGAGTAAATCCTATGAGAGTGGAGTTGTTTTCATCAGTCACCCACTGTTCGGTACACAAACCACCAGGACTACATTCAAGGAATTTAGTAAATAGGATCTTTATTCCCCCCCGCCCTGAAATAATTATCATTTTACACCAAACCTCACACCTCCCCAGCTTTTATCATCCTTATTTCTTTAAAAATATTTTATGACCAACTTGTTCATTCTGTTCATCATCTGTCTCTCCTCACTGGTGCATTAGCTCTGTAAGGGCAAGTGTTGGTATATTTTGTTTACTGTTATATTATTATTCCTGATCAGTGTCAGTCACAACATACACATTCAGTGAATACCACCTGTTAAAATGAATTTATTTGAAAATTATCAGAAGCACTAGTTTCAAAAGCATTAAAATCCAGCCTTTAGAATATTTTTGTTACTTTCTATGAAAATTTCTTCTCTACAAACTATAATTCTTGATAAAGTAATTCTAATAATGTAGGATATTTTTTCTGTCTATTCCTCTTTCCATATCTCATATATAAACTATTTTTGACTGAAAAGTTCAGCAAAGGGGTGGCTCAGCCAGTTAAGTGTTTGCCTTCAGCAAAGGGCATGATCTCTGGGTCATGGGATTGAGCCCCACATCAGGCTTTCTGCTCATTAGGGAGTCTGCTTCTCTCTGTCAGTCTCTCTCTCTCTCTCTGTCTCTCTACCCCTTCCCATTACTTGTTCTCTCTCAAAAAAATAAAATCTTTAAAAAAAATGTTCAGCAAAGGATGCAGAATGCATGTATACCACTCCCTTCTTCCCCTGCCAAATTCTTTTTTATGTGCTAGAATTTCTTATTGAAACATTATGATAATTTGACAGTTTTCCATAGAGCAAGAAGGACAAAGAGATCATATCAGCAAAATTAATAGGGTTAACTTATTAAAGCACAAGGTATTTGAGAATATGGTTCAAATATATATTTTTATCCTTTTAGAACTGCTGCTCTACTTGAAAAAAAAAAGACTAACTTCGGATTAATTATTTCTAATATCCTGAGCACAGAAACTGCCCCATTTCCCACATAGGGGATTCTCTCAAGGTTTAGGATATCCTTTGTCATCTGCATGAGCCACTGCTACCACAAGGCATTGTACATTCAAATGTTGCTTATGGTAATTATTGGTGGAGACTTACAGAAAAAGAAAAATATTAAGAATCCCATTTTCTTCCTTATAGAATGCAAACTCATTTCCTTGTTTATTCAAAATGTTAATAGTTGTATTTACTTAACTATAAAATTAAAATATTCACACTGTAAAAACTTTATTAAACATGGAAAGGTAGAAAAATGACCCATTATCACATAATGACATCTTGAAAAAACAAAATGCCTTCTGTTAACATTTTGATGTACACCCCATCGACTGGGTGCAATGAGCAGAATGATCTGAGGTGGCCCTGGGAGTTCACTTGGGCTAACCTGGATGGTAAGCCAACTGGAAACAGGAACGCCCTTTCTGCTGCCATAGAGGCTGCATCTGAACGAGACTTCTTTTCTCCTGACAGAAGGGATAGCACCTTCCCTTGGGCCTCTGAGTCTCTAGGTGCTAGGCAGCTGGCTCTCCCAGACAACTCCAGTAGCAGCTGATGCTTAAACCCAGATGGTATGCCTGTCCCCCTGTTTACTAGGATTTCTCTCAGGTTCATAAAAAGGAGAATCAGAGGGTATAGAGGGGCCCCTCAACTGAACATAGACCAACCCACTGTCCAGGATACCCAGCCCCAGCATACCTCCCTTGGGATGATGACTGAATTAAGAAACCTTTCATTTTCTTGCTTACATTTATTTTCTTCCTTAAAAATTATTGTTTAGCACGTGCTGTACCATATTGTGCAATATGCCTTTAACCACCATAATAAGTCGATTTCATGAATCAATGTATAACTAGGTGGTAGCACCAAGTTGTTTAGTCAAAGGCTAATCTAGATATTGCTGTGGAGGTACTCTGCAGATATGGTTAACATCAACAACCAATCTTATGTAAAGGAGATGACCTTGGATAATCTGAGTTGACATTATCTAATCAGTTGTAGGGCCTTAAGAATAGAACCAGCATTTCCCTGCAGAAGAGGAAATTCTACATGTGAACCACAATGTGGTCTCTGGAGTTTTGAGTCAGTCCTTGGCCTTCACTACAGATTTCAAGCTTGTTCATCTCAACTCTATTTTTTTTTCCATGAGCCAATACCTTGAAATCCACCCATCTATCTATCTGTTCTATTCTGTTCCTCTGGAAGACCTTGATTGGTACACCTGCTTTGCATCAAAGCTATATAATATTTTTCATAAGCTTAAGTTCTATATAAATGATACATGACCTCTTTGGATAAAGTTTATGAAACTTTTCTCCTATCCACCCACCACACATTCATTTGCTTCTTTGTTATTTTATGTCCCCCTTTCCAATTTGGATTTAGGATATCAACATAGCAAGGTATCATAAATTGAAAATATAAAAATAACACATGGAATCTTTATTAATAATTTAAAAATATCAAAAATAAGTTTATAGTAAGAAAGCAAAAAGGCAAGAATACATTTAACAAACAAAACAAATGCCAAAAGCTGGGAGAAGGGCTGAGGGGACAGAGATAAATCCTGCAAAGATCCCTGTACACATACCAAGTATGCTGAAGTGGCTCTGTAAAGACTGAGGACAGGGCTACAAGGGAAAAAGAGATGCCTTCATATGCACAAAGCTAGGAATGGATCTAGAGAGTAAAGAGAAAGCTCCAGAAACTCAAAAAGCTGGCAGGTAGGCTATAAAGCAGAAAGAGAATTCCCATAGTTTAGAAAGCTGGTGCTGGCCCTGCAAAGCATGAAAAGATCTAAAGAATCTGGCTGGTGTTCAGATCCCAGACCCTTCTGAAGGCAGTGTTTCAGCCCCACCTTCACAACAGGTGAACTGCATCACCTAAAGACTCTAACTCTGCTGCAGAGTCCAGGAGCAGCTCAGCTACTGTTGTTCTGGCTCAGTCTAACACCATCAGCCTGACAGAGCAGCAAGTCTTTCTCAGGAGGTAACTAAACCTTATCCCCCAAACAATGGTCAACATAAAATAAAAATCACAAGATACACAAAGTGAGAAAATGGGGTCTGAATTTAAGAGGAACAGTACATAGTAGCAAATGTGGCAATAGCCCAGATGTCTAAATTACAATTCAGGGATTTTAAAGTAATTTTGATGAAGGATCTAGAGGAAAATGTTAACAAGTGTGAACAATGTAAGGAATTCCAGCACAGAAGGGGAAACAGAAAAGACAAAGATCAAATGGAACTATTAAAGTGAAATAATATAATACCAGAGAGGAAGAGATGGATTTACTAGAAGACTGGGTACAGTAGAGGAAAGAACAGTGAAATCAAAGGTGGGCCAACAGACACCATGTAAACTGAAACAAAAGGAGAATAAAAAATGAAAAAATAAACAAAGCATCCAGGCCTGTAATATACTATCAAGCAATATAAATAATTGGAATATAAAATGGAGAGGAGAGAGATATAGAAGGAAAAATATTTTCAGAAACAATTGTTTAATAATTTTTAAATTGATGAAATACACCAGCATACATATCCAAGAAGCTCAGGAAACCATAAATACAATTCTTTTAAAAATATTCTTAAAATTACACCTAGTACATCAGAGGCAAATTGGAAAATGGAAAGGAACTCTTAATAGTAGCCCCCAAAACAACCCATGTCATCTGCAGAGGAAGCATGAAAAGAACGATGGTTGAATTTCTCACCATGGAATGGAATTTGCAAAGTGCCAAAAGAAAAAAAATGCTGCCAATATAGAATTCTATATATAGCCAAAGTATGCATCAAACACAAGAGCTAAATAAAGACTCAGATTTTTACAGCAAGAAGACCTGTGCTACAAAAGTACTAAAGAACTAAAGAATTTCTTCAGGGTGAAGGGATGTGATACCAGACAGAAGCACTATTCTGTAGGATAAAAAAATGAAAATATAGGAAATGCAATACATGGGTAAAAATAAAGGACCCATTTATTATTTCTAAAATGTGTGTTTGTATGTATACATATGCATATTTATATATATGTTCATAGAACACAGAGGAATAAAAGCACAGAGGTAAGAGGGAGGAATGGAATTATACAACCATGAGGTTTCTACTTTTTAAAAAGAGTTTAATATAATTGGAAATTAGATGATGCTAAGTTAAAGATATGTATTGTAATTTCTACAAACATCTAATAACAAAATAATGAATATTTTAAAATATACCAATCTCTAGCTGATTTGACACAAAATAATGATATCTACAAATATAACACATGATTCATACATGATTCATGTCACTATAAGGACATTAGCAAAAATTGAGTATTTAAAATGAGTTGCTGCACAAGGAAATCTTGAAATGCCCTGAAATGTGATGGCTCAGTTATGAAAAAAAACTGATAGAATTTATGTCACATTTGATCACCATTCTAACCACTCACTTGAAATTACATTAATTTAATTGTAAATTGAAACTTTTTCTGATATCTTCAGTAGGAAAAACAACAATTTTTTGATCAATTACTCTAAAACAACAACCCCCAAAAGTAAATAGAGTTAAATAATTTCTTGCTCATTCAAAATAAGGCAGGAAATGAAACATATACCAAAGTGAAAGACTTAAACACAATTGAATTGATAGTTACATTAAGTATAAATGGACTAACACCAGTTAAAGGTTAGACAAAAAAGCCAAACCCAAATTTATGCCTCTTATAAGAAATACACTTAGAACACACACACACACAATGATTGAAAATAAAATGTTGAAAAACAACCGACTACTCAATCACTATGCTTCATAAATCTAGATGGCTATGTTTATGTAAGACATAAGATAACTTAAGAAAACAGTAATAGATATAAAAAAAATATTTCTTATTGCCAGGAGTCACTCTGTCAAGAATAAATAACAACCCTAAATTTGGATGCACCTAACAAAAGAGCTTCAAAACATACAATGCAATAATCAACAGAACTAAGAAAAGGACTGCTTTTTAAGCTTATTTTCATAGTGGGAGAAATTAACATGTCTCTCCTTATGCCTAATGAAACAAGTAGACCAAAAATTCAAAAAATGTAGAAATATATATAAATCATATTATTTTTATTAAACATTTTATTTTCAAAACTCTCAAATTATAGTAATCCAAAGTATGTTCTCCGACAACAAAGCCTTAAAATTAAAATCAATAATAATAATAAAATAGCTCTAGAAATATTTGTAAGATAAGCATTTCTAAATGAGTGATGACTAATGGAAAACCACAGGGATACAATGGAATATTACTCAGCCATTAGAAATGACAAATACCCACCATTTGCTTCGACGTGGATAGAACTGGAGGGTATTATGCTGAGTGAAGTAAGAAAATCAGAGAAGGACAAACATTATATGGTCTCATTCATCTGGGGAATATAAAAAATAGTGAAAGGGAATAAAGGGAAAAGGAGAGAAAATGAGTGAAAATATCTGAGAGGGAAACAGAACATGAGAGACTCCTAACTCTGGGAAATGAACAAGGGGTAGTGGCAAGGAAGGTGGGAGGGGGCTTGGGGTGACTGGGTGATGGGCACTGAGGGGGGCACTTGACGGGATGAACACTGGGTGTTATGCTATATGTTGGCAAATTGAACTCCAATAAAAAATGAATAAAAAAAAGGAAAACCACAGGGAAAAGCAGAAATATTTTAAATTGAATGATAATAAATACAATATATCAAAATATATGGAACGTAATGAAAGCAGTGCTTAGAGGGAGATATACAGTTTTAATCACCTATTCAAATACGAAAAACGTGTTATAAAATAAAAAGCTTAGGCTGCTAGCTTAACAAGCAACAACAAAAAAATAAAGCGGAGGTTAGAGAATGATAAAAGCAATAGGGTAGATATTAAAATAAAAATACATTACAAACAAAAAAGAAAATCAACAATATGGAAAGTTGGTTTTCTGAAAAGATTAATAAAACTGATATGACTAGCAAAACTGTTCAAGGAAAAAAAGAAAGAAAATGCAAATTATCCATATTAGGAATAAAAGAGATACACATCTCTCTAGCTCCTACAGGTATTTAATAATACAAAGATACTATAAACAACTTATACCAATAAATTCCACACTTATATTTGTGGATGAGTACCTTGAGAAACACATAACAACTGATACAAGAATTAAAAAAAAAAACCTAAGTAGTTCAATACCTGCTAAAGAAATGAAACTTGCAATTAGAAGGAAGGAATGACACCAACCCTTCACAAATTTCTTTTAGACATTAGAGGAAGAAAGAGCATTTCCCAAATAATTTTCTGAGGCTGCATAAGTTTTTCATTAAAAACTAATGAAGACAGTATAAGATAAAAAATAATAAGCAATATCCATCATGAACATATATCCAAAAATTAAAATATTAGCAATTACATGCTATAAACATAAAAAAATATAATACATCTTGACCAAGCAGAGTTTATCCGAAAAATACAAAATTGGCTTAACTTTTAAAAACCAATAAAAATAATTGATTATAACAGAATAAAGAAGAATTTCATATACAGAAAAATCATAGGACAAAATTTAACCCCATTCATGAGAAAACCCTCAGAAAACCAAGAACAGAAAACAACTTCCACAATCTGATAAAGCATATCTACAGAAAATATATAAATAACTTTGTATCTAATGCTGAAATAATATTGAATACTTTCAACCTTTAGGATTGGAAAGTGCAAAGGAATCCATCCTTATTAGTTTTAGTCATTTCTAATCAACATTTAACATTGTACTAGAAATCCTAGCTAGTGTAATACATCAAGAAAATAAAATTCAAAAAGCCAAAATAATCTCAAAAATATCACTTATAGCACCTGATTTTTATGATTGCAATTATTATCATCTTTAGCAATCAAGAGAGTATAGGCAAAACCACCTCCAAAAAATTGCATGGCTTGATTTTTTAGACTAACCATATATAATTAAAACTGTGGAATTGGCATGAATATTAACAAAGTGATCAGTGAAAAAGAATAAAGATACATTACATATATGATTAATTGATTTTTTAAAGCAAGGTGCAAAATCAATCAAATGGGAGTGGGGGGTGGGAAGAAAGTCTTTTTCACAAATATTGTTGTAAGAATAAGATAAACAGATAGAAAAAGAAATGATCCTGGAGACCTACCTCTCTCTTTATGTAAAAATTAATTGAAAAGAAAAAAATAATAATAAAAATAATTTAAAAATTAATTGAAAAGAAATCTTAAGATTTAAATGTAAAAGTTGGAACTACATGTTTATAAAAGGAGGCCTTGGAGAATATCTTTACAACTTTGGAATAAGAAAATACTTTTTTTAGGCAGTAACCATAAAAACATTATAAATTCAACTTTATCAAGTTTTCTTAATTTGTTCATTGAAAAGCACCATTGATAAAATGCATATACTACAAAAAAACAAAATATTATACCACACAAATGATTCATATCCTAAATATATGAAGAAAATCCTACAACTCAATTATAAAAGAAGATCTATGATGGCAAATGAGCACTTGAAACAGTTATCATTAAATGATCAGGTAAATGTGAATTAAAACCATAATAAAATATTATTTCATATAATTGAAAGTATTAAATTATAAATAGCGTCATAACAAAATTTGGGGAAAATGTAAAGCAATGAGAACTATCATACATTTCTAGCAGTACTTTAAATGGTGCCTTTTGGAAGTTTCTTATAAAGTTAAAAACACACAACACCACTCCAACTATTACCCCCTCCCCAAAATACTAAAATATGTCCACAAAAAGACTGTTACAAAAATTTTCAGCCAGTCTTTCTCATATTAGTCAAGGACTAGAAATAGAACAAAAGTCTAGCAACAGAAGAATGAAAACAATGTATTTTAATAAAGGAACAAACTTCTGAAACAGAAACAATATCTGTGAATTTCCTAATTATTATGCTGAGAAAAAGAAGCCTAGTATCAAAGAATGCATACAACTTGATTCTATTTATATAAAGTCCAGGAATAGGTAAAACTACCCTGTTGGCAGAAACCAAAGAGGGGTTGCATTTGGAGACTTGATTGGTAATGGAAACAAGCAAACTTTCCATGATGATACTTAATTGAAATGTTCTACATCTTCTTTTGTTTGCATGGTGATAATGAATATAAGTTCATTCAAATGAGAAAACACATTAAGCTGAAAAATTGTCATTAGTGCATTTGATTGTACATAGATTACAACACAAAAATAAACTAAGAAAAAGTATGGGTATCTGTTTAATGCAGGGGGACATGGACAAAGTTAAAACAGTAACAAAATGAAAGAAGATATTTTCAGCATCTAAAGTCAACAAAACCTAATGCTTAAATATACATAGAACTCCTGAAAATCAAAAAGAAAAAGACACTCCACTGGTAACATAGGATGTGAATGGGCAATTTTTTGAAAAGAAAACCCATAAGGCTCAAATGAATGTTTTTTTAAAATCCTAAAATTAATTAGTAATCAGAAAAAAATAAAAATTAAAATTAGATATTATTTTAAAGCTTTTTCAGCTATCAAAAATTAGAAAACCAAATATATCCAAGAGTTGGCAAGAATAGGGGAACATGGGAACTCTCATGCCTTGCAAGAAAGAATGCAGACTAATAACGTAGCCATGGCACAGAGCAATCTGGTGATATTCAGTTAAATCGTCCTGTGTATATCTCCCCAAGGAACTCTGGCCACGGTCCAGAAGGAAGAAATAAAAGGATATTCAATGTAGTAAAATTTGTGGTGGGGAGGCTTGAAGATATATTGGGTATCCATGTCTGCGGAAATAGATAAATAAAATGTGGTGGTTACCAAACCACAGAATGCAATGCATCTGTAAGGTGCAAGAAATTCAATTTATACATAGCAACATGGAATGATTCCAAACTTGTAGCAATGATGGAAATTAAAAGATGTATTACACTTTCAGGGGGCACCTGAGTGGTTCAGTAAGTTAAGTGTCTGATTCGTGATTTCAGATCAAGTCATGATTTCATAGGTCATGAGATTGAGCCTACATCTGACTCCATGCTCAGTCAGGAGTCTACTTGATGATTCTGTCCTTCTGCCCCTTCCACCATTCTCTCTTTTTCTCAAATAAATACATCTTTAAGAAACTCTTTGTAAAAATAAAAAAAAGATGTATTATATCTTTTGATTACACAATCTAAAACCAACATTTGCACACAATAACCTTGCACAGTGTACAGAAATACATACAAAAAGATGCATCTTAAGAATATTAGCACATTTCAAATGAGGGGGGAGCCTAGAAGGAAGTGGGTGATGGGAATAAATAAAAGGAAATAAACAGTAGAAGGGATGAGACTCTCATTGAGGCCAGACCACGGTGTGCCACAGAACGACAGCAGAGTAGCTGAGTCCTCACAAACCAAATCCAAACAGACAAAATTAAACAAAACTTAACAAAAACATAGAAGAGGGGACAATAGAGAAAAAAGGTATGATAAAATCGCCCAGTGTACAACTCATAGAGGTACAGATTGAACACTGTGAAAGAGGAGCTAAATTGGAAAAGAGTAACAAATTCTAAAGCATCTTTAATAGGAATCTTGGAAGAATACAAGAGGAGGGACAATATTCCTGAAGGAAATTCCACAAATCTTCAAATTCCAGAAATATTACAAGCCAAGCAGAACAAATATTTTTATGAGTTTTTTATTTAAATTCAATTAATTAACATATAGTGTATTATTAGTTTCAGGGGTAGAGCTCAGTGATTCATCAGTTGCATATAACACCCAGTGCTCATGACATCACATGCTGTCCTCAATGCCCATCACTCAGTTACTCCAATCCCCATTCCTTCCCCTTCAGCAACCTCAGTTTGTTTCCTATGATTAAGAGTCTTTTATGGTTTGTCTCTCTCTCTTTGATTTTGTCATATTTTATTTATCCCTACCTTTCTCAATGATCCTGTTTTGTTTATTAAATTCCACATATGAGTGAAATGATTTAATTGTCTTTCTCTGACTGACTTATTTCACTCAGCATAACACTCTCTAGTTCCAGCTACATCATTGCAAATGGTAAGATTTCATTCTTTTTGATGGCTGAGTAATATTCCATTGTACATATACATAATAAATGTGTATACACACACATACACACACACCACATCTTCTCTTTTTAAGAGTTTATTTATTCATGAGAGACAGAGAGAGAGGCAGAGAAACAGGCAGAGGGAGAAGGAGGCTTCCTGTGGGGACCCCAATGGGGGACTCAAACCTAGGAATCCAGGATCATGCCCTGAGCCAAAGGCAGGTGTTCAACCCACCACATCTTCTTTATTCATTAATCTGCCAATGGACATCTGGGCCCTTTCCATATTGGCTGTTCTGGAATAACTTTTTTTTCTAAATCCCTTTCTTAACTATATGAAACTATATATCATCACAGAGCCAGGTAAAAATATTAAATCCCATCAGAGAGGAAAATATTACCAGCAAATTAAGGACAGATACACTGACAACAGACTGCTTATCAGCAATAAAATAGGTAAGAAAATCATGAGAAGATATCACAAAAATTCTGAAGGAAAGTAGATGCCAATATAAAATTCAATACCCAGATATATTATCAGCCCAAAATGAAGCAAAACAAAAATCTTTTGAGACATAAAAGAATGCCAGAACTTCTTACTCTCAGATTGTCACTGAAGAAACTATTGAAGATTATACCTCACCAAGAAGGAAATGATTCCTGCAGCAACAGGGGGGTTTTCTGGGGGCAGCTCCAATGGCTTAGCAGTTTAGTGCCGCCTTCAGCTCAGGGTATGATCCTGGAGGTCCAGGATCGAGTCCCACGTCGGGCTCCCTACATGGAGCCTGCTTCTCCCTCTGCCTGTGTCTCTGCCTCTCTCTCTCTCTCTCTCTCTCTCTCTCTCTCTCCCCCCCTTTTTCTCTGTTTCTATTAACTAAACTCTATCCCCCAACATGGGACTTGAACTCATGACTCCGGGATCAAGAGTTGTGTGCTCTACTGACTGAGCCAGCCAGGCACCCTCTCTCTGTTTCTGATAAATAAATAAAATATTTTAAAAAAAGAAACACCATATCTTTGGGGCAGCCCCAGTGGCCCAGGGGTTTAGCACCACCTTCAGCCCAGGCTGTGATCCTGGAGACCCAGGATCCAGTCCCACATTGGGCTCCCTGCATGGGGCCCGCTCCTCCCTCTGCCTCTCTCTCTCTCTCTCTGTGTGTCTTTCATGAATAAATAAATAAAATCTTAAAAGGGGGGGGGGAGTTCTGCAACTATGCCCAACCTACTGATCCATGCCTGCTCTGACTGGTCAGGCCTCTATCCCAACTGGCTAGACAACATGCTAGAGATCTCAACTATTCAGATCATCCCACCAGAAGCAATGATGAATAAAGAACTCCATGAATATGATGGTGAATTTAAATAAGGATTCACTTTTAAAAAGACAAATGGGTGTTGCTCTGTATGTTGGCAAATAGAACAGCAATAAAAAATAAATTTATTATTTAAAAAAAAAGAAAAATGAGCATGTTAAAAATAAGGTAGAATTATAATTCTAGACAAAACAACATGGAAAGTAGGAGAAAGAGATCAGAATGAACAAAGTCAAGTTCAGGAGAAAAATATGCTCATTGACTGCAAGCTTTGTAAGTGAGATATAGATGTCAAAGTCACTAGACCAATAAATACTAGACATGGACTTACAACTTTCATACCTATAGAAGAAATAGGAAGAATGCTAGCAACCTAACAGCAACAGGAAAGTTCCAGAAGGTAGGAGGAGAATCAAGAACAATACAAATCAAAACCACAATGAGATACCACCTCACACCAGTGAGAATGGGGAAAATTAATAAGGCAGGAAACAACAAATGTTGGAGAGGATGCGGAGAAAAGGGAACCCTCTTACACTGTTGGTGGGAATGTGAACTGGTGCAGCCACTCTGGAAAACTGTGTGGAGGTTCCTCAAAGAATTAAAAATAGACCTGCCCTACGACCCAGCAATTGCACTGTTAGGGATTTACCCCGAAGATTCAGATGCAATGAAACGCCAGGACACCTGCACCCCGATGTTTCTAGCAGCCATGTCCACAATAGCCAAACTGTGGAAGGAGCCTCGGTGCCCATCGAAAGATGAATGGATAAAGAAGATGTGGTTTATGTATACAATGGAATATTACTCAGCCATTAGAAACAACAAATACCCACCATTTGCTTCAACGTGGATGGAACTGGAGGGTATTATGCTGAGTGAAGTAAGTCAATCGGAGAAGGACAAACAGTGTATGTTCTCACTCATTTGGGGAATATGAATAATAGTGAAGGGGAATATAAGGGAAGGGAGAAGAAATGTGTGGGAGATATCAGAAAGGGACACAGAACATAAAGACTTCTAACTCTGGGAAATGAACTAGGGGTGGTGGAAGGGGAGGAGGGCGGGGGGTGGGGGTGAATGGGTGACGGGCACGGAGGGGGACACCTGACGGGATGAGCACTGGGTGTTATTCTGCATGTTGGTAAATTGAACACCAATAAAAATTAATTTATATATAAAAAAAAAAGAATCAAGAACAAAGTGTGATACATGGAAAATGCCAAGTGTATCATAAATTCAAGGAAATATAAATGTACTTAAGGAGGTCTACTAAAAACAACATATTAAAAAAAATCTTGTGAAGTGCCGCTGTAGTGTTCATTGGAGAAATTTATATCTTTATGTATTTCTTTTTAAAAGAAAGGCGAGAAACAAATTAGCTAAGTATTCATTCTATAAGCTAGAAAAAATAAGGAAAATCCAAAGAAATTAGAAGGAAGATACAAAACACAAAATGAGATATTAAACTAAAACAAAAGTTATGTTTTTAAAGAGATTAATAATAGAGAAAACTATTTCAACAAGGCACAAGTAATAAACAGGGATGAAGAAGGAGACTGGGTCAACCAGGTCCTTTTCAATCATAAGCAAATAATTCAAAGGAAAAGATTACTCTTTGGTCCTCTCTTAAAATTCAGTGCATGCCCTGCAGTGCCAGGAAGTACGGTTTTCTTCCTAATGCACAGGAGCACCTTTTGCCATTGATGAGCACTGCTACTACTTGAACACTGCTCCAGTATCTGGGCTCTGTATCTAGTAATGAGGCTCTGTAATACTGAGCCAGAAGTGTCCACTCATCACCTTTTTAAATCTTCAGCAGCAATGAGGTCAGCACTGTCACCCCTGTTTTGCAGGTGAGGACACAGGGGCCTTTGGACAGAGATAACACATCCATACTTGCTCAGCTAGTTAGCGAAGAAGCCAGGTTCCAAACTCAGGATTGTCTCATTATAATTTCTACAAACCTCTAAAGAATGACAAATTAATTAATATTAAAAATATACCAATTTCTAGCTGATTTAACACAAAATGATATCCACAAACATAACACACAACTCTCACTATAAGCACATTAGCAAAAAAAGAGTATTTAAAATTAGCTGTTGCACAAGAAAATCTTAAAATGCTCTGAAATGTGATGGCTCAGTTATGAAAGAAAAAAAAACTTGATAGAATTTATGGTCAAATTTGATTACCACCCTGTCTCATAATCCTAAAACTACAACACTTTTCACAGTTTCTCCCAGAGGTAAGTGTAGGGAAGCTGGGATAGGGAGAGAAACAGGGAGGAAACATAAGGTCATGCTTTAAATTTTCCTTCACTTTTGATAAAATGTGACCTTCCGGTGTTGTCAGCCTGTAGCAGGATATTTTCCCACTGTTAGGTGGGCCCACACACATCCAAGCCCTTCCAAGATTCACTAGAATCCAAAGCTGGTAATATATAGCTAATGAATGTAGTCTGTCTTTTAAAGCTTAATAATGACACCTTCGTATTAGTAGAATTCGTTTATTTTTAGTCTTTAAAAAATTATAAACAAATAACTCAGTCAAATATATTTTCACTTCCGGAGTCTCACAGTATTCTCTAAGGAAGCTGTAAAATGTAATTTATTTCCTCTGCGTCATATTTTTAATTCCCTGGTCCCATATGCTGGTGAGAAGAGCAAAATCATAGTGAACTGTGGTTGAGTCATAGGTAATTATTTTAGATAAATGTCATTCTGTGGTTTAGGATTCTGGTCCTTAGTCCAGTTTTTAACGATGTCCGATTCAGACCTCCTTGGATTGGCCATATAGTCCCGGAGGCTGAATGTAACAAAACCCAACAAAATGACTCATTCATCAGTCAGTTCTGATGCATCATCTATCCCAGGGGATGATTTCATATCTAAATCCAAACATTTATGTCAGACACCAGCAAGAGCAGAACCAGTAGACACAGTTGCATTTAAGTAATGAGAATGCATACTTGAAAGGCATATATCAAAATGCACCTGAATCAAATATTGTCACTTTGACTTTTGGTTTGTAGGTCTTCAAAGCCAAAATGGGACAAAACACACAAGGAAACACACACTCTCATAACACACACTCCAGATTCAGAAAGCAAGATAACATCCCTAACAAAGAGCAAAAAAGAAAACATTGCTGGGTTATATGCTCTAAACATATATACGGTAAATACAGCCTTGGTGACAATTCTCACAGAGTATTTTTAAAATGCGCCAGTAAGCAGAGGAAAAGAGACAGCAATTTGGAGGAACAGATACAGACACACAGAATAAATATTTCAGGGATTTCCAGTCATTGGGATTCTGTATATAGCCCAGGCACATGAAGATAAAATTCAGAGAAATTGAAACTCTGGTTAACACGTGGCCTTACTCATAAATCCTTACTAGAAGTTAAAATGGTGTCCTGAATATGGCCTAACTAAGAACAAAATGCCAGTGTTTAGGTCAAAGTATTCCAGGTTCAGAAGGAAGCATAAGTGAGAGGAACCTGTACCCTGTACCCTGTTCTACGACAGGTAGAACAAATAAAAGACCATCCATAAATCAGCAAAGGTATTATCTTCATAGAGACTACACATGGACCGTCAAGCAATAGGAAAGTAATGCAATATTTGGAACACACTGTCAAAGTCATGACTAGATAAGAGAACTGAATTATATGTACCACAAAACTGTAGAAAGCAATTAAAAAAAAAGACCAAGGACAACTGACTGCATATAAACTATTGAAGAAAGACCACTTAAGACCTCGGAAAAATACAAGATGGAATCATAAAAAGATGTTTATAAAACCAGTCCTGTATATTTCAAGAAACCCATTTCATAAACAGAAAGCAGTGGTAGGTAATGTGCCCTACCCCAAATAGAGGGCTATTTGAGGCAAACACACATTATATCACCCAAAACAGTTGCTGGGTTTCCAGGTTGGAGACAGATCATATTAACAATTCCAGGCTGGATTTGATTTCCTTCGACTTAATGTTTGATCACTCAACATCCAGAGAGTCACATTTGTGGCATATCAGTTTTCAGAACTCAAGGCCACAAATGAACCCACAGACACAAATGTACTTGTGGGTATGAATGGCAAAGGGAATGTGAGCTCCCCTTCTGTCCTCCTTTCTTCCCTCACACCCCAACACCTGCCTCAGCTGACATTACCCCAACTCTGGGTGCAGGGGAATGAGTAGGAGAAAACAGAAATGTGCAAAGAGCAAGAAAATATCCAGGTTAAAAAAATGTAAATTTCCTTTTGCCTGGCCAACTATCTCCATAGGAAATCCTCGAGTCTTTCCAAAACTTTCAATGAAGCCAATGTAATAATCAGTCTCAGAAGTACATTGAAGAACTGTGCTCTTGTGTCTGCATCATGAATGAGTTCTCCTATAGACCCTGGAGAGCAGAATGCAGAACATTCTGGTTGTGAGCGTCCTCTTGTATTATAGATGATGGAGTTAAATCCTGGAAGTATTGGCTGACTCGGGCATGATTTTCTTAGTGTGTTGTTGCATAGCCCACGAGCATGGTCAGTGATGAAGGAAATCTTTCTTTTATATGGAAGAAAATCACGCCCTTTTAAAAAGGAAAATCACGAACTTAAAAAATTCCCCAGTATTCTCATCACTTCATGGTCTCAACTCCATTCCGTTCTTGAAGACATCTAGTGGCCCAGGGAGCCTGGGAACAATGCACTCTCAATAGTGAGGTAATGTTTGGGGCTCACATCAGCAAGGTCAGTCAGTTCATTGAGTTTGTGGATTCATGTTCAAAGTGAATGTTCAAAGTCCCAAGTTTGACCACTGGACATCACTCAGAGCATGGTAGATAGATAGATTAGATAGATAGATAGATAGATAGATAGATAGATAGATAGATGTAGTAAGGATCAAAAGGAGTAAAATTCAGTGATGAAGGGTCTTTCTGTGTTTTGAAGGGCATGACTATTATGCATTAAGGAATGAAGCAAAATTGCTGGTGTGGATGGAATTTTGCCTCAAGAAAACTAAAAGGGAAAATAATTCTGTATCAATCAGCGGAAGACTCATAACTTGATATCCACTGCCCACGTGTGTCATGGAGAAATCTGTAAGAAAAACACCACAGGAAATGTGATATGACTCCCATAAGCCTTCTGTGGGCTCCTTTCCTTGATGTCCTGTTGGGGTTTTAGCACAGCTCAACAGAAGATCCAATGGTCCTAGCTTCTAAGTCCTGGGTGTGAGTTCCCTGGTGGTAGACATCAGTGGGTCAGGGCTGAGGGATAAATTAATTACATATATTTTTGCAAATTCATCTGCAGTCAGATGAAAGACGATTTGGGATTGGCTCAAGGCACAAAGCCGGAGTGTTATAACGACAAGGACTGAAGTTAACTGCCGTCTCGCACGTGTCAGCAATGGGTACGGGAGGTACTGGGAAGAGCGGAGACCTATGAACTTGGCTAGAGATGCAGAATGGCAGGAAAAAGCAAAGGGTACCTGTGCCAATGGGAGGAAGCACAGGCAGTTTGTGAAGCGCTCTCACGGTCATCACCGTAACTGGTATTCACTCTGCACTCATCACTCCAAGAAGAAATGGGGGCTCCACAAGTCAGGTCAGTAGGCTCCCAACAGGGCCGACCACCAGAAACCCCTGCAGAAGTTTGCCACAACTACCAGTGTCTGGGCCTCTGTGTAGCTCTGGGGGTGTAGACTGTGAAACTGGAATGGTCAAATCCTATCCTGGTGATTCTGAAGATCCATAGATAGAAGAACACAAAAAAAGGGTCAGAGAGATGGGACTTACCAGAGCCCATTAGATCCATGAGCAAAGTCCATTATATGTTTTTTAAAATGCTAAAAAAAGACCTATATTAAAAGTTATATTTTAAAAGACCTAAATATTAATATGTCTATAAGGTTATTTTTCTTTTCAGTGTATCAATGCAACAGCAAGAAACAGGTGATTTTGGGAATAGTTTATTTTCCCCCTATTTAGTGCTAAAAGGAGAATAACCTCACGCACGTCCAATCAGTGGAGGCCAATGAAATGAGAGGGTTGGGTTGGATTGTTCAGTGTCCCAGAGCAGACCTGATTAAGAATGGAAAACTGCACAGTAGGAGGGAGCATTCAGAAAAGCCCAGCCCAAGGTTAACTCGAAAGACAAGGACATCTTAGCCCCGTGCTTCTCAGACTCCAGTGTCTGAGAATCACCTGAGGATTTGCTAACATGCACATCCAGGTTCAGGAGCTCTGGGGCAGGGCCTGATACTTTGCATTTCTGACCGGCTTCTGGGTGATGCTGACAACCCCAGACACCCTTTCAGGGAGTGAGATGTTTCTGGCAGCACAGCAGCAAATACCTGCAAAGAAGGCAGGAGGAGTGTGGACAAAACCAGTGGGCAAAAATCCATGAACTACTGCAGAAAGGGGTGCTGATTCCTCAATGTGTATGCAACCCTCAATTCATTTCCAAAGCAAATTTCTGTGCTACTAATACACTTCCAAATTCCAATCATGAAAGCATAAAATTGAACCATAAGGCTAGACCCCAAATGGCAGCAAAGATGACATCTGGGGCCACATTACATGGCATTCAGAAAAAAAGAGCAAGGCACTAATTCCTTCATGCAAAACTAAAAAGTAGGTGATTCAAAGGGTTCACAGAGGATACAATCTTTTCCAAAAATTAAAAAGAAATTTAATAATTTTACTTAAAAAATATACCAAATACTAACAAAACATACAAAAAGGAGAATGATTGCTTTTGTGAGCAAATTAGTAATAGTAACATGAGTGATAACCCCGTCCACATCAGACTGCAGACTTCCAACTGTAAATTACCTTGAAATCATGGAATTTTTGATAACCCATATTTTTTTCTGACCAGAAAACTAGGGCCATGGCTGGGGCTAGAGCTTATGATTCTAATGACAAAATTTGGGCTATAGCTCACCTAACTACATATTTTTACCAACATAAATGCTAGTCTACTTACATCCTGATTTTTTAATGAGACACTCACAATTTTAAGTTCACCACAACACGTATTCACGTCAGAAAACGTTTGCTATGTTTATTAAGTTTTATACAATATTCATTAGCATCAGTTAATTAAAGGAAAAAGATAATGTGTAGTCCATAACTGGCTGCATTACCAGAAGAATGAGAATGTTTGGTCTTTATCACAAAAGGTTAAATTTGCCATATGGTAAACACTTCCTTTCCAAATTTTAATAAAACCAGAAATAACATTATCTCTACTTTATAAATATCTACCATTGAAATAGTATTAAAAGAATGTTCAGCTCCATAACAACTAAAACAAATTTTTAAGGATTCCACAATTTCCATTTTAATTTATTCAAGTTGGAACATGTTGTAAAAAAGTCAACATTTTCTGATTTACAAACCAGGGTGTTCTTTTCATGCACTTGCAAAGCCTTTGGGCAAGAGGTTGAGTTGAAAGTTAAACATCTATTTGCATTTGGTTTAGGAAATCCTTGTCACTTTCCCATGAAATTTCAGCTGTCTCAGTGGATTTGGGGAAGATCAAAGCCCCCATGCTCAGGGAGCCTCGGTTTTAATCCCTGCCAACAGCCAATCATTTGATTCTTGAGTACAAAGAGCTCCTCCTGGCGCAGTGCTGCCCACACGGTTATGACTTCATACAGCCCTGTTTCCACCTGCCTGGGAGGTGTTAGGTTCCAGGTATTTCAGGGATTTTGCAAAATTGATACAAGGGAATCTAAAATGCAGACCCGTGCTCAAAATTCAGTGATAGAAAATACTGACGAAAGCCTTCCCCTCTCGTCCTGCCTGGTGAGCAAGTGACATGATGTGGAGCTGTTAGGGGTGGGCTCACAACATGGCTGAGCCATGGACCTTGGGTTTCTACTTGGCCTCTCCAGGAAGAAGTGGGGTCCATCAGATCTCAGAGTCCACTTTCTTTCAACCACATTGTGTAACCTCGTGATATTATAGATGCTCTGGAAAAACTACTCTGTGACTACCACTTGGTTAATATCAATATTGGTCAGGACATGTTTATTTTTTTATAAATTTATTTTTTATTGGTGTTCAATTTGCCAACATATAGAATAACACCCAGTGCTCATCCCATCAAGTGTCCCCCTCAGTGCCCGTCATCCAGTCCCTCCCACCCCCCGCCCACCTCCCCTTCCACCACCCCTAGTTCGTTTCCCAGAGTTAGGAGTCTCTCATGTTCTGTCTCCCTTTCTGATATTTCCCACTCATTTTTCTCCTTTCCCCTTTATTCCCTTCCACTATTATTTATATTCCCCAAATGAATGAGACCATATAATGTTTGTCCTTCTCTGATTGACTTACTTCACTCAGCATAATACCCTCCAGTTCCATCCACGTTGAAGCAAATGGTGGGTATTTGTCGTTTCTAATGGCTGAGGAATATTCCATTGTATACATAAACCACATCTTCTTTATCCATTCATCTTTCGATGGACACCGAGGCTCCTTCCACAGTTTGGCTATTGTGGACATTGCTGCTAGAAACATCCGGGTGCAGGTGTCCCGGCGTTTCACTGCATCTGTATCTTTGGGGTAAATCCCCAGCAGTGCAATTGCTGGGTCGTAGGGCAGGTCTATTTTTAACTCTTTGAGGAACCTCCACACAGTTTTCCAGAGTGGCTGCACCAGTTCACATTCCCACCAACAGTGCAGGAGGGTTCCCCTTTCTCCACATCCTCTCCAACATTTGTTGTTTCCTGCCTTGTTAATTTCCCCCATTCTCACTGGGGTGAGGTGGTATCTCATTGTGGTTTTGATTTGTATTTCCCTGATGGCAAGTGATGCAGAGCATTTTCTCATGTGCTTGTTGTCCATGTCTATGTCTTTCAGGACTTGTTTAAATAGGAGGATATACTTATAATTAATCTCAGATGGGGACCAGGATGGTAAAAGATTTTGTAAGCATCAATGGATGCCATAAGTTTCAGATAGTGGTGGCAGGGGAAACTATATTGAAATTGTCATTTTCAGAGCAATGGACTCTCCTTGTTGAAATCACAGAGGCCGAATCTTTGTTTTATGACAAATGCATTATAAATGATTGATAAAAATGATTGATTACACAAGTTATAAATAATGATCATTTAATATATATAATTATAGTATTACATGTTCATAAATATTCTAGTCTTTCACTCTCCCATGACTTAGACAAAAGAAAATAAAAGGATTTTCTTTTTCTGGGTGTTCTATTCAGTTGGTGCTATTCCACATGTGGAAAAATGTTTAACAAGGAAAATAACTGAATAAGAACAAAGGAAATTATTTTGACTGAGAAAAAAGGAAGAAAATTTTCATTCTCATAAAAAAGAAAGTGAAGCAATCGATGTGAAGAAAAAGAAATCGCAGTCAATTATCATTATTCTATAGTAGTTGTATTTTCAAGAGCCGAATTTTCCATCTTACTAATTAGGAACTCAGGACTATATTTGTGTGGAAAAAAGAAGACCCAGGCAAGTGATACCATGTGACCCATCACAGCTCTGCTAAGTGCAGCCCTTTCTACTCTTCTGCATTGTTTCTCAAAGACCATGAAAGAAACAATTATTCACAACAGAATTGCAATCTATCAACAAGTCACTTTTTCCATAGAAATAATCAGTGAAGAAACAGCAACAGGGCCTGCAGCTCTTGCCTCCAAAATACAATTTATAAACTTTGGATTAATGTTTTATTCATGCTTCCTCGCCAAACAAAAAAAAAAAAGAAAGAAAGAGAAAAAAAACAGAAATGAATTACCATTCTTTTAAGATAGAGGTATTTCACATAAGTAAAAAAAAAAAAAAGAAACTTGTAATTTTTGAAATCATCTTTAGCAGTGAGTATGACATCAAATGTGTACCAATGATGGAAGTACGGAGCTTGCAACCTAGCGCCTATAATCACCACAAACCATTCTCATCACTAAACTTCTGAATACAAGCTATTTTTAAAAATAATAGATACATTGTATTCATTCACCTCTGGTGGCTGATGTCTGGATAATGCAGCCAAAAATTCTATACAAATGAATTGGCTTCTCCTTTAATCTATTATTATAAATTAGCCCCTTTCCCTTCACTGGCCAGGGCCAGGTTTTTTTAAGGATGCAAAAAATAAATCTAAAGAGATAACTCCTCTTCCCCAGAACTGAATTAATAGAGGCTGACAGGTGGTTTCTGACAACTCATAAGGGAGTTCACACACTTGAACTGAAGCTTCGGTATACTAAGAAATAGACCCAAAAGGAAACAGTATTCATACCCAAAGCCTGCAGTCAAAACTCTAGCTTCATATGCGTAGTCTTCAGCTTACTCAGAAGTATGTAAATTAGAATATAAACATAATGTAGGAAAACTCACAATTTGAAAAATGGGAGTTTCTAATATCCCTATTTAGTGCTCTACCATTATGTTCACTTTTTTTTTTTCACCCAGGCACAGGCATGTCCACCATTCATGCAGGCCCTATAGGGCTTCCACCCAATGCACTGAGACCTAGCATCAAATCCCACTTTGCAAACTGTGTGAACACTAAGGAGTTAACTAAACCCTCAGACTTCAGATTTCTCATAGATACAAGGGGGGGGGGAGCGGACAGCCTACTGCTAGCAATAGCAATAATATCACTTAATGTTACCTTGCGAAATATGTTCCAAAGTCAAAAATACTGAAACACTAGCAAGAGACTATCTCTGGCGTCTTCCTTTGTAAATAGGAGTCTTTGGATGATTTTTCACTAGTAAAAGTCCTGTGCAATACTGTCAGCCTCACTTCTCAGACCAGAAATAACCTTAGAGGTTCACATCTTGCCTCTGAGCAGTGTGTTCAGGGCATCCTTTCACAAAGAGGTGGTGATGAGGTGAATCCCTCACCTAGCCTTCATGCATCTGACATAACTGAGTGCGTGCTCTATCCAACCGCTCTCCTGGGAGTTAGGGACACCGTGGTGCACTAAGCGTAGCACATCTCCACCCTTGGGGAGCTTCCCTTCTAGAGAGGATAAATAAATACACACAGAGATGTGGGGTGTCCCACTCAGTAGTGATCACTCTGCAGAGTGGCAAAATGAAGAATGGTGGGGTGCTGGCAGCCAGGACAGTGAGTAGGGGGCTTCCAGGAGGAGGCAACCAATGACAGAGGGAGATGGGAATAAAGCAATGGCTTTGCCCCGTGTGATGGAAAAGCGTGGGGAAATTTTTCAGGTGTTTTTCTTTTTTCAGTATCCTCTTATACACACAGAGTTTTCTAACTTCATCGGTTCTTAAACACCATCTTCAATTTGGAAAGTGTGATGCGAAGAAACAGAATCTCAGGGTTGACAAGCAGTACTATCATTTGGGAAGAAAAATGACGTGGCCACCTTCCAGCCATGGTGACTTCACACATAGAGAAGTTGAGTCACTGCACATCTGCTGGGGCCCAAACACACCTGGGCCTGGATGCAGGGGTCAGGGCTCAAGTCAGCTGCACTTTCCTTTCTCATCCGGTACATTCTACATCTTGTCCCATTAAGGTCACGGTTTTCTCACCCACTGAAACCTCACAAAGGCAAGAAAAGAAGACATTTGTGACATGTGGATTTCTCACACCCCAGGGGGGAACCTGCTGAAAGCCTGGGTTTCAACAAACAGGATTTTCACAGGAAAGGAAAACACAACTATAAATATTAAAGAAGGCAAATGTCTTTTTTTTTTATAAATTAATTTTTATTGGTGTTCAATTTACCAACATACAGAATAACACCCAGTGCTCATCCCGTCAAGTGTCCCCCTCCGTGCCCGTCACCCATTCACCCCCACCCCCCGCCCTCCTCCCCTTCCACCACCCCTAGTTCATTTCCCAGAGTTAGGAGTCTTTATGTTCTGTGTCCCTTTCTGATATCTCCCACACATTTCTTCTCCCAAATGTCAACAGGGTCAGGACTTTAGCTGACTGAATTCATATGCATTAGATCCTAATTAGGGGAAGTTCCTTACCAACTTTACTAAGTTTTGAAAGCTTTCCATCAGGTAGCCCTGGTAAAGGGGGACAGAAAAGAAATCACAGATCTTCCATAGTAAAAATCTGTATTTCTGGTGTCCATGAATAAGCAATGGCCATTGCCATTGTCTGAGGAAGAACAGAACCACCACAAGCCACCTAGACACAAAACTATTTGTGTATAATGCCATTTGATAGAAGCCCCCTTGTCATTTGGGGCTATACATTTAATTTGGGTAAAGTTGGAAAATATTATTTAGCTTGGATTCTGTGACAGTATTACAGACACTTGAGACTCCTGGGGGTCGAAGGGATGTACCAGGAGTGAGAAGCCAAGTGACCACCAGGTGAAGAGTCCTGGGGTAATTCTTGTTCAGATGAGTTTTGAAAGAACCAGGCTGGCTAAAAGAGTGTGAACATACATAAACTCGAGAGTCATTCTGTGGAGGTGTTCATAGCTACGGCAGTAGGGACATATTGAGCTCTGATTTAATAATTTCCATCTCAATCCCTTAATCATATACCACGTACGTGTTGACAATATGAATGGTCCAGGATATCTGGAGAAGATGCCTTGGATTTGTATGTCATTTAACAGCTTGCCCATCATTTCCCCATGTATCAGATTGCAGTAAATCCGTGAACCAGATCTTAGCCCCACTGTACAAATGAAGGAATCACATGGCAGAGAAATTACATGATCTGCCCAAGAAAAACACAGGAAGCAGCAGGACTTACTAAGACCTCACTCAGTTGGGGACATTCATCACAGCCTAGCTGCCCAGCAGTATTCAGAATTGCTACAAGTGCCACATTCAAGAAGATCTACGCCTTCCAGGAAGGGGATGATAGATATCCCAGGAGAGTGTTAGCAAAAAAATGTGATTTTAAAAAAATCTGACTAAAAGTGTACATTGATGTTATATTTTTCAGGCAAAGAATCACCCTTAAAATATGATTGTTCCCCAAGGAATTCTGACGTTTCTCCTAAGTCAATGTACTGATAAGGATATTTCAAAATCTAGAAAACACCCTCTGGACAGGAAAAGAAACTCCGTTAGCGGAAGGTCTATCCAATATCACCCGGTTGCATGGTCTTGTGTATCTCAACAACATTTGTAATAAGCTGAAGAGACTCCCATTGTCAATGGAGGGGCAAACTGTTACCTGGTTTTGGTCAACGGCTTCCTGGTGTGATTACAATAAGGTGTGAATGCCCCAGTTCAACCCACAAAGCTCAGTTTGATCTCACCCCCAAGGTCTCTCACACTTCACCTTAAACCATCCTCCTGCTCAACTGGCCTTTCCAAAACAAATATTCTCTCTGTCTTCCAAGACACCCAGCCTCTCCCTGCTTCTGTGCACTTGCTGATGCTGTTCCTTTTGCCTGGCTGGAAAGAAATATCCCTTCCATTCGGGTCTTGATGAAGGTGCCACTTGCTCAGGGAACCCTTAGAGAATTCTTGGTGACCGTCCCTTCTATCAGGCCACCCCAGGTCCTCCCTAGCCCCACACTCTGGGTCTTCTCCTACAGTACAATGTTGGCATCCCCTCTGATGGTATATTAACGCCATTCTCACAGAACGGAAGCCTGATGAAGCCCCATGAAGGCACATGTTCTTTTTTTTAAAATATTTTTTAAAGGATTTTATTTATTTATTCATGAGACAGAGAGAGAGAGAGAGAGGAAGAGAGAGGCAGAGACACAGGCAGAGGGAGAAGCAGGCTCCATGCAGGGAGCCTGATGTGGGACTCGATCCCGGGTCTCCAGGATCACGTCCTGGGCCGAAGGCGGGCACTAAACCGCTGAGCCACCCAGGGATCTCCCGCACACCTTGTTCTAATACACTGCTGTCCATAACCCCTAGAAGAGTTCACAGGAACTCATCACAAGCACTCAATATTTGTTGCATCAACAGACCATGGATACTTCATTAGCAGTTTAGCTGAAATAAGAAAATATGCGAAACAAAACACGTTTGACTAATTTAAACGTGTGAGGAACCACAACAGGTCCTGAATTGTTTTTTAGAATTAGAACAAAAAAATATTCTCTGCTCACAGTTGAAGTTTAGAACTGCCTTGGGATCCCTGGGTGGCGCAACGGTTTGGCGCCTGCCTTTGGCCCAGGGCGCGATCCTGGAGACCTGGGATCGAATCCCATATCGGGCTCCCGGTGCATGGAACCTGCTTCTCCCTCTGCCTATGTCTCTGCCTCTCTCTCTCTCTCTATCTCTCTGTGGGACTATCATAAATAAATAAAAATTAAAAAAAATTTAAAAAAAGAACTGCCTTAAAACCTTTTAGTTAACTTAAAACCACACTGGATAATTATGAGGTAAAGTATATGTTTTATATATTAGAACTTCATAAAGTTACTTGTTATTTTAAGTCTTATTAATAACTTTTTTAAAAGATTTTATTTATTAGTCATTAGAGACACACTGAGAGACGCAGAAACACAGGCAGAGGGAGAAGCAGGCTCCCTGCGGGGAGCCCAATGCGGGACTCGATCCCAGGACCCCGGGGTCATGCCCTGAGCCAAAGACAGATGCTCAACTGCTGAGCCACCCAGGCGCCCCCTTATTAATAACTTTAGAAACTACTGAGCCAATGGAATAAAGTTTGAACTCCTAGACTTACGTCATGATTTGGCAAGCTCACCTGTTGGCCTCCAATCTCCACCTTTGCATGAGATGCTTCAATATTAGAAAACTATTTGAAATGACCTGAAAACATCATTCAGTGCCATGCCTCTAGGAGAGCTCCAACTGATTAACATCGAGGGCTATGTTTTATTCAAGATCACCGATTAGTGGACGTAGAGCCGGGAGGACAACCCTAGTCTGGCGTGACCACACAAAGCAGGAATGCCCACTCTCCAGGGTTTCACTGGAGCGTCATGCAATGCCGGGGAGGAAGCCAGTGACCACGAAAGGAGGGCTCACAGGCATTCCAAAAAATGAAAATGATGATTCAGAATTGCTGTCACCTGCAGGCTCTGCCAGGGAAGATGTGTGAAAACTGAGGGGAAGGAGCAATAATGGGGTTAGCGCAGCAAGCTGTTCACATGTTTCATATGAAGGGAGAGAAAGGGGCGCAGGTGAGGCACGTGGCTCCTGGGCTGTTCCGGCTGCCCTGGGAACTTCGAGCAGGTGAGGTCCTGCACTCACTCAACTTGCTCAGCTTGCCTCAATACTGCACGTGCACATGGGGGTTAATAATTGTCATTGAACTATTCTGAGCTAGAACCCCTGGGTAGAGCAATCTGAGCCCGTTCAGCACCTCTGAACAGCTGACCAGGAAGGCTGAATTTCCAAGTGACCCTTTTCTGACGTTCAATGGGAAGCTAGACGTAGATCTCGTCGCTGCTAACATCCAGTAGCTAAGCTGCAATGTTTTCCACTGTAACTGACGTTCCAAAACAGAATCCTAAATCCGCTCTGTGAACACGAGTTAAACAGTATGATATTATTTCTTGTTTTGTTTTTAGAAAAGTGCTTCAGTTCTTGTGTACATAACACAACATTTTTTTTTAATTTTTATTTATTTATGATAGTCAGAGAGAGAGAGACAGGCAGAGACATAGGCAGAGGGAGAAGCAGGCTCCATGCACCGGGAGCCCGACGTGGGATTCGATCCCGGGTCTCCAGGATCGCGCCCTGGGCCAAAGGCAGGTGCTAAACCGCTGCACCACCCAGGGATCTCCATAACACAACATTTGATACAAAACTGTCACTTCTCACAAGTCCCCTTTCAGTTGAACACAGGTGCTATGGCACTGAAATTTGCACAGTTTGTTTCACATGTAAAGCCTACAGGAAAATGCTCCCCCCTGGCAACCCCTCCGCCCCGTTACATTACTGGAATAAGGATAATAAGGGGTTATGTGCTGAAAGGTAAACCAGGAAAATAGGAACCAATACTAGATTTAAAACAATCTGCACTACGCAATGGAGTTTGGAAATGTGTTGCTGGCAGAGATTCTGCAGAGCCAGGAGTCCCTGGAAGGTGACCAGGACGTGCACGAGCTGTACAGAGGGGCATAGATTAATGGGACATCGTGATAGGTGGAACCTGGGATTGGAGTCAGCTCACATGGGTGTTGTTCCCAGTTCTGTCCTATCCAGAGTATGAACATAGGCAAGACACTTAAGTCTGGGAGACTCACTTCTTATCGTCTGAAAAAGAAAAACACTAGTGATGGTCTCTTAAGGTTGTTAGGAGCATTAGGTGAAATGCCATTTTGTAAGGCTGTGGGCACAATATTTGGCACTGGATGGGGGGGTGTGAATGCATGCTAGCTTCTCTGTCCATACTGGGGAAGAGACTGTGAAGAGGCCGGTGGAACACAGCTAGTCGCCACCAAGGAGTGCCACCTGTCATAACCCGGCTGTCCGCCATACAAAGATGTGGTCTCTCTGCTGGGCGCCGCAATGGAAACCAAGGAGTGAGAAGAAATCATGTGACGGTGGTGCTTTTGGGAGCTGATGTCAAGAAGGCAACCACAGCCCTTCTGCAGGGGTCTACGTAGGCTCAAGGATACCACTGAAGAATGCTTCACACTCTTGGTTCTAACTCTGTGCCCTCTCTGCTGAGACTGGGTTAGGTGAGGTGGTCTGCGTTCACTTGCACCTTCTCACCGGGCCCCTGATGGACTTGTCCTGGTCCCAGGCAGCACCGATCATGCCTTGTTTGGTGCCACCACGTATCTCTGTGTTCACCTCTTACTTTACCATCTCCCCCTCCTTATTTATTTCTTCCCATAACCACTCATCCACCTTGTAGGTGTCAGAAATTGCTTCTCTTTAAAATTTAATCTGAAACAACACCTAGGCTACGATAGGTATGTCACAACAGATGAATGGATAATTATATATACCTTCTCTGCATTCTTCCTGGGAAGGGAACATACTGAGGTTTTTTTTTTTTTTTTAAGATTTTATTTATTTATTTATTTATTTATTTATTTATTTATTTATTTATTTATTTAATGAGAGAGAGAGAGAAGCAGAGACATAGGCAGAGGGAGAAGCAGGCTCCGTGCAGGGAGTCCGACGTGGGACTTGATCCTGGGTCTCCAGGAACACACCCTGGGCTGAAGGTGGTGCTAAACCGCTGAACCACCAGGGCTGCCCCATACTGAGGTTCTAAAGAACCATCTCCATTCAAAGGTGTGTTGCAAGCTCACACTTGCAAGGTGCCCTGCAGCACAGAGCTAGGAAGTTCTGCTTGGCTAAGGAATATGAATGTGCCCTTCTTACTCAAAAGTCAATAAATTCTTCAGAAACACCACACATAATTAACTCTTCCTGAAAATCTATTTCTTTTTACCATAAATGAGAGCTAGTTTTTAAAAAATCTCTCAGAATTCAGCATAAACTTTTTTTAGGGGGGGGGATGTGTAACCCAAATATGTTGATGAACATCTGTGAAACTGCTGCCAAAGATCCCTGTCTTTAACTCAATTTCCTTTCAAAATAATGGCACAGTGTTACTTTGATATATTGGGAAATAGATTGAGTTGTTGAAAAGATCAAAACTACACAGATGCACACCCTGATGTGTGCATGTATTTATTTACATAGCATACACTCTAGCAGCATACACTTGCTAGAAAACCTTTCTGACCCAGAAAAAAAACATTGATTTGTTCACTTCCATTTAATCTACACCGACTGTAAATTTGATAGGCGCATCTTAAGTGGAATGACTCCTTTCTTTGAGGGAAAAGCTTTCAATATTTGGCTTATCGGATCAGCTAATGTTTAATTCATGGCTTCTGGCAATTCAATCGAAAGAAGGAATGTTTATCAACAGAAAAGAAAAGGCAAAAGTCAACCCCCTTAGGGTTCCAGTTTATAAGGATTTGGACCAGATCCAAATTCTGTTTAATGTTACACTGAAAGGAATGTTTGACTACACAACATGGAAGGAAGGAAGGAAGGAAGGAAGGAAGGAAGGAAGGAAGGAAGGAAGGAAGGAAGGAAGGAAGGAAGTCCCACACTTTTAATGGTCCTAGGACATAAACAACACTAATGATAAATTCTTCCAGCAAAGTAAAATTTATGAGCTTGAGTGTCCTAGCCTGTAATGTCACCCCTACTGCTAATAGGATATAGGTTGCAGCAAAGTGTGGCTTCTTTGTTCCGGGTGTGTGTGCATCTGGTCTTATGCTTATATCCCAGCTCCCCTCTGGTTTTATTTTTGGACAAAGACTAACAAGGCAGGGCACTCTGAGAAACTCATTTCCCTGCAGTGGTTCACTGAGCATAAGCACTAGCACAGGCCTTAAAAATGGTGGAGTGTAGAGCTAGAAACCCCCTAATATTGCCATATGAACACAGCTGACTCACTTGTTCTATGAGAATACATACCCACTACCTATAAAAGTGGATGTTTTAGAAAAATGACCAAAATAACTCTATATCCACAGGACTGGTTACAATATCAAACTTTCAGAAATTTTCAAATACAAAAATGCTGTCCCTGGGGATGCCTGGGTGGCTCAGTGGTTGAGCGTCTGCCTTTGGCTCAGGTCCTGGGATCGAGTCCCATATCAGGATCCCCACAGGGAGCCTGCTTCTCCCTCTGCCTGTGTCTCTGCCTCTCTCTGTGTCTCTTACAAATAAATAAAATCTGAAAAAAAAAACGCTCCCCCCGAATGATAACCTTTTAAGGATGTACTGCTTTAAAAGCACAGCAGAGCCAACACTGATTATTCATTGAAGGTGGGAGCTGGAGACTCAGAAGCCCTTGATGCTCATTCTTTGTTCAAGAGTTTCCTGAAATTTTCCACCATTTTTTTTTTTGGTTTGGATAAAAAGAAGAAATCTCTATTGTATGTCAGAACTCTACAACACAAGGAAACTGAGTCTTTACTAGAGAGGTGGGAAGACCAAACATGCTGTGTGCTTGGCAGGTAGGTATCTCAGGAAGAAAGATGACCACACAAGAAAACAGAGTATATAATTGTGGTAATTCCTCACCACAAGAAAACATTCTCCAACATCCGCCCTCCAAAACAATCTGGGTGATACTAAAAGTACACACTCAGAAAAATGGCTGAACTCTATTCACATCATTTTTAAGGGAAATATAATGCTTTTACTGTGACTTACGGCCTGGCTCCCATGACAGTTTCATAGCTAAAAATCACTCTTGAGGGAAAATGAAATAGCTCATATATGCCTCATTTCTTGAATATATCATATGAATATAAGTTATATGTATAAATATATATAAATATGAATATATACATATGCTCATGTTGGTCCATGTTCCAGAATCCATCACAATAGGTAAGTCAATGTGAGGCTACATTAAAAATAAAATAGATGTGCCTGGGTGGCTCAGTTGGTTAAGCCTCTGAGTCCTGATTTTGGCTCAGGTCATGGTCTCGGGGATCGTGGGATCAAGTCCCGCATGGGCTCCATGGTCAGCGCTGAATCTGCTTGATATCCTCTCTCTCCCTCTGCCCCCCCCTCACTCTGTCTCTCTCTAAAATAAATAAATACATTTTTAATTAATTGATTGATTGAACAACATTGTCTTCTGGATTTGTCCTTGTACTGAAAACATTTTACAATTTTCTTTGCACTGAAGGTTCTGTGGAGGGGTTTTTTTTCATGTTTTTACTAGTTTTTTTTTTTTTAACCAATCTAAATATTTTAACATATTTTAAGAATCCACAGTCAAATAACACAATGCTCCTTTAATAAATTGTAAGCACTTATAACACATAGAATGTATTTATGCTCTCATGTCTAAGCCAGTTTGGCTGTTGCTGGCTTAAACTAGCTTCTGCCTGTTAAGATATCACCATTAGGTGTCAAGTGCAAATAGCATATATGGCAAATCAAAATAACCTACTTTCCCAAAGTACGAATGACTTTGTATATATTTTTTTTTCTAAATTTTTTTAAATTTTTTATTTATTAATGATAGTCACAGAGAGAGAGAGAGGCAGAGACACAGGCAGAGGGAGAAGCAGGCTCCATGCACCGGGAGCCCGATGCGGGATTCGATCCCGGGTCTCCAGGATCGCGCCCTGGGCCAAAGGCAGGCGCCAAACCGCTGCACCACCCAGGGTTCCCTGACTTTGTATATTTTATTTTATTTTATTTTTTATTTTTTATTTTTTTGACTTTGTATATTTTACACTGAAGTTTGATCTCGTGGAAAAATGTCTTCTTCAAACAAATTAAAGATCTCCTCTGTGGGTGTGATTACAGGAATGGGTACCAAGCATCTCACTGAGTTTTAGGACAGAAAGGTTCATGGCTCCAGACAAAGACTGGCAAATTTTTTTTCCACTTTTCTTTTGAGAATTAGATTTCATTTTTTCAGAACAGTTGTAAATTTATAGAAAAATTGAGCAGATAGCACAGAGAGTTTCCATATACTGCTCCCCATATAAGATTCCCCTCTTGTTAAAATCTTGAATCAGTGTGGCGATTCGTTATAATGGAAGAAGCTCTACTGATATACTATTAACTGCAGAACATAGTTTATATTAAACTTCACTCTGTCTTTTACACTTGATAGGTTTTTAAAAATACATAACGCCATGTATTCACCATTATGGTATCACACAGAATAGTTTTACTGCCCTAAAGATCCTCCATACTTCACCTATTTATCTTTCTATGGCCCATACTCTGAAACCCCTGATCTTTTCTACTGTCTCTATAGCTTGAATTTTCCAGATTATCATTGGAATCATACAGTATATAACCTTTCCAGACAGAGTATCTTCATTTAGCAATATGCATTTAAGGTTCCTCCAAGTCTTTTCATAGTTTGATAGCTCATTTCTTTTTATTGCTATATAGTATTCCATTGTCTAGATACACCGCGGGATGCTTATCCTTTCCATTTTTTTTTTAACCTTTCCATTTTGAAGGACATTTTGGTTTCTGCCAGTTTTGGGGCAATTATAAATAAAGTTTCTATAAATATTGTTTGCAGATTTTTGTTTAGACATAAGTTTTCCACTCGTTGAGTAGATACCTAGGAACGTGATTAATGGATCGTGTAGTAAGATTTCATGTAGTTTGAAAGAAACTGACAGCCTATCTTTGAAAGTAGCTCTACCGTTTCAGATTTCTACCAGAGATGAAAGAAAGTTTCCTATCGCTCCATCTCCTCATCAGCATTTGGTATCATCAGGATTTTGGATTCTAGCCATTTTAACAGACACATACCAGTACCTCACTGTTGTTTTAATTTGCAATTCCTTGATGATGTATGATGATGAGTATCTTTTCATACGCTTATTCACTATCTATGCATATCGTCTTTAGTGAAGTGTCTATTCATACCTTTTGTCCTTTTTAAAACTGGATTGTTGGGCATCTAGGTGGCTCAGTAGTTGAGTGCCTGCCTATGGCTCAGGTCGTGATCCCAGGATCCTGGGGTTGAGTCCTGCATTAGCTCCCCGCAGGGAGCCTGCTTCTGTCTCTGCCTCTCTCTGCACCTCTCATGAATAAATAAATAAAAATAAAAATAGATAAACAAAACTGGATTGTTTTTCTTATTGCTGAATTTTAAAGGTTCTTTACATATTTTGGATACAAGTCTTTTTCAGATGTATGTTTTGCAAAGGTATTCTCCCAGTTGATGGCTTGTCCTTTGATGCTCATAACAGTGTCTTTTGCAGAGCAGGACTTTTTAATTTTAATAAAGCCTGACAGTTTTTTTTTTCCTTTCATGGACTGTGCCTCTGTGCTTGTATCTAAGAAGTCATAGCCAAATCCAAAGTCATTTAGATTTTCTTCTGCATTCCAGACATTATATAGTTTTGCATTTTATATTTAATTTTATAATCCACTTTGAGTTAATTTTTATGAAAACAAACTCTCTAATATTATTGTAAAAGTTTATGTCTAGTTTTTGGTTTTGGGGTTTGTTGTTGTTGTTATTGTTGCATATGGATAGATGTCCATTGTGTTCAGCACCATTGGTTGTAAAGACTGTATTTTCCCATTGAATTGCCTTTGCTCATTTGTCAGAACTCAGTTGAATGTATTTGTGTGGATCTACTTCTTAGCTCCTCATTCTGTTCCATTAATGTATTTGACTATCCCTCTGCCAACAGCATGCTGTCATGATCAAGGAAGTCTTAAAGTCAAGTAGTCGTAGTGCTCTAACTCTATTCTTCTATGAGTCTTTGGCTCTCCAAATAAGCTTCAGAGTCAATTAGCTGATATGCAAAAATTGACTTGCTAAGATTTTAATTGGGATTGCACTGAATCTATAGGTCAAGTTGGGAGGAAATGACATCTTTGCAATATTGAATCTTCCCATTCATGAACATGGAATATCTTTCCATTTATGAGACCTTAGATTTCTTTCATTGGAGTTTTACAGTTTTCATCAGATAGATCTTGCAGTTTGCATCAGATAGATCCTATTAGATTAATATCTAAGTTTTTTATTTTAATTTGGCTGCTCTAAGGCAAATGATCTGTTCTTAATTTCAAATTTCAATTGCTTATTGCTGATACAAAGTAAAGGAGTTGACTTTGTATATTAGTCTTATACCCTGAAACCTTGTCATAACTGCTTATTACTTTCAGGAGTTTCATTATTGATTTTTTTGAGTTTTCAATTATGTTATCTGTGAACAAAGATAGTGTTATTTCTTCTTGCCTATTATATATACCTTTTATTTCCTCTGCTTTTTGTTTTAGGAAAAGATTGTAGAGAATTGGTATTATTTCTTCTGTAAATGGTTGGGAAAATTCACCAGTGAAACCATCTGGACCTGCTACTGTCTTTTTTGGAAGGTTCTTAATTACTGATTCAATTTCTTTAATATATATAACCCCATTAAGATCTATTTTTCCTTCCATGAATTTTGATAGTTTGTGTCTCCAGGAAATTAGGGTTTGTTTGTTTGTTTGTTTTTTCATTTAAGTTATCAAATTTGTGGGCATTGTTTTTTTTTTAATTTTTTTATTTATTTATGATAGTCACACAGAATGAGAGAGAGAGGCAGAGACACAGGCAGAGGGAGAAGCAGGCTCCATGCACCGGGAGCCTGACGTGGGATTCGATCCTGGGTCTCCAGGATCGCGCCCTGGGCCAAAGGCAGGCGCTAAACCGCTGTGCCACCCAGGGATCCCCATGGGCATTGGGTTTTTCATAATACTCCTTTATTACCATTTTAAGGTTCATGGAATCATGAGTGATGACCTCTCTTTCATTTCTAATATTAGTTATTTGCATCTTGGCAATGTAGCTGGAGCCAATTTTATTGATCTTTTCAAAGAACTAGATTTTAGTTTTGTTGATTTTTCTTACTGGCTTCCCACTTTCAATGTAATTGATTTCTTCTCTGATTTTTTCATTATTTTTTTTTTCTTGTGCTAGCTTTAGGCTTATATTGTACTTCCTTCTCTAGCTTCCAAAGTTGGAAGTTTATATGATTGACTTCAGATATTCCTTCTTTTCTAATATACACATTAAATGCTGTAAGTTTTTGTTGAGCAATGCTCTCATTGAATCCCACACAATCCAAAGTTGTATTTTCATTTTTATTTAGTTCAAAATGTTTTTAAATTTCCCTTGCAACTTCTCCTTTGACTCATGTGTTATTTAGAAGTGTTTTAACTCTCCAAATATTCAGAGATTTTTTTCTACGTTTCTGCTATTGAATTAAATATAATTCCCTTGTAGTTTAATTCTGTTGTAGTGTGAGACCGTATTTTGTGTGATTCAATGATCTTAAATTTATTGAAGTGTGCTTTATGGCCCAGAATGTGAACTAGGTGAATATTCCACTTGAAAAGAATGTGTATTCTGCTGCTAATGAAGTAGTCTATAAATGTCAATTAGATTCAGTTGTTTGATGGTAGTGTTCAGGTCAACTATATCCTTACTCATTTTCTGCCTGCTAGCTCTGTCAATTACTGATAGTGTTAACGTCTGTATAATAGTGGATTTGTCCATTATTTTCTTGCAAATTTTATTTTACTATCATTTATTCCATCTGTGATGTGCCTCTTTTCTGTATATAGATCTGAGTTTCTGACTAGTTATTTTCCTTCTCTCTGAAGAATATCTTTTAACATTTCTTACAAGGCGGGTCTACTGTTGGCAAATCCTCAGTCTTTATTTGTCTAAGAAAACATTTCACTTTTGAAGAATAATTATATTGGATATAGAATTTTATGTTCACGGCTTTTGTTTTTTCTCTCAACACATTACATATTTCTTTCCATTCTCTTGCTTGTGTTGTTGGTAGCAAAAAGGTCAATATAGTTCTTGTCCTAGTTCCTTTACAGGTAAGATGCTCCCCCTACCCCACCCCACCCCCAAGGACTTTTAATATTTTATCTCTTTCTTTGGTTTCTGCTGTTTGGATATAATATGCTTAAAGTGTAGAATTTGGGGGTATTTATCACACTTGGTGTTCTCTGAGCTTCTTGGATCTCTGATTTTAAGTCCATCAATTTCAGACAATTCTCAGCTATCATTTCTTGAGATGTTTCTTCTGAACCTTTCTTTTCCTCTGGCATTCACATTATGCATATGTTATATCTTTTGTAATTAATTTTCCCACAATTCTTAGATATTCTGTTCCTTTTTATTTTTTTCTTTGCATTTCAGTTTGAGACATTTCTAAGGACATATCTTCAGGCTTTCTGTTCTTTCTTGATTGTGCCCAGTCTAGCAGTGAGCCCATTAAAGGCATTCTTCATTTCTGTTACACTGTTTTTTATTTTAGCATTTCTTTTGATTCTTCTTTAGAGTTTTCATCTCTCTGTTTATCTTACCTATCTACTCTTGCATGTTGCCTACCTTTTCCACCAGATGCCTCAGCATATTAATCAAAGCTATTTTACATTCCAAGTCTGATCATTCTAACATCTGTGCCATACCTGACTCTCGTTCTGAGGCTTACTTTGTCTCTTCATATATGTCTTTTCTTGTATTTCATTCCGTGTAAAATTTTTATTGAAAGACTGACATGATCTATCGAGTTATAGGAACTGAGCTAATTAGGATTTTATTGTGACATTTTATGTGAATCTGGGCAGCAGTTGGACTATATTTAATACTGATATAGCTATGGGGACCAGCTTCAGCTCCCTCTAGCTTTCTTATTTTACTTTATTTTCTCTTCTGTTCTCTGTGTCTGTAGGAACTCTTTGGAGTGTGTCTTACGGCTCTCTCAGTTGTAATATACTGCTATTATGTTGGACCCCTGTTGACATGGTGAAAAGGGGCTGAGAAGGGGAAGCTTTCTATAATCTTGGGATTAAATCTCAGTTTTTAGTAACCCTGAGTCCCTGGATTGTAACTTCCAGGTTTTGTTTGTTTGTTTAATTTTTTCTCGCTTTATGTGAGATAAGAAAGCTAGAGGGGGCTGCTGTTGGCTAAGTGCTCTTCCCTAGGCTGGGTAAGGTATGAGCAAAATAATTTTCCTCAGAAAACAGGGCTTCATTATAGAGAATGCACTGGGCTTATTTCAAATGGTTGGTTTTTCCACTCCCCATGTTCAAAACAAAAAGGGGGTTTTCTCTGATGTCCATGTGAGAACTTGATGAGGCTCCTGGAGGTAAAATGAAGGAAAGTATATGGGAGCCTCCAAGAAATGTTACCTCTTTAGGTATCCACACTTGCTGTCAGCAATTTGTCAAAATTACCATTTAAATGTTCCAACCAGGGGATCCCTGGGTGGCGCAGCGGTTTGGCGCCTGCCTTTGGCCCAGGGCGCGATCCTGGAGACCCGGGATCGAATCCCACGTCGGGCTCCCGGTGCATGGAGCCTGCTTCTCCCTCTGCCTGTGTCTCTGCCTCTCTCTCTCTCTCTCTCTCTCTGTGACTATCATAAATAAATAAAAATTTAAAAAAATTAAATCTTCCAACCAGCTCTGCTCCCAGTAAACTGACCTTAGATCCCATTCTCTGTTTTGGGCAGTCCCTCCAGATTTTAGAATGGCTGTTTGCCCTATGACTTCAATTCTCTGGTGGATCTAAGAAAAGCCATCAATTTTAAGTTTGTTCAGCTTTCTTCTTGTTGTAAGAAGTTGAGTGATGACTCCCAATTTCTATACATGTCAGAGCTGAAGTTTCAAAACAAAAAGTCATCAAGCTTTTTCTATAAAGGGTCAAATAATAAATGTTTTTGGCTTTGTCAAATATATAGTCTTTATTGTGGGTACTCAAGTCTGTAACTAGAATGTGAAAGCAATCATAGACAATATGCAAATGAATAAGTATATCATGTCCCAATAAAACTTTATTTACAAAAACAGGTGAAAGAAGACCACAGTTTACCAACCTCAGCTTTAGACTAAAGGCCACAAACTGAAATGTCATCTGGGTCCAAGATGGTAGCAAACCTGAACAAAGTTATATGGGTTATCAACAAAAAATACTATACACTTTGTTTATATATTAAATACATACTCTTTATTTATACAAAGTAATAGGGCAGGGCAGCCTGGGTGGCTCAGTGGTTTAGCGCCACCTTCAGCCCAGGGTGTGATCCTGGAGACCTGGGATGGAGCCCCACATCCGGCTCCCTGCATGGAGCCTGCTTCTCCCTCTGCCTGTGTCTCTGCCTCTCTCTCTCTCTCTCTCTCTGTTTCTCATGAATAAATAAATAAAAATTTAAAAAAGTAATAGGGTATATCTATTTTTTCTTGAAAAAATATTTTATTTTGGATAGAAATGTGGGTACCACCCATCATTTAATAATTCTAAAAGACTATAAGCAAACAGCACACATTGTGAATATAATTGGCAACTAGCAGTTTGTCTCAGTTCCAGGGACACCGGAGGTGGTGGGGACTTTTCTGAACTGGGAAGCAGGACACTGCAGCCACAGACAGCTCTTGACCCATAGAAATATGAGTCTGTAATGTCAGACTTAGTTTTTCAAGAGGAGCTGGAAATCTGGATTTTACAGCACCCTTACCATTTTAAATGTTGCCAATTATTCAAAATAAACTTTCAAGTATCATACAGGCCAACAGTGTGTACACAAAATACAAATATTCTAGTTGGTTGAAGTTGGCTCTGGGTTGAATTTGTCCTCCCATCTAGAACAACTCCAAGTTTTGCCAAAGGGCAGTCTAAGACCCAAGAACTTTCCCAATGTCATCCAGCCTTGAGATGGCCGGGTGTGATATGTGCTTTAGCTGCTGAGTAGACCACATCTCTGAGTCTGTTCATATGTCACATTAAATACACCTTTAGCCTCCACAGGATTAACATCCCCTCCTCTGTTTTTGGTCTGGCCACTGTGTCACTTTCTTCCACTCACAATATCAATAATCTCCATGCTTACATTCCTAAGTAGCTTTTTAAATTAACCAACTGCATATTTTTTTTTCATTTTTTTTCAGAGTACAATTATATTTCACTTAAATCAGCAAAGAACAACAATCACAATTATGTTTGTGCTGTGAAATCACAGCAAGATAAATGATTCCAATCAGTTACAGGAAGTCTGCAAAGAACATCTTACTCAAAAAATGTATTTCAATTTATTCATATCTTAATTCCCCGTGCAACAGAGTCTTGCTTATTTCTGAACTGCTCTAAAAAACTTTCATCTTTCTATGGATTTCAAGGGCAAAACGAGAACAGAAGAATGGTTAGAATGTCCCCACCCACTGCGCACTACCCCAGATGGAGTAGGAAGTTGGCCCAAAGTCGTAGGGACAACATGGCTTCATGGAGGCTGACAGTGGTGGGTGGACAGACAGGGAAGAGGGTAGAGGGTAGAGCTTTCACAGGAGGACTTACAGACAGCCCAGGCTTGCATTCCTTGTTGCCCTCTACTTAGAGCCTTAGATTGGGAGTTTTTCAAAAGAGAGAAGTATCAACTCTAAAAGGCACTACAACTGGTAGAAATTGACTGATTATGACATACAAACAATCATTATGAGCTCAATGGAAAGATTTTCGTATCAAAAGCAGAAAAATAATTATCCTAAAAATCTGCTGACATCATATTCTGTTTCATTACTATAATTTTGGATTGCCATAAAATAGCTTTTAATGGGGTTAGGTATAAGGACTGGATATTTAAAAATATATTTTTAAGCTAGAAAAAAACAAGAAAATATTGTAATCCAATGCATTCAATAAAATTAGAAATAGCTTGGCCTACTGCAGAATAACAAAAAAGAGACCAGCCCATCACACGCACCCATGTGTGCATCCACTCATGTGTGCGCACGTGCACACACACACATACCCCATCACTGTGTGTTTTAGCATTTCCCAAATTGGTATTCTAAGGAAAAATAAGAGATGTGGCTCAAAACAAATTGTTTTGTGCCCAAACAGGTTGTGAAAATGCAGTTAGATAAAGTTAAGCATAAAAATAAAAGTTTTATTACAAAATCTCTTATCACTTTTACTATGTTTGATGCATTGCACCCGCAACAAGAGAATTCTGCTATGAAGTATTTTTCAAATCTGTTGACCATCAAAGCCTGTAGTCAAGTGCACAAAGTATAAATTCTCCCAAAGAAGTATTTAATAGAACATCATAATTTGGGAAATGCTGATTTATTTTATTTGTTGGCAAACTGAAATAACAACTTCATATACGAAGAATTTAAATTTGCCATTTTCTTAAATTATGCAGCCATTTTGATTATAACAGCACCAGGCCACCTTTTCTTCCCTCCTTCCTTAAATAGAAGGTACCAGTTCTAGGAGCCACCACTGATTTTATACCTGGTCAAATTCTCATGTTCTTTTTGTGTAAAATATTTTGAATGTGATAAACTGCTTTGTATTTCCAAATCAGTGTTTTATTTGCAGGTGGGTCTAGAAAGAGTTAAAATGTGCACCTCATATGGAATTTTCAATGCCAGAAGAAGCAATTAACACAAAATTGTTGTCATAAAATTTATACTGAAGCGAGATAGAACACCTGGTTAGTTATCAATTAATACCTTTTTATGTTTTGTTCTTGCCTTCTTCATTCTTATGTGAGATGATACTTGGGTGAAGGTTATTTATGATTTATAGGAACAATGGCAATTAAGATTTATGCTTATAGGAAATGCTTTGCATCTCCGCTCCAAGTAGAATAACACAGTGCAATGTTCCTTTTAATCACACAGTGGGGAGGAAAGCTGAACCTCCACAAGAACAAGAAAAATGAAAAAGAAAAATCTTGGAAAAGTAGATGAAAATGACATTGGAAAGGCTGATTAAAGAGGAGAGCTCTAAAGGGGAAATATTTTATTGAAATTGGGTGGAAATGGGAGGTCAGTACTGGCTCTGGCAAAGGGCCCTTACTAGAAAAGGCTAATCCCAGGATGGGCAGAAAGGGGTGAGATTGTCAAGACTGTCTCAAGCTCTGGTTAGAATTCTTCTCACTCTTTGCTCTTACATCAAGATCATTCTAGTAACAGCCCATCAAAGAGTGTCATGGTGCTCTGGGGATTAATTTCTAAGATGCTTCCTTATGGGGAGATGGATGGTTTCCCAGGTTCAGAGAGCTGCAGGACACAATTGCATGAGGCCTAAATACCTTTAAAACAAAAACGAGGCACAGGACACAGTTCAAGTGGCAATCTTGAGGATTCTGTGTCGAGAAATGGCACATTTACATCTCTTGTCCCTCCCATCAAGATCAAAATGTATGTAGAATGCCCAGTGAGAAAATATCCATCATTGATGGTTGAATAAAATGCCCACATTTCTGGCAGCCAGTTCAAGGAAATTGCAGGACAATATGGCACTTTGACCATGACACAGTCTACATCTATTCTCTCTCCACCCCATCCCTTGGACACACCTCTCCATACACATTGTATGTCAGAAATAGTATGCTACATCTTGAGTTTGCCTCTTCGGCAAACTAAAACAAACTAGGTAAACAAAGTAAACTAAAAAAAAAAAATGGCCCAGAATTCTGCCAAGAGCCCAGTGTGGGCTATTCAGAACTCTGAGGCTGAGGAGGCTCTGTCTGTCCAAGTGAACATGACTTCCAGCACCCAGGGAAACGGTCATTTTATGTGACTTTATGTGAGATATTTTGTGATTCTGAGAGAGTCCCTAAATCTGGCTTTCTCTTGAACATCCCCCCATTCCACCTCCTACCACAAATGAGGAGGCACACAGTAGTAGACTCGGCTTCTAATTTTTGTAATGAGAGTCAGTATTATATGAACCACATCCATGACTCTAGAATCAGGCATTCTGGTAACAGGTACCTAACCATGTTTCCCAAAGTGTGTTTCATGGAAGATAAATATACAGGGTGCTAAAAAGAATGGATCCCATGCATGGTCAAATCACTTCCAAAAACATTGGCCTAAAGTAAACAGGTGTCTCCTTGCAGGACTTCTCAGCACCTTTGATACATTCATTATAAACCTTCTAAAAGAGAAGACTTCCTGTAGCATTAATTCTAGCATATTTTACCAAAGAACCTTCTGTCTAGGGCAGAGTTGTTCAATGGAAATATAACATGACCCCCAAATGACAGCCATGCATGTGATTTTAGATTTTAAGGAAGTAAAAATATAAAAAGCAGGTGGAATTAATTTTAATATACTTCATTAACCCAGTATATCAAAATTATTAGTTTCAACATGTAGTCTGTATAAAATATTATTAATGAGAACATTTACATTCTTTTTTTGTGGAATGCAATATGTAGTTCAATCTTTCAACACTCTCAGTTCATACCAGCCACATGTCTGGGATCTAGCACAGCATCAAGTACGGCCATGGCTACCTCACTGGACGGTGAAGGTCCATAATATCTTAGGAGACAATTGTTTCATGAAATTGGTGTGATTTGGTGTAAGTACATGTTAGCACTACCTCTGGATTTAGGCTCATAGGATGTTGACTCAATAAATATTTATTAGATGCATACTTTGTGCAAGACACTGGGCTAGCTGCTATAGAAATAGCATGGAACAGCATTAAAACCCCCCTCGCTTAATGAGGCTTTCATTCCAGTGATGTATGCAAGCACTGGATGACACAATTAACATTCAATACTGAGTGCTAAGAAAGGACACAGCAGAGCCATCTGACTGCACCCAGGAGTCAATGAAAGCTTCCCCAACCACGTGACAGTTAAGCCGATGCTGGAAGATACTTGGGCTTTGCCAGACAACATACAAAGAGAACATGAGGTGGGAAAAATCACTGTAGTTCAAGGAAATGGAGGAAAGTTGAGTTATTAAAATGGAGAGAGCAGAGCCTGGGAGAGCCATGGTTAGATGGCTAGTCCACAGAAACACTCAGGATGCTCCAAACCAATACCAGATTTTATCTGAAAAGCACTGGGAAGCCTTGGGGGGTTTTAAGCTAGACTGGGAAGATCCATCATGTTCTTGTGAAGAATTAAAAATGGATGCAAATTCTTTACTACAGTTCTCATCAAGAGTTGGAGTCTAATTCCTCTCTTTAAATCCACGTTGACCTTAATGATCTGCTTAGCCAAGAGAATTTGGTGGATGTCACGTTCTGGGATTTCCAAGACCAAGTTATAAGAAGCCTTGCAGCCTCAGCCTAGTCACTGGGCTCACTCTCCCTAGGAGCCCTGAACCACCATATAAGAAGCCTAACTACTGCAAGAGAACCAAATCAAGAGCCATACCATGGGGAAAGGACTGAAGGCAATGAACTAAAGAAAGAGAGGTCATCCTGTGCATGAGAAAAGTCTCTGTTACTCTCCAAATCAGCCTTGCCCCAAGGAAAGAACAGATTTCCATCCTGCTGGTCATTCATGCCATCACAGCTGAGGTCCATGCATCCCAGAGGAGAGGCGAACCGTTCTACTGAGCCCTGCTCAAAATCTCCTGCCCATGAACAAAGCAAATGGTAGTTATTTTAAGCTACCAAGTTTGGAAATGTTTGTTTCACAGCAATGGATATCTTGAATGGTTTCTGATAATCTTTTGGCTGCAGTGTGGAGGTGGCTGACAAGGGAACAGGGCATGTGGAAAATAGTCACTGAGCCAGAGCTTTGCAGTAGATAAGGAGGGAAGTGGTCAGCAACATACGTTATTGTCTTCATTTTAGCTTTCTCATTTGTAATTTTTTTCCTAAAGAATTATTTATTTAATTTGAGGAACAAAGGGAGAGAGAATCTTAAGCAGACTCCTCACTGAGCATAGAGCCTGATGTGGGGCTCAGTGCCAGGACCCTGCTGAGATCATGACCTGAGCTGAAATCAAGAGTCCGATGCTTAATGGACTGAGTCACCCAGGCTCCCCTCATCCATAATCTTACTTACAGCATTGGAGAACAAAGATAAGGATCGTTAATTTTAATCTCCTTTCTTTTGCTACCTTTCTCATATGTTTTTGGGGGGCTCAAGAGTGTCTGTATCCACGCAGCTATAAAAATAACTTAGATGTCACAATGGATAAGATGCCTGTCAATTCATCCTTGGAAAGAGGATGCTTGGATTTACTGGAAACTGTGCTTCCACGGTCAGGTGGCTTAAGAAATAATAAAATTTATCTAAGAAAAAATTGAAAACATCCACCTTCATCCCACCCTAATCAAAAACCATTACAGTGTCTCTAGGAAATAAGTATTACTAGTGGTCAAGTTGCAAGAAGAACAAGTTCCAGTAACTGGCATCCCATTGGTTAAGTTTGCCGGGGGTTGGTGCACCAATGCAACACCCCCTCCTAGCAACATTTTGGGAAAAAAATGTAGTGGAGTCTTGTTTAATTGGGTCATTTAACAGGTATATTTTCATTTGCATTTATCTATAGTAGTTTTATGGTCTCAATTCTTTTTTTTATAATTTTTTAAAATTTATTTATGATAGTCACAGAGAGAGAGAGAGAGACAGAGACATAGGCAGAGGGAGAAGCAGTCTCCAGGAGCCCGACGTGGGATTCAATCCCGGGTCTCCAGGATCGCACCCTGGGCCAAAGGCAGGCGCTAAACCGCTGCGCCACCCAGGGATCCCTATACTCTCAATTCTTAAAGCAGTTTTTTTTTTAATTGTGAAATCTAAGGCTAATGTAAACAAGAGATTTCTCAGAAGTCTCTAAGAAAGCCTTCTGTGCATCAATGAAGGCCACAGTTTTTAATTCATCAGTGTATTGCAAATTAATTGCGATCACATTTTTAAAGGGAAATTGTTAGAATAGACATTGGGATGTATAACTTGCCCTAGCATGCACACCGCTGAGAAGAGATATTACGGCCCACTTTTCCACTTCACATTTGGGGGATCCATAGCTATTATTTCTTATTTAGGAAGTAAAATTGGCTGCACCTGGGCATATTATTAGCTGTTCACCACAGGGAACCTCATGCTGATGGGCTATAATTTAGCAGAGAAGAAAAAAGAAAGCAAGCCAATTAAAATGAAGCACATCACTTGGTGCCCATTCACTGATTGTTTGTCAGAATTTATTATCTTATATTGAACAAATAAGGGATAATTAGAAAAGGAATAAGTGTGACATAATCAAAATCTGGAGAACAAATTACTTCTTCTTCACATGAAGAAAATGTCTCTGTGAGTCCTGAAAATCAGTCCTGCCCAGGGAGAAAAGCATACCAACCAAGATGGCCCCAGAGATTCAGTGATAAATTGAGAGGTGCCCCATAAACCAGAACCCAACCCCAGCTCCAGGCTCTGGCCCTGTAGACCCTGCCTGTGGTGGAGCCCACACCTGGCCTACTCGGTGCCCATAGAACCAAAGCTTCCAGCAGGAGTAACTGGGCCCTGGTCGCGAAAGTCTGGGAAGTCAGGTGATCATGTATGCCAATTGCTTCTTTAGGGTCAAGAAACTATTTTGTTTACTTCTTCACATTATTTGGTAAATTTGAACAGGCTGACATCTTGGTTAAAAGAGAAAACAATGAAGTTCATTTAAAGGCTTTCTGGCAGTTCCTTACTGGTCAAAATTATTTTACATTTAATTATAATGGGGAGTCACTTCACACCAAGTATACATATACACACATGAGCTTAATCACCAAAAATCGGTAAATTTATGAGAAAACAGGCCCTCTGTGAAATTTGGAACAACTTCTATGCAGGAGAACTGACTGTAAGTTTTAATTGGAAAAATGTGCATATCCTTTCATTCAGAAATCCCACCAGTAAGAACATAACCTTGAGGGAAAGTCATATGTGCACTGAGATTTGATGGTAGATTGTCATCACAGCATGACATACGACATAAAACATGGAAATAGCTGTATGTCTAATACCAGAACTTCTAACTATGGCACAGCTCATGAGGCCAGGTAACATTCTTCAACAATTTGGATGAAAATGTAATGTTGATATAGTTAGCATCAATAAGACAAATGAAAAGCAGGTCATAGAAGGACATCAACAGGATCCAAATGATATAAATTATATGTAAGTTATGACTCTATGGGTGCATATTCCTAGGCATACGTGTGTGTACATACATACACACACACACTACACACATATCATCCCCATCTATATGCCTTCAAAGTAGATGGGACAATTATACACCAAAATCTTAGCAGGTCTCTGAATAATAGAATTATGAGTTATTTTTATGATCCACTTCATACCTTCCTGTGTTTTTATACTTTTAATAATAATTCTGAATTACTTTTATAATCTGAAAAGAAGAGGGGAAAAGTATCTTAAGAGTAGTTTCCTCATCCTCTTCAATGTCTTAGGAAGAGAGAGAGAAGAGAATCTTGTGGGAGAAAATTGGACAAATATACCCCAACCATGGTCTAACATCTCAGACTGCATTTTGTCATTATTGAGAGTGGGAATATTGCTTTCCTCAGAGATTATGATCTGCACTATACACATACATTCAGTACGCACATAAGAAAAGCAGGATGCCTCAGACCACAGCAATGGCGGACCCCTGGAGTAGTCTGGGACATGCACAGACACCCAGACACAAGTGCTAAAGGCGCCCTGAGGCACAGAGCTGCACATCATCAAAGGTCTAAATGTGATATGGGCAATGCCTGTGCAGGTCTGCTGGATCTAGTCTATTTTTAAAAAGAGAGGAAAAAAAAAGAGAAAATATTGGGCACCTGGGGGGCTCGGTTGGTTAAGCATCCTACTCTTGGTTTTGGCTCAAGTCATGATCTCAGGGTCATGAGATCGAGCCCCACATCAGGCTCTGTGCTCAGTGGGGAGGCTGCTTGAGATTCTCTCTCCCTCAACCCCTCACTCCTGTGTGTGTTCTTTCTCTCTCTCTCTCTCTCTAAAAAAAGGGGGGAATCAGAAAGGATGAATACCCATGATTTGCTTTGACATGGATGGAACTGGAGGGTATTATGCTGAGTGAAATAAGTTAATCAGAGAAGAACAAACATCATATGGTTTCACTTATACGTGGAATATAAGAAATAGTGAAAGAGACTATAAGGGAAAGGAAGGGAACTGAGTGGGGAAAATTAGAGAGGAAGACTAACCATGTGTGACTCCTAACTCTGAGAAATGAACAAAGAGTTGTGGAAGGGGAGGAGGCTGGGGCGATAGGGTGATTGGGGGACAGGCACTAAGGTGGGCATATGAAGAGATGAACACTGGGTGTTATACTATATGTTGGCAAATTGAATTTAAATAATTTTTAAATAAAAAAATTTTTAAACGTATTTTATTTATTTTTTAAAAAGGTAATTTAAATACAAATTTTTAAGAGCCACAAGGTCGTCAGTGGAATTCCCTATTAAACTCTCTCCATTGACTCATGTATGGTCTCCAGTGGAGCCTTCAAAGAGCTCACCTTTGATGGAAAAGATAAAGATATCAGTTTGAAATAACACACAATCGATGCAAAGCCCAAAAGTGACCTTGGTTGTTATTTTTGTATGACATCGCATATGTGCCAGCGCCTGCTTGTTGGATGCAAGCACCAGGAACCAAACCTGTCTGATTTAAACACAGGGGCTTGATAGAAAGGAGCTGATGACTCCAATGTGTGGGAAACAAAAGGTGATGCCACTCATCTCCTGAGTTTCGGGGGCCTGCTTGCATAACTGACCATGGCCTTAGACCTTGGAATCTTCCCTATGCTGCTCATTAATAAGGCTGTTTTGTACACCAGGGGCCAGAAATATGCTGTACTAGCTTACCTGGCCCGCCTGTACCATGAGTGTGATCAATGGTGTTCACCAGCTTGCCTCTGGTTGCGTGCCTATGTGACCACACCTCCAAAAAGCTGTGGCCTCTGAAACTCAAGTGGGCTGCCCTGGCCTTGGAACCCTGCGCATGGGTCACACAGATCATGGCTGAGTGGGATAAGTGTGTCCTGAGTAATTACATGGGGAGGACTCTGGAAGCTGGTGCCTGGTGTCCTCCGGATTTTTCCTGGTCTTCTTTCTTCAGTGACTGGGCTGGATATATTTCCAATGTAACAAATTGCCTCTGAGTCCTAAGCCCTTCCCATGAGTCCCTACATTTGAGGGATGTCATAGGATGCCAGACACAGAAGAAGGAGGCCCAACAGAAGTCAAGGACCAGGGCAGAGTGGACACCACTGCCAGTATCCCTGGACACCAGAGGCCACAGCCTGCTCCCTCCAGTCCCAACTACCACCAGAACCAGGCCCTGGAGACCCCTGTGGCCCTGATTCCATGACTGCCTTGGATGCCCAATGATCTACTGTCACAATGGACCTGAGATCCCCTACTTCTTGACTTCACTGGCTCCCAGGTACTACAGGGTTTCTTAATCTCAGCACTGTAGACGTGGAGGGCCACATAGCTCTTTGTTGTGGGGACATTCTGAACATCGTAAGGTGTCAACAGCCCTCCTGTCCTCTACACACTAGATATGCCAGTAGCTCCCTCCAGATCGTGACCATCGAGTGTCTGCTGACACTGTCAAATCACCTCTGGTTGGGAACTACTGACTTAGAAGAAGCTAAGTCAGGGGGCCAGTGGTAGCTACAAGCACATCTGGAAACAGACTCTGCTGACTCAGCCTCTACTATTTCCTCTCTCCACCAAAACTCCTATGGTTTGGGCAGACAAATCCTCAGCCAGAGGAAGTGTATTCAGATGGGCGGCATCGTCCACCCTGAAACCCCCTCAGGGTCTTCATCGGTGTGGCTGCCTTTGTTGCAGCCAACAGGTGAAAGCAATAGAAATGTTATGTCTGCTTTGCAAAGGGTATTTTCCTTACTTTCTGCCTGCTGAATTCAGAGCTGTATGGCACTGATTAAAATATGGTTTGCCTTAAGAAATTAAAGCATCGTGTTTCAATAAACATCTTTGATAAGAAGAAAATTGCTAGTTAGTGCACGTAAAATCAATAAGCTTCTCAATGCCTCTCAAAATGTGTGCTCCTTTTTCATAAAATCTAAACGGAGAGTGAATAAATGCATTTTAAAATGTTGCCTCATGAGGGAGGAGGGCAGGGGGTGGGGGTGAATGGGTGACGGGCACTGAGGGGGGCACTTGACGGGATGAGCACTGGGTGGTATTCTGTATGTTGGCAAATTGAACAGCAATAAAAAATAAATTTATTATTAAAAAAATGTTGCCTCACGAAATCCACAGATGAACTCTGTGGTCTCTGCCCTTAAAACTGCGCACTGGACGTGGTCTAAGGAAGGATGGAAGGAGCATGGCAGGTTGGCAGCAGCCGTCCTATAGCAGGATGAAGACGGGCTGTACCTTAAAGCTCTCCTCCCAGCACGTACCACCCCTACCTTCACATTGGTGGCCTGGGAAGGGGCAGTGGGGGAGGACCATAAATCCACCCTCTGAACGTCTGGGTTTATTCTGCCGAAGGCTTTGCTGCACACGTAGGCCCTGTCACATATAATCTACGTGGCACTTAATTCTGGATGACTTAATTTGAATATTACAGATGAGTAAGTTACATTGGATCAAGAACATCCCTCCAGGTGGACAGACTCAAAAAAAAAAATCAATATCTTAGGGTAATACTATTTCAACAAAATACAATTCACTCTAATCTTAATGTTATGCAGCCCACATTTCTCCATTTTGTTCACAAGTCTGAAATACAATGTTATATCTATGAAATTATTTTAATATACAATTTAATTAACTCATCAGAAAGGAAGGAAATCAGGTCCCTCTGGCATAATTCATTTTTAGGGAAGGCTTCTGTTGATTACGACTTTATTTAATATCTACTCCTAAAGGATCTACAAAATAATCTGTCCTAGAAGTTTGCTTTCCCATCGCGTCCGCGGGCCTTGTAAATACGCCAATCCGTAGTTGCTAGACTCGATGCATTTTTGTTTTGTGAAAGATAAAATTTGAATGGGAAAACTCTTTTTGGAAAAGCCCAGTCAGAAGGTTTGAATAGATGCTTCCATAAAGAAAATATACAAATAGTAAGTAAGCAAAGGGGCAGGGTTGGGGGGGAAGCTCCAATGTATTAGTTTCGAGGAAATGCCATTTAAATCATGTGAGACAATACTACGCGTCCACAAAGATGGCAAAGATTGAAGGAAGGGAGGCCAGGGAGGAGGGAGGGAAGATAATCTGACAGTTTCGAGTACTGGTGAAGATATGAAGACAGGGGAGCAAGTGGGATTCTCATCTGCTGCTGGTGGGAATTCAAAATGAATTAGCCGTTCTGGAAAACATTTGACAGTTTTTTACAAAGTTAAACATTCACCGACACTACAACTCAGAAATGCTGCTCCCAGGTATTCACCCAAGTGAAATAACAACCTATGTTCACATAAAAGCCTGTAAATGAATGTTCATAACGGCTCTATTCATAATCCCCCATAATTAAAAAACAAAACAAAAACAAAACCCAAATGTCCTTCCACAGATGAGATAATAAAAAGCCTGTATATCCCTACAATGGACTACCTCTCAGCAATGTATAATTCTATTCAGCATGCACTGATGTATGCAGTAATGAGGACAAACCTCAGGTGAAAGAAGCCAGGCTCAGAGGCCACCAGAGTTGGCACCTGAGGGGACAGGACGGGGGTGCAGAAATGAGTACTGACTATGAGGTGGCCCCAGACGACTTGGATCTGACGTCAGTGCTCCCTCTCTGATTGTGGCCGTGGTTTTATGACTCGATGCATTTGTCAAAACCTGCAGAAGTGTACATTTGAAAGGATGAAATTTTTTATAACGTAATTATATCTTTATAAAAAGAAAAAGGAAAACTAGCCCGTGTGCAATCACAAAACCAGCAATTTCGAGGTGAGTTGAGCTTAGGAATAGTGACGTGGGGTGTTCTCCTCACGCCAGATGTTCTTCTGGACCTCCTGTCCCACATTTCAGCCTTTGGGGGATCACAACAGGACTCCCAAGGAGCCTGTCATAAACCCGTCATGGAGGTCACGTCAACATTCTACTGCCTGGGGTGATATTTCATTTGGGCCCCACAAGAAAAGAGCAAGAAAATGAACATCTCAGGAGAGTGTATCAGTGGGACACCTGGGTGGCCCAGTGGTTGAGCATTTGCCTTCAGCTCAGATCACGATCCCGGGATCCTGGGATCGATTCCCACATCAGGCTCCCCGTAGGGAGCCTGCTTCTCCCTCTGCCTGTGTCTCTGCCTCTCTCTGTGTCTTTCATAAATAAATAAATAAAATCTTAAAAAAAAAAAGGGGGAAGTGTATCATCCCCACAACACAGCTGGGAGAGGCATGAGGAACCCTGAACCAGAAGCTCTAATATACAGAATAATGATCCCTGGATCCCTGACCAGCAGGTGCCAGGCCTTGGCTACTGAGCGCTCTTTGTATCTTTTAAGCTGCTGGGGAGGGATGGCGATTTTGCACCAAGGGTATCTGGTAAATCTAACTGCAGGCAGGGCATAGAGATGGCCCCGGATGCCCATCCAGCTGTAAGACTAGGGACTGCTTTTACGAAACGTCGGCCTCACAGAGAAGGATCAGAGTGTGAGTGAGGGCAGGTACTGAGTCATGGACCAGCCGCATGAACAGTACAAGAGGCAGGAGTGAGGAAGGGGAGAGCCACCCTAAAAAAAAAATCCTCTAAGAGACAAAAGATGTTTAAATACCAAGTTGATGATGGGCAGCCCTGGTGGCTCAGTGGTTTAGCGCCACCTTTGGCGCAGGGCGTAATCCTAGAGACCCAGGATGGAGTCCCGCGTCGGGCTCCCTGCATGGAGCCTGCTTCTCCCTCTGCCTGTGTCTCTGCCTCTCTCTCTCTCTCTCTGTTTCCCATGAATAAATAAATAGAATCTTTTAAAAAAATACCAAGTTGATGGGCTTCTAATTTTAGACTGAATTTCTTCTGCTCCCCACATTATCACCTTCCTGCTCTCTTCTTACTCCTTGACCTTCAGCGAGTGCTCCTGAGTCAAGAGCTTTCCTAGTTTTCTTTTTTTTTTTTTAAAGATTTTATTTATTTATTTATTCATGAGACACACACACACACACACACACAGAGAGAGAGGCAAAGATCCAGGGAGAAGCAGGCTCCATGAAGGGAGCCCGATGTGGGACTTGATCCCAGATCTCCAAGATCATGCCCTGGATCGAAGGCAGGCACTAAACTGTTGAGCCACCCGGGCGTCCCCACTTTCCTAGTTTTCTAAGCCAAATAAAGGATTTGAATATCAGCCAGTTCTTCGGAGGTGCAGCAAGGGAAATAAAAAAATAATAATAATTAAAAAAAAAGCCAAACCTGTGCTTAATGAAAAGCTGCAAAATGTGCGGAGTATTCTGGGCCTTCATTACCTTTGAGCTATTTCACAATTCTGTAGTTTTGGCGGTAACTGATGGACACAAATTCTGTCTCAACTGGTGGGGGTCGAAGTGACTCCCGCTCCCCCGCCCCGGCCATCCCGGCACCCCCACCCCATGGAAAAGGCACACTCATCCCAATATTCCCGAGGTCTGTTAGAACCAGTCAGGACATCTTCTCTGCTCCCTTATTAAATAAATTACATAAAATCTTTAACACGTGTTCACTTCTATACCTGCAGGAGGGGTCTTTCACGGACAGGTGTGTGGCAGCCGCCTACCCTAAGCTGCCACCTGGGCCTGCCTCTGTTTGGAGGACTCGAGAGGTTCCTGGTGCTGTAAGCCTCCTTTTCTATAAACCTCGGGGACTGGACCAAACCCCGCTCTGCCCTCCTAGTAGTGCTCGTCCCTGAGCTGGCTCCCAAGGCTGCCCTCAGGAAATATTTGTTTTGAATTAAAAGCACTTAATACAGATTGGTGTGTACCCCTGACAAAAAAAAAAAAAGTGATACTGTGCTCACCGCTGATCATATAATTGGACCTAATAAAGAAACATCACATGAGTTACCTAAATAAATTTCAATTTATTACTGAATTAACAGCTGTCCTCACATACATCAAATATTGTCAACACTTTCCTGGAAGCTGGTGCCACCCACAAATGTAACCAATTAAATAATTAATTGAAGTGAAATGACTCTTGTCCAACAGAAGGGACATGAAATGCGTTTCCTTGCTCTCTGAAATTCCTCTTTCTCTACGTGGCACCATTTTCTGAGAAGCAGGTCGGAGGGTGGACTCTGGTTTCACCAAAGACCACATGAAATATCCTGAAGTGACTCAGAAGGACCGCATTAAAAACAACTTTTGTACTGGAGGTTAAGTGGCAGGAGTCTTTACAGAGACAAGTCCCTCTGTGTTGTAAGCTACTTCCTGAGTGCAGTGAACTTATTAAACACTTTGATGTAGCAAAAATTGTGATGTGCATATGTACAAATGATCCAAACATAGCAAAAAGCAGCTAAAAAAAAATCAATCAATAAAGCAGCTTTTTAACAACTGCATTCCGAACTGGATCAAAGGGATAGCCTTGCAGCTACATGCTACTGATCTAACGTTCTTTACATTTTCATTTCAAGGAGACATCTTTGGCAACAGAAAGGTGAAGTCTATCTGTAATGAGCTTCTTCTGAGGCAAGAGGAAAGCTTCTTTTCAAATAAGGGACTAAATTAATATAGGGCCCATTGAGGCTCTGCAAACACAAGGCTGCAGAGGGCTCACCCTGGAAAAACAGGCCTTTTGAAAGAACTGCAGGTTCTGAGGGCAGCTCTGTAATCATTTGCTGCTTTCTTCCTCCCCTAGGATAGACTCGTCCATGTGAATATGGATGTGGTCCAGAGAACACACTGGCCAAGGCACAGAGGGTGTTTGGGTTTTGCGTTGTTGTTGTTGTTGAAGGTTTGATGACACTGCAACTTTGTCTGCGAAGAACCCACCTCCAACTGGTTTGATCACGACCTTCACCACTCACCAGTAGTCCTACAGCCCAAGGGATGGGCTCCTCTTGGAATATTTAAGGCATAGGATTTTTTCAATGAGTTCACTCTTAGAGGGTTGGTTTGTTTCCAGTATTCGTGTGGGGCTAGACCTTGACACTGATTTGGGGCCATGTTCTGAACACATCCACACACCCATCCCAAGTCACGTCACCCGGGGGTGCCCACCTACCCCGGCAGCACAGCACGTCAACAGAATGCGGGACTCGCTGGCCCTCCGTCCAGACCCTGCTTTGGCCCTCAGCCTCCCTACTCATTGTCTGCCTCGCTATGGACAGACATGGAAACTTGCCTTTTGCTTCCACCATTGCGCTCATGTGGAATAAAACAGAACTGGCTCTCAATTAGCTTCCAGTAATACAAGTTAGAAGTAGGTGAATAAAGCACAGAGATCCAGAATCGTTTTTCAGCTCTGTCTTATGTGAGCACCTATCTAGAATAATATGTTCCCAGCATTGCTGGGAAGTAATCAAATTTTTTAAAAACCCACAAGGTTTTTCATTTCCTCCCCCAGATCCTTAGAATGGAGGCCAAGGTTTACAGAAAGTAGGCAAATAAAGCAGCCTCGTCTCCAGATGAGGTGATGGGCATCTGAACAGCATGGTGTGGCATCTTATAGATACACAGAGCAGGGTCTGCAGCACACACTTCCAGAGAAAGGAGAGAAGCACAGAGGAAGATGATCATCAATGCTGGTGCCTCTTGTGTTCTTAAACATTGGCTTTTATTGACTCTAACAGATATTTATTTATTCCAAGGAAATGTCAGAGGAGATCTTGGTGCATGCAGACACACACAGACACACACACACACACACATATGCATGTCATCTTTACAGGCAAATCCAAATTATAAAATATTTCAAATATAGTTTGAAAAAAAATGTGACAGTATAATTAACGGAACAATTTTCCAAATGGCTTGTTCATTGCACTCATTGCTTAAGCAACATAAAGGAAAACAACCTTTGTTTATACAAATTGAAATGAGCTTTCATAATCTAAGAGTATGTTTATTACAGTAGTTGTTCATGTTTTGATATATATTGTTCAAATATTATAAAAGATGCAAATAAAATATACATCTTGAAGTCGGGTAAAGTTCTATGTTAAATCTTTATTTTGGGGGTGTCCCAATTAGGCTAAATGAACATTTATGCAATGTCTGAAAGAGAAATGAGTGACCTGGAAAAATGAGAGGCATTTATGAAATTCAACAGATACAAAACCCAAAATGCAATTAACCCAGGAGTGGGGACACCAGTGAGATAAACATGGAGACCAATTTGTCCAGGTTCTCTGAAGGAAAATAAAAAATCTTGGGGGAATAAGAGAAGGATTTTACATAAAGATGCACTATAATGCATAATCCAGTTACATTTAAATCCTCCCGAAACCAGCTGTCCCAGAGCGTTCCTCATCTGAAGCAGTCGCTCAACAGGGGTCTACAACCCTGTGTCTAGCAGGCTTCTTTCCATCTCCCTGAGACAGGATTTTCAGTTTCTCATCTCTGCCTTCTCTCCTAAAAGCTCTCCCAAGGCCTTTCCCCACCCTTTCTCTGAACAGAAACCTCATCTTAAACTTCCTCAGTTAGAATCTCCCTCAACTCTGTACTCATCTCCAGTTTATCCCAAGCCAGATCCCCCTGCTGGAGCTCTGAAAAGCCCCCACCTTGTGGGTTTCTTGAGGACCTCAGTCCTGTGTTCTTCCTTTGTTTCTCAGTATCCTCATCTCTATGGGATTACTGTGCTTGTTATGCAAACATGCTTGCTATTTGTTTTAAGAAAAACACATAAACAAGTAACAACAATAAAATCAAATTCCCTTTACTAGACTTTCTCCTTTACTCTCTACTACCCCCCCCTTTTCTTTTGCTCCTCATACACAACCATGTTTTTCAAAGGAGTAGATCAAACATTCATCTTCGCATCATCTCTGGCCATTTACCTTCAACTTCTTCAATATAGCTTCTGCCCTCCAAGATGCTCTTGTCTAGGACTCTGATGATTTTGATGGAGCTAAATTGAGTGAATACTTCACGGACCTCATCTTGACCTCTCAGCAGCATCTAATACAGCCAAAGCCTCCGTATCATTATTCTATTGATTGATGTCTATGATATCCCACATTCTCACATTTCATCCCAATCCATTGGGTGCTCCACTGAGGTCTCTTCCCTCTTTGTCTGATCTCTAATTGTTAGCGTTCTTCAGGAATTCATCATGGGCTCTCTTTTCTCCCCTCATAGAGCATCACATTCATCCAATGACTTTAGATACAATTATATAGCTGAAGACTCACAGATTTATGTGGTCACATAATCAACATATCCAACTGCCAACTTGGCTCTTCTACATGAGTGTCATTTATATTTAAAACATGATCTGGGGATGCCTGGGTGGCTCAGTGGTTGAGCGCCTGCCGTCGGCTCAGGGTGTGATCCTGGGGTCTGTGGATTGAGTCCCATATCGGGATCCCTGCATGGATCCTGCTCTCCCTCTGCCTGTGTCTCTGCCTCTCTCTCTCTGTCTCTCATGAATAAATAAAAAAAATATTTTCAAAAAACATAATCGGTTTAAAAGCATTCTTAATTTTCCCCCTCCAACCTCTCTCACATTTCTTCTTCTTAGGGAAATGGACCACCATTCACCCAAACCTTCAGCCCAGGAATCATTCTTGATTTCACCATCTTCCTGCCTTTGTGTTTCTTCCTTCCTCTCATCCTACCTCAACATCTCCTATAACAGATATGATTCTTTCCATTTCCAAAATAAATTTCGGATCTCAGTCCATGTGCCTCTACTTCCAGTTCAGGTCATCACCCTCTCTTAGGTCGACATTTGCAATAGCTCCCTAACTAGTCTGTCTGCATTCACACTTTCTCTTCTATAATTTATTTCTCCTTATTTTCATTAGTGAGAGTAACCTCTTTAACCCAACATCAAATCACGTCATGCTCTTTGTCAAAATCCTTCACTGACTTCCCATTGAACTTAAAATAAAATCAAAACTTTTCCCATTGCCTCCCAGCCTCTGGTAACCCAAGCACCTAGCTCTCTGTGAGCTTGTCTCCTTTCTGGTCTCACTCAATTCCAGCCACAATGTCTCCTTGCATCCCTCATTGATGCCACCCTCTGCTCTTCAAGTGGCCAGTCATTTCCCATTCTTCAGAACATAGAGGACCCTTCCTGTCAACTCACTCAAAATAGATGCTCTCCCACCCTGTGCCACTATTCTATCTCTCTTCCATGTTTGTTTTCCTTGGGAACATTTATAAAAATCCCTAATTATTTCAATTATTTTCCTGAAATAGCTTTTCTGACTGCGAAGTAATGCCTTTCACCTTTGTATTTGGAAAATTGTATGATTTCTATTTAGTCTTCCTTAGCTACGATGACCCTCGGGGTAATCCCCTTGCCTTGCCTTCTCTCTCTCTCCTCCAACTCATCCTGCACATTGATGGCATTATTTTCATTTATTATATGTTTCAGTTATTGGATTCCCCCCATTTTTGTTATTGGACTATAAGCTTCTTGAAGGCAGTAGTTCATGATGAGAACTTGCCATTGGTTTCCCAGAGTGACCAGGTGCTAAATAAGTATTTGCTGCTGAAACGATACGGAATTTGGAGACTAGTGGAAATAAAACTTCTCAGTGAGGTCGTAACAGGTAATACAAAGCCAATCTTATCAAACTCAAAAACTTTATTCATAAAAAAATACCTTGAGTTCTTAGATTCTTGCTTTATATACCAGGAAAATAATAACAAAAATAAATTGGATCCTCAGTAAAACAGGAAAGTAGCTGTTGTGCAAGTTTTTCCAATTTTCACTGGGGGGAGAGAGAGGTACTGAGGATAGGAGACACATCTATTTCATATTTCACTGCCTTTGCTTTCTCAGCAGCTAGCAGGTTGCCTAACCTGTAGCAGTCAACTTCGTACTTGTTGAATGAATGAACAAACAAAAGTAACCTCTCGTAAATAAAGGTAACCCGATAACCCCTCATAAATAGAGGTAAATACAAAGAACCAGGTAGTGATAGAAGAATCAGTGACAGACATACTTGGAGATCATAATAACAACTGAGCAAGCCAAGTCTTAAAAGTTACGTAGTACCAGAACAAGCAGAAAATGTAAAGAAAGCTGTCCACACAAGAGAATCCACAGGAGTGAAGCTGACAGCTTCCAACCATTACTTAAAAGAAAATATGCTCTAGAGATCCTGAACATTCTGATTCTTCCAGAAAATCGCTTGAGATTTAGAGTTCATTGTCTTCCTTAAACAAATATGAGCAATTCAAACTTAAATGACTCTCAATTGCACTCAGTACTTGTTTGAAGCCTTCCCTCTACAAATGTGATCAACCCAGAAATACAACAAAAGTAAAACTGTACCATGAAGGCAACCAAGGTGGTGAGGATTCCTTACATGTCTGTGGAGTGTTCTAACTCACCCAACACTTGCATTTACCTACACTCCTCAATTATTCATAGCATATCTATAGGTAAATATCTTAGCTCCATTTTTCAGAAAAGAAAACTTCAGTTATTGAAGTACCAGGCTTTGTGCATGACCCCACCACAGAAACTACTAATGGCCACTCACATTCAGCGCCTCCAACCTCAACTGCTTCCCACACCGACTCTTCCTCACTCCTGGATGGAGTTCTTCTGTGGTGGTTTTGCCTTTCATTCCACCCTTGTGGAGAGGCACCACAAAGAAACCTGAAGGTCCCCTCAGCTGTGTGTACGTGAATGGTGGAAAACACTCAGATGGCACATTGCTACCACTTTGTATATTTTCCAGTTTTGTGCCTAGTGTGCTTGTGTTAACCAGGGCATGCAACCCCAGCATGAGGGAAGCTTGAATAACTTGTGTCTTTGTGTAGATAGCAAGAGGATCATCCATAAAAAAGACCAAACTATTAAATACCTGGGAAACCAAGTCCTCTTTCTCTGATCTACTCTTCAACGGCCTATCTGAACACACCAGAGCAATATCACAGAGAAGCTGTGTGTCCCAATGGTCAGGAACATGGGTCATTGCCAGGCAACCTTATCTAAACCTGCTCCCCCCAACTTACTAGCTGGGTGACCTCTTATAAGCTACTGTACCTCTATGAGCCTCAGTTTCTTTTTCTACAAAATGAGAATAACAATGAGGTGGTTATAAGGAAAAAATAAGCAAATACAGGGGTGGACAAATGACCACTCAGGAGTCAAACCAGCTCACTGTCTGCTTTTGTGAACAAATTTGTATTGGAACACAGCCATGCTCATCTGTTTACAGAGCATTCATAGTTGCTTTTGCTCTATGATGGCAGAGTTATGTAGTTAAGACATAGATCTCATGGCCCCAAAGACTAAAATAAAATATTTAGTATCTGTCCCTTCACAGAAAAAGTGTGTTAACTCTTGAGTTAATATATGTTTAGCACTTAGAACAGTCACTGGCATCTCATAAGCATCTATGTATCTATGTGTCTATCCATCTATCTATTTATCTATCTATCCATTTACTTCTCATCTTTTATCTATTATCTATCTGCCTGCCTGTCTATCTTTGTGTGTGTGTGTGTGTGAGTGTGTGTGTGTGTGTGTGTGTGTGTGTGATAGTTGTCAGTCTATGGGAAGTTCTAGGGTATATGCAGAACTGCTTGCTTTCTGATATTATTCAGTCCCTGCCCACTGACAGAGGCCCAGAGTTTGGGAACTGTGGGTCAAACAGTCCTGGAATTGGATGACATTATCTTAATAAATTTCCTCGAGCACTCTGATTTGGGAAATGAAAATTACAATGAAATTGACTTCTTCAGGGGAACCAGGGTGGCTCAGCTGGTTGAGCACCTGACTTCAGCTCAGGTCATGATCCCAGGATCGTGAGAATGAGTCCTGTATCAGGTACCTTGCTCAGCCAGAAGCCTGCTTCTCCCTCTCCCCCTGCCACTTCCCTACTTGTGCATGTGCTCTCTCTCTCTCTCTCTCCATTAAATAAATATTTTTTTTAAAAAAATTGACTTCTTCAAAAAGATTAAGTCTCACGAAAATATATAATTATGAGTCTTTTATATGCAGACTCTATATCGAGCTCAATGACTTCCAGTTAAACTCCTTTGAGGAAAGTTACATATCTGCTGACATCAGGACTGGCCAGGCCATATGACTTGGTTTGCCCAATGCCGTGTTATCCCAAAGTGGACAGATAATCACAACATAATTTGATGTTTAACCAGGGCTCTTGAAGACATTCAATTGAGAAATATGGAGGACATAATCCTTGGTCTCCAACCAACTGGTGGAAGAGGAGGAGGAGGAGCTTATGGGCCTGGGGGAGGCAGGATACCCAGAAAGTCAGACAAGAGTAGCTTTTTTGAGTTTTTGAGGCTGCCCAGGGAAAGAAGCCCCCACAGAGAACTCAGGTCAAGCAGCTGACCAAGGAAAAATCCTGGAAGTAGGAACATCTTTTTTTTTTTTTTTTTTATGATAGTCACAGAGAGAGAGAGAGAGGCAGAGGCAGAGACACAGGCAGAGGGAGAAGCAGGCTCCATGCAGGGAGCCCGATGTGGGATTCGATCCTGGGTCTCCAGGATCGTGCCCTGGGCCAAAGGCAGGCGCCAAACCACTGCACCACCCAGGGATCCCAGTAGGAACATCTTTGTAATAAATCTGAAAAGTGAAAGGACTATCATTTTCTAAAATTAGATAACATAACTTTTTCCCCATGCTTTTAAGCAGTTATAAACCATTAAATATGCTGCATTATTAAGTAGAAATTTTGTGTGTCAGTATTGAATTGAACCCTACCCTCTGCACTTACATATTTGTGCCAAGTCACCTGGAATTATTTTATAGGCATAGCTTTCTAGGGGCACCCCACATGGCTCAGAATGCTCTCACCCTCACTTTCATGGGTCTGCAGGTCAGCTCAACCATGCCACACTTCCTGCACTCCCTCATTTGTCTTCTTGGTTCTTAAGTGACTCTTCTTGGCAAACTAATATTTAAACCAGTTACTTACCTGCTCTACTAGCTCACCTTCCCTTCCCCAGCTTTCAGATCGGTTCTAGTAAATTGTTCCTTCCCACATCTAACTCATCGACCATGTGTCATTTATTCTAAAGAAAAAATTTCAGTTTCCCTGGGCATGGCTTTTGGGTGGGATTCTGGGCTCAAGTGATGGTCAGAGTGCTCATACACAGTTTTCCTCTGACTCTGCACCTTTGTGACCCCAAAATAACTTTGCAGGATCGTTTCTTTCTTTGTCCCCTCTCACACCCCATAATAAAGGCAATGATGAGAAGGAGCTGAGACACTGGAATCTGTCAAGTAAAGAGATAATCTCTGTTCACTTGGGAACAACACAGGTGGTTTTCCATATTGCCCAAATGAAATGATGATAGACTCTTAGAGCTAGGAGAGCCAGGGAAGTCTCGATGATTGTCTCTGTTCTAAACTAGGGATTTATGATAACATGTGATCATTCAGTCTCTGTGAACCTCACTGTCCATGAGGCTTCCCAGTGTAACATGAGATACAGGCTTATAGTGCAGAAGGAGGAAAAGAACTAATAGTAACAGGAGCCCTGGGCTGGAAACCAGGATATGACACCAGCCTGGGAACTGTGAGCAGGTGCCTCAAACTCTCTCATCTCAAGGCTTTGCTTATAAAATAGAAACAGTGGCAATGCCTGCCTCCCTGCACACTGGAAGGTTCTATAAGTTTGGGCTTTTGGAAGCATGTGTTCATGCAGTGGAAGCAGGCGTCCCTTTACAGTTTTGAGTCTGCAAGAGCAGCTCCAGCCGTGCGTGAGGCCTCCAAGGAGCTGTGCCAGCTTCTAGAACTGCTGATCCCAGTGCTTATGGAAGCACTCTTGGGTGAGGCCCTGTGACTGCAATAACCAGGTTTCAGAGGCCTTTTGGATATAGGAGGGGCAGAAGTAATAATTGAAATTACCCCCAAACGAGTCCAGCTACCATAGCCCACTGTAGAATTTGGCTATGCCTGGTTGTATTAGATACTAATATATAAATGAAGATATAGAGAAAGCAGTTTACCACAAGATCAAAAGCAAGTCAGGGCTGGGGAGAGAGAGAGATTGGAAGGAAGGCAGAAAGGAGGAAGAGGGAGAAAGGGATGGAAAGAAAGAGAGAGGCTGCCAGTGGGAGTGGCACCCCAGATGTCAGGGCTCCCTCAAGGAGGTTGTACAAGAAGGGGAGGAAAGCCAGAAGCAGCTAAGTAGGCAGACTTAGCAAGGAACCCATCAAAGGGCATGATTCAGATGTCTGGGAATGGTATGTCTTCCCATACTTGGGAACATGTGAAGCTCATGCCCAAGGCCCACCCAGGGATCAGCTTCTCCTCTCAGTGCTCAGAGAGGGCTTCATTTATTAGCACCCCCCACAGCAGCCATCCGCTGGCCCAGAAGAAAGGCACTCTGGGTCACCTAACTGAGTCAGCACATCTGGGTGTCCCTGTGGGCACCTCCTCACCTGAGAGGAGATCCTTCTCCCACTGCAGCTGCTCCCTGTCCACTTGTGGCCATCCTGAGCCACTTGAGAGCACCGATGGACACCTCAGTGGCACTTTGGTCCACTAGGCTCTCCTTGATTTGTCCCTGGCTAAAAAACTTGGCTGCTTTGCCTCAAAGCTGGAAGCTTCTTGATGACCTTTGTTTTTCTTTCAGTAGCGCTTATTAGGCGGTCTATTCACCACATCGCTTTTATCAATCTCAGTGCACCCCATTGCAGGCATGGCAGCAAAGAGGGGCCCGGCCTGGCTTTCTACATTCCTGTGTAGCAAGGTCTCCACTAAGTGTTCCCTCACTCTCTGCGCCACTGCTAACCTTGTGACAAAGAAACGGAAAGAAAAAAGGTGTGCAACAGTGCTGCTGCTGGTCTGAACAAAAAACTGAAGTTGGTGTTCTCTTCCAAAAGAGCACACTTTGATACACTTCAGAGATTTCTAAATACCCCAGCCCTAACTCAGATATATATACTTTAAACAAACATATTTAAATATTAAATTAGTAGTTTATATAAAAACCAAGAAGCATACATAAAGGTAAATGCTCCTACAACGTCTGAGATTCAATACGCTTGAATCAAAATGCTTTTTAGAAGCACATTGGTTAAAGCAAATTCTGATGTGACTTGTGAAAATGAATAAAGGGAAACCTCACTAAAATGGAGTTAGAGGCCAGAAGGGGAGCCCAGAGGGAAAGCTTCACCACTCCACATCAATTACAGGAAGGGCTGTCAATTACAGACTCAACAGAAGAATCCTCAAAAGGAAAGAATCATCCATTACGGGCCCCAACCAGGAACCACATCTCCTACAAGCAGTCAGCTACCCCTGCAACTCAGCCAACAAGAAACCACCATCGCCCTGAACACTTACTTTTCTCCAAACGAGTATCGCTCAAAACATCTTCCTTCTTCTTCTCCACAAAACAACACTCCTCTCCTCTATCTGTTGGACTTGTTTATGGTTTTGTCATAGTTTGCATGTACCAAATTACAATTCTCTGCTATTCCTGCATAAACTCATTTTGCTGGTAAGATAACGGGCTGTTTTATTTTTTAAGGTTAACAGAACTAATACTTCATTCGACAGACAAGCAGCGTCAGGGTCTGGAGGTGAATGAATAAGGCAAAGTTCTAACAGAATTCATTTATACTAAAAATGTCAAGTTGTGATGAGAATGGAACCCAGAAAGTGAGGCAGAGCAAGACTGTTACAAAGTTGTGGCAAAGAACAAAGATGTCAGAATCTGGGAGCAGGATTGTGGCAGAGATAAAAGGCCCATAGTAATATAGCATTTTTCCCTCTCCTTTTTAGCTTATTTTATTTAAACTCAATTAGTTAACATATAATGTATCAATAGTTTCAAATGTAGAGTTCAGTTATTCATCCATTGCATATAATACCCAGTGCTCACATGTTCCCTTAATACCCATCATCTAGTTATCCTATCCCTCCACCAACCTCCCCTCCACCAACCCCATAGTATTTTCTGATACCTTCCCTGTCTCCTCATGGGAATGGGAGTGTGTCATCTCAAATCCCCTAGTGGTTTACTGTCCTCCCCTACCATACAATTGACTTTGTGCTTTATTTTATAGTTAGTGGGTTCATCTGTTTTCCTATCTACCTAATTCTGATCTCCTTGAAGATAGCGATTTAGTTGTGTTTGACTTTGTTATAGCAGTGACAAATGGCCATGTTCACAGGACCAGTGCATTCATCACTGTGTGGCTGGAAGCCATTTATTTATCTCTTAAACAGTAAGATCTGGACCCTGGCACAGACTGTCATGTAACAGGCATTCAGTAAATGTTTACCCAGAGACACTGAATAGAATATGTAAGGACAGAAGAGTTTACAGCTGTTTGTGGTTGAGTCAAAAAAATCACATTAAACATAGTATCTTTTAAATCTTATTTGGTTTACTGACTTTATCACAAAAACATGATGAGTACTAGACTGAGGACTGGAACTATTAACCGAAGGATAGTCCTGAATCTCTTTCAGGAAGTAAATAAAGGCCATCCTCGAGGTCCTGACCTGGGGCACAGTACACGAGGCTGAGTGGCTGGAGGAAGTGGAAACATGGCTCTTCTTTCTATCTCTTCATCAGGACCATCTTGGGAATGCTTCTCAGCATTGATTAGAGAGATGGCCACATTTAATCAGATACCTATAAAGTATAATTGAAGAGAAAAATCTACCCACTTACATAGTGGCCCATCAGAGTTGCCCACAGAGAGTGATGAAGTATGGCCCCTACAGGCTAGGAATCCCTGATGGTCCCACAAGTGGGCCCCCCAGCAAGTGGAGTTCCCATCTGTAAAATGGGAAGAGTAACAGTGGCTATTTAGCATGATCACTTCACATATACACACAGACTCCCTTACATGCATGTACACATATGCATGCATGTACACACATATGTACATACATGCATGCAAACATAAGTGCACACATATGTGCATATATACATAACACTGGGTGATTATATATGTACACACATAGAAAACACGTGTACTATAGATACACACACATAGTAGAGTTGTCTTATATACACACATATATCAAGGGTTGTTTCACACACACAAATACATAAAGATGCAAGACATATAAACTGTCTAATAGTCCCTGTGAGTGCACTACAAACATGGGATAATCTAACCGCCCTTAGTGTATCAAATTCCAAGTCCCAAATGAAATCAGGCGCTGTGCCTATTGGGAGGACACGATCATATTACAGCATTGAAACTGCTCGCGTGGAATATGCAAGTGCTTTCACTCTCACTCACTCTTTATTTCTAAACCTATTGTTTTTATTCAACATTGACTTTGGACAGTGGTTTTAGAAAGAAGGAGCACAACACTGAACTGGACCAACACCAAGTCCAGCAGCTTTGGAATTTAAAACAAGAATGTGACCAAGTGTGAACCCCCTTCAAGGAGGTGTGAATTCCATTTACACACTCTGCTCCATTTGTACCTCAATGATTCAGATCATTTGAGGTACAAATACTTACATCATTTGCTTAAGGTTTTCACCTGCATCATTTTTCCCTTTTATTTGTCCTAAGAGAATTTATTCCCAGGGATTTTGTAAACTAGCACGTACGTGAGTTAATTATCCATTTCCTAGTATCGCCTACATTCATTGTTCCACATTGATTTGTTATTCAAAACAGCCTTTTAAATTGTTTATTGGTATCTTTCCAGTCTGTGGTTCTCCCTTATTTAATATATCGTCACTAGAGAATTTTTAAAAAATATTGAACGACAATTACTTTAATAGATTGCGCTTCTGAATGTGATACTTGGTTTTGGAAGGAAAGAGCAACAGCCTGAAATGATTTTTTTGATAGCATCCCTCACGGGGTCATGGAGGAATGCACAGCCCTCACCATCAAATGGTGGTCGCCCTGGGGGTGGGGGACACACAATGACTCCACAAGATGAGACAGCCACACCTCCCTTCACATCACTGCTGTGAGCATGGAGACCCACAGCTCAGATGCAACAGGGTAACCATGATTTCAAACATGTCACTCATTATTCACTATCAGTAGTTTCTGGAAATAAAATAGCATTTAAATAAATTACATAAGCCCTCAATAAAATAAAAGATGCATAAGTCAAATCAATAAATCCAAAATAATTCTTTTGAAAATCCCAGTGGCAAGTAATGTGTTCATTTCACTCTATTAGGTTGAAATCTTTATGTCCATCTTTATGTACTTAGCAAGTACTCATACAGATTCTTCCATTTGGGCCAATAAGGGAATGGGAAGAAAAGGAGACTAAACAGAAATTGTGGATATGATCATTGCCCATAAAGGGCCTCAGTTAGGATTTTGGTTAAGAACAATTTAATGGGGACACGTAGAGAAAAACCATGAGGGCTGAGTGAGTTGTGGGAGGGAATGTCCAACAGCAGGAGACCTTTGCACATGTGTACCTTGGAGGGAATCACATACAGAAAATACAAGCTTACATTCTCCAGAGAAAGGACATGATGGATTTGCCTTCTCCTTGACTCAGGAACATAGACTAATTTCTTTAAAAAGAAAAATTCAGCAACCATTTCTTCTCTATTACTTCGGGACATGTTCCTTTAAAAAAGTCTCAAAGATACAAAATGTAAGGTTCTCTATTTAAAGATGACTGAGGGGGATCCCTGGGTGGCGCGGCGGTTTGGCACCTGCCTTTGGCCCAGGGCGCGATCCTGGAGACCCGGGATTGAATCCCACGTCGGGCTCCCGGTGCATGGGGCCTGCTTCTCCCTCTGCCTGTGTCTCTGCCTCTCTCTCTCTCTCTCTCTCTGTGACTATAATAAATAAATGAATTAAAAAAATTAAAAAAAAAAGATGACTGAGGAATGGTTGTCCTCTTGGTCCAGACACCAGCTAAGGTGCTAGCACTTCGCACTGTGCACAGAGCTGTCCCCCATCTCTCTCCATGTGTGCAGTGGGACCTTGTGACTCCAGTGCGATGCTCTCCCGGTCTTTGCTCTACAGACTCAGGGCCCTCTGTAGCCACAGAGAATGCTCGAGAATGTAACAGCACTAATTATCCACTTTCTGCCTGCCTGGGAGGCTCTTTCTCCAAATACACTCCCATCCTTTCCCCTCATGTCTGTCTAGACACCTGCCTCTCCAAGAGGCTTCACCCTCCATCCTATACTGCAGGTGTTAGTCAACACCTCTGATCATGCTCCCTCAGTTTGCTTCTATAGCCCTTCTCAGCAAGCATGCCGTGGTCTATGCGGTCTTCCTCATGGTGCTGGGGCTTCTTCCCTCCCTGGAAGGCAAGCGCCTGGAGGACAGGAACTTCCTCCTTGTGGTTCTCTATTCTATGGAATAGAGAGATGCGGCCCTATTGCATCTGAGCTGTGGGTCTCTGTGCTCACAGCAGTGATGTGAAGGGAAGTGTGGCTGTCTCATCTTGCAGACCTTGGAACGGCCCCTGGCACATGCAAGGGGCTCCATGCACATTTGAGGAATGAAAGAATGAGTGCACTGGGGATGGTGTCTACAAAAGTCAGAGTTTGATGAGGATGGGACACAGATGGGGGCACCCAGGGCTGGAGAATGGAGAGGAACTCCATCAAAGAAAGGGGCAATAGGGAAAATCAAGAGAGAGGATGGGGGTGAGCTGGGACGGGAAGGGTCTTGGAAGGAGAAGGTGAGACAGCAAACAAGGCCAATGGCCTGAGTGAGGTCCGGCAGTGCAGCCACGACCCAATGATACAACTAAGCAGGGATTAGCGACCTTCAAGAGAGTAGTTTGGGCACAATGAGCCAACCAGACTGCAAATTGCTAAGAAGTTAAAGAAAAGATTTAGAAAATGGTCTTATTTAATAAAAATAATCTGAGAAAGAGCTAGGGGGGAGCAGGCTGGCCAGCAGTCTTAGCAGCCCAGAATCTAGAAAGAAGGTTTATTGTGCTCAGAGTTGTATGTTGGTGTGTGTGTCTGCCTGTCTGCTTCGCTGTGTGTATCTGCCAACGTGTGTGCATCTGTATGTCTTGAGTGAGCATGCGTATCTGAGCGAGTGTGTGTCAGTGTGTATGCACGGGTGTGTGCATCTGAGTGTGTGTTTCGGTGAGGGGGCAGGTGCCTGTGTGTTTGTGTGTCTGACCAACAGGATGGTGGACAATCCGGGAGTAGTCCTTTCAATTCCAGAAGAACTAACCTCACCACGCGTTCCTTTAAGGAAATGGGAGAAATTAACCGTTGACACGGTGAATTTTGGTTTCTCTATTTCAATTCTAGGAGATAACATATCATAGTGTCCACACTTCAATTTATTTAGAACCTTTTTAGATAATAATTTTAAGATAGCTCAGAACTAAGTCTCCAGGTCAAAAGAATTGACCTACATGCGCTGGCGACTCAAACAAAGAATAGTAGGAACAAAGGAAAAAAAAATACCCTGCATAAAAAATCAAAACAAATGAAAAAGCCCTATAGGACCAAAGACAGAGGCAAAATGAATTCTCTGAAGAGGCAAATACACTTTGTTCTAATATTCTCTTAATAGATTTTTTTTAAAACATGATAAGAAGATGGAAAGAAAGCTGAGAAACTCTGATAGATTATGCAAATACTTATTTCATTTCTCTGCTTTCGGGTGAAGTATCAGCACCATTTTAAAGCTGTAAACCCCCAACATTCCCTATCTCTGCTCCCCAGCTGGCGAGCACAACCAAAGGATTATGCGTAATGCACTCCCGATCCAGCAGCAAAGACGTTTATGCGGAGCTCAGAAGGATCTGGATACTGCAGGTCTCGGGGGCTTAGAATGAAGATTGTTAAAATACAGTTCCATGATTTTCACCAGCTTATCTCAACCAAGAGGTTAAATAGTCTCTCTCTTCTGCAGAAAGAGGTGGAGGCTGGGGGGTGGGGTGGGGGGGTGGGATTTGCTGCTCCTGCAGCCAGGAATGGAAATGACTTTGATTCTTTGATTTTAGGTTTTCTAATAACCACTAAGGCCCTTCCTCATCTTCCCTCCCTCTGAAAGTATGAGGTTTACACCAGGGAATATTCCACACCAAATTTTACCCTAGCTGTTCTTTTCTTTTTTTTTTTTTTTCAGCTTTGTATCTCTAACACAGAAAAATATGCTCCGCTATCGTACTAGACTAAGGGGAATGAAATGAACACAATGTGCTAGATTTCCATTGTCTCTTCCCCTGTAACTCGAATGACCTGCTGAGACAAGAAATACCACTCGAGTCTGAAGATTTTCGTCTAGGAATCTCATGGCTCCTTTGCATAGCATCTCATTCAACAAACACCCCATGGCTTGAGACTCTGCCCCTCAAATAAATGTTCCTGTCATCCCTGTTCTCAGAATTGCACTGCAAGTCAGCTCTCATTAAGAAGGCCCCAAGACCCCAGTGATCAATATAGATGGAGCCTATCTTCATCACTCAAACACTGTCTTTGTCCGAACGGAACAACGGTGATGTGCGGACCGAAAGAGGGACCCGGGTAGACTGAACCCAGAAAAATCCACTCTTGCTACAACTGTCACAGGCAAAGGTATCTACAGACTTCCCTTTTCTGATGAGAACATAATTGAGCTTAGTCTTTCATTATGTGTCCCTCAGAGATAAGACAATGTATGAGAAGAATAAATAAATCGCAGCGATGTTTGCCTTCGTGCTCCAATATGTACTAAAACAGAAATGATCAAGGAAGAGTCTTCCTTTCTGTATGTGCCCCGCTATGTAATCTGTACTGTCAGGTGTTACCACCCACGTGTAATCCTGAACTTCCAAACGGAATTTCCTCAATAACACGATGTGCTTATAACCCCATAACATAAATAAACTGTATAACTGTAACATTTACGAAGCAAAGGGGGAAGTCGGCTTGGATCATTTCTAGCGACAATAACCTCATGAGTTTGTCCCTGGAAATGGATTCAAGACGATTGGCCAAAAATAAATTGTAATTTGAAACAGAACGACAAGCACTGCGGTTGAATATTTGGGTGGCAAAGGAAACGGGAGTTTATCAAATTCAAATTAAACTGACAGTCACAATGCTATGCAAGCGCTCAGGGTTAATTCAGGTCGTTTTCTCGGCTCTTGTGTTCCCTGATTTGAAGCTCGGCAAAGCTGGGGTGTAATTAGGGAATGGGTAGTACTCACTGTACACCAGTTGGGTGTAAGCTTTAAACTAATAACTCAGCAATTACGAGAAAAATGAGCAGTAATTACACCCATTTTACTCGCGGCTAGACAGATGGAACATTCTCTCCTCGTTATTGGCAAACTGTCACCACATTTATTTCATTTTTACTGTTTACTATTTGTTGTGCTTTGATTAAGAGTAATTACAGCCTAGAAAAATATGAAAAATATGAATGTTGGGTATTTTTTAAAAATAGAAGGAGGCCCTTCCTTCCGATCTATATGGATAGAAATCTCATTTTAGATCCTATTGAAACGATGTGAGTCTTCTTAAAATACTTTGAGGCAGTTTTCATTTCCGTGCCGGCTCTTCAGAAGGGGATTTTTGTGGGTACTAATTATTTGGGTCATCACGGGCGCCACCTCCCGCAAGCACCCTTCTTGTGTATCCAGTGAACAAGTAAAGCAGAAATTCACCTGTGTCTGCAGCAAAGCAAGTAATGCAAAGTTCACCATGGCTATTGTTTTCATGGATTTTAGGGCTCAAAGTCTACTTCCCTCCCATCCTTGTAAAATAACTTAATAGACATTGTCCAGTAAACAATAATATGGAGTTCCTTACTCAAATCACTCTCTAAAGCCCTTCGGCATAGGCGACATCAATTTTAAGATCCTATGATATTTCCATTGTAGTTCCTGACAAAGCATCAGCAGTATTGATTACACCAGTGGGGAAATCCACTTGAATTCATTTTCAGCAACCTTGTTTCTAGCTGGTATTATTAATTTATGTGGGCTAAAAAAAAAATCATACTATTTTAAAAGAAATGTTAATGACAGAAGGGCCCAGGCTGAACTATCACTCCTTGAGCGCAGATTTTAGCTAATCTTAAACATGGTACCTCTTTCAGAATAAGTCCCCCTGTGTAAAATAACGTGCTCTCCATTTGTACAGTTTTTGTGTGCACATGGGATGCTTTAAAGACATTTTGTGGCTCATGACTACCGAGGGTGCAACTCCAAATTCCAAGGCCTGGATGATCCAGTCCCAAGAGAAATAAAAGCCATCATGGCCCTCGACTGGCCCCCACAAAAGCATGATTTTGCAAGAAAAAAAAAACAATGCTTTCCCCTTCCTACAAGGCCTACTTGAAAACACCTGAAAAGTTGTTTCTGGCATCAGTTTTTCTTAATGGGAGAAAAAACACACCCACGGCTTGTTGTACATGGGCTCCATATTGATTCATGGCCATGCCATGTGTTAATGCACCGACTTGCTAATGGCTCTGCCTGTGTGGTGATCTGCTGTGCTAGGGTACTGCACGGAATTGATTAGTTCCCTTAATGAGCCTCCGATTGTGCTGTTACCAATATGCAGAATGTAAAGCAGGGCTAAGTGTGCGACTGGAGGAAGCCTGCCTCGAAGCAGCCATCAGGAGGGAAGCCGAGAAATGCAAGTGGCAGAAAAATGTGGGAGGCGTGGAACCGAGAGCCAAGCTGGAAGCAGAGGCGCCTTTTCTCTTTTAGGAGCTGTTGCAGCTTTGTTAGAGCCCGGGCTTCCTCCCCAGATGATAGGAGGATGGGGCAGGGCGACACGGAGACCCAGTAGCCAGCATGAGCGGTCCCAAACCAGCTGGGATCAGATCAGATCCGGAGTCCATCCCCTATACATATCACACCCTCCTCATACCACACACACTTCTTCTAGAAGAAGAGATGTGGGATAAGCTGCTAAAAAATTCTACACCCCATTTGTGTAACCCTAAGCCTCCCCTCCCGATGCACAGCTTCCCACAAAGGAGGGAGAGGGGGAAATGATGCAGCCATCCCCGTCTTCACTGTGCGTAAAGTGCATCACCCAGTGTTTGCTAGAAATGTGCTCGAGGAGGTAAATCACACGAAGCCATTGAGAGAGTGAGTTCGGTTCCCGGGGAGCCAGTGATGATGCACAAGTGGGAGGGATGGGGCTGGGTCTCCAGGAGGCCAGCCGTTAAGGCAAAGGGGAGCACAGGAAAGAAGGAAGAGGAGGTGTGGGTGCAGGAGACTGGGGAGACCCCTGGGCCTGGAAGGACCTGATCTGCCCTCAGTCGTTGGTAGACGTATCCAGAAAGTGATCCAGAGAAAGGAAGGAGGCAGAAAAAGAATGGATCGGAGAGCTCCCCCTTTACTCTGGGCCTGCTTCCCCTGCCTTTGCCACCACAAAACACACCACACACACACCGCACACGCAAATACACAAGTACACACACTCACAAAAGCCACACACACATCACAAACACCGCACCACACTAAGCACCACACACACATGCCACACACACATCGCACACACCACACATGCCATGCAAACAAATACACACACAAATCACATGCAAAAAACCCATACATACTATACACACCAGGTATACATACACCATACACACAACACACACAAAAAACCATATGCACTACGCATACCGCAAACATACCAAACCACACACATCTCACACTCTGCACACACAACATACACAAAAACACATACATAACGTACCACACACATACACGCCGTACATACCACATAGAAAACACACATACTGCACACACACAAATATACATACATCACACACATCTTACCACACTATATGCACATCACACGTTACACACAACACACACAACGCAAAAAATACACACCACACACACGTCACCCAACACATAAACACAAAGAGCACATACACATCACAATACTACACACATATAACTCACACAACCACACACATCTCTCACATTGCATCCCCTATACATATCACACCCTCCTCATACCACACACACACTCTAGAAGAAGAGATGTTGGATAAGCTGCTAAAAAATTCTATAATGTTTTCAAACAGTATGTGAAAGCAATTTAGGAAAACATTTCCACTTTCTGAAAGAAATATAAACAGGCACTGTTACCCACTGCACTGTGTTCAGGTCGGAAGAGCACAAGTGTGGGAAGCCCTATGGCTTGTGGAGGAGAAATCTCATCCTCACCTCAAACACTTGCTCCCTATGATACATAAGGGGACACATGGCATAAAGTTTTATATGTGTAAGTTAGTGTTTATTTATCTTCTTGCCTTTATTAAACATGAAAGGGTCTTCCTAATGAGATGAATGGAGTGTGTGGCCTGTGGATAAGATGCATCCAGGAAGCCACATTATGGTCTTGGTGGTGTGGTCTGTGTACGTCACCACAATGCCCCTAGTGCTGAACACGGAAAAGCAAAGACAGGAAAGACACAGGAGCTACTGGTAGGAAAAGGCATCTTGATTAAGTATTCAAATATGCCTCCTCTTCCTCTAGATGCTCAAAAGGGGTTCATGTATCATGCATTAACGCCCATCGGACAGGTCATATTTAAGTCAAGGAGATGGTCGTCACTCAATGGAAACATCCAGAATGCTTCTCTCATTTTAGGAGTTTCATTTTAGTCATTAGAGGCCAATGGCTTCCCTTCCCTTCTTTTAAATATGTATCACAAAAAACGTAATACAAGATCTAGAAGTGAAGTTCTAGAATAATCTTAAAACTTCGGATAAGAATTTATTTGGTTCCAGGGTGCCTGAATGGGAGGTTCAGTGACCAACTCTTGATTTCAGCTCATGATCTCAGGGTCATGAGATTGAGCCCCACATGGGTCTCTGCACTCAGCATAGAGTCTGCTGGGGATTCTTTCCCCCTCTCCTCCTCCCTCCCCCTCCGCTCCTCCCTCCATTTGCACTCTCTCTCTAAAATAAGTAAATAAATTGTTTTCTAAAAAATTATTTATGTCCAATTCAGCAGATTTTTCTTTTCTGAAACAGCTACTTACAGATTGCTAAAAGCCCAGATAATATTTGTTTTGAAGCAGAAGATAATAAAATAGTTGAATCACTACTATGGCCATTGACAATTATACATGATGGTATCATTTTTCAGAGCATACCCCTATATTATATGGCATCAAGTGATAAAGGATGTTGTACAAAGTTAAACTGGAGAGAGGTGAGCACAACCTCAGAGATGTACATTCCCAATGCTAGCGCTCATGTCAGACTCATTACTGTTTCCTTTCAGGGTGAGTCCCTTTGATAGTATACACTAAACATCTATAATGTGCCAAATGCTTTGCCAGACACTGTAAGAACAAAATCAAGTGCAAAGTTGTTCCTCTGAATGAAGCTATAATATACTAGGAGTAAAAAAGACCAGCATTTTGTAGGGTTTTTTTTAATGGTTCCCCTTCTTTCCAATTCCTTTTTTATTAATTTTTGTAATTGTTGTTCTAATTCTTTTGACCCAGAGAATAACAAAAGGCAGCAAAACCCAATGCTGGCACAAACCACGGGAGGATGTACCATTTCCTGTGGGCCTACTATGTGCCAATATTGCACAGGATGATTGACAGATGTCCTCTCATTTATCCTTATGGTGTCTTTACAATGTAACTATCATTATTCACACTTGGGCTCTTGGATACAAAAGTGGAGGTTCAGAGACCTAAAGTAATTTGCCCAGGGTCACTTAATCTTGGAATGACACAGCTGAGCCCTGGCTGTTGAACTCCACAACCCAGAAGGAACTCAGAGATGAAAATCTCTATATTGACTTTAGCCCCTAAGTGGGCTTCACAGTAGAAGAGAGGCCACTGCTGGTCTACGGGATGAAGAGATGCCCAGGGGAAGAGCACTGCAGTGGAGGTAGAAGTCAGGAAGGACTGCCCCAGGCCATGGTGGGAAAAGCTCCTGTTAAAAGCCATGAGAGTTGAAATTGCAGACATTCACATTTAGAAACAGTCTCTTTTCTCACTCATAGGAGACGCTTGTTCTGGAGAAAAATGCTGAGTCCCAGAGGAAGCCTTTTTACAAGCTCTCCTGTGATCATGGTACACCTGCCATGAGCCTAGGGATCATGATGCCAGAAGCCCCCCCCGGAGAGCCATGAGGGGGGTTGTATTTGCTCTGATAAGAGCATGGAACCTGGACTCTGGGCTCTGTAAGTGCATAGATTAGGGCTTTGTGTTTCTAGCATGTAGCAAAATCTGGCAAATTATTGAAAACTACATCTGAAACTAATGATGTGTTATATGTTGGCAAATTGAATTTAAATAAATAAAAGAAAATCTGGAGTAGAAGAAAATGCTTTCAAGTGGATGGTGAGTAGGTGGATGGTAGGTGAAGGACACGTAGGGATGAATATAATACAATTCTTAAATGCAGCTCATATCTACAGAAGTTGGATGTGCCTGATGGCTACTGTGTATGAAGAGATACTTAATATTTTTCAATATCTTAAATTAAGTAAAACTAGTTGCTCTTCTCACCCCTGACTCACACCTGGGTGGCCTCCAGTCAGAGGCCTTCTTGTTTTATTTTCTCTAACTCAGAGAGACAACCTATCTTCCAAGTGATCAATGTGTTATCAATAGCAAGTTTGCAAACACTGGAGCCTGGTGATCCAATAGCTTGAGATACTCTGTGTTCAATTTAGTTTTACAAGCCTCCCTGGGAGGAACTCTGAGAGCCTTAACATCTCAGTGTCCTGCTCTGCTTTGCTCCAAAGAGCAGACTGGAACACCAGCTAGGAACAAGGGCAATTCAGCCAAGGGCAGATGCTTCTGCCCTGCCGTGGGCTGACCTGCCTCCACAATCCCCCATTCACACATTGACATCCTGACCCCAGCACTACAGAATGTGATCATAGGCAGAGACGGGGTCTTCAAAGAATTTAGATAAAACGAGGCCTTAGAGCTCATCCTAATACAATCTGACCATGTCCTTGTGAGAGGTAATTTGAGCACACGGATGCCAGGGGTGTGCACACAGAGGAAGAGGCATCAGGAAGGTAGCCGTCTACAAGCCAAGGAGAGAGCCCTCAGGAAGAACCAGCCCAGCCAACAACCTGATCTTGAACCTCCAGCCTTGAGACCATGAGACAATACACCTCAGTTGTTTAAGTCACCAAGTCTGTGCAATTTGGTGTGACGGCCCAAGCAAACTCCAACACGCTCCCTTTGGTCCACCTCTACTTCACTGAGACTGTTAGGCTCACTGTGCACATGAATCATTGTGGGGGTGAGGAAAGGGAGAACTGGAGGGAGGTGGTCCACAGGTACAAACTTACGGTTATGACGTAAATAATGTGCTGGGGACACAACACACAACGTCATGACTAGACTGCGGCTAACACTGCTGCAGAACACACAAGAAAGTCATGGAGACAGCCGAAGAGTTCCCATCACAAGGCAACATCTTTCTTTTCTTTTTATTGTATCTGTGTGAGGTGATGGATGTTCACTAAACCTATTTTGGTGATCACTTCACAATATATGTAATCAAACCAACACGCGGTCCACCTGAAACCAATACAAAGATGTATGTCAATGATTGCTTAATCAAAGTAGAAAAAATATTGAGTAAAAAAATAAAATCATTGTGGACTTTGGACTTTGTTCAACTCCCAATTTCCCAAGGCTCAGCCCGGATGCCTGGAGGTTCTGATTCAGCTGGTCCAAGACAGAGAACATGGGTGGTTTCAGAGCTGTGCTGAGATCTCACAGCCTGACAGTGAGAACACCACAGAGGACATGCTCTGTGAATACTTCCAGGATGAATGAACGAATGAACGCTTTCTGATAAGAGTACAAAGCCAAACTCATATTTCATGGTATTTCTCACCGCGGCAATTAGTGGGTAAGCTAAGACTGAGGTAACCTGTGTGTAGTGAAGACCCTCACGAGCACATGGACAAACATGAAAATCTTGGAACGAAGGGATGGGATACACAACCTACAATCTGAGAGGGTCTAGGATATTTTTTTACTTAGAAATAGATTTTCTTAAAGCTTCAAGATTTATAAAATTGTTTTCAAAGTAACTAAAAGCCAAGCACTCACATTGTTTTATTACATTTTACATATAGGGATACACGGGGGGTGGGGGGAGCTTCATTTTATTCCAGGTTTGGCCACAGAAACACATGGGGAGGGGGGAGCTGTCAAACCAATGACATTTTCCTGGTGTAACAGTATAATGGAGTCTTTCTTTTTTTTTTTTATTTATGATAGTCACAGAGAGAGAGAGAGAGAGAGAGAGAGAGAGAGGCAGAGGGAGAAGCAGGCTCCATGCACCGGGAGCCTGACATGGGATTGGATCCCAGGTCTCCAGGATCGCGCCCTGGGCCAAAGGCAGGTGCCAAACCACTGTGCCACCCAGGGATCCCAATGGAGCCTTTCATGAAGAATTTATATGCTCTCTTTCTACAACTTTCCCTCTAATATCTCCCCCTTTCTTCCTTCTCCACTGGTGGTTTGATGTCCTAGAAGCTACAGCAATTAAGGAAACCATGGAGCATGGTACTCACAATCCACATGGTTTCTCGTGGTTTTGGTGACTTAATATGCTACACAGGCATTCAGAGGCACAAAGACACAGTAACTGAACACGGAGTCCCTGATAAGGAGCCATGTAAACCAACACCAAGAGCAAAAGATTTTATTACTGATGATGACACACAAAGATGAAATTCGGCTGCAGTGTAGAAGACTGTCAGCTGGATGATGAGAAACAGCGAAGATGGAAGCAGATCCATATTTATGAAATCCTGTGATGCCTCGATGCCGTCCTATCCTGGGGCACTCACTCGTTAGTTTACGTCCACCAAGTGAGAACAAGCAGGGAGAAGGAGCCCCCATAGCCCCACAGTCATTCGGCAAGACCACAGAGTGCCCCCTCTTCTTCTTTTGTGTGATCTGGGCAAAATAGGGTCATGTGTGGTGGTATTGGGTCAAGGGCCTAAACACCATGTAGTTATTACACAGGTCATTTATCCCACTCACTTTTACATCCGACTCAATGAAAGAAAGAAAGAAAAAAAAAGAAAGGAAAGAAAGAAAAGAAAAGAAAAAAGAAAGGAAAGGAAAGGAAAGGAAAGGAAAGGAAAGGAAAGGAAAGAAGGAAAGAAGGAAAGAAGGAAAGAAGGAAAGAAGGAAAGAAGGAAAGAAGGAAAGGAAAGGAAAGGAAAGGAAAGGAAAGGAAAGGAAAGGAAAGGAAAGGAAGGAAGGGGAACCATTTAAGAAGAGTGTATTTATCATAGTTTCTTGGTAAACTAAAGGCAAGTCATGGGCAAGGAGGAGGGTGGAAGGAGGAAGGAAAGCAAATGCCACTTCAGTTGAAAGAAAAGTGTGTCGTTTGGTACAAGGGCTATTCCAAAGCAATGGATTGTTTGAGCAGCCTTGTGACACTGAAGATCTATCCTCCATAGAGGGTAACAGGGAGGATAACATGGAATAAAAACTACACATCTGCTATAACCCTGTATGATCTGGGCCATGAAACTCACTGTGTCCACCACGGCAAGACCCTTGTCAGGGAGGAGGCCAGGGATTGAGTGCCTCCTAGGCGTCCCAGCCACGGAAGGAAGTCATGACCAAAGAGAGAGACATGTGGCTAGAGCATAAAGCCAGACCTTAACTACCTTGCAAATCGCTGAAAGAAGCACGTGTTCACATGATAACCCTGATTTCTTGTTCCCAAAGAGAAATACTGAGTCATGGGCTTGGTCCAGAGTCGGTGCTGCGCCCACTGAACTTCCTCCCAACAACACTTCCCTCCTTTGAGTTCATCTTAGCTTTCTCTCTTGGATGAAATATTTAGACATGACAGCAGTCGTGACCTCAAACATAAAATATCTATGAGAAAAGATGAGCAAAGAGAAAGGATGATGGGGAGAAGGAAACATGGAATAAGCACAGTACGTGAAGAGCTGGCAGGGGGTTGGATCTCAGGGGGCTACTGTGCTCACTCCGAAGGGCAGGGAAGTCTCCAGGAAGAACTGAGCTGTCCCCTAGGTGCCCCCAGAGCTTCTGAGTGGCTCAGTGCCCCCTTCCCTCCACCCCAGCGTGTGCAGGCACCCCTCCAGGCGTGTGCAACAGATAGGAAGCTGCACTCCCGCCCAGTCCCCGGGTCTTCTTCCAAAGCTTCTCTTTGCTCTTAGCCATGTGCATTCTCCCTGAGAATCTATAACCCTTGAAACACACAAAGTTGCTTAAATTTTACTCTGGCTTTTTCAGGGAGGAAAAGTTCAGGCCATGAATATTCACTTGGGCGATGCTAATTTATCATTGTGAAGGTAAGTTTTCAAATCCTATAATTATCACTTTATTGGTTTCTGCACTGTAGGAGTTGTTAAAATTCACAAGACTCACATCAGCCAAATGTTACTGTAAAGACCTATACACTATAATTATAGCTTGGAAAGGCCAATCAGTTTGCTCCTAAATTATAAATGCAACGATCTTTCCCTTAGCCCCTATGCGTATGCGTACTGTTTCTGATAATCATACCCTCACTTCTGCAAAGTGATCTTGAATCTTCTTTGTCTATCAGACATATTTAAGAAAATAGCTATAAGTAGCCCATCAAATGTTTCCAGTCCTAAGCGTTCAAAAAAAAAATCGGATCAAACATCAATTTTAGGTTAATAATACAAAAGTGACATTTGATGGATTATGGTGAATTCTATGTAAGTTTTTGTTACCACTAAATAAATTTGACTACCCTCCAAGAAATCCCATCCCATTATCCAAAGGCTGGTTTCCTTACCTAAAATGGTAAAATCGTGAGGGACAAGACAAAGAATTAACAGCACCTGCCTAGTTATAAGACAGTACCTTTGGTATAGTTAGAATGTAAACTATATGTCACTTAGCAAATCATGCCCATTGGAAATATTCCTTCTGAAACTTTTTATCTTTGAAACTCAGCAGATTACGCTAAGTGACAGTTATTTTTCATTTCATGACTCAGAAACCCCAGGATTTGGGACCCCTGGGTGGCTCAGCGGTTGAGAGTGCCTGCCTTTGGCCCGGGGAGTGATCCTGGAGTCCTGGGATCGAGTCCCACATCAGGCTCCCTACATGAAGCCTGCTTCTCTCTCTGCCTCTTTCTCTGTGTCTCTCATGAATAAATAAATAAAATCTTAAAAAAATAACAAACAGGACTTTCAACACATCCAAAAATGTGGCTGGTTTATACAGTATCACACATCTGCATGAAAAAAAGATAAGGACAATCATTATATGGTCTCACTTGTACGGGGAATATAAGAAATAGTGAAAGGGATTATAGGGGAAAGGAGGGGAACTGAGTGGGGAAAATTAGAGAGGGAGATAAAACATGAGAGATGCCTGACTCTGGGAAATGAACAAAGGTTTGCGGAAGGGGGGGGATGGAATGACGGGGTGACAGGCACTGAGGAGGGCACTTGATGGGATGAGCACTGGGTGTTATACTATATGTTGGCAAATCGAACTTCAATAAAAAATAACATAACAACGACAAAAGACACTGAGTATCATCCAGGAGTATGTAAAGGTCCAGATGCTCTGGACTGTTGGACCCATGTGTCTTGCACATTGAAAGGTGCCAAATAGTGATGGTGAGTGAGCACCAACATCCTACATAAGGGGAGGAAAAGACGTCAATGTTCCAAGAGAAATAAGGTGAGTTAGGTTGGCACATGCAAGAGAGCATGTACAGACTGAGACAAAAAACAAATGGAAAAACAAAAATGTCAAAAGTGGCATATTTTGCATTCTTGCAACAATTTATTTTTCTTATTTTTTTAAGATTTTATTTATTTATTTATCAGAGAGAGAGAGAGGCAGAGACACAGGCAGAGGGAGAAGCAGGCTCCATGCAGGGAGCCCGACGTGGGACTCCATCCCGGATCTCCAGGATCACTCCCTGGGCCAAAGGTGGTGCTTAAACCACTGAGCCACCCAGGCTGCCCTTCTCGCGACAATTTAAAAAAATAGGATTTTGAAATAGTAGAGGAGAAGAGTAACTACCACACCGCACATATTCCCATGAGTAGTAGTAACATATCCAACCACCTGTACGATTACATAAATCATTAGTTAAGTGACATCATTAAACATTTTCCTCCACCTTTTTTTTCCTGACTTTGTATGTCTGCACACCCTGGCACGCACACTACAACCACTCAGCAAGTGACCGAAGCTGTAGCACCAACTGTTTACCAAATGATTCTGATACTTCTGATTTTGGAAATTGCTGGTGTGATAGTTTGTTCGCTGCCTCTGCCCCAGCTGACTGATGAGCCGGGATTTGGCACCAGACACTGTCATGACCTCCCCTGGTTGCAGGCGAGGTATCTGGGTGGGATGTGCCCTGGGTGCCAGCAGTTTCCACGTGGCCTGGGCCAGTCTCTTGACCCCAATTCCAGTTCCCCTCCACTGCCTTCAGCCCCTCACCCGTTCACTGTCTCCACCTTCTCGGGTGGCAAGGGCATCACATGTCCCCCTGCCTCTAACCTCCATCTCTGTCCACATCTAAAACATCCCCAACTCCCACGTCCTCACCACCTCCATGGCCCCCACAGGGCAATGCCACTAGATCCCTAGTAGTCTTAATAAGTGGACAATTTCTGTTTACCAAATGGTACAGAATAATTTTTAAAAATATATTTAGGGGTGTCTGGGTGGCTCAGTTGGTTAAGCATCCGACTTTTGATCTCAGCTCAGGTTTCGATCTCAGGATCGTGAAACCAAATTCTTCATTGGGCTCCACACTGGGCATGGAGCCTGCTTTAAAAAAAAAAAAAGTAAATAAAACAAATTTTAAAAGTTAAATATAGGGCAACCTGGGTGGCTCAGCGGTTTAGCGCCGCCTTCAGCCCAGGGAGTGATCCTGGAGTCCTGGGACGGAGTCCCACGTCAGGCTCTCTGCGTGGAGCTTGCTTCTCCCTCTGCCTGTGTCTCTGCCTCCCTCACTCTCTCTGTGTCTCTCATGAATAAATAAATAAAATCTTTTTAAAAAGTTAAATATAAATATATGTATTTAACAACAGATAATGTCACGTGGTTGTGTATCAGCTATATGCCTACTCTGAATATATGGTCCCTTTGGCCCTGGCAATGAAACCCCAATAGAACCACCTGGAAATGAGAATGATGGCATGCAAACAATGCTCAGTAGTGTAGAAAAACTTGTGGCCCGGAAGCTGCATGAGAGAGGTGGTCACCAAAGAGAGATGCTGTTGCGCCTAGAGCACCGCAGGCCAGGCCGGATGTTCTCGGGATGAGCAGGCACCAGTGTCACTTTGCGCTTCACGATGCCTCACCTGCTCTGCCTTGTGGCACTGCCTCCCGGAGAGAGACCCGGAGAGGGAGATGGCGCTGGCTCCAGGTGCACACCCGGGGACCACAGAGGTGGGCTTTTCCACTTCCAGGCTCCAACGGTAGGGACAAGCAGCCCAGAGGAGAAAGAACACAACTCACCGGGGCCTCAGAGAAGGGGAGGGGTAAAGTAGCATTTTATGTGGTGCCACTGAATCATGGCTGGGGACTTGTTCTTCTTCCACCTGGAACTGCTTCCAGAGGTAAAATGTTGAAAACAAGCCTTTGGTTTGGGGGAGACCATATTGTCATGCAAACATCTCTGAGCACTTACTGCCCACCTGTCTCGTTTTGCATTATGCTAGACGCAACGTTTCCTCTCCTCATTACCCAAGTGCTTTGGCTACGTGCGTGGGGAGGCTTATCACATTGTTGGGGTGAAGGTGCTCAGGCAACAACTACCTATGCCGTCATGCCCTGCCCCCCAAGGAGGAAGCCCTGAATATGCCAGAAAGACTCGGGTCACACATAAAGAGATGGTAGTTCTTCGACCCAGTCACCAATACAATAATCCTAAGGTTGGTGAAGATCTTTTCGTTTTTCCTTACAAATTGCGTAGGCTATCCGGAGACAAACACCAGACATTCAAGACAAAGCCCCCGTTAACAGCTGCAAAAGACACAGGTTTCTAGATGGAAATGTTTCCAGCAGTTTCTAAATGGATGCCTTTCCAGCATTCGTGCAGGGTTGGGGGCATGGCTTCGCTCCCGGCATGCGTCCCAGGTCATGCGCAGCAAGGGATCCATTCCATTTTGGTTGCTTACTGTGTTTATCAGTTTCCTATGGTGCAACAAATTATTACAAACTTGGTGGCTGACAACACCACAGATTTATTACCTTATGGAATTACAGATCAGATGCGTAAATGGGTCTCGGTGGCTAACATCAGGTGTTGGCCAGGTTGCTCCTTCTGGAAGCTCCTAGGGAAAGCCTGCTCCCTGCCTTTCCCAGCCTCAAGAGGCTGTCCACATTCCCTGGCTCGTGGCCCTTTCCTCCACCGGAGCTAGCAATGGTGAGCAGAGTCTTTCTCACCTTGGATCCCTTGAGTCTGACCCTCCCGCCTCCTCTTTCCCTGGACTCTAGTGATTCCATGGGACCCACTGAGATAATCCAGGGTGCGCTCCCCATCTCACAGGAGTCTTTTTTTTTAAATAATAAATTTATTTTTTATTGGTGTTCAATTTACCAACATACAGAATAACACCCAGTGCTCATCCCGTCAAGTGCCCCCCTCAGTGCCCGTCACCCAGTCACCCCCAACCTCCTCCCTCCTCCCCTTCCACCACCCCTAGTTCGTTTCCCAGAGTTAGGAGTCTTCCATGTTCTGTCTCCCTTTCTGATATTTCCTACCCATTTCTTCTCCCTTCCCTTATATTCCCTTTCACTATTATTTATATTCCCCAAATGAATGAGAACATACAATGCCCTTCTCCGATTGACTTACTTCACTCAGCATAATACCCTCCAGTTCCATCCACGTTGAAGCAAATGGTGGGTATTTGTCGTTTCTAATGGCTGAGGAATATTCCATTGTATACATAAACCACATCTTCTTTATCCAATCATCTTTCGATGGACACCGAGGCTCCTTGCACAGTTTGGCTATTGTGGACATTGCTGCTAGAAACATCGGGGTGCAGGTGTCCCGGCGTTTCATTGCATCTGTATCTTTGGGGTAAATCCCCAACAGTGCAATTGCTGGGTCGTAGGGCAGGTCTATTTTTAACTCTTTGAGGAACCTCCACACAGTTTTCCAGAGTGGCTGCACCAGTTCACATTCCCACCAACAGTGCAGGAGGGTTCCCCTTTCTCCACATCCTCTCCAACATTTATGGTTTCCTCCCTTGTTAATTTTCCCCATTCTCACTGGTGTGAGGTGGTATCTCATTGTGGTTTTGATTTGTATTTCCCTGATGGCAAGTGATGCAGAGCATTTTCTCAAGAAACAAAAACAAAAATGAACTATTGGGACTTCATCAAGATAAGAAGCTTTTGCACAGCAAAGGATACAGTCAACAAAACTCAAAGACAACCTACAGAACGGGAGAAGATATTTGCAAATGACGTATCAGATAAAGGGCTAGTTTCCAAGATCTATAAAGAACTTCTTAAACTCAACACCGAAGAAACAAACAATCCAATCATGAAATGGGCAAAAGACATGAAGAGAAATCTCACAGAGGAAGACATAGACATGGCCAACATGCTCACATTAGTCTTAATCACATCTGCAAAGTCCTTTTCACTGTGTAAGCTAACACTGTCCCAGGTCCTGGAAATGAGGACGTGGGCATCTCTGGGACCAATTACTCTGCTGACCACATTAAGTAAGTATGAGAATCTGGTCCAGGGGTTAAAACACGACCTTACGAATGAAATCATCATCTCTGCCATCAAGGTGCTCAGTCCAGACAGGGACATAACCAAGGAAATACGTGCTTGTACTATGGAATCACTGGTTTATTCAGGCTCTGAGGCAGCCAGAGGAGGACAGACTCTGTCTCTCCCATTTATGCAGGACACAGTCCCAGACAGGCCACACGCACGTCGACATCCTGCCAGAAACTGGACGCTTAAGGATTATGCCTCTCGCTCGTTCCCTTCATCAGGAAGCTAAAATATCACTCTCATTTCACTTGTCCTCTTTACCCCCTTTTAAAGGTTACAGTCAATCCTTTTTTTTTTTAGAGTTTCTATTTTATTTTCATGCATAAATGCTAATGACTTCCAGGTTCCTCCCAAGTCCCTCCTAGATCCTAACGCGAAAAAATTTCATCTGTCTTTGCAAAACTCACAGCCAAGCCCTGTTGTGCCTGAGCTAAAGCTCTTGTCACTTGCTCCATGAGAGGCTGCACGGTCAAATGGTTTCTCTGTGTTATTTCTTCGCTTGGGCCTCAAGTTGACAGGGGAAGCTGGAACGCACCGCTAGATGCTTCCATACAAAGAGTGTTTGTCGGCACAAGCCTGAAATGGAACAGGATGGATCATTTTGTGCGATATCACTGCCACAATTCTGCACCACTTTCATTGTGGCTTCCACCTCAAGACAATGAATTGCAATAATATAATTTTTCTTCCTAGCTGTCTTTGCTGTTGGCAATTTAAAGGCTGGAGTTTAATTACAGATGACATAGGGACAAAACAGCCAGGCCTGGTCACTCCACACCCATGGTGAGGAAAGCAAGCAATAGAAACCAACAGGATCCTTTCAGCTCATTTTACACAAGGGTGAGAGGCTGGGATGTCCCTTATTTTATCTTGTCCATCCATCCATCTGTCTGTCTGTCTATCTATCTATCTATGTATTTTATTGGAGTTCAATTTGCCGACATAGCATAACACCCAGTGCTCGTCCCATCAAGTGCCCCACTCAGTGCCTGTCACCCAGTCACCCCTACCCCCCGCCCACCTCCCTTTCCACCACCCCTTGTTCGTTTCCCAGAGTTAGGAGTCTCTTTTCTTAACTAATGTAGATCTGAGTTGAAAAGACTACGTGCCAGCTGCATAGAAAGTGCTGTTTTATGTACCCTCTTAATGTAAGGGTACTAATTGCCCCCCAAACTTTATATCTATCAAAAAAATAGAAGCAACTATTTTTTAAAATTAAATAAATAGGTACACCTGGGTGGCTGAGTGGTTGAGCATCTGCCTTTGGCTTAGGTTGTGATCCTGGGGTCCTGGATCGAGTCCCGCATCAGGCTCCCCACAGGAAGCCTGCTTCTCCCTCTGCCTGTGTCTCTGCCTGTCTGTGTGTCTCTAATGAATAAATAAATAAAATATTTTTAAAAATTACATAAATAAAAATTCAATAAAATCTTATGAATAAAAATTTGTATTGTTTAATAAAACATTTTAAGGCTTTCAAATACCTCTGTTTTAGCCAAATCTTGCCTTAAAGGAAGTTTTGGGCAGGAGTGAGTTGATTTGCTGTCTACACGCACCACATGGTTGGTGGCCATCTTTCTAAACCACAGTGGAAAGTATAAACCACCTTTGCATGATCCTGGATGGACCAAAGCTTACAGAGTTATGAGAAGTGTTTGTTCGTGGGCAGGAATGCTCCATCTAATTTCCCATCCCCAGAGGTAAGTGTAGGGCTGACATGAGGAATACATCAATAATTAGCCCTTAAGATGCAATTCTCTGTTGGCCTAATTACTCGGGCCATTTTCGCAGACAATAAAAGCAAATAAACTGGAGTACAACTCTTTTCAAAATGTAAAAGATGTTAAAAGCAACATCAGGGGGCTACTTCAAGTGCCTTTCAAACTGCAAGGAAAAAAAAAGTGAAATGGATGAAGTCCAGGGTTTTATTTGCAGCTGATAACAGGAGAGCCACAAAGCAGCAGCTGAGGACTCGTGCTGAAACAACACAGCCAGTACACTTCCTGGAGATCCTCCATGGGGCATCAGAAATACGCCTTCCAGAATGTGGCAGTTAGATTTGGGAGTGCTCCACTGGAAGGCCAATCCCATGCCCATAGGTGGGACAAAGCAATACATTTTCATTTGTTTATATATGCACGGAGAATTTCTGGAAGGACAGGAAACAAGCGAATGGGCACGACAATAGGTACCTCCGTGAGGGTAGGGGATGCATACCTGGGAGTTACCCTGAGGCTCTGCCTTGGGACTTGAATTCCCTCTATATTTGTTTTTATTTTTTTTATTTTTATTTATTTATGATAGTCACACAGAGACAAAGAGGCAGAGACATAGGCAGAGGGAGAAGCAGGCTCCATGCACCGGGAGCCCGACGTGGGATTCGATCCCAGATCTCCAGGGTCGCGCCCTGGGCCAAAGGCAGGCGCCAAACCGCTGCGCCACCCAGGGATCCCTATATTTGTTTTTAAATAACTTTTTTGAGTTTTGGATTATGAACAGTATCACCTATTTACAGAGTAAATAGACTACCCAGAGCAAGCCAACAGTGATCTCCAATTCAGAAGATGCTCCTTGGGGGAGGGGGAACGAATTGGCCGGATGATGCTTCCCTGTCCAGAGCTGTCACCAAACAGCCATCCTTGAGGAAGAAGCTCATTTCAGACACAGAGAAGTCGGCTCATTTCTTAGATTTTGCAGGGACACATCCAGTCACAGCAGAAGGAAACGTCACACAAGCCATTCCACAAAGGTCACCTCTTCCGAGGTCCATAACATTAGCATTTAATATCTGAGTATCCCCAGATCTGTGAAGACACTGACCTTCTCTGGTTTTTATGTGTGTGTGTGTGTTTTTTTGTTTGTTTGTTTTTTTGTTTGTTTGTTTGTTTGTTTTTTTCTTTTGGTCAAGCCCTCTGAACAAACGTGCCTCTCAGGCTGCTTCTGCCAAGATTTAAAAATGATCTGATATGTGATGTGCCCTTCCTAGGAGCAAACATCAGGCTGCAACTGAGCCAAACTGACACTCTAATAGGGCACAGTGAGCTGAGAAGGAATTTTATTGCAAATCCTCACCATGGGGCATCGTGGGAATTCTACAAGAATCTTCATATTCATGAAGCTTAATTATAGCAAAATTGCCAATCTGTAAAATACGGCTGCATTTGAATACTACTTTCAAGTCTGAAACGTGAACAAGGAGACGCCGGTCCCCTTGAGACCCCCCGGCAGTGTGTGCAGAGAAGCACAAGTGAAAGGGAACTCGGGCGGCGGGGGGGGGGGGGGGGGTGGGTGGGGAAGATAACTAAAAACATATCAAGAGGCACTCTACTTACCCAGAAAAATGAAAGCGCCAATCACAGAAAGGGTCTTATTATGTACTTGTAATCAACCATAACATTCAAATTGGTGAATAAAGAAGCAAATAAAATCACACATTTAAGACATTAGTCCTAAAGATAATACAGATTTTAGTTACAGAGATGACTACGAAGTCGCCAAGGCTGCACGCACATCCCATCTGTTCAATAATAGGGCCAAATGAGGTTCTGTCTTTAAGCCCCTGCGATAACCAACTTGAAATCCTAAGTGCTCCTCCAGAGAGGAAGGGAAGCATCTTGAAAGAACAGAGACTGGGGAGACTTGAGCAACAGAGCTTTCGGCAGCAGCGCCGTGCCTGCAGAGATGTGCCAACGTGTCCTCCAGGATCAAAACTGCATGCGTGTGTCTAACCATTTGATAAAAATGGAGGTAATTTACTCTGGTGGGCTGTGATTTCCAAGCAAAGAAACAACCTCCAGCAATATGAATTATTCCTTTTCCCCTTTTAGAAAGATTCTCCAGTGTGCTCTGGTTCATAGTAAATATAGAATCCCGGAGTATGTCCTGGCATCTCCTGTTCCCAACCGCTGGAGGTTCAGATGAATATCTACTCATCTATCCATCCACCCATCATCCACTTATCATCCATCTCTATCTTTCTATCTACTATCTCTCTCCTACCTACCTCTCTATCTATCCATCTATCCACTCAACCACCCACTCATCAATTATCCCATACTCATTTATTATTTATCCATATCTATCTACTATCTATCGACCTACTTATCTATCCATCTATCCACTCAACCACCCACTCATCAATTATTCCATCACTTATTTTTTATCCATATCTATCTATCCATCCATCCACCCACTCATCAATTATTTATTATTCCATGACTTATCATTTATCCATATCTATCTATATATCTATAGATCCATCCATCCATTCATCTATAATGCACAGGTTGTAGCAGCTGTACATCCTTACGTGGACAGGCATGGCTATTTGCAATAGACCCTCACATAACATTTAAATCTAAGGCTGATGAAGATAACCATTATGGATAATATTTTCATATAATATTTTCAGAATAACTTACATGTCAGCAAAAAACAAAATCATTTCACAATAAAAAGAAAAAACTAAATGTGAGCAAACTCATTGCTTAGAAGAGCAAATGTGGAGTGATGCTGCATAGCATGATAACTACAGTCGTTATTCACTGAGCACTAGCTATACGCTAGGAACTGTTTTAAGTATTTTCACACCCATCACCTTGTGTCTTCACAGAATCCACAAGGAGGTAGATGCAATGGTTATCTCAGGAAACAAGTCCCAGGAGTTACATGGAACAGTGTTCATATAGGCAATGAGTAGCAGAAACAGAATCGGACCACAGATCTGTGATTTTAAAACCCGGGTCCTTAAAGACCATACGTGCTGCTGCCTGTCTCCAAATCTTGATGAAATAACCAGAGAAGGAAGGAAGGAAGGATGGAAGGAAGGGAGGGAGGAAGGGAGGAAGGAAGGGAGGGAGGGAGGGAAGGAGATAGATGGGAGGGAAGGAGAATCTGAGTCCGTGCCAGAAATCAGGGCATGATGCCATCAACTGGCCAGAAAGTGTGTGAATTTATAATGAAATAATCATAATTACAATCACAAACATCTCCAATCTCTTATCTGCAATCCTACAATGGAAAGATACCTGAAAACTGAGAAAGAATGTTCATGATTCACCTGTCAGCAAAACCTGGCCTGAAATGACAAGAGACTCCACTTGGTCCTTGTTTATCCCACTCAGAATGAAAACTCCAAAGTCCTGCTGCAGAGAAATATTGGAGTGGTCTTGCCCATGCTCCACCGGTGAGTGTAGGAAACACCCAGGGTGTGCACAATGTCAGCTGCCTGAAATCCAAGAAATTCTGAGACACATTTAGCCTCCAAGGTTTGGACAGGGGCTGAGAACACGTAGCATCCAGTGACCCAAAGCACCCCCTGCCATGAAATGTCCTTCACAATCAAAGCAACAAGCAAATGACTTCTGGTCAAAGCCAAATCAGCAATGACAGAAACTTAATGACAAAAGGAACATACATCTCAATAACTGATGGATGGGGGTGGGGTGAGGGGGAAAGAAAAAAGGCAGCCTTCTCTGTTGCCAGGAGGACTCATGAAAATGTTATCACATTAGGATCTGACATCATCCTTTCTCCCCTCCAGGCTAATTTCATAACCCAGTTTAGTTTGAGCCCAAGGACAGCCACTTCTGGACCCTGATTACATTGTGTCCCTCAGGCTCACCAACCCTCTACTGGGAAGCACAATATTTTGGTGCACAGTTTCTGTGCAAAAATAGAGAGGTTTCAGAGAAATGATTTATAAGAAACCTAAGGGTGAATCTTGATGTGTGTGTGTGTGTGTGTGTGTGTGTGTGTTAGCAATTCTACACATTTTCAAACCCAACAAGTAATAGCGACTGTGGTTGACGGAGTCATAAATATATTGTGAGGTATCAAAATACGCATAAAAATATCAGTGGGACCCTACTTCTCACATTATTATTTATGAGAAGAATGAACAAAATGTGACATAGTAGGAACCTCTGTCTCTGTGTTGGGCTGAAACACCTGCTTCTATCATTCTCTTTTTCTGTTTAGTTGGAATGCATTTGTTTTCATTCAGCATTTGTCTCAACAAAAATCATCCTCACTGAATGCCAGCCCTGTGCCAGACACGGAGCAGATTGAGGGAGAAAACAGACAAAAATCCCTATTTGAAAGGTTTTACAGTTCATAAGAAAAAAATATATGAATTGACTGTGTCTTCTTAGGTCTAGAAAACAAAGTCACTTTTCTCAGCATAGATGGGAACGATGCTGATTTGCTTATTTGTTTTGAGTAGAGTGTAGACTGATAAAATAATTAATGATAATAGATTTCCCTTACAAAATGGACATATCTTCAAACTGACCAGAAATGTCAGGGGCTACCAGGCAGGGAGGGTGGGAGGGAAGGAGGGACAGGCAAGGTGGGCACTTCTGCTGTGAGCAGGATCTCCGCTATGGGTGTCCTCAAAGGGACACAGTGCAGCATAAAAACAGACCATGTCCAATTCCATTTTCCAAAACTGGGCCAATTCTCTGAACAAAAGTTCTTGCGTGGTAAATAAGTGTAAACAATATAGGAAGTACTTAGAATATTCCTATGGAGATAAACTTACTTTTTCAAAGTACTTATACACACAGGATTAGAGTGTAAAACCAGATAGTCACTCTCTTGGGAGCCCCTGGGAATTAGTGTTTGGTCAGTGTTATGGAGATATTCTAAAAATGTAAAACTGATGGCATTAAGTTGCAAAAAAAAAAAAAAAAGAAGCTTGTAAAGAAACAAAAGTAGGCATTAGAAATGACAAATACCCACCATTTGCTTCAACGTGGATGGAACTGGAGGGTATTATGCTGAGTGAAATAAGTCAATCAGAGAAGGACAAACATTATATGGTCTCATTCATTTGGGGAATATAAATAACAGTGAAAGGGAATAGAGGGGAATAGAGAAGAAATGGGTAGGAAATATCAGAAAGGGAGACAGAACATGAGAGACTCCTAACTCTGGGAAACGAACTAGGGGTGGTGCAAGGGGAGGAGGGCGGGGGGTGGGGGTGACTGGGTGACGGGCACTGAGCGGACACTTGATGGGAGGAGCACTGGGTGTTATTCTGTATGTTGGTAAATTGAACACCAATAAAAAAATAAATTTATTATTAAAAAAAAAAAAGCAGGGTTGCCTGAGTGGCTCAGTCGGCTGAGGTCCCAGGATCCTGGAATTGAGTCTTACATCAGGCTCCCTGCTCAGTGCTCAGCATGGAGTCTGCTTCTCCCTCTCCCTCTGCTCCTCCCCCTGCTCCTGTGCTCTCTCGCTCTCTCTCTCTCAAATAGTCTTTTTTCTTTTAAAGAGACAAAAGCATTAGAATTTATGAGCATCTATAATTTTATAAGAAACTAACATCCAAAGGAAGTTCACTGCTATTTCTTCTTAAAAGCTATAATCTTGGCTATCTTTTTTTTTTTAAGATTTTATTTATTTATTTGACAGAGTGAAAGAGAGAGAGAAAGAGAGAGAGAATCTTACCTCCAAAGGTGTACCTGGAGAACGGGGATCAGGTACAGCCCTCCCCAAGTTTTGCTTTACCCCAAAAGATACCACTGGGATTGGCTTAGCTCCCTTTCAAGGCACTTAATAAAAGAATAGGAAAAGAAACAGAAGCAGCAGAGTGCCAAGGTGCTCATCAGACATCCAACTTTAGAGGTTCAGAACACACAGGGGCTTGCTTTGGTCGTCAGTGATGGGGGGGCAGGTCAGTACGAGTGCCCAGGGCCACCTGGCCATGCATGGGCCATCCCACACATCATGGCACCATCCACATGGCCAACACTCTTCTCCTGACCCTTAAACATTGGTTCATGGGCATTTTTAATTTTTGTTCAAGGCATCCACCTCCCCCTCTCAAGGTAAGAGCACCTGGATCTTATGAGGTGCCCTCCATCACTGATATGGGACCAATGTCACCACCGTGACATCCCTATACATAGGGAGTAGTTCATAGATGGGCACGTGACATGAGTCTATCTCAGGGACTGGAGAAAGAGGACTTTGTCTCTCCTCAGGTGCCGAGCTGCTGCTGGTAACGAGTGTCCTTCACCAGCCTGCCAAGGGGCCAGTCAAACCCAGAGGAAATCCAAGCACAGTGAGGCCAACAGCAAGAGGCTCCCATCAGTGTTGCTTGAACACCTTGATCCAGCTGGACCAGAAGGTGGTTACTGTTGGACTTTTTCAGCTGTGTGAGCCCATAACATCCTTTTGGGTTCTTATTTGTCATCTGTGATCAAAACAGCCCTAATACAAATGATTGCCCAGATCCTGAACTCCATTTATTGCTGCAAAAACAAATACTTTTGAAGAATAAGCTCATATCATGCTGTAAAAATGTATTCAGATGTCAACCTGCCCAAATATTGTCCGACTACAACACATGCTCAAATTATATATTCGGATTTACAAAGCCAGTGTTCCTCTTCTTTGGAAGTCTGGCTCTGTCTGCCAATGACCTTTTGGCCACAGCCTGGGATAAGAGAAGTGGATTCTTCTAAAGGGCTGAGAAATGCCTCCCAATGCCACCCAGCATACATAGAACCAGCTGTGAAGAATATAGAAGAATCTGTACTTTCATGGAAGGAGGGAGTAGAGAGTGGGGTCCTTCCACCAGGACTGACAGGATTTCTCATCATATTAGTGGATATCATCATCAAGACTGGAGTATGCTTCCCTGCATCATTAAAATCACTAGTGAAGAAGGTTGCCAGGTTTCCCCATGGATGGAAGTGTGGATTATGGGGACTGCAATTCTGCTTCTGAAAAATTGACGAAAACCATGAGTTTGGGTCTGGTGGGAACAGAGCAACAGACTCCTTGAGAGAAGGGGACCCTCTTCCTGACAACGGTGTCCTCTGGAGAGACCTTCTTCTCATGGTAAGCTGGCCAAGGGCCCACCATGCCAGGAGGAAGGCACACCTGGTTGTGAACACCTGAGGGTTATAAATGTGCTCTAAGAGAAACACGGATTGCAAGCAGGCTGAGAGAGCAAGCCTCACCCTCTCTTCCCTATTGCTTGGCAGGCTCAAGGTCCCCAAAGAAGTGACCTGGACCAGCCAAGCAGCCACAGTGAGTCAGCCATGCCCAGAACTTCAATGCAAACTCACTCCGTGTATTTGCCCTATGAGTGGAGGCATGTTGCATAAACAGTGAGTGCCTCCTGTGTGCCAGGTACTGTTTTATTTTATTTTTTATTTTTTTTAGTAGTAATGTGAAGGAAACTTTATTTGAAGGATAAGTTTATTGCTTAATTATTTTGTGAAGCATATACACCATAAACATTCCACTTGATATCAAAGGATAGTTTTGCTAGACCATAGTAGTATAGTAAACACAATGCAAAATAAAAGAATCAGTGTGGATTTTTTTCAACATTTTTATAGCTGTCGAACGTCAAGTAAAGCATATCTGTTGTAAAAAATTTAAACAACATAGAAATATTAAGAGTGAAAAATAAAAGTCCTTCTTCAATTCCCTCTCAACTCAAATATTGACTTCCTTCCTGAGATGTATCTAAAATATAGACATTTTATTCTTACATACAGGCATTGTTTTAAACACCAGGAAGAGCACCAGACATGACAAAGGGCCTACTCCCAGGGGCTTTCATTTAGAAGAGGATCAAGCAAAGAAATAAGTGAACAACAGAACTTCCCAGGGTAGTAACTTCTATGAAGAAGAGACGGTGAGTGGCTGGGTGGTGGGAAGTGGCAGGTGTACAATGAAAGTGTGTTCCCCACTATGAGTTGAAGGGCAAGAAGGGACCAAACAGACCCTGTGACTATCTGGGGACAGAATGTCCTGGTGGTAGACTGCATGAGAAAAAAATCCCAAAGCAGGACCAAGGAGACAAGACTGGACTCAGTGACCAGGGAACGGCTGTCCCCTCCTCCTTTAAACCTCCTACCTCAGGGGCCCCACACATGCCATTCCCTGCCCAAATGCTCCCTTCCCACCTTGCCTCCTACCCAGCTAAATGACTACTTGCCACTATCTATGGGGCACATCCCTCATGTCCCACAGGAATAACTGGAGAGCCATTTGCATGATGGTTTGAGGCCTCCCTCACTGTTCCACCCTGTGCACCACCCATGCAACACCTGACTTGTGGCCACACCCAATGAACACTCCTCCAATGAGTCGCTGACTGAGCTTTAACTAATATGCTCAGCCCTGTCTCTAAAAGATAGAGAATTCTTGTGGCCATGACATTGGATGGAAAGATGTCAGGACAGTGGTCAGACCTGTTGCCCTGCACCCCTGAATGTCTCTTGTCCACTGTCCCCTTGGCTCGAAGATGAGTCGGATGCAGTGTCTGCTTTCCCCCAGCTTGCACTTGGCAAGCTTCTCTCCTGCTTCTCACCTGCCCAAGGGCCAGCCCAGGCCAGCAGGTGCTGGTGTCTTTGGCTGCCTCTTCCCCGTAGGGACCTTCTGTCATCAAAGATGACCTGAAGGGACCAACCACACCTCAAACCTACTAAGTAAGGGAGCAAGAAACTTTTCTCCATCCCCATCCCTGCACCCACATCCTGGCGGCGGATGAGCTTGGTAGGTAGAGCACTCTAACCATGAGGATGATGATGGCCATGCACATCATGCGTCCCAAGCCCTGACGGTACTTTCCACAGTATCCCACTGAATCCATAAAACAACCCTAAAAGAAGAGTGGTAGCAGCATCCTCATGTTGTGGAGGAGGAAACCAAGGTGCAGAGGTGCTGAGTAACTTGCCCAGGATCACGAGAGGGGAAGTGGCACAGCCCGGATCCTGGGTGGCCGGACGGCAGATCACAGCTGCCCTCCCTGAGGATGCCGCCTTGCCTGGACCGGGTTTCCATGCATTCTCACCTGCTCATCCTCTCCCTGCACGGACAGGGGCCCCTTCTGTCCTCCGTCACGACAGCCAGCCTTCCCTTTGGGATGGTCCATTCTGATGAGTATGGGATGTCCCCGGCGGCTATCTTCCTGTCCCTGTGGTCCTTGAAGTGGTGAAGCCATCAGCACTCATGGCCCGGCCCTGCTGCCTCGGTCTGCAGAGCCACTCACTGAGAGACACAAAGCCCAGGCTCCAGGCACCCGAGCAAGGCCTCCACGGACTGGCTCAAAGTGAGGTGCAGTAAGGCGTTTCGAAAATTGCCAAAAGCCACCGTGGTCAGTGAATTCTCTGTTTAACATCATGTTCTCCTGTTAGCCGGCTTCCTCGGTCGGCCTCATGCTGTAACCCTTGCAGGAAAGAACAGCAGGTGTTTTGCGAGACGGACACTGCAAAGCTTCCTGGAGTGGCCTTCCTGTCTGTAGGGGCCACCTGCTGGGGTCACCCTCAAAGCCACACAGGCCGTGCAGGCCTGCTGAGGAAAATGTTCCTTTTTTTTAATATTTTATTTATTTATTTGTTCATGAGAGACACACAGAGAGAGGCAGAGACACAGGCAGAGGGAGAAGCAGGCTCCATGCAGGGAGCCCGATATGGGACTCAATCCCGGGACTCCGGGATTATGACCTGAGCAGAAGGCAGGCGCTCAACCGCTGAGCCACCCAGGTGCCCCAGGAAAACGTTTCCTAACAGGTACATGAGGAGCATAGTCAGGAAGGTAAAACCACACGGAAGCTACTCCCTGTGTGGATCTGAGAACGCAATAAAAGTAGTATCTCAGGAAAAAGCCAGAAAGTGCTTTCTGCTCAGATGCAAAAACACATGTCCCCGCCCCCACCCTGCACTTGAGGTCATGCTTCTTGAGACAGTGTCATGTCTGAGAAGCAAATGGAGGGTACCTGAAAAGTAGTCCTTAGCAAGAGAAACTTATTTTTACCCAGAAGCAACTTTTTGAGGCTTGGTTTCTACTTTTATTTAAACATGCTACCAAGAAAGAATTGCTTGTTTATATTGCTGAGTGTTTGTTGAAATGACGCGCCCAGAGTGTCTGTCTGTCCCCCTGACTTCAGTGCCTGGCAAGCTACTGTGGTGGATTTATGCCTCTCCATTCTGTACTGTTGATCTTCATTTCATTTATTTCCTGTTTTATTTTATCTATAATCTATCCACCCATCCATCATCCACCCATCTATTCATCATTCATCTGCCACAGATATAAACTTATTTTTCCACCACTTTCTTTCCAGTTTCCCTCCCAACTTTTATCCAGAGCTCAAGACCTCCTTCTTCCTCCATGAAGTCAGGGCCCGGAGCACCAGACCACAGTCATGGGATCAAGTCACTCACCAGTTGTCTACAATGTCTGAAAATGATCACTCACTTGCCCAGCAAACATATTCCTATACACTAGTCCCTGTGCCGGCAGCTGGCTTATGATAATTCCCCCACCTTCCTCAGACCACAGGCGACATTGGTCTATACCAGGTCTCATCAGTGGATTCGGTTACACAGGGTGACGGCCAAGTGGCAGCTGGGCTTGTCCATGGCAGTGGTCTTCAGGGCTGGCAGTTCATTCAAGTTACCTGGCGAGCTTTTAAAATAACGGGTGCTAGGGCCCTGCACCTTAAGGTGAGTCTGTAAGCACAGGGCATCAGTATTTATAAAAATCCACCCGGGTGGTTCTAATGTGCAGGTAGGGCTGAGACCTACAGTTTTGCCGCTCACAGTGTGGCCCCGGGGCTAGCCGAGTCAGCAGCACCCGGGAGCTCGTTAGAAAATCACAGTCCCAGACCCTGCCCTGAACACCTGAATGAGAATCCATGTTAACAAGATGTCCCGGTGATCCACATGCACATAACAGTTTAAGAAACATGGTTCTAGGATGGTACCTTAGAGAAAACTTTACCGAATTAATAGATCGCCCTACAGGAGGCCGCCTGTCATATCCTTGTCAGAAACGAACAACCATATAACAACATGTAAGATGTAGGTCACTCCAGACCACACAGAGATGATGCAGGCCCCTACTCTCTCTCTTGAGGGATGCTCCCACCAAAAGACTGTAATTAGGGGAAAAAATCAAGTACAAATATTGGTGGTAACATGAGGCAGTATAGGAGAACCTCAGAAAGTAGTTATATCCCCCTCCACACACACATCAGATCACACATTCCTTGTCTCTTTATTCACAGTGACATTTGCAAAGCCACACATGGGGCTTACACACGATAGGTGCTCACTAAACATGGTTTGTCTGATTTAGTGTCATGAGCAGAGGGTGCCTCTGTTACTCATCTATTATGAGATAATGGAAAAATCTCTCTGCCCCTCTGCTTTTCAGTGTTTTCATCTATACAATCTGCTTAAATTACTTACCGTGAGATATAAGATACTTAGCAACTAAATGCTCACTGGTAAGTAATTACATGCTGGATGCAAGGAAGGCTCCTCATCTCTGAAGTTCTGTACGACTGGTTGAGGAACCTACTATTTTTATACCACACACTCAAGTGGCAACTAGTACACAGATCCCCCAAGCACACTCGTTGAACAAATACTCACTGAGTTTGTACCCTGTGCCAGCTACCGTTCTATACATTAACAAAACAGATCAAAATCCCTGCTTTCTTGCAGCTTATAACCCAGTTATATACCATTCAGATAACCATAGGGTTAAAGACAATAAAATTACGACCATATTTTTCAATTGTTATTATAATTTTGAAGCCTAACATTTACTTTTTTTATCGTTTTCTAAGGGCATTTTCCAATATACAGCTATAATTTTTTTTAAGAATCTAAATTCAACATCATCAACCACATTCTTTTATAAAATACTAGGACAAAATAATTCTTATGATGGTTTTTGAAGTAGTTTGTAAAATAGTGTTACACATACAATCCTATTTAGTCACCTAGGTCTTATCTATGAACAAAATCAGTTTTCCCATTTTTCCATGCAATTATTTAAAAGGGGGAGATTCAATAATTTGATTTTTAAATTTTTTAATTGTGGTCAAATATGTATAATATAAAATTTGCTATCTTAACCATTTTTAAGAGTACAGTTCAGTAGTGTCAAATACATTTTTGTTATTGTGCAATCATCACCACTATCCATCTCCAGGGCTTTTTCATCTTGAAAACCTGAAGCTCTATCCCCTTTAAACAACAGCTCCCCACTTCCCCCCATTCCCCAGTCTTTGGCACCCCCATTCTACTATCTGTGTCTATGAGAATTTGACTTCTCTAGGGAGCACACATAAGTGGAATCATACAGTCTTTGTCATGTTGTAACTGCCCTATTCCATTCAAAAGCATGTCCTCAACACCTATCCATGCTGTACCATGGGTCAGAATTGTTTTTTTTTATTTTCTCCCAGGCTCAATAATATTCTCTTGTATGTATCACATTCCATTTCCCCAATCATCTGTCAGTGGGCACTTAGGCTGTTCCCACTGTTTGGCTGTTGTGAACAGTGCTGCTATGAACATGGGTTGCAAGTATCCTCCACAATTTATTTTTAAAAACCAGTCTCCAATTGCTTTTGCACAAGTGACAGCATTTCTCCTTAAACCACCATCAGTTAGAACAAAGGGAAGACAAGTCAAATGTGTGTTTTTCATGTAACTTGTACCAGAGAAAATGCTTGGCGTTCACCAAGTAACTCTGCTATCCCGTTAGGAAGGAGCACACCCTGGTATTTTTTTAAGATTTTATTTACTCATAAGAGACACACAGAGAGAGGGAGAGACATAGGCAGAGGGAGAAGCAGAGTCCCTAAGGGGAGCCCGAGGTGGGACTCGATCCCAGGACCCCAAGATCTTGACCTGAGCCAAAGGCAGACACTCAACCACTTAGCCACCCAGGTGCCCCCAAGCTCACCCCAATTTAAAGCAGAAGCTGAGAAGGTCTCATGCAGGACAAGACACGAAACAAGTTGAAAGGACATGATTTAGATCCATGTTCTAATTAGAAGCATGACCCCATAAAGTTTCTGCAAAGAAACTCCATGATAGCCTTTCACCACATTTACTTTCTTTTTTTTTTTTTATTAATTTTTATTGGTGTTCAATTTACCAACATACAGAATAACACCCAGTGCTCATCCCGTCAAGTGTCCCCCTCCGTGCCCGTCACCCATTCATCCCCACCCCCCGCCCTCCTCCCCCTCCACCACCCCTAGTTCATTTCCCAGAGTTAGAAGTCTTTATGTTCTGTCTCCCTTTCTGATATTTCTCACACATTTCTTCTCCCTTCCCTTATATTCCCTTTCACTATTATTCATATTCCCCAAATGAATGAGAACATACACTGTTTGTCCTTCTCCGGTTACTGTGGCCAAGTTCAAAAAGGGTGTTGCCTGAGTTCTCCTCTGGGATTTTGATGGAATCTTGTCTCACATTTAGATCTTTCATCTATTTTGAGTTTATCTTTGTGTATGGTGCAAGAGAGTGGTCCAGTTTCATTCTTCTGCATGTGGATGACCAATTTTCCCAGCACCATTTATTGAAGAGAGTGTCTTCCAGTGGATCGTCTTTCCTCCTTTATCATATATTAGTTGACCATAAAGTTCAGGGTCCACTTCTGGGTTCTCTGTTCTGTTCCATTGATCTATGTGTCTGTTTTTGTGCCAGTACCACACTGTCTTGATGAACACAGCTTTGTAGTACAACCTGAAATCTGGCATTGTGATGCCCCCAGATATGGTTTTCTTTTTTAAAATTCCCCTGGCTGTTTGGGGTCTTTTCTGATTCCACACAAATCTTAAAATAATTTGTTCTAAGTCTCTGAAGAAAGTCCATGGTATTTTGATAGGGATTGCATTATACGTGTAAATTGCCCTGGGTAACATTGACATTTTCACAATATTAATTCTGCCAATCCATGAGCATGGAATATTTTTCCATCTCTTTGTGTCTTCCTCAATTTCTTTCAGAAGTGTTCTATAGTTTTTAGGGTATATTTTGAGAACCATTTGAATGGTAAATGGTTCTCCAACCTTTTATTCCAAAGATAAAGAGAAGATTCTTAAAGCAGCAAGAGACAAGAAGTCCCTGACTTTCATGGGGAGGAATATTAGGGTAACAGCAGACCTCTCCACAGAGACGTGGCAGGCCAGAAAGGGCTGGCAGGATATATTCAGGGTCCTAAATGAGAAGAACATGCAACCAAGAATACTTTATCCAGCAAGGCTCTCATTCAAAATGGAAGGAGAGATAAAGAGCTTCCAAGATAGGCAGGAACTGAAAGAATATGTGACCTCCAAACCAGCTCTGCAAGAAATTTTAAGGGGGACTCTTAAAACTCCCCTTTAAGAAGAAGTTCAGTGGAACAATCCACAAAAACAAGGACTGAATAGATACCATGATGACACTAAACTCATATCTGTCAATAGTAACTCTGAACGTGAATGGGCTTAATGACCCCATCAAAAGGCGCAGGGTTTCAGACTGGATAAAAAAGCAGGACCCATCTATTTGCTGTCTACAAGAGACTCATTTTAGACAGAAGGACACATTTACTTTCTTACAAAGATATAAAACTTCATTTTCCTCTCCGCATAAGTCTAGAAGAAAATTTATACACTGTTCTTAACGAAGTAATATTCAGAGGAAGATCACAGGCATTGAAGAAAATGATCCGAAGTTTGGAAATTGTAAAACTTAGAAGAGGTTAAAAGAATGTCTCCTAAAGAAGATAAGCTAATACAGTAGCCTGGGGAATAAAACAAACAAAAAAAGTCTGCACATACTAAACAAGAATAGAGAAGCAGATGACTATGGACAAAGCAGAAAAATAGTTTGAAATTGTGAAGATGAATCAGGGCTAGATGATGTGGAAGCTCCATGGAAGCTGAGCACAGTGAGCAAGGGGACATAGCACAGCTCTTCCCTGAGAAACCACATCCTCAGTCACACCGAAGAGCAGAAGGTACCTGTGGTGTTTTTACTTTGAGCTCAAATCTATGTAGTGAAATTAAACAGTGAGTGATCACCACCGTGAGTGCTCGGCTGTCGTCCCCGGGGTCTGGAGAAGGGCAGCTGAGAAGAGAAGCCCATCACCTCCCTTCTTATCTCAGATGCCTGAACTGTCCACTGGCCTTTATTTGGACCAACCTGAATCAGTCAAGAACAGGGCGAAGTCAGTGGTGGGATGGAGGCTCCAGAAGTCAGGTGAAGCCTACAGTGACACGGAATAAAGACCACAAGATGATCGAAACAAAGAAGCAGGAGAACCATGTCCTGAGCCAGCTTCCCATAGGTATTTTTGGTGATCATACAGGGCTTACAGGCCTTCTCTCCCACCCCCCACAAGAAGAGCATCCCTAAGGGGCTTTCCCTATTACTCAAGCTGACCAATTTCTTTTTAAAGATTTTTTTAATTTATTCATTTGAGAGAGAGAGAGTGATTGAGTGAGAGCATGAGCAGTAGGGAGGGTCAGAGTGAAAGAAAAGTAGGCTCCCTGCTGAGCAGGGAGCCGGATGCGGGGCTCAGACCCAGAACCCCAGGATCATGACCTGAGCCAAAGGCAGATGCTTAACCAACTAGGCCATCCTGGTGCCCCGAAAGCTGATCGATTTCTGACTAATGAAATTAAATAATAAGGTTTCCCCCACTTGTTCACAGTACTACCATCTGCTAAATTCCCTACACCAACAACCTGAGTCGTCCTCGAGGACTTTCCTCTGTCACCTGTCACACCCACTCTATCAGCCAACATCCCAAATTTTCCCCAAACATCTCCCAGATCTGTTCTCTTCTCTCTGTCCCCATGTCTGCTGATCTGGTCAAGTCTCCAACATGCCTCGTACTCACTCATCCAGTGATCCGTTCGCTCCCCACGCCCCACTGTTGTCCATATAGCAGCCACAGGCACATCATAACCCTACCCACATTATAACCGTTTTGCCTTCATCCCTACAAAAAAATCCAAACTCCTTGACTGGGCAAAGAAGACTGTTCATGCATTGGGCCTGCCCACCTCCCAGCCTCACTTCCCACAACTTGTCCCTCTTGGGTGCCTTTGCCTCACTTGAGGAACCCATATTGCTGGTGCCCTCTTGCTATTCCAGCTCAGCATAAACACATACCCCTTCCCTCTCCATACCGGACTGTTCTGGAGCTAGCCATGATGGTGTCTTGGTTTACAGTACAAAGGAGAAAAATGATGTCTAGAGAGGTACAAAATAGAACCCAAATCTGATAAAATCTGAGACACCTCTATGTTAGGCTCTAGAAAAACAGAATTTTCAGATTTGTTCTACCCATAGGTGGTATTTGGTCCTATGACATCATCTGGACCATAATTAACCATTAATCATCATTAATCATTTAAACCTAAGGTTTAAAGGAACACCTTTTTTTTTTTTTTTTTTTTTTTACAAATTAGCTTTAGTGACCTTAAGTTCTAACACACCACTTCCCAAATTGTAGCCTCAGAATATCATGGATGGTCTTGGAAGATAAAAGTAAATAAAAATAAAAATTGCCATGATCACTAGGATTTGTGGTGCTGGCCCAATTAAACAATAGGAACTGTGTTCCTGTATGTGGTGTCCAGTCCTATTAAACAGAGTTCCTATTGTTTAATATATACTTTCCTAATTCTTTAAAGCCCAGAATCCACATGAACATTTTCTAGCCTCTTAACCTTTCCATGGACACAGCTGAGAAAATGCTGGTTGAAAATATCTCATTAACTGAGAAGGAACACTAACAATTTGGAGAAGCATCACTAATTTTAAAGGACATTTTTTTTTATGGTTCTAGTGTTGTCCCAGAATTTCAGAGCTCATAACCAGCAGGAATACAACACTTCACTTAATGTATCATTAATTTTTAAAATATGACATTCATAATCTGCCTATTTCTGGCTTGATGATGTGCCAATTGTTCATGTTTAACCATGTACTCGGAAGGTTCAAATATAAAGTATTATGGTTTGTTATCCAGGTTTTTTTTTCCTTCAACTTCTCATTATAGGTATTTCAACATACACAAAAGATAAATATGATCATAATGAGCATCCACGTACCCGCCACTCATTTCAGCAATGGTCCCCTCCTGCCACACCCAGCCTCAACTACCCCACATACCTGGATTAATTTGAAATAAATCCTAGGTATTAAAAAGGTATTTTTTAAGAACTAAATCTTGGCTAATGTTTGTTACTAAGGGTGAGAAAGCCACAGCTCTTGCTCTATCATACAGCCACACATAAGTGCACATATAAATACACACACACTTTGCACATTTACTACGACAAGTAGTTCCAGCTGCTTCCAATTGTAAGCTGCTGTCTCTGAATTCACGACATGGCACAGGAAGGTGTGTTAATGGACCTCTCTCTTACTGCTGATGAGGTATGAAATATTTGTCCCAGACCACAGGGACTAATCCAGTAGCACAGTTTGGACTGTCAGGTCGGTTTGATGCACACAAACCTGTCAACAAAGCAGGTCAGCAGGCTAGTGCAGAGAAGAAAAAAATCAATAAGCCTTTGAATGAATCACACAGCCTTCGGGGAGAATATGGGGGCGCAGGAGGAGACCCATACAGACGGCTAACTTGCCTCCCCAGCTCTTCCCTCATTTCAGCCTGGTGTGCACACCCTCGCAGGGACACCCACTCCAATAACTGAGTGCAGTTCACTGTCCCTAATTTATAGTTTCTATCCCACCTGATTCTTTTAGGAAAGGATTTGAGCCTGGAGACAAATGAGCCAAATTTAAATGAAAGGAAAAAGTGCACCATCCTAAATTGCTTTACATTCTGGTCACATATGATATAGTTGATAACAAGCAAACAGACTTCCCTGTAAAATGGGATTTACATCTCATGTAATAACCTTATGTACACAAAGAACTTTACTGAAACTTTACATAGGTTCAAAGCCCCCTCACCCTAAACATCCTGCTCTTACATGTGGGGTTTAGGAGCATTGACACTCATGCTATCACAATTTAACAATCTGGGGATCCCTGGGTGGTGCAGCAGTTTGGCACCTGCCTTTGGCCCAGGGCCTGATCCTGGAGACCCGGGATCGAATCCCACGTCGGGCTCCCGGTGCATGGAGCCTGCTTCTCCCTCTGCCTATGTTTCTGCCTCTCTCTCTCTCTGTGTGTGACTATCATAAATAAATAAAAATTTAAAAAAAAAACAATTTAACAATCCTCCAAAACAGACATACCCTAAATCACAATCCCTAGGCCTTCTGATCCTACTTCTAAATAACTATCTCCCAGAGGTACGTATCAAAGACCTATAAAAACATTAACCACTATTAGTTAAGAAGTAATTCAATCTTAGATTCTAAATTTAAAACTGAGGCAACTATAAATATATTTTTGCCACGTACAGCAAACAGGTATAAAATTAGAGATTATCAGTGATGAATGCACAGTACGTGTATGTTTTAAGTACCTAGAACGGCTTGTCCTGCTTCATTACTTTTCCTTGAAAGATAATAATTGGGCATCCCCTTGCCATCTACACAGGATTTCTTTTTGAAACCTCAACATAAAATTAAAGACAATTAAAATAAACGTTCTGGTAATTTTGATAATGGAAGAGAGGAGCATATATGCATTCATCTTTTGTGGTAACAAATCAAATCCAGTAAACAAAGAGCCAAAGATTCAGGAAAATTCACCTGGGTTCACATGTTCAGGACCGCAAATATATTATGCAAGGGAGCCCATGAAAATCACTCATCACTAAGGAAATCAGAGGCTCTGTGCATCTCGCATATAAAATCGACTTTGGAGCTCTGTGGAAACCTTTTGCTGGAGAGCCGCTGAGCACATGGCCAGTGATGGTGTGTTCAGGCTTCCTTCATTTGCTGATGGGATGACACACAATTCTGCAGAAGAGGAAGTGGGTGAAACATGCGCTGGTATATCTCCTCACTAAATGGCAGGAGATAAAGAGGAAGTCAGCAGAAGAAGGACATAGTTGGGACATGGATGGGACAAGTGTGACAGGAAATGGTGACAAAGCAAAGTGTATAGGCCCTGAATAAATTTTGTGGATCATTTAAAGGCTCTCTGCAAGGCTGAGATACTGTTTTCCTTCAACATTTGATTATTTGCGATGGGAATCTGCAATATAGACTTTTTTTTTTTAAATCCAGAATCCAGTAATTTTTTTTTTAAAGACTATATTACTTGAAACTCAGAACCCAGAGCCACAAACACGTGTCACGTGCACCCAGATGGTGTGTTGCTTTGGCTTTCTGCAGAGGGCTCAAGTCTGGCGGCATTCCCTTTTGGGAAATGGCCCTCCTCAATTTCAAGTTCATTTGGCTTTTTCAATAATAGGGTTTCAATTCAAATGGATAACAATGCCAAGAACTAAAAATTTCACCATCTAATTAGGGAGGGGGGAAACTCAGTACAGCCCTTCTTTCCTAATATCATCTGTAGTTTGAAAATGACTTGATGAAGGCTTTTTATAAAAGCCCCTCACTTTTCCCTGCACAAGAACAATTGCAGTGAAAGCTACTGGTACAATGAAGTAGGCACAGCAGTGGAGGAAATGTATGCATAACAAAGGGAACAGAAGGAGCAGGGACAAATAAAAGATCAGAAAAAGGATGAGGCTGAAGATTTCAAGGTCAAACTTATTAAAAGAAAGAAAAGAAAAGAAAGAAAGAAAAGAAAAGAAAAGAAAGTTGTACTTTTATTCTCACAAAAGAAAAGAAAAGAAGAAAAGAAAAGAAGAGAAGAAAAGAAAAGAAAGAAAAAGAAAAGAAAAGAGAAAAGAAAAAAAGAAAAGAAAAGAAAAGAAAAAAAGAAAGGAAAGGAAAGGAAAGGAAAAGAAGAGAAGAAAAGAAAAACACACCACCTGACGTGTCTATCAGAGGGTTTCACCTGGGATAAATACCCAGTTAGTCTGAGTGAGGACAGGTAAGGACGGTGTTGGGAGAGTTAGACCGGTTGCAAATCTGAAGAGAAGCAAAGAGGTTTCAGAATTCATGCAGGTTTGGGTGCTTATGTGCTACCTGGGGATCCACTGTCCTATAGTTTGCATTACTTCCTCAGCTGGTCCCTGATCCAAAAAAAAAAAAAAAAAGTCTAGAAACATCTATCTAAGGACACTTCTGCCTCAAAAGGAATATATTTATATTTTAGAAGCTACCAGCACACATTCCAAGCTCTGCAACATCTTGTTTGCATCAAAATGCATTTGAGATATTTGATATTGAAATAAAACTCAGAAGCTCAGGATTGTAAGTCTATTTCAAAATGACTTATGTTGAAAAGCACTATTTTCAATGAGCTTCTTTTAAATCAACAGTTCCAAGTGGGAAGTAGTGAGGGCAGCTCCTTCAACTACTGTAAGCTCATTGACTTGAAATAAGCCCTGATCGCGTACTTTTATCTCGCCTGTGCATCTTTTACAAGAGTCATATAATCACAAATGGCGACTTTGAAAACAACGCCTTGGGGTGCCTGGGTGGCTCAGTCAGTTAAGTATCTGCCTTTGGCTCAGGTCATGATCTCAGGGTCCTGGGATAGAGCCCTGAGCAGGCTCCCCACTCCCCACCTGCTTGTGCTCTCTCCTTCCTTCTCTAATAAATAAATGAAGTCTTAAAAAAATAAATACAATGCCTTATGTAAGTAATAAAAGATCTTTAAGTTACTAGGGCAAAACAATCACACACACACAAAAAAAAATCCCAGGTTTGAGTCTCCGCTTTGCCATCCACTCCCCAGATGACTCCTTTTTGCATTAAATAATTTTTCAACACAAATCTGATCCTGTGATAGAGATAAACGATGCTCTAGGCAACATTACCATCATCACCTGGACTCACACAGGTGAGCCCACCAGCTAGACAGCCACTATTCCTGCTGCTGGTCATGTGACCTTTCTAAGGCTCCCTCATCCATGTCAGAAAGATCTTCTGACCCTCCTCCACACAGAAATTCTAAAGTTTTCATATGTAGCATCAGAAATTGGTGAAGCATGCTGATCCACGTTTGAAACAGGCACTCCTCCCACAAAAGCCAGACAGAAGAGTTGACTGGGTTTACTGAGGGATGATGTGTGTGTACCTCCCTTTAGAGAAATGAGTAAAATCAAACATGAGGAATGATGGCTTGGCGGTGGACTTCGTGCATTAGGAAATGCTCTAAAAGGCCCCTAAATGTCTTGGCATGTAAGAATCTCCTTTGTCTTGTACACTCACCCATCAATGCTATATTTTAATAAATGTCACAGCATGGAACTGTAAGTTCACAAAAATAATTTCATGAAAATAATGGGGGACAGATTTTGCTTTGGGAATAATAAATATTGGGGATTTGGGAATATCTGTTTCCCTTAAAACATCATCATTTTGTGAAAGTCTGCTGTGAAACCAGGTTGCATGAGATTTGGCCTGCCCAGACATTTCTTCATACTGGGAGAAGAAGCTGATGTGAAACTGAGCTTCAGAGTAGTAAATATATATATGTGAAAGTAAAAGCTCTTCTTAAAGCATTAAGAATAATTTGAAAGAAAATACCATAATTTTAAGGGAACAGTTGCTCATTGAACATTCAATTTGATAAATATTTATCAAGCTACTATTATATGCCAGGTATCCTAATGTTATACTTGAGGACGAAGGGACGATTTTATTTTATTTTATTTTATTTTATTTTATTTTATTTTATTTTATTTTATTATTTTATTTTATTTTATTTTAAGATTTTATATATTTATTCATGAGAGACACAGAGAGAGAGGCAGAGACACAGGCAGAAGGAGAAGCAGGCTTCCCGCGGGGAGCCCAATGTGAGACTTGATCCCGGGACTCTGGGAACGTACCCTGAGCCGAAGGCAGACGCTCAACTGCTGAACACCCCCAGGCAGCCCAAGGAAGGAACAATTTTAAATTGAAATTAAGAAAATTATTTTTATCCTAGACAGTTTCTCTATTTGGATTTTTCTCTAGTTGCAGAATATTGTTTTAAAAAACATTAAGCATATTGTCTCCAAACCACATGAAATGTCCTAGATATGTCAACTATCCAGAATCATACCATATTGGAAAATGTTTTTCTTGTTTAAATAAGTCCCTGTTCTCAAGTTATAGCTATTAGAAGTTGTTTGTCATTCAACTGACAACCTTTGTTGACTCACACACACTTGGGTGCTATAGAAAACCAAAAGACTTTTCAAAAGACAAAATATCTACTTTCTAGAGAAGGAGAACTACAAGGTAAGGGTCTGGGTGTGGCTCAGTATTCTTATCTGAGAAGTGGGGTTGCTGAGAATAACCATCTATGGGGCAATTAGAAATTGTTCAATAGAACCTGACATATATCATCAGCCATTTATTAACCCAAAAGTGTTGCAAGTGTTTTAAGTAAGCTCAAACCTTTCCTCAAACAGGTCTTCTAATTTCTCTCTGAGGGTAAGGCAAAAAGTAAAGAGCCTCTCATTCTAGTTCATTGCTCATTTTACATTACCTGATTTCTGTTTAAGAAAAGTAAACATTTAAAAAAGCAAGTGTTGTTATTTTGATAAAACCCAATAGATTATTAGTTCAGTAGCATTCTAATGCCTTCATGTTGAAACTGCAGGATTTCAGATCATTTGGCATACCTGGCATTTTAATAATTCCTCTTAAATAGAATTATGTCTGCTTTTGGTCCATAATAAGCTCACACAAGCAGTTTCTTATTGTTTGGAAACCACGTAGTCCTGAGCACCTGCTTTCTGGAGCAGGAATACTTTAGACAGAAGATAAATAACAACAACAACATTTATGTCAAACACTGCTCTAAGCACTATACGTAAAGTAACTCATTTAATCATTACAACCATCTGATGATATAGTTATTGCTGTTGCTGTCGTTTTCCAATTGAGGAAACTGAGGCATAGAAAATTATGTGATTAGCCCAAGGCCACAGTGTGGGCTGTGGTGGATTGGGAATGTGGACCTATACATCAGCTTTAGAGACCATCCTCATGCCTTCCGACTAGATAGACAAATGCATAGCTAGAGACCAGGAATTGGCTAGGTATTTATAATTCATAGAGCACCTCCCTTGGCATTTCTCATCTGTATCAAAACACTGTCCAATTCCACGGAGAGGTAATTAATTGTTGAAGCTCTCACAGCTGTGAAGTTGGGACCCAAAGCCAGGTCTCTCTAAGTTCAAACCCAAGATGTCACACAGACTGTTGGTAAAATGAAAGGTGAGCAGGAGCCTGAAGCTTTCCCTGGAAGAGTATTTTAAAAACAGTCTTTATTTGTTTATTTACTGTATCTGCTTATTAGCTTCTCCACAAAGAACATCTTGACTGTGCTCACACAGAGCAGCTGGAAATTTTCAATTCTTTAAACAGGCCCAATTCTGGATAGTTAATAGTATGCATCATCACTATGTTTCCAGAAACTAAACAGACAAAAATATTCTCTAAAAATCCCCTTTTTTAAAGTAATCTCCGTGCTCATTGTGGGGCTTGAAGTCATGACCCTGAGATCAAGAATCACATGTTCTATTAACTGAGCCAGTCAAGGATTTATGTAAATATTCTCATTAGTTCCCCACACATGGACACAGCAAGGTCAGTACAAATCAAACTTAGTTGTAGATGTTTCAATCCTAAATGATTATTTATCCAATAGAAATAGTTATTTTGGGATTGACTTGAATTTGGGTACTTTGGGGGAAATTTTTATTTTTTTTATTTGAATATAGTTGACAACAAGGTTACATTGGTTTTAGGTGTACAATAAATACCATATGATTTTACTCGCATGGGAAATTTGGTATTGCATATAAGTTTTCAGATGACTAGCCATTTGGGAAATTTATTATTCATTTTTCCATTAATAAATGTCCCCTTTTCCCTTAGGGGAGGGAAGCGTAGAACTGTAAATTACAAAAATATCCACTGCACTTGAAAATAGAATCATTTATCAAAAGCATGAGAGCTCACTTTATCATCAGATTGTTTCATATGTTATTTACTAATGTTCAGTGTTATCCAGAAAACCAGGTGGGGGAGCAATGTTAACATGCAGAGTTCCAAAGTGGCAGAAGTAGACTGAGAAAGTGAATGTATATGCATATTATCTACATGAGTCGGCTCAGGCTGCCATAACAAAGTACCATAGACTTTAAGCCATAGACTGGTTTAAACAACAGGAATGTACTTTTCACAGTTCTGGAGGCTGGGAATCAGAGATTAGGGTGCTGTTAGGGCGAGTTTCTGGTAAGAGCCCTTTTTCCTTCTCACTTTGTGTTCACAAGTCTCTTTCCCTCTTTTTCTAAGGCCATAGTCCTACTGGATTAGAGCTCAATCCTGAAAACCTCATTTACTCTTAATTACCATTTAAAGACCCTATCTCCAAATATCAGGGGTTAGGGCTTATGAATGTGGGGACACAATTCAGTCCATAGAATGATCTGAAAATACAAGTCAAGCAGTTTGCTTATAGTCCCTGGTGTCTTGCCATGGAACATCTTGATTCTGTCCCCATACTGGCTCCAGCCCAGTCTGACACAAGGGCAGGCTACACACAGCTGAGGGAGAAGCAGCTGATGGTGTGTCTGCCAGCTGGCATTCTAACACAGCTGAGCCAGGGCAAAGGAGCCAGCACAGGAACGGTCATTCAGGTATGGGCACTTCACACTGAAACTCTCTGTTCTTTGTTTCCTTCCTTTTGAGATTGTTTTTATTTCAAGATCTTACCTGATACACATTTGTTAGCTGTCAAGCAGGTGATAGCAAGATGTAAAATAGGTGTGAGAGAGGGTCAAAAGAAACCAGAAGGATTTATTAACACACAGGGTTGCAGAGCATCCTCCCCAAATCCATGTCCTTCCTGGAACCTCAAAGTATGACCTCATTTGGAAAGATGGTCATCATGAATGTGCTTAGTTAAGAGGAGATCATACCAGAGTAGGGTGTGCCCTTAATCCAACCTGACTGGTGTACTCATAAGAAGGGAAGAGACACAGGGACATACCCAGGACAAAGGCTAGGTGACAAAAGAGGCAGACAGTGCAGTGATGCAAAGATCTGTAAGCTGAGGAATGCCAAGGACCGGCTGAACTGCCAGAAGAAATGCATAGAATGGATTGTTCCCTAGAGACTTCAGAGAGACCATGGCTCTGCTGATAGTTTGATCTTGCACTTCTAGCCTCCAGAACCATGATAGTATACACTTCTTTCGTTTTAAGGTGTGTTATTTATCACCTAGTTTGTGAAACTTTGGAAGCGAATAGTTAAAATCCAGGGGGATAAAAAAGAAAGGAGTAATTCAAAGACAAATTCATTAGTGGTTAGAATGAATGCTGAATTCTGCTTTGGTTATGCTCTGTTGGAGGGGGCAAGAAGGGAGCAAGAGGGGAGCAGACAGTTGGGAATAAGCAAGCCCAGGAGAGAAGACAGGCCCAAAGTTAGGATCATCTACATAGACATGATGGATAAAGCCCTGGGGGAAAAATGATTGATAAGGTGAATATTGGAAGGAGCTGGGAGTGAAGGTTGAATTTGGGGGTCTGTTCACATTTCTGAGCAGAGGAAAAGATAAGTTAGGAAATAGTTCAGAAATAATCAGAGAGGAGAAAGTCAACCAGGACATCGCAGTACAGTTCACCAATCAAAGGAGGGCAACCAATCGAAGAGGAGGGTCAACAGTGTAGATTCTTCAAGGAAGTCAGAGAGAACTTGCCATTGGGATTTGACATTAGGAAGTCATGGATGACCTTGAAAATCTAAGTTTCAACAGCATGCAAGTGGTAGATCCCAGACCACACAAGATTAGGAAGAGTAGTGAGTTCAGCCTCTCCTTTCAACAAATTTTCCAGAAAAAAAAAATAATAACACACATGGAAAGTTGAGAAAGGGAAAGATTTCTTTAAAATTGGAGAACCTAAACATCTGTGTCATAAGAAATATGATAATCACTAAAGAGATGACGGCAAAAGCCCCAGAGGAGAGCACTGGTAAAAACAGGTCCGAGACAAGCAGGAGGTGTCATGACCACAGCATGTGATCAAGGAACAGACCACAAGGAAGGAGGATCATCTGTGACCGGAAACATGAAGACAACATCTGGGATAGGAGGAGCTGTCTGAGAGAGCGGGGTTCAGACTCCAGAAACAGAAAGAGACTACCTCTTGAGGACTGGGGAACGGATCCATGAGTGATTGTGAGTGTCAATTTTCAGATACCTGAGGAAAGGCTTGGGAAATCCACCAGCAGCAACACAAGAGCAATCAACAGAAACCTCCAAAGATCTGGGAACTGGAAAAGGACCAGTGAAAACTAACTGTTGTGAATGGCCAGTGTACCTGGGCTCTCATGATGCCCAGAAGGCCTGAGGCGAGAAAACAAAACGGTGGCAACCATGTGCGCTGGGGATTCTCCTGGTCATGCAGCTACTGAGGACAGAGGAAGTCTAGGTTGCTGGGAGCTTTGCGGTCCTGTCTTATCTGCCCAGAACTGAAGCCACAATGGGCTGACAGGCCCTGTGACACCACCTGGTGGTTTTCTGGGGCCCCTGCCACCTGTCCACCTAGGGAGGGACTCTCCTCCACTTGGGCTGGCCCAGCACAAGGGAAACAGCACCAAAAGCCCCATATGATACAGTCCACGCTTAACTCAGGTCTTCACCTTGAATTCATGTTGATCTCTTATTCTGAGTCAAAAATGATGCCTATAAATCTTGAATCCTGCTTTATTACACTGTCATACACATCTAAACATACTTTGATGCATGACATCTGATTTCAGCTGGACGATAGTAATATTAATGACCGTATGATTGTCTTCATTGCCTTCAACGTTCCTGAAATAAAATCTCACAGATGAACAAGAGACCAGAAAGTGCACTTGGGTCCAAATCATAACTGACTGACATGGCTGACCATCTGTGTCTTATGTCTAGAGAGAACCAAACCCCATAGAGAGAGCAGACAGGAGGTCCCTAAGAGCCAGAGACCAAATAAAACTTTACATTTAGGTAGAGAGAGGAAGACTCTGGATCTATATGTTTGGGGATATTAAAAAAAATGGGAGTGAGAGCAACCTAAAGACTTGGAGAGACATGGATATGATGAGGCGACAAAACCCTTATAGACAATGTTACTCATGTGCTTTCTCCAGCATTTGGTGCTGGGCACATCCAAAAAGTGACTGTTGAATGCGTGACGAGCAATGAGCCACCATCACTGAGAAAACTGCCCTGTGCAGAAAGGAGTTAACATGATAGGTCTGGAATTGCTTTTCCCTAACAGACCTGTTTGCAAGGCTGACCCTGGGCTGGTGTCCAGGAATTGGAATTTCAGGAGGGTTCCCACCACCTCACTGTGTCTAAACTATACAAACGATATGGTTTCTTGAACACCTGAACACCTGCTTTCCTCCTGGGACTCTGGAATTTTGGTACCTGCCAGGCAGAGGGTGCCCACGTGACCTGCCTCCAGTAAAATCCTTGGATGCTGATTCTCTAATGAGTTCCCTAGTAGATAGTATTTCATGTTCGTTGTCATTGTTCCCTGCTATGGGGATTAAGTGTGTCCTATGTGACTCCTGGAAGCCTGTGCCTGGTTTCCTTCAGACAACTCTCCAAGCGCCTTTTCCCTTTGCTGATTTTGCTCTGTATCCTCTTCCTGTAATAAATCACAGAGGTGAGTAAAAATATATGCTGCATCCTGGGAGTCCTCCTAGGAAACCACTGAACCTCCAACACATGCATAAAATAAATATTCTGTGAGGTTCAATCTAAGATGGAAAAAAATAGTTGACTTGAGAAATGAAACATTCAATTTGGATTTTTAATAATCTGTTATTTTATTAGGAGGAGGACCAGGAAAACCATCTTTTCTCCACATAAGGGAGCTGAGGCAGGGAAAAAAAAAAAAAACGCTCGCTCCCTAGTCACCAGCTAGTCTGTGGGAGCTGCAATCAGCAGCCCTAGTCCCCTGGGGGTTCTTGGTGGGAAACCAAGCAGTGTTAGGCTGACCTAACAACCTAATACTTTCCTGGAAGAAGGGGTGTTTCTCACACACACACACACACACACACACACACACACACACACACATCCTGAGATGCTCTGGGATAAATTTGCTACCACCCTTGCCTTTGTTTTGTTTTCTTTCTTTCTTTCTTCTTTCTTTCAATATTATGTTAACATGTCTTTAGCCATGTGTCTACTTGTCCCAGAAGTCAAAAACTTTTTTTTGTTTTGTTTTGAGCTATAATCTACAATACATTTCCAATTTTGAGAACGGGAATGCATCTTCTCTCTGAAGGCTGACACTTAGTAGACCTTCTGTTCACTCTGGGCCTTCCAGGATCTCACCAGTGGTTTATTTCTGGACTGCCAGACCTGAGCCACTCATCTAACATGACCTTCGTTCCCAGGGTCAGGAGGGTTTCCTCTGCACCGCAAAGTTTTTAATTACTTTCAGGTGGCAGTGGAGTAACATGCAAAGACTAATTTAGTGAAAATAGACTTAAGTGGAGAAATGACAGTCAATTAATGGCTGTAAAAAAGAAAGAGACCAGGTACCTCCCTTCCTGTGCACTTTCCCAAAATACAGCACAGTGAAAATATTACACCTCTGCATCTTCTGAATTCTAGTCTGCTGCATCCTGTGCTAATATCCAGTGTTTGTAATGAGGCTCCTACTTGCTGGAAATCAAGATAGATAGATAGATAGATAGATAGATAGATAGATAGATAGATAGATAAGAAAAGAAAGAAAGAAAGAAAGAAAGAAAGAAAGAAAGAAAGAAAAGAAAGAAAGAGAAAGGAAAGAAAGAAAGAAAGAAAAGAAAAGAAAGAAAGAGAAAGGAAAGAAAGAAAGAAGATAGATACATTGATAGATGTTAGATATTGGTGCATGGATGAATGAATGGGAGGAAGGAAGGCAGGATGAAAGGATGGAAGGAAGGAAGAAAAGAAAGAAAAGAAAAAGGAAAGGAAAAGAAAGAAAGAAAAGAGAAGAGAAAAGAAAAGAAGAAAAAGAAAGTTCCTTTAACAGCTTCCATTTGGACCTACAAATTTCTTTTTCAGCAAACGAGAAAGCAATCTTTCTTTGTTCCTGCAACTCCCTGGTACTTTTATTTTTATTTTTTTCTTTTATTTTTATTTATCTAAATTAAATTAGCCAACAAAGTCCACGTCATTAGTTTCAGATGTAGACTTCAGTAATTCCTCAGTTGCATACAACACCCAGTGCTCATCACATCCCTGGTACCTTTAAAATCAAAGACCGGGCTTTCAGGCCACGAGAGGCCTGTCCCCTTAATCATTCTGATCTCATTCCCTTCACTCAGAAGCACCTTGAGGGCAGAACTGGGTCTTATCACCATGGCAACTTGAGCAGCTTTGTCTCAGATTGTCTTGAAAATGCTCAGTGGCTAGTAAAGGGAAAATCCAAGTGCCTTAGAAGGCAGGCGAGATCACGCATGGTCTTATGGTCGCAGGAGCACGACCACAGAGACACCCGGCCACATGACAGCCGTCCTTGCCCCCGCCAGCTGTGTCCCCGCCCCACTCCAGAAGACAACAGAACAAACACATCAAACCTGCTCTTCGTTTACATTTGCTGAAACCTGAAAACCTTGCCTAACTGGGGTGACTGGATCTATGATGTAGTTAGTCTCCGCATCCTAAAATGCACACCAACATTTTCTTGAAAGGACCACCACTTCTGTGAAACCTTCCGTACCTCCCCAGGCAAAAACGCTGAAGGTGTGTGTCTCCCTGCCTGTCACCAAGCTCACACCACACTCAACTGGGTAATCTCGTCCCTCAGCTCCCTGAGAGCAGAAGCCACCCCCCGGGGGAGGGTGGGGGGCAGATCCTGCCTTATCTACTCTGACCAGACCCAAATACTGCATCCATAAACCGCAGCGAGGGTTTCATGTCAAGTGCTGGGCTAATGTCCTCTGATATTTAATGTGGGCAGAAAATTGCTCACTTTTGCCCAAAACACAGGAAAAAGATCATCATCCGTGGACTTGAACTCATTGATCCTAAGAGATAAAATTCTCCTTGAGTCATCGCTAATAAAGGTGTTCAGATGGGAAATAGCGCAGCAGAAAATGGGGCCAGTGCTAAAGAGGGAGGCTAGTCTCAGGGAATAGTAATATGTTCACTGTTTCCATTTTCCAAATCCGGTTACCCTTGGGCTGTGTCTTTGATGTTAATGTAGCTAAACCCCCAGTGAGACGCTCAGAATTTTATCAGAGGAAACAGACACAGAATGCTGGGCTCTCTCGTCGCCAGCCTCCCTAATCGGTTAGAAACTCACAACAGGCCACTGAGCGAAAACCCAAATATGAAGCTGTCGATATTGTTCTTTGCCGAGCTGGGCTCTTAGGTATCTCCCCATCAGCACTACCTCCCAAGGCACATCGCTATCCAAGCTACTACATTTTTATTGGGCTGCATTAATATTCTGAAATTTAAAAGTCTCTCATTTGTGCTTAGAGAAAGAGAAGCGATAAGGACGTTTGAAAATGCACATGGACATCACTGCCCTTGCTTCTCCTGGCTCTTTTGTTAGGTAAGAAGGCGGTACCTCAGGATCCATCCTGTTCATTGAGGACATTCGATGCACAGTGTGCACCCATCCCTGAGGTGCGTTCCCTCCATACAGTCGCCAGCTCCTATCATCCATTGGCCAGAGGATGAGTGTGAAGGTTGACCATGTGCTACCCTGTGGCCAGGTGAAGAGCCCAGGGAGATAGCAAAGCAGAGGGCACAGCAGTACCATTATGTGATACTCATAATGTGCCTCTCCTTCCCCTGGGGGAATTATAGGATTGTTACTTTCAGCTCCGGCTACTATTTTGTATATATATTTACATATAGATAAAATATAAATATTTTATATATAATATATTCATATATGAATATATTATATATAAAATATAAATGTGTTTATATTTTAAATATAAATAATAAATATTTAAAATATTATATATAAAATATAAATATATATTTATATATATATAAATTCATATACACACACACACCCCCCACAGACTGGGTGGCTTCAACAAGAAGCATTTGTTTTTTAAATTTTTTTTTTATTTATTCATGAGAGACAGAGAGAGAGAGAGGCAGAGAGAAGCAGGCCTCCTGCAAGAAGCCCCATGCGGGACTCCATCCCGGATACCGGGATCATACCCTTAGCCAAAGGCAGATACTCAACTGCTGAGCCACCCAGGCATCCCAACAAGAAGCATTTATTTTGTACAGTTCTGGGGGCTGGGAGTCCAAGATCAGGCTGCCTGAAAGGTCGGGTTGTGGGAAGAGCCCTCTTCTGAGATTCAGATGGCCACTTGCTCACTGTCCTCGTACGGTGGACAGGGAGAGCCCTAGTGTCTCTTCTTTTAAGGACACTAATCCCATGGGGAGGGCCCCACCCTCATGACCTCCTCAAACCCTAATCCCCTCCAAAGGCTCCACCTCCGAATACCATCACAGTGGAGGTTGGGACCTCAACATATGGATTTTAAGGAGACATGAACATTCAGTCCATAACAAGACCATTGGAGGATTCTTTCCAAAGATCGTTTAAAAGAAGTGAACTCATTTAGGTGCTTAATACAGTGATCTAATGACCTTATCTGACAAAGAGGCACAGCTTGATTCCTGAGTCTAGAGCCAGGCCAACCGAAAACTCCCCAGAAAGAAATCAGTGCATGACTTCATGTGTAAGAAGCTAATGAACACAACTATCAGAACAGCTGATGAATCCATGCAGCTCACGTTGAAGCCCAGACAGACATGACTGGTGCTTCTCACTCCGGCAAGAACATAGCCCAGCCATTGATTTGCTCAACCAAGGTAAAGGGCAAAAATTAGTGAGACGTACCCAGAGAAGCCATTCCTTTCTTTTTATAAGAATACACTGATATTTAATTTTTTTTCATTGGTAGGATTTCCTAGGTGATAGATACCCACTTACCTTAGCCTAGATTCCAAAGAGCCCTGGCTTAGAAGGTCTGCAGAAGCCATATGCTCACCGACCAAGAGCAAGCCTTTCCGCTCTGGCCTTCCCCTGGGGTGCCCTAGACCCAAGAGGCTGAGTGGTGGGACCCATGCTGGTGGGACAAGAGTGGACCCCCAGAGGGCAGGCCTCTCCCTGTGCAGGCAACTTTCTGCCGCAAGCCCCAGGCATGCAGGGACACTGGCCAAGGCCTTGTGCGGCCTGTGGGAGCTCTGGCTTTCTTGGATCAGCCCCGCTCCCAGTCTTCTCTTCCCACTCTACCCACTGCGGTGGGATATTCACACAGCCTCGTCTCCATGGTGGATTTAGTTCCTGCCCTTCCTCCATTGAAGGAAGCGACATGTGTAGAGCAGGCATGTTTCCTGGGAGCTTTCCCAGCCAGATTCACTGTCGGCTGAGCTGTCCTGGAATCCCAGAAAGACTGACCTGGGGTGATGGCCCTGCCAACCGCCAAATCTAAACCAGTTCAGCAAGGAGGCACCGGGGTCATGAGTTTATTTACAAATCTCAGACAAATTAAACTTTTGCAGACCACCTGCCATGCATACGCTGGGGATATCTTTGCTGGAGTTGAGCACTAACTCAGAAAAGCTGCTAGGTCCCTGGGACCTCTGCACTGTGCCAGGCTGCCCCTACTGCTGATAATCCCTGGCACTCCCTCACCACTTAGCGCCTGCTGCCTACAGGAGGGAGGCCCCAGGCTCATCCTCTGAACCTCCCTGTCTCCTTTATGTGGTTATCTGTGCCCTGCCCCACTCAGGGCTCTGGCCACCTGGGAGAAATGTAATCCTACTCCACCAAAACCATCCAAAACTAGTTTATTAATTAAGATCCCCCCCCATGTTTTAAACCATATTACCACCTCTGGTGGCATCATAACCTCCTTCCCTGGGCATTTTTTTGGCAGCTCCGATGGGTTGAGCTCAGGCGCTGGAAACAGGGTCCAACAGTAAGCTACGGCAAGTTGCATTACAGGGTTAATTTCCAGACTAGGTTCCTACTTACAGATCATAATGCTGCACCGGGGCCCTGTTCTCAGTTTGAACTCCCTGAGAATGAAAACAGCTCTGACTCACTCTCTTTCTGCATGTGTCTCAGTCTCTCTCTCTCTCTCTCTCTCTCTCTACACACACACACACACACACATACACAGACACACACATGTGCACACAGACACCATCGGAGCCACGTGGAGGATCGTGGGACTACCTTGTGTTTGATTAAACGGCTTCCTGAAAAACAAACAAAAACTTGCTACTGAAGTATTCCTTAATGAGATAAAAAGCCTATACGATATTGGTTTTCTGGACATTTTGTGAGAAAAAAGAAAAGCCAAGTGCTCATCCATTGTACACACATCGTTTTCTAAATTTTTGCCAAAGGGTAAAGCATGATTGAGGAGATGTGGGTATCCTCAGAACCTATCAGCAAGACACCAACTCTGCATTTGCATATCAGCACCCTCTCCCCACTCACCAGATATACAATTCCTTTTATTTTATTTAATTAGGTTCATGTTTGAAGAAAAATTGTCTTCATATCCATTGCACCAGGATGAAACCTGCAGAGCTATAAAACTAATTAAAGATGCCAACGAAACATAAGGATGCACATAGAACATTTTATAAATATAACCTATATTAAGAACATATAAAACATATCTATAGATATGGATAGCCACATCGATAGGCATATAAAGCCTTCGGTAGATATTTCTAGTTCTCACCCAGATCTCCAGCTGTTCTCTCCTTCCAGGCACATCTCACTGAAGTCGGATATGCCATGTGACTTGCTTGGGCCAATCAAATATTAACAGAAATGGCATATGTGTCCTCAATTAAAAGCACAGGGAGGCAATTTATAACCCTCCCTCCTGACACTCCCTCCACAGCAAATCCTGGAGGCTGTGATGGCTGTGCTGTGATGGTCCAGCCTCCATCAGCCCAGATTCTGGAGTGTGGGAGATCACAAATACTGTCCCACATCCCGCCCCTCGGCACACCCACAAGCCCTCACTATGTGAGTGGGAGTACCCTTCACTCTGAGCCTGGGCTCAGCCAGAGGGACTTGTCATCGAATCTCTCCACCTGCTATTAAAAAACTAAAATGACCTCAAAAGAGAAGCCATTAAGACCATTAATCAAAAACAACAAATACGGGCATCTGGCTGCCTCAGTCAGGAGAACACGACGCTTGGTCATGAGTTCAAACCCCATGTTTGGTTTAGCAATTACCAAAAATAAATAAATAAAATTTTAAAAAACCACACAACAACTACAAGTGTACAGGTGAGTCTATTATGATTATTTGCAATCACATTGCAGCCATTAAGCTCAGTATTTTCTCAATACTTTAAGTTAAATTATGATGATTAATCAACACAACAGCAAGGCATGTATTCGGTGAAGTTCAAGGGACTCTGACTTGACAGTGTTGAGTAAAACCTGCAAACATCTGTTACATGCTAGTTTGCTGGATATACCTTAAAGTCCAAAGATTTAATTTTTTCTCATGGTTTAATGATTGTTTTAATGGTCCTTGTATGCTAACCGACACTGTCTAGAAAATCAATAAGCTGAAAAACAGAAGTGCTAAGTCACTGTGAGAGTTTAGTTCCAATCTCTTATTCTATAAATGGGCAAAATTTTGGTGGCATTTAAGAACTGCATGAAAGCAGCATGTGCGCACTTGCACACACATTCACACAGACATGTAAAGAAAAGCCAGCATTTATAACCTCTTACAACACATCAGATGCTCATCACCACTGTTCTCCAAAAACCAGCCCACAGTCACTTATGACCCAAAGATGAGCAAAACAGGAGCACTGAACCCTGCCTACAAGGCCTTTCCAGATCAATAGCCAAGGAGGCCAGAAATCAACTCAAACACCATAAGAAAAGAACCATAACATCTTAGAAGCAAAATTTCAGTTGCATCATTTCCACGTTCTGAAAATAAACCAATAAATCACACAGATCTATATCTATATCTATATATATATCTGTGCTGAATACATATTCTGAATTGAATCTTCAATAAGTTAAAGACATCACATAGATCTTAAGATATCTGAAAGGGTCACAATAGTCGAAACCAGAGCTTCTTTTTTCAGATTATAGTTTCAGGATATTAGCCATAAGCATATCACTGAGGAGTCTCACAGGTGCAAAAACCCTACTGCCCTATTTTCAGGAGAAATAAGCCAAGGTTGTCTCAGAGAAGTAACATGATGGCTAGATGTACGGTAACTAATTTCCACCCATCAGTCAATTCACTGGAGAATATCTAACTCATGCCACAAAGCCAATATAAAGCACTGATGGCACACAATCATCAGACAGCCACCAACCATCCATACGCTGATTCACAGTTAGGATGGACACATAGCTAGAGACCCAGTTCAATACCTGAAACAGCCTCTAAGAAGGTCAGCCCCGCACTCTGCATCCCGGACACGCCCCACCTACCTGAGATGAGTGACACGGTGTCTTTCTCCCAGGAGACGACGGTGACGTACGCCTCCACCGAGGAGGGGATAATGCACTTGAAGACCGCAACATTGCCTCTCATGGTTTTCTGGTCCTCCACACGGACTGTATAGGGCTCCCGTAAAACTGGAAGGCAAGGAGAGGACCCTTGGTAAGACACCTTGGGGGGGGCTCATTTTGGGAGAACCTCATTCAAATATATGCACTGTAGCTCACATAGAGTAATTGCACCAAATACAGTTATTGGGGGGGGGGATTGAAGAAACCTGCTGTTCGTGTCTTAAAAATTTTCATCCCATTCACAAACTACACCGTTCTCTCTCTCTTTTTTTTTAAAGCTTTTTATTTATTTATTTATGATAGTTACACACACAGAGAGAGAGAGAGAGGCAGAGACACAGGCAGAGGGAGAAGCAGACTCCATGCACCGGGAGCCCAACGTGGGATTCGATCCCGGGTCTCCAGGATCGCGCCCTGGGCCAAAGGCAGGCGCCAAACCGCTGTGCCACCCAGGGATCCCTCTCTCTCTTTTTTTTAATTGAAATTCGATTTGCCAACATATAGTATAACACCCAGTGCTGGGATCCCTGGGTGGCGCAGCGGTTTAGCGCCTGCCTTTGGCCCAGGGCGTGATCCTGGAGACCCGGGATCGAATCCCACGTCGGGCTCCCGGTACATGGAGCCTGCTTCTCCCTCTGCCTGTGTCTCTGCCTCTCTCTCTCACTGTGTGCCTATCATAAATAAATAAAACTAAAAAAAAAAAAAAAAAAAAAACACCCAGTGCTCATCCCGTCAAGTGCCCTCCTCAGTGCCTGTCACACTGGTTTCTAAAGAGCAAGAGCATGCCTAAAATCGGCTCATCTGCTCCCTAAATGCACCTGGCAGTGGAAAGTAGGAGCTTCTTAATGAAGTTCTGATCATATGGGACACTGCTCCCCCGTCCTCTGAGGACAAAGGAAGAATTTTTGGACTATAAAGAAAAAGAATTCAAAAAATCAAGAGAGGTTGGGACGCCTGGGTGGCTCAGCAGTTGAGCGCCTGCCTGCCTTCGGCCCAGAGCGTGATCCTGGAGTCCTGGGATCAAGTGCTACATTGGGCTCCCAGCATGGAGCCTGCTTCTTTCTTTGCCTGTGTCTCTGCCTCTCTCTCTGTGTCTCTCATGAAGAAATAAATAAAATCTTAAAAAAAAAAAAAAAAAAACAAGAGAGGCAACCTCTCCCGGGAATTCTTAAAAACTATCTGACAATTAAAGCAACTCTGCATAGGTAATTTTTTTTGACAGTTGGACTCTTGGAAGCAACTATTTCCCTCATCCCAACTCATTAAGTATGGGTGCATGCCTCATTTCTCCCGAGCTTTATTTTCCTCAAACTTAAAGTGAGGCAGTTGGGACAGGAAGATTCTCAGAGTCTGAGTTTTAGAAATCTCTGTGGTTTTCTAAGAGAGCTGCAGACACTACCTCTCTCATCATCTATTCAGCTGTCTTAATGTTCCAGTCATTTACTGGACCAATATGTGTCAAGAAAACTGGCCATGGGACTACTTCTTCATGAAATTGGCATACCAACAAAAAATGGGAATGAATTTCTAAAGGGAAATCTCTTAATAGGCAGTGTTGAACGCTCTAGAAGAATCATTATTGAGATTGGCAGTAGTGGGATGCCTGGGTGGCTCAGTGGTTGAGTGACTGCCTTCAGCTCAGGTCCTGATCCTGGGGTCGAGTCCCACATCAGGTTCCCTGCAGGGAGCCTGCTTCTCTCTCTGCCTAAATCTCTGCCTCTCTCTCTCTCTCTCTCTCTCTCTCTCTCTCCCTCTCTCTCTGTGTGTCTCTCATGAATAAATAAAATCTTAAAAAAAAAAGATCGGCGCTAGTTCTATGATATGCTGAGTATTTTAGTATTAGAGTATGTCATTTTATTCAGAGTATTGCTCCCCAAGCCCCCCACTTTTAACGTCAGTATTTAATATTTTCCCAACTTGGAGAATTTTTTCATTCCTGTCTCCAACCAGAGAGATTTTCAGAAGTTTGGGACTCTTCTGAGACCCCCATCCCTGCATGCCATAGCGGTCCAATGCAATGTGCCAGGTGGCAATTCCACATCACTTGTCAAAAAGTCCCCAGGGCAAAGGTTCAGGGTGCCCAAGAGCCTGGCCTCAGAAACATAATCATCATACACAGGAGCAGGAACCTTTGTACAGGAAATTCCCTGATCTGTAAAACTGGGGAGAGTAGGGGTCCACAGTCATAGGTCAGAAAGGTACAACAAAGAAGTAAAAGTAACCAAACTCATTAATAAATGAGAATTTGAGTGTGGTGGAGGGAAGAAGACAGATGAGAGGAAGGGGTCAAGAAGAGAAGATGAAGGGATTAGACAAGGCGGCCTAGGGCCAAAGGGTCTGTTAGCACAAGGATAGGGTCAGCAGAGCAGGTGCAGGAGACTAATGTAAGTCTGTGTGTTTGTGCGATGCTGGCTGTAAACTATAAAGTCACTTCATGTCCCCAAACTTCCAGTGAACTCCACTTCACACACAAATGGCTCAGGTCAAGGAATTTCTAATGGAAACCAACAGCAGGGAGCCTATTTCTCTGTCCTGACCAGGGAAGAGCAGGGACAAGAGAAGATGCCCATAAGGAGCAGAGGAAGTGCTTTCCCAGCGGGCATGCAGTCATGTGCCAGGCCTGGTCTCCGGAGCCACATAGAGGGACCCAGTAGGGGATTTCCTCTGTTTGCACCCAAAGTCTGCACCCTCAGAACTCCTCAGGCCTGGCCTGTCACACATATACCATGGGGTACCCTCTCCCCTTCAGCACTGCAGCCCTCAGTATAAAACCTCTATGACTTTTGCTCCCTCTAGGCCCCAAGTCAGCCCCAAAGAGCCCAGAACATTCTAGAAGCAGGAACATAACCTGGGTGCACCACACTCCACTCAGCGCAGAATGAATGGGACATGGAAAGAAATGCTCCACTCCCTCATTAGGTTCTTCTTTGGACAAAGATTGACTACACATGGAGCCTTTAAAAAAAGAAATTACCATGGGACTTTCTAACAATGCTTGGCACACAGTAGGTGCTCAATAAATGCTTAGAGAATGAATGAATAAAAAATCACAGAGCTTCCCTGTTGCAGGTACTTCTAACCCTGTTGCAGAACATAATCATCGTCGATTGTTTTAAAAAGCAACTTGGGTTTTCGTTACCGATCTCCACCCCATCAATGAAAATGTTTCCTCCTGAGCCCCCCACCACCCTAACTTGAGAAGCCAACACTGCTCTCTATGGGAATATACCTCTCCCAGTACAAGTCTCCCAGGATCACGGTGAGCTTCCCTAAGATACCTGGGGACCTCTAGCCCCTACTACCACTACTCAGGGGAACAGAGACCGAGCTACAAACGTAAGATGCAGGCAAAAACTAAATGTTATTTTAAATGCGATTGGCATTTGCATTACAGGAGGTGTGACCCTTGCACCGTGTGTCCTAAGCTGGGCTCTCCCTAGAAGCAGGTCAGAGCTGAGGAACTGGGTGAGAGTGACTGATTGAAGACTTGATCCTAGGAGAACCAGGGATCCCATGAGGACCAAGGAGGGAGAGGCTGGGGAAGCCTTGCAGAGCAGGGCCAGCAGCAAAGCCAGGGTGTGATTTCAGGGCAGTCCCAGCCTCCACTGATCCCAAGGGGAGCTGTGAATAAGAGTCACACCTCAGAGCTCCTCTCACTCCTTGCCTGGAGCTGGAACTTTATCCTTAGGGCATTCTGGCCCTGGCTTGGGGCTGGTCCCAGGGACTTCCCACTGTGTGTGTGTGTGTGTGTGTGTGTGTGTGTGTGTGTGTGTGCGCAATGATCCGCTGAAGGCTCTCCGTGCGGGTTCTTAGCAACCAGCCTGCAGAGCCAGGGGATCTGACTCAAGGAGCTGCCAACAGTGGCCATGACAGTCAACTTCGTCCTCCTTAGTCAAATTTACAAGCTTTGAAGCCTTTCCGTAAGACCGAGTATGGTTAAGAGGATCAGAAGTGAGAATCCACAGGGATGTGGCTTTGGGGGGGAAGTCAGGTGTGTAGACTGAGTGGGGATCACACAGCTGCTATGTGTTTGCAGAGCCCACCCCTCTCTTAGACTTCATCCTTCCAAATGGAAAGACCCTTGAACATGTTAAATAGTAGTAAATGAGGAATAGTTTCATTTCATATTCTACTATGAAAATGAATTTAACTGAGAGAGGCCAAGCACGTAACTCATGGGGCTCGGAGCAAAGTGAAAATCCAGGACCCCTTATTTACAAAGGAGGGGGGAGTGCCATGAAGATAATAAAAATATTTTTTCTTCTGTGGTCTTTCTCTCAACCTGTCATAACATTTTTCATTTTTTGCTCACTGTCACAGTCACTGGGACACAGGGCAATCACAGAACAGGTGCAGGCCCTCACGGGCACTCTGGACCACACTCCACTGGGCACGCACAGTGCACCAGCTACAGGTGGTGGCTCCTGCCAGTGTCTGGGCTCATGCATCATGCTCCAGCTGGGAATGGGGAAGGCAATCTCCTTCCCCCTTTACCCCTCCCACGGGGCACAGGTGACCTCTAAGGAACTACAGCCTCCAATTACAGCTCCCTTGGGGGAGGGGTTGCTTCTGCCATGCCCCGTGTCAGAGTGTGTGTGCACCCACTCGTGCCCACACTCCTGCCCCAGCCCTGTGGTTGCTGAACAGGGGCAGGGAAGAGAGGCCAGGCAGGGCCAGAGCACCCGGGATGGGAGAGGCAACAGTGGTCATATTGGGGTTAGGGAGGTAGAAGCTAAGTGGAGCTCTGGGCATTCAGAAACTAGAGAGGACCACTGAGAACCCACTGAGGAAGGTGGCATGAGGCAGGACTGCAAGAGCTGAGGTACCAAGTGTCCAGAGCATGTTCCATTGTCCCACTGCACTTCACTTATAAAACACAAATGGAAAGATAAAAGCATTATAATGTTTCAAGATGGCAACAGGAGAGCATGCAGCCTGAACTCTGGGACCTTCTTGACGCTGGGCCTTATGTGATGGCTCCCATCCTGTGAGGTCGGTCCTGATTCAAACTCTGTCCATGCAGCAATCAGATGATGGACAGAAGTCAGGGGAAAGTCTGAAGAATTGGGCACCGCAGGGGATGAGGATCTGGGTGGCCCCCTCTCCTGATGGGTTGGATTTGGATTATTCCCACCCCTTTTATTCTTACATCTAAAGTGATAAAACATAAGCAAATGCTCTTGTGCTGGATTTCTCCAGAACATCAGAGGACTTAGGGCTGGGAAGAGGGTTGATGCTTGTCTTTCCTGTTTAGGAAATGGTAATCTGAGGCACTGGGTGACCTCAAGGCACATTAGGTTTGTAGAAGTTGGTTTTTGTTCCATTATATTTTGTAGCAGATTGCTTAATCAATTGAGATGTGCCTTAAAGAATTAATTACATTTTGAACACATCCTCATGTCAAGCACGATCTCAGGGACTATGGATATCCTTAGACTTATGAAAGATGAGCTAAAGCAAGAAAATTCAGATAGCAGAACAACTAGAAGAAAACAATCAAAGATTGATGGGCACAGGTGAGAGTCACCACAGGTAATAAAAATCTATGGAAGGGGGCACATTGGGTGGCTCAGTCGGTTGAATGTCTGCCTTCAGCTCAGGTCATGATCTCAGGGTCCTGAGATTGAGCCCCGCATTGGGCTCCCTACTTAGTGGGAAACCTGATTCTCCTCTCCCTGCCCTCTGCTTATGCTCACTCTCTCTCATTCTAATAAATAAATAAAATCTTAAAAAATAAAAAAAGAATCTAGGGAAAGACAGAACCAGTGAGCCTGGTGAGTGGTGAGTAGCTGGTGGGGAAGGAGGCACTTGAGCTGGCCCAAAACACAGGAGGACCTAGACATGGAGGGGGAAGAGGGAGAAAGCTGAGGGTCACATGAGCAGGGAATATCCAAGAGACTATGAGACACTGAACCAGCACCTTTTAGCTAAACGGGCTTCCAACCACAACTCCTATGAACAGGCAACAAGAGGCTCACAGCAACCTCCCTTCCTTCATCTGAAAATGAAAATAAGATCTACCTCGCATGGTTGTGCAGATCGAAACAGAGAACACCTTAAAGTACTTTGCACAATGTCCAGCCCATAACTGCTTTATTCACAGTCTCTCTGATTGCTGGCAAGAGGAGCTGATCTGAGCTACCTGAAGCTGAAAGTGGAGCATCTCTGAAGACACGATTGCTTTGCAACCACAATTGGGCCCTGGGAAGGGCCCCACAACCTCTTTCTCTTTGATTCTGATTTCACCCTTCTCTTTTTCCACGGGCAGGCTTCCTCTGTGTTTCTGGTCCATGTGCTCAACCCACACAGTTCCCAAGCATCCAGAGAATAGATAGACACTCTCTCAAGATTTCCATTTCAAAACCAGAAAGCAGGGGCAGCCCGGGTGGCTCAGCGGTTTAGTGCCACCTTTGGCCCGGGGCGTGATCCTGGAGACCCGGGATCGAGTCCTGCGTTGGGCTCCCGGGATGGAGCCTGCTTCTCCCTCTGCCTGTGTCTCTGCCTCTCTGTGTCTCTCATGAATAAATAAAATCTTAAAAAAAGAAAACAGAAAGCAGAGAAACCGATGGAGTGGCCTGGTTAGCTGCTCTTCCTCAGTAGGATCACCTATGACCAGAGGTTCCCAACTATTTTGTGTGATATGTATGCAAGAGACAGCTCGGGAGCTGACTGTGCACTGCAGAGAGGCATAGAGACACACAGCTACTAATAGCTACTAATACTCTATGAACATCAAGACAACTCCTAAGTAAATAGGTCAGCCAAGTATTATTACTTGCTTTTTCTTAAAACAACTTGATCAAGATACAATTGACATACACTAGAACGTGTTTACTGGTAAGTTCTGACATATGTACACACCCATGAGGTCACCGCCACAATCAAGATAATGACCAGACCCATCACCTGAAAAGTGAACTTGTCCTTTGTGAGCTGTCCTTTCCACCCCCTTTCACAGGCAACTGCTGATGCCCTTTCCATAATTACAGATTAATTCACACATTTTAGTCTTATGTAAATGGAATCACACAGTACAAACATTTTTATCTGGCTTTTTTCACTAAGTATAGTTATTTTGAGACTTCTCCCTCCTACTGTATTTATCAATACAGTACTCCCTCCTTATCTTTCTTTTTCGTGGTTTCAGTTACCTGTGGTCAACCCACAGTCTGGAAGCACATGATCCTGTTTCTGACATATCATCAGAAGCGCAATGGTAGTCTCACGCCACATCACAATGTGTATATCATTCATCTCACTTCGTCTCATCACAGAGGCATTTTAACATCTCACATCATCACAAGAAGGGTGAGTCCAGCACAATAAGATATCTTGAGACAGAGCACATTCACATAACTTTTATTATAGCACATTGTTTTAATTGGCCGATTTTAGGATTGTTGTTGCTAATGTCTTACTGTGCCTAATCTATACGTTAAACTGTATAGGAAAACACATGGTATACATAGACCTTGTTACTATCTATCCATGGTTTCAGGCATGCACTGGGCACCTTGGAACACATCCCCAGTGCATAGGGAGCGTGGGAGGCTCTGTAATCAATTCCTTTACTTCAATTTTATGGATAAACCACAATTTGTTTACTCGTTCATCTGTTGATTGACCTTGACCCATTTCTGGCTATTACATATAAAGCTGCTATGAACATCCCTATAAGAGTCTTTGTATGGGCATATGCTTTGGTTAAATATCTAAGACTGAAACGATTGGAATATATGGCAGGTTTTAATATTCATCTTTTAAAGAAAATGCCAAAATATTTTCCAAAGAGGCTGTACCATCTTACATGATCACCAGAAGTGCATGAGGGTCCCAGTCAATGCATCTCCTCACTAACACTGGGTCCGGCCATTGTGTTTACTTTTAGATTTGTAGAGATATCTACCTCACCGCAGTTGTAATCTGCATTTCCTCGAAGGTTGATGATGTTAAACATCTTTTCATGAGCCTATTAGCCATTGCATATTGCCTCTGTTGCCGTGTCTCTCCAGAACTTTTAACTCATTTTTAAATAGGTCGTTTGTTTTCAAATGATGGAGTTTTTAGATTTCATTGTATTTCTGGATAAAGGCCCTTTAACAGATATATGTTTTGGAAGTATTTCCTGCTAGGCTGTGACCTACCTTTTTATCCTCCAGGCAATGATTTTAGAGGACCAAAAGTTTTAAATTTTGATAAAATCCAAAATAGCAATTTGTTCTTTTATGGATTGTGCTTTGGGTGCCCTATCTAAGAAAGTTTTGTATAACACAAGATGGCAAAGATTTTTCTCCCATTTTCTTCAAAAAGTTGATAGGTTTATATTTGGATCTACGATCCACGTCAGGTTTTGTATTTGATGCAAAGTATGGATTGAAACTCACAATATTTATTTATTTATTTATTTTGCAAATGGATATACAGTTTTTCCAGCATCATTTGTTGAAACTATTCTTCTTTCACTGAACTGATTTGCACTTTTGTCAGATTTAAGGTGTCCATACATGTACTGGTCAATTTCTGTACTCTTTTATATTATTTAGGTTTATAGTAAGTCTTAAAAGTCAAGTAGTGTTAGCCTTCTTAAGTTACTATTCTCTTTTCAGGGTTCTTTTGGCTAGTCTAGGTCCCTTGTATTTCTACATAAATTTTAGAATAAACTCATCAGTTTCTGTTTGTTTGTTTGTTTTTAAAGGCTGCTGGGGTTTTCATTTAGATTGTATTGAATCTGTAGACCATTTGAGGGAGAACTAATATCTTAGTAATACTGAATCCTCCACATCATGAAAATGATATTTTTTCTCCTTTTACTTACCTCTTCTTTAATTTCTCTTAGCAATGCTTTACAGTTTTCAGTGTAAAGGTTTTTCACATTTGAGGTCAGATATACACATAAGTATTTCTTATTTTTGATGATATTTTAAATAGCATTTTAAAAATTATCGACCAATTGTGTGTGTGTTAATCTTACTGCTGTTTTGATAAACTCACTTATTAGTTCTAGTAGCTTTTTTTGTAGATTCCATCAGATTTTCTTACATATATATGATTGTCATCTACAAATAAAGATAGGTGAACTTGTTTCTTTGCAATCACAATGCTTTTTACTTCTTGTTCTTGCCATATTGCAGTGGCCACCACTTCCAGTACAATGTTGATAAGTGGTGAAAGCACACAGCACACATCCTTGTATTTTTCATCTTTCGAGGAAAAGCAATCTTTTGTCATTAAGATGTTAGCTATAGTAGGATTCCTATAAGTGCTTTTTATTAGCATGAGGAAGTTCACCTCTACTCCCAATTTTCTGAGAATTTTTATAAGTGAATGCTGTATCTTGTCAGTGCTTTTTTGCATTGATTGAAATGATCACATGGGTTTTTTTTTTAACTATGTTAATAGGGTAAATTACCTGGATTTATTTTCAAATGTGAAACTAACCTTACATTCTGGAGGTAAGGCCTACATAATCAGGATGCACATCCTTTTTCTTTGTTGTTGAATTCACTTTGCTAAAATTTTGTTTTGATTTTTTACATCTATACTCATGAGAGATATTTATGCTTTTATTTTCCTCTTGTAATGCCTTTATGCTGTTTTATTAGCAAGGTAGCACTGATCTCATAAACTGATTTCAAAAGTATTTTCTCCTTGTCAGTTTTCTGGAAGAGTTTGTGTACGATTTTTATTATTTCCTCCCTGTGTTTGGTAGAATTCAATAGTAAATCCATTTGAGCTTAGAATATCATTGTAGAAAAATTTTTTATTATAAATTTGAATTCTTTAAAAGATACAGGACTTTTCACTTTATTTCTTCTTGAAAAAGTTTTGGTATTTTATGTCTTTTTTTTGTCTTTTTATTTTATTTATTTTTTTAATAATAAATTTATTTTTTATTGGTGTTCAATTTGCCAACATACAGAATAACACCCAAGCAGAGAAGGACAAACATTATATGTTCTCATTCATTTGGGAAATATAAATAATAGTGAAAGGGAATAGAAGGGAAGGGAGAAGAAATGAGTAGGAAATATCAGAAAGGGAGACAGAACATAAAGACTCCTAACTCTGGGAAACGAACTAGGGGTGATGGAAAGGGAGAAGGGCAGGGGGTGTGGGTGAATGGGTGACGGGCACTGAGGGGTATTTTATGTCTTTCAAGGAGTTTCTCATTTCATCTAAGTTGCTGAACTTATTGACATACACCTGTCCTTAATAGTTTATTATAATCTTAATATCTGTAGAATATGTATTGATATAATCTTTCTCATTCTTGACATTGGTCATTTGTCTGCTTTATTTTCCTTTATAGCCGGGCCAGAAGTTTCTCAACTTGCTGATTTTTTTCCCAGAAAACTAAGTTTTGGTTTCACAAACTTTATATGTTTGATAATTCACTGATTTTGGCTCTGAATTTTATTCTTTCCTTTCTGTCTATATTGGTTTTAATTTGTTTTTCTTTCCTAGTTTTAAGATGGAAGCTGAGACCAGTATTTCAGACCATTTTTTTTATTTCTAATCAGGGTTTTTAAAACTATAAATGTTTCCCCAAGCACTGTTTTAGTGCCATCCCCAAAATTCTTTCTTAGATATTCTGTTTTCATTTTCATTCCATTCAAAATAACTTCTGATTTTCCTTCTGCTTTTTCTTTTGCACAGACTATTTAGAAGTGTGTTATTTTGTATCCTAATATTTGGGGATTTCCTGGAGTTGGTGATTGCTATTTTATAAAGCAGGTAAAGAACATATTTTATATAATTAAGGTAAAGAACAGGTAAAGAACATATTTTATATAATTTTATTTTTGAAAAACTCATCCGAGACTCTCTTCATTCATATAATATGGTTTATATCGGTAAATTTCTGTGTGACCTTGAAAATAATGTGTATTGTGCTATTATTGGATTCAGTGTTCTCTATTTAAATGTTGATATTATCAAATATATAATAGTGTTGTTCAAATAGTCTTTATCCTTGTCAATTCTGCCTACTGCTAATTAATAAAGAGGGGTGTTGAAATCTCTAATGATAAATTTTGATTTGTCTGCTTCTCCTTGAAGTTCTAACTGTTTTTACTTCACATATTTTGAAGTGCTGTTATTGAGGGCTTAAACATTCGGAATAGTCATATCTTCTGAATTAAATGACTCCTTTATTTATGAAATGAACTTTAGCCCCAGTAATATTCTTTGCTGTGAAATATACTTTGATAGTAATGTACTTACTCCAAGTTTTAAATACTTTTTGATTAGATTTATTTGATTTGATGAGCATAGTACATATTTTCCCATCCTATTACCTTTACCATATCTGTATCTTTATATTTAAAGTACATTTCTTTTAAGCAGTATTTGAAACTAATCTAGCAATTTCTGTCTTTTAAATCAGATAATTGGAGCATTTATATTTAATGTGAATATTGGTATGGTTAAGTTTAAGTCCATCATCTTGGGTTATTTCTATTTTTGCCATTTATTCTTTCTCTCCTTTTTCCTATTTTTTATTCTATGTTTAGAATTGAGGATTTTCTTGATGATTCCATTTTTTTCTCTCCTTTATGATAAAGCTTATTAGCTATAACTCTGTTTTGCTATAGTGATTGCTTTACATTTTATAGCATACCTCTGTAACTTATCATAATCTATATTTAGATAATATTATATAAGCTCACATATAAGACAAACCTTATGATATTAAACTTCACATCTTTACTCCAGGCCTTAATGCTATTATTGTCATACACTTTACTTATACATACATTGCAAACCCCACAAAACATTACAATTACTTTTGTTTAAATAGTCAATTGTCTTCTAAAAGATTTTAAATACCAAAAAATTATGATATAATGCAATGTAGAGATTTGATGTGAACCCAGCAAAATACCAATGGCATTTTTCACAGAACTCATGACATTTTTTACACAACCCTAAACTTTTTGTGGAACCACAAAAGACCATGAATTGCCAAAGCAATCTGGAGAAAGACAAAGCCAGAGGTTATCATGCTCCCTGATTTCAAACTATACTACAAAGCTATAGTAATCCAAAAAGTATGGCACTGACACAAAAACAGACACCTAGATCAATGAAAAAAGAAAAGGAGCCCAGAAATAAACTCATTCATATGTGGTCAATTAATCTATGACAAAGAAGGCAAGAATATACAATGGGGGAAAAGACAGTCTCTTCAATAAATGGAACTGGGAAAACTGGACAGCCACATGCAAAAGAATGAAATTGGACCACTTTTTTACAGCATATCAACACACTAGTTCAACTCAAAATGGGTTAAAGCCTTAAATGTATGACCTGAAACCATAAAACTCCTAGAAGAAAACATAGACAGTACTCCTAGAGAAAAACATAGGCAGTAAGCTCTTTGACATTTGTCTTAGCAGTATTTTTTAGACCAGTCTCCTCATACAAGGAAGAAAAAAACTAAACAAATGGAACTCCTTTGAGGTTTTCACACAAAGAAACCATTAACGAAATTAAAAAGCAACCCACTGAATGCGAGAAGGTATTTGCAAATCAAACATCTTAAAAAGGTTAATATTCAAAACATATAAAGAACTCACACAACTTAATACCACAACCATAACAACAAACACAAAAACATAATCTGTTATAGATTGGGCAAAGGACTGGAACATACATTTTTCCAAAGACATCCAGATGACCAACAGGTACATGAAAGGATCATTAATAACATTGATCATCAGGGAAATGAGGTTTCACCTCACACTGCTCAGATTTCCTATTGTCCAAAAGACAAGAAATAACAAGTGCTGATGAGGATGTAGAGAAAAGGGAGCCCTTGTGCACTGTTGGTGGGAATGTAAAGTGGAAAACAGTATGGAGCTTCCTCAAAAAATTCAAAATAGAACTATCCTAGAATCCAGCACTTCTACTTCTGGGTATTTATCTGAAACAGAAACAAAAACACCAATTCAAAGAGATACGTGTACCCCATGTGTCCTGTGGTGATATTTACAATAGCCAAGATATGGAAATAACCTAAGTGTCCATAGATAAGTGGATGAAGAATATATGGTGTGTGTGTGTGTGTGTGTGTGTGTGTGTGTAAAACAGAATATTACTCAAATATAAGAAAATGAAATGTTGCCATTTGTGACAACATGGATGGACCTATAGGGTGTTATGCTAAGTGAAATAAGTCAAAGAAAGACAGACACTGTATGATTTCACTCATATGTAGAATCTAAAAAAAAAAAAAAAAAAAAACAGAGTAAACGAGCAAAAAAATAAAATAGGAGTAGACTCAGAGATACAGAGGACAAACTGTTGGTTACCAGAGCAGGGCAGAGAACTAGGTGAAGGGGATTCAGAGGTACAAACTTTTAGTCATAAAATAAATATGTTATGGGGTTGTACATTACATCATATAGCATAGGGAATTAGGCAATAATGTTATAATAACGCTTTATGGTGACAGATGGTAACTACACTTACCAGGAGGATAATTTTTTTAATATATAAAAATATTAAATCACTATGATGCACACCTGAAAGTAATAGAATATTGTACATCAGTTCACTTTTAGGAAAATCTAATTTACCCACATTGGTTACTTTTTCACTGTTCTTTTTTTTTTTAAACAACACACATTTATTATCTCATAATTTCTGTGGATCAGGAATCCTTTTTCTTTTAAGATTTTATTTAGGGGATCCCTGGGTGGTGCAGCGGTTTAGCGCCTTTGGCCCAGGGCACGATCCTGGAGACCTGGGATCGAATCCCATGTCGGGCTCCCGGTGCATGGAGCCTGCTTCTCCCTCTGCCTGTGTCTCTGCCTCTCTCTCTCTCTCATTCTCTGACTATCATAAATAAATAAAAATTTAAAAAAAGATTTTATTTATTTATTCATGAGACGCAGAGAGAGAGAGAGGGGCAGAGACACAGGCAGGGGAAGAAGCAGGCCCCATGCAGGAAGCCTGACACGGGACTTGATCCCGGGTCTCCAGGATCACACCCTGGGCTGAAGGCGGCGCTAAACCCTGAGCCACCTGGGCTGCCCCTATTTTCACTGTTCTTCCTTCTAAGTAGATCTAAGTAGATCTGAGATCCCACTGTCATTTGTCTTCTGACTGGAGGATTTCTTTTTTTTTTTTTTTTTTTTGGAGGATTTCCTTTAAGATTTCTACTGGTGCAGGTCAGCTGCTGATAAATTCTTTCAGCTTTTGTGTGCCCAATAAAAAGTCTTTATTTTGAAATAAAAATATTCTCCTAGATATAGATCTAGATTTCTCGATTTACAAATTATATTTCCTTTCAATACTTTTTTTAAAAACATTTTATTTATTTACTCATGAGAGACAGAGAGAGAGAAGTAGAGTCACAGGCAGAGGGAGAAGCAGGCTCCCTGAGGGGAGCCCGATGCGGGACTTGATCCCAGGACCCCGGGATCATGCCCTGAGCCAAAGGCAGATGCTCAACCACTGAGCCACCCAGGGACCCTCCTTCCAGTACTTTAAAGATATTGCTTCTCTGTTCTTTTACGTGGATTCTGAAGGGTAATCTGTTGTCATCCTTGTTTTTGTTCCACTAACATATTTTCCCTCCTGGTTGTTTTTAACATTTTATCTTTAGACTGGTCCTGAGAAATCTGATTATCATACACTTTGGTGTATTTTTCTTCTGATATCTTGTACCTGGGGTTTGTAGAGCTCCTTGGATCTGTAAGTTTATAGTTTCCATCAAATGTGAAAAAATTTGACCAGTATTTCAACTATGTATTTGTTTTGCTCATTTCTCTCACCATCCATTCCTTTGGGGACTCTATTTGTGTATCAAACTACGTGAAATATTTTTTTTTCCAATTTTCTTTGGGATAGATTTTATTTTTTAGGGTGGTTTTAGGTTTACTGAAAATTTTCAAAGTACAGAAAGTACAGAGCGTTCCCATACACTGCCTTTACCCACCCAGGTCAGTCTCTCTAGTCTCTCTCATTATTAGCAGGTTGCATTAATGTTACACTTCTGTTACATTCATGAACCAGTATTAATAATATTAATAATGTTATTATTAAGTAAAGCCCATAGTTTACATGAAGCTTCCTTCTGTGCTGTGCAATTCTATGAAGAATGTCCTGGATCCACCACTAAGTTATCATCCAGAAGTTTCCTTGCTTAAAAATGTCCTGTGATCTACTTACTCATCCCTCTTCTCCTGCCTGGCAGCCCCTGGAAATCACTGATCTTTTCACTGTCTCTATAGTTTTGCCCTTCCCAGAACGTCATATACTTGGAACCATAAATTTCATAGCCTTTTCAGATTGGCTTCTTTCACTTAGTAATATGCATCTATGGTTCCTCCTATCTTTTTCATGGCTGCATGGCTTGTTTCTTTACCTTGCTAAGTGATGCTCCATTGTATGGATTTACCATAGTTTGTTTATTGTTAAAGAAAAAAATATTCTGATGCTTGTTAAAATGTGACGGAGGACTTTAAGGCTATTGCAGTAGGACTCATGACTACTCCAATAAGGGAGAGAGATTTTTCTCACCTCCAAATAGAGCAAGGACAAGTGGGGATTTCCAGCCAAATGGCAGTGGCAGTGAGGGGATCAGTTCATAGATTACCCAGAGGAGACCTAAAAGCTAAAGGCAAGACTGACTCACACATCAAAGTAAGATGAGGAGCTTGATCAGATATCAGAGTAGCTGGATGTCAAAGGGAGGGGATGACTGAGAAGGAGTCTTCCTAAAACTAGGCTGGGGGAGGACAGAGGTTCAAGGTCAAAGACTAGTCAAGAAGAGGGCTCACATGCAGCTTGACTCCAGCTTAGGCAAGGAGAGTGCCTTTGTTATTACCCACTCGCATACTGAAGGACTTCTTTGTTGCTTCCAAGTGTCGGCAATTACTCATAAAGCTGCTATAAAAATTCGTGTGTAGGTTTTGTGTCCTCCATCTGGAAACTCAAGGCAGTGCACGGGGACACTCAAAGGGCTCACCTGCTTCTTACAGCTTCCCAAGGATCACTTTCCTCTATTGCCCGGTGGCCAGTCTTGACAACTGTGGCTCTCTCCGTCTTGTCTGCATGTTATTATTTCAGAGAAAAGGGTAAATTCGACCCCTGCCATTCTATCCTGGCCAGGAGCAGAAGTCCCAGTCAGATTCTATTAATCACAGTAAATGAAAGAGGAAACAATCACTAGAATTTTTTTTTTTTATTTGCCAAGGTCATACTGCTTATTACTATTTGCTAGGGGCCAGGGGCGGTACTGCTTCAAGAGGTCTGTCTGCATTCCAGTCCTTGCAACAAAAAGCGGAAGAAGGTATTTGAGTGCTGATGTGCGTGTGCATGCAAGGTGACCTAGCTTTGCGAATTCCTAAGACGTGACAGATGAAAAATCCCACTTTTGCAGACACCCAGGCCTGAGTCAAAGTCGCTGAAAACTGTGAAGAATGAAAATGTCCTGTCCTGCCAAAGGACAGCTTCTGAGGCCATTTCCCCTAATGGGTTATTCCAGGAAAACCCCAACACCAATCGAGAGGGACACTGAGATGCTTAGGCACACCTGATGCGTAGGTGCCACCCTGTGAGCCAGTTGTCACTCTGCTCAGATCTTGCACTACAGCCGGCACTGGGTAGCATAGACAGGACACCCCCCCACACGCACACCTGCCCTTCTGCACAGCCATCCAGTTCTATAGTAGCATCTACATAAAAATGGTGAAGCCAGATTTTCAGGCGTCCAATAAAAAACTCTAAAAGATTGTTGCAGTCATAAACATCTCCACAACAAGAAGTCCAATTAAATGCAAAAAAGAGATTCCATGCGGGCAAACATGAGTGTCCATCTTGTAAGCTCATGCTGATGCAGCAATCATGTGTTTGTTGGACAGGTACTCAGGAGGCCCCAGGTGTCGGGAATGCCAGCACCAGGCCAGGAACGCACTTAGGCGGGAATGGAGAGGGGCACGGCCGCCAGACCAGGTGATGCCATTTCCACCCCCCCAAAAACACATTCAGTGGCGCGCAAAAGTAATCAATTCCAGGACAGGTTTCAAAAATGGCAGGTAAAACAGGAGGAAGCATTTAATTCCTTGATCTGACAGGAAACCCAAGAAAGAGAGAGCAGATTCACACGTACAAGCAGAGCTGTCTGAAGTTCCAGGTTTTTCGATAAGTGGCACTTTGTAGATTACAAATATGTTTCTATAACGCATCATTAACATTTTCCGCCTGCCAAGTAAAAGGCGCTCGCTCTCTCCTCCTGCTTGTCAGGTGTAGAGGTCTCTGTGCAAATTTCATTTGCTTTATTTTAATTATTTGGGGTACCGACTTTTCATATCTCTTGATTAAAGGCAATCTTTTTCTTGCTCTCCTAAGCATGCTCTTGCTCAGGTGCTGGAATTCACGAGCATGTCACGGAGATCAAAATACAGTCGGGAAGACGACTAGCTAGCAGAAGGAACCGTAGTCTAATGTTTGATTGCTTACATCAAAGAGATCATATGCAGGAATTCAGAAACATTTCATAATTTGCTCATGCGGTGCAGTCTTCCAGCAGCACCTCCTTGCTTGCTGTGGAAATTATTACAAAGCTCCCCCAGCTACCTGGTGCGTAAGACAACAATCAAAGTCACCTTCTCTTTGCCCCGACATTACATCGTGTCGTTGTGCCGTAGTATTTGTGAGGCGAAGTTTTTTTTTTTTTTTTTGAGGCGAAGTTTAAAAAAAGTTAAAACACTGCTTGCTAACTAGAGTCTAGCTGTGAGTCTGTTTCTGGGGGCCTCTGTTAAATCTATAACGTGACATGCACGATATGCTCTGTTATGTACACCTTTTTCATGTCTGTGAATCTCAGACTGTATTCCCAGGTTGACATATAAGAATGTCATTTTTTAAGGTATATATTGTTAAAAGGGACACAACCAACTCAGGATTTATTCACCGGCAACATCCTGGCAACATGTGACCCAGGCAAAAAAGAAAAAAAAACTGGGTGTTATTCTGTATGTTGGTAAATTGAACACCAATAAAAAATTAATTTATTAAAAAAATAAAAAATAAAAAAAAATAAAAAAGGTACTAAAATTAAAAAACAAAACAAAACAAAACAAAAAACGTGGAAAAGGATCTGTTTTTTGTGTGTTTTTTTTTTTTAATTTCACAGGGAATACAAAGATATTTGGTTCTGTTGCAGTTATAGGATAGGTTTTACTGGACTCACAACTGTGTGTCCTCCCTCCGTCCTCCCCACTCCCCGACTGCCCGCCTCTAGGCCTCTAGGCCCCGGTATGGGGAGGGAGGATGGGGAGTCGAAGCTGGACGCAGACACACTGGGTTTGAGACCCTGAGAGTCTGAGTCAGAGCATCCATCAGCCAAAGTACAATACAATTTGGGTTACACTTTACACCTGCCCCACTGCCATCACGAATTTCACGTCTTAGTTCCAGGAACACAGAGCATTTGGAAACTCAGTCAAAGGATGCTTGAACATATTAAAGAAGAAGTCACGGGCAGTGTCAGAATGAACAGAGGACAGGGTTTTCACTTTAGGTTTTCTCAGCTGATGGCACCTTACCGTTCGTCACACACACACACCCCACCACCACCGCCACCACCTCCCCAAGCACAGAAGGAAAACACAGAGGAACCGTACTCACCAGCCTTGATGTGGACATCCTGACTTCTAATTTTCCCTGAAGGATTTTCAGCTGTGCAATAATAAGTATTATCATGGATTAAGGTACTAAAGCTTGAAGGAGGGAAGGGAAAAATTTGGAGAGTGCCGTTGGGGTGGACGTGGCGGATCCCGGGGACATCGTAGATCTCCTCGCCCGTCGCTAGGTACCATCTGAGAGACACAGGAGGGACGCCTGCAGCGGGACAGGGCACCAGGGTCCCCGTGGTGCTCGCGAACACTACCTCTTGCAGAGATGCATTGACAAAGTAGAGGCTGGAGTGAAGGTCCTCACTGAAAACTACAAAAAGACAACACAAGAATCGGTCAGTCGGGCGCATGTTCCGAACTTGGCCTTCAAGTCAGCCTGGCCTCAGGAGGTTGTTCTGGGAAACAATCGCCAGGCTTGGCTAAAATGAAACACTTCAAAATGGGCAGAGGGGCTGGTAACTAAAGAGCTACTGTCCTCACTCCATACCTTGTACATAAGCTGATAGGTTATCCTGGATTGTAACCTTTTTTTAATATTTTCATTTATTTATTCACGAGTGACACAGAGAGGCAGGCACACGGGCAGAGGGAGAAGGAGGCTCTCTGTTGGGAGCCCAATGTGGGACTCGATCCCAGGACCCCGGGATCATGACCTGAGCCAAAGGCAGACGCTCAACCACTGAGCCACTCAGGGGCCCCTGGATTGTTGGCTTTTAATAGATCATTTACCAGCCCGTTCCCGACACCCTGCTCGGCCTCCACAGTACTGTCTGGCTGCTACTGGGATTCATGCTATGGATTTTGTATTCACTACTGCTGGTCTCTACCTCTAGAACATGAGCCCCATGAGAACGATGTCACCATTTGTTCATGCTCTTCCCCAGAGGGCACAGCCTAACACCCAAGAGGTGCTGGATGAACAGAAGCTAAAAGGATGAATGATGAGGTCCAGTCTCTCCGACCAGATTGCTCTGGTTGGGAGGTACATGGAGAGATACTCTTGAATGAAATCAGTCACACTTTTTTAAAAATTAAAATCTATATTTACAGGTAAAACATTTTAAAAAGCACAACTGGTTTCCTAAAAATAGTGTCCAATCAACGATGCCCTTTTCTTTTTTATTGAAAAGGTGCAGCAATAATATAAAGAACTTTGACCGAAGCATCAGTCAATTCCACCAGCCTGTGACAATTTCTATTTTGATTTTCATATTTCCTCTTCAGGTCCATCGGCCTACATGGTGTGCCTACATGATTACTCTGCGTAATAATGTGTATACATAAAATAATGCACTTGTGGTAGGCTATGCTTCATTCTCTTACTGTTATTTCATATACAAAAATTCCATACTTCTTATACAGTCCTTACAAGTAAATAGTGGATGTACGTTTTATCTAATTGGATTTTCTAAACTATCTTCCTGGTCTTAGTTATTTAAATTATTTCTGTGTTCATTGCTACAAACAAAATGTCTACAAACCAGTTCACACATATTTGGCTTTTTAATTCATTTACTAGGGCTTATGTTGCACTCGGGAACAAACAGTCACACAGTGTCATTTACGTGAACAGAGGAAACAACTTCTAGAATTCAAAAATTAACCGGAAGATTTTAAAATGCCACGAAGACCCACTTCTCAGATGTTTGTGCTTATATATGACTTCCCAGAAACAAATGCACACCTTGGCACATATTCACAAGAGAGAAAAGAAGCCCTTGATACTTGGAATTAATCTCACTGAGCAGAGGTGCGAATATGAGTTATGGAGCACCTGTACTGTATCAGACGGTGTTACGATACTCAAGGTGTAATTCTAGTCTTGTGAATAGCATCTGTGCCAGATGAGTGTAGCCTCCACTCTGCAGAAGAAGATGTGGAGATTCAGAAGGGTTGTCGCTTGACCAAAGATTCGGGGCTAGGAGGTCACAGACGCAGGATTCAGTCTTTCTGATGAAGATTTAATCTCATTATATGGCTGCCTTTATTCTATAAAGCCAACTAATTCCCAGGGAAGCTGTGCCTATGAGACTCAGCATCCTCTGGACATCTCACCTGAACATCCACCCACTTCCCCTTCATCTCTCTCCCGGGCAGGGCCCACCAGCTTGCCCACTGGGCCCAGTGCTGACTGTCTCTGAACAGACAAACAGAGGGAATGCCATGTATCAAAAGATGGCAGGGGGAAAAATCCACTTTGTAAAAGCGATAGATTTACTCAAAAAGAAGACAGCCAGGGGTGTTCATCAAGTAGTAACTGTTTGATGGCTTTCTCTCCCAACCATAACTAAAGACTTTAGCAGTGCTCCATAAATCAGAATATGAAAATTATTGCCAACTAAGAAATTGGCTCGGATCGGAAGCACAGTTAATAGTTAAACATTACAGCTTTCAACTCAAATAAAAATGCTGATAGTGGCACTGTGATTTTACATTTGAGCTTTCTAGGAAACTGACATCACCCCAAACACAGTGTTAGGAGTGAGGTAACTGTCACTCTTCGATCTAATTAATTCCACCCAGATTCCTTTTTGTTCCCTCCCCACATGACTCTTCTGTCAACTGGATTTGGGTAATTTGAACTAAATAAAATTTAGTCATATCTGAATTCATTCTCGTGTCTCATAAAAGTAGCCTTGTTAAGAATAGCAGGTCTTTGAAAACGTGAATGTATGTAAGAAATATTTCATACATAAATGCGAAATTATTTAAATGACTGTGAGAAAAACGCAAAATAAATGTTTAATCCTAGCAGTTAAGGAGATAAGTGACCCACAGGGGATTACTGTCACTTCTCCTTACATTTTTTAAAGGTATTTTGCATTAGTCTCTCTATTTCACACCACCGGGTTTAATAATGTAACATAAACTCATTCTCTAAGATACACATCATATGGCCACAGGCAAGAGAAAACCCAAACTACATTCCAGCAGCTTCTGTTTCTTCCATCTAAGGGGCCATCCATCTGCTTAAATAATAGTACTTCATTTTATGGCATGCTGCATGCACTTTGAATACAGCAACATTTGCTCCCTCCAGTAAGGGCATGGGCAATCTCGCTGTGAATTACGTGTGTGTGAAATTTCCCTGAAACTAACTGCAGTTTAATAACAGAAAGCTAAACAAAACATTTGGCATAATCTTGCTGCAAAATTAAGGCATATAAAATCCTGGGGTATGGACACTAAGGACGCTGAAGGAAGGGGCTTTGGAGGATTGTTCTTTCATCTGCAGATTTCTTCACACTTTATATCATTATAACAGATGGTATAAGCAGGGCTCCAGTGACAACATAAAGAAGAACGTTACGCTAAAAAGAAAAATAAGTCTACATTGCTTTCCTTAAAACCCAGATCTGGCGAGGTGAAGACACATGAAATAAATGTTATAGGAAGCAATGACACGAATGCTCCTGCTTGCAGTGGTATTTATGGAGCACCTGCCCTGTTCCAGGCTTCATGCAAGGGCCCAGGAATGCAAATTCACGTGAGTCAGGGTACAGATGCAAGGATTTGTTTGGTCTAGAGGGGGCCCTGGTCAGTAAAGAGGTTGGTGCTAATTCTTCGCTGAGTACTGTGGAGGAATTATTCACGAAATGATACAGGAGCAGAAATAAGAGCTACTACCCCAAACTGAGGAAGATGAGGCAAACTGTCCAGAAGAAAAGAGGAAAGTAGATTTTAGGCAGAGGACGTAAAAATGTTAGGACACTGAGTCATCCCAGATGGGAGAGAAATGAGAAGATATAGGATAACAGGAACTTCAGGGCTGAACCAACAGTGATGTAGAATTTGGGAGAGAGAGCCTGGGAGTCTTTATATTCACTTATGCTGTACATACGTGCTCATCACCTGCTAACGACCTGGCGCTGTGCTAAGGCCTGGGGACACCCTACCAACCAAAGCTCGGGAAGTTTCCATTTCAGATGCTTATTATAAAGTCTGGGTCATAAGTGGTATCCGATCTCATGCCAAAAAGCATGTGCTTACTTCTGTGGGCAACAGGAAGTCCCATCCGAGGGTATATAGCCAAGAGAAATGAATACACATGTCCATGCAAAGACCTGTCCTCAAGTGTTAAAAGGAGCATCATTTCCAATAGCCAAATGTAGGAACAATTGCAGCGTCCATCAACTGAAGAAGAGATAAATAATAGCTGGTGTGTCCATCCAGTGGAATTGTATTCAGCAGCGATGAGAAAGGAAATACTGACGCATGCGACAGGTGTGGATGATCCTTGATAATATCACGCTAAATGAAAAAGCCAATCACAAAAGGCCACACACTGTATGAGGACATTCCCATGAAACATTCAGAAGAGACAACTCTACAGGGATGGAGAGGAGTGGTTTCCTTAGAGCTGTGGGTGAGGGCGAGAGGGGGAGAGCATGGTAGCTAAGGGATGCAGAGTTCCTTTGTGAGGTGATGAAAATGGTCTAAACTTGACCGCAGTGAAAGTCACACATACCTGTAAACTTATGAAAAATTACTGAATTGTACACACGGATTTTATTCTTTGTAACTGATACCTCGATATGGCTGTCTAAAAAAAAAATCATAGAGAATCTGAAAGTTCTGAGGCAGAACAAGCACTTTCCCTAATTGTAGTTTTAGAAAGTAAAAACTCAGTTTACAAGGAGTGGAGACTAGAGGGAGGAAGTCCGATTAGGCTGCTGTGGGGGCAGCCAAGACCTGCCCATTCACTGGTGGGATCAAGAGAGAGGGAATTCTAAACTATATGAACACATCTGATGTGAACCTGCCAGAATTTGTGGGCAGGGCCTTGGGGGGAATGAGCGGGAGGAAGAAGAAAAAGTCATTATGGTCAAATTCAATAGTTTGCATACTTGGCCACATCATTGCACTGTGAACAAAAATAGGCAACATATAAGGCAGAGCTAGTTGGGTAGAGCAAACAATGACATCAGACTCATTCAGGTTAGGGCGGCACTGCCTTTGGACCACTCACTAGTGAGGTGGGTATAGGGGTCTAAGATCCCAGAGAGAGATGCCACAATCAGAGAAACTGAGCCCACCATTGGGTGAGGAGTACCAAGGAGAGTGTAAAGAACCAGAAGACACAAAAGTCAGAAATGAGGTGGGGTGGGGGAGCTGGGTGAAATAGGTGAAGTGGATTAAGAGCATACTTATCTTTTTTTAAAGATTTTATTTATTTCTTCATGAGAGACAGAGAGAAAGAGGCAGAGACACAGGCAGAGGGAGAAGCAGGCTCCCTGCAGGGAGCTTGACATGGGACCTGATCCCAGAACCCCGGGATCATGACCTGAGCCAAAGGCAGATGCTCAACCACTGAGCCACCCAGGTGTCCCGTGGAGTACACTTATCTTGATGAGAAATAACATATTGTGATATCACTACATTGCATATCTGAAATTAGTATAATACTGTACATTGACTATGCTGGAATTAAAAATTTAAAAATAAAAGTTAAAAAAAACAGAGATGGATCCTCAGGGATACTTAATATATAAAAGGTGAGCAAAGGCTATCTAACCTAGGACTGGCATGCAAAATCCATAACTAACTCCTACAAATCAATAAGAAAAAGAGAATCTGATAAAAAATGTACAAAACCCTTAGTCAATTCACAAAAGCCATTTTACAAATAGCCACTACCCAAATGAAAAACTACTGAATGTAACTAGTTATCAGAAAAGTAAAATTAAAAGCATGGAGAGCAGCACCTGGGTGGCTCAGTGAAGCGTCTACCTTCAGCTCATGTCATGATCCCAGGGTCCTGGGGTCAAGTCCTGTGTCGGGCTCCCTGCTCAATGGGGGGTCTGCTTCTCCCTCTCCCTCTGCCTCTGCCTCCCCCCACCCAGTTTGTGCTCATGCTCCCTTGCAAATAGATAAAATATTCTTTATTTAAAAAAAAGCATAAGGAATAACCACTATACTGCCTTCTGAATGATTAAAGTTGAAAAGATAGGATATACTGAGTGTCAAGAATAAGGAGCAAAAAGAATCACAGATGCCACAGGTGAGAGTATAATCTGATAAAATCAGTGTGTAAAACTGCTCACTGATATCTACTAAAGCAGAACATATGCATATCCTATGACTCAACAATTCACCTGCAAGGTATTTATCCAACTGAAATGTATGCATACACTCACCAAAAAAGGTATATATATCTCACATATATATATATCTCACATATATATATACACACACACATACATACAGGAATACTCAAGGCAGTGCTATTTGTAAAAGCCCCAAACTGGAAATAACTCAAATATCCATCAATAGTGAATAGTATGATGTATTTGTACACTGAATTACTATATAACAGTAGGAATAAATAATCTATAATTACAAAAAATATAAATCTCACAGCTATAATGTTGAACCAAAGCAAATAGACACAAGAGTAAATAATGTATTATTCCATTTATACCAAGCGTAAAAACAGAAAACACTAATCTTTGATGTTAAGAATCACAGGTTGGTCTGGGTATAGAGAATAAAAAGACATAGGGGCATCCAGGCTGCTGGTTGTGTTCATTTCCTGGATCTGGGTACTGGGTACACTGATGTGCTAAACTAATGAAAATTTCACTGAGCTATTCACTATGATATGTACACTTTCATGTATATATTCTATACTTAAGTTAAATATTTTAAAGAAATTGAAAAATAAAAATCCATCATGATGATTAAGAAGAAATTATGAAATTAGGAGCCCAAATCCCAGAGAGTGATACCTTAGAAAGAAAAGGATAGCATTTTGGGAGGTCATCCCATGGTTTCCAACAGTGTCAACTGCTTCAGAGTGATCAGAAAACATGAGAACCAAAACAGAGCATTCAATTTGCAAATTGGGTATATTCATTTTGAATGGAAATGCCATTTAGGACTAAAATACTTGTATTGATTTTATAGGAATATGTGAGCAGATGTGCTTAGTAAAATGAACTACTTCTGTAAAGGTCTTACAAAATGAAAAGGGATATAACTTAGCCTTAGGTAAATATTATCTAGAAAGCAGAACCCTTCACTGGTTCAGACTCCAAAATGTTTTTATGTTTGAATAACCGCTTTGAAATTTAGTGTCATTTTGATCAGACGATCTGGAAGCAGATAAAGGAATGGTCTCATAATGACTTGGAAAGCATTCCAAACTTCTATAAAATAATTCCACGGCAAGCTATAAAAGTATTCTCATATGTTATGCATTTAACTCTAATATATTTCAATTATTCTATCTATTCCCCAGCACTAAAGCAATGGTGCAACTGTTCTCCTGAATAAGAAGTGGATACAACTTCACAATGGCATAAAACACTGAAATATGAAATTCCATTTCTGTCCACAATAAAATAAAACAAACAAAAAGCCAGGAACTGGATTTACCCTCCAACAAGTAAACATTTCAGGGAATATGGAACTGTAAACCATGAAAAAGAGGAGACAAATGTACTGGGCCCTACAAGTTCCCAGCTTACTGCCTGGAGAGAGTTCCCAAATCCTTTCAAAAAGAGGAAACCTAAGTAGATGTTGGTGGAATTTCTGAGCTGAGGAGACCAAACCTGAGGTGTGGGGAAGTCAAGACTGCTAAATTTACAGCCAGAGAGAAGGAAATTGCATAGATGGGGAGTTCTGGAGACCCAAAGAAGGGTCCCTTCAATGAGTCTTTAGCTATTTGCATGTATGTGAGGAAATTATGGATAAGGAACACCAGAAAGGAACAAGTGGAAAATCCCTGAAGCTCATGTGGAGGAGAAACAGGTTCATATTCTAGCTGGCCAGAGTGGAAAGAACTAATACATGGGGTATCAGATAAAGAACTCAGAAGTGTATCAGCACAACATTGAATGTATCTCAGAAAGAATTAAATTGATTCCAAGTAACTTCACTGCCAGAAAACATATTTCAATACTAGTTCATAGAAAGGAACAAAATCTGGTAATCAATAATGTAACATTTTCAATGCCTGGCATTCAATTAAAAAAGTGGACCCAAGCAGGAAAATATGATCTATTATCAAGAATAGATTCATTCAATAGAAACAGACACAAAAAAGAGAAATGATACAACTAGCAGTCATGGACATGGACTATAAAGTAGCTGTTATAAATAATCTCCCAATACCTCCAAAATAGCAGAGAAAAGCAAAGTCATACTGATGAAAGAAATGGAAACCATACAAATAGCTAAGATAGAATTTCTTGAGATTAAAAATACAATATATGAAATGAAAACATGCAAATGAAATTAACAGATTAGATCTTGCAGAAGAAAATGTCAGTGAACGAAGATGGAACAGTTGAAACTATACAAATCAAAAAGCAAAGAAAAAAGGTCTAAAGACAACAAACAAAAAAAAAAGTAGTGAGGGGTGCCTGGGTGGCTCAGTCAGTTAAGCATCTGACTTGGGATTTTGGCTCAAGTCCTGAACTCAGTGACATGGGAGTGATCCCCACATTGGGCTCCATGCTCAGCGGGGAGTCTGCTTGAGATCCTCTCTCCCTTTTCCCCTCCCCCCCAACTCATACACATGTGCAAACTCTCTTGCTTCCCCTCTCTAAAATAAATAAATCTTAAAAACATTTAGTGAGATGAGGGGCTAACTCACATGGCCCAATATATGTAAAATTGGAGTTCCAGAAGGAAAAAGTAATATAGAAAAATTTTAACATCCAACATTTTCAACATTTAATGAGTACTGGAACTCCAAATACCCCATAAATTCAATGAACACCAAACAGAAGAAACATGAAAAAAAAATCACACCATGAAACATCATCATTATATTTCTGAAGGCCAAAGATGAAGAGAAAAATCTTAAAGGCAGCCAGATAGTTAAGTAAAATACACACTCTAGACAGAAAAATAAAATAAGAATGATGGCTGACTTCTCAGAAACAATGCAAACCAGAAGACAGTGGAGGAAAAAAATTATAGCATTATTTAAAAAGAATAGAGAAAAAAACCCTGCCAATCTAAAAATCTATACACAGCTTAAAATACTTTCATAAATGAAGGTGAAATAATTATGACTTTTCAGGGACACCTGGGTGGCTCAGTGGTTAAGCATCTGCCTTCAGCTCAGGGTGTGATCCCAGAATCCAGGATTGAGTCCTGCATCGGGCTCCCTGCGATGAGTCTTCTTCTCCCTCTGCCTAGGTCTCTGCCTCTCTCTCTCTCTCTCTGTCTGTCTCTCATGAATAAATAAGTAAATCTTTAAAAAAAATAATGACTTTTCACATATCCATAAGCTAAGAGAACTCAGGGACAGTGGTCACAAATATAAGAAATGTTAAAGGAAGTCTTTGGGGCAGAAGGAAAATACCAGATAAATATTATGATCTCCCGAAAGAAATGAAGTGTGCCAAAAGATGATATGTATGTAACTAAATATTTAAGAAATGTATTTCCTCACTTAAAAACCTCATCAAAAGAACAATTTACTGTTTACAGCAAAAATGATAGTAATGTATTAGGTGTTTACAACATATATGGAGATAAAATGAATGACAGTATTAGGACAAAGGCAAGTGGGAGGAGGGAAATGACAATCTACTGCTATAAGTTTCTCCCACTACACATTAAATGCTATAATATCACTTGGAAGTAGGCCATGTTAATTTAAAGATATATATTACAAACTCTAAAGCAACCACTTAAAGAAACAAAAAAGTAAAGCAAAACAAAACTTAGATATTAATCCATTAGCTAGATGAAATTGATCATTAAAAAAATACTCCACTAATCCAAAAGGAGACAAGAAAAAAGAACAGAAAATAGATAAATAGGAAGCAAGTATCAAGATGGTAGATTTCAACCTAAACTGATGTTCACATTACATATAAATCGCTGAACATTACAAGTAAAAGGCAGAAACTGTCAGATTGGATGAAAAAACTCAAGACCTAACTATATATTATCTAGGAGAAATTCATTTTAAAATACAAAGAAATAAGTAAATTAAAAGTAAAAGGATAAAAATATCTCATGCTAATACTACTTAAAAAAAAAAAAACTGGAACAACAGGCGTTGGCAAGGATATGGAGAAAGGGGAACCCTTGTGTACTGTTGGTAGGAATGCAAACTGGTGCAGCCACTCTGGAAAACAGTATGGAGAATCCTCAGAAAGTTAAAAATAGAGGTGCCTGGCTGGCTCAGTCAGCAGAGCATATGACTCTTGATCTTGGGGTCATAGGTTGGAGCCCCAGGTTGGGGGTAGATTTATTCTAAAAACTAAAATTTTTTAAAAAGTTAAAAGAAAAAAAAAAGTAAACACTAGAGCTACTCTACAACCCAGCAATCACACTACTGGGTATTTACCCAAAGAACAAAAAAAGTGCTAATGCAAAGGGAGATGCATGCACCCCAATGTTTATAGTGGCATTATATTTTGAAACATCTCTGTTTGAAACATCTCTCTGCACCAGGCTGGACTAATTTCCACACTGGGCTTCCCAGTGCCTTGGGTCCCCAATCTTCTTCCCACATCAGGGTCTCACAGATCCTGCGCCCTTTGCTGGAATACTTCACCATCCTTTGCTCCAAGAGATACTACTCATTCTTTGAATCTCAGCTTACCCATCGATTTCTTAGAAATGTACTCCTGGTCTTCCACCTCCCAGACTAGACTCTGTGTCCTAGCTTCCTGCATGATTCATTAATAACTCTTTTCTTTGTTGTTTGGTGTGGACCTCCCACAAAAACTGTAATCTACAAGAGGGGCACTGCATAAAGATGACACAACTGTATTCCTGGTACTTGGTACCCTGGCTCATACCTAATGGAGGCTCTCAAATTCCTAGTGAATAAATGCACAAAAAATATTATGATTTTCATAGTGTACATGGCCAAAAAATATCCTTTTAAGGAACAATATTTAATCTGTATTTCATATGCATCATCTATTATAATCAAAATTCCATTATATAGATGTCAAGGGACAGTAACAGAGAAAAAGAATTTCTCAGATATTATAAGAAGAACACATTTATGAGATTTAGCTACCGTGTGTAAAAAATGTTCTTTTCATCCAATATTTGTACTGATTTTTCAACAAAGGGGAAAAAAGCTCAATTTTGCTATGTGTTTTACAAATCTCTGGAGGAAAAAAATAAGAAAAATGTTAATGTTTTTGCTCAGAAAATGTCTAAGTATTGTTTGCAATATCCTTCAAGAGAATTATTTCCATATGCGTACAGGGAATTCATTTTAGAGATAAAGTCTCACTGTCCCTTTGGATGGATGAAAGTCACTCACAGTAACACTGCTGGTGGTTAGGTGTATATTTTTAGAGAATACAGACACTATAATGAATAATATGTATGTCCTTTGCTATGTTCCAACATTTACATTTTAGGCTCAAAGCTTTCCAATGGCATGAAAGTATCTAGTGATTTGGAAAGAGCAAAAAGCACTCTGGAAATTATGACCATAAGCAATGAAGCATATGAATAAACCAAAATTATGTCAATGACTCCTTAGCATTTGGCAGCATTTGGGAAGAAATCTGGGAACAAAAATAGGATAAATTAATGAAAAAAGCATGACTGCAGATGCACACGAGGAAGTATAAATTTAAAAAAAATCACTTGACGGGATGAGCACTGGGTGTTATTCTGTATGTTGGCAAATTGAACACCAATAAAAAATAAATTTATTATTTAAAAAAATCATAGGAAAGGAGAGTGGGAAATAAAGCTAACATCATAACAATGTTGACAAAATTGTTTCCTAAAGATGAAAAGCCTTGGGAAGAGAGAAAATATTATGTCCAAAAACATAGCACTGTGAACCAGAAACAAACAGAAAAGCGAAGCAATAAAATGAGACTATTGAAGCGAGGAATGGAATGAAATTAACTGAAGCCAACTGAATCACCTGTCCTATGATTAAAGAACAAAATAAATTAAAGCCAGAGATTGCAATGAGACCTCAACAGAAAGATGTAAAATCTAATTCAGAAGTGAAATTGTGGCTCTAGTGTTAAGTGAAAGCACTGAAGTATAATGATTAAAAAACAAAAACAAAAACACATACTTCTTGATCTCATTGTACAGCATCATTCTCATTTGCTAGAACTCAGAAGTACTCAATTTTCCATTTTGCTCTGGCCTAAGGACTTCCATAAGCCTCCTTTTTAAAGTAATTTATTTTTCCAGGTAATGCACAGATTTACCTTTGTGTTTCAGTAACAAAATGAATGACCATTCGGATAACTGCAAGGGTGCCTAAGTGGTAAGTAACAACAAACTTTTCAACTAGAAAGACTCTCAGAGGATTGACTCTAGTCTCAGCTGGCTCCTTTGGTTCACCAGCCTGAGTTAGAGACCTGCTCTTGGGCTTTCTCTTGTGTCACTTTCTTCAGCTTTCTCCAGTATGTTCAATCATGGGCAACTCATCTAGCACCATTGCCAACTCATGGCTGCCACCACCTTAACCTCCCATCTTCTTTGTCCTTAGGATCACATATAAATGCCTTTATTACCATTTGAATGGAGTTTCAGGGACAGAATGAATGAACAATGACAGAGTCTAGATGTTGGGCTGTCTTGTCTTACCAGCAAGGCCTACTATCTCCAAAGCAGTGACATGAAGAACCTGTGTCTGGGTTCCAGGTATGATATACCCCTCCATCTTCCCATGGAACACTGGGGAGCATTGCACAGAACTCACCCGCGTCCACCATCATCTGAACTTTCACACCAGCTGATCTAGCCATTCACTTTTTTGCCCTTGTTTCATCAAGACAAGGTTCATTTATGTGGCTTCATTCATTGATCAAACATTTGTACCATGGATGCAGCACAGGGACATTACACCCTTGCACGTCATCTGCTTGCACAGGACTGAGTACATAGGTAATGCAGTGGACACTTAAATAGAACTCAAGCCAGGTCTCCATTGATGGAGAAAGGCATTTCTTTGGACAAAAGGTGCCATCTTCCTTGGGGCTCTCCATAGTTCAAACCTGCTGTCTGACATACAACAGTAGGAAGGCCAAAGACCTGATCTTTCACCTCTGAACCCCAATTATAAAAGTCATGGGACCGACCTAGAATTCTATACCCACAGTATCGAGCAAGCAAAGACATTTGTAAATAATGCAAACCCCAAAATGTTACCTCTCATGGACCCTATTCAGAAAGCTACTGGAATGTATAAAAAAGATGGCAAACCAAGGGAGAGGAGTTTATGACATAGAGAGGAGATAGAGACTCAGATGCAGGTAAGGAGTTACACAAAAGGAATTTCCAGAGTCCTGAAAGGTTCCAAGAAAGCAGCTGTAGAGTGGAAATCAGTCCAGCCTGGTGCAGAGAGAGGGCTCTCAGAGATATTTCAAAAAAATAAAAATAAAAAAAACATTTGAAGATCCTGATGTATCTGAATGTATTAAAAAGGAGTACTTAGTCCTGTCAGAGAATTTGGGGGATGACTTAGTTACACATGCAGTGAAGACTAAGTAAACAAAAAAGTCAGTGATTATTAATCCCAGGGAAAACACAAAGCTGTAATAGAAAAGAAAAGCATTCATAATGTGCTAGGTGGCTCAGCAGCAGCTAATATTTACATGGTTATAATAATGTAAACCCTAAATATTGATTTAACCCAAAATGGTAATATCATTGTATGAAAAAAAGTAGAAGATAAGGAGGGCCGGCATTCAGAGTCCATAAAATTAAGTAGATATCTAACCCTCAAAAATGAAGTACTTCAGTGTAAACAGAGAATTTGAAAATACAGAGGTGAATCCTAGGAGAAAAACTTAAAAAGGAAAAAAGATATAGAAAGCAAAGTCAGTAGGTGAATGTGTTGCTAGAGAGCGCTCCATTCCAATCATGCTAAGCAGCCCTAAGCAACCCTTACGTACAACAATGCCTCCCATGTGTATGAATCACAGGGTGACTGGTGCTCACCCCTCATCAGCCAGCACGGGGCCTAATGGCACCCCACAGGCTCTGGAAGGTGGACCATAGGATGTAGAAATCCCACCTACACAGCCTTATTTGAGAATCTCAAACATTTAATACTTTAAGGGGAAAAATTGGTTGATTGCAACCCTGGTAAACTGTTGCTCTTGTTTCCTGCCCCCCCACCACCACCACCACCATTACACCCATTTTCTGGGATCCAACATTGTGAACATATTCACATTCATGAATTTCTTTTACCTTCCTGCTCTCTTCCATGTGATTCTTTCGCATATTTATTAATATTTCAGAAGATCAATTACATCCACACAAGTTACATACAAAAATATTCTATCCGTGAAATATCCATTTTTGAACAGAAGAGCTAAAGGCCATCTGTTCTTACAGTCGCTCAGTCCAAAAACTTGGGGTCCCCCTTGACACCCCTCTTTTTCTCATCCCTTACACTCACTGCATGAGGGGGTCCATTGGCTACACCTCCAAAATATGATGAGAATCAGCTACCTGCCATCTCTTCTACCATTTCTCTCGTCCAAAGCACCACCTCTCTCCCCTGGATTGTCACAGTGATGTCCCATGGCTCTCTGGCACCCACTTGTACACGTGCACTAATCCACCAGCCAGTGCCATCCAGGCAAACGTGTCAGGTTGTCTCTCCCCACTGCTGAGAACCCTCCAGGGCCCCTATTCTCTGGCATAAAAGACACCATTTTCCTAGGGGGACCAATGCTCCCTGTTCCTTGTCTGCTGTCACCTTCTACTCCTTCCCTTTGCTCCTTCCCCTCCAGCCAGGAGACCTTCTGGAAGTGCCTACAGCATCCCACAGGCTTATCCCTCTGCCTGGAATGCTCCTCTTCCAGAAAGTATGTGGCCGGTTCCCCCACCTTCTCTAGTCTTTGCTGAGTGCCCTCCTTCTCCACGAGGCTTACTCTCACCCCTCCATCCACCACTGTGCGTACTCCCGATTGCCCTCATCCAATGTCTCCACAATGGCAATCACTTTTTGGCATACTGTATAATTTGCTTTTTTTATTATCTATCTCTCTCGCTCCTAAAAATTTGTGTTCCTAAACGATAGACATTTGATTGGTTGAACTCTCTGACAGGTCGCCAATCCCTCCAACAGTTTCTAGCATGCAATAGAATTCCAAGAAATGCTTCTTAAATACATGGCTGCTTGACCAAAGTCAACCAAATACAAATAAATAAATCTCAGTGAATTAAAATAAAGCATTCTAAAATTAGCTTTCATGAGAAATGATTAATTATTCCACCTATACATTGATAGACCATTTTATCCTATACCAATGCATTTCCTTCCAGCCCTGCTCCCTTAAATCACCAGAGAGTTTATTGGTATACACTGTACAAGATCAGAAGACAAAGGCCACAGAGAAGGAAGAGGGTTAGTTATCCCCAGATCTCACATTTGTGTCCTGGGCAGTACAAAGATGAGTGTGTCCCCTTCACTTAGTGGCTGAATCCATGTATGACATTACTGTCATCTCAACTTTGGTGGCTTGCTGGCCTCATTTCTACCAAGACAGTAACGCCAAGTACATATAACTAAACTTTAAATTTAAATATTCCATTACTACTTTCATTTTTGGGTGTAGTTGAATGACTATTTATTCAAATTGTTATTACATTCAGTATTTTAACATAAAACAAACCCTTAAGGGTGCCCAGGTGGCTCAGTCAGTTAAGCATCTGCCTTTGGCTCAGGCCATGATTTCCAGATCCTGGGATTGAGCCCCACATTGGGCTCCCTGTTCAGTAGGGAGCCTGCTTGTCCCTCTGCCTCTCCCCCTACTCATGCTCTGTCTCTCTCTCAAATAAAATCCTAAAAAAAAAATCCTCAAAACCAATCTTACAGGCAGCTTTCGTTTCTATTTTCATGTTAGAGATGAGAAACCTTATGAAGTTTGAACTCCACAGACGTGGGATTCGTTCTCAGGAGTCATCTCAGTGGGGACTGTGTTTGGACCCAGGCTCCTCCAAGAATGAGGGGCACATGCTGAGTGTGCTCTCAGAAGGGGGGCAAAAGCACCCACCAGTCTGTGTTCAGCCCCTTAAAAGGACACCTTTTTAAACCCCTAAGTTGGACACCTTTGATCTAAATATCACTGCAGAATAATGATATAAAATTCTCACAATCAAGTGGAGCTCACTCCAAAGCCTTGCCACCCTCGTCTGGGTCACCCACCATCTGTGTAGGCCCTTACCTTCAGCAATGACAGCCTTAACCTGGAGCTGCACAAAAACCCAAACAAACAAATCTTGGCCATTGAAATGTCTTTGTCAGTAGCTCTTCGTCCTTTTCTTTCAGTTCTAGAAAATTTGGATTATCTACCTCAGTGTACTTCTCCCCCGAATTTTTTTTTTTTTAATTTATGATAGTCACAGAGAGAGAGAGAGAGAGAGGCAGAGACACAGGCAGAGGGAGAAGCAGGCTCCATGCACCGGGAGCCTGACGTGGGACTCAATCCCGGGTCTCCAGGATCGCGCCCTGGGCCAAAGGCAGGCGCCAAACCGCTGCGCCACCCAGGGATCCCTCTCCCCCGAATTTAAACTATGATTAAGGTTGAAACAACCAAACCAGAAAACACAATTTTCAGAGTGCTTTCCTCTAAAGACATCCACTAGGCCTGAATCCGTGGTGAAAATGCAGCATGTTCAAAATACGTGGGGGCATTAATGCTAATTTACAACCACAACAGGTTTCTCCCTGTAGGGACCAAATCTCAGTTGGCACTCATTAATTTTGGCAGTTTGCCTATCGCACTAGAATGGGCTTGCTGAGTCACAGAAACTTCCCTAAAAAGAGAAGAATCACATTCTCCTTGCTATTAAGTATTCATAACAGAATGGAATTTGAGCATTCTCGGGGAAATCAGGCACACCGTTAATAACCCCAGAACCTGTGAAATGTGGCTTGGGCTTCACCAAGTAAAGAGCCCACAGCCACTCAAGTCCCTCTGCTAATATACCTAATATATACCAACCAGCTGTGTAATGGGCCCAAGGACCCCCTGGGGCACAGAAGAAAGTCATAAAATAGAGTCCATTATCCTGCACTGAAAATTTGACTTGATTTGGATTTGACACTTCATTTAGAGAAATGTCCTGGAGGCATATCTTTTCTAGAAGGTTGGGGTTGGACTAGGTGGCTGGCTATTGCCACATTAATTCTGCAGAGCATTTTTAAACTTAAAGGAGTAAGACTTTTAAAATATTCCCTTCATGATGACTTCAGAAAATCAAATTGAGTTGTAACGTCTGAAAGTTATTACTGGAACATTTTAAATTAAACCAACCCAGCCTCATTCATTTCCAAGAGGGAGCATGAGGACAGTGCCAGTCATAGCATTTCCTAGTGTTGGATAAAAATCAAATCTTATGTGTAAAGACAAAATAGTTCTAACCTCAGATGGTATACTTCTGAGTATATATTTTCTTCCTTAAGAAAGGAAGAAATAGTACCCATACAGCCTATCAAAGGATACCCAAGGACCACAGGCCTGGCATGCTCATGATCCTATTACGTCTGTCTCCACATGAGAATAAACTGATGCGAGATGCAAGGTTTCCAAAGCAATGCAAAGTGCAAGAGAGGAGGAGAGATGGAGGTAGAAAGAACCCAGACTCTGGCTTCTAAGTCAGTAATGTCTTCGTTTATGTATTTGGGCATGGCTATGGTATATTAACAACATGGTGCAAGTAACTCATTCATGGTTATCGAAGCCCAATGTGGATACCATTGGGAAATATTATAATGTGAGACTATTACTATTAGGAAAATTTAAGCCAATGGAAAGTAAGCCCATGATCTGAAGTAACCATCACAAGAATAATTTTCATGTTTGTACATTTGGGCCAATGCCACACACTTAAAAACAAAATAATTTAAATGTTGCTAATCACTTCTTTAAAACATAAGAGTCCAGTAAACTGGGAAAACATCAGAGGCCATGAACCTAAATTTCAATCAGGAATGTATGGAAACAAGGATGGCAATTGAAAGTATAAATATCTGAGGAAGTATTTAGGAATGGGTCAAAGTCAACCTTGCAGAAATTCTGAAGTATCATGGCATTTAGATTTGACCTATCCACGTCTTATTTAATATTTTTATTACTTAAGCAAATATAATGTAACGATATAACAATAGGAATGATCATGTTAACAAGAAGTAACATTCATCCAATACTGTGCCAGATGCTGTTCATTATCTCCAGTAATCTCCCGCCAGCCCCAGGGGGAAGGTGCTATTGCTTCCTTTGTTACACAGAGAGAAGGGGAGACAGGACACTAACAGGTCACACCCACAGGGAGAGTCAGGGGTAGAGCGTGTATAAGTAAGCTCCAGCAGCCATAACAAGATACAGACTTGGTGGCTTAAATAACACACATCTATTCTCTCAGAATCTGGAGATCCAAGATGAAGGCACCAGCAGGCTTGTTTTCTCTGAGGCCTCTCTCTGTGGCTGACACATGGCCAGCTTCTCCATGTCCTCACATGGCCTTCCCCCCGTGCATGCACATCCCCAACATCCCTCTGTAGGTCCAAATTTCCTCTTCTTACAAGGACACCAGTCAGATTGGATTAAGGCGTCATGTTAACTTAATCGCCTCTTCCAAGACTGTATGTCCAACATAGCCACACTCTGAGAAGTGAGTGTGAATGGGGGCAGGAGACACAATTCATCCCATAATAGCTGGAGGCACGAGGAGAGACAATTTGGGACAATGTGACAAAAGAATCCTGAGCATTTTGCAACCCTTGCAAAACAAGAGCATGAGATGTTCTCTGTGGCCCCAGGACCCTCCAGAAGGAAGTCCAAGGCAGGCAGAGTTTGTCTCCATGTAAGTAGAATGTTCTGACAATTAGAGGACTGCCTACTACTGAGGCTAGTGTTGCAATATTTTGGAGGCAGGGTGGGAGGCAGTGGGCAGGATTTATTGGTGCAGTGGGGTGCCCTGAATGTTGATTAGACAATGATTAGTTATTTCACACCTTCTGTTAAGATGCATGAAATAACTAAAGAGATGCATATCTCTCTGCCTTGTAAAAGAGATGTTGATTCTATAACTTTGTCCCTGTGGAAAAGAAAATCACAGCCCCAAAATGCAGTCACTTAGGCCAAGTCACCATACCAGGGCTTCATCCCTAACCTAACTGCAGTTCCAACATCCCCCAGGAACGTAGTCATAACCGGCCAGTGAGGAATCTTCGGTGGGGACCAAAGAGATCACCTGTCCCCATGGGTCCTCCTCCCTCCCCCAAAGGAGGAAGAGGGAATCTGCAGGATCAAACCCCTGCTCCTCCCTCTGAAGGAAGGTGACCTTCCCTGAAACAATCCTTTCCTTTGCTAATAACTTCCTCCTCACCCCCCTTCCTATAAAAACCTTCCATACTATACATCTCTGAGCACCCCTTGTACATGCTGGATGGGAGGGCTGCCCATTTCATGGATCGATGAATAAAACCAGTTAGATCTTCAAATTTACTCAGTTGATTTTTGTTATTTTAATCTCTCAGAAGCTCCCTTTCTGAGTGATGTGAACAAGAGTCCTGCAATTAATTACATATTAGCCCTCATTCCTAAAATAGTTCATAGAATCATTGAGACAATTTTCAAGTGAACATGCTTTGCAAAGTAAGTTGTTTTTTTGCCCCCAAACTAGTCCTAATTAGCTACATGTATCATATAACTAGAAGATTATAGCTTGAATCCAAGATAAAAGCATAAGAATGATGAATAAAAAACACTTTTTTGAGAGGAATCACATGTGAGGAAGGTAATCTATGTGACTATTATCACTATTTAATGGTACACTGTGCCAGCGAGGACTGGGCTTGGAGCCAGCACCACGGATATGACTTGCTATTCTTTCCACTGTTTCAAGAGTCTCTGCTTTTTGTGCTGGGTAAGATCCGCATATCTGGCAGGTCAGATGAATGCATAAAATGATTAGGAGGAATAACACTGACAGCTAAGTATTTATATGGGAAAATGTTCACATCCATTTTTCTTCCAATAGCTGAAAAACATTCTCTAAAATCAATACCACCATCCACACAAGGCCACATGATACCAAGGGCTATGGGGGCCCTGGGAGGGTATAGAGATGCATGAAAGCCCTCGAGGGACACAAAGCGGGGTTGCTGCTGTCTTTGCAATAATCCACAGGTGACAGTAATTACAAGGGGGAGATGTAGAAATGGGAGGGAAGAGGCATACTCAGGGAGCTTGGATGGAACAGAAGAGGCAGTGGATCCTGCCTGTTGGGATTGGGAGGAGTCCTGGGGAGGATACTTCTGCTTTTTCCTCCATTTGGAAGGAAAAAGAGTCCCTATATTGGAGGAGCACTTCTCCACTGAGGCAATTTTGCCCCCAGAGAACATTGGCCAATGCCAGGAGACACCAATGATCATCACAGCAGGGAGCAGCGAGGTGTTAAGGTATCTAGACAGTAGAGGCCGGGGTGCTGCTGAACATCCCACAATGCACAGAACAGACCCCCACAACAGTTATGCAGCTCCAAATATCAGTGGTCCACAGTTGAAGAAGCCTGCACTCAAGTGTAATATCCATGCACTTTCGGACGCTCCCTCCCTCAGACAAGAGGTGAGTTTGGGAAAAGGAAAGAGCACATCCCCTTTTCTTACTTCACCCACTGGCACCCATCTCCCTGCAGGAAGCACCTCCTCTGGTCTGCCCTCACTCATGTGGTAAACTGAGTGGGGTCCAGCTCAGTCTGGTTCTGGGGTTCACACCGAAGTCGATCATAGGAAAATGCTATTTTGATCTCCATCTGACCCCTATTCCCTCCACCCACCCCACCATCTCTCCAAATGGTTCCAGATGTGTGGGGAGAGAACCAGGATGTCTCACTGGCTTCCTTTGAGCACCGGCCATTATACACAACGATGAATTATTAAAAACTACATCTGAAACTAATGATCTACTATATGTTGGCTAACTGAATTTAAATTAAAATTTAAGAAAAAATCTATCAGTGACCCTCGAATAAAAAAATGTAGGGAGGGCCCTTGATGTAATGAGCATTGGGTATTATATGCAACCGATGAATCACTAAATTCTACCCCTGAAATTAATACAGTGTATGTTAATAAAATTGAATTTAAATAAAGCATTTTTTAAAATAATAAATAAAATAAGATAAATAAGAGTATGTCAGTCCTCAACTAAATTCTCCAAAGGTCAGTGTTTAATGGATGATGAATAGATGAAGCCCAGGAAGTACTGCATTAGACGTTCACTGATTTGGGGTCATCAAGAGATCTATATCAGCCTCAGGAATTCGTAAGGAGGCCTGAAGATGAAATAAAAGACCTCAAATCCAAGGAAATCCTGAGGAGAGGCTCTTGGTTTTCACAGCCACTGAAGAAATCGAACCTTATGACTCCTCTAGAAACATCTTTAAAATATTGTATAACTCAAAAAAAAAAGGTAACCAATGTATAGGGATGATATCCACCAAACTTACTGCCATGATCATTTCACAATATACACAAATATCAAATCATTATATTGTAAACCTGGACCTCACACAATGTTACATGTCAATCATATCTCAATAAAAAAGCTAAATTAAATAGAAATTTTAAAACTATAGTTTTAAGTGATCAGTAACCATGCTAGAAAAGGCCACTTTAGGGGACGCCTGGGGGGTTCAGTGGTTGAGCGTCTGCCTTCAGCTCAGGGCGTGATCCCGGGGTCCTGGGATCGAGTCCCGCATTGGGCTCCCTGCATGGAGCCTGCTTCTCCCTCTTCCTCTGTCTCTGCCCCTCTCTCTGTGTCTCTCATGAATAAATAAATAAAATATTTAAAAAGAAAAGGCCACTTTAGGAGATGATGGCCCAAGCCCGGTGTCAAACTATGAACAAGTACAAAAGCACCCTGCCTAAAAAAAAAAAAAAAAAAAAAAAGCACCCTGCCTCCCTGCCTCCCTGCCTCCCTGCCTCCCTGCCTCTGAGGATGGCACTCATGTAAATCACTGCACTTCCCTTCCGCCCACAGAAGCAAGCATCTGATCTGCCTCTCTCAGTGTAAATGGAACTGTTCACAAAATAGGAAAATAATGTATGGCAGCCTTGGCTCTAAAAATTCAATGAAGTCCTTCATTCCACTTGTTTCGATACGAGTGGTTCACTCTTAATTTTCCAGGGCTTTCTTTTCAGTGAATATCCCCTTTCCTCGTGAACGTCATGTGAAAATGCAGACCACAGAGGTGGCTTTTCTGCTTGCTTCACCTATGCAGCCTCCCCTGTCCCTGCAGCTTCAGCAGCTCCACCTCCCAGGCCGTGAGGCATTACCACGTGTCTAGGGAGGAGGAAGAGAACAAGCAGACAAAGTATGAGGATCTGGGGTACGGACTCCTCATCTTCGTTTGCATCCATGAGGCAAAAGAGAAATGCTCGTTGGTTTGAAATGTAAACTGATCAACTCTTCACAAATCAATTTTAAAATCTAGGATGGCCCCCAGAAGTAAATCAGCAAGGGAATGATGCTCTGTCACCCTACATGCCCGCTATTGTGTGGCTGGCACTACTGATTCCTGGGCTCGTCTTCCTCCCCCAAGAGACTGATCAGTCCAGAGAGGCAAGGACGATATGCCATTCACCCCTGCATTACCAACATGTAGCCAAGTGCCAACACAGATACTCCAATATTGTTTACTAGGAATTAAATTCAAGTCAAAGGATGGAGGAACAGACAAATCACAGAAGAGGAAATACAACTACTTCAGGGACATAGAGAATTTCTAGCGATTAAAGAAATACCACATAGAGCCATGGCAATTTAAAAATGGATCTGCACTCATTTGAGATGGAAGTGGGTGCACATTCTAGAAAGCAGTTTGGTAATAGGGATCAATATCTTGAAATTTTTCCAATATTTCTGCTTTCAGGAATCTTTTATAATACTATTTCACCACTGGTGAAGGACCTTGCTACAACCGTGATGAGATTCTTCAAATGTCTTTCATCCTCAAAAGGCGATGACCACAACAACCTCATGGGTAGGCAGTAGTCCCATCTGAAGAATGAGAAAGCAGAGGTTCTCAGACATTAGCTACAATACAGAAGGCAGGCCCTGACAGCCATGTGGCTGGAGAGGCAGAGCCATGATTCAAAACCAGATCTGTGGGCATTTTCTTCTATATTGAATTCCAACGTTATAATATTAAATAACATATTTTCTAAGATTTTATTTATTTATTTGAATGAGAGAGACAGAGAGCAGGGGGAGGGGCAGAGACAAGTAGGTTCCCCATTGCAGGGAGCCTGACATGGGGCTCGATCCCAGGACCCTGGGATCTTGACCTGAACCAAAGGCAGACACAACCGACTGAACCACCCAGATGCCCCTAACATATATATTTTCTTCACCAGCTTATTCATTTCAATCTTATTTAAAATTCTACAAAGTTGGAAATTATCTAAATAAACCACAGAAGAAAAACAATTAATTGTGGAACATTAGTTTAATGGAATATGATGGGTCAAAACTTCTATTTTAAAAAGACCACAAAACACCATAGAAAAAATATGTGAGATACCATGCTAAGCAGAAAGCAAAATTGTGATTGCACTGTGATTTCAGTTCGAAAAATAAGTTTGTTTGTAGAAAAAGGACTGTAAGGAACATTCCAGAATTATGAGAATTAAGACGATAAAAGATTTCCCCTTATTCCAATGTCTTGTTTTCACTAATGGATTTCTTGAATCTTGACTGTTATAAAGGCAGGCTTTGATTTCATTGTAAGGCAGAAATGATGCATATTATAGGATTATAGGATGCTTGTGAAAAAGAGAGACAGAGCTTGATAAGGAAATACCACTTTGCCCCTGTTATTGGAGATGTTTGCACCTAAAACTCAGCAGTCTCTGAGCGGCAGTTGATTCGTATGTCGTGGATCAACACCTAATTATAGGGTATGGCAATAAGCTATAAGGAGGGAGGAACCATCCCTGCTCAATCCTGCCTCAGCATCACCTTGGTCTCCCCTTCTGATGAATCATAGGCCAGGACTTACCAGGAAGAGAGAGAGCCTGAGGCAGCTGCTTCCCAACTGTATGTTTGCCTCAGGGGACAAGCATGGCCCTCGCCAAACTTCTTGCTAGAGTTGTTTTTGGACCATTCTATTTTTTTTGGCGGGGGGGGGGGGGGGCAGCTCTGTAAGATCTGTTTAGCCTAACAGCCATGGGACTGTAGGGCAGATTAATTTATCCAAGCCTCAATTTATTTTTCACTAAAATGGGACTCATTGTAACTGGCTTATATTTATTTTAGGCACTTAGTGTTATTTATGGCTAATAAATGTTTAATGAAGGGTAGTCACTATTATTAGCACTAACTCAGTGGCTGTGATAGAGAACCCAATGCTGATAATACCGCCACCTGATTAAAAATTAGTACATTTCAGGGGGCCCAGGTCTACTGATGGATGTTGTTTACCAGCAGGAGTCGGCTTCCAGCTCTTTGTCCCTCCCTCCCTTTGTTTGGAAAGCGGGGCATCTTTCCACCCATCTGCTCCTACCTTTGGCCACCCAAACACACACTCACTGACACATCTGATTCCTCCTATAAGATCTCAGACAGGTGGTTAGGAACACTCCAGAATTAGACTACTTAGCATCTTGCTCTCCTACGTTCCAAACATATGACTTCCTGCAACTTAAAGATCTTTCAGCTGCCTCCCTTTCCGTGTCTTGGGGACTGAGACAACAGCAGAGCTGACTTTGCGATCAGTAAAGCGGGTTGCACGGGGGAGCGTTCGGCATTGGCAGGCGGCACGTGGTGACCCAGGGCTCTCCTTTGTTTTCTGTCAAGATGCTGATTGTTTATAACAGGGAGACAGGCTGCAGCTATGAGAGAGGTGTCACTTAATCACCTTGACAACAAAAAAGGGAACAGAAATAAAAAGAATACAAGGAGCTTGAGAGGACTCATTTTCCATGTCAACTTGGCTGGGCCACAGTACACATATTTGGTTAGGCATTATTCTAGATGTTTCTGTTCCGATAAGGGTCTTTTTTTTTTTTTTTTTTTTTTTTTTTGATGAGGTTAACATTTGAGTCTGTGGACTCTGAGTCAAGCAGATCACCGTCCCTAATGTGAATGGGCCTCATCCAATCAGTTGAAGGATTTAATCAACCAAAAAGGCTACCCCACCATAAGCAAGAGGGAATTCCATCAGCAAATGACCTTTGGACTGGAGCCACAACTCTCCTCTGACCTCCAGCCTACCCTGCAGATGGCCTGAGCAAGCCTCCACCATCACATGAACCAATTCCTTAGAACAAACCCTTCTCTGTGTGCACACACATCACATACACACATGCTGCTGGTTCTGTTTCTCTGCATACATCTAATACAAACTCAAAACCAGCATGGCTTACAAAGGACAGGTGGGTTCTTGTCTGGTCCTGGCATGCAGACTCTGGGCTCACAGACTCACCATCCTACACCTTGTCTCAGGAGAACAATCCTCAAGGATTAGCACCTTGAAGGCAGCAACAGTGTCTCACTCTCTTCAGGCTCTCTAGAATTTTCCTGGTGTTTCCTCATTCCTTAAGACATCGGTTCTCAAACTAGGGGATGATCAGAATCTCCGGGGGGAGGGGGCTTGATAAGAGACTGCTGAGCCCCACCTAAGAGCATCTGATTCAGTGGATCTGGAGCAGGCACTGAGCCCCCGAGTGATGCTGATGCAGCTGGCCGGGAAACAGTGCTGTGAGTCCAGCCAGTGGAGAAGCAACAGAGCACAGAGAAATACTCCTACTTCACTGAGGTTCAGGAGTGACTTCAATTTGGTTCGCAGGGGCTAGTCACAGGGACCCCCAGCCCCACCCCAAGGGACAGTGCCAAGTCCATCAGATGGCAGGGGTCCTGGGGGGTAGGGGGTCACCTCTGCCAGGGGCTGGTCTGTCTTCACAGAACTAGTGTCCTTGTTATGAATCCTTCCAGAAAGCTGTGCTCCCTTTCTCCAGATCTTAAATAAACGGTGATTGCTTTGCACACTGAGGCTGAAGAGGGCATTCCCTCTGGTCACTTTCCCTTATCTGATCCACTGACAAAGGGAAAGAAGGGGGGCACCAAATCCAGGCAGGTGGCAGAGGGAGGGCCATGGTCTACAGGAACAACGGGAAGGGAAGACTCATGGTCTGGCCACAGAGGACCCTGACAGAGAAACTCCACTTGCAGGCAGGACAGTAACTGGCAGAAGCAGGCATGGGAAGGGCTGTGTTCACTAGCAATTTCTCCTTCTCTTGCATTAATTACATCTGGGGTTATTGGTTTGTTGGGCTGCCATGACAAACCCTAAAGCTGTGTGTTTCTTCCCTGCCAGAGTTGTGGGGGCAGCCCAGGAAAGAAGGTCAGGAAACTGCCCACGGCATTTTCTGTCCACAGACGTCCCCCTCTCCAATATTTTCCCCATCCCTAAGAGTCATTACAACTCCCCTTCAAAATTCAAGATGTCCATGGAGCATCAAGCCTCACTTACATCAGAGTGTAAACTACTTTAACCATATAATCTTTTGCATTAGTTGAATACAACTATGTGTTTCAAAATCAGAAAATTTCATTTTGGATAAAGGGGATGGGAGGAAGTTTTGGGTCCATCTGGATGAAGTCAAGGTCTTTGACCCAAGCAAGGCAGGCTGAGGGCCACAGACTTCTGGGTGGTAGGGACACTGGGGTAAGAGGAGGGCTTAGAGGGACAGCAAGGACAGCCAGCAAGGAGTGACCCCCTTGAAATTTCACCTGGAGGCTTTGGAAATAAGTGGCTCAGCCCCGAAAACTGTAATGTACAAGGTCCTAGTCTAAACACCTGAGGTTGAGAACGATGCAAAGGTGAGCAAATCTCAGGTTGGTCTCACTTTCCAAGTTTGCATTGGTCAGCATACAACCTTTCAGTTCAAGTTAATCCAAGACATCTTAGCTAGGGATGCACTTACTGCCATGCAGGGAGGACCAACGCTCTTCCCCTTACATGGAAGTTAGCAGGGAAATTGGGTAAGAGCTCCAATGGCCCTGTCACACCAGCCACCCAAAGTCAGAGCAGGGACAGTGATCAGGAAGGGAGAGAAGTGAACACAAGATAGTGGAAGTGGCCTCTAGTTTCCCAGGGGGCGTGACTTCAGGACACACTGAAAAATCAAGCATGGCTTAAGCAAAACCATTCACCTCCTTAGTTTTTTAATTTGTCAGCTAAAAGACAAAATTAAAAAAAAAATACCAAAGATTAAAAATGCCTACCTCAACAGGGTGTTGGATAGAAGGAATGATATTATTTTAAATTCACGGAGTAGGTGCTCAATACATCTTACATCTGCATAAACCACACACACACAAACACACACATTTTCAGGTTGATGGCGCCAACTCTTTTGCTTCTGTGCATACCGAAGGGACTTACCTTCTCAACTGCCTTCCAAAGCAGTGAGGCTCAAAGTGTAGTTCCACCGACCATCTGCATCAGCCTTACCCACAGGCCTGTCGGAAACCTTTATCTCAGCCCCTCACACCAGAAAACTGTGTCCCAACTAGCTCCCCAGTAGTTCTAATTCACACTAACATTTAGAGAACCACAATGCCAGACAGATGGTTAGCTACCTGGCTGCACAGCAGATTCACCTGGGATCTTTTTAAAATGAGTTGTAATACCAAGGCCCCACCCAGACCAAATAAATCAGAATCTCTGTGAAAAGGAACGAGGTCCAGAACTTTCTGTTTAAGATCTCCCTCAGGTTAATCTAATGTGCAGCCAATGCTGAGAAACCATTGTTCTGGGCACATCGTGGATGAGGAGTTTCTTGGTGGCTCTCACACTGAAAACCCACCTGTTCATTTCTTTGTTTCCCTAAATATGAATGCCTACTCTATGCCCAGCACTATAGTAGGTAGTGGGGTTACAAGACAGACACAGACCAGATGTTTCTGGAGATTAGGGTCTGCTGGGCATCACAAAAAGCCCACCATTTACAACTACACAAGTTGTACACTGCACAACTCTAGTGGGAACCCCTCACATCTTTATATACAACCTGTCAGGCCACACACACTATCCAAGATCAAAGCCCAAGGTAATCTTGGCACCATAAGATGTAGGATATGTAAATTCAAACCAGGTTTGCCCTCAACTCTTGGCATCGCTGAAGTCTTCACAGGAATCCCCATGGGGACCAAAGCCAGTGAATTGATTTCTTATCACTCTGCGGTGTAGAACTCCTATATTTACTAGTGGATGAGGGATACTGTGTGAAATATGACTTTGCTGAGCATGATAGTTTTATTTTGTAGTAAACTGGCACCAATATGAAGTGTTTTCATTTTGAATTTACTTTATTCTTACTGTGGTAGACTAAATAGTGGCCCCCCAAAGGTATCTAGGCCTTAATCCCTGGAACTGGTAAACATTTTCTTATATGATGATAAGCCTTCATAGACGTGATTAAGTTAAAGGCTGAAATGGGGAAATTATTGGGCAGACCATAAATGTAATCACACATGTCCTTGTAAGAGAGAGACAGAGGTATATTTGATACAGAAGAATAAAGCAACGTCATCACTGAAACAAGATGCTACACTGGAGGACAGAGCTGGGAGCCAAAGAACAGACTCTAGAGCAAGCAAAGACAAAGCAATGGATTCTCTTCCTACAGCCTCTGGAGAGAACATGGTGTTCCCAACAAACCAATTCCAGCCCAGTGAATCTGATTTCAGACCTCTTACCTCCAGACTGCAAGAAAAACAAATATATGTTGCTTTAAGTAATCAAATGTATAATTATTTGATATAGCAGCAATAGAAAACTGATATATTTCTATGTACCCAAATAAAGAAAATCCAGAAGAACAGAACAGAAAGCTTGGAAAGAAGTTCAGAGCAGCTGAAATTTAATGTATCACCTTTAGTGGGCCAGGCTCTGTGCTGGTTATTTTACATGGATTAGGTCTCAAGCTCACAAGAGCCACGAGAAAGGTGATATTATCACCATTACTGTCATCAACTCCATCTTCATTATCACCATCATCTTCATCACCATCTTCATCTTATCACTACCACCATCATAACCGTCACTATCATCATCACCATCCTCATCATCATTATTGTCTTCATCTTCATCACCACCATCTTCATCATCATCACCATCATTAATATTTATCAATACTTTTATTTTTTTATTTTATATTTTTGCATTGAGCTATAAGATTCTACACCAATTAGAACACATCAGGGAACCAATTCATGGTCTTTATGGCCTGAAAGCAAAGTGAAGCAACTTTTGAAGAGCAACAGAGTAGGTTTTATGGTAGAAACCTGCAAAGAACAGCACACAGATATACATGATGGGTGGTCCCACCGACACTGTTCATACAGAAATTAACATGTTAAAATGCTATTAATAACTCCCCATTCAGTACCACCCTGCCTAAAAGAAATTGTTTCTGCATCACCAACTCCTGGCAGCAACTTTGCTATACTTGAGTTGCCATTTCTCACAATAATGTCCTTTTATCCCACTCGGGACCTGTCACCTGGAACAAATAAGGTCTTTACGAGTCCCAGAAAATGAGAGAATTTTCTTCACAAACTATATTTTTCTGTACTTGTTCCCTACCCTGACATAATACAAGAGGTTAACCTACTAGAGAGATTGAATTTCACATCCTCCAAAAAAGAAATTTGCTCATATCAGTAGGGAAAAATCCAACGTATACAAAAAAAGTAAGATATGGGATTCATTTTAAAATAAATAAGTCTCTATGAATTTTATTTCAGGATTTATGCTTTCATAAATAAGTGTTCTTCATGACATAGATGGATACTCAGATACGATGTTTCTATCTGGAAAAAAGTTCTCAAGATCTCTCACAAGTCCTGGATCCAATGAGTCCTCCCAGTCACTCCTCAACATTTGTATTTGTCTTTGTGATATAAAGAGGTCAGAGTTCCCTAAATGGATCAATAGGTTAAAAATAAGTCCAAATAAAATAGCAACAATTATGACACCTTACACTTATTTAGCAATTCCCATATACCAGGCAATATTCCAGGGCTTCACAGATGGCAACTCTTTACTCTTCCCATTATGAGGAAATATTTCTATCATCTCTGTTCTGCAGATGATGGATCTGAAGCACAGAGCCACTAAGTGGTAGAATTCTATGCTAAGGATTTTGACTCCAGAGTCTTCTAAAACACAATATTTTAATGTCTCAACAAAGTTCTAAAAGGAATTTCAGAGAAGTATGGATATCTTAATTCACAATTTACACAAAAGCCTAAAGAGCCAAGAGAAGCAGACTACTCATAAAGCTGGGGTCATGGAGCCAGTGTGGTGCTGATGCAGGGCCACATCAGCGGGCCTCTAGAACAAACAGGAGACGCCAGTAAAGACTTGAACATATGTGGAAACCCACACGCATGAGGGAGGTGTGTGGCACAATAGGAAGAAATGCCCACTGAACAATTCTGGGACTGTTTGTTCTCTTGATGGGGGCAAATGAAATCCAATCTCTGTCTCTCACCATACAAAAATTGACCCCATTAAGTACTTACAGAAATGAAAGCCAACACAAACTATTCTAGAAAAAAAATAGGAAAACTTATGGTAGGAAGCCATATTTTTTTTTAAGGCATGAAACACTAACAAAAGATTGTGAAATGAATCTAAGATCACCGTTTCATCAAAGAAAGAACCAAGAAGGTGAAATAAAAACCACAAATGGAAAAATGAAGCACTTATAACCATGTAACTAACAGAGGATTAGCATAAACAATATATAATTAACTCCAAAAACAAAAAGAGAGAGAGGAAGAAAGTAAACCCTCCATTAACAATAACAAATGAGCAGAAGGCACCATCTCACAGAACTGGCAACATGTAAGGTCCATACACATGAAAAGATACTCAGCCTCATTAGTTAAAAGAGAAATGTAGATTTCATGTGAAATTGGTAAAAATTAGGAAGTCTGACAATACCAAGTGCTGGCCAGGACCTGGAGTAACGGAAAAGAAAATATGCTTATGTTGCTAGTATATATTTGCACAAAAACCCAAAATTGATGGGATATCCAAAAGCCTGTCAACAGCAGAATATAATTACCAATTATCTACTCGTGAGCCAGCTAGCTATCCACCCAGCTATCCATCCATCAATTATCTACCTAACTAGGGATACTATATAGAGCAATTTTTCCTTTTCTTTTTTAAATAACCAAATTCCCCTTCTCTGCTAGGTCATTCCTAAGTGCATATACACACGTGAAGTATTGTTATTCCTCCACTTTTCCCTCCAGCCTCCTATTCTCCCACTCTGAGTGGATTTTTGTCCCCACCACTCGACCAGCACTGTTATAGAAGTCACCAGTGACCACATGTCACCCTAGCAGGGGTATTGGGCACTGCCGATGATGCCTGGTTCACGTTCCTTTCCTGACTCAGAACTTGAGTGTCCCAGCACTCACCTGGGGACCTTTCTCCGCCCTCTGTACACCTGCTCCCCTGATGCTTACACACACTCTCAGGGTTTCAGTAGTGTCTCTAGATTGGTGACTCCTACATATTCATTTCTAGCCCGGACCTCTCCTGTGAAGCCCCTTCCATGCTGCCCCCACCTCCACCGGGCATGTGGAATTCACATCACAAGCCAAACAGGCTCCCAGCTGAGCCCTGGTCTTTCCCTCCTCCCTCCACCCGCTCCTCTCTCTGTGCTCCTCCGCTCAGCACCTGCCCCTCTGCCATCCTATTGCTCAGCCTTCAGCAATCAGAAGTGGGAATAGAATTAAGTTGCTTTCTCTGTCAGCCCAAATCCGACCATCAGAGCAAGCCAGCACATGGCCTTTATATGCATACACCAACAAGGTGACCCCCTTTCACGGGGTTGTGCCATCTCTCATTAGTGGTAAGGGACTCCTACCTGGGGGCTGGCTCCATGTCCTCCCATGTCTCTTCTCGCAGCAACCACAGACATGGTGTCAAAACCCCAATCCGCAACATCACACAATGTCACTGCTCACACCCTTCTGGTGGTACCCATTTCCCACTTCCTCTCTGTCCTCACCTCCTCCCCCTGCACCCCCGCAACTTACCCTGCTCCCCTTTACAGCACTTCAAACTCCAGACACAAGACTGCTGCAGGGCTTTGCCACTTGCCGTTTTGCTCCACCTGGCGTGCTCTCCCCAGCATATCTAACCTCTCTCCCTTGCCCGCTCCAGATTTTCACTCAGAAGTCCCCCTCTTAGCCTCCCTTCCTGAGACACAGACACCACATCTCCCCTAAAATGACTCTTCTTCACGGCTTCAGTTTTCTCCCTATACCAACCAAGTGCTACAAATTCTATTTATCTTGTGGACTGGCCCCTTGTTCCCTTAGAATGAAGCTATGTTAGGACATGGGGTTTGCCTATTTTGTTCACTCTGTTTCCCCAGCACCTAGAGTCAATGTGCAGCACTTGTTAATTGCCCAGAAAATTATTTGTTAAATGGATGGACAAATGACACACATTATCCTGGGTAAATCTCAAAGCAAGAACGGAGAGAACAAAGCCAGTCCCAGAAGAACACCCCCTCTGTCACTGTAATGGCATCAAGAGCATACACATAATAGCAAGATACCACTTAGGGCTGTAAGTACGTGTGGAGAGAAAGGCAGGGGTGAACTAACACTGAATTCAGGAGGGGTTTCCTCCTTGGGAAGGGATGTGGTTGGAGAGGGGCACACAGGGGCTTTTCAAGGACACTCCTATTTCTTAACACAGGCAGGTTCTCTGCATGTTTATATTGTTAGCACAATGAATTTTTAAGTTGCATTTTAAAAAGACGGGAAAAGTCATTTAGAGCACATCCAACCACATCACTTCTTTGGAACCCGACATTCATAATACAAATGGCCCCGCCACCGATCTGTGCTCTGCTCTGTTTATGTGGCTGTATCACCAACTCACTGTGCAGCCGAACCTGGCTACCTGTACTTAGTCCCATAGTCCAACAGGATGGCAAAAACCCATCCCAGATGACTGACCTCCAAGAACAGCCAAGGTAAAAAAATGAAGGCTGCCTCTCATTTTGAATCCTCTGACAACACTTTGTACGTGGCAATGATAAAAAACAGTGTCTAATGATTAATTATACAAACCACAGATTTGACTTAGTAGCATGAGGGTTTGTACCCGGAAAGGAGAATGGGTTCCCAAAGACTTTGTCAAGAGTGGGTACTTCCTTTCTTCTGTATCCCCCACTTTTTCTCAAAAGCCAGCTCAACTTCCTCTTGCCTGAGAGCAGCTGGGCCCCTCTCCCACACATATTCACATAGCCAAAAACTGGTTCCTGAGGCAGAGACTCCCTCAATATCCTTCCTTAGGAAAATGACCTGTAACTCCACTAATATCTGACAATTCAGCATGAAGACCAAGAAGTTTAGAGGCAATATGTGAGCAAACATGCAGTGATTATTAAAATACTATTGTGACACTGAATAAGAACCCAGACGTTCAAATAAATCCCAGTGAATAAAGCTCAAGGAAATAAACAAATGATAGATGATAGCTGATCAATAGATAGACACATAACTGATAGATAAATGATAGATGAAAGCTAGACAGGGAATAAATAGATGGATAAATGATGGATGGATGGATGGATGGATGGATGGATGATGGTTGGATGGATGGATGGATGATGAATGGATAGATGATGGATGATAGATGATAAATAGATGATAGATAGATAGATAGATAGATAGATAGATAGATAGATAGATAGATAATAGATGAAATGGAGTCTGTTTTGGTCACTAGTGTATCCCCAGCCAATTATGAAATAATAGACACTCTAGAAATATCTATCAAATGAATGAATGAAATAATGGATGTTGAACAACATGATAAAATATGGTCCAAAATCTCTAACATCTTGTTATCCTACACATGTATTTATACAGATGGCCCTTCAGTTTCCACTATGTGGCAAAGCTCAGGTGAACATGCATTTTGCATCTGCCTCCTAAATGCTGGGCCTATTCTTTTCTGGAAGCCAGCCTATCTGTGCTCCTGCTCCGAGGCAGGTGCTTGAGAAACAATGTTTTACTTAATCAATATATGTTTTGGGAGAGTGTCTAGAGAGATCTATCTGGATCCAGAAAATGACCACATTGCATGGAAGACCTAGCTGTCCCTGGTGAGTCCAAAATGGTGATGCTAAGACCGGTATCTCTGGACTACAAAGAGTGTGAGTTGGTCAAAACCTTCCATAGCTCAGCCACAACAGTTCTCGGTCCTCCAGAACTGTGCTCTCTGATATGGCAACCATTGGCCATGTATGATCATTAAATTCAAAATCACTGAAATTAAACGAAATTAATAATGCCACTCCTCACTCGTTCTATCCACATTTCCAGTGCTCCATCATCAAATCTGCCTAATGGCTACCAGGCAGTATATGGCTTAATGTTCTAGAACATTTCTATCATCACAGAAAGTTGCATTGGATGGCACTGGGTTATTAGCACGTGATTTGATACTAACAGTATCACCTTCTCCTGGGACCACTGAGAATAAGCCAGCTAGAAAACCTTAAAACTACAGAAAGGGCTAAAATGATTTAATAAGGATCAAGGAATAAATACATGAACTGGAGTTTAGGAAGCAAAAATATAAAGGAGTTAACACTCAGTGGGAGAGGGGACGAGTAAATCCTCTACCTGAAAATGAAACAATACATCTATACAAAGGATAAACAGATAAAACTGACCCTCTTTAGACCTATATTGTACTGAATTTAGGCAAATGCATTGGTCAAGAAACAGACTAATCCATTTACAAACTAATTGGATTGTTAGGTGCACATTCCTATCAGAGTAGCCTGAGGTAGTACTTCCCACTAATGGTAGTAATTGCTTTTAAATAACCTTAAGATGAGTACAGTCATCTCAAATGTCCCATTAACTCCCTTTTCCATTGTAGAAATTATGCTATAGATCAACCCAATGGGAGACACACACCTAATATGAATACAAAGGACAACTGGAAGAGCCAAGAAGTGAAAAGTAAAAAAAAAAAAAAAAAAAAAAAAAAAAAAAAAAAAAAAAAAAACTGAAGCTCTGTAGAATGAATTAAGACAAGCAAAAATCTGAACTGCCCTTGAAGCAAAGCTGGCCCTAGTCACCATTTTATGGTTCATGGTTCTGCAGCTTGCTAGCCTTATGACCTTGAGCTTGCCACTCCGTCTCCCCACACTTCAAATATCTACCTGCAAATCGAAAGGAATTGTGGGAGTGTGTGACATTTCTTTCCATTGCTATGGGTAGCACATGCATGAACATGGCAGGGACAAGAATGGAAAGAACAGCGGCCAAGACTTTCTTGACATCAGGCCAGCTCCACCCTGCCATGCTCAGCTCCACTGGAGGGACCAACATGCTCCCAATCACCTCACTTGACTCCTAAGACTCATGTCCCATCCTCCTGCTGCCCTGCCAATATCCTGTCCTCCTGATGTCATGACCACCCCCTGGGACACACAGGACCAGCAGAACCACAAAGCCTCCTCTTCATCACTTCACCCTCCACTGTGCTAACAGGTGCTACTGCTGTGAGAGAAACACATCTGACATGTTATATTGTTTTACCTCTGGGTCTCCTCAGAAGACCCTGAGACAGGGATTCAAGTGAAAGCAGTCTTTAGGAGGTGTCTTCAGGAATCACAGGCACTGAATGGGGCAAGGGTGTCAGAAGACAGAAGATGGCCAGTGAAGGGTGAGTTTGCAAACAAGTCACCACTATGAGCAACTGTAACTTAATCTTTGGGACGCTGTGAGACCCAGTGTAGAACCTAGGCTCTTGACTTTGTTTCTTTCTTTTTTTTTTTATTTATGATAGTCACACAGAGAGAGAGAGAGAGGCAAAGACACAGGCAGAGGGAGAAGCAGGCTCCATGCACCGGGAGCCCGACGTGGGATTCTATCCTGGGTCTCCAGGATCGCACCCTGGGCCAAGGGCAGGTGCCAAACCGCTGTGCCACCCAGGGATCCCTTGATTTTGTTTCTTGAATGAGAGAAAAGAGTTTGAAATCCAGGCTTTATGGAACAACTTAGAGGGAAAAAAGAATCTTCTAAATCCTAAAATTTTCATCCTAAATTAAGGGCAAGCAGAGTTTGGAGGTCTGGTGATGGAGTCCAGCTATTGGACATGGTATAGAGAAGATCAAAGATATGCCCTCAGAATGGAGATCCTGCATCCTGAAGAGAGGTGAGGATGACAGTATGCAGGATGCAGAGAGATGTGGGAGGATAAAATGAAGTTCTTGGGAGGGAGCTTAGCCCTGGGGGGGGGACAGTTTGAGATTGGGACAACCCAAAGGAAAGGGAAGCTCCCCCCTCCCCTGAGAGGCCACAACAGGGTGGAAATGGTGAATGGAAGGACACAGCAGAGCAGGGTCGAGGTAGCCCCATGATTTGCCATGGCCTGCGTGTGGTGTATAGGGGATCCCCCAACACATATGCATGTGCACACATGCGCACACACTCATGCACCATACACACATAAAGTGGCATGTGAGTCCAAGAGCGAAATCAAATAGTAATTAAAACAAATAGCATCTGTGCAATAGCTGCAATATGCTAGATACTGTGATAAACGCCTCCCATATTTTCACTCATTTGATCCTTACCAACCACATCCCTAGGAAGGAAGTATTACCACTTCCATTTGGCAGATAAAGAAACTGAGGCACAGAAAGTCGATCAAAGGCCATACAGTCTGTGTGTTTTGGAGCCAGAATTACAACCCAGGCGATGTAGCTCACAAGCTTGTGCAACTAATTTCTAGAATATTCTAGAGTTCTGTAAGAAAAGTTACCAAGAGCTGATATAAACATTATTTTTACGCCACTACAAATACATAAGATCATGTCACTCAACTTCCGTGATAGATTACTTGTGAAAAATGGCTGTAGTAAATTCTCCCATTGCGCTGTGGACGTCCAATGCCATATGACTTTTTTGGTTCCATTCCTTGAATCTGGGCTTGGCTATGTGACTTGCTTTAACCAATGGGACACTGACAAGTCTAACAGGGGAAAGGTCTGAAAAATCCACGTGTGCTGACGCTTGCTGGAGACGTGGGATGGCCACCATGTGGACAAGCTATGCTAGCCTCTGGGGGATAGGAAAGACATGGAGAGGCCCAGTGGTCCCAGCCACCCCCGCTGAAGCCCAGACATGCAATGAGTCCAAGTCCCCAGCAGAACCTGCCGTGACTGCAAGGACTGCCTGGCCACCCCACAAAACCATGAAATCATGATGATGGCTGCCTTAAGTCACTAAGTCCTGGCATGGTTTGTTCCCAACCATGAATATCTGATACATCTCTTTGAAACTTTTCAGTGACCACTGCCCCCTCTGCCTTAACCTCCCTCTATGGCCTCAGCCTGGCTTTCAAGACCCTGCACAGATCAGCTCTACTTTTCTGCTTTGTCTCCCCCTCCCTCCCTCCTCATGCTCTACCCACTGGACATAGCTTCACCGCTGCTTCCCAAATATACCTTGTGCTTCCAGCCTTCTCTCCTGGCTCAGGCTGATCTCCAAGCCTAGAAATCTCCTTTGCCTAAACAACCCTACCCACCTGTGGCTGGAAGAATAATGGTTCCCCTAAAGATGCCCATGCCTGAATTTATAGGACCTGGGAATATGTGACCTGGCACAGCCAAAAGGACCTTGCAGGTGTGATTCAGTTAAGCATTTTGAGGTGGAAGATCATCCTGGATTGTGCAGGTGGGTCCTTTTAAGAGGGAAGCAGGAAGGTCAGCACTGGAGGAGGAGCTGTGACAGCAGAAGCAGAGGCCAGACTGGAATGATTACCAGGAGGCCACCGGCTAGGGGATGCAGGCGGCCTGCAGAGGCTGGAAAAGGCCAGGGACACATTCTCTCCAGAGTGCCTCCAGGCCTTGCCTAAACCCTGGTTCTGACCCAATGCAACCTATGTTCAGATGTCTGACCTCCAGAACTGCAGGATGGTACATTTGGGTTGTTTCCAGTTCTAAGTACAAGAAACAGATGTACCACCTGCCCATGAAGCCCCCTCTGGTTCCGGGGATGGGAACCCACAGCTCTCGCTTTGCACTCACCCCGTACCCTGATTACACTTCAGCTTGATTACCTTGATTCAGGTGAGGAATATTCTTGTCACTTCTTTCTATCCAGTATCTCCTTGGTAAGGTCTTACTCGTGCTTGTATCTGCTCACCCCACCCTGCTACAAAACTACTCCAAACACACATACACAACACACACACGAATCTGAGCCCTCTCCACCAGCCCCACAGCCCTGAGTGCTGGGATCTCCTGTCCACAGACAGGAAACCCATCGTGCCTTAGTGACAGAGAGCACTCATGATCCCTTTATTTGAATAAAGTGGATCAAGAATGACCTGTGACATTTGCTTTCTATTGCCTGGCCTTTTGGGTGGATTCATGCAGTCCTCCCTATGTGCCTGGCACTGGTGTGTGTGAAGGACTCAGTAGACACGGCACTGGGGGGAGAACGGGGTCCCCCAACAAGGTTTAAACAAGTCCCAATCTCAATCCCTATGAACACGTCCTTACACAGAATGAGGGTCTTTGCAGATGTAATCCCAGATCCAGAGATGTGGGAACGGAGACACCAGGAGGACCCCCTGTGATAACAGAGGCACAGACTGGAGTGAGGTGGCCACAAGCTACGGGCGGCCGTCAACCACAGGAGCTGGGACATGGGGAGCAGATTCTCCCTTGGATGCTCCAGAAGGAACCAACCCTGCCAACACCTCAACTCGGACTTCTGGCCACCAGAACTGTGAGACCATCAATTTATTTTGTGCTAAGCCACTCTGCGGTACTCTGTGACAGCCCCAGGACATTAATACATACATCTAGGCTGGACAAAAAGAAAAACACAGAGGAACCAAAATGGAGACACTGAAAGTAGAAAACCAGTAACTTCTGGCATGAAATGGATGAATTATCTTGGTCACACCTATGCTTCTTTGGGGCCGACTCTGCCTTTGCATCAGCTGCTTGTTTAGATGACTAGAAGTGCCAGCTTGGTGACCTTGGGAGAACAAGGTGCTAATCTAGCTTCTAAAAGATGCTTTACCCCAAGCCCGTACATCCCAAGTTGTCTTGTCTTCCTTCCAGGCAAGACACATCTGGCAGAAATTCAGGAGAAACAGGCTTCTTTCACAGGTCCTGCCTGGGATGCTCCCCTGCCCCAGCAGGTGACGGTGAGGAAAACTTTTGCTCTGTAGCTCTTCACCTGGCTCGCTTCCAAATGCTTATCCTAGTGGATAAACTACCCATGAAGAACCTGAATGTGCACTTGGGACATTCCTCAGAGGAGAGAGGTCTAGGCCACATAGGGCTGCCAAAGCAGTGTTGGGTATGGGTGGGAGATAGAGCCCTGTAGGGGAGAGAAGGGAGCAAGACAAAGGAACAGAGAGAGGGATGGGCAGAGGAAGATATGGCTTCTCTCGGTCCTACATCCTACATGTTTAGTCTTCCCAGAAGGAAACAAAAACCAAAAATCCGAAAGGGAGCATAGGCGGACCTCAGGCTCAATATCACACTCCTCAGGCTTTCAAACTCTTCCATGCCCTCACCCCATCCTCTATGTCCCACCTCAGCCCCACCACTATCTAAAACCCCATCAATCAGGTATCCCTACTGCTCCTAAGTCCTACAACATCATGGCAGCCCAGGAGCCAACTCTACTCTGGCTTCCTCTTCATCCTTTCAAGTCTCTATGGATTGGATTACATTTTCTTTTTTTGAAATCTGAGTAAAATAACCAGCAGGACAACCTGTAGAGCCCCCTTTATTACATTTTTTATTTAAATTAGATTTGCTGGGCAGCCCTGGAGGCTCAGTGGTTTAGCACCGCCATCAGCCCAGGGCGTGATCCTGGAGACCCAGGATCGAGTCTCAGGTTGGGGTCCCCGCATGGAGCCTGCTTCTCCCTCTGCCTGTGTCTCTGCCTCTCTGTGTGTCTCTCTCTCTGTGTGTCTCATGAATAAATAAATAAAATCTTTAAATAAATAAATAAATAAATAAATTAGATTTGCCAATATATAACACCCAGTGCTCATCCCATCAAGTGCCCTCCTCAGTGCCCGTCATCCAGTTACCCCAACCTGCCACCCACCGCCCTCCCCTTCTGCAACCCTTTGTTTCTCAGAGTTGAGAATCTCTCATGATTTGTCTCCCTCTACAATTTTTCCCACTCAGTCCCCCTCTTTCCCCTTATAATCCTTTTCACTATATTCTTTAGAGCCCTTTAAACTGTGAGTCTCCTCTCTGCCCTGCCAGTGGCTGGCAAATGCCCATGTTCTTGAGAGCAGCCCCCTGGCCAACCTGTCTCATCCTCTTCCTCCTCTAGTCAAAAGACACCAGGGGACACAGAGTCTTCTTTAAAAAAAAAAAAGATTTTGTTTATTTATTTGAGCAAGTGAGAGAGAGCATGAGCAGGGGGAGGGGCAGAGGCAGAGGGAGAAGCAGCCTCCCCACTGAGCAGGGAGCCTGATGCAGGGCTCGATCCCAGGACCCTAAGATCATGACCCGAGCGGAAGGCAGATGCTTCACTGACTGAGCACCCCAGGACCCCAGCACAGACCCTTCTATGCTGCCTTCACACAGACCCAGTCCTAGTCTCAGATTGCTGGGCTGGTTGGTGGGGCTGAGGACCCCAGACCACTTGGTAAATGAGCATGACAACCAGCTAAGCCTGCCTCAAATACTAGCAGCCCAAACTAGCCCACTCCCTTTCCCCGGCATCTCTGTGAGCCCGCTCCCTGGTGGAGGTCAGCCAGGTGCCCGGGGTGGCAACCCCACCTTCAGCACCGCCCTTCCCACCAACCCCCCAACCCATCCTCCATCTCAGCATCACTACCCCAGCCACCGCCCTCTGCACCCACAGGAGGGACATGCCGGAAAGTCACATCCGCCTCTGAGAACCCCGCAGAAAATCAGGCGTCGCATTTGGTAAGTTCACACCCATCCATCCTGTTGGTCCTTGCCGCAGTCCTGCTCTAAACATTACAGGAACATTCCCAATTCTCAGATAGGAAAACTGAGGCCGAGGGGGGTGCTGACCTTGCAGGAAGTCCGCAGATCACTTAGAGCAGAATTTGGAGATGCTCCAGATGTTCAGCGTCACCTGCTGCACAGAGGCTTTGCCACGGCGGGGCAGGGAACTGCCGGGAAGCCCTTGCAGCTGTGGTGCACATGCCTCGCCCCGCTGTCCTCTGTCCCTGGGAAGCTGGATGTGACTCTCTCAGGGGCCTCTGGGAACAGAGCGCCCTGGCCCTCCTGCACCTCTACCTGCCTGCCTGACCCCAAAGTGCCCTTCCATCCATCCCTACCTCCTCCCAGCTGGAGCTCCCGCATAATTAGAACAGGGCTCCCCAAGTCACCGCTGCAAGTCAACCCACTCACGCCCCACGGTGGGCATATGTGTGCATATGGTGTGTGTGTGTGTGTGTGTGTGTGTGTGTGTGTGTGTGTACACGGGCTGTGCTCCAAAAGGGAAGCTTTTGGCTTAGGACTCAGAATCTCGAGATTCCTGCATCGTCGCTCAGCGTGCACCTCTTCTCCTAGCTCCTCGTGCCTCACAGGACTCACTGCCGAGCCTCCCCCTGCCCCTGGGGTGCCTCCATCCTGTCGGCGACCCACTAACTTCCTATGGAACAAGGAGACCTGGAATCTGAATTGGATGGAACTGGGGAGGGGGGGGCTTGAATGTTGCTAGTGAGGGTCCCTAAGCCGAGCCCTCAGCACTGTCCTTGCTTTTCCAGAATAGCAGACATCACCACCTTTCCTCGCAGCCCCCCAGCTCGGTACCTGCAGTAGCTTCCCATTGCTGTTGTAACCACAAACTCAGTGGCTTAAAACAACACAGATGTATCACCTTACAGTTCTCGAGGTCAGAAACCCAATGGGTTGGCAGGGCTCTGTTCCTTCCAAAGGCTACAGAGAAGCAGCTGTTTTCAGGTCTTTGCGGGCTTGTAAAGCCACCTGCAGTGCCGGGCTGTGGCCCCTCCCTCCACCTTCTCTCTCCTTCCTCTCTTCGCCTCCATCCCTCTCTCCCTTCTGCTTTCCTCTTGCAGGGACCCAGATGATCTCCCCATCCCAAGATTCTTAACTTAGCTGCACCTGCAAAGTCCTCATTGTCCTCCTGTAAGGTGGCATTATGCACAGGTCCCAGGATCAGGACCTTTTGGGGTCCATTACTCGGCCTACAATAGTCTCCACCTGTGCCATGACCCAGGCCCCATGGAGAGCTGGGCAGACTCACGGGGTAGGAGCTAGGGCTCCTGACCTGTTATATCTTGAAAGGCCTTCCTTGTGCTTCTGGCCTCTTGACATGCAGTTCTTGGATAAATGAATGGACGGTGTAGTGTCCCTTCAAAATTCATATATATTGAAACCCTAACCCCCACTGACTCAGAATGTGACCTTATTTGGAGACCACCATCTTTACAAAAGTAATCACATAAAATAAGGTCATAGGGTGTGTTGTCACCCAAAAAGACTGGTGTCCTTTGGGCATAAAAAGGGGGCATTTGGACCCAGAAACACACACAGGGAGAGAGCCATGTGAAGATGAAGATGGCCATTGACGAGTCAAGGGGAGAGGCCCGGACCATATTCTTCCCTTGCAGCCCAGAGCGAACTGACACCGGGAACATTCGCTACTGAAGGTGGCTGGTTCGTGGGGCCCTGTTGCAACAGTCCCAGCAAACTAATACAGAGAGTGAATCTCCTAATTAAAGAGTGTCCTGGTACACTGAAAATAAGATATTTTTTGAAGATTTTATCTACCTATCATCATCCTCATTATTATTATCATCATCATTGTTATCTATCATCATTACTATTATCATTATTATTATCTATCTGAATGAGAGAGCATAAGTCGCCATCATCATCATCATCATTATATCATTATTATTATCTATCTGAATTAGAAAGAGAGCATGAGCCAGGGAGGAACAGAGGGAGAGGGACAAGCAGACTCTGCACCTAGCACCGAGCCGACACCAGGCTCCAACCCATGACCCTGAGATCACAACCTGGGCCGAAATCAAGAGTCAGACGCTCAACCAGCTGAGCCACCCAGGAGCCCTGCAAATAAGATGTAAACAAAATAAACTTGTCAGGAGGTTCTGTGCCAGCAAAAACGTTTTGGTCCTTGGAGAGGCAGAGACAGAGGGGCAGGTGGCGTGGGAGTGCTCCGGGTGCCACTTCCCACCAGCGTCCTGGCCACGTCTCAGTGCACGGAGATGGAAGCGAAGACTGACCGTCTGGCCGTGAGGTGTCTGGCACCTGCAGAGGACGCTGCCCTTAGGACGGCGCAGCTCCTCCCTGCACAGAGCACAGCCAGGGGCAAACTTTGAAGGGACAGCCCGGCCCCTTCCTTGTCCCTGGTCTGTCCCTGGTCCCCATCATGTCCCACATGACACCTTTATTATGAGAAGCATATTGTCCAGGGTGTCTGTGGTCACATGCGATACCTCCAATTAAGAGCAACTATGAAAATGTCCCCCGAGAAAGAAATTGGAGGCACTGGAGAGGCGGGCGTGGGGAGAGGACTTGAGTGCATCAGGACACTGCAGGTAAGATATAGCCCTTTACAACACTGCCCTTGACATCTTGTGAGACTTGCAAGAAAGCATTTTCTCCAAGAAAAAAATAATAATAATAATTTAGGGCCATTTTGCTAGAAATGTCTAGCCAAGTGTCTGCTGGAAGCCCCCCATGAGCTAGGTGTTTATGTGTTTTGAGGTCCACCCCCAAAGCTGACCCCTCTCACTGCCCCACCAGCGTATTTTACTAAAGGCAGCCAAGGGTCTTAATCTCTGGCTCTGCAATCTCTTCTCCAGATGCCACTCATCTCTCGTCTTACACACCACTGGTCAATTGTGGGGGGTTGGGGGGGGGGAAATAATTAGCTTCCCTCTACCCAGTGCTAATTATGGAAAGCATCATTTACCCAGGCCCGCGCCCGCGCTCAGGGCAGCCTACCTCCACCCTGCTTCCCAGGCCGCGGGGAGGCAGACAGCGAGCGCGTTCCGGTGACAGCTGGCAAGCCAGCCTCTGGGAATAAAACATTTTAGCACTTCATAAATTTCTAACAAGGTTTCAAATTGCTGCCGCTTCCCTCCTCTCAGCTCTGTCAACTAGCAAAAGGGAGGGGGAGGAAAAAAAAAAGACTAATTAAATCTACGATGGGAAAGTACTGTGGATAAGATCGCTACTTATTAAAAATAATGAACTGGCAGGGCCAAATCGCAAAGTCAGGTGAAATTCTCCCCATTTCTCCCCCCACCCCCCGCCCTGTATATCAAAATACAAAATATACTCTTCCCACTTTATATGTGTTTGGCATTTCTGGATATGTATCAAAGAACTCAAAATGTAGCCGAACAGGGTGTACGTGCGGTTCGACATCCTTACACTCGACGGAAGGTGAGGCGGTAGGTAGCAACACTGAATATGAACATGAAGCCTTGATCTCATTGATAAAGTAGGTCATCTCGAATTCTTTTCCCATATGATTTTTACTGCAAGTAAATGATTGCTGGTGAGGCATCAAATGGAGAGAACCATAACCTTGGAAACCTCTCGGAAATGACAATTTCCGAGTTTTAATCACCATGGCTCATTAAAAAAAATATATATATAATATATACATATATATATATGTCAACAACAATAAAAGCCTCTTAATTCTCTTGCAGGCTGTTTTCAAAACACAGATGCTCAATAGAGAAGATAAGACTTACAGGAAGGGATGCTGGAGAGAGGGGAGAGCCATCGGAATTCACAGCGGGTTTCACTGTCACCTCGAACCCAGCCCCAGCCCGATGGGAGGGATGGAGTCAGGCAAAACTAGGGTGCTGCTAGTAACTCGGGGCTCAAATCCCTTGGAGCCAGCTCACAGCCAGGCACAAAGTGGCTGCTGGACACTCAGCAGCGGCCGGGCATAGAGGGGGCTCCCTGCACCCACCGAGGCCCGCCTGACACTCGCCTGCCTCACCTGATGGCCTATTTTCTTTCTCCACCCGGAAAGGTTGACCTTTAGGATGACATATATACCGAAGCTTCTGCAGCAAGGACAATGCACAGAAGGGCATGTGCCCTCTCAACGTCTGGGATTATAAACACTCTCTCAAGGGTCAGCCCAGCCCGTGTTGGGAACCGTGACCCCAGGACTGGCTATCTCCCGATGGCTCCCGACCACATTTCAAATGCAAATGATCGCTTGGTAATTAATTCCAACCTTGCTACTATTTGGTCCTGGACATCACAAGTAATTGACGGGATGAACCGCCAGTTGTGCTGCCGGTGGCCCCCATGGGACATTTGGGATCTTATGAGTGATACACTCTACGGTGACTTAACGTTGCTGGTTTGCCTATTAGGATCCTCGGTACGTTGCTCACCGTTGTCTCTCCCTCTCTCCCTCTCTCCCCAACCCCCTGCTCTCTCTTGCTCGCTCTCTCTCTCTCTCTCTCTCTAGTTTCACCAAGAGATATACCCAATTTTATGTTTCCTACATATGCAGAGGTTTGGTGACAGGGAGAAAATGAAAAAAAAAAAAAACCCACAAGAATAACAAAGAATGTGGCTAAGGGGAAACGACTTATAAAACACTCTGATGTTGACTAATAATGGTAGGCCACAGAAAGGTGGATTTCAGAAATTCATCCAGGCTTTTTGCATGTAGGCTGTGACACCACTAAAGGAAACAAGGTCACCCCGGGTCTACTCTGGACCCCAGATGGAAGCTCTGAGCCGCTAGACAGGACGTGTCCACCTGCCCCATCAGTTTATGGCATCTTGATATATATTTGTCCTGCATTTATATGGAAGTTTCCCCATGATTTTATGGCATTGTCTGATCCAACACTGGTCACCGTGGCATCATGGAGCGGAAATGATTGCTCTCCATCCCTCCCAGCAATTCCTGAGGCGCAAACCCGATGGGGACAAGACCAGTGGCCAGCCAATATCTTGGGCTTAATAAACAAACCCGACCGGAGTGTATTCTTGTCATACAACAGTTTCCACCTCCAGGTGTTTGCCAGGTTCAGTGAACATCACGGGACGGCCTTTCCCTGGTAAATTTAGAAATCCATCTGCTGCTAGCAGCTCCCATGCACTTTGATCGCCCAGTCTGGAAGTGCTTCAAGGTAAAAGCAGGCTTCCCGAGGAACGAGGAACCATGCTAATTGTAATGAGAGTGAAGCCAGCAGCTTCCAGGGACAGCAGTTGAGCACAGCCTGGGGATGGAGGAGGGTTGGTTAATGGCGAAGAAGAATAAAACTGCTTTTCTTTGGAAGGGAAGGTTGGAGCTTCATGGGATATGTCTGAAGTTTCTCCAAATGGGCAGGTTTATCAGAGGGACTGATATTAAATATGGAAGTTAGAGACCTCTTTCAATGTCAGGGTGATGTATTTGGGGGCTAAAACAATTAGACCCATCTCCAGAGGGCAGCTGGGGGATGTTTGCTTATATTAACGCACTGGAGTCAACATCTTAGAATCTTTGGGGTCCTGCCTCCGTCCTCTGCAATCTCCTCCGAGGCTCTGAGTGGCCCTTTGGTGTCAGATCCCTCCCCTTCCCCAGGAACATTCCAGACACAGAGGGATATTTACACCTCTGTGATATACTGCTTGTTGCCCTGTAGATATTCTTAGTAGTTTAGATTTTTCTGAGCAGCCTTCTAGAAAAGACAGTGTAGCACCTTATATGTTGGGAAGCATGGGGGGTCCTGACCAGAGACTTAAAGATGACCTCAGGAACTGAGACTGGCCCATTGTGCTGTATCCACAGGGCAAAGGAGGTGAGCATCACCCACCCACCCCTCACCGCCAACACCCACCCCAGCACAGGGTGAGCGTTACCAGCAGTGATGTCATCATTGCAAGAGCCCCGCAGAGAGCCCCGAATCCCAGGCCAGCTCCCCTTCAAGCACAGCCGGGCATCCTGTGTTCAGTTCCAGAGAACCCTGAGCTCTTCCCCAAGTCAAACCAAGGAACATCTTCTAATTACATCCTCCTAAAAATAAAAAGGAAGTATTACATAACCGGTCTTCATTATCCCCGGGATACAAGAAGTCACCTTTCATATTTTTTTAAAGGAATCTTTTCCCTCAATTGTTTCGGTGTCACCTCACATTCACTGACGTATGAAAACCAAATCTGGAATCAGTTCCGAACACTTTTCAACACGTTTTCCTCTACTGGCACGTGACAGTCAGTGTCAGGGTAGCATGTCGGGGCTCACAACTCAGAGCCCAAGGGACTGGTGAAGTCACCTGCAAGCATCCCACCTGCGTCCAGGACCCAGGAATACAGGAGAGGTTGTGCATCAACACAGAGCCTTGCCCATAAGTAGTCCTTCCTTGAGTTTTCTCCATGAAACCAGAGTATAAGACAGTCAGAGTCACTGGTGTGGCCAATTGAGGTTGTGCAGCCCTCTGCATCGTCTCAGAGGAGAAACAAGGACAGAATTCACCACCTACAATTGGCCAGGCACCACTGTAAACCTTTTTATAGGGCACAAACCTACAGCAATCCTACGGGAGGCAGATGTTCTTACCAACCCCCACTTTCCAGATGAGAAAACAGAGGCACAAAACAGGTAAGCTGCCAGAGCCATAGAGTTGGCATGAGGAGGAATGGAGCTTCCGACCCTGAGATATTTATAGCCCAATGAGGAAACCTTTTAGCAGTTCCTAAGCAAAAGCAAAAGCATGTTGAGGACATAAACAGAGTGTGAAAAATGAAAGAAGAGGTCAAAAGTTGCCAAGGTGAGGAGCACATGAGGATCTAGGGAGTCTTTTCTTCTGCAAACTCGCAAAAAGATTCAGGACGTCTAGAAAGAAAAAAAAAGGCAGATATGGAAGATGAGGGCATAGGTTGAAAAGTGTCGAGGGGCATAAGGCAGCTTGGGAGCAAGCATGGACGTGAACATGACATACAGTCATGGGCAGCCTCAGATGCACCTGCTGGGGGGTGGGGGCTGCAGAGCATCAGTGGTAAGTAGGGCTGGACAGACATCAAGGTTTAGCTAAGCTCCACGTGGGAAGAAAAGAGCTGGCTTGGTGCACTGAACGCAGGAGGGACAGACGGACTGTGTAAGGAAAAGAGCCTTCAGGACAAGGACCACGCAGCCCATGCCACCAGGCATCCTCTTTGAGTGGGCACCAGGCTGGGTGTCCTCCACTGGCTTCGGTCATGCTCAGGCTGCTGAGATGGAGGGAACCGGATGCAGGGAGGTAGGACCAGGAGTGGAAAACCATGAAAGTCATCTCAAAGAGCACTGTGCCTTTGGAAGCTTTTTTTAAATGCCACATTTTGAAAGCAGAACTCCTTGAAAACATGGACTGCGTGTGCCACTCCCTAGGACTGTGAGCACATTATCTCTTGACACCTGCACCAGATGAGACAGGGCAGTCCCTCGACCCCATCTCCGCGCGGCGCACTTGCGTGGTGAATGCAAGCCAAGGCCAGAACCTGCTCAGTCTACCTTCTCTGTCTCTGAGAGTGGGGCTCGTTACCACCCAAACCGCCACCCCTAAGCAAATCAGGTGCAGTGAAAGGAAGTATGAAGGTATAATGGGGAACCCTGAGCAATGCCTTCATTACTCTCAATTACTGTAGGCAAAACGTTGGAGCCAATCTGTTTGATCTGTGATGCTGTTGTTACTGCCTCAAGAACCATTTTTGATTTGGAAAGGCAGCCCGAGTGGGTACACTGGAGATGCCACCTAAAATTGTCAGGTAATTTAATTTTACATGCATGTTTTATGTGCAGGGAAAACACACATGTTGCACACAGTGGAGAAGAGAAAAAAAAATTGGAGACCAGCGTTTACGATGCCATCTTTTTGGGAGCGTTCTTGGTTATTGTGTAAAATGTGACCCCGTTCATGGGAAAGAAGCCATGAAAAATGGTCACTTCTGCTGCACGTGCTGATAACGGTAAAATAAGATGGACAGGAATTGACACAGAATTTTTGTAATAAAGACTGATGCAATGTCCTGGTGCATCAACGCAAATCCAATTCCTAAGTTTTTGTTATTAAATGTCTTGTGAGTAACAGATGAAGAAGCAATTTGGTGATCACAGCCTCTATCTCTCTCTCTCCTTTGTGCTAATGGTGTTTCAGACCCCAGCCCCCAGCTGCTCCTGCCTCTGCAGGTTGCTCAGGCAGTTTTAGGAGATGCCCCAGCCCTGCCCCCCGCAGGAGCCCCATCCACCTCCATGTCTCCCTCTAGGCTCTTGAGCCTCTGCAACCACACTCCTGGCACCTGGTACCTCTCCATAGCAGGTGACGTCCCCCTCCCAACTACAGACAGCAGGAAGAATGGGGGGCACCTGCTGTGCTGTGCAACACGGTATCCTTTGGGGGTATCTCCTGCCAGGCAAAGTGATTGCCACTTGTCACACATCAGGATTTAGATAAATAATTATTGGCATGATCGAAGCAGTGGTAACCAGGCACAGAGCCCACGTAGCCATCTTCCGGCTGAGTGTTAGCAGCTAAGACCTCAACTTCACCTAGACTCCCCTCACCCCAGAGAAGTGTCTCCACCAAATGAGAACCAGCACCTCCCACACCTCTCTGGCAGCCCACGGTCCATATCTGGCTGACCTAGGTAGGGTTCAAGGGGTTGGCCCAATTGCCACAGCTGAACAAATGCTGCGGACACTTTGTGCTTCCAGGGCACCCCGGCAAGGTCAGGCTGAGTCCAGCTGGAACCCCACTCCTGGCTCACCTGGCTCCTCGTGCTGCCCGTCCTCCACCAATCCCTCAGTATCCTGCCCAAGGAGCTCCTGCTCAGTTTCTGCTTCTTGGAAACCCTGCAGCAGCCGTAACAAATCCCCACAAACAGAGTGGCTTAAAACATCCAGAATTTATTCTCTCTCAGTTCTGGAGGCCAGAAGTCTGAAACTGAGTATAGGTGGAGTTGGGATTTGGAAGACGCTGAGGAAGGGACCATCCCATGCCTCTCCTAGCTTCTGGTTCTGTCAGCAATCCTGAGCAAACCCTGGCCTGCAGATACGTCATTCCAATCGCTGCCCCCACCTTCACACGGCCTTCTCCCTGTATCTCTGTCTAAATCCCCCTCCACTTTCTCTTATAAGGACACCAGTTATTGAATTTAGAGGCCCACCCCTAAATCCACCTGATTCCCTTTCTCAATCATCACTCGATCTGGAGACCTTATTTCCAGTAAAGTCACATCCTGAGATTCCAAGTGAACACAAAATTTTGGGGAGGGAGGACAATTTTTAACCCATTACAGCAAACTAAGACAACTGAGCAAAGTACCTACAAGCTAGGGTCAGCCAGAGGAGGCAGAGGTCCTCTGATCTCTGCTCTGACCCCACGGCAAGTTACACAGGGCCAAACCCCATGATGGACAGGCAGCATGGCCGTGGCTTTCAGGGGCCTTCCCCTCCACTACACTGCTCTCCTTCACAAGAATGACAAGTATGACAGCAATCTTGTGAGCAAGGGAAAAGTCAGGCTACTGGGGCACAGGAGTGTGGGTTTAGATGCCTGCTGTTTGCAGCAGTTGTTTGGGAAGGTTGGATACCCAGCATGTAGGAGCCCAGGGGGGCTGCAGGAAGCTGGGTTCAGGTGCACCCTCAGGAGGCAGGAAGCCACTGGTCCCATGGGAAGCTGAAATTGGTTTGAGCCCCCCATTACTGGCAATAAGGGAAAACAGCAGTAGAGACACCATCCAGAACAAGGGAGGGAGCACCCAGAGCTCCTTCAGACAGCTATGCTTTTTGTACCACTTCCTACAAGGACGGTCAGTCTGGGACCTGCTTACTGTGACCACTTTGCCATAAGACCCATCTTTTCATTCTGAAAGTCTCATATAAAATACAGAGGCATGAACTAGGGGAGGTGGGAGGGGGGTGGGGGTGACTGGGTGACAGGCACTGAGGTGGGCACTTGACGGGATGAGCACTGGGTGTTATTCTGTATGTTGGCAAATTGAACACCAATAAAAAATAAATTTATATAAAAAAATACAGAGGCAAAGAGCACCAAAACGATAAAGGAGGAGAACATGCAGACTCCACAGCGGGCAGTGAAATAAAAGACACAGCAGGTAAAAGCAGCTATGCCCAGAGCCTGACCAAAGTTAATGGTGGGAACCTGAGGGAAGACCCATGAGTTGCACATGGAGGGTCAAGGAAACAACATGGTCTCCAGAGTTGTTGGGGAACCTCAGTCCCCTTCCAGTTCTGGAAGGTCCACCTGGGCAACTGTTCCTTTTCCTCTTTGATACCTGGTCAGGTAGCTGAGGCTCCTAGCATCCTCACATCCAAATGCCTCCTTTACAACCAACTTCCATTACTTGCCATTGATCTGAGTCCGGCATGCACCAGGGCGTTATAAGGAACCGACAGAGAACCCCACAAAGCTATGAGGATCTGTGACACTATATTAAGAAACTTAGATATAAATAAAGCATCTTTACATTGGAAGCCACATGGATCATTACTTGGTCTCACTTGTTTTTTCAGATGAGTCTAAGATTCTTGAAACATCTTGCCATGATCACAATCAATGGTCATGAGTGATGAGCTACATCTCTTATGTAGCCCCAAGAACAGGCTGAGATAGACCATCCAAAGTCCCTCATTGCTATTACTCATCTACATTCCTTCATGTGTTTGCTCACTTGACAGAGACTGGAGAAGAGGCTGGTAAGCAAAGTCAGATATGATTACTCTCCTTACAGCGCTGAGAGTAAGACAGGTTTGATCAAATGATCATTGAAACAGAAGTGGAATTACACTTCTGAGAAGTGCCATGAAGGATAAATGATGCTATGAGGCTGTTTACAAGGGTGATTTTATTTATTTGGGGGCTATGGTGGAAAGAGTCAGGGGCTGAGAGGGCCCGAGGGAGAAGGCTCTTCAGACAGAGGGAATGGGATGTGTGCAGATCCCTGAGATGCCACAGGAAGCAAAAACAGCACTGGCATCAAGACAGAGTGTGATTTAAGAGAAGGCTGAGGGACACCTGGGTGGCTCAGTGGCTGAACGTCTACCTTTGGCTCAGGTTGTGATCTTGGGGTCCCAGGATTGGGTCCCACATCGGGCTCCCTGAATGGAGCCTGCTTCTCTCTCTGCCTGTGTCTCTGCCTCTCTCTCTCTCTCTGTCTCTCATTAATGGATAAATAAAATATTTTTAAAAAATAAGGTAAGACTGAAAATCCATGTGGGGAGAAAGTGACCAAGAACCTTGGAGACCAAAGCAAGCATCCTGGTCTTTGTTCTCTGGGTAACTAGCATGCTTCCAGCAAGAGGTTAATGTGATGAGAATGCTCTTTCAAAAACAAGCAGACTGGGCAGTGCTTCATGGAGGAGTTAGGTGATTCTTTAACCGTAGGTGTCACTATTCTATATGCACATATAGGATTCCAAGGTGACATTTAAACATAGAGAAACAGAAAACATAAATCCTAAACATGCAGAGAAAGAAAGAAAGGAAAAAAATCATCACACAAAGAAAGACAGGAGAAAGTCTGAATACAACAAAGTGGAAAAAAAGTAAGGTAGGAAAAGGAAGTTCAATATGTCATCATGACAATGAATGGATATGGACAAAGTTAGAGTTTGTGCAGTCCTCTCTAGAAGGGCCCAGGAGAAATGGGACAGCAAACCAATGGTTTCCAGCCCACCAGACTTTACCTTTTTAACCAGGATCGTTTTTATCAAAACAAAACAAAAAATGTTTTAAAGGGGAATAAAATATTCTTGGCTTAAGTATGAGAAAAGAGAATGGAGGGACCCAGGCTGGATATCAGAATGTCATTACAGCAGCCTATGTGGGTGATGACTAATACACTTAGAGTCACCTTTTCCAGGACATCCTCAACTGTGTCCACAGAACAAATTCTGAGGAAGAAAAATTGAGGTCAAAGAGTTTCTCATTTTCAGTAGGAATTGCTCAAGGTTCTCTCCTGGAAGTCGGCCCCCTTCAGTGCTTTCACATTATTTATAAATAGTCTTGTTAAATTCTTATTGCATTTGAACCAAGTGCAGGCACTGTTCTAGATCACAAGAGGGAATGACACAGACAAAAGCCACATCCTTGCGGATCTACCATTCCACGCCAGGAGGGGAGGAAGGCAAACCACACGAAAACTACATCAAGAAATAATCATTTCAGGGGCAGCCCGGGTGGCTCAGTGGTTTAGCGCCGCCTTCAGCCCAGGGCGTGATCCTGGAGACCCCGGATCGAGTCCCGCATCGGGCTCCTAGCATGGAGCCTGCTTCTCCCTCCTCCTGTGTCTCTGCCTCTCTCTCTCTCTCTCTCTCTCTCTCTCTCTCTCTCTCATGAATAAATAAATAAAATATTTTTTTAAAAAAGAAATAATCATTTCAGACAACAAAATGTTATGGGAAGATAAAATGGTTGCGCTGATGAGCTGGGACTTCAAGGTCTGAGTCAATGAAGGTCTCCTGAGCCAGGACTTGAGTGACCGGGAGGAAGAGCCTCCCTGGCAGAGGGATGGCAGTGGGTAGGCTGTGAAGCAGAATTCCCAGAGCACAGCTCCAGGAAAGAAGTGTCCATGTGGCCGGTGTATGATGACTGACAGGTTGAGTGGGCTCCTTGCAATGAGATGACCAAGATTCACATACACACCCATGTCTATGGGGAAGGGCAGGGGGCAAGAAAGATACTGATGAGCATGTCAAACCCTAATTGTGTCTTCCTTCCCAAGAGTCAGGGATCTTGATGGGATGAGCACTGGGTGTTATACTATATGTTGGCAAATCGAACTCCAAAAAATATATATATATACCAAAAAAATGGGTCAGGGATCTCAACTTGAGTGTTATTATGTGCTCTTGGAGTTCATATACAACATCTCTTCAATCATGACAACAAACAGCAGACGCAGACAACATCACCTCCATTGTCATGTTAGGAAGCAGAATATGAACAAGACAAGTCACACAGCTTCCAAGAAGCAGAGTCTAGCTTTAAACCCACATTGCACTGACTTCCAAAGTTCATGTTCTTGCTACCGTGAGCCAAGGAACACCGGCTTGTACACTGACATTGGGATGAGGCTTTAGAAACCAACGAGCAATGCCTCAAGCAAGCTTGTAAAACTCATAAAGGGGACATGGTTTTCATGACTTCGTTAACCACAGGATTTGAGGAGTCACCTACTTCCAAATGATATGTATATTATGATCATACATCTGACATATCAACAAAAAATAATTGTTAGGAGAAAATGAGAGAGCAAGGAAAATGTCATATGGGGGCACCTGGGGGGCTCAGGGGTTGAGTATCTGCCTTCAGCTCAGGGTGTGATCCTGGGGTCCTGGGATTGAGTCCCGCATGGGGGTCCTGGGATCGAGTCCCACATGGGGCTCCCCACAGGGAACCTGCTTCTCCCTCTGCCTATGTCTCTGCCTCTCTCTCCCTCTCTCTCTCTCTCTCTCCCTCTCTTTCATGAATAAATAGAATATTTTAAAAAAGAAAAGAAAATTTCGTATGGCAGCATCCTATGGTGAAGTAGCCATTGCAGGTAAGAATTCCATTTTAATTAATTAATTGCTGCTACGTCTATGCTCACACTAGAAATGGTTGTTTCTGACAGTCTTGCTACCCCTTGTAATAATAAACTCTGATTCTACTAATTACCAACTCCTCTTTAAATCCAGAATGATAATATTTGTCATGACTATTTCACAGTAAGTTTTTAAGGAGGAAATGAGGCTTATAAAAGCACTTCGGGGGTCTGTCCTGGATACACAAGCCAAAAGTGGGTGGCTGCAATGGCTTTCGAACATTTTCAAATGAACTGGAAAGAAGGAATCGAACAGTGACCACTGGTGCATGGGAGTCTGAAGGATCCCAGAGGTCATAAAAGACACAGAGGCCTTTTGAAAAGAAAACTTGAGAAAATATTTGAAAGGAAACTCCAACCAGCGATGGTTATGCGATGTCAGGCAGTGCAAGGGTTTCCGTTTTGAATGCCGGGTTGACTACATTGGGAGATCACATTAAAGGAATAATGTTTGCATAATTAAGCAGAGGAAAAAGTTCAACAAAGATCTGGGCCCATCATTCCCTAGAATTAGCAAATTTCAGTGAAAAGAAATCTCCTGAGCCTTTGTCTTTGGCTGTAGGAGATGGATTTGAATTTTAGACTCTGCAGGATCACAGAAGCACAGCTGGAGATTATTCTGGGCAGACGAGCAGAGGTAGAGCCTTTTTTTTTATATAAATTTATTTTTTATTGGTGTTCAATTTACCAACATACAGAATAACACCCAGTGCTCATCCCGTCAAGTGCCCCCATCTTTACCTCAAAGATACAGAGGTAGAGCCTTGATGGGACACATACTGCCTTTCCCCTTCCCTATCAGCACCAGGACGTACTCCCCAGAAGCTACTCCAGAGTCAGGATCACCCTCAACATGCACAGATGAACTCAAAACGTCTTACTAGCAGCCATTAAAATGGCTTCATTCATGTTTTTGAAGTTATGATTTGCTTTTTTTTAAAAAAGATTTTATTTATTTATTCATGAGAATACACAGAGAGGAGAGAGAGAGAGGCAGAGACACAGGCAGAGGGAGAAGCAGGCTCCACGCAGGGAGCCGGACGTGGGACTCGATCCAGGATCACACCCTGGGCTGCAGGCGGCACTAAACCTCTGAGCCACCGGGGCTGCCCATGATTTGCTTTTTTAACGTCCACGATAAAACATGTTTTAAAGTGCAGAAAGATATAAATTAGGAGCAAAAAGTTACCTTTACAATTCCCAACCTCAAGTACGAAAGGAGAAAACCATAGGTAACATTTTCCTATGAATTCTTTCAGAAGTATGTATGTATGTTAAAAGTACATAATCTGTATGTACTTTTGAAATACACAAATAAGATAAAAATATGCATGCTACTGTAACGGCACCCCATTTTTGTTATTTGATAATCTACTGTTTTGGTCAGTGCACATGGATCTACCTCATTCCATTAATTTTAATGGAAGTTTATTTTACTTTACTGTATCGCTGCTTCCTATTTTTATTGCTACCAGTACTGCTGCATGGATAATGTTGTATACATCTCTTGTGTGATGAGAATATCACAGAGTATTCCAAGCAGAGAGCATGCTGGGTGCTTCCATACAACACTGCAGGGCCTGTCCCCATATCCATGCTAATGCAATGGCAAATTTCCATTTTTACCCATCTGGCTAATAAAAGAAGGCATGGTGCTGATTTAATTTGCAATTCTTTAACCATGAGAGTTGGTCCATTTTCATGTCTGTACTGGACATTCCCATTTCATTTGGGGCTGTCTGCCCATTCATATGCTTTGCTCATTTTTCTATCATCGCTTTATTCATTTGAAGCATTCTTGATAAGAGAAGAAAGTTAGTTCTTTGTTACATCTCTTTCTTGTCACTATTACAAGTATTTTTTCAGAACTGCCACTGCTCCTCCATTCCTGAGTCCCATTCTTGGATTCTAGCTTGGTTGACTGGATTTCACCATCAGTCTGATTCTCTCCAGATTTGGTGGGGATGTGTCTACTCTTGAGGTTTTTCAGAAAACATTGTCCATTCTCCTTTCCTGGCCCTTCTGCCCACAGCAGTGAAGGCTGCAGTCAAGAGTTACTTCCAGAGATTGCCTGCTTTCCCTTACCTGGAGAGGACCCACCTGAAGGTCAGACCGTCACCCCCTGTCCCATTGTTAGCTTCTGCATGCATACACTTTGCTATTCTTTATATAGTGTGTTAAAGTTTAGGGGCAAGATGTTCTATGACTCAGCCTCACATCTTATGCTGATCTACTCTCCGGTTCAACTACCCTGTTAGTGAACTTTAATAAGCATAAGTGTGCACACACAGAGTTGGAACTGAGCTCTGGCTTTATTCTTCTAATGTGTTTCGAAAAGTCTTCCTTTAAAAAAATTATTTAATTAAATTAAATTTTTAAAAAGTCTTCCCAGCTGTGTTCATCCAGACAAGGGATAAAGATGCCAGTCCCCTACGTGCACAGACAGTGACAAAGATTCATTAGTTGTACGGTATAAAATCCCAAAAGGTGATCCTCACAAGTCAGGAAACATTGACAGAAATTATTCTTTCTTGGAGGCCTTGTCACACATTACCTATATGAGGACTAGAATGTTCTGGAAATTCTGGGCATCAAGGTGAGGCATGACGCCAACAGACAACGGTAATAGTGGCCAATATTTATGTATTTCTTACTATGTGCCAGGTACCATTCTAAGTGTTTTATATATTCACTCATTCGATAATCACAAGCAGCCCTTTAGAGGAGTATTATTACTATCATTAACTTCCTTTTGCAGATGGGGTCCTGAGGCAGAGAGACTCAGTAACATGCCCAGGGTCATCTAGTTCCTCAGCAACCCAGCCAAGATTTGAAGCCAGGGGCCCTGCTCTCTACCCCTATGCTGTAATGCCTCCTGAGTAATTTTGGGGGGTGGCACATTACAAGAATGACCTCAGCTGCATTCTGCAGCTGCCACTGTCATCCACCTCAAGTCCGAAGTGTGCCCATCCATTGAGTGATTATGGAATACTGTCTCATTTGCCACAGGATCAGACTGGGAAGACTTCCAAGTGTCTTCCGTCACCCATCTGCATTTCTTATGTAAAAATCAGAGGCCTCGGTTTAAATTTGCATCATGCATTATTTATACCAAATGTCCACATTAACCCAATAGAGCTGGAGAAGAGCAAAGTGGGGGGAGATCAAATCACCAAATTTGCTACCATCTCCCTGTGCACAGGCAAGGGATTTATCTTTCCTCTGACACCACTCGGGCTGCTTGGAAGAAAAAGGCACCAAAGATTAGAGTATATTCTATTTTATAATCTTTTGGATAGATGGCTTCCCTTACTTGGAAAGACTGAGCTCAGAAAATGTTCTTTAGCCTTGCAAAAAATGAAACACTGGTTTCTATCTTCAAATGTTAATATTGCAGGCTGAAACGAGAGATGCACAGTCATTTTTTTTTCTCTCTTTAAAGGGAGATTAAGGAGCAGAGCAGAGTGGAGGAAGAATGGAGAAAGGGGGGAATCTAAATGCATGGCTTGAGTTTATAACAATCCGGTTTTCCTATGCATTTGCTCTCCGCTATGGAACCAGCTTCCCAGGGGTAACAACAAGGAGAGAGGCGGTGGTAATCAATCACAACCGAACGGCTATGTCTGAAGCAGCCTGGAGATGGATGACTGGGGCTGGGATCTCTGATTGAACGGCAAGCTGGGTAAACTATTTCTAGCTTCAGGTGGCCCTTTAAGAGTTCCACCAGAAGAGGAAATCACAATCAAAAAGTCAAGGGATGGGGCACCTGGGGTGCTCGAAGGTTGAGCATCTGCCTGTGGCTCAGGGCATGATCCCGGGGTCCTGGAATCGAGTCCTACATCAGGCTCCACACAGGGACCCTGCCTCCCCCCTGCCTATGTCTCTGCTTTCTCTCTGTGTCTCTCATGAATAAATAAATAAAATAATTTTTAAAAATCAAGGGATTATTTCCATGATCCCAAAGATGGAGCAACCATGTCACCTTAAAGTACAGAATGAATCTCAGATGCCCATCTTTGGACGATGACCTTCACAGAGAAAACTCTTCCCTGAGATGACTACTGTGAATTTGATAGCCACAGCCCAAGCCAACAGGAGGCAAGGTCCACCACTCCAACTGCTCCTTCATAGCCACAGACTCTTCTTCTGCCTTAACATTTCAAGCAATGGAAAGCCATGTGTGTGCAGTGTCATGGACTGATCTGTGTCCTCCCAAAATGTCTATGTTGAAGTCTTGACCCTCAGGGCCTTTGGTTTTAACTGTATTTGTAGATCTGGCCTTGAAAGAGGCAATTAAGGTGAAAGGAAGTCACTAGACACCTTGACCTCAGACTTCCAGCCTCTAGTACTATGAGGAAATAAATGCTGACAAAGCCCCCCAAACCCCCTGCCGTGGTACTTTGTCATGGCAGCCAAGCAAATTAATCCATGGAGCACTTAAATATATATCAATGCAATATTGAATATTGAAATATTCTGAGGCCATGTATGGTGATTTATTGAATTAAATCCTACAAAAAGAAAATGGGATGTTAAAAAAAATGGGATGTTAAACATTTATCTCTTGAATTATCATCAGTTGTTTTTAAAATAACTCATCAGTAACATTTTCCACTTATTTTCGTATGGTGTTCTTTAGTTGAGGCTGACTACAACAGCCATCCAATCCCTGCCTCCATGGCATATGTGTGAATGGTTCAGACCATGGATCTCACACCTTGAACCTATCAGAAAGGCACCCAGTGTATTTACTGGTATTGTGCTTCATCCTCCAGACAAACCAAATTACTTGGAGAGAAGAGGGAGGAGACGATAAAGATGGGACTGAGAGAAAGCCCAATCAAATCGCAATATTCTTGTGAAGGAGTCAGAATTTGCTCAGGTGTACACCTAGTTCTCTCTCCAGGAGGCAACTCCCTGAAGCCCAGGGTCAATTCGCAGCATAAGAGGAGGGGTTGCCAGCCCTTCCCCTATTGACCAGCAGCAACACGTGTCACTGCTCGGATGACCTGATGTGTTTATTGGTCATTTCCAAGCTGTACTCACGCATTTGTAAAGAAATGGGTGGGGTGTGACTGGCTACTGTACATGTATGTAGCTTTAAACCGACCACTGTGTGTGTGTGTGTGTGTGTGTGTGTGTGTGTGTGTGTAAAACAGCAAACCACAAGAAGTCCTCAATTCTGCTCTTAGAGACGGGCATTCTTTGAGGGAACTTCAAATGGAAAAGCAATTCTCCAGTGTTGGAAACAAAGGAGGGACATTCATAGAGTCACATGGAACACAAAAAACAAACTGCCAAAAATCTCTGCAATTGTCATACAGCAAGCCGGAGCAATGGACTGCCGTGTATGACTAGTACGACACAACTCCTTGATGGCATTTTTAACTCGCCACACTTATTCTTGCCTAAAACTGTCTGTTCTGTGTCCCTGAGCACAAAACTGTTAAGAGCAAATGATCATTACACTTTGACAATACCTACTTTGAAGAGCCTATTGCATTCCGCACACATCTGTTTGGGGTCACATCCCAAAGTAGCTGCCAAAACTGATTTCCTTCTTTCTTCTTACATATGCCTTTAAAATATTAGAAAAGTCAAATTTGATTCTGTATATAATCTAATGAACATGCAGTGTTTGGGGAGGTAAGGAAAATTTTGTCTTAAGGCAAGTGTTTTGTTTTTTTTTCTCTTAAAACTCAAGTGCTGCATTTTATTAGAGAATATACAAAACATCTTCAGATTCATTTCTAGAAATAAGTCAATATTCATTAGCATCAGTTTTGTGTAAACATATTCATTCTAGACATACCATGGCATATTTTATTAACGTGGTGCTTTTGGTTACCCGCTTAAAATACACCAACTAATACTCTAGCTCACAAAGTCTTGAAACCGTTTCCAAATAAACTGATTCCACAGGAAAGTTTTTTTTAGAAGTAAAGACCAATACAATCAAAACAGAAATAAATTTACATGTGGGCAAAGCCATTTATTTTGAACTACAACATTAACTATTTCTGGTGAGGTTCAAAGCTGTACACAGGAACCAGCACATGTGTCCAGACAAATCTGTGGGACACCTCAACTCCATGACTTTTCCAAATGAGCATTTATTTACTGCTCTCCTCTATGTGTGTGATGCCAAGAGAAGCTGTAAGCACTGGGGACACAGTGGTGAGAAAATCAACACGTACCTCTCCACAGGGAGCTTAGTGGAAAGGCGAGACAGTCACATCATCCACGCCTCGCCTAAACCATAGACCAGGTGTATCTCTCCTCTGTGCGCATTCCTCAGTGTCTTCCACTGAGATGACACTCTGTCCCTACTGCCTATATAGGATTATTTCATCTAAAAAAAACCACTAAGATGAAAACTGCAAAGACACAGTTACAACTCCTTGTTCCTGTGCAATTATAATAAGAATGAAAACTAATATTCATACAGTACTTACTATAGGCTATGTTCTAGATATAGCTATAAATAGGAATATATACAGAGAATTCTATTACTCTTCAGAGGAACCTAAAAATTAGGTGTTATTGTTCTCGTTGTTCAAATTAGAAATCTGAAGGTCAGAGAGGCTGAGTAATTTTCTCAAGATGACACAACCAGCAAATCACCAACTAGGATTAGAACCTAGCCCCACCTGATTCTAAAGCCCAAAGGCCCAATTAGAAACTTGTGGCTGTTTATATTCAATCACTAATTTTCTCCCAACATGGATGTAGTTGTTTTCTATTTTATCAAAATCATATAGGACTAGTCCATAAAACACAGTTTGGGAAGCTCTTTCTCAGAAACAAGATCTTCCATAGTGCATCAGACCTATACTCCAGAGGCAGAAGGCCCCAGCAGTGTGAAGCCAGGGTACCACCAAATGTGATGTCAATTTTAAATGTGACACTTACTTCCCAGCCATTCAGTGGGTCACAAAACAATTTAAGGGTTTCCTCCAGGCCCAGCACACTGGTTACATCTTGTTCAATTATCTCTGTTTTTATGGGCATGCCACTATCATATACGATGTAAAGACTGTATGAGGCCTAATCAAGACACACAGCACAGCCTTCTGTGACCTCCTTCCATTGTCCCTAAATAGCTGGTACAGACGGAGCCACCACGTGCTCATATCATGCTTGGGATTTCCACCCCACACCTTTTCTCAAGTACAGATTCACTGCTCTTAACGTCGAAATTCTTGGGTTTTCTCGGATTGTTTAAACTTGAATTTAGAATCCACACAGTCATGGTATTTTCATATGCCTTCACTGTTATCCACCCATCCTGAACCTATCCGCTGAGTCCCAACTAAGTGCCAAGAAACCGTCCACTGTCACATGAAGCTCTTCACATTTATAATTACGATCTTCCCAAACCAAAATTAATGTGACCCAGCCATGGCAGTCATTCAAGCATATTCTAATACAACATTCTATCCATGGCCAGCCTGAGGGAGTGGAAGGATCAGAATTCAAGGTCAGACTCAGAAGATATGGGAGAAAACAGGCTATGGATTTTCATCTTCTCCACTGTACCACCAATTTTCTAGTGAGGAAATCAGTAATAAATGATCATTAACAGCCAACCCCAAGTAGGAAAAGAAGTCGCAGAAATATGGACACTACTGCGTGAACAGGAATGAAGATTCCCTCCGCCAGCTGGCAAAGTTGACCCAGAGTGAAGGATTTGGTTTGCTGTAGAGAAAGCTGACTGTCCATCTGTGTGTAACACCAAAGTGACACCAGAATCAGAAATGCCTTCTACTTCCCTCACCTCTCTTCCAAGAATTCCTAAGATATTCACAATAAGCTAATAAGTTTAACTCTCACATGAATATAGGCTCTGTCCTCGCAAATGTCATTCCATAAGTTGATCTTAATTTTTTTCTACATCTGTATTTCTGTGTTCTGAATAAAATTAAATGTGTAACCGGCACACATTTCTTTTTCACCCAAAAGAACATTATGAAAATTCAGGCAATAGGGGCGTGACACTGCCTATCTGATGTGTTTGTAAATAAAATTGGTTCCCCTTTGGGGAGAAGTGTAACTTTAGGGTAGAGGACAAAGAACTTTCTTTTTTTTTTTTTTTTTTTTTTTTATAAATTAATTTTTATTGGTGTTCAATTTACCAACATACAGAATAACACCCAGTGCTCATCCCGTCAAGTGTCCCCCTCCGTGCCCGTCACCCATTCACCCCCACCCCCCGCCCTCCTCCCCTTCCACCACCCCTAGTTCATTTCCCAGAGTTAGAAGTCTTTATGTTCTGTGTCCCTTTCTGATATCTCCCACACATTTCTTCTCCCTTCCCTTATATTCCCCTTCACTATTATTCATATTCCCCAAATAAGTGAGAACATACACTGTTTGTCCTTCTCCGATTGACTTACTTCACTCAGCATAATACCCTCCAGTTCCATCCACGTTGAAGCAAATGGTGGGTATTTGTTGTTTCTAATGGCTGAGTAATATTCCATTGTATACATAAACCACATCTTCTTTATCCATTCATCTTTCGATGGGCACCGAGGCTCCTTCCACAGTTTGGCTATTGTGGACATGGCTGCTAGAAACATGGGGGTGCAGGTGCCCCGGCGTTTCATTGCATCTGAATCTTCGGGGTAAATCCCTAACAGTGCAATTGCTGGGTCGTAGGGCAGGTCTATTTTTAATTCTTTGAGGAACCTCCACAAAGAACTTTCATTTCATGGCTTTGCTGGAGAACATACTGTAGCTCGGCAGTCCCCAGCAAGACAGAAGCGTAAGCATGGCCTCGTAAACCTAGCACATCTCTCATCCACGTCAGTCCACTTCTGCTTCATTTTGAATTGAGATCACTGGTTCTGGTCTCCAACTTCCCTGCCCCAGAGCTCATCACATCAAGTGATTTCTGGCAATGGCTATTTTTAACAGCTTTCTCCAAACTCCAGTGTCCTATAAATTCAGTGATTTGGACACAATATAGTATACCTAAGTCCCTAAAGAAGATCACATGTGGATTTTGTTTTAATACCAGAATCCTTTACTGTAAAGACATGTGGAGGGGAATCTATGATGATTTAAATCTAAATCCATAATCCAACTTTTATTTTAAAGTAGATTATTGAGGAAGGCATGAGTCATCAATCAAAAAGATTAATTTAGCATTGTATCTTCTTTACACTGTTTCATGGTGCGATGTAACAATACCACAGCCCCATCATTTTAGATTTTCCCTTTAAGAAGGGAGAAGAAATGTGTGGGAAATATCAGAAAGGGAGACAGAACATAAAGACTCCTAACTCTGGGAAACGAACTAGGGGTGGTGGAAGGGGAGGAGGGCGGGAGGTGGGGGTGAATGGGTACTGAGGGGGGCACTTGACGGGATGAGCACTGGGTGTTATTCTGTATGTTGGCAAATTGAACACCAATAAAAAATAAATTTATTATTAAAAATTAAAAATTTTTAAAAAATAAAATTTGGAAAAAAAATTTTCCCTTTAAAAGGATTGTTTTCTACTCAGCAATCAGAATCTAGGTCTAGAATTTCTAACAGCAAAATATTAATACTTTTAGGTCACTGCTTGGCACACAGTTGCACTCATTATATTTGAAACAACAATATATTGCGAAGAACCCACAAAAAGCATTTTACTATAAATGCTTCATCTTATCCTTGGCAATCATTAGGGAATAGTGCACACCCACACCTGACTAAGTATACTGACAGAGGAGCTGAGGTTGCAGATACTTCCAGAGGACAGAATGATACCAGAGAAGCATCGAGACAACCCAGAACATGAGGGAAGATAACCGATAGCAGGAGAAGATGCTTGAGATAAAAATGAATCACACTTTTAGAGAATAAGTCAAATCTTAATCCTTTGACTCCAAAAAAAAAAAAAATCAAGGGAATAATTATCTGAGTTGGACAATAAATCAGGCTTAACACCTACTCAGAACCCAACATGCTAGATGTGACAACAGCGACATTTAAGTGGCTGTGTTGCTTTGTAAATAATTGGGACAAAATTCCATAATCATAGCAGCTGCTTCATTATGTCCTGATAAGCTGCCTAGGTAATTAAAATGTCACACATGATGCAGAAGAGTAGATTGATTTTTTCTGCTCTACTTCTTAAAGTCAGACATTCCTTCCCAGCCTCTGTGCTGGGAGCCTGGACCGTCCACACGCCATCTGCATGGCTCTGATGGGCGCTTCAGCCAACCTGGCATCCGTGGCACCTGTCTGTGCCTCCCAACTGGAGCTGAGCCTTTGCTTTTAAGGCTTGGTACCAGGATGCATGATTCATATTTTTTCCCAATATCAGAGGTTCTCAAGTCACTGTCCAGAACTCACAGGACCTTCAAACATTTCCATTAAAAAGTTCCCCCATAATGTGAATGTTTACCTCAATAAAGGCTGTTGTAAGTAACCTTGCCCAGAGGCTCTGATTAAAATTATTTTTTTTTAATTTTTAATTTTTTTATTAAAATTAAATTTATCTCAAGTGTGAAAAAACCTGTACTGGTCCTAACAACTTGTTTTGCCCTTTTTCACAATTCTTCACCCTTCCAAATGCTTGAAATTTAAAGAACATTACACTGAATAAATTTATGTAAGTGATTTCCATCATGGCCTTTTGAGGCTCATATTTTCATCACCCCGTTATATGAAATCACTTGAATAGACCATTGGGGTTGATTGACTCTTGAAGAAAATTGTGTGTGTGCACACACGTGTGCATGTGTGCATGCACACATGTGAGTATGTTGATTCTAGTGTAAAAAAGCACTGAAGATATTTGAGATGCTATAGGATGGAGTATAACAGGGGCACTTGGGTGGTTCAGTTGGTTAAGCACCTGCTTTTGGCTCATGTCATGATCTCAGGGCCCCGGAGTCAGGCCCTGCATTGGGTTCCCTGCTCAGTGGGGAGCCTGCTTCTTCCTACCCCTCCCTGACCCGTTCATGTTCTCTCTCTCTCACTCACTCTCCCCTCAAATAAATAAATAAATAAAATCGTTTTATTAAAAAAAGGTAGAGTATAACAAATAAATGAGAATTTGTAAATTTTCTAGCATCATATAACAAATAAATAGCCAATATTCCACTTATACTTGTCATTAGCCCAGAATGCACACTTGATGCTCCATGTAATGGCAAAAATATCTTTATGGAAATATCTTTAGCACCGACTGGCTGATGGAAGCAGAGCCTTTATGTGCACTCACATAGATGGATGGAGGGTGGGATGCATTTATCTTCTAAGAGGCCTGAATAAATCAAGGAGGAAAACAGATAGCTTGCAGGACTGTGACAATACCCTCTTAAGTAGTCATAGTCTTGCTGGTTATTTGTATAATAAATAGAATAATAAAGTATCGACAGATGCCATTTTCATTCTTAGAGTCGGGATCCAGTGAGACGGTTTCTCATCCTGTTCCTAAGGGACTACATAACTATTTGAACTACAAAGAGATATGCTTCTGCTCATGTTGTCTTAATCCCAAGCTCAGGAATCATGGTCACGAAGCCCAAAACTGCGGGCATCTCCTCAAGCACGCAAAGTGATCCAGGCATGCTTCCCAAGTGTGTCCTGCCCCTTCTCTCCTCACACTGCTCAGCAAAGAAACTGAATAATGCATCTTTCAAGAACACAAATCAGAAAGGAAAAAGAAATGCTCATTATTTTGCTGGAGCTCTATTAGATCTTCTTTCATAGTATAGAAAATCGTCATTTGATAGTTGTTAGGTACATAGCTTAGCTTGTGCTGTGGGTTGAATTATGCCCCCAAAAAACATTATGTTGAAGTCCTGACCCCCAGGACTTCAAAATATGACCTTGTTTGGAAATATAATTATTGCAAACATAATTAGTCTGGAGCAGGGTGGGCCCCTAACCCAAAATGACTGGTGTCCCTACGAAAAGTGGAAATTTGGACATGGACACATGAAAACAGGGAGAAAGACATGAAATGATAAGCCAATGATCCCAGAAATTGCCAACAAACCACCAAAAGTTAGAGAGAGGGGTTTGAAACAGATTGTCCCTCCCAGCCTAAAAAAGAACCAGCCCCACTGGCACCTGGATCTCAGACTTCTGGCCTCCAGGACTGGGAGACAGTGTCTGAGGTGTAGGCTCCAGCCTGTGGTGCTTTGCTAGGGCAACCCTGGCAAAATCACATGACACTATAAGCCAAAAACATTTTAACTTTATATATAGGTGCTTAAAAACACATATGTATGTATGTGTGTATATATGTGTATGCATTTACACGTATACATAGATACACATGTAGATCCTGCTAAGACACCATCACCCATGACATTAGGTAAAGAAATACCAAAAAACATTTTAGGCTGACTTAACTATGTGGGGTATTGAATATCCATGTAAATGGATTTGTTCAGCCATTAACATTAATGAGCATTTAAATGCAACAGATATAATTTCAGGTGACTTAACATGAATGAATTAAAGTCAGTCTATTTGGGGAAAAAAAATCAGAAAGAAAAAAAAATCACACCAGGCTGACAAGCTAAGACAATTTGAGTAAAATTAAAGTGTTAAGAAATGTCTGGGAGCAAGCCAAAGGGCAACTGTGCTCATTATGCAAAGTCAAAAAGACTTAGAGTCTTCATTCTCCCCAGCAGAGACACACACACATACACACATGCACACACAGACACTCATGTACACACATACACATGTCTGTGCACACACAGGCACACACACACACACGCACATAGGCTGACCTGCCAGATTACTCTCCCATCACCTTCAAGCTCCTCAAATACAAGGTCTCTAACTGGGCCACAGTCTCTAACTGGACCCCTCTGTTTCACACTCCCTTTCCTACAGGGATTCTCCTCAACCAACGGCTCTCTGCCCTCCCCACTGTAAAACACCTGAGTTGTCTGGAGTCTCTAACTTTTGCTTCACTTGCCCATGGCTCCCTAAGAAGCTACAATCTCCTGTCCAACACAGATGTCTCCTCAGCAGGTGGGGTGGAGGAGGACAGGGGTACAGAGAAAGAGTGCAACCAATTTTAACGCCCTATCTTTTCCTCTGATGTCACCAAAGATCAAAGTAAAATGATATCACTCTTTTTTAAAAAATCCAGTTTCTTGCAAGAAGCCCCGAGGTCTTTTGGACTTTCCATTGAGTCCCTGCTTGCTCTGGAATCAAGGTGGTTCTTTAGGCCCTCAGAGAAAGAGAGAAACATAAAGAGTTCTGAGGGGTTCCCTGGGGGCAGAGCGTCCTGACATGGGCGCCGTCTCAGCCCTGGGCAGAGATTATTGCAGTTCTACCCATACTTTGAGGAGTACTTCGAGGAGAGGTGTCTTGGCTTGATCCAATGAACAGAGCAGGTGGCTTCAACAGTTCGAGGGCCTAGACATCCAAGATGGAGGTGCCAGCAGGTTTGGTTCCCACCATTCTGACTGGTGTGAAGTGACTCCTCATCATGGTTTTGATGTGTATTTCCCTGAAGATTAGTGATGTTGAGAATCTTTTCATGTGTCTGTTGACCATCTGTGTTTTCTTTGTAAAAATGTCTATTTGGGTCCTCTGCCCATTTTTTAATCAGATTAATTTTTTGACACCAAGTTTTATGAGTTCTTTATATATTTCGGATGTTAACCCCTTACTTAATATACCATTTGTGAATAATTTCTCCCATTCAATGGGTTGCCCTTCAGTTTGGATGATGGTTTCCTTCACTGTGCAAAAGCCTTTCCATTTGATGTAGTCCTATGTGTTTATTTTTTCCTTATACTGCCCTTGCCAAAAAAAAAAAAAAATCAGTAAAACCAATGTCAAATAGTTTACTGCCTATAGTATTCTCCTAGACTTTTTACTGTTTCTGGTCTTACATTTAAGTCTTTAATCCATTTTGATTATGATATTATACAACTTGTATATAGTATAAGAAAGTGGTCCAATTTCATTCTTTGGCACAGAGCTGTCCAGTATTCCCAGCACCATTTATTGAAAAGACAGTCTTTTCCCTTTGTACATTCTTGCCTCCTTTGTCATAGATTAAATGACCATATAAGTGTGAGTTTATTTCTGGGTTCTCTATTCTGTTCCACAGACCCACGTGTCTATTTCATGCCAGCACTATACTGCTTTGACTACTATAGCTTTGTAGTATAGTTTAAAATCTGGAGGCCTGATACCTCCAGCTTTATTCTTTCTCAAGATTACTTTGGATATTTGGGTGTCTTTGTGGTCCCATACAAATTTTAGAATTATTTGTTCTAGTTCTGTGAAAAAACTGCCACTGATACTTTGACAGAAATTGCACTGAATCTGTAGATTTCTTTGGGTAGTATGAACATTCAACATTATTTTTTCCAATCCATGAGAATAGTAATATCTTTCCACTTATTCAGAGGCCATCTTCAATTACTTTCATCAAGGTCTCATAATTTCCAGAGTACAGGTCTTTCACCACCACCCCAGTTAAATTTATGCCTAAGTGTTTTATTCTTTTTGATGCAATTATAAATGGGATTGCTTTAATTTCTCTCTAATAGTTCATTATTAGTGTATAGAAATGCACCTATTTTTCCATGTTCATTTTTTATCTTGTGATTTTCTGAATTCATTTATCAGTTCTAATAGTTTTTTTTAGTGGAGGTTTTAGAGTTTTCTAGATGCAAAGAGTAATAGTTTTACTTGTTTCTTTTCAATTTAGACACATTTTATTTCTTTGTCTTGCCTAATTGCTATGGCTAGGACTCCTAATATGATGTTGAGTGAAAATGGCAATAGTGGGCATCTTTGTTCTTATTCCTACTCTTAGGGGGAAAAATGGCTTTCAATTTTTACCATTAAGTACAATGTTAGCTGTGGGTTTGTCATATATGGCCTTTATTATGTTAAATTACATTTCCACTATACCCATTTTGTTGATAATTTTTATCACAAATGTTGAATTTTGTCAAATGCTTTTTCTGCATCTATTGAGATGATAATGTGATTTTTATCCATTGTTTTGTTGATGGAGTGCATCATGTTGATTAATCTGTGGATACTAAACCATCCTTGGAAAAAATCCCACTTGATGATGGTGTATTATCACTTTAAGGTATTGTTGAGCATATTGTTCAAATATTTTGCTAATATTGAGGATTTTCCAGGATTTTTGCATCACTGTTCATCAAGGATATTGGCCTGTAATTTTCTTTCTTTCTTTGTAGTATCTTTGGTTTAGTTATCAGAGTAATGCTGGCCTCACGGAATGAGCTTGGAAGCATGCCTTCCTCTTCAAATTTTTGGAATATTTTGAGAGGAATAGGTATTAACTTCTTTAAATGTTTGATAGAATTCACTTTTGAAGCTGATTGGTGCTAGGCTTTTGTCTATGTGGAGTTTTGTTTCATTTTGTTTGGAGGGATTTAATTATTGATTCAACTTCATTACTAGCAATTGAACTGTTCAGATTTTCTATTTATTCCTGATTCCATTTTGGAAAATTGTATGATTTTGAAAATTTATCCACTTTTTTCTAGATTGTCCAATTTGTTGGCATATAAAGATTTATAACAGTCCTTTATGATCCTTCACATTTCTGTGGTATTAATTGTAACTTCTCCTCTTCCATTTCTGATTTGAGTCTTCTTTTTTCCTTGGCAAGTCTTACTGAAGGTTCATTGTGTTTATCTTTTCAAAGAAGCAGCTCTTGGTTTCACTGATCATTTCTGATTTTTTTCTCTTCTATTTCATTTATTTCCATTCTTATTCTTTATTATTTTCTTCCTCCTCCTAACTTTGAGTGTTGTTTGTTCATCTTTTTCTAGTTCCTTTAGGTGTAAGGTTAGATTATTTGAGATTTTTCTTGTTACTTCAGGTTGGTCTGTATCATTATGAACTTCCCTCTTAGGACCTCTTTCACTGTGTCTCAAAGATTTCGGAATATTTGTTTTCATGTTCATTTGTCTCCATGTCTTTTTTTATTTCCTCTTTGAATTCTTTGTTGACCCATTGCTTGTTTAGTAGCATGTTGTTTAGTCTTCATGTGTTTTTGGTTTTTTTTTTTCCAGTTTTCTTCCTGAAATGGATCTAGTTTCATACCATTGTAGCTGGAAAGGATGCCTGATATGATTTCAATCTTCTTAAATTTATCAAGATTTGTTTTGTGGGCCAGCATCTGATCCATCCTGGAGACTTCACATGCACTTGAGAAGAATGTACATTCTGCTGTTTTTTGATGGAATGCTATCTATCTGTTAAGTTATCTAGTCTAATATGCAATTTAAGGCCAATGTTTCCATATTGATTTTCTGTCTGGATGGCATATCCATTGATGTAACTAGGGTGTTAATGTATTCTACTACTGTTGTATTACTTTAAATTTCTACCTTTAGGTATGTTAATATTTGCTTTACATGTTTAGCTGCTCCTATGTTGACAGCCTAAATATTTATAAGTGTTATACCTTTTTGTTGGATTGGTCCTTTTATTATTATGCAATGCCCTTCTTTTTCTCTCATCACAGGCTTTTGGTTCTTTTGTTTTAGTTTTGTGTGTTCTTTTTTGTTGTTATTTTGCTTTTGCTGTTTCTTGGGGTTTTGTTTCTTTGCTTTCTTTTTTCAAATTTTTATTTAAATTCTAGTTAGTTAGCATATAGTGTAATATTGGTTTCAGGAGTAGAATTTAGTGATTCATCAGTTACATATAACACCCCATGCTCAACACAAGTGCCTTCATTAATACTCATTACCCATTTAAAGCATCCCCCACCCATCTTCCTTCATCAACTCTCAGTTTGTTCTCTATCATTAAGGGTGTCTTTTTTTTTCCTCTTCCCATATATCTATTTTGTTTCTTAAATTCCTCATTTGAGTGAAATCATATATTTGTCTTTCTCTGACTTATTTCACTTAGCATAATACACTCTAGCTCAATCCACATCATTATAAATGGGAAGATTTCATTCCCTTTGATGGCTGAATAATATATATTACATACACACGTATATTTGTCTTTACCAGTGAGTTTTTCCCTCTTTCTTCATGTATTTTCTCATTTCCAGTTATAGTCTTTTCTTTATTACTAAAAGAAGCCCCTTTAATATTTCTTGTAATGCTGGTTTAGTGGTGATGAACTCCTTTGTTTGTCTGAGGATGCTTTACCTCTCCTTCAATTCTAAATAATAACTTTTCTGGGTAAGAGTATTCTTAGTTGTGTCTTCCTTTTAGCACTCTGAATACATCATCATGTCCTTCTGTCCTGCAAAGTTTCTGGAGGGAAAATCCATTCATAGTCTTACAAGCATTCCCTTATATGTAATTAATTGCTTTTATCTTGCTACTTTTAAGATTCATTGTTTATTTTTAAATTTTGGCATTTCAATTATAATGTTTCTTGCTGTGGTTCTCTTTGGGTTGACCTTATTTGGGATTCTCTGTGCTTCCTGGACCTGGATATCTGTTTCCTTCCCCAGATTTGGGAAGTTTTCAACTATTATTTCTTCAAATAAGTTTTCTACCTTTTCTCTCTCCCTTCTCCTTCGGTGACCACTATAATGTCAATATTAGTAGCTTGATTTTCTCACAGAGGTCCCTCACATTATCATTGTAAAAAATTCTCCTTCCTTTTTACTGCTTAGTTTGAGTGATTTCCATTACCCTATCTTCCAGAGCACTGATTTTTTTTTCTGTATCACCTAATCTGCTGTTTATTCCCTCTAGTGTATTTTTCATTTCTGTTCTTGTATTCTTCAACTCTGGCTAGTACTTTCTTATTTTTTTCTATCCCTTTGATACATTTCTGTGTTCATCCAGTCTTCACACAAGTTCAATAAGCATCTATATGACTATTACTTTGAACCCTTTATAATGTAGATTGCTTATATGTGTTTAATTTGGTTCTTTTTCTGAGATGTTGTCTTCTTCTTTCATTTGGGACATAATCCTCTTTCTCTTTATTGTGTTTAACTCTGTTTGCTTCTATGTACTGGTAGTTCAGCTATATCTCCCAGTCCTGAAGGAGTGGTCTTATGTAGGAGATGTCTTGTGGGATCCAGAAGCACAATCTCCCCTGACCACCATGGCCAGGTGCTTGAGAGGTGTCCCCCGTGTGGCTGTATGTGTCTCCTGTTGTGGCAGGGCATGACTCCTGTGGTCAGCTGTGAAGCCCAGCTGAGGTGCAGAGTTGTGCTGGGCTCTCAATGAGAAACACTCCCTGGCATGAACATCCTAGAGGGAGGATTCCAAAATGGTGTCCACCAGCTTCAAGACCAGCTGGCAGAAAGAAGTGGCAAAAATGGCTGCTACCAGTCTTAGTCCCCAGAGGCCTGGATGCCTCCTACTTCTCTGGCAGGCACTCCAAGAGTAGGTCTCCTTAACCTATGGTCTATGCACTTTTTGTTCTGGTGTTTTGTGCTGGTTTCCAGTTTGACTGAGTCTGCACTGAGTCCTCTAAAAGTGTGTTTTCCTTTCTCTATAGTTGTATACTTGGATGTATTCCTTGTTGACTTCCAAAGCCAGGTGTTCTGGGGCTCATCCCTCCAACACAGGATCTATGGATTGGGGTGCCTAGGGTAGAGGTCAAATCTCTTGCTCCTCAGTGAAAATTTCCATACCTTTGAGATCCCTCCCAACCATAGGATGCCATGCCCGGAGTGTACTTTTTCCCTTAGTAGGACTGTATCTCTGACTCTTTTTATCTGTTTCATTGCTGTCCCCTGTCATAATGGCTCTGTTCATCCAGTTCCTACACTCCCTTCAGAGATAATTACTCCACATGTAGTTGTAGATTTGTTGGGCCCATGGAAGGAGGTGAGTTCAGGATCTTCTTACACTGCCATCTTCGACTTTCTGGCAACTTTCAAAATCAGTTGAAAACTGTCTGGACTAGCACTGGTGACCCAGTGGGTGTTCATTTGTTTTGTGTTTATTTTGTCAGGTAATGATTATTCCATTTCCTATGGGATGAGGAGTGGAGGGGAAGATGATTCTTAGCACATATTTAGTTCCCTCAGATGTATATGTAGGTACAAAAGGTAAAGTACATATATCATTTAATTGCCTTAAAAATTTACTGCTAGTCTTTACTGTCCATATATGAAAAGGACTCATTTCTACAGGCTGAACTAAAACATAAGGCAATAGATGTTTGTACATAGTTAACAAATCAGACAAATTGTTAATATTCCAGACAAATATTATCAAATTTAGATCCTCAGACAGATGGCAGGTAGGTTTTATGTCACACGCCTACTCTGATCAACTAAAAGTAACTGCCTTGAATCTTGTGATGGTAAGGATTCTGAGGTTTGGATCAAACATACAAAAGATACTGCTCTCATCAATTAACCATATCTATCAGGGATGGTGGAAGGAGAGCTTTGCAGCACCAGAACATGGAAGCATAGAGATCAAACCAACTTTCTAGGATATTCTCATCTTGAAAACGACCCAGTATGGCTTCAGTCAGACAAATCCCTAACTTTGCTGGTGCAACAAATGAAAGCATGCTCTGCTGTGCTTTATGAAACCAACAAACACAGAGAGAGAATGAATTGTTTCCTTGGGCATAGAAGAAAATTAAGATCATGTGTAATATAAGTAGTACATGCCTTCTATGATGTTAATATGAAAACCAAAGAAACAAATGTTTATTGGTTTTGTTGTGAGGTTGGTGCTTAGAATTTTGTAGTTTTTGTTTTTCTTTTTTAAATCTCTGTAATAAGCTTATTGATTTTTTTCCTCTTAAAATAAGCAATATTCTGTGGGGAAAAATCCAACCTTTCTTGGCACTACCTCTTTTTTCTGGAGATTATTAATTTCTTTTTAATAGACCTCATACTGAAAATCAAATTTTTATATCACAAAAGGATTTGCATTTATCTTGAGCTGCACACTCTTCATCGTCTATCAAACTGGGTTTAAGTTTCTAATTGAAATAATTTTTCAAGTGTTGAGCAATAAAGAGGCAATAAGTGATATATTTAAATTATTTATTCATCTTATTTATAATTAATTCGGTTTTGTTCCTTGCTGCACAGTGAGCCTAACCCAATGCCTTTGATTTTCAATCTTCTCTATCATTAGGGCAACAATAGAAGTGGCTGCTTTTCCCACCCCGCTTGTGTTTCATTGGTCTCTGGAGACTCAGGCAACATCAATTAAAATCACAGTTAAATTTAACACATTAACTTTGTTTTGCAACATGCTGCTCCAAAAACAGAGAGTCACAAATACAGGGTGCCTATTATTCTTAGTCAAACTGGGAGAAAAAATTACCCACCTGGTAAGATGAGTCATTGCATTAACAAAGATCTTACCCTTCAGCATTAAGTACTACATATGCTTTGGGCTACACTCTTCCTTCTATACATTGAGGTTGAGAGAGAGAGCATGAGCATGCAGAGGGGCAAAAGGAGAAGCAGACTCCCTGCTGAGCAAGGAGCCTGTCACAGGGCTCAGTCCCAGGAACCTGGGATCATGACCTGAACCAAAGACGCTTAACTGACTGAGCCACCCAAGTGCCCCACAATTCCTCTTTCTGACTATGATTGTTACTACCAAAAACTCAGCAATTGCAGAGCCAGGATTCATGCTCAGGGCCTATACAGTTATCCCCCTATGGATCCTAAACCTACTTTAGTGGGGTTCTCTGTCCAGCAAAGTGGAATGAACATACTATTCAGTGTGGTCTGTCTGCAACAACAGACATAAACTATACCTGGGAGTTGGGCAAAAAATGTAGGATCTTAACCTCTCACTCCAGAATCTGCATTGTAACAAAATCCTCAGGTGATGTATGTTAACACTAAAGTATACAAAGTGCTAGCTTAATACACCCGCATGACTGTCATATTTCATGAAAGGGCAAGATCAAAGGGCTACAAATTGGAAATGAAAAGGCAGAAGCATCACCTTATTTCACTCTCCAATTAGAGATCAAGGAGGAGGGATCTGTGCAGTAACTACCATGGCAGCACTCAAATACAGTCTGGTACTTGCTCCAGCCACCAAATAATGCTCTTTGATGGAGCAGCTCACACCTCACGGCTGGCTATGCTGACCTCTTATTCACAACTCAATGGCTTGTTTACTGAACAAATAAACATGAGGGCCTATTAGTCCTCATTAGGGACTGTTAGCATGTGAAAAAAAAGATACATTGTGCTTATCTTACTCTCCTGTTCCAAAATCTCATTATTGGTTTATCACTCTTTTGATGAGTGACATTGACCACTAACCATAACAGTACACACCATAGCTTCCCAAGCACAAGTTATTATAATAATCAGAAGAGGAATATACTCCTTACCAGGTGCTACACAGCTGAAAATTCAGCCATGATCTCTTCTCCACACGTCCTAAAATCCAGTGGCAGTGAGCCAGAACATCCAAGTGGTAATGGAAATGAGTAATGATCTTTCAAGATGGCGGATGACAGAGGCAGAACAAGTACCCATGCATCTAAGACAGGTTCTCCCCAGTGAAAGCTAAGGGTTTTGACAGGCTGGTTTATGAATAAATTCATGACATGAGACATTTCCAAAATGTCTGTTAAGAACCGTTTCAAAATGAAGTCATCAAAATTACTGCAAAATGTATACTTTAAATTCAAACAGCCGGGGGAAAGAGTGTGCTTGTTATGTAGAATTCATTATCAGTATTTCAGAGTGCAGCCTCTATAAACATTTGTTTAGGATTGCTTTTATGCAATTGTTTGGAACATAAGCAGAGAAAGAGCTGAATGGGAAATTCCAGAAGCCCAGAGCTTATTCAGCTTGGGTTTTTTTTTTCCTGCCTTGTTAGAAAGAAATCATTTCTTTTTCTTCAAATTTTAAATGCAATTGGAAGGATCTGATTTTTTTTTCTAATTTATCAGTTTATGTTGTTTAGAGTAGGGACATCACTTTAATGTGGAAAATAGAAGCCATATACTAGGTATTTTCTCTTTCATTATCATCTTGGGGGAAAAAGGCTCTTAACTGGATGCAAATTACTTTTCATAGGTATTTAACTCACAATATAAATATAAGTATGTGCACATTCAGACTCACATAATACTGATTCCTGTATATTCTGAACTCAGCCTGGAGCTGCTAAGGGATGAGATTACATGGTCAAGCAATCAAATTAGCCAACAGAGGAAATTAAGAGTCAAAATATGCTAAAGGAAAAAAAAAAGCTATTTTTAACATTGAACTAAGTGGTTGGTTAAGGGTTAGAAACATCACTGATCTACCATGAAGAAGGAAAGTTGCATTTGCTCTAAAAGGAAAAGCTAGTTAAGATCTGGCATGCCATTGTAACTGAAGAAAATCAGTCTGTAAATAATAGAGAATAGAAATTATTACAGACATGCCCAAAAAGGAAAAGCCAAATAGTTTAGAGTATATAAAAATTCAAGACGTATATGTCCAAAAAAAGATCACTATAAACAAAATTAAAATGCAAATGATGACCTTCAAAATTGTACATTTTTGTTTAAAACATTAATAACCCTAACATACAACAACAAAAAGCTTGCAAATCTATTTTTTGAATAACATACCAAAAAAGAAATGGGCAATGCACATGAACAGGCAGCACTAAAACTGGAGGGACAACATAAATGCACATTAGGGGGTGCATGTAAACTGGCTAAGTAAACTGTGAAAGATATACATCATAAAATGAGATGCTGCTATTATAAAACCACACTACAAAAGAATATATATTGACATGGGGAAATATTCAGGGAGCAGAACAATCAGACAAGCACCTGATTATTAGTATCTGACAAAAGTATCTTACAGGTTAACAGTATCTATCTCCACATTGTAGAACTACAAGTGTTTTCTGCCTTTTTGGCTTCCATTCAAGTGTTTCACAAATTTTACCCATTCAGTATATATTGGTTTTCAGTTAGAAAAAAAATAATAAGCATCAAAAAATCAAAAGAATTTAAAATGGAAGCAAATTAAACATTTTAGCATAAAAATTCTTCCCAATCCTATCAAATTATCTAAACCATTGATATATCTTACTTGTAAGCATACACTGGCATATTTTGAACAAATATCATTCACCCATATGGACATTTTTAGATATTAGAAGCTATATTGAGGACAATGCTGAGTCACATGCCACGGGACCCCAAGGTAAGGTATCTCCAAGATAAAGGGATATCTTGGACCAAAAGGAAATCCATTACCTAAATTCAGTGTCTGTGTTTGCAAAATGACTCTCCTGCCAGGATACCTGCTGCATCCTGGAGTGTGCTGGGTTGACAGGATCAGACTGCTGGTGTTTTATGTTGGAGGTGCCTCCTCACTACTTCTGCATCTACATCTACAGGGGCTGCCAATAGGTTAAGACAGGAACTGTCACATCAACCCGAGTTCGCTGCTTCCATCACTTCCTCTGATCCAGGAAAACCAATCATGTAAATTCACCAGGGTAACTGATGGGTGAAACAAAAGGGGGAAAAAAACTCAAAATGAATCATTCTAGAGTATTATTTTGTTGCCAGTGTGATACACCAACACACATTTGGTGGCTTCAAAGAGCACAATTTTATTCTGTTATAGTTCTGGAGGCCAGACGTCCAAGATCAGTTTCACAGGGCTTAAGAGAGGGTTATCAGCAGACCTGTACCTCTCTGGAGGCTCCAGGGGAGAATATGTTTCCTTGACCTCTCCAGTACCTTGAGACCACCTTTATACCTTGGTTAGCAACCCCTACTCACATCCCTCCACCCTTTTATTCCACCATCACATCTCCCCCTGTCCCTCCGATTACCTGCCTCCCTCCTAGAAGGATCCTTGTGAATATATCAAGCCTTCCTGATTATCTAATCCAGCATACTCTCCCCATGTCCCGAACCTGAATTTAAATTCTCTCGTAAAATCTCTTTGGCCGAGTAATATCCACAGGATCCAGGGGTTAACACATGGCCATCCTGGGGGATGTGACCACATAATTCAGGCCACACCTGCCAGTCAGCTAGGCAAGGCCCAAACTACAGAATCCCTCTTCTTGGTACCACTTTGTCGATATGCTAGAATTACGACAAACCAGGATTCTCTTCAGAAGCACTACATTGAAGGTAGGTCACGTGAGTGGGTTTCTAGGAGGGAAAAGAATACTCATTCTTAAATTCCTTGCTCTTTCCCCAAGTCTCTGCTGAGCGCTGCACAGCTGAAAACTCGGGTTTTAAAAACAATTACGGCACGTGTGCCATATGGCAGATACAGATGTGAGCAGCGGCTTTTGCTTCACAAATGCAAATGATGCTTTTGACTTTCTGATGGCCTCTCCGCTGAGAAGGCAGGGAGACGATAAGAACACACTCTGCCATGTGAACACATGCGTGCCACCCCTGGCACCCACCCCGGACCTGAGAAAACAAGGCCAACAACAGCAATCAATGAAGGAAGCTCAAAGTCCAGTAAAGAAGAATAGAAAATGTTTAGGTTCTTTGCTGTGGTGGGGCCACCATGCAGAGGACGTCCACTCATGAGATACTTGCGCCTTCACAACACTCCCCCGTAAACCAACCTCAGGCCTCTGCTTTTCCCTTATCTTTCTCCTGGTGAGCTCATGTGTCTCTATGCTCACCAAATCTCTGAGTTGTTTGGTGAGTTGGTAATCACTACTGAACTCCCCTTTGGACAGCATAGGAAGGAACAAAGGGAGAGAGAACGGGGAAAAGCCACTCTCTTGCCTGTTTCTGGACCCTGAATGTTGCTGGAGAAAATCACACAGTTGGAAAAACTTGTGTCATAACAAACATGTGGTCACTAACCTACACAGGCCCCTCCCTCTGTGTCCCCAAGGAGAGGTCTCTCTCCCACTCTCCAAAATGGCCCCTTTACCTTCCATAACCTCTCAAGCCTCAAATTCCTTATTCTCAGGAGCCAGTCTTCCCTCCCTCTTTAAAGAGAAAAGTGGGAAATAGTTTTTAAAAAAATCCCTTTCACTGCCTCGCCACACCCTCCCCTACAGATGCTGCAGGGTCTCATCCACTCTTCCCTCACTAGGGTTGGAATGGACATGCTGACCTGGCCAGTACAAGTCACCCTCTCTCCACGGTGTCCATAGGGAGATGGGTGACTGGGTCCCACAGTTCTGAGAGTGGGCGTGGCCTTGCTGATGCTGGGTTTGGTTCAGAATTGGGAGAGCCCCAAGTGTAGAAGTGTAGAAGCTGTGTTCCAGAGGGTGAGGAAGCCTGGAAATGGAAGCTCTGCAGCGTGGTAAGGCTATGGCGTTAGTGTCTCCCTTTCTCTCGAACTTTCTGGCTCCTCCTGGATCCTTGCCTCTCCATCGTCACTGGCTCTCTGCTCACTCATGTCACCATCTAGTATGCTCAGGTCCTCTCACAGAGTAGAGCTCTCCCTCTGCCCCCACCACCCTCCACAACTAACTGCCCATGATTGCTCTCACTCCCATTCCTGGCAAACATTCCCTGGGAAGATGCAAACATCCCAGGCTCCATGTCTTCATTTCTCTGACACTCCACCACCCAGCCTGACACCCCACCCATCCCAGGCCTCAATTTTCTGCCATCCACAGACGCTGCCTCTCAGTCTTCTTTACTGGGTCACCTTTCTCTGCCCAATCCCCAAATGTTGGTATTCTCAGGCATTCTAACCTGGGACCTCTTCTCAGTTCACCCTACATTTGCTTTTTAGAGACCTCGGGCACACCCAGTGCCTCAATTACCATCTACAGGTCAACTCTCCACTCAGGCCATACCCATCCTGCACCTCCAGCTGCTACTGGACAGTCCACTTGCATGAACCTGTAGGCATGTCAACTGACCAGGACCACACTGGAACTCATGTGCTCTCCTTCCTCACTCCCCAAACTGCTCCGGCTCCAATGTTCCCTGCATCAGTGACAGACACATCCACCCAGCTGCCCAAACTAGACTCCCCTAAATGCATTTCAAATTGACTCACTTCTCCCCAGCCACATGACTCAGCTAGTCCAAGACCCCACTGTCTCTCCTAATGAGCTGTAATCACCTCCTAAATGGCCTTCCAGAATCCATTCTTGCATCTTACAAATCTATCCTCTACTCTGCTACTTCATTATCTTCCTGTAATACCTGGTCACAATACTCCCTTGCTTAAATGCTTGAATAACTACCTGAGAGCCTTTGACTGACACTTAACCTTTAACATGAGCCAACCATCTCTTTATAGTTTGGCCACTGTCCTTGCCTCCATTCCAATCTGTGTCTCTCTCCCTCCTGGGAAGATCCCTTTCTGTTTGTTCATCCACTTCTCCTCCTCACCTGGTCCTCTGACCAGTACTGACTACATCAATGAGCTGCCCATGCCATCTGGCTTTTGGTGGACTCAGGGTGGCAGAAGCCCTCACAGGAGATCAGAGGTGAGTAGGAGAGTGGAGTCACTTATTAACTCCCTGATGAGTCTCCTTAGCTTGTTGCACCCATCAACCAAAGGTCACACATCCTGTCAAAGTAGTCCTCTCCTTCCAGGTTTTAGAAACCAGTCCATCATGTTCTGACCCCACCAGGTATACAGACAGTGACAAGATGGCCATCACAGGACCTGAGCCACTGCAACACCCTTTGTGCTTTCCTGACACCCAGCCTACACCTTCACAAACGGTTCCTTTATTAGACATTCCTGGTGCTTTCTCATCTTCAAGCGCCATCACTTTCCTGTAGGAATCTTGTCTGGTATACCTTCATAGTCTGCTCTCCAACCCTGATGACCTTTCCTCAGATCCACCAGCATGCCATGTTTTATATCCCTGGAGGCCATGTCACAACCAAGGCTGGGCTTTCTGCCCTGCCTGATCCACAAGGTAAATTAAGTCCCCCACTACATGCTCCCAATGTGTGGTCTACTTTGGTGCTGATGTCGTCTGAAATGCTGCCAAAGTAGCTCTTTAGCATTATGCCCACAAGGGCAGGGACCATTTGGGTAGCACCCAATTCCCTCAGCACCTGGTGCCCTGTAGGAACTCAATAAATAGTGTTGCCCAACAATATCATCTCTCTAAGTTTACAGTCTCCTGGTGAATATCTGATACTATTTAAAGTTCCATTCTAGCTCTTGTATAATATATGTAGCAATGCTACATAAATAGCTTTGGGTAGCCTGAGGTAAAAAGTGACATTGTTTACTTCTAAATCCTAGAGGTATTCAAAATTCATCCTTCATTTTGGATTCAGTCATGAGGTCCAAAAAACTTATGAATGCTACAATATGTACAGACACATTTAAGGGCTGGATCCCATTTGTTTCATCATCCTAAGAAATTAGTTTTGCATAGCAGACTCCAGGTAATATACAATGAAATGCAACATAAATATATGATGTGTGGTTCACTATTATTGAACTCGGTTGCTGGCTGACCACCGGTGCCCCTTGGCTTCATGTCCACTGAGCGGAGGGGCTTTGGCTGTTTTTATCTGTAGCGGATGCTGTAACCTGCTGCAGATTCCCACTTCCAGTTTGGGGTACTCAGCTCCTACTTCCCAGGCATGTTGCCTGCTGACAGCTCACAGCAGAGTCCTTTCAGGGAATTGACCTCAACCAGAAGAAGACATCACTTATCTGATGATTGGTCAAAGGCAGTGCGGGAGACTAACCCAATCCCGGACAACGCTAAGGGTCACATCAGCTATAGGGTTACTGACAGCATCAGCTCAGGCTTCTCTTTTGCCCAATATTTGTGGCTTAATTTCATCACAGGTGTGGCTCCTGATAACATTTCCCCAAAATTTACTGCATGCAGATCTTCCCATGATCTGTCTCCCTGGATCTGATCTAAAACATAAACACTCCCTAGTAAAATATTGAAGCAATGGAGGCTTCATCCTTATTGTCCTTTAATTACCAGGCCTCAGGGAGACCAGCAGGCCCAAAAATGCCCACTAAAGCTGATCTTTGACCTGGGGAATCATAGCAGACCTGCCCTTTATACAAGAACTCTTATAATATTAGAGTTGAAGAAGACTTTGGGGGTCCCACATTCACCAGTTGTTCAGTGTGGGTTGGAATCAAGCCCAGAGCACGTGCCATCCACAGATGGCTGGCCCTCTGACTTGTATAGTGGTATTACCCACCTAAACCATCAAATTCACCCTCCTCAAGCTTTGTCTAGCCTCTTTCATCCCAGAGACTGCTCTACACCCCCTCCACCAACCATTCCCCATGCCACCTGGCCATCCCTGAACAATATCTGATGTTTCTTTTCTCACTGGATGAGAGCCCTGCCCCACCCTAACAGTCAGTTTGCATCCACTAACTCAGGTTATTTGGGATCCATACCAAAATGCTCAGGGTGTCCCAGGACAACACAACTGCTATCACAGCAGAGGCAAGAGGAAGCATTTGCCACCCTATCCGAGGGCAGGACCAGCAGCCCATAATTCTAGACAAGGGTCAATGTTGGTATGGGTTCTCCAGAGGCAGATCCTAATTCAAGAGTTCAAGCGCAGCATATCTACTGTCTCTGTTCCCCAGGGAGGGTACATTGTCAAGTCTTCAGTCAGGCTGCACCTGGAGCTTCATCCTGCAGGAAAGCTCTGAGAAAATAGTACAAAACATACACCCCATAATTCTTACTTGTGGTTGGAGTCAGGTTATTTATAGACCCACTGCCATGGACTGGATATTTGTGCTGCCCCTCCCCCCAACTCATATGTTGAAACCCTAAACCCCATTGTGATGGTATTAGGAGGTAGGGACTTTGGGAGGTGATTAGGTCATAAAGGTAGGACTCTCATGAATGGGATCAGTGCCCTAATGCAAGAGACCCCCAGAGAGCTGTCTCTCCCTCTTTTTCTGCCATGTGAGAACCTGACCATCCTGATCTTAGACTTCCAACCTCCAGAACTGTGAGAAATACCTTCTTCCTGTTGGTAAGTCACTATGTGAATACTTCCTTGTTATAGAAACCTGAACTAAGACCTACCACCAATCATTGGTTGTTGGTTAAGAGCTGATATGAGGGTCTTCATTCTCTGAAACTTCCAGCCTGCCCTATATGGACAGACCAACCTTGTGGGCAAGGTGCCATGGGCAGGAGCAGGCAGATGCTGACAGTTGGAAATCTTCAGACAACACTGACGCAGTAAGATCTGGATACCTAGGTGGTTGTCAGTCCAGCATCTGCTAGGGCCGGTAGCATGTTAGATGACCAGCACACTCCATATCCTCTCCACTGTCTCCCCACTCCTGCCATGATATAGACTGATGAAGTCTGCCACCCTGCTGTGGTTGTTGAAGTGGATTATGGATTTCAACAACAAGATGGATTATGATGGATTTCAACAACAAGAAAGAATAAGCCAGAATGTAGGGCAAGTCGTATTGGTGGTACTTTCTACATCTGACCACCTACGCCTGGGGACTTCTACATTGCTCAACTTTCTCCACACTTTCCTTAAAAAAAAAGCAACAGAAAACAATGAGCAAATGGTTTGAGTGGACATTTCACCTAAAATGTACACACAAACAGCCAGTAAGCATATGAAAAGATGCTTCATGTTATGCCTTTAGGGAAATGTAAAATAACACCACCATGAGATACCACTTCACACCCAGGAAAATGGCACAATAAAAAAAGATAAACAAAACCAGAGCTGACAAAGAGGTGGAGAAGCTTGAACCCTCACATGGTGCTGGTGGGAATGTAGAGTGGTGCACCCATTTAGGAAAAAACAGCTTGGTAGTTTCTTAAAAAGTTCAACAGAAGTTTACCACATGACCCAGATATCCTGCTCCCAGTATACACCCGAGAGAAACGAAGACATATGTCCATACAAAAGCTGCCACATGAATTTTCATAGCACCACATTCTTCATAGTAGCCAAAAAGCACAAACAACCCAAATGTCCATCAACTGGAGAATGGATAAACAAAATGTGGTCCATCCATATGATAGAATATTATTTGGCGATAAAAAGGAACAAAGCACTGATAACGTGCTACAACATGGATGAATCTCAAAAACATGATGGTAAGTGAAAGATGCCAGTCAGCAGACTGTAGATTACATGATTCCACTGAGACGAAATGTGCAGAAAAAGCCAGTCTATACAGAAGATGGAGTAGAGATTGTTGCCCGACGCTAGGGGTAAGGGTGGGAATGGCAAATGCCTGCAAATTGGCATGAAATGTATTTTTGGGTGATGCAGGAATATTTTGGGGTGATTCTAAAATTAGATTGTGGTGCTATCTGTACAACCCTGTAAACTTACTAAAAGTCAGTGAATCATACACCAAAAACAAGCACATCATACGCCATGTAAGTTATACCTCAGTAAAAATGTTAAAAATATAAAAATAAAATTAGGAAGTAGGTAAGTAGTAAATAAACTGAGCCTGTGATCACCCAGCACAGACCCCACCCCACCTCGGCCTAGAGTTGGTATGTGTCTGTGTCCCCAGTGAGATTTTAGGCTTCTTGTCAACTGGCATTTCATCTTTGTTATATTCAGAGCAGAGTTCCTTGCCTATAGCGATCATTCAACAATTATTTGTTCAACTGAACCCTAGTAGAGGGGAGAAAGATGTTTTTCTTCTGGACATAAGAATAATGCTTTTTTTAAAAAAGGCTTCAGAAACCCTTTCCCCAAATGACCCCTTGTAAGTGACTCGCTGTGTCGAGGAAAAGTGCAATGATGTGGGTGTGAGAAGCAGACATGACATTTAGCTAAAAGACCCAGCAAATCAGTCTTTGGGGGGAGGGTGGGGACAAACAACCATCAGCAGTGAATATGGTGTTGTGTCCTGATTTCAGGCCAGCTGACAGTGGCGCTCCAGAAGGGGCAGCCATCCGGCCGCTGCTGCACAATGCCAGGGGCTGCTGGCTCCTCTGCTGAAACCATCAGATTACAGCCCATGTGGCTGAACTTGTGGACAGGAAACACAGCTGAAGCTGTTTTGCATTTTTGTCTAAAGCTTGCTGTGCATGTCCTTGCAGACAACAATGATGCATGGGAGCCTCTATCCGGGTGAAATCTGTCAATGGACCCCACACACACACACACACACACACACACCCGCACCCCCTGCAGAAGCTCTGCATCCTGGAAACTGCACATGGCAGGGATGGTGCAAAAATATTCTGAGGGGAGTTCTCCCGGGGGAATGTAAGTTGTTGGTTTTCTCTGCAAAGGGACTTATATCAAAAGACGATTAAAATAAAATAAAATAAAATAAAATAAAATAAAATATTTATATTTATATATTAAAAGAGACAGGGACTTATATCAAGAGAGGATTAAAATAAAATAAAATGTTTATATTTATATATTAAAAGAGAGAGAGAGAGAGAGGACTCATTTGGGAGCTCTCTGTGGCCAGGAGGCCCAGTCTACTCCTGATGGGGAATTTCTGAGCCAGGAATGTAGGTGGGTGGGTACAGTGTCCAGGCTGTGGGGTCTGAGACCTGGGCTCGGGTCCCAGCCCCGTCAGTTACTAGCTGCCTACCTGTAGCCTGCCTGGACCTCTTTTCCCCCTCATGCACAAGGTCATTACTGGTTTGCAAGGAGCATACCATGACACAATGATGGCATCATGTGGGAAAAACTCAGCTAGGTGCTGGGAGCCCCCACAGAAAAGCAAGTCATTACATTAAATGAATGAGACACTGGTGCAGCCAGTCATCGAAGGTGTGTCCTTGGTTGGGGTTTCAAACGACCTTTCCAGGGTGCGTCTGCCAGAGAGGAGAGAGTCTGATTCATCCTCTTTGCATGCTTGAACACGCAGACTCAGAAAGGAAGAAAAAGAGCCTCGTGTATGATATTGGAACTCAGACTGACTTTTTGAGGTAATTGTGTTTTAGCCAGAACCCCAGTATCAGTATCGGCGGCTCTGTGTTTTAGAGAACCATCACTTCGAGTGAGTATGTCTTCTTCAAACTTTTACCCTCCAAGAATAAATCCTGACTTCACTTGGCCAAGTGTTTGATATCTTCCAAATGCTCAGTACTGCTCATTGAATTTTAATTGACTTAATTATTCCCACAAGTTCACCAACATGAATCATAAAGAGGAAACTGTATTATAAAAAGATTATGTCACCCAAAAGATAGGCTTAAAACAAGGATAGGTTCTTTCCACCAGGCACTAGAAAAGGAGCCCTGGGACTACAGAACCGGTGGCCCAGGCTCAAGAAGTAGATAAAGAAAATCTTCAGACAGGGGATGAATCCAACACTCCAGGAGAAACAGGGTAAAACACTGTGAGCCTGGAGACCAGTTCTGGGTCACTTTTTGGGTCTGGCCTTACTTTCTTATTTTGAGAAATCCACCCTTGAGATATCTGTATCTCCTGCTTAACCTCCCTTTGGGTTGAGCCAAGCAGAGTAGATTTCTCGAAGACTCATGTGGAATCTCACATAGGACAGGTACCTGGATCATCACAAGTCCAGCTTGGTTTTGGTTCTGGCCTTTCTCACTTCTTACCCCCTTTGGACTGTGATTCACAATCACTATGTTCTCCGTCTGAGGCACTGGTGCTCCAGTGTAAAGATAATATTCCTTCTCTATCCTCTAACCTCCTGGTACTGGGGAGCAGAGGGATGGCTTATAAGGACGGGTAAAAATTTAGATGGGGAAAACAACCAAGGAGGGGCAGAACCAGAGTAATATAACAAATAGATGGTAGCCAGAATCCCTAGCATTTGACCCACAATCTCCTCATCCTAAACAGCTTCTTGTAATAAGAAACCAACCTTTTTACTTGCACTGTAGTGTCTCAGGGCAAACACCATCATACCAGAGCACCCCAGGCTTCCCAGGTAACCTTCTCGTACCCAAGTCGTCAGCTCAGAAGCCCACGTGCTACACCTGGAACTGTCCCCTAACACCCAAACAACCATCCCTACCACCACGGCGCTCAAAGACAATCCCTCCTGGAGCTCCCAAGGCACCTGACTTCCCACCCATGTCCTATGCTCTCTTTATAGATACACCTGAATCATCTTTACCCATATCTTATGGCTATTTGTGGGTGGGGGTCAGAGAGAAGAAACAGTATTTGGCTGGGACTATTGACGACTTGCTTTAGAAATGACTCTGAATTCAAGGGGACATGTCTTGACAACTGAGCATACAGGTCTGAGAGTCAGAGGAAAGCAGGAAACAGTAAGTGGTGGGCATGCATTTCATCATCCACGAAAAAGAGGAGAGGATAAAGACAGAAGGGTAGAGTGAGGTGAGGGTGGGGGGCTAATGCCAAAAGGCCAGGCATGAGCTGGCAAAGATGACTGGAGAGATAAGAGAAAGCAAGACAGTGAAGGAGTCTGGGAACCAAGGAAGAGGTTGTCCCAGTGAGGAAGAGCGACTTGCCCATGCTGAAAAGGACTGTGAGGACAGCATGTGAACCGGCCACCGAATCTGGCAAGATGGAAGTCCCTGCTGACCTGGGAGCAGTCTGTCTTCATGGAGGGAAAGGGCTGTATGGGGCTGACAGATGGGATGTTGGATGGGATGTTGAATGAGTACAACATGGGGGCAGTGAGTATAGACGTGTTTAGAGAAATTCCACTTCTAGTACACCAAGAGGGCAGTAGCAAGTGGAGTAAACAACAAAGAGCAAATTTGCAGGAAAATGCAGCCAAATATACACTAAAGAGTATAAGAAGTATGGTTTCCATTCCACAAGAGGCTAAGGGATGAGCTGATAGAATTTGAAGCCACGTTGCTTTGACAGAAAGACCGCGGTTGAGCAAAAGAATGGAAGCCGATGAGACCAAACATATGGTTATTAATCTGAATAACTGAAATATGAAGCAGGCCTGATTCACTAGCTCTTCTGGTCACTTGCGATTTTTCAGTGGTCACATAGACACAGCTGAAATTCAGTGCTCCAGCCCAGCGACCACAGAATACCCAAGAGGAAACGGAAAGCAGAGACACTAATAAGCATATGTGACCAGAATGCAACTGGAACATTCTGAAAAACAGCTTTTCTTGTGCCCCAAACAAGGGGCTGGGTGTGCCAACTGCACAGTTTTCCTGCACATGGAGAGCCACAGAACCATGACGCCTCTCCAGCTGCATCCATGGCCAGGTGCACCTCTCAGAGCCCCTTTAGAAAACGTGTTCAGTGTTCAACCTGAAGCTACCATGCTTGAAGCTTTATCCATGTTATTGCTGAAATCTTAAGAATGATCCATGTGGGAGCCCCGCCTCCTAGCGTAGTAGAAAAAGGATGAAAGTTAAAAGTGCTGGAATCTCCCGTGAAAAGACTCGCTGTGAAAAGAAATACTGCTTTTGCTCAGTTACATCTAAGAGCTATTTTAAAAGCTCACACAAAGATGTGCACTGATGAGCAAGGGCACTGTTTATCTCTACTGTGTTGGTGCTGAAGGCTTAGCAGCAACACTGACAAACAGCCCACTGACGTCAGGAGATTTTAGTTAGTTTTAGGGTAGAGGGAGAAAAGGATATAATGGAAGAACAAGATGAAATGTTGACTGGAGACAGATTGACTTGGAGACACAGCCTTGCTGTCAAACAGGCAGACATAAAAATACTAGGACCATGCACAAGAAGCAACTAGGCCACCCAGTGAACAGGAGGTAGACCAGATAACTGAATCGCCCAGGCGCTTCATACATTGACCTTCAGCCATATAATGGCACAACGAAGCACTGTGAGGGCCTATTTATCTCGTATTTTTAGGAGTAGAATACACCAATGGCAATGTTTAAAAACATGATTGCAATTTACAAGTTTAAAATAAGCACAAGTTAAAAACCAGCCCTTGAGAAGAGCCACATATCAAATCCTCAAAATATGAACCAACCTGTCCCTGCAGGAAAAGCTCAAATGCTACCCCAGTGTGAGGGGACAGGAGGTTAGAGCTGAATGGAGGAAAGAGGCCAACGGTCACCAATTTCGACCTTCCTACTGCTGCCATGTTATTTCTAGTTGCCAAGACAAAAAGAAGTCCACATCTTAAAAAGCAATCTCCATCTGAACCATTTGTACACCGTGAGGGGACCATCGCTTGGTGCTTGGTGACTTCCTCGGGACAAACAGGAATGCACAGACTACCACAAGATAAAGCTCTCCCCTCCCACTTTGACAAACAAAGCTCACTGATTTCAGCCCGCATCTCCACTCCTGGAGCCCACAACCCGGGATGACACAGATAAGGCCTCCAAGGCAAGCCGCTGCCTCGCTGAGACTCAAGAATGTATTCAGTGAATATGAGCAAATGGAGGTCCCTTTATCTCCCAGGATAATGCTGGCACCAACCTCTGCTGGAAAAATTAAAAGACAACATTTTCCAACACTAATCAATTCTCTTCCACTTAATGAGCACCAATGTCTTCCAGGGCAGCTGCGATTGTGTCTGCTTCACAGATGAGAAAGTAGTAATAAGAACAGCGTGACAGACGCCAGGATAACATCTTTTTTCAGGGTATTTTCACATGCATTATGACCATTTGGTTTGAGGCTTACAATGACTTCGTGCGGTACACGCGAAAGGCAGAATGAGCCACAACTTCTGGAGGGGGTTAATAACACTGGTCCTGAGTTGGGAGATCTGGGTTCAACCTGACCTTGAACAACTTTCTCAACCTTCCTGAGATTCAGTTTGCTTGCCGTAAAGAGCAGAGAGCTAGGAAAGAAAGGGCTGCCAGTGAGAGGTAAACGTGAGCATCCTAGTGCAGTGCCTGGCATTGAGCGAGTGCTCGGCAAACCGTCGCTCTCAATACTATATCTGTCATTGATGTTATTGCCACGGATGAGGAAACTTGCTGAGATCCCACTAGATCCCAGAGACAAAGACTCAACCAGAAACAGAAGAAGCCCAAAGTTAGAGACACAACCATGGCTCCTACACCCAGTCTAGCACCTCTTCTGATCTACCATGGAAACAACTTTAAAAAAAAAAAAAGTCTTATTAAAGGGTGGGGGCTTGTGTTACATGTGTATTTAAATAAATAGAAGTCAAAGTCCCATAGAAAGAGAAGTATGGTTTGAAGCTTGGGCAAAGGCTAAAAAACATGGTAGTGGTTTGTGCTTAGCTCTGTCCCCTGTGTCAGGATGAAGTCAAGATTCTGCGGTGCAGGAAGCCTTCCAGCCTCCCTAGTGGAAAGGGGGGGCTGATGACCTGCATCAAGAGGTGAGTAACAGGAGAGAACACGGTCGCCCTCTGCATCAGAGACCGTCAGCACCTCCACAGAAACCAAAGTCCCAGGGGGGCACATTTTACAATTTTTTTAAAGATTTTATTTATTCACTCATGAGAGACACAGACAGAGAGGCAGAGACACAGGCAGAAGGAGAAGCTCCCTGCGGGGAGCCCGATGTGGGACTCGATCCCAGGACCCCAGGATCATGCCCAGAGCCGAAGGCAGACGCTCAACCGCTGAGCCACCCGGGTACCCCACATTTTACAATTTTTAAAGCAACATAAGAGGGTTGCCTTCATAACAAACCTATTTTCTTGAGAATATACACCTTGACTCTTGGGAATATGGACCCCTACTTGTATTATTTTTCCGATATTCAAATAACATTGCAGAGAGCTTGAATGCACTAAAATTCTCGCAGGATACAACTAGAACGCTTCCAGGAGAAGAAAACCCAGAACCCAAATCTGCACACACTTTCCAGCTCTGCTCTCTCTCTCTCTCTCAGTGCATCTGTGACATCGGATGCTTAGCGTCGGAGGCGCACTAAACAGCCTGTAAGTCATGCCCTTTGCCTATGCAATGGGTGAGGCTTGAAATCTCACACGGCCAAGGAACGGGTTCCCCTTATTTAAAGATATGCAGTAAATTAGATTTTTTTCACAGTGCCAACAATTAGGAATACATACTTCCCGTTTCTAAGCAATTTGAGGTTTAATTAGGATTCTCTAAGCCCCATTTGTCTTAACAATGTGACAGCTCCCTTCCCCTTGCACACCCACCCTCTCCCTTCTTTTACAATTCTTCCCGTTTGTAGCATTTTATTCCGAAGAAATGCCAGGAGGGAAAAGGGAAGCAAGCATAAGTGCAAATGAGAGCACTTGTTTCCTCTCTGAACACACCACTTTCAAGGCACCTTTGATAAAAGGTTATTTTCCCCTGACTGACAATTATCTCTAAGCTAATTATTAAAGTGTCTTATTAAAATGGGCATGTTTGAGGGGCTTCCATGGGAGGCATCGATGAAACCCCCTGGAAGGAGAATATGACATCACAGGAATAATGTGAAGGAGAGCGCCCTGTTTGTCCATTTAAATTAGTTTCATCATCCATAACAAGTGTTTAAAAAGCAGAAAAGCAAGGGCGATGCATAATGCATTGTGTCATGATGCATAATAATTAGGCCTGCTCCCAGCCACCCCAGCTCCCAATACTTAAAAATCTCTCTGAGTAAGCATTTTGTTCTAAAGGCTTTGACAAAAATGCCATTTAGGGACTTTCAATTTTACAGGGAGGCAATTTGTCATCATTTATAGGAAAAGGAAGAAGGTAAGAAGAGTATAATGCCACACACCTCATCACTTCACAAACCTCCTGGTGACGAAAGCTCCCCAGGCCTCAAATTGGAAGAGGCAACAGCCAGCCGGTCCCCACAGGCTCGCAGGCCCATGGACCTCCCCAGGCCACGCGTGGCTCTTCTGCTAACAAAACGACAGAGCCACAGCAGGCGTTTCCTCCGGGCTCACACAGGAGCAGAATGATTTGCTCTTGGAAGAGCCAAAGTCAACTCAAAGTTTAGAGATCCCTGACATCCTATTTGCTTTTCCAGTTCTCCACAAAGATGGGCTGAGGATGGAACAGCATTGAAAAGATCCTTTATTCTAAAACTTCGTTTTTAGAAGATATGATAATCCCTAAAAGAAGGCCAAATTCATGTAACAACTCAACTTCCTTGGAAACAAGAGATGGATGCACAAAAAAAGAAAACAGATGTTTTGGGGTTTTGTGTTTCTTTGGAATGAGACATTGTTCCTTTAAAATGACCGATTATTTCATAAGAAAGAGCTTCTTCTAGATTTAAAATAAAACTTGGATCTGAAGTGCACCTGTGATATTTTCCCACTGAAGTAGGAAAAGAAACCAGAATGTGGGATCTGATACACTGCACGCGGCATATTTTTGCTTCCACCCATTCGCTCGACACTGAGCACCTCAATGTGTGGGGGGATTCTTTTCCACGGCCCAGGGTTACTTGTCCACAAAGCCTGAGTGAGAAGCACAGAACAGTAAGCCTCCCGGTTATTTTCAGACTGCTGAGAAAGAGTTAATGTAAATGATTTAATGAGCAACAAAATAATGAAGTCCAAAACTCAACTCAAGTAACCAGAAAATTTCTCTTTCAGCTAATTTAATGTCTTCCCGGAACTGAACCCAGATCTCCTTGAGCCACAGCGCTGTGCGGGGCCTCACCCAGAGATGGACACCTTGCGTCCCCATGTTAATTCCTCCCACACAACGGGGGGAGTGTCCCTGTCACTAGAACAACTTTCTGGACTTTGACAAAAGACACTCAGTCCTGGAGGAAAAATGCAGGGACCAAACCACGTACCGGCTGTGGATGTTTCCAACCATAACCATATTTAGCATTAGGCCACGAATTTAGGAACACAGGGCTGACGCCATGTAACTACTAATCCTGACAAACTTCTGGTATAGAGAAACCATCTCAGCCGACCAAGGAGAGCATCATGAGCCAAGCTGTTAGGAGACATCAGGCGCACATATTGATCCACCCTCGCCTCTGTGTGACTTTCCAGTTTCTTCTAATATCTGTCCCCTTCATGCATTCAGCATGATGAAAATTATCTGCAAATGGGAGGCAGCTCAGTCGGGGGAGTCCTAGCTCTGTCCAAATCATAATGTGTCTTATGAAAGAAGTCTGCTACGTTTGGTCCCCTCCCCTCTGGCCTCTCAAACAGAAGTTCGAGAGCCGGCCGCCAGGGTCCCTTCCACCTCCCATTGTCCATGGCTCTAAGGACTTTGAGGTGTTACGCCTCAAAAAGTAGGGTGCCAGGGCACCTGGGCGACTCAGTTGGTTAAGCATCTGCTTTCAGCTTGGGTCATGATCACAGGGTCCTGGGATCAGCCAGGAGTCTGCTTCTCTCTCTCCCTCTTGCCCCACCTCCGCTTGCACACTCGTTCTCTCTCTCTCTCTCTCAAATGAATAAATAAAATCATTAAAAAAAAAAAGTAGGGTGTTGCTGTCAGGAACGTGATGAAGTGGGAAGGTGAAGATCTGCTGGGGAAGACCCTGTGCATTGGGTCATATATGAAGGAAGGCTTTCTGCAGGTGAGCAGCAAGGTAAAAAGATGACCTGGGTAAAAGGTGAGAGCCACATGTGTATATTGAGGAAAAAAACAAAACAAAACAATACCTTAAAGTTGAAGTCCACAGGCACGAAAAAGATCATGGAAAGACAGACAAGGGGGAGGGTCTTCGGATGAGGAGCCCAGCTTAACATGAGGGACCTCACGGGTTTGGTGTGCAAATTAATATTCATTCCCTCATGAAAGCAGTCACTTCTCTAAAGCATAATAACAAGCCATAATCTATGTCTTTCACGTAGTGAATGGCTTTAAACTCCACCATCCGTAATCAGGGAAGTACCTTGACCCCAGCGTGGCACACACATTTACTTTCTCAAAACATCTCTGCATTTTGATTTTGCCAAGCGGTCATTGTTTTTACTCTTCCCACCCTAGAAGTCAGGGCGTTGTCAATGTCATCCTGCGACCTCCCTCCAGGGCTTGCCCCTAACCCGGGATCCCCACTTTTCATGCCCAGCTCCCTGTCCCCTTCAAGGCTCCCCAAGCTCTGCCGCTCCTGTGTATCACTTGTGGGATGTCCTTCCAAGGACACCATTCAATGAGTCACTGAAGTAGAAATTTAGAGAATAGAATCACTCTTTCTGGACTTTGACAAAAGACAAAGACAAAAGTCTTTGACAAAATTTTTTCCTGGAGGAAAAAATACCTATTCCTCCTTGTAAAAAATGTAAGTCTGTCTTTAGGAAGGGCATCTAAATACAGGAAAAATATAGCAAACGAGCTGGACACTCAGACATGCTGATGGGGAAGGTAGGGGACACCATGAACAAAAAGAGAGTCGGAGAAGTAAAATATAAATCCAATTTATGTCTGAAAAGCTGAAGGAGAAGGTCTCAAATAAGACTAAATTTGACTAGGTTATAATCTGGATGAATAATTAAACATCAATTTTTCCCCCCTAACACTCCTCAAGCAGGGTGATAGAGACCCTCTTCTGGGCAAATCCTCTCAGCACAGACTTTGCCTTTACTCGTTCTGTCTACTGTGTAAACCCTCTGTGTGTACAGACATCAAGAGAAGATATTTTAGTTAATTACAGGATCATAAAACCTGGCTGATGTTAGCATACGGAGAGGTCATAAATTTTACCTTTTGTAAAGCTCTTCATTTGTAAGTGACGGGGAATTCACTACATCTTCTTATTTTATTTTATTTTATTTTATTTTATTTTATTTTATTTTATTTATTTCCTCCATTCATCTTCTCCTGCCTTAAACTAAAACCCTTTCCTTTCCACGTTGTAAAAGCTTGGTGCCAATTCTGGGGATTTTTGAAAGAGCTGCAGTCATTGCTACCTTCATACCATGGCTGTTTGCCACAAGTCTGGGTCCAGTGCATGTGCTTCTGACCCTCTCTAAGTGCCTTGAATCTTGCTTCTCAGCCTGCTGCAAAACCATGGATCAGTCTCCTGATTTATAATGCTCAGCCCTGTTTTCAAGCCTATAAGCTGCACGTACACACGCTCATGCATACACTTGTGTTCACAAATACACAAATGTACACACACACTGTTGCTGCTAATGCTCAGCCCATTCTCAAATTGCTGTTCCAGCCCTGATCCAAACCCCATAGGATTCTGCTGAAGCTGTTCTTTCATGAAGCCTTTCCTGACTTCACCTTGCAAAGCTTGCTTCCTCATCTTTTTTCTTAAGTTTACTGTCTTATCTGAACCATCAACAAATCATTTTTCAATGTAACTAAATTAGATAACCCAGTTGATCTTATCAGTTTATACCATAGTTTTAAAAAGATCTTCCTTCAATATAAGGGAAGGGAGAAGAAATGTGTGGGAAATATCAGAAAGGGAGACAGAACATAAAGACTTCTAACTCTGGGAAATGAACTAGGGGTGGTGGAGGGGGAGGAGGGCGGGGGGTGGGGGTGAATGGGTGACGGGCACTGAGGGGGGGCACTTGACGGGATGAGCACTGGGTGTTATTCTGTATGTTGGTAAATTGAACACCAATAAAAATCAATTTATTAAAAAAAAGATCTTCCTTCAAAAAACAAAAATAAATAAATAAAATAAAATAAGATCTTGTTTCCTTGTACTTACATTATGTCATGATTTCCCAATGAAATGGCCAATTCTTTAAGGACAGAAATCTCTACTGTTCTTCTCTTATTCCATATTCCCAATGGGCATAAAATATGCACAGTAAATATTTTCTGGTTAATTAAGAAATCCTCTCCTAAGAAAACCCATTGGTGAGTTTATGTTGGTTCCATGATCAGCCATTAGTGCTACCAATGATCGGTCCCTTGAGATCATCACAATTTATCACAATCTGTATCATGAATCAAATACACGTATGATTTTCAGTTTTGAAAACTTGAGTTTTTCAATTTTCGGCTTTGAAAACACAACTCTTTTTCTTTAATTTTTATTTATTTATGATAGTCACACACACAGAGAGAGAGAGAGGCAGAGACACAGGCAGAGGGAGAAGCAGGCTCCATGCACCGGGAGCCCGACGTGGGATTCGATCCCGGGTCTCCAGGATCGCGCCCCGGGCCAAAGGCAGGCGCCAAACTGCTGCGCCACCCAGGGATCCCAACTCCTTGCTTTTGTAGTTACTGATAAAGAGTTGTGTTTTCAGGGATCCCTGGGTGGCACAGCAGTTTGGCGCCTGCCTTTGGCCCGGGGCGCGATCTTGGAGACCCGGGATCGAATCCCACGTCGGGCTCCCGGTGCATGGAGCCTGCTTCTCCCTCTGCCTCTCTCTCTCTCTCTCTCTCTCTCTCTCTCTCTCTCTCTCTCTCTCGCTGTGACTATCATAAATAAAAAAAAAATAAAAAAAAACAAAAGCAAGGAGTTTCTGATAAATGCATTATAAGAAATAATGCTTACTCTGAGGACACATAGGGTGTGAGTGTGAATACGTGTAGAAGGCAAGGAGAGAAAGGAAAGAGGAAAGAAGTTGATGAAAGAGATAAATCATAAAAGACACTCTGTAAGTCTCAAAACAAGAAATGAGACCACAAATGCAAATTATAAACTTAGCCGCAAATTATTTTGAGGTTGAAGCTATACTAAGTTGAATTCTGTTGGATCTAAATTTGAGTTAAGAATGGAGAGATTTGGGATGCCTGGGTGGCTCAGTGACTGAGCATCTGCCTTTGGCTCAGGTCGTGATCCTGGGGACCTGGGATCCAGTCCCACATTGGGCTCCCCACAGGAAGCCTGCTTCTCCCTCTGCCTGTGTCTCTGCCTCTCTCTCTGTCTCATGAATAAATAAATAAAATCTTTTAAAAATAAAAAAAATGGAGAGATTTCAGGAAACTCACAATATGGAATAAAGTTTTTAACTTCACAATTTTTTAACCATACCATAGATTTCTGTGGAGCACAGTTTACAAATCAGAGAAAATGGATGTTTGGGTGCCGACATCACAAACTGGTGCCTCTTAAGATTCATCTAGTTACAGTCCATGACAGAAATTCTAAATCTTCATGCCTCTGCCTGACCCTTCATCTTCTGGTGTCTACAGAACCCAAACAGGTTCACATGAAAAGAAACCAAAATATTGCTCAATTACCAGCAAATAATAGATGGTGGTTGCCATCCACCATTACCGTGGAACTGTAATCCAAACTCAGTCAATATTATACTTTTGTATGCTTTAATTTCAAGAGAAATAGGAAAACTAAAAGAAATGAAGATTGCTGGTTTCCCATTGGTTCGAATGCGTTAGTTCATCACTCAGGCTGTGTTCCTGACCTGTACAATCTGCTGTCCAGTTTCCAGCCTCTCTCAGGTTATGCTGGGATAACCAAATCATGGAATGGCTCTCACCGGGCATTGTAAAACCCCGTCAGTGGCATACAGTGTTCAGGTGGGCTGATTCCATATAGTCTCAAAAAAAAAAAATCAAGACGAGGAGTCTGGGCAGTAATGCCTGTACAAGGCTGCAAACCTATCCATTTATTCACATCTTTAGTTTACCAGCAACTCTACATAGTGAGATGGTCCACGGGGATCATATAGACCCCGCTTCACCAGGAGTCAGGCTTAGATTCTCACCATTACTTCCCTCTTGGTCAGCACCCAGCCACCCACCACCATCCCAATGCAGGCTCTCCCCTTCCTGCACAGCAACCTAGCACCGCTTGGCCACACTTCCACCAATGTCCTCAACTCTGCTTTGCTCTGCACCCCAGGCAAGATACAACACCGATCACTCATATGACCTAGACTATGATTCTAACACAAAAACCTTAGATACAAATTGAATTTGAATTCGAATTTGAATTCCCCGTATTCTGCTCCCTGTCCCATGTTAGATGTATCTCCCTCTCTGACACTGCATAGTCCCCCTCTGACGTTTCACAGAAGCTGAATGGAGCTACTGCCTCCCCCTCCACATCTGGGACTTCCCTGCTTTTTCCCTCTGCTCCCACCATCTCTTTAGTGTGCATCTTATCCAGTGAAAATCTGCACATACTTAAAAGCCAAGTCTTAAAACCACCTTCTCCTTGAAGCACTTTTTAAACAGTCTAATCAGAAGTTGCTTCTGCCTCCACAAACACTGCAGAACCTTCCCTGTGTGTCCAACATGGTGATCATTACCGCCGGCAGCACCTTCTACAGTCGTGAGTCTGTCCTCTCTTCCCTGGACTTTGCCATGACCTATAGAAGACCTACAAAAATGGTCTTCTTTCTCACACTGTCCTCAGTCTGGTGACCAAAATTGTTTTAATTAAGGTATTTTTTACTGTTATGCCTCTGAGAATGGGTCAGATTGAAAATTGCAGGGCATGATGCTTGCTGACCTTCCTATCAATATGCATGTCCCAATCTTCCATAAAAAGAAGCTTCTGGTATGCAGAGAGATATTATCACTCCATGGGGAAAAGAGATAATAGAATTAAAGACAGCAATGACATCAAGCCCCTAAGAGTTATATCCCTGGAAAGAGCATTCATTGACTTAATCATCCAATCAGCAAATACTTACGGGCACCTGCAGTGTTCAGTATCATGTATCAAGAAGAACATGATTAAGGGAGACCTCTCTTAGGGGATCGTATCAGGGCAGAGAACTGAATGAAAAAGCAGACAGTGGGAAGATCCAGGATAGAGCATCCCAGGAAGAAAAAGGAGTGGGTGGAAAGTTGAGTCACCGAGCGTGCCCAAGTTCAGCACATTGGAGGAACATCCAGAAGTCTAGCATGGCTGAAGAGGAGGCAGCGTGGTGTGGCCAACCTGAGCCAGATCCTGGAGGGCCCTCAGGTTATAGTAAGGAATGTCGGGCTTATTTTAGGGCTGATGGGAGACATTCCTACCAGCTTTAAGCAGACGGGTGATATGGTCAGATTTACAACTTAAGCAGGTCCATGTGGCCACTGTATGGAAATCCAACTGGGAGGTGAGAGTGTCCACAGACAGACTAGTTGGTCAGTTACTGCAGAGCCTGCTAAGAGACAATAGCATCAAGTGACATGGAAGTGGAAGAAATGGTCATGTTCTGAAAGTAGAGTCACTAGACCTGCTGATGGTTTGCATGAATCAGGAAGGAAGGAGGAAGTCAGTGATTCCAAGGCTCTGTCCTGAGCAGTGAATGAGCAGGGGACCTGGGACAGGAGCAGATGGTGAGAAACATCCAGGAGCTCTGTGTTGGGTCAAAGTCTGAGATGCCCACAGGATTTCTAAGGGGAGATGTTGAGTAGGCAATGGGTTGGAAGGTCTGAGTGGAAACCCAGAGGGAAGCCGTGGACAGAGATCCAAATGTGGACATCACTGGCATACAGATATTTCACGCCACAGCCTAAGTTAAATCACAGAAAGGAGAGATGGGGAGGTGAGGGGAGCCCTGGAGTACTGCAATCCTTCATATTTGACTGGAGAGGAGACCAGCAAAGACAATAGGAAGGAGAAATCAGAGAGGCAGTAGACAAACCCAAAGAGGGTAATACCCATAATGCCGGGGCAAGTGGTTCAAGATGGAAAGTGACCTGCTGCATCAAAAGTTGCTGAGGATCTTGCAAGATGAAGATGGGAAATGTGGTGGTCATTGGTGACCCTAACAAAGCACCGACAGTGGAGCTGGGCAGCAGACACGGATGGGAATGTGTCTGAGAGACTGAGACACATGGGGTTGTAAGGAGTGTGTAGACAGCCCTCGGTGTGCAAAGGCCAACAGCTCGTCTCTCATCTGCAGTGAGGGGAAGACGAACACGGAGGGGCATGGTCCAGGAGAGTGGATCCATGGCCTCCGTTCTTGGCCCCTGGGGTTCAGGTGCTTCAGGGACCGTGGGGCTCATGTGCAGGTGCCAGGCATGTCCTGCAGGCCTCACGTGGATCAGCAGTGCTGATGTCGAAACCCAAATCCTCAGCTCCACTGTGCCAGAAGTATTGCCATGTGCAACTCTGCTGGGTAGGTTTGTTCTAAACCATGTCAGAGAAAGGAGGCAGGTGAGGGTGGTGCTGGGAGGAACAGGTTCAGCTGGTAGTGTGTTCTGCATATCAGTATGTTGTGTTACTGTGTTCTGCATGTCAGTGTCCTTCATGTTAGCATGTTCGACATTTTAGTGTGTTCTGCATGTTTAGTGCAGAACATGTTAGTTTAGGATATTCGTGTTTTACCCGCTGGTATGGTCTACCTGTTAGTGTATTTACACATTAGTGTGTTCTGAAAGTTAGCAGGCTCTGCACACTAGTGCATTCCACATGTTAGCATCTTACATGCTCATATGTTCCACATGTTAGTGCATTCTACATGCCAGTGTGTTGATGGGAGAGATAACGTCGTGTGGTATGTCACCCGGAAGACAGGGAAACCAGGACATGTCTGAGAGTGGGAACACAGACGTGAGGCCAAAGTCCCTGAGTGGATGGAAAGCAGTGAAATTCTGGATATGGATGGAGGCCTCAGCCTTTGAGAGGTTCAAGGCAGTTGCTTCCACTGTCAGGGGCAGAAGGCAGGGTACATGGGTGTTGGGGCGCAGGACCTGAAATGAATGTTGAGTGTTAAGCTCTGCCTCCACACCTGGTAAAATCGGAAGGGCTGGGCCACCTGTCCTCCTCTGCTCCCACAGACAGAACCACAGCCAATAAGCCTCCTTGTCAGGGGACAGGGCACAGCCCCTGCTCACCCCCGAGCAGCAGGTGTCAGCTCCCTGCCAGCCAGTGTACCCACAGAGTCATTACAACAAGCCAACCATGTCCTCCATGTGAACCAGGGTGCACTCACCCTCCACACTGCAAAGCCTCCTCTGTGGCCCACTCTGTCCCCTGGTGCCACCGCCACCTTGCACCATGCGGATATCTTCATCCCATGGGCCGTGAGCACACATGGCTAAAAACTGGCTGTGGACCTCATGTGCTCAGGTGCCTAGTCATCCCTCTAACTGAATCCCTCCTTCACTAATGAGCTGAAGGGAAACCATCACACCAGGCACAGACACGACGCCATGATAAACTGAGGTGAGGAGGAGGGAGTATTCCAAGTAGTTAACTGGCTTCATCTAGGTTCTTGGTAAAAGAATTGAGATCATCAACTGCAAGTAGAAAAGGAAGGAGAGTTTGAGGTTTGTGGAAGAAGGAAAAGGTGGAAAATAGTCTTCCCACAGAAACAGGAAGTGACAGGCAGTCAAATGAGGCCGAGGGTAGATCTAAGGCCCCACCGGAGGATGCGGCCGTAACTGAAGACCTATCAGAAAATGGCAGTGTGTTCTGGAATTCAGGGTAGGCCTGAACCTCCAAGTGAAAGGGATCAGAAGAAGAGGTGTTAGAGAGAAAACATCAAGGCCAACTGTCAGGTGATGCACCAGATAAGGCTTTGGGCACCATCTGCTGAAATCTGCAGGGTTTAATTTTTTTCCATAAACCATAGGAATAGATAATGGAAAGATATGGGACACATGCTACAGGCTGGGAAGTGTTGGAGACTGGTCCTTGACAGCATGGGACAGGCAGTGTGTGCTTGGTGCTACTTCACCAACTGAGCATCCTAACTTGACAAAGAGCTGAGATCCTAGATATGTTACGATTGAAACAAACCCCGAAAGTCCCATACGGTACCCACGTTGCCACATTTTTCCAGCATCTTCCTCCAAGAAAACTTAAGAAAGCGATGCTTACTCTCTGGCCCATCCCAACTCTCTGGCATAAGCCATATTTCCACCTCCCCAGATAAGTATCGCCACTTCAACTGGGGTGTGTGCTCAGGAGCCAGCCCAAATATCCAGAACTCATTCACAGACAAGTATAGGCAGATAGTCAACGTAGGCATTCTGGAACTAGACTGCCCGGGTTCAAAACTTGCCTTCACCACTAGCTTGATATGTGACTTTCAGAAAGCCTCTTCACTTTTACAAGTTTTACAACACTTTTATGACCTTGATTCCCCCCAAGGATAATATGAGTAAATATCTCAAAGACTTGACTGAAGATTCAATGAGATGATACAATCAAGCACTTAGCACAGCCCATGGTCAGTGGCCCATGGTCAGTGTTCTGTAAATATTAGCAATTATTATAAATAGGTTTGGTCAGCACGCCACACCACAGTGACTCTACAGGCATACTCATACCACAAACTTCAGGTTGCTTGGCCCATACAGAGGACGCCCAATATCTTCTCACCTCTCTGTGGTCGGGTCCTCTGTGAGACCAGTACTCAAGGTGTGAGAAGTGGCTGAGTGGATAGAAATAAAGGCAAACCTTGAGACAGGAGTCCACCTGGGGGATCCAGGCCTTGACTCCATGAGCACCTCCTACCGATGAACTCCAAGTGGTGGGTGTAGTGCCAAGAGGCCACCCAGGCAATAAACAGCTACAGCTAAGGGAAGCATGGGCCATTCAAGCTTTGAGCACAGACAAGGTTGGGCTATTGTCATCACATCAGAGCACTGGTGTTTCCTACACTCCATGGAAGGCAAATATGTCCTGTGTGAGAAACTGGTTCAAACGTTATACAAGCATCAAGTAACAAGAATGTGGCCCTGGCATGGCAGGTGTACGCACATGCATTATCCTTACTTACCACGAACCTGAACGTCTAGGTAGTATTTGCTCCACTCTTCAGGATACATGTCTCATGGACAAGCTGGTAAAATAATTCAGCTGTGCTGGTAAGATTCAGACTTGTGTGCCCAGAACTAATTTGTGTCTTTCTTCCTAACAGCCCAGTTGATGCTAAGTTCACACTTGATTACCAGTCTTCATAACCCAATTCACAAACTGGTTTTATTCTAACATTTTGACCTGAGAGAACGGACGGTCTGTCGAGAACAAACATAATGTATTTAAAAAGATACACGATTGGGATCCCCGGGTGGCGCAGCGGTTTGGCGCCTACCTTTGGCCCAGGGCGCGATCCTGGAGACCCGGGATCGAATCTCACGTCGGGTTCCCAGTGCATGGAGCCTGCTTCTCCCTCTGCCTGTGTCTCTGCCTCTCTCTCTCTCTCTCTCTCTCTCTCTCTCTGTGTGACTATCATAAATAAATAAAAAATAAAAAAAAATAAAAATAAAAAAAATAAAAAGATACACGATTTAAACTGGGGGGCTGGGGAAGGTCCCACCACGTAACATGAACAGAATATAAATGTCACTCTTAAGCACACTGACAATAGAGCATGGTGCCATGAAACAGCTCCACCACCGAAGTGGATAAAAATTAATTAACCTGTCCCTTACTTGCCTAACTTAGCGCAAGTGCATAAACCACGGCTGACAAGGAAAAGTAAATGAATTTTCCCCATTTATACACTCATTCTTCAGAGATCATATTTCACTTTCTCAAAACAACTTTTTATTGCTCAACTTTTAAAGCAAGCTTAATGTCATCATTTTCAAAGTTTAGGGAAAAAAAGTCAAAGGAGTAAAGATGGCTTTGTTTGGAGGATCCCAGGGATGCTCACAATGCAGGATAACGGGGACCTCAAATCAACAGGCCCTAACTGACCACAGCCCACATCCAACATCTGCAAACCCTGAGCTCTTATTCTGCAAAACTGACACTGGGAGTACTTTCTCACTGGACTGTGTGAGGATGCGTGGAGGCTGTAGACCCCACCTTAGGGTGGTAATGTTGATATTTTTTTTAAGATTTTATTTATTTATTCATGAGAGACTCAGAGAGAGAGGCAGAGACACAGGCAGAGGGAGGAGCAGGCTCCCTTCGGGGAACTCGATGAGGGACTCGATCTCTGGACCTCGGGATCATGCCTTGAGCCAAAGGCAGATGCTCAACCACTGAGCCTCCCAGGCACCCCCGTAATGTGGTATTAATGCCTACCTCCCAGCTTCGGGCATTACAGGCACTACCATAAACTCTTAAAGTCATACCTCACATCTTATCAGTAAGTAATGCCAGTGACTGCCAACGACATCATCATCACTCCTATCACTAAGAAGCACAAGTGCACATAAGATAGTAAGCACACTTCAGATGCCCAGCAAATGAGAGTTTCCTCTCAGTTTCATTTTTTGTGTGAAGAATAACAAGTAGAGCTTCTTCTTCAAAGAAAATCAAAAGATGGCGATCTCTTATAAATGCCATTGCACACGGGGCGCCCGTGTGGCTCAGTCCATCAAGTGTCGACTCTTTTTTTTTTTGTATATTTTTTTATTGGAGTTTGATTTATCAACATATAGTATAACAGCGCTCATCCCGTCAAGTGCCCCCATCAATGCCCATCCCCCAGTCACCCCATCCCCCACCCACCTGCCTTCCACCACCCCTTGTTCCACTCTTAATTTCAGCTCAGGTCATGCTCTCAAGGTCAGGTGATGGAGCCCTGCATTGGGTTCCACATTCACCAATGAGTCTGCTTGAGATTCTCCCTCTCTCTCTCTGCCCCTACCCACACCCATGCTCTCTTTACACAAATAAATAAAATCCTTTTAAAAATGATACTTCACACTTCTCAGAGTAGGGGAGATATGAAAATCTTAGCAGGTATTTAGTCCCTATATTGTCATTGATTCTGTGGTCCCAGTGGTCCTCAAGACAAGAGATGTGGGACTGATGACTTATGTCTCATCTTCCAGCCTGGTCTTAAATGCAAATGCTAAGTAAGTTCCAGGCAGATCCAAACACACATGCATTCTGATAGAAAAAAAGAATACATATCCTAAATACTGATGTTTCTAGTAACCAGACGACCCCCACTGCATAAATGTAAAGGGAGAAAATAGGGACAGTGTGTAAACAAAAACCCCACCACTGTCAAGCTCCTGAAACCACAAAATGAGCCACGCAACCTCCCGTCCTGGAGGCGAAATCTATTTACAGCGGAACTGCCATCAGTACTTTCCACGCATGCTCTTCCCAACTCATCTCAGGTTTCTCCTATCAGGGGGCATGTCACAGGCCTCATTCAACACACCTGAGAGGCACCTAGACGAAAGCTCAGGCGTAGACAAGACGTCACTACCTAGAAACAGTGAACACCAATGCTTTAAGCTGCACTATTAAACACCCAAACACACCAACACAAAATGGTGGAACACTTTTTTCAGGAAAAACACACTTGAAATAAACACAGAGAACATGCCTCTAGGCCCAGCATGCGCTAAAGCAGCTCCCCCCCCCCCCCAATGATGACCCCCAGCCCTGGGAGGAAGGTGGCAGGGAAGGTGTCTCCTAGAGCCAAAGGCCCAGCTGGTGGTCTTGGAGGTGGGGCCCAGAGCCTCCTTTGGGTGGGGGCGCTCCCTGCCCTTGCAGCACCTCTCTGCATCTCACGTCTCCAAATATTTGGTGCTTCCTAGCTAGGGTTTCCACATTTCCCAGAGGCCTCCGCAGTCCAGCCTCTGCCTGGGAGAACAGGTTACAGAAATATCCCCTCTCCCTTGTACCACACAACAAAGGATTTGCAGTGCCTTGAAAACAGAAATCCACATCTTCAGGAAGAGCAAGCCTCCGTCGGCCAGAACAGGGTGCTCCGGGCACAAGGTAACCAGGCGAGAGAAATGCATTCTGAGCGCTGTGCACGCAGGATTAATCGAATTATAATTTAATCATCTGATCAAACACTAATTAGCATAATCACTTGAGGGGGAAAAAGGGCTAGAGGAACAACACCTCGATGCTCCTGCTCTTACTGATTCGGCCAAAAAGGGGATACAGATTTGGTTTTCTTCTTTTTTACTCGTGACAAAAAATCAGCAGTGAATAGTAAATAAAGCTTCATCAACCACAAGCATTACCAGCTTGGAGTCTGGTAGCCAAGGAATCAGAACTGAGATTCAGAACATCTTCCCTCTTACTGTCTCTCCGGGGCCACTGTGGCATCTGCAGAAAAGCGCAGACCTGATATTCTATTGTAGGAACTAGGCCTTAAAATGATTTAACTCAGGGTTGCTCAACCTCTGCACTGCTGACATTTTGTATCAGAAAATCATTTTTTGGGTGGGTGGGGGGGGGTTAGGGGTCGGGTCTGTCCTGTACATTGTGGGGTGTTGAGCAACATCTCTGGCCTCCACCCGCTAGATGCCAGTGGCATCCCCTCCCCCATGAGAATGGTGACAACTGAAAATGTTCCCAGATATCGCTCATTATCACTTGGGGGGTGAGACTGCCCCTGGTTAGAACCACTGATTTAGTTGAAGACCACATTTTGTCAAGATCATACCACTTTTTTAAATGATCAGATCACAAAAGGGTGGGGAAGGGTGGAAGGGTGTCTTTTATTTCCAGCTGCCAAAAATAATGAGCCTAAAATAATAGCTCCACAGAGTTTACTTTGTGTCTCATGGTTCGTTCAGAGCTTCACAATAACCGAGAATGCCGATGCCTGGACGCTTCAGAAGAATATTTAAATATCAGTTTCCCACCCTCGCAAAGATCTCCAGACTTCCACGGGCACTCCTGAGTGGGTCACCCATCTGCTGAAAGGACACTGTCCCTTGCCCCCAGACTTCATCTGAGGGACCCCCCCCCCAGGTCCTTCCAGCTGCCTGAGCCAGCGGAGGCCTTAGATCCTGGGGCCATACAGCTCTTTTCTCTCTCTCATGTGTGCACCTAAGTTCTAATATTTGCTCCAGTTTCCAAGGAGAGAGAGAGAAGGTGAAAATAATGACAAGGGACTAAGTGCAGAAAGCCCCTCCGGTCCCCGCAAATCCATCTCCATTGCAGGAGGCTCAGTGCACGGCCCTAAGCCCCTCGGCCCTGAGACACACGGGCCCTGAGGATGCTCATGCCTGCTGCTTGCAGAGGGACGCAGATGCTACCAACCGAAGGGGAAAACGCTCAACACCTACTACGGCATGTAATAAATATCTTCTATGGGTTAAGGTGATTGGCTCTAAAAATAAATCTGAGTCACACAACCTCTCATTTGTATTTTTTCTAAGGAAAGTGTTTAACCATTTACAATGACTCGTGAGTCCCTTGCAGGTCATTAAACTTGATGATGGAAATATTTATACCCTTCCCACAGGGGAGAGATCAAAAGACAGTGACCTACGCCGGTACGAAATTTTGAAGAGAACAGTCTGTACAGACCGTGGAGGTTTCGAAAGCTCTAGATCAGAGACGGGTTGGGAGCTATTTTAGACCAGATCTTCCATGAACTCTCTCGGTAGAGCTGCTGACTTCCTAGCACAATGCCCCCTTTTTAGAGGAACGTAGGAGTAGGAGACTATTGTTGCAAAGAAACGGGGTCTCCCCTAATTCCTGTAGTTCTGAGTAAGCAGAAATCACATTTCTTCAGCCCGCGATACCTTTCATACCGTTTTTCTTCTAAAGCTAAGTATCAAAACAGCCGCTCTGAAAGATTATCTCTGGAGTGAATCACAATAAAATCGCCAAAGCATTATAACATCAAACTTGTTTAAGATGCCTAGGAGGGAAAGTTATTTTTAATATTATCTAAAATAAGATCTCAGGACACAAAAGGATATTTTTTAAGGCTCCGAATTTAGGCCTCTCTCCAGCACACGTTCAAGTCTATTTTAGTTCAAAAATCAAGGACACGGTGTTTTGAAAGGATGATTCTGACACTAGTAATTGTCCTCAATTTTATCATACATGTGACAAGGTCTAAAAATGCATATATGTCCTTATATGCCATTTTCTCTTTGTATGAAGACTTGACATGACGGCACATGCTCCCTTTGATAAATATAGTCAATTTGGGGTGATCTGCCTCAAAGAAGGAGGAAGAGACCAAGAAAACCCAAAAGAGTAAACCATCCCCAAGTCGTTTATATCTGGCTTTGGAAGGAGCTTGAGCACCGATATTTGAATGAAGGCATATGCCGCGTTCCCGGGTTGGCACCGAAGCAAAACCTCAAGCTGCAAATAGATTCATTCTCCTGTCCTGTCTCAATCTGCCCTTGATCATCACTCAAAATTGCTCGCTACAGTCACCTGCTCGGATTCGCACTATGGGCTTCCTGCTTGGAGCAATGGGGCCACATGTAGGTTTCCAAGGGCTTCTCTTCTCAGATTCCAGCTGCTAGCAAGGAAGGGGTCAGTGCAAAAAATGCAAAGGGAACCAAGCCCATAAGCAAAGCACATGCTAGCAATAAACCTGAACATCCAACAAACTCAAACAATAAGAAAAAAAAATGGCCCACATGCCCACATATATATGCTTAGATGCTAAGGTATATAGATATCAGAGAGACCCATAAATGATTCCTGAGCATCCAAATTAGAAGTGCCCCTGATGGGATCACACCATCCCCCACTCAGGGTCTTCCCTGTTTCCAGCTTTTACTGTCATCTCTCCCGAAACCCACCCAAGTCTGTATGGTAGTCAATGACTACCTAACCCCACACGTGTTCAGCCCTGCCGATAGATCACTACTCAATACAGAGTTCCCCAAGAATTGAGGTCCACTTGAAACATCCTTGGGTTGACTTTTAGCCAGTGTCTGGCCCTCATGTCAAACAGGGGCCAACAAGTCCCTTGCCAAGTGTGTGTTACTCCAGAGGGAAATTATGGGCCACCGGGATCAGAAAAATAAGGCCATTTCCTAAACCATGCACATCCCAGAGCTGCAGAACAAGACTTTCTGGTCATGAGAGCCAGGAAACTATACAAACTATTAGCTGAGTCTTCTGCACAAAGTTGAGAACCTACAGGGATGGAGAAAAAGTTGGCAAAGGTACGTGTTGGAAGGAGACCTGCGGAACTTTCCAACTATAGCCCACTCCCACTCCACCACTTCTGGTGCTGGCATCAGAATCTCCAAGACTCATAAGGGGAAAATCTCTCTGGGAATTTTCCTTAACTTCTTCCTCCCTGCCCCAGCCCCCAGGGGGAATGAGAACCAGTGGCCTTGATCCACAGCTAAGAAGGTCCAGAAGGAGGCACATTAACTAGAACAGGGCCCAAGGTGTCAAGAGACTATGGCCTGGAGGCACCTCGCTTCCTCCTTCCTCCCCTGTCTGTTCCATGGTCATGACATGGGGGCTGGTGCAGCCCCTTTCTCCATATCCTTGGTCTTCCCATACCTTTACTCCCACTGCCTCCAAGCACCTGATGCCAGCGAAGCCTACAGCGTACTGTCCCACTCCCATCATCAGCGAGGGCCAAGAGGGAGAACGAGGGGGTCTCTTGTGACCATAAATCACAAGGCGGGTAATGTGAGATGCCGCAGACACAAATGAACCACTAATCAAAGTAGCTGCCCAAGACAAAGACCAACATCACATGTAGGTCAAATTTTGTCTTCCCAGTTTTCTATGTAAATATCCATCAAGTCTATTGTAAAACGGTAGCCACCAAAGATTTCATAGGTATTGATTCGGGGGAGTCATAATACGCATGCGCATGTCTGGTAAGTAACCATCCCACTTGCCTTCTGCTCTCACGTCAAGGTGCCAGACAGGAAGTGCTAACTTGGGTTTCCCCAACCTGAATAATTTATGAAAGAATAATTCTTTTCCTTAGAGAGCATTTCACATTTGTTACACATTTCTTGTTCCCTGGCCACCAGAGAGGCAAACGACTACCCTTTGCAGGAACCACGATGACTGGGTCCAGTACGTGTGACAAGTTAACCATGGCGCCCTCTCCATGGTGTCAAGTTGCCCAAGTTGGAGTTGGGGGGGGGGGGGGTCTTTGTCTCACCCCCGAAGTCTCACATGTAATATTACAAAGCATTGTTATTTCTACCCTGGCAGCTACAAATCAGTTATTAAAACTGCTCTACAGCCAATATTAAGAAATAAACACTGTAATTAAGCAGGCTGGGATTTGGGGTTTCTAGTGTCCTGCGGGAACCCAAGATCAAATCAGGCCGCAGTGGAGAGAAGAAATGAATCTCGGGTCTCTCTAATGAGAAAATATGTTTACTCAAAAGTTTCCACAGCATAAGTCAGGTCCTTTATGCAGAAAAAAAAGGGGGGTAGGGGAATAAAATATAAAAACACACAGAACTGCAGTGGTTCTAATTATCTTCGGACTTTGTTTTTTGTCTTATGACATGATCACAGAAATCTTGCCATCGCCCTGAAGTTCATTCAGCGGGTGAGGGAAGCAGAGATTTCGTGAGGGACGTCTATGCTTTATTCAGTATTAAGAAAAGGTGTGAGTGGTGAGGGTCTCCACGGCCATCGGCTATTTCACACGGCCCAGCTCCTCAGTGTGCGTGATGCAGGCCACCTCGGCAAGCATCCTGCCTGCTGGGGGTTCTAGGCCTAGCCTTACGTGCTCTCACGGAGGTCCCCAGAGGACACACAGGGCACCTGGGGACCCTGAGGGCATCAGGATCTTCCCTGGGAGTGCCATCACTCCTGTAGTTTTGCAGAAGCATCCACGAACTTGAGAGTTCAGGTATCTAGAGAAGAGAACTATAAACATTCACTGTATTTGCACACAGCGGACAAGAAGAATTGTTTAAATTCTATGTAAAATGAGGCTTAAAACTATTTCCTGGTTCCTCATTTCTTTTTTTTTAATTTTTTTTTGATTTTTATTTATTTATGATAGTCACACATAGAGAGAGAGAGAGAGAGAGAGAGGCAGAGACACAGGCAGAGGGAGAAGCAGGCTCCATGCACCAGGAGCCCGACGTGGGATTCGATCCCGGGTCTCCAGGATCGCGCCCTGGGCCAAAGGCAGGCGCTAAACCACTGCGCCACCCAGGGATCCCCCTCATTTCAATATTAAAAGAGGCAAGGCTCTCACACCTCTCAAAATCGGTAATTAGAGAGTTCACATCTCCTTCCAACCACCTCCGCAGACAGGCCCATTCCACAGTCCGGAGAGGCCGACCACAAAATGGCCCATTGTATACAGATGCTTCCTCCCGGGACAAGAGGCAAATGCTTTTCACAGCATCGTGCCCAGGGGTGGGCCAGGACGTGGCCGTGGCTTTTGTTCACATTTCCAACCTGTAAACCAGCAGTATTTCCAAATTCAAGAGTTCTACTCTTAATAGGAAATAAGGCCCACTTGAGACCAGTAAAACCAAACTGTTCCAAGGAGCAGACACAGTCCTAGGAAGGAAGAAGATTTTCATTTTTAAGAGCAGGTGTGTTCTTTTTCCTTTGTCCTGTGACATTTATGCCAAGCAAGCAGCTTATGGGGACTTGGCCTGCCCATCTGGACTGACCATTTTGAGGAGCGAATAGCACAATTTAAATCTCCAGAATTTAGTTAAGTGATTAACACAGAGGGTCCTGTGATCATTGAGGGAGCCTAAACCTGAACCCCTCTCTCAGTCATTGCTCTGCTACAAACATGCATGCAGATTCGGCCCTCCCACACTCCTTGTGGCCGACCATCTGCGAGAGAGGCAATGCGCGCTGCCCAGGGAGCACCTGTGGCCACATGGCACACTCTGCGCCCACCCTGTGCTGTGCTGCCCTGTCCACACCTACCCAGGCCCCGTTTCCAAACCATATATACACTGGCTCCCCACCCCTCCCCCAAGTCAGACACAGACTTCAACCCTGGGAGTTCTAGAACATTCTGCAGCATCTAAAAGCAATTTCTGAATACTCCCGCCAGGGCTGGTATGCCCTTTTGGTCTCCTCCAAAACTCCTGTCCCGTGCCAGGAAGTTAGGAGAAGCTGCCGTTCAGCACAAAGGTGATCTCTGGCGTTTTCAATTCTTTCACTGTCTCAACCACTGCATTTAAAAACGGCTTTCTATAAATAGGACTGCTTGCTCACTCTTAAATCTTACTCACTGTTGTCTGCGTAAAAATAACTTAAATAGGGATGCAGGCAAGATTTATTAATCTCTGTCATTCTTCCTCTCTGTGCAGAAGCCTCTTCCTTCCTCTTATCCTGACAAACACCTTGCTGACCCCATTCCTCCCCTCTCTGCTAAACCAGGATACATATGATTTACATATTCCACAGGACTTAAAGACCAAAACTTCACCCAGTCAAATGACTTTTTTTAAAATACCGTAAGTTTTTTTTAAAGATTTTATTTATTTATTCATGAGAGACAGAGAGAGGGAGAGAGAGGCGGAGACACGGGCAGAGGGAGAAGCAGGCTCCCTGTGGGGACCCCAATGCAGGACTCGATCCCAGGACCCTGGGGTCACACCCTAAGCTGAAGGCAGGTGCCAAACTGCTGAACCACCCTGGTGCCCCTAAAAATACCATAATTATTGATCAACACAGAACAAATACAGACCTCCAAATATCAAAAGATAGCCAGCATTGCAAACTATGACACCTAATCTGATTCTTGTATTTAAACAAAAGTCAAAACTTCAATAATGAATAAAACGCATTCCTCTCATGTAACTTTGAGGAAGGGACTAACTTTTACATTTGGTTCTGCTGCAAAACGAAGGGAAAAAAGAGAGAATGCTGAGAAAGTCCTAAATTAACGGGAGACTTAAGAAAATCATAATATGATGTTTGTAAGACAACTAAGGCCTAAGAAACTGAGCTTTGTTTTGATGCCCTGGGTGGCTCTTTGATGAAGAAATGAATTCCCAAGAATCCCGAGGGAAACCTCTGTGTCCGTTTCATGCTTCTGACTGGTTTTCAGAACGCGACCGGGCGGTAGACATCATATGGGATTTCTAAATCATGCACTTAGCAGCCTATGCTTGCAAACGAGGCAATTGGTGCACGTATGGACTTACTTTCTGTGACATTGGACCCAATCCTCATCAAGAAGAGCACCAAAAGCAACCACATCGCTATAATGTCCTTGTGATGGAGTCCTGGAGCATATTCCAAAGGCAAATCCATTTCGGAAAAGAGAGGGAAATGCCCCAGAAGCATTTCTAGCGAATAAATGCCTCTAGAGCCATCGGGTCTGTGCATCAGATGGAGATGGCAGGAGCCAAGGAATCCACACAGTTGCTTAGTACCTTTCGCACCATGGTTTAGGGCCTGGGGCCCAGAAGGAGCCAAGGAAGGGTGAAGAGGATGGGAGACAGGTGGGTCGAAGGGAAAAGGGAAGGGCACGGCAGGGAGAAGGGCTCTCTCATCTGTCCCTTCGTTCACTCAGTCAGCCAACATCTATTTCCACCTGCTCTGTGCATGTGCTCCGCACGGTGGGACTAAACGGTGGACCTTACCCTCTAGAGAGCGAGACACAAGCCACCAGCCAAATTAGCACCAAAGAAATAAACAGTATGGACTGCCCTTGATCCTGTTGAGGGAATGGCCAAGGCTCCATGAAAGAGGATGAGGCAGGGACCAACCCTGGGGGAGCAGGTCTCTGAATCCAGCCCTGCCCAACACCCTGGCCTCCCAGCCAGAAACCGGTCATCTATTTGCCCCGTGGTACTTCCCTCCTGACCCCTCGACGGACAGTGTCACCTGCCGAAGGCGCCCTGCGTGCTACACCCTGGGAGTCCAGAACCAGTACATGTGAGGTTGCAGGAATCTTCCATTCCCACTGTCTTATCTCAATTAACCCATAAATTCAGGGAGGGAAATGCCACTCTGAGTTTTCTCCTATTTTCAAAACATGAACAAGAACACAAATATGGGGGGAGGGAGATGGATGATGAGGATTTCTGGGCCCAGGTCTCTGGGAGGTGAAGAGTTAACAGCGGCCCAGGTGAACAGGTGCTGCCCGGCCTGCCTGGGGAGCAGCAGGGAGGGGGCTCCTGGCCACCGTCCCCCCCAGCCCTGCCCCCCAGGGCAGTGAGACAGTCAGACTGCAGAGGCACAGGAGCAGCAGCATCACCCCTGTCACCAGCAGCAGGAGGGGAAGCCAGCAGCGCCTCCTGGAATGACATTGGAAGGTCAGCCAATCAGGCGCGGGGCTGCTCCGGAGCTGCCACCTCCAAGAGGCACGCAAGCCTGGGCCCCCCACCCCACCACCACCCCACCGCCGCCGCCACTTTGGAAGGGGCTATGCAAATGCACCTTCCTCGCTAGGCACCTTCTAGGTTTCACAACAGGGCTGCGAGCGCAGTGGCCCTTTATACGATCAGAAACAAAGACGGCCGGACTCGGCCTCCGTGCCACAGCCCTCGCACTGCTCCCGGGACAAGTGCACCGAGCCAAGGGCGACAGGGCCCAGGAACAGGAGGAGAGATCGGCGGGGAGGGGAGCCTCCGATGGCCCGGCGGCCGCGCACGACACTGCTTCCCCGGAGGCGGCGGGTCTGCCCGCTTTGCTGAAGGCTGGCTGCACCAGTCTTGCGAGGTTTGCCGCCCACTAGTGTCCTATGGCAGGGACACAATTGACATGCAGGTAGCACCACCTCTCCATCTCCTAGGCCGGCCGCTGGAGCCGGTCACCAAGAGCGGGCAGGCACTTCCGCCCAGCAGCCAAGAAAATGCCCAGAGTCGGCGGCCCCTGCCTGGTGTGCCCGCTGCACCCAACACACATGCAAACCCAGGGAACGCTCCTGGACGCCCCGCCGGAGCTAATCCGGAATGTATCATCTTCACTGCCTATTAATTATTGATGAGGCACGATCATAATCTCACCCGGAGAAGTCAGCTAATTTTGTGAAATTTTGGATGCCATTGATTTTGTAAATGCATCCCCTGAGATACCCATCCTTTAATTTTCCAAACATTAAGTAGCTAGTCTCCTGCAGTGTTGATAGGTCTCTCCTTATAAAATGACCTTCTCCATCTCCCTCTCTCTCTCTCTCTCTCTTTCTCTCTCTCAGTCCTTCTACATCAAGTTTCAATGTACACTGCATGAGTCTCTTCAGGAAATCCTCGCTGCATCTCATCTCAGACCCATCAGTGATAAAACACTTTGATAGCTATGCGGAGGTCCACGAATTAGGGATTCGGATGGGCCTTTTTTTTTTTTTTTTGACAAAATTATTTCCCCTACCAGCGTGCTGTATGCCGTACCAGTGGGTCCCTGATTCCCCGAGGCAGCAATGAACTGTGGTCACGCCAAAGTGGCATCCAGGAGGGAGTCAAGAAGTAGAGAAGGATGGGCTGGCATTTATTAAAGGTCTGTATGGCATTTTGTTTTCCTACCGAGGGCATCTGGTGGGGGCTCACAGCTTAAGGGACCGAGCAATTTCAGGTGAGCTCTGAAATTCTGAGATAGAATTCGAATCCGTTTAATAAAAACACGGGAGGCAGAGGAGGGCCAGGAGGCCCTGAAATTTTTCACCTAATGACATCGTTTACTTGTGTGTATTTACATGAGCAAAATAAAAGTCACTTTAAAAGCCCCCAAGGCGCATTTGTGCTCACAAAGGTCTACTCCTACATTTAAATACAGTGTCCAGTCTGCAGTCTGTGATACCCTGTTGGAGATGAACTCGGGGGGCTGACACCCTACCTCTGCTCTGAAGAGCACCTGTCTCTCTCCCACCACCCACCATCCCTAATCTCCACGAGCCCCAAGAAAAGAGCAAAACGGCAAAGGTCAAGCTTCCACGGCCCAAGAAAAGATGTCAGGGACACGTGGGTCCATCAAAACAGAGGCAAAGATACTGGCAAAAATGTATTATATGGAATGAATATGCTTATTGTTCATCATTCTGCTTATCCGGAGGCCTTCTATGTCTTTAATGAGAATCTTAAACTAGAGTGTGGCTCAGTGGGGTTAAAACCACGAGAAATTGTGCTCAAACACAATGCAGCATGATCCTGTCCTGAAGAGGCAGCCGGGGACGTGTGTGTGTGGATGTGTGTCTGCACATACGTGGACCTCGATTCCTTCACTATAACCGAAGGTCTCCCGTGAGTATTTCCAGAACACTGCAGAACAAGTTGACTGCTTTAAACATGATGACAGCACCTGATCAGGTGAGGTAATTCATTCAAGGGTTTAACCCATGAAGGGACTGCTCTCTCATTTCTGTCACCCAAAACACTGTCGGCAGCCTGTCCAGCCACCGTGCTTTTATTAAGAAATAAATGTACATCCCATTACCTCAGTGGGGAAAAAAAAATGCTGTTGCCTATTGTGAAAATGCAGATGCCTTGCGCGGTTCTTATTTTGTTAGCACCCAAAATATCAAACTGCATAATCTGTTACAAATAGATTTTTTTGAAATCATGTCAGACATTTTGCTGTTTGAGGCCTAGCGGTAATCAGCTTGGGTATTAGAATTCATAGATCTTTTATCACCCACGTTCAGGAATTTTTCAAAATTCAGGGAGACCAAGCTATGATAGTTGTTGAAATTTTTTTTTGAAAATTTTTTTCTTTCTTTTTTTTTTTTTTCCAAGTCTCATTCAGATAGGTAAGAACCATTTGATTTCACATTTTTGAAATGTGGTCCTATGAACAGGCAAGCATTCCAAATTGGACCTTTATTCTATTTTCACATGACCATGTATTTTATGATCCTTTGCACAGTGTGCATTGAACATCATTCATTGAGAAACTCTTTAAAGCTAATTCCTCCACCACCACCACCACCACCACCACCCCTCCAAAAAAAAAAAAAAAAAATGAAAGAGCCCAAAGCTCTACAGTCAGGCCTTTCTTTTTTTAATTTTTTTTTTTTAATGCTTGGTCATATAAAGAGAGGGCCATTTTTAAATAAGAGAGTCCCACAGCCTTTTCCACAGCCTTCTAACAGATAGCATCAGGCCACATAATACGGCCATGTAAAATATTCATTTACATGTACAAGCTTATATTGTGAAATCTACCTGTGTTCATCACAATCCCAATAATGGGGATTATCAATCAACTTTAAAGGTCTCGAAAAAGGTGTAAGAAGATAATGGACATACATATGCACATGCATATCCTTTGCATTTATTTTCCATATAGACTATTGGAGGTTTTACACAATTGTCTCCCTATATAGGAGTCTCTCGTGATGATTTTAGTAGGAAAATTAATTTTTTTTAAGTCACGCACATTCACAGCATCCCTGAACCAGATATTCGCCCATACTATTTTTGTCACCTCTGTGAAACTGTAAAACACTAATTGACTGCCACTCAGAAGCACAAAGTCTTCCGTCATCCTGAAACACACACTTCCCAACAGGATGCAGATTTTTTCTCATCCTATGATCCCAGCCTTTCCTAGGAGTCCGGAGACGTACACCCTGACAGGTGAGACAGGCCGTCAAGGCTCGGAGGCACCGGCCGACGTATGTGATTTTTCCATTTTCTCTGAGTTCACATTAGCAGAGCAGCATCAAGGGCCGACTTTCCTGATGCATCACCACACATTAGCTACAGCAGATCTCTCCCCCAAGGTAAATTCCCACGAGGCTGCACAAGAGGTAGAGTGCCCTCTGGGAAAGATGGGGTCATGTCAGAACTTGTTGCGATTCTCTCCTGCTGGGAAACCTCCAAATGAAAGTTTTGAACACTTGGCTTTAGGTTATATTAGAGAGCAAAGCCTCGTTTCCATGTTAATTCCAGGAGCGCCTTGGTTCAGCTCTACCTTTTCTTAGTCATCATTTTTTTTTTTAATTTTACAAAGTTTATGCGTCTCCTCTGGCCTGTCAGTGTGATGATTGCTAGGATGCTATCTAGAGAGGCAAAGAAAATGCACCCCTATGCAGCTAACACTCAGAGCTTCCCTATGCATCTTCCAAGAAAATCTTAGAGCCTCCCTTTGGCTTCTGGCATTTTCTCACCAGGGCGAGATTTCCTGCCTCCCACCCCCACCCCCTTGCTCTCTCTCTCTCTCTCTCTCTCTTGCTCTCCCTCTCGCTCTCTCTCTCTCTCCTGGGTAGGGGATTCGGCTTAATGGTTTAATTTTAACTGTCAGCAAGCCATACATTTTATGCAGATTTGTGTTCCAAAATTTGAAATGGGAATTTAGGCTGTAGCTAGCTACTCCCAGGCAATGCCAAATGATGACAATTTCCCCCAGTTCCCAAATGAGAGGAAGCCATTCATACATGTAAGTTCATATTTACGCGGTGACAGGCAACCTAAGGTGCAATCACACTTACTAATTGGGTCTGACTCAGGCAAGAGCAATAGCTTTCCAAATCCCCAGGAAGAAAGCATTTCAAAATGCAATATTGCTGGGCGCGAGGAAAGGAATGCTTATTTACGATATTCACTGATGTCATTTGTACCACTGTACAGGTGTTTCTGAAAAATTTGTCAACATCTCAGATGATGTCATGCTTATGAGTGCATATTTTTACATAGATGACTGTGAGGAATATGTAGTACCCAGAAGGTTGGAGGTGGGGGGTGGGGGGAGTGGAAGGACAGATCTTTCTTAAAGGCTTCATTGCTGCCGGAGAGAGACGAATTGCAGCTGATTTAAAGCACACCTTTTAAAAGCTGAAAACGCTTTGAATGCGAAAGCAAGTGTTCTTAATTGACCCTCCTCCTGCCCACACTTGGAATGCCGTGTCCCTTTGAGGTTGTAACGTGTCAAAGTGGCGACGGATCTCCGCCAGTCTCTCCTCCTGTCGCCAAACCTGGTTTATTCTGAAATGAGCTAGCTATCTAGTACTGGAGTTAGCTCGGAGCTGTCACTTTGCTAGGTAAGCTCCTTTAAATGATTACAGAGCAATTTTTTTCCAACCCCCCCCCCCCCACATACACACACACACCTCCCGGCCTCCCTACATTGCCTCCTCTCCTCCCAAAAGAAATAAAAATAATTTTTGTTTTAAAAAAAAGAAAGAAATGCATGATCATTTAAGCACAGATTGGGGTGAGGGGGGAGGAGAAGGAGGGAAAGACTTCACCCATGCACCCATGCACCCATGCACCCATGCACCTATGCACCCATGCACCTATGCACCCATGCACCCAGTGCCTCCCCGCACCCCGTCTCCACGCTCCGGTCCGTACAAGCCCTGAGATTCGCCACAAACCGAAAGGCTCACCATTCGCGAAGCTCTGGAACAAGGAGAGAGCCAGTATCCACATGCCCCTGCTGCTCCCCGGCCTCCCGCGAGCGACGCGCCGGCCTCGCCCCCCGCGCTCCGCCCGGCTCCGCTCGCTCGCCACCTGCCCGGGGGCCGCCGCCCGCCCGCCGCCGCCGCCGCTGCTGCTGCCGCCGAGCCGCCCGGGCACGCGGCGCGGCCGGGCTCCGGGGCGAGGGCTGCGCTCCCCGCGCGCTGCGCTCCTGCACACCTGCTCCCGGGCGCCGCGCCCAACGCTGCGGCCAGAGCGGGCCGGCGGGGCTGCAGCCCAGGTGCGCCGTCAGCTCAGGGGGCCGCCGGCAGGTCTGCAGGTGGAGGTGGACAGAGCCGCAGACGCGGGCGTGAGCTCATCCCGGGCACCCGGCGCCCCCGATGCGCAGCAAGCGGCCTCCCGTGCGCCAGCCCTCAGCCTCCACATCCAGGCAGCAGGCGGGCGGGCAGGCTCATCTTTCCTCTCCCGCGGCCCGAATCGCAGTGCTCCCTCCTAACCTTCCCTGCCTGGGAGGCGGGCGGGCGGGCGCGGAGCGAGCGGGCGGCGCGGAGGCGAGCGGGGACCCCCCTCCCCTGCCTCTGGCCGCTGGGGCGCTCTGCAGTCTTAAAGCAGCAGCGGAGAAGTGGAGCCGGACTGGAGGCAGGATGGAGGAGAGCGCGCAGCCACCGCGGAGTCACGCACCGTCATCTATCAGGATGCATTTCTCAGAGGCTTCAGGAATCGTTTCAAGCGGCCGATTATTTTTGGTTATTCCCTTGCAGGTTGCTAATAAGACGCGGCCAGGGGTGACTCTTCCGGAAGGCTGCCAGCCAAGCAGAGGTGACCATGAAATGTTAAGCAGTTTTCATAAAATGTGCAGCTGGATTCGGATTTCATGTTTACCCTCATATAAAAGTCCAGCTCGTGTGCCTGCCTGGAGGGGGGAGAAGCTGCCTCCGGATCCTTCCTGCTCCTGTAAAGATCTCTATGGCTTCACGGGCTAATTTTTAATTATCTCAAAATACACTGTCGAACACAAACAGGCAGTCCTGATTTTGCTCTCTGAAGGGTGCAAAAAAAAAAAAAAAAGAAACTGATTAAAATTGCTGATAATCTGAGTTAATTCCAAACATAGGACCCCTTCCACATTACTGTGAAAAGCCAGCATGATTGTATTTCCTGAACGTTCTGTATGGTTCTTGAAGTCATGAGCATATTAAAATCAAAGCTTTAACAAGGGCATGCATCCATATTTTATCACTTTGCAAAAAAAAAAAAAAAAAAAAAAAAAAAGCTGGCATGCACCCCCATCTAGGATCCAAGGTAGAAAGCTCAGAGATGGGGCAATCAAGACCAGGAGAGGTGGCTGGGGCCAAGGAGGGTGGTCTCGTGGGAAAGGAGCGGGCCTCCCGGGCACTGGGCGTGTGGCCCAGGCCCCACGTTTCCCTCTATCCGCAAAAAGGGGGGAATAAGCACACCTAAAGCAGCTCGCAAAATAACAGGAAAAGCAAATGGTGAGGCAGAAACAAAATGGTGCTTTACCAGAGCTGGGCACAAGATGGCCAGGCCCCGTGTGGGAGGAAGGGCCAGCCAGCCGGTGAGGCTGAGCTCGCCACCGCTCTGCAGCTGCAGGGGGTCACGTGGCGCCGCCCACTCAGGACCGCAGGCCCGGCCCTGCCCGACCACACGCCCCGTGTCCTCTGGCTTTGCACGCCTGGGGCTGGCTCCCCGGGCTTCCCCAAAGGCAGTCCAGGAGGACAGGTGATGGCCTGACTGCAGCCCCCCGCATCCCGCTCCTGCACCTGCACCTGCACCTGTTCCTTCAGGTCTCAGAATCTCAACGCCCTGCCACGCCTGGGTGCGGCTCCCCGCAGCCTCGGGGGTCAGGTGCCCCGGGGTCAGACAACCCTGACCCGGAGCACAGTCTGGCCACCTACCTGATGTGCAGCCGGCGCCTCGTTAACTTCCTAGAGCGAAAAGGACCGCGGTTCCTCGCCCACGTGCTGGTGGAGATGCGACGGCCTATCCCTAGCACGTGTGGTCACTGTAGTAAGTCGCCCGGTGGCTATTGCTGGGTTGGGGAGCGGGGCTGGCGGCAGGATCCCCTGCAGAATGAAAATGGGGAGCTCCTTTCTCAAAAAGGAAAAAAAGGGAAAAAGTGCTATCAAAGCTACTAAAATACCAAACGTTCCCCTTTCTTTCTCCGTCTCTCTCAACTCGTCATGGTGTTTTTCCTTCCCTACTGAATGCCAGGCTCCCTTGGGCATGGGAACAGTCCCTGGCCAGCGGCTGTGACTCAGGGCAGCACCAAAAGCTCATATCTACCACCTCAACCCCCACTGTGCCCCCCGCAGGGCTCTCCCTTCCCCACAGACCACTGCCCCATGCACAGTGCACAGGAGATCCTCAAGGGGCTTCCGTCTCCAAGCTGGGAAGTACTTGTACCTGGATCAGAGGCAGTGACAGTCCAGCCCCGGGCAAGTCGCTAGTGGAATAGCTCACGGCAAGGGCAGCCTAGAGTAGGGACAGTGGCAACCAGCACACGGTGGTGCATGCCCTATCTCAACACTCCCAGAGTGCACACCCGGGCCCCCACCAGGCAGACTGGATGGTGATAGCAGAATCTGGGCCTCCTCTTCCAACATTACCCAGATGCCACCCCATGGCAGAGCAGCAGTGATTGCAGGATGGGGTCGGGAGGAGCCTGGTCAAGACCCCGGGGGCACCATGGAGGGAGGGAATGGGCAGGCAAGAAGCCCTCCAGAGAGGGCGGCAGGAGGCAGGAAAGTGCAGGAGCCAGAAACGCAGGAAAGATTTTTCTAGGTAATAAAAGCGATTTTTTAAAGTAATAAATTTTTAAATGTCTAAAAGTAATAAGAATTTTCAAGACAGCAATGGCAGAGCTTCGGAGCCCAAATGCAGGCCCTTCCAGGATGCAGGATCCCAGTGCCGATACACTGGTCCCACACCCCGTGAAGCCAATGGTCTTTGGGGTCTACCAAATGCATCTGCCCCAGACTGACTAAGTTAATAGTGATCTCGAATAGGCCTAACACAGCACCCTTGTCACAAAAACTTTTAGAACCTATTTCAATATAAAACCACACGTAGCTGCAGAGAACTGCATCTCCATCTTGCCCTCCAGAACCCTAAAAGTTGATACAGAGGTCTTAAAGAGATTCAGTTCCGGGTACCCTCCAGATGGTCTCAAGTGCACCTTACTCTCTCAAGGTTGTATCCTTGAAGTGGCTTCTGGGGGTGCAGGAGGGGGGACAGGACCCTAGGCCCAGCTCTCCATCTACCAGAGGTCGTGTCCTCTCCATGACTTCTTCCAACAATTCTCCTTTTCTTGTATTCCAACTTAATGGCCAGAAAGCATCTCATAAGGAATCTTCCCCCCACTGCTCCCCAGACTCTATCCTCCTACCAAGCAGAAGAGAGGCAAAGTCCAGGACGCTACTTTTCACCCACCTGAATCATGCTAAATAAAAAGCAACAGACACTGGGAGAGCACCAGCACCCGAATTTTGCCGTCTACTCCTCCATGTTCTCTTGCAGGATCAAGAAGAGCATCTCTGGAGTGGTGGCATTTGAGCCATGTCCTAAAGGAGGGATTGGGTTTGCACATAGACGTGATGGCTGAGTTGGCACTTTGGGTGGAAATGTCAACGGTGTCCACAGTGGGAAGGCTCGCTCCTTTTTGACCAGGAGGACAAGGAGTTGCCCAAATGGGATGTGTGGCCATGTCCTCAGGCTGCTAAAATGAGTACCACAAACCGGATGACTTAAAACCACAGAAATTTCCTACCTCATAGTCCTGGAGGACAGAAGTCCAAAGTTATGGTGTTGGTTGGGCTATCTTTTGACATGTAGGAGAACCCTAACTGCCTCTCTCAGCTTCTAGTGGTAAGCAGCACGCAGTGTTCCTTGGTTTGTAGATGCCCCACTCCATCTAGTCCGTAGCTTCACGTGGCCTCCTCCCACTCGTGTGTCTGTGTCTCTCCTGATCTTCTTATAAGGACAGCAGCCATATTTGATGAGGGACTCACCCGAATCCAGCATGGCCTCATCTTATTACATCCGCAACTTGTAATGACCTTGCTTCTTAACATGGCCGCACTCTGAGATACTGGACGTTAGGGTTTCAATATATGCTTTGGGGGAGACACAACTGACCCCATAATAGGACCCAAGAAGCCTGAAATCAAAAAGCAAGAGGTATGAGAAGGTTGTCCCCACAGAAATGGCCAATGGGCCTCGCACCTCTTGCTTGCACCAGATGCCCCTTTGTGGTGCACGTGCCCAGGAGTTCAGACTATCTGGAGTCTCAGTGCCTTCCCTTGGAAGATGAAATAACCATACCTGCTCTTCTTACCCTACATATTGTTGAGATGATGAAATGAGGTATGGGAGCTGACTTGATGAGAGTTACACAGGGAACCACCATCTGCAGGGACTACTTACTGTCTGCAGCCAGGCCTGTGGAAACATTTTGAATACATTTATTATCGCAGCGACTGGTACTTTGATGAAATTGAAATCAGGCATTATTATACCTCTGGTCTGAGAACTGCAAAGGACAGAGATGGTCAAGAGTGTCAGTGGGCCATCCCTTTCTTCCTCCAGTGAACTGATGGAGACCTTCCACAAATACTCAGAGCATGTCTGGTACCCACAGTGGCTCTCATGGTCCCCAGGCAGCTTAAAGATGAGGAAGTATGGACCAGGCGGTGGAGGGCCTTTGGGAGCCTCTGGGCTGCTTGACATGCTCTCTCTGTCTGGATCTGGGTGAAAGTCACAAGGATACATACACATATAAAAATTCATCAAGATACACACTGAAGATTAGTGCACTCACACACTCGACGGTGTATTAAAAAAAAAAAAACAGTGGCTGGACAGTCCCCGCTAACCTCACAATTCAGAAGGGATTCAAATAATGGCTGTGATAATTTGATGAAATAAACTCTATCATTGGGGGAGTGGCACATCTAAATCAGCTAGTGCGTGTGTGTGTGTGTGTGTGTGTGTGTGTGTGTGTGTGTGTGTGTGTGTGTGTGCTGGGAGTACGTGTGCAGAACACGGGACAGAAACACAAGAATGGGTGCAGCAGGTGTTTGGACTTCATCATGAAGGTGAGAGGAAGCTACTGACATATGTTAAGTAGGAAGTGATATGATCAGATTTATGTTTTGGAAACATTCTGTGCTACGGACCCAGTGGAGAATGGCCTGGGGATTTGAGGAGGTCACAAGGACACTGTCAGAAAATTAGCCTGGGTCCAATGGAAAACGATTGAGACCCGATGAAAGCCATGGTACAGGGATGAAGACTTTTGCATCTTATAATGTCGGGAGACAGTAGGAAGGTGAGACCATGGGAACTTAGAAGTACTGGTAATGGTGATGACAGCCGCTGTCGCCGTCAATGCGGTGGTCCTTCAGCTCGGCACTGGCGTTTATTCAGCACTGGCATGTCCAGCTCCATGCTGAGTGCGTGGATCCTTACCAAATTCAATTCTCGTCAGTGAGATAAGTGCTATTACTGTCATCCCCATTCTTCGGATGGGGAGCCTCAGCTCAGAAAGGTCCAGAAACTGCCGTGTAGCAGTGAGCCAGTTAGGTAGCAACAGAGCCTGAACCCAAGTACAACCCTCATAGGTCCGGTAAGGATCAGTCTCCTCTGAACAGGGAAGAGATGGCAGGAAGTGGTAAGAGAGAGATAAGGAGGAAGTGGTGAGGGAGAGGAGGAAGAGGTGAGAGAGAGGGAGAGGAAGGGGTGAGAGAGTGGGAGGAGGTATGAGAGAGAAAGGGAGGAAGTGGTGAGAGAGAGGGAGGAAGTGAGGAAGAGAAGGGAAGAAGTAGTGAGGGAGAGGGAGGATGTGGTGAGAGAGGAAGATGTGAGAGTGAGAGGAAGTAGTGAGAGGGAGAAAGGGAGGAAGTGGTGAGAGAGGGAGGAAGTGGGGAGAGAGCAAGGAAGTGGGGAGGGAGAAGGAATAAGTGTTGAGAGATGGAGGAAGTGGTGAGGGAGAGGGAGGAAGTGGGGAGAGAGGGAGGAAGTGGGGAGGGAGAACACCAAATTCCCGGAGGTGGGAGACGTTGGAGGCAGCGGGGTTTGAACCTCATTTTGGGCAGTGTCTCGGTTCTGGACGGGGACAAGAGATCACATGTGGGTTAGCCCGTGGCTTTGGCATCGTGTGACCTGGTGTGGTCCTAGGGTGACTGTAGGGGAAGCAGCGCAGGCCATAGGGCGACGCCTGCATCCCCAGCCACAGCTCAGCCCCATGGCTTCAGCACCCGGATGCCACCGAACAGACGCTGAGGAGGGCCCAGGGGCCACTGTCATTACTGGAGGGACAGGACAGGGAGGAGCAGGGGCCAATCACAAGTAGGAAGGGCAGGGGGGACCAGCTTGGCTTCCTGTGGCGTGTGTGGCACAGCAGTTAGGATGGGGACTGTGGGGCTGGGCCCCGTGCAGTGCCACTGAGTGTGGGGCCCTAGGTGGTGGCCTCCCGATGCCACGGGGCTGCCGTGACCACGCAGTGAGTTAACACCTGCAGAGCGCCGAGAACGGTGCCTGGCGTGCAGAGAGCGAGTCCAGTAAATGTAAGTAAGCACTAGTGATATTGCTGCGGTTGCTGGTGTCCTGAGTGAGGTTTTATGGCTTAAGGCAAAAATAGAAGAGCAGAAAAAACAGTAAGTGCCACCAGCAGTGGGACAGAGCAGGAACATGGAGAAGACACGGTAAAGGGAGAATCAGAAAGCATAAGTGGGTGAAGAAGAAAACATTCCAGAGGTTTCCTTTCAATTTACATGAACCAAAGCTGAATGTCTTTTTTTTTTTTTTTAAGATTTATTGATTTCTTTGAGAGGGAGAGAGTAAGGGGAGGGTCAGGCGGAGAGGGAGAGAGAGAGGACTTCAAGCACACTCATCACTGAGCAGGGAGCCTGACACAGGCCCCATCCCAGGACCCCGGGATGGTGACCTGAGCTGAAATAAGAGTCACTCAACCGACTGAGGACCCCCGGTGCCCCAAAATTGAATGTCTTTAGAGAAGTCAAACAGAATACAATAAAAGTAGACCTTTACCTTGTTTCAGGCATATTTAAATGCTTGGTTTAAAAAGGAAACAAAGGGGCCTCTGGGTGGCTCAGTGGTTGAGTGTCTGCCTTTGGCTCAGGTCATGGTCCCAGGGTCCTGGGATCATGTCCCCAGATTGGGATCCCCACAGGGAGCCTGATTCTCCCTCTGCCTGTGTCTCTGCCTCTCTCTCTCTCTCTCTCTGTGTGTGTGTGTGTGTGTGTGTCTCACAAATAAATAAATAAAATCTTAATAAATAAAATGATATTAAAAATCCCCACATTTGAAAGATTTTTTAAAAAAAATGATTTTTGAACCAAGCAATTCAGATAGTAGACTGTCCTGGAGAATGTGCAATCCAGGGGCCCGGGAGACACCTGTAAGCACGATAGAAAGCCCAGAAAATAAAATAAAAGACCATGGAGTACAAACCTTTGTGGAACAGCAAAATATAGCAACACAGCGGGGAGGACAGATGCAGGGTGGGCGGGGGTTGGGGGCACGGTGACCACCTGCAGGGTAGCCAATGCCCTGACATCAACTGTGGAGGATCATTTAAAGGACGGTAACAAAAGGACCATCAAGCCAATAGAAAAATGGGCACAGGATTTGAATAGGACCCTTCACCGAAGAAAACAACACAGCCAGTAAACCTGAGGAGATGCTCAACCACACTAATAGCCACAAAATGTAAATTCAAATAACAATTTGATATTGCTTCTCACCACAAAACGAGAAAGAAAACAGGGGGGGGATTGTAATGTTGGCAGGATGCAGGGAGGAAGGGCGCTTTCAGATGTTGCTGGTGGCGGTGTGATGTGTTCATAGCTTTCTTTACTGTTAACAGATTCTGGCGATTTCTATTAAAAAAAAAAAAAAAAAACAAAACAAAAATACACTTACCTTCAACTTAGCAATCCTACTCTTGGGAATCGCCCCCACTGAGGTGAAAAATAACCGGTACTTAAAGCTATTTGTACAATGCTATCCGCTGCAGTGTTGTTTGCTGAGACAATAGACAGAAAAAAAGAAAGAAAAACAAAAAAGAAAAAAAAAAAACATCATCTGAGTGTCCATCAAGGAGGGATGCTGAATACATTTTGGAGCATGCAAACATTGGAACGTCACAGTCAAAAACTAAAATGAATCAGTGATGTGAGGACATTTCGACCACATTTAATCGAGAAAAGGAAGATGCCGAGGAATACATAATATATTTCATTTCAGGGGCGTCTGGGTGGCTCAGTTGGTTCAGAGACTGCCTTCGGCTCAGGTCATGATCTTGGGGTCCTGGGATCAAGCCCTGCATCAGGCTCCCTGCTCAGCAAGGCGTCCGCATCTCTCTTGGCGTCTCCCCTCACTCCTTCTCCCTCTGTCTCTCTCAAATAAATAAAAATCTTTTTTAAAAAATTTAAAAAAAATTTTTAAATAAAATATCTCATTTTTGTAAATCAAACAACAGAAACCCCATATCTGTGTAAGTGTATGTGTTATGTGTGAACAAACACCTTCCTAAGGGTGGGGAAATGTTGCACACCACGTATAAATATTTGTTATGGGATGGGGCAGAGGACGGGGAGGGGGCAGGGAGAGAGAAAGAAGAAACTTATGGAAAAAATAAGGAAAGGTTGATTTAGCACTTATAACAATATATAAACTGAGCACTTTTATGTGAAATATGTCACAATGAAAATATTAATGGTGGTAATCCATGTAGTGGGAGATCCACATTTTACTGGTTTTATTACCTTTCCTGGGTTGTTTGATCCTTTTTATTTTCTTGATAAGAACATCCAAGGGGCACCTGGGTGACTCGGTCAGTTAAGCAACGACTCCTGGTTTCAGGTCAGGTCATCATCTCAGGGTCCTGGGATCGAGCCCTGTGTTGTACTCCCAGCTCAGTGGGGGATCTGCTTGGCTCTCTCCCTCCCTCTCTGTTCCTCTCCCACTCTCTCTCTCTCTCTCTCTCAAATAAATAATTTTTTAAAAAAGAATATCTAAAATAAGGGACGCCTAGGAGGCTCAGCGGTTGAGTGTCTGCCTTTGGCCCAGGGTGTGATCCCGGAGTCCTAGGATCATGTCCCACATTGGGCTCCCTGCATGGAGCCTGCTTCTCCCTCTGCCTCTCTCTCTCTCTCTTTCTCTCTCTCTGGAATAAATAAATAAAATCTTAAAAAAAAAAGAATATCTGAAATGAAAAAACAATAATAAAAGAAAAAAAGTCATCCAGGAAGCTTGATGGGGTCTGTGTGCTGTAACACCAGGGTGCATGCAGAGTACATGTGCTGACCCAAAGGGTCCATCTTCACTGGTCTCCTTTTCTCCTGACCTTTCTGGTCCTGCCTCCCTGAAACTGAAATGTGGAGTCAAGAGCCTCTTCTCTCTGTATCGTGTAGTCCTTCTCCTTCTTGTCATCGCGGCCTCCAAGGGCCCCGCTGGACTCCAGCCTATGCTTCACTCTGCCACTCCCAGGACACTGAAGATGAGTCAGATGGGAGCTCATTCTGCTTTTCTCTCATTATAAAAATCCCCAAGGGAAGTTCACTTCCCCACTCCCCACAGAGGACTAAACCACGAGGTAGAGGAGGGGTCAGAAGCCAACCCTCAGAGGAGGTGACAGGAGGAAAGCAGGCCTGTCCCCAGGGCTGACCTGGCACAAGCCCCTGAATAGGTGAGCGGCTCCAGGGAAAGGGAGAGGGGAGCTTAGATTATTATGGCAGAAAGGGCAAGAGTGTTCGTGGAGCACAGTGGTAGGAAAAGCTGGAAAGGAGAAGCCTGATCTTGGAAATCATGCCCATGATCAACCAGGCAACCTCGGCTTCCCCTTCTGTGCCACGCTCCCACCCACTGTCTTGCAGAAATGTGGCCTGCGCTGCAGTGGCAGCTGGCAGGGCCCTTTCAGCCCAAGAAGACCCAAAGGAGCAGCCCAACAGAACTCCTACTCCATAAAATGGACCATGACATCTTTACCCAATCCAATTTCCAGAGGAACTTTACAAAATTTTAAGCAAACTTTTGAAAAGCAACTCTCCATATTTCATCTTCTTTATTCCTATTTCTCTAGGAACTGTGGGGATGTTATTTCAAGAATGGGTAGGAAGCAATTAAAAAATAAATAATATTTGATTGCCAGAGCTATTGATAGCATTTGCTCTTTATGACAAAGGGAACCCATCCAATCTTCAGCCGATGTCTTCCAAGGGAGGCGAAAGACCTCAGAGTATGATGTACAACTGGAGCATCTCCTCATCCATTTGACAAAGATTTGCTGAGCTTGTGCTGTGGCTAGGACTGTGGGCACAAGCGAACAAAATAGGCACCCGCTACTTCTCTCATCCACCGAATCAGTAAGACAGCATGACAACGTGACAGCCATCATTTGCTCACTCTGGTTTATTTCAGAGAGCAACACAAGGATGATCATTTATTTTTTTTTATAATAAATTTATTTTTTATTGGTGTTCAATTTGCCAACATACAGAACAACACCCAGTGCTCATCTATTGAATCCTAACTGATTTGTATTCTGGTGTTGTCTGAGAGACTCTACTTCTTATGCAATTCGCTATCATAGAAAAGAGCAGCCATACATGCAAAAATATAAGTGGATGGATAGTCATTAAATTGATATTTGCAATAGCAACAGGAAGTAAAGATAGATAGATAGATAGATAGATAGATAGATAGATAGATAGATAGAGATAGAGATATTTCTCCACCATTGGGGCCAGTTAAATATGGTGCAACTAGCAAATCTGGAATACTATGCGGTCATCAAAAAGATGAGGCAGCTTTACAGCCCATACACCAAGATTAGAATGTCTTGAAGTAAGAGAAATAGGGCGGGGAAAAGAGCAGATACTGTATGTTCTCACTTACATAATGAAATGTATGTACATTTACATATTTATACATGCATAGACAAGTTGGGGACAGAGATAAAAGAAGCTATTATCAATAGTTTCATCTCAGGGGAGACTGGAGGGAAACAGAATACATAATTTCACTAAATCATCTTTTTTTATCAAATAGATGTTTTCTTGTTAATCTTCTGTCATTTTGGCATGCGTATTTGTACTTTTCCAATTAGAAGTCATTAGCCAAAAAAAAGATAATGAGCATTAGGAAGCTATGGCCTATAGCTCTGTCCAATACATCAGAATCAATATCTCAGCCACTGGCCACATGAGGTTATTTATATTTAAAGGTGAATTAATTAAAATAAAATGAAATTTTAGTTTCTCAGTTGCAGTGCCTGCGTTTCAAGTGCTCAGTGGTCATGTGTGCCTAGTGGCTAGCACATTGATGGTGAATATTTAGAACACTTCCACTATTGCAGACAGTTATATTGGACAGCACTGGATACTCTTCACAGACCTAGAGCCAGAGAATTTTTCTTGAAATATCTCAACCTTCGCCCTTCCTAGTAGAATGCATGGAAAAGAGAAATATGGAACACATTTTGCCTTATAGAAAAAGACAGGCATTGATGTACATCTCTCCCTCTCTCTCTCACCCCTTGTTAATGAGCCTGAACATGAGAAACTCATCCCTTCCACTTTTTATGGTGTCACAACTTATAGCTCTAAAATATTTTGCATATATTGTAAGTATTACAAAGTCTGGGTACTTTTGTCCGCTGGCAACCTAAATTCATCAATATTTGTGAATGCTTTTTGCAAGCATAAAGTAATAAAAATAAGTGACAGCCCAGAATCATCCTATTTTTTTCATTACTGTATAAATACTAAAACTTTCTCCCTTTTTTAGATCTCTCAAGCTCTAACTTGTTTAGGCTGATGAGGACTCTCCCAAATCTGAGAAGCCACAAATACAATCCCAGCTAAGAATTCAGCTTGAGTCATGAGGGATCCCTAAATGTTGTTAGCAAATCTGGTTCAACAAACTACAAAGAACCAACAAATCAGTCAAGGATTGCCCACCTATGTCTACTCTGAAAACTGCATTTGTATTTCTTAATCTTTAAATATTTTCCAGTCATTCACACTGAAGTCTTGGTCAGTCAAATGCCAAGAAAGCAACCTCTAAGTCTCCTTCTTCCGGTTAGTGAAAAGATAAATGCAGAATCAGTTCTTATCCTTGCCCTTCAGAGAGAGCATAGCTTATTCTAAAATTTTCTCCTCCGTTCATAGAGCTGCTTTAGTCCCAGACAATAAAGTATCAGAGCATCAGCTGGCTGGAGAGCTGGCCTCCTAGGACTCTCTGCAGAGGACACGTGCATATCATCCGTTAATAATAGTATCTTCAACACAGCCCCACACCCAACCATCTGTTAGGTTGGGGGTTTCCATAATCAACCGCTAGAGAAAGAAGTGGGGATGAATACAAAAATGCTCTTTCACTCAGTTTCCTTTTTCTATTCTTGGACTTCCTAGAAGAAACTTCGATGACCTGTCTCAGAGGACAGAACTTGGAAGCTGCAGAGAAAGCACAAAGCTGTGGACTTACCTGCCGGCAGGTATCCAGAATGAGCTTCTTGCTACCAGGAGAAGAATGCAAATCTCCCAATGCTGCAAGCTCTCCTTTTTTCTTTCTTTTTTTAAAGATTTTATTTATTTATTCATGAGAAACAGGGAGAGAGAGAGAGAGGCAGAGACACAGGCAGAGGGAGAAGCAGGCTCCATGCAGGAAGCCCAATGTGGGACACGATCCTGGGACTCCGGGATCACACCCTGAGCCAAAAGCAGGATGCTCAACGGCTGAGCCACCCAGGAGACCCAAGCTCTCCTTTTTTTCTTATTCAAAGACTTTCCTGAGAGAGGCTTATCATAGCAAACTGACCTGAACTCGCCATGCAGACAGTGAGAAAAAAGTGGGGCTAGCCCCGCTGACACAGGGCAATCTGTGCCAGGCCAGGCACTTCACGGGGATAGCCTCAAACAGGCCAGCAGAGGGAAGATGTGGTAAAAGAGCATTCTTCTGCTGCTCAGTGTTACTCAGACTGTGAAAATACAGCAAATACATCCCCAGTGTGGATCTGCTGCAATTTAGAAGCTGCAAAGGAGTGAAACATGATAGTTCTGTTCTTCTATTTATCCACCAAAGTGCTCTGATTATAAATTAAGTATTAAAAATTTCACATTTGTCAACCATTACCCAATCCATCCTATGGATAATTTTTAAGTAAACATAACAGTGGTTCATTAACACAGTGCTGATAAGTCACAACATGTTCTTCATGAATTAATTTTCTCTCTTTTTTAAAAGATTTTATTTATTTATTTATGAGAGACACACAGGAAGAGGCAGAGACACAGGCAGAGGGTGAAGCAGGCTGCCTGTGGGGAGCCCAATGTGGGACTCGATCCCAGGACCCAGGATCACGCCCTGAGCTCAACCACTGAGCCACTCAGGTGCCCCAATACATTACTTTTCTTAACAAATGTGTCTTTTATGTCAACAAAAGGAACTTCTTCAAATAAAAATCAATATCAGCAACCTTAGAGTCATACAGATGAGGGCTACTCATCCCTCCAGTTACTAGTAAAAGGACTTCAAGCAGCGCAGGCCATCTCTCAAGGCCTCAGCTACCTCATCTGCAAAACGGGGATATCAATGGAACATAATCTGTAAGGCTCTTGTGAGGTTTAAATGAAGCATCCTCTCTGCTCAGAGGTATGCCTAGAATGTCAGAAATGCTCTACACGGCAGGGCTGGTGATGGTGATTTGTTCTGTCCTGACTTCTTAAGGAACCCATATGATGCTATAATATTTTTCCTGATGACTTAAACCCATCATTATGAGCCTCACAATGAAGGTATAGGTCCCTGTACTTAGTGATCCTGTGGCATTTGGGGAACTCTATGCGGTTTGGTGTTTGGGACCAGTTTTTAGTAAATCTCCCCTTCCATATTGGTTTATTTCAATCTGCTATGAGACAGGAATCCAGGTGACCAAATAAGTTACTATTCTGCTTAAGACCTCCAGTCGGTGATTCTCATGTTAGAATCACCCAAGGAGATTGGTCTGGAAGGGGATCGGGGCTCCAGAAACTGCAACAGTAGTTGGCCCAGATGAGTCCAGGGGGCCAGTGGAGCCACCCCGTCAGGAAGAGTCAATTCCCTCATTCTCATTCTCTGCTGGCAGCCCAGGAGGTACAATAGGTGACCCACCAGCAGTAAGTGGTGTTGGAGGGCAGCTCAGGACATCCTATCCAACAGATGGCCCAAGAATCACAGACTGTTTTCTAAATCCAAAGCCAACCCAGCCTCCCAAGGGAAGCTGAAAGGTAAAACAAAGGCAAAGGTGGTCCTTCATCTAGTGCTAACCAAGGTCATCAGGTGCTGGTGGACACTGGGGCATATTAGTGAATAGGACAGATATTGCCTCAATCCCCTGAATGCAAGAGACCCATGTGGAGCAAATAAAACCAATAACTGCACACACACAAAAAATGAAGTAATTGAATAATTAAATAATTGTACTGAGACCAGTACTTTGGTGAAAAAGTGTAAGCTAGAGATATACCCCAAAGGGTTCCTTAACCAAGGCTGGGAGAGCAGACCAGGCATCACTGAGGAGGGCCAGAGGGTAATGTGTCACTCTGCTAGGACTAGTGTAAGAACCTACCACAGACTGGGAAGCCCAGACAACAGAAATGTGTGCTCTTTCCCAGTTCTGGAGACCAGAAGTCAACGATCAAGGTGTCAACAGGGTTGGTTCCCTCTGAGGGCCATGAAGAAGACTCTGTTCTAGGCCTCTCTCCCAGCTTCTGGTAGTTTGCAGGCAATCCTCCATGTTCCTTGTCTTGTAGAAGCATCACCCAAATTCTTGCCTTTGTGTTCACATGGTGCTTTCTCTGTATGCATCCCTGTTTCTGTCCAGATTTCCCCCATTTTATTGGATTAGGGCCACTCTAATGATCTCATCTTAACATGATCATCTGCAAAGTCCTTATTTCCAATTAAGTCATATTCACAGATGCTGAGGGTTAGGACTTCAGTATCTTCCGGGGTGGGGGTGGGGGCACATTTCAACCCATTACATGCGGCAAGGAATTTGGCTAGTTGAAGCAGGATGCAGAAGAAAGCATCACTAGAGAGGAAGCTTGTGCCAAAGCTACCAGCCAAGAGGCTGCTATAGTCATGGAACAGCTGGAAGCCCCTGGTGCAGGCTTGGGGTAAGCAAGGGGAAGAAGTGCAGGGGCGCAGGCAGCAGCCCAATCCCGTAAGGCTCTGGCAGGCTTTATACAGAATGTGGGAGCCAAAATGGGGAGTCGGAAACCAGGGTCATGGAGGGTGAGGTGTAGCACAGCCAGCAAGATGGACAATCATCCCCACTGTGTTGGCCTCTATTGTTGCTGATAATCAGCTGTTAATATTGTTGGGGTTCCTTCATATGTGATAAATTGTTTTCTCTTGCTATTTTCAAGATTTATCTTTGTCTTTGGAACTCAAACTCTTCTCTATAACAGATATGGGTTTGGATCTCTTGCATTTATCTGACTTGCAGTTCATTGAACTTCTGAAATATGTAGATTAAAGATTTTCATCAAGTTTGAGCAGTTTTCAACCATTGTTTTTGAATATCTTTTGTGTTTCTTTCTCTTCTTCTAATGCACTCATTACCCTTATATTGGTGTGCTTAATAATTTTCCATACTTACTGAGACTCTGTTTATTTTTCTCATTCTTTTTTCTCTGTTCTTCAGATTGTTTGATCTCTATTGACCTATGTTTAAGCTCATTGATACTTTCTTCTGCCAACTCATACATACTCTTGAACATCTCTAGTGAGTTTTTTGATTATTATACTTTTCAACTCCAGAATTCTCAGTTGGTTTGTTTCTATGATTTATCTCTCTTTGTTAATATTCTCTATTTGATGAGACACTGTTATCATACCATCATTTAATCCTTTAAGCTTGGCATCCTTTAACTCTTTGAACATATTTACAACATATGCTTTGAAGTTATTATCTGCTAAATCCAAAATCTGGATGGGAAGTGAGATTATCGTGTTTTGGAGTGTACCTGCTTGAAGTTGACCTTCTGTCACACTGAGGTGGGAGTGGAATGTGGACTGAGCAAATCATGGCAGAGATGCTACAGACATTTACTGTTTTAACCAAGATGTAGTAGATTTTCTTAAATAAATGTTTCTTTCATATATGTTGGCTGTAGTCCTTTAGGACAATTTCCAAAGACTAGTTTAAAAAAAAATAAGTGAAATAACCTTAATTGATCAATTCATATTCAATACTTAATTTGCCTTAATTGGCCAATTAAGGTTATTTCACTGGGGAGAGAGTATATGTAGCTCCACATGTCACCATTCCAGGAAGTGTCACTCTATATGTTATTTGTCTATTTTTCTTTAGATTTTTAGATATTCAATTTTTTTCTCAGACTTGTACTAAATTTGAAGAGTCATATTGTTTACAGGGTTTACTAAAACTCAACTGTTTTTAACTTACTTAAAAAGTTATCTCCTTGTTTAGAAGTAGCATGCTTATACAGAATCTTTAAATAATATTCCAGTTTAATTTACCCAAAGGATACAAACATAGTGATCCAAAGGGACTCTTGCACCCCAGTGTTTATAGCAGCAGTGTCCACAATAGCCAAAATATGGAAAGAGCCCAGATGTGCATGGACAGATGAATGGGTAAAGAAGATGTAGTCCATTTTTAAACATTTTTTTCCTTAGAATTCTTTAGAATGAACATTCATTTGGGTCTTTTGTTTGCTTGGTCTCCAATGTGCTTACTTCCAAACCTTCCATTTGTCTAATTCTCCTCTCAGTGGATTCAAACACCCAGATGTTCTACTTGCTTCATCTCTCTGAAGATGTCTCTCCAAGAGCCTCTTATCAGACACTATCGGGCCTCCTTGCCCTCTAGGGTTGTGTTATGGCTGCTTCCTAGGGTTCTCACTATCATCCTAGAGACTGCCTGTATCTCTGTCTTGTTTTAGACCTTGTTTCTTTCCTGTATGTCATGTCTTCTCTCTTGGTTTCCAATTTCAGTTTAGTGGGTCTCATCCGTCAGTATCTCCTTGATAAAGGGTGTAGGGGAAGTATATTTTTTTCAAATGTTGTATTACGAAAATGTGTTGGTGCCAGTTATTAACAGTTGGTTTACCTGGACTTGGGATTCTAGGTTGGAAATAACTTTGTCTGTGACTTTATTTATTTATTCATGAAAGACACAGAAAGAGAGGCAGAGATATAGCTGGAAGGTTGTCAGTCAGGACAAAACAAAAATAAAGTCTAACTACATGGTATCTACAGAGGACACATTTTAAGTGCAAATATATAAACAGGTTGAAAGTAAGAGGGTAGAAAAGATATACAACAACCGTAAAAGAATGGGAGCATATATATATATATATATGAAATAGACTTTAAAATTTAAAAAAAGGAGCACCTACATAACTTGGTTACTTATTTGCCTTTGGCTCAGGTCATGATCTCAGGATCCTGAGACTGAGTCCCATGTAGGGCTCTGCACTCAGCAGGGAGTCTGCTTGAAGATTCTCTCTCCCTTTTCCTGTGCCCCTCACCCTACTCATGTTCTTTTCCTCTCTCTAAAACAAATAAATAGATCTTTAAAAAAAATAAAAGAGATGTCATCAAAACTATAGTTAATGGATAAATGCAAGTTCCACAGAATTTCAAAAGAAAAAAGAAGAAGAATGATCTCAAATTAGTCCTAAATCTCTGTGTCCCAAGATGCTAGAATTAAAAAAAAAAAGCTAAGCATAAAGCAAGCAGATGGATTAGAGAGAAATTAATGAAACAGAAAATAGAAAAAACAATAGAGAAAGTCAATAAAATAAAAAGTTCCCTGAAAAGATAAAAAAGTGACATGCCTTTTTAAATCCTTTTGATTTTTTTTTTAAATTTAAGTAATCTCTACACCCAGTATGGGGCTTGAACTCACAATCCTGAGATCGAATCATATGCTCTACCTATGAGCCAGCCTGATGCTCCAACATGCTTTTTTTGAAATTAACTAAGAAAAAAAAAGACTTAATTTACTAAAATTAGGAAATAAATGGGAAATTATTGATCTGCTATAAAGTATTATGATGGAATAAGTGAACAAATACATACCAATAGATTATATAACTTATACCAAGTGAAAAAATTTCTAGAAAAACAAATTCCTGACACTACTCAAAAATAAATGGAAAATATGAATAGACCCATAACAAGTAAATAGATTGAATTAATAACCAAAAACCCACAAAAAAATGCTCAGATTCAGATGGCTTCACTGGTTAATTCTACCAAACACTTAAAGAATAAATAATACTAACTCTTCATAAACTCTTCTAAAAATTAGAAGAGAGATTCCCAACTCATATTACCCCAATATACAATTGATGCTAAAACCAGCCAATATTACAAGATCTTGTAATATTTAACAAGAAAACTACAGATCAATATCAGTTGTGAATATAGACTGTAAAAAGATGCCACCAATGCCACACACTGAATCCAGCAATATGTAAAAAGAACTGTACACCATAACCAAATAGCATTTATGCTAGGAATGCAAGGTTGGTTTAACATCTGAAAATCAGCTAATATAATACATGTCAATAGAATAGAGGACAAAAACCACAGGATCACCTCAACAGATGAGAGAAAGCATTTGTCAAAATTCAATACCCTTCCATGATGAAAGCACTTAGCAAACTAGGAACAAAAGTGAATTTTCTTAGTCTGATAAAGGACATATACAAAAACCACAGCTTCACATCATAATTAAAGGTGAAATAATTAATGCTTTTCCCCCAAGATCAATAACATGGCAAGGATAATATACCTCTGCTAGTCAAGAAAATTTTCTCCACAAAGTTGGGCAAGAAAATAAGTAAAAGGCATCCAGACAACAAAGGAAAAAAAAACACTATCTCTATTTGCAATTTACATAAACTTGTATAGAGAAAATCCTAAGGAATCTACTTAAAAAACTATTAAAACAAGTAAACAACTTGAGCAAGTTTGTAGGATATGAGGTCAATTTACAAAAACCCACCGTAGTTCTATACAGTTTCAACAAAACCCTGAACGTGAAATAAGAAAACAATTCTATTTACAATAGCATCAAAAAGAATAAAATACTTGGTAATATACTTAATGCTGGAGTGTCTGGCTGGATCAGTCAGTGGAGGATGAGACTTTTGACTTTGAGGTTCTGAGTTCAAGTTCCACATTGGCATAGAGTTTACTTTTTTAAAAAGTAAAAAATAAAATGACATTTAAAAAAGAAATGTAGGGACACCTGGGTGGCTCAGCAGTTTAGCGCCTGCCTTCAGCCCAGGATCGAGTCCCACATCAGGCTCCCTGCATGGAGCCTTCTTCTCCCTCTTCCTGTGTCTCTGCCTCTCTTTCTCTCTCTGTATCTCATAAATAAATAAATAAAATCTTTAAAAAATAAAAATTAAAAATAAAAAAGAAATATAAAACATTCACTCTGAAGACTATAAAACGTTATTGAAAAATTAAAGAAGAAAAACATCCCATGTTCATAGAAAAGTAGACAATATCATTAAGATGATGATGTTCCCCAAATTTATCTATGGATTCAATGTATTCCCTATCAGTGTACTAGCTGGCTTTCTTGCAGAAATTAGCAAATTAAATTTATAAATAAATTAATAGTCAAAACAATTTTACAAGGAAGAATAAAGTTGGAGGATTCACACTTTCATTCAAAACTTATTACAAAAAGAGTAGATCTTAAAAGTTCTTATCATAAGGGGGAAAACATTGTAACTATGTAAAGTGACAGAGGTTAACTAAACTTATTGAGGTAATCATTTTTATAATATATATATATTTCATATCATTATTTTGCACACCTTAACTTTAACAATGTTATATGTCAATTATATCTCAATAAAATTGGAAGGAAGTGCTTACGACAAAGCTTCAGTTATGAAGACAGTATGCTCTGGAAATCAATGGAACAGAATTGAGAGTCCAGAAGTAAATCCTTTCATTTTCACAAGAATGCTAAGACAATTCAAGGGGGGAAAGAATAATCTTTTCAGCAACTGATGTGAGTCAATTTGATATCCCCATGCAAAAGAATGATACTGGACCCCTACCTCACACTCTGCATAAAAATTAACTCAAAATGATCACAGACCAAAATAACTCTAAGAGCTACAATTATAAAACATAGGCGTAAATCTTAGTGACCTCGCATTAGGCAAAACCTTATTAGGTAGACCACCAAAAGCACAAGGGACAAAAGAAAAATGCATGAATCAGACCGTACCAAAAATAAAAGTTTTTGTGCTGCAAATAATACCATCAAAAAACTTAATACACAACCCCTGGAATAGGAGAATATTTCCAAATCATATGGATGATAAGGTATTTATAGCCAAACTAGATTTTTTTAAAAAAAAACTCTTACCTCACAATAATTTAAATTAATTAAATTAAAAATAAATAATCCAATTAAATATGAGATCTTAGATATTCTTTCAAATACGATACTCAAATGGACAATAACACATGAAAATACACTCAACATCATTAATTATCAGGAAAATACAAATCAAAGCCTCAATGAGAAGACATTTCACTAAGTATCAGAAAGAGATAATAACAAATGTTCACTAAGAAACTGAAACCCTCATTCGCTGTTGGTAGAAATATAAAATGATACAGCCACTTTGGAAAACAGTTTGTGAGTTCCCTAAAAAAATAAATAAATAAACAAAGAGTTACCATATGACCTAGAAATTCCACTCCTAGGTATCTATTCAAGAGAAATGAAAACTTATGGCCACGCAAAAACTTGTACATAAATATTTTAGAGATAATACTCATAATCATTCATAATTATCATGATGACTAGATAAAATATGATATATCCATATGATGAAATATTCAAAAATAAAAAGGCGTGAAGCTCTGATGCATGTTACGACATGGATTAAAAAAACCACTGTGCTAAGTGAGAGAGAAGCCTGTCACAAAGGACCATGTACTGTATGATTCCATTTATAGCGAGTGTCCAGAAGTTGCAAATTCATAGAGAGAGAGAATAGATTAATGGTTGCCTTGGGCTGGGGAGGTGCAATAAGGGGAGGGGAATTGACTGGTAATGGGTAAATGGTTTCTTTTGGGGGTCGCAAAAATGTCCTGAAATTGGATTTGTTATGTAATGGATGTACGTTTCTGTGAATAGTATAAAAGCCATTGAGTTGTACACCTGAAGTGAGTAAATTGCATAGTATGTGATTTATATCTCATGATGGTTTAAAAAACAACATAGGCAAGAGGCAGATAGAATGTTGCAGACTGTATTTACTAAAATTTCTCGGTGAGCATAGATAATCTTTGTTTATTACGTGTTTTTTTTTTCACCCCAAAACCAGGATATTCTTCATGTGAGATCAAGTATTTCATAGCGATGGCTCATTTTCTCTTAAATATACAAGTTTAACAGGGCTGTCTGGCTGGCTCAGTCAGAAGAGCATGTGACTCGATCTTGGGGTCACGACTTTAAGCTTCACGTTGGGTGTTGAGATTACTAGATAATAAATAAATAAATAAATAAATAAATAAATAAATAAATAAACAAACAAACAAACTTTAAAGAAATCATGGGGCACCTGGCTGGCTCAGTTGGTAGAGCATGCAACACTTGATCTCAGGGCTATAGGTTCAAGCCTATAGCTTGGATGTTCAGATTGGTCAAAAAAAAAAAAAACTCAAAAAAATACAAGTCTAGAAATATAAATAAAATGTAAGTTTAGCTCATTTTTATTTATAACTTTAAGAATACAGTGAGGATGCAGATCTGATGACTTATATTGCAGGTATTGCGTATGCTGGTTGATCTCCACTTACCCCTCCACCTTTTCTGGCATCTGTGCCTCAAGCGTCTGACCTCCATGGACTGCACCATTCAGGCTCCACCAGCTTAACCAGTAGAGAAGGGAGGTGATCAGAGGACAGGAAAAGACAGGTCTGATTCAGTATCCCTCCTCCTCCCTGCCACACCATGGTTTGTCAACAGCTGAGTTCCTTGTGACCACAACCTCTGTCCCCCACCATCCTGTCCTCCACAGTTCTGTCTCGGGGTCCTATACTACCTTCCAGCTCTCCTGGCCCCTTTATTCTTAGAGGTGCAAAAGCTTTCCACTGGGACCATGCCTTGGTCACTTCATCATCTCCCACTGGCGCGCCACCTCAGTACCCTGTCCTTCACTGTATCCCCCATCTGTTTCTTATTGGGGACTCCATGAAGAACAGGACATTTCACATGAGTTCCTTCCTCAACATGAACCCCCTGAGGTCAAAGGAAGAATTAGTTCCACCATTCAGACTCATCACATCACATCTGGCCTTGGGCATCTGCATCCCTGCAAACCCCAAGTAGCCCCTGGCCGTGCAGATTCACGTTGGCAGGCCAGGATGTGGTATAACGGGGTCTACCTGGTGGCCTTTCCTTCTAGCTTGTCAGGAGATGATCTTACAAGTGACAGAGTTGTATTTAGAAGCCCAATTCTTCCTCCCAAATAGATTAACTGTAAATGTGGTCTGTGTGCCTCTTTTCCTTCCGGTTGTAATATATCAGATGTCATCATTAACATGCTGGCTGGAGATGTATTTATTTATTTTTATTTTTTTTAAATTTTTATTTATTTATGACAATCACACAGATAGATAGAGAGAGGCAGAGACACAGGCAGAGGGAGAAGCAGGCTCCATGCACCGGGAGCCCGACGTGGGATTCGATCCCGGGTCTCCAGGATCGCGCCCTGGGCCAAAGGCAGGCGCTAAACCGCTGCGCCACCCAGGGATCCCTGGAGATGTATTTAGAAGCTTTTTCTCTATAGCAACCAAAAGGCTATCAAGAAATATTTTTGGTGTTTCATTTATCATGAGCCTACCTCGTTGTGACCTCCACAAAGGGCAACTTCAAAAGAAATCAGTCACGGGGATGGTGTGATTGAAGGACCTCCAGGCAGAGTCCTTGGATGAGAAGAGCAACCCCTCCCCTGGACACTCTGCTCTGAAAGGGTCATTCCCTTAATCAGGGGTTTCTCTAAATGTGTGTCTACATGTGTATGAGTGTGGAGAAAGACACCGGCCAGCTGTCTACCTTTGTCACCTCAGGGGATGGAACCAGGCAGGCAGGGACTTGGCAGGAGATAGACTATTAACATTTTATACGGCATCATTTTACTTATTGCATCAGTATGTACTACTTAGGTAGTTTGCTGTAAGAAACTTAATACCAAGCATTTAAAGGTAAAAAGCGGTCCTGTAGAATTAGTGTTCCAGGAACATATTTTGGGAATTCTACTTTAAACCTGTTTCCCACTGATAAAATTCAGCCTCCTTCCTATAACATAGAAGGCTCTTGGATCGCTCATCCCAACCTGGACACTCAGCCCCCCGCCCCCCGACGTCACTCGTGTGCAGGGACGCTCAGGGCCAGCATCACCAGATATCCAGAACTCCCCAAATTCACCAAATACATCATGCTGGTTTCTCTTGCCAGAAGTTTCCTCCTTTCTTCTGCCTGGGGAGAGCCTACCCTGAGCCCTTCTGGACTCAGTCAAATGTCACCTCCTGTCACCCAGACCAAGATCTAGCCCCCTCCGTGGTCCCCCACATCTTCCACACAGCTGGCTGCTCACCCACCACACATCCATGGGCCATCGAGTACTCACAGGCTTGAATCACATTCAAGAATATCAGCTCTTTACTGAGCACTCTTTGTCCCGCCCATTGAAGCTGTTTACAAGTGTCTTCCTCGTACCCTAGGAGGGAAAGAGAACTCCTTCCCCCATTGTACTGACCAGGAAGCCAAAATGCGGAAAAGTCACAGAACTTTCCCCAAGTTACATGGTGGGGGGCCACTGGAGCCAAGATGCTCACTCTGCTAGGCCAGCTCTGGGTGCCCACACTCATCCTGGGAGGCCGACATTAAATCATGTGCTTCTCCCGAGGCTGGCAGTATGAGTCTCTTATCTGTGTACCCCCCAGGGAGCTGGCAGGGCTGCTACTTAGTTTAATAAAGCTTAATCCCTTACCAGGTTACCTGATATAGCCTCTGTTATCAACCACATAGCAGGTTGACCAGATGTCAACTTCCTAACAGAGTGCCAGAAACTCAGTAGACTCACACATGCCTTCCTTCTTCCCAAAGTCGGAAGGATGGGGGTTGGATGTGTGAGGTTCAAGTGGGTCAGGGTGTGCCAAGAGGACACTGATGCAGGGACTTTGAGGGTAAGCCTCACCCCTCCACCACTTTGGTTAGCCCCAGGCTGTGCACATTATTAACATCACAGAAAATGCCCAGTCCAGCTTCCATGGGGCACAGCCATGTTTGGCTTTAGAGTGAACAAACTGCCTTCCTGGGCACTGCCTCCACAGAGATCCTCAGCAAGCCAGCTCTGGTTGGTAGGTGCAAATAATCAGAACCAACCAGGGTTCGCTCAGGATGAGGACGAGTGGCGATGGGTGAAGATCAGACCGAGGTGTCCCAACCCAGTATGCATCCCCAGCTCTCCACAACACACAGCACCTCCTCTCTGGATGGGAGGCCCATGGCCAGACATGGGTAATGAACGGAGACATGGTCTAACTTTGCTTGTCTCTTTATAGCTCCAGCCCTCCGTCAGCTATGAGCTGGGGAAGGGGTTCTCCAGGCTCGGAAATGGGGCAGGGCCAGGAGACTCCACAGGGAGATATTTTACCCAGGAGCGCCGGTCTCAGTGTTCTCTCCAATGTTCCATTTGATTTTTAGGAGCCTGAATGCATATATAAACTGAGGACTAGGATTAGAGAGGGGATTTGAAATATAAAGCAATCTCCAGGCATGTGTCATTGGCCATAGGATGGGGAATAAAAAGTCACCTCTTTGCTTTAAAATGATGCATCCTGGTATGATAAAGCAGGGGAGTGGTGCCCTGGATTTTAGGCTCACCTCAGCAAATTCAGTTGACATAAATCACTTAATCTCTCCAGCTATATTAAGCACCTGTCAAATGGGAATAATATTGCTCATGCTATTTTTCTCATATATTTTTAAAATTAAAAAAATAGAATACTTAAACATTATTAAGTTTCTATGAAAGCCTATAGGGATATCAGATTACTGTTATTAACTCCCTACTTTTATTACTATGAATTAAGAAATAGAAAGCAGGGATTATGTTTGGCATATTAATGTTTAAATTCTAAAGATTTATGTTTTCTTCAAATACTAAAGCAGTCTTTTATCCCATGGCATTCCAGCAGCAGTTGTTTGTTTCCTCATTGAACCAAATTAAGGGACAAATAGCATGGATTGATTATTACCCATTCGTTCATGCAAACACAGATTAATATTTTACTCAGGAAAGAATGGTGACAATTTTTCAGATCTGTACTCCTGTGTCAATAAATCCACAGAACACCTCTCAGGTTCCAAAAGGGCAATTTTTTTTTGTTCCTTCCTTTTCAGGAGGAGTATTTTTTTCCCAGGCCCTAAATCACTTACAGTGGTGTCCTTCCTTCCCCCTTATTCTTGCTCCTTTCTCCTCATTTCTCAGGAATGTGTGTATAGGAAAGAACATAGTATACATAGGACTAGGTACTATCTGCAGTTTCTGTCAGATAAGGGGGAACAGATCCCTGCAGATAACAGGAGGGGGGACTCCTGTACATGAGATATGCCCAGGTGATTATGACCCACAGAGCTGATATTTTATATAACAGCATTATTGAAAGATAATTCACAGCTTACACTTGACCTATTTAAGCTATACAATACAGTAATTTGGTATGTATACAGAGTTGTGCAAACATCATCAAATCTAAATTTAGAAGATATTCATCATCCCTAGAAAGGAACCTTGTACCCATGAGCCACCTCTCCCCATCCCCCGCGCCCACCCCCCACCCCACCCCCCCGCCATAGACAAGCCCCATTCTACTTGCTTTCTCTGTGGATTTGCCTATATGGGCATGCCATATAAATGGAACCATACAGTATGTGCCCTTTTGTGACTGACTTCTTTCACTTAGCACAAGGTTTTCAAGGTCCCTCCGAGGGACACCTGGGTGGTTCAGTGGTTGAGCATCTGCCTTTGACTCAGGTCATGATCATGGGGTCCTGGGATTGAGTCCTGCAGGGAGCCTGCTTCTCCCTCTGCCTATGTCTCTGCCTCTCTCTGAATAAATACATAAATAATCTTTAAAAAAAAAAAAAGATCCCTCCGTCCCTCCGTGCTGTAGTAGTGCCAATACTTCATTCCTTTTTATGGCTCCATAATAACCACTGCATTATATTCCACATTTGTTTATCAGTTGATGGACATTGGAGTTGTTCGCACTTTGGGATGCTCTAAAGAATGCTGCTCTGAATATTCACGTATAGGGGTTTGTGTGGAGCCTCCTTTTCATTGCTCTTGGGCAGATACCTAGGAATGGAAGCGCCGGGTCATACGGTAACACGATTTCTAACTTTGTCAGGAACTCCGACAACTTCTGACACCATTGACTACACTGTTGTGCATTTCCACCAGCAGTGTATGAAGGTCAGGGCTGATTTTTGGAGAGCCTCTCTCTTAGATTATGTATGTTGTGAACCTACTGCTGTGTGACTTTGGGCCAGTTACCTGCCAACAATGGCACTGGACCTGCACCGTGGGGAGAACAGTGTCTGCCTACTTAGGTCCATGTGTGGATCAACCAAGCTGATACCTACAGGGTAGCAGCCCAGGGCTGAGAGTATACAGCAGGTGCTCAGGCAGTGCTGCAGACCTGCCATGTGCCTGCTCATCAGTAGGAAGACAACCAAAGTAACCAAAACACATGAATTACAGAACACTCATCATTATTGTGCCCTAAAAAGGGCAGGTCCACTACAGGAGTATCGGTAAGTTAGGGCAGACAGAGAGGAACCAGCTTTTGGATGAGAAGCTACTTCTCTTCTCTGCCCTGAGCGCATGCAGGGAACAGCATGAGTCAGTGAGGAATAGCAAGTTTGGTCACAGATACTAGTGAGGGAAAGAGCATTGAGAAGACTGTCCACAGAGGACAACCACACCAGGTATGGGACCAAAGTGAGAGTACTCGGCCAGACCTTGAAACACCTGGGTCATCAGGACGCCTTTCCCGGACATTGCTTTAGGACAGCAAGGAACCCAAACCTGCAGCATCCTGGGTTCCATAAAAACACCAACCTTAGTGGAGAATGGCCAGAAATAGCCCGTTTCACTTCCTGTCCTGTCCGGGGAATGACTCAGCACTGATGCATGCTCTCAGGCCACCCAAAAAGCAAAAACTAAAAAGTGAGTTAAATTCAGCGATGGGTGGTGGTAGCCCTAACATAAGCCCAAGTGGAGTAAAAACATCACCATGTGGCCCCTCGCTGGATTTTTTTTACCCCGAGTGTTTTCAACAGCATATGATGGAGTGCTTCTACTGAGCACAACCCCAGAATCGGTCCCTATCGAGCCAGCGCGAGGAGGAACCTGGCAGGAAATTGAGGCTGTCCTGCAATATGAGAAAAGGGAGGGGACAGGAGCACTGAGAAAATCAAAGGGCCATTCACTGAAAGTTTAGATGGGCTGCTGCGGCTTTGCTAGCGCATCCAGCGTGAAAGGGGACACCGTGGTTTGCAGGGGATGAGCCGTCACACAAAAGAGGGCAAATCACTGAAACCTGTTTAGAAGGAGCGGCCTCTGGTGTGTCAGCCCTCAGCCTCCACATCCAGGCAGCAGGCGGGCGGGCAGGCTCATCTCTCCTCTCCTGGGGCCCAAATCACAGCGCTCCCTCGCTAACCTTCCCTGCCTGGGAGGTGACGGGCCCGGGACCCCCTGCTCTGCCTCTCTGGCCACGAGGGCACTCTGCAGCCTTAAAGCAACAGCGGAGAACCCAGGGCGCCAGGGAGGCTGGAACAGCAGGGAGGGAGGATGCTCAATCCAGCAAAAAAAATTTTTTTAAGATTTTATTTATTCATTCATGAGATACAGAGAGGCAGAGACACAGGCAGAGGGAGAAGCAGGCTCCATGCAGGGGGCCCGACATGGGACTCGATCCTGGGTCTCCTGGATCATGCTCTGGGCTGAAGGCGGCGCTTAACCGCTGAGCCACCCAGGCTGCCCCAAAATTTAAAAGTACACCCGTCTGCCCCTAGGTATAGTCCGGGTCGTGTATCCAAATCTAGCCTGACATCATTGTTCCTAGCACCCATTTTTCCAAAAGGCTAAAGAAATACTGCGTTGCTCTCATAAATGTGCCATCTCTGACGGGTGATCAAAATAGGCTTGCTTATAGTGAAACACGTCTGACTTTCCAGAGAGCATTAGCATTCCTGGTAGCTCCTCGTACCCCCACCCCCCGCCCGCCCCCTGCCTTGGAGTAGCTGAATGATGCAGATATTAGTAGATTAGACTCATTTTCCAGAGGATAAAACAAATTTAGAGAAATGCGACCTGTTCACGAGTAAGCAAGTGGTTGACGAGCCAAGTTCAGT